>NC_134235.1:118468883-119718883 GCF_965152275.1 Natator depressus | reverse complement strand
TGCACTGTGTGTGCGCGCACGGACTGGGAGCGCCTAGCATCACTCACTCTAGATTTCCCCAAAGACAGAAAGGAGGGGCAGTGTGAACTCATAGTATTACCTTCCCTCTACACCAACCAGCAGAAGAAGGCCACCCTAGGGGGAATTACAACTACATTATTTACAATGAAGGCTCACAAGTATCCTTAAATATCTACATTAAACCACACAAGATCAACTAAGTATGACCGTAAGTTAGAGTGTATTTTTAAGATGTTAAATTGTGGTTGACTTTTATTATTGACTTTGTAGATTAGTTCTAATAGTTTTCCATCTCTGAAACTGGATGACCACCTGAGGAATACTAGTACTTTTTTGCCCCATATATAAAGTTCAACATTGAATATTTTGAGAAGAAAATAATGTTATTGCATCAGAAAGTTGTAAAGATAATTTGATCTTTGTTAAAATGAACTAATGTCATAGCATTTTGCTCTTGTTTTTCCTCAAGCAGAAACTGACATATTATAGTCTAGACTGTAGCTTTGATGGTCATGATAATTGGGGAATTCAAAATATGCCTATCCCTTGAACAGATATCTCCACTAGTATATTAAAATATGTATGAGTGGATACCTCATGATACTATGATGAATGACACTACACACTTATGCTGGATAAAAAGAACCCTAATAAGAGTATTAGCAAAGAGATCAGAATTTCCTGGCTCTCCCACACCAAAATGCTTTAGTATGGATATGATACCCTAAAATAAAATACAAACCACAACCACAGATCCTTCACAAAGTTGATAGAAGTTCTCAGTAATGGGTCCCAGATTGCTTTTAAAAATTATGGCTTTATTTTAGGAAGTCATTCAACAGCTTAAAACATTTTCTATGGAAGAACAAGCAAACCTTGGTATGAAAGAGTGTAGTGGAGAGTGTTCAAAAACACTTTTAGTAGGGTTCAAACAATAAATATTTTACTACTATCAATTGTAACAGTGGTAGTATTTGGTTCAAGGAACCAGTACTGTATATTAATTATCTCCAAATTCCAGGTCAGACATGAAACCTAAGACCTTATTACAAACCCAGAGGCAAGTATTTTCTTCTATTGCCAAGTTGCAACCTGTGTCTATAATGCATAAGTGATATGAAACGAAATATTTATTCACCTTAACATGGTCAAAAACCCAAGTGTCTAGTTTAGTTGCATCTTGTGCTCCAAAGTCTTCCTTTTCTGCAGTGTAACAGTATGTATAAACGTGATCCCCACTGGCACCTACAAAAACAATACAGATGCAATATTGGGTGGAAGCAAGAAAATTAAACTTCTGTTTCCTTAATAAAAAAATATACAGATTGCATGTTAAAATACAGGACATGAGGGAGCAAAATATTGATAAACCCATACAAAGACAAGAAAAGAGATTAGAAAGAAGAGATGCCTCTTGAATAATCTTAATTCTCTCCTCATTTTATGTTCTATTGTTTCTTGAGTTGTATAACTATTCTCTTATCAGCCAGTGTTTTGATAATATCAATGTCAGAGATGTCTTTATGCCTTTTTTTAATCAATGTTATCCCTTCAGTTCCTGGAAGGAAATAATGTTTGGAAAAGCAAAAAGTGAGTGAAATACAATCCAATTTTATCAAAATGAAATGGGGGGTATAGAATCTATTTAGAACAAGAATTTGGAAAAGGGCTTGTTTACCTGAACACTTAGTTCATGGCAAGCCTAGAGTATAAATCTACCCCACACTAGCCTGCCATGCACTAAACAGTATGCCTATACGTGGAGATGGGGATATGATTCCCAACTCCAGGAGACTAAGGAAGTGAATTACACTAAACAGAATTAAGGACATTTTACTTCTGAATGAGAGTGTGTCCACACAGGGTTTAATGCAGTTAATTAATCCACTTCAAATTCACATCTTTAGTTGATTTGGATTAATTTTCCTGAGCACCCTATCTAGACAGCCCCTAAGAGGACGATTTTTTCACATAAATAATAAATGCTTGATGCCGTATTTGAATTTAGATTTTCAGATCAAAGAGATTCTACTGTACTGGTTCTATCACTCTGACACAGATTAATAACTGGAAATTAAGAAAAGATATACCCAAAGGCCACTAAAATGCCATTTTACCACAGATATTGCAACATGGTGGTCAAGAGGTCAAAGTGCAGATCATTAGTCTGGAATTGGTGATCAAAGATGCAAAAATCAAATATAAAAAATCTTTACCTCTAACTTTGAAAAACTAAGACTTCTAACTTCCAGATATTAAACCTAATGTGAAACCAAGTGAGAAATGCCATATCATCGAGACTTTAATAAACGAAGTAACGACACTCAGATTTAAACAGAAAAAAAAATGGGTAAAGAAAGCTCAAGGAAAGATGCAAATTAGTTACTTCCAATCAGCTCAGGAGGGCAACCACATTACTGTAATATGCAAGAATAATTTAGGAATGGATTGAGACCTGCATAATCTTCAAAATCTATATCTTTAAAAATTAGGTCTGATGTATAAAGGCAGGCGTCACTTTAATGAATGAGAATTTTCAGAAAAATGCAAACGTGCAACACCGTGTCCACTGACGTGGAAAAATATAGTATCTGGACAAGACAATCTCATTTTGTACACATTAAAGACTATATCATGCTGTCTTGTGAAACAGAGAAAAGAGAAAACACATCAAAGTACTGAATTTCTGAAGTCCTGATGAGATCTGAAATCAGGTGGAACTTATACAAATTCTGCAGTCTGGCTGAGCTGTTGAAGTCACAGGGCTCCAAGCAAGGCTATTTCTATTATTTCTGTATAAACTCCCAACAGGGAAATGTTTTTCTGTCAGTTCATAGCAACATAGAATCCAACTGATTTGTTGGTTGTTCAATTATATAGTGCAATTTCCAGGCTTGTGGGTGAACAAACATACCAAGCTCAAGAGCAAACATTTACCTGGATTATACTAAAGCCTAGCTGAAGTGTTACAAAAACTTCAATACCATTAAAGGATTTTAGGACAGGAACCTGAAAGATGTAGCCCTTCATGTGTCATCCCTGTTTTACAATGGGGTTTATTTAAAAATCCGGAACACATACTATAGTTTGCTGACTTGCTGTCAGAATAGTGAGTAGAATCCTCCAAGGCACTTTTAAAAATCTGTTTAGTACTGTCAATGGAGTTGAACTGAGTGGATAAAGTATACCAAAAAAGGAGGCAGAGCTCATCAGCTTTGGTGGCTATTGCAACTGGCCTTATTGATATCATAGGATGATGCATTGTTATACCATCTTCTGGTGATGGGATACAACAAGGAGAAGAAATTGGGGATCAGTCTGAAACAAATTCCTGTCCCTGAGAAGTGCCAGAGCCGGGAAACCAAAATTAAGTATGTGCAGTGTATGGGCTGATTAGGGTGGGGAATGGTAGGAGTGTACCCCTAATTTCTACCTGGATGAAGAATTTGTATTAATGTAAAAAAAATAACAGAGGGTGCAATGGGTCCTTCTATGGAAAATTTTGAAACACTTCACTGCATTTTAGATTACATTATGACACTTCAAAAGAGACATGAAAAATATCTACTGTGTATTAAGTATCTATCTTTGGAGACGGAACTGACAGGAGAGGGAAAGCCTCCTTTTCCCTCTATACCGCCGGAGGAGAGGAGGTGGCAGATATCAGCACCTCCCACATCAGATTTCCCTGTCAGATGTGTCTTCTCTCCAACAGATTGCAACCTCATGGTAGGGACCAGAGTCATATTCAAAGACTGCAGAAGGGATATGCAAGGTCAGCATCTTAGAGGGTGATGCATGTCAGTCTTCAAGCTGAGAACTGTGTATCTGGTTCCGCTAGTCATTAATAGCAGATTCATTAGGCATCACATGCTGTTAAAACAGTATGTCAGGCACGCTATATGGTGAACCGGCAAAGGGTAGGACCCTTCAAGAAAAAAGAGCAGTTACTCACATAGTAAGTATGCTCCTTTGAGGTGCTTGCTTTCATGGATTGTGTGTCAGTGATGCAACTTGGAACTTTTGAACAACAGTGTTTGCTGAGGATGCCCCAAATGCGGCCTGTCTGTATCTCTGAACCCCACAACCATAGTTCTAGTTAGCAGCATTAGAATTCTTAGCCACATCTAGTCTCCATCAAGGCTCCAATGAGTTGTTCACATATTATTGCAGACCTACCTAAGCATGGACAAAGCCAAATATAACATTATGTCTCCTGAAAAGTAGAGCTCCTAGCTCTGCTACTGCGGCAGTTTGTCTGTCTGACGAATTCCCCATGGTTCACCAGTGGAAGCACCACTCTAACATCTATGTCAGAGGGGGACTCACAATAGTAAACTTTAGTATGTGCCCAGGAATGAGGAACTCGTAGGGAGGAGGCACAGAAAGGATGAAGGCAAAAGGCAGTTAGGAACTGTAGCGAGGTGGTGTGGTTCCTGCCACCCCAGAGAGGGATGAGACTCTCCGGACACCAAAGTGGATGTAGTCAGCAAATCCTGCACCCACCCCCCAGAGGTCAAGGCGCAGGACAGGAAGTATAAAAGCACAACCCCAGAGCTCACTAGAGGAGCAGCCGCCAGAGAGGCCAGACGCCTGCGGCCTAGCTCCCGGTTGGGAGACCCCGGCAACTGGTGGCGGACCCGAAGTCTGGCCTGCCCAACCAACGCCAGACACTGAACAGAGCCTGGAGGAGCTGTGATGCCTACCCCTCGCCAGTTACCCAGAGGAGCTGCCAAGCCTACCCCTCGCCAGTTAGCCAGAGGAGCCCATGGTGCTTGACCCCCCCCGGAGGACACCGTCCAGACCCAGGTACCTCTAGAGGGGGAGTTAGGAAGTAGCCCGGGGACAGCCTACCCTAGTTTGGCTGCAGCACTGCCAGAGCCTATGTCAGTGTGTTGCAGCCAGGATCCCCACTGATGCAGCAGTGGGTCTTCTGCCACTGCTAGGGCCCCAGGCTGGGACACAGTGGAGTGGGAGGGCCTGCGTCCCCCTGCCACCCAACTTGTGGGTGGCAGTCTCCCCCTCTCCCAAGTCCCTGGGCTGGCTGTTCACCTGCCTTTGCTCAGTCCCTGTCTAAGGGCCTGAGCCATTGACTCTCTGCTGCCCTGCCCTGACACAGGGCCTGGGCCTGCCAAGTATAACTGTTTGCTCAGCCCCTGCCTGAGGGCGTGAGCCATTGACTCACTACTGCCCGCCGACTGCAGGCCAGGCGTGAATAACTGTTTGTGTTTGCCTCTACTGCTGCCACGGCGAGAGACTCCCGCAACCAGGCTAATTCCCCATCAACAACTGGAAGGAAGTACCAAGGTGGTGTGGTTCTCCGCCGCCCCGGAGAGGGACGAGTCCCAGCCAAACCCCTCTACAGGAAGAAAGGCTGTCTGTGATGGAATGTGAACCAAGGGAGCCTGGGCAGCAGAGAGCAGCTAGCATCCGCTAACAAAAGTAGCTGATGAATCTGAGCAGTTGGGTTTTCTTGGCTAAAGCAGTAATGATGGACTGGGGGGAAAAAAACCCTGTTTTTCTATTTAAGTCCAAAATTTGAAAAGTGGTCTGTGACTGATATGTACTGAAAATGGGTGAACTTGAAGTTTGGGGCTCACAAGGACTGTGGTGGTTTAGCTAGTTTCAAGGCCAAATTTAAAACGGACCATTTTTAAAATCTTTCCTTGGCAAAAATTAATATATATTTGACACTAAAATATTGTAGAAACTTCAATTATCCTCTGAAAAATTAGTGTTAAATTCAAAGACTAAATGCATTCATTAAAGAAAGAGATAGATTTTAATTCTGCTTAAACTGTATCTGCAAATATATTGTACATTAAAGTATGGAACTGCTACTGTGACCAATGGAAAATAAAAGACTAAATCACCTTGGTCAAAAATCTTTCAGAAAATCAGATTTCTAAGGATCAGTATTTTGGTATTTAAGAAAAACAACAATTAAAACCCATTATTTTAGTTGGGGACAAAGAATCTATTATGTTTTAGGTTTCTCTACTGAAACATATAATAAATCCTTTACTCTAATACACTTTTCTGACAAGACAAGGAACTGTCCTGAGAAACTATATTTAAACATTGTTTCAGATAGAGCCATGCTAGCTAGTATTTTTCCCCTGGTTAGTTTAGACTGGAATATACAACCGTTGTGTAGAAGTTACATTGAAATTTGGATGATTTATTCAAATGTTTGAAAAAGTCAAGGATAACTAATTCAATTATGGAAACTATAATTTTACTCATTGATGATTATCAGACAGCAGGCTTTTCATGTGAGTGTTCTGACTACTTAGCTATAAAGCTGTCAACAACTGGTATAAAGCAGTGGTTAGAATCATAGAATATCAGGGTTGGAAGGGACCTCAGGAGGCCATCTAGTCCAACCCCCTGCTCAAAGCAGGACCAATCCCCAATTTTTGCCCCAGATCCCTAAATAGCCCCCTCAAGGATTGAACTCACAACCCTAGGTTTAGCAGGCCAATGCTCATACCACTGAGCTATCCCTCCCCCCAAAGAAACCTGGTGCTCCAGGTGAGGTTTGAACTCACAACTGCAGCATCAATCTACACAACACTGCTCTATAAATACTTTGCGCTAACCTATTGCGCCACTGCAACCCCTAGTTCCCATTGGCCTGGAGCAGCGAACCGTGGCCACTGGGAGCCGCGATCAGCCGAACCTGCAGATGTGGCAGGTAAACAAACCGGTCCGGCCCGCCAGGGCCTTTCCCTGAACAAGCAGCAGATCGGCTTTGAGAACCACTGGTATAAAGGACCATAGTTTGTTATTTTATATTGTTAGCATATAAAACAAACCTTTATAGTAAGCATTTACTTTGCGAAAATAAATACCTCCACTAATATATAAAGGTGAATTAACTCCTCCTTAGAAACTACTTATTTCAATGCATGTCCCAGAGTTGTATATGCTCCTTAATTACTTCAATGTCAGATTGTACCACAAGTTTCTCAAGTGGTATGGTAATTAGCCATTTACCTTCTTTCTCAAACAAAGCTAGTGAAAGATAGCACAGTACACTAAAACTGAATTCCACAAATCCTTTCCCAAGAACACATGGCTGCAAAAATGTAAACAATCTGCCAGTGGGCTGGATGCCACATTCTCTTCCCATCCCCCACAAACCCAAGCTTCAAGCAGAGGTCCTGGGAAAGATAGATTACCCAGAAGAGATATTTTGCAGCTAATCATAAAACTGTTTTTCAGATTAACGCAGAAGTGGAAAAAAGGAGGGGAGGGGGAACAAATTATTCTCTTTTAATCCAATCACTGAAAATAATGGGGTTCAGGCAAAGTACAGTTACTGTCATGAAATATATTTAAAACAATTCTCTCAATTCTAAAATTATCTAGGGGGAGGAAGTCCTGGAGTTTATCATATTCTGGTTCATGGATTTCAAATTTAGCTTCAACAGTAGAACGTACATTCTTCTTGCAGGGCTGGGGGGGTTCCTCCACATCCTTTTCACAGTCTCTAGGATCCCCAATTTGTCCCCTGTTTATATGCCCTACTCTAAATCCCCAGAGCATAGCCACCATCTTTCTGATCAGGACCGGACAGAATTTCCTTTAGAAGTCCCTTAATTGGCTGACATGTCTGCACATTGGGAGATGGGATTTACTATACGTTTTCTCACTCCTATTTCAGATGAGTAAAATATAAGTGGGAATACAGTATATTGAAATGCAAACAATATCTAGGACCAAGCACACTGCTTCCTGTGTACTCCCAGCCTTTACCAACCCAGGGATTGAGAGATCAGCACTAGTAATCTAATCCTGAGCTCAAAGATAGCATCACAACACTCCATGTTTGCATTTCCATATACTGTATTCCCACTTATATTTTAGTAATCTAAAATAGGAGTGAGAAAACGTATAGTAAATCCCATCTCCATTTAATATGTACAACAGGCACAGGAACAACAAAATGAGGACAACTCAGTTTCTTAATGAAAGTCACAGCTATGTCAAATTTAACAGTAATTTTTAAATTACAGAAGTTTCAGAATTGCAACAGCATATGCAATTTTAATACCACACACACTGGACCTAAGAAACTACAGTTGGGGCTAAATTGCACTATTTCGGCACAGCCCTACACTGGAGACAGTGTGAAGCCAGGAAGATCTTGATCTGGGGTGGTGCAGCCTGCTCCCCAGATAAGCCCAACACTTTATCGGCTGGTATGGATGTGGGAGGAAACAAATCCACCATCCTCTTTGGGGCAATTAAAAAAAAAAAAAAACAGCTGCACACATAGAAAATAGCCTCGGTACTCATTCAGCACAGAGTTGGTTACTGCTTCTTTCCCTTGCATGGCATATCCAAGGATAGATAAGATTGGGAAAGCATCAGAATAGACCATAAACAGTAGTGAGAAGTTATGCTCTATTTAAAGCTTGTTTTCTTTTCTGGTCGGTGATGAGGAATTTTTCCACCCCACTCCCAAATTAACAGGCTTCTTGCTAGAAAAGACGTGTTAGCATTCTCTGTGTTAATAAAGTCACAACCACCATAAGGCATTGATAGAGAATTTGATTTACCTATTGCAAAAGACCAGGACTTATCCTACTCCTCTATGTAGTATTTCTGTAAGGTTTTTTTTTTATAATTTGTATGTAAAATGTAATTCATAATACAAACAAACAAAGCCCTACAGAAATTCTAACTACTGGTAAATCCTGCAAATACCTCTCTGACTAGTCTTTTAAACCATATCATAACCACCAATGTAGTGTTTATCAGCTAATAATGTGCACAAATTTAAGCTTACCTTTAGCAAACATAGGTAAAATATCTGGACTTCCCCAGCTCCAAGTATATTTACTTTCATTGAAAACTGAATCAAATTCCACTGGGTTCTCCTTCCATCCTGTCAAAACAAACATTAATGTTAAAGGGTTGTTCAGGTGTAACAGAAAGCCTGATCTGGCCCATTGTCTAAAGATTAATAGTACTAAAAATAGAGAACATTTTTTAAGTTTTTATTATAATATTTAATAGTAAATGCTAGAGTTAAGATTACATTTGACTTCCATTTTAACCCCATTTGCTTATGCTCATAACTCTGGCGGGAAAAAACCTTTTTTGGCTGATGATCTTCACAGTTGATCTCGTGTCAATGGTTTTAGTAAGTCTAAGCAAAAACTGTCCACTCTTTTTTCCATGAAGCAAGGATGGCAAACAAGATTACTTATTTTTTTTCCAAAGTAAGATAATTTAAAGACTTTATTTTGTGCATGCATAATTCAAAATTGGTTGAACTTTACTAGTACCCATGGAAAAGTAACCTCCAGGCCAATACCTGTATTAATAAGAGAGTTATAAGTGATTGAAAGTTTGGTCTTCTCCATGTGTAGTACAAAGATTCCACTAGGTTTAGACTCAAATATTACCTATAAGACTGGAGAGTAACGTGAATATCTGATAGTTTTCCAGTCATGCTGTAAGGTTCATTTGTTGCCCAGGCATTTAAAGAGAGGGGGAATTGAGGGAGAAAGGAGAGGGGTTACCTCCTGTTGGAGCACTAAGAGGCTGTGCGTAATTTCATTCACCTTTAATGGAACAAGCAATCTATTTGTTATATGAGTTAATGACTGGAGATTAATTTTAAAAATTGTCAGGGCACTTAGAGCACTGGCTGGATGCTTGTTAGTTAAATTAACATCTTCTAATAAATTTAAAAGAATAAATAAATAAAACAAAACATAATCTAGTTGTTTTATAGTTATATGAATGAGCTTGATTTGCACAGCTGTGTACTGGTCTATCTACATAACTATGGAAGTACAAAGTGAAAGCTCTGCAATAAATACTTTGGGGATAAATCCCACGTCGGCCCAATAGGGATGGATTACAAAACTCTCTTTTGAACAGCACTGAAAAAACACTGCCAGCACTCAAAAATTAATAGTAGCCTTATTTATTTCTAGCTTCTATAAATGTCTGTGACACAATCAAAGGGACACAGGAAAGAATTAAGGAATGAAGCAGTTTGTGCTCCTCTGATACTGGAAACTAAATATTATTTGTCTTTTTGGTATATCTCCACCAATCTGGGGAGACATAATTGGAATTTCCCCGCCCATACCCTCAGCTCTTATTTTTATAAAGTAAAAAAACACAGCTCTTGTCAAAAGAGCTAGACTGATAGCCTTGAAGACTGAAGCCCTCAGTACATGTAATTTAGCACTCAGTACATGTAAAGCAGTCAGAGGAAGCTCATGCTTAACCCTTGCTATCCTGCCAATGTACCTCAACCCTGTTCTGGATGGACAAGTTTATTCACCATGTCCATTCAATGATTGGCCTTTCTGCTGAGACTGCATCCAAGCTTGGCCAGTTGTGAATAAGGACACCCATTCATTAGGATCAGGACTAAGACCATCAACTAATTATATTTAGGCAGAGGTTCAAATGAATAAATAAACAATCAATCATTTTTAAAAGACCAGTCTTTATAATAGGTTTGCCATCTGGCTCGCCTTGAGGGCCAGCGGCCTCCCATATTCTGTGTTCCTGTCCCTTGACCTCTGGCCCCAATCTCTAGATTTCTAGTGAGTAAATTTCTCCCTGTGAGACACATCACCACTGAATCTAGAAGGAGCCACTTTGTGGTGAAACAGATTAGTGATAAGTGTTACAGCAGTGATGAGTCCACTAAGTCATCTCTATCTGAGGAGCTCAGTTAGCACTCCCAAAAGCCAGGTCTCAGGAATGACATCTATACTTTGCTCTCGTACTGGAAAAGCCAAATCATACTTACTTATAGGCTGATCACATATCACTTCTGTCTTTGTATTTGAATTTTAATTCTTTAAAAAGCTCTCTAGTACAATAATTAACCCTAAAGCAGGAATAAAAATATACAAATCCTATTTTCACAAATATTAATAGTGGAAAATTCTTAAAAAACAAATTCATGTTTTTCAGTCTATTATGCAGATTACGGCCCACATCCGGCCCACAGGACCGTCCTGCCCGGCCCTTTAGCTCCCGGCCAGGGAGGCGAGCCCCCGGCCCCTCCCCTGCTGTCCCCCCATCCCCGCAGCTTCACATCGCCATGCCGCCAGTGCTCTGGCCCGCTGCTCCTCCCGGGCAGCGTGGAGGCATGGCTGGCTCTGGCAGGGCAGCGGGGCTGAGAGCTCCTGCTGCTCTGAGCAGCATGGGAAGGGGGCAGAGAGCGGGGTTGGATAAGGGGCAGGGAGTTCCAGGGGGGCAGTCAGGGGACAGGGAGCAGGTGGCGGTTGGATGGGATGGAAGTTCTGGGGGGGGGGGCGGTCAGGGAACAGAGGGCGTTGGATAGGCATGGGAGTCCTGGGGGGCCTGTCGGGGTAGGGGGTGGAAAGGGGGCGGGGCAGTCAGGGGACAGGGAGCAGGGGGGTTGGATGGGGGTGGGGTCCCGGGGGAGCAGTTTGGGGTGGCAGGTCCTGGGAGGGGGTGGTCAGGGGAAAAAGGAGCAGGGGTCGCTGGATAGGGCAATCAATCAGAGGGGCAGGAAGTGGGAGGGGGCAAATAGGGGGTGGGAGCCAGGCTGTTTGGGGAGGCAAAGCCTTCCCTACCTGGCCCTCCATACAGTTTTGCAACCCCGACATGGCCCTCGGGCCAAAAAGTTTGTCCACCCCGATGTAAACATTTAGTGATCAATTTTTTACCTTACTATAGCACCAAAAGATCTTATTTGGAGGATGACGTCAAATTTGTTGGAATCCTGGGGCTTGCATACCTTTAGCAACTGCACTGACATCTTCATAAAATCCAGCTATCAGTGCCACATGTCCTGGTCTAGATTCTGTTGGAACATGAGTATGAGATACTCCCCAGCTGCCTTTGTATTCTATGATATTCCTGAAAAGAAAATACAAGTAATTACTTCACAAGACTGTGTGTGCGCATGTGCAGAGTAGTTTGTAGAAGAAGAAAAAGTGATGACTAGATGCTGTTGGCATTAAATTCAAAACTCTCAGATTTAGTCTTGAACTGTAACTGTTAAACTAGAAAGTAGTTACCATAAGATAACTAACACCCACCAGGCATAATTACCACATTAGTTAGCCACCATCATGAAGATAGGAGGTTAATTGGTGTTATCATATATTTCAAGTTAATACATTATTTTATTTCTACTTTTTTTCTAATAGGGGTTATTCATTTTTTTCTAGTAAAGTTAGTTATCCTTTTTTTTCCTCTCTCAGAATTTTTTTTCTAGTTTTTACTTTCTCTGTTCCTTCATTAAACCTGTAAATTTCCAGATTAGGTTTTTTCTCCTCCTCAATAAATAAAATATAGCCAATTATATGTAGTTCTTGTGATAGTGTCCTTTTTCTGGGCTAAATTTCAGAATTGAGAGGGGTCACCAAAGAGGGGCAGGGAAGGGAGGTAAAATGGAATGATCCGATTTTATAACCTCTAACACTCATTAGTTGGATGTAATCTTTTCCCATGAAGATTGAAAGTGGGAGAAAAGTCCCCAAAGGGAGAGAGGCAGGTAAAATGGTGCAGCTGGGGAACCGAGAAGCGGGGTTGTTCCAGACCCTTGACCAAACCATCAAAACTGATATTTTGATTATTACTGTTGAGTAGTCAAAGTGAATATAGTGGATGGTATCTCTTTGAAACCTTGTTTTCTTCTTTTGAGGCAGCTCAGTAGGTCTCTGGAAACCAGACAACTGGAGAGGGTGGGGTCTCTGAGCCATCTGGGATCTACTATATCTTTGTTTAATTACAGGCATAAAAATCTCATACTATTGCAAAGTAGGCCAGGAGTCCTTTAATGTGTGCAATGTTTCATTGGTTGTATCAGCAAAGACTTTCAGAAAAGGGGAGGTTCTGGACAGTATTTTGGTGCTCCCTAGAGATCCTAGAGCTAGGATGCCCATGATTGCCATGGAGATGGAATACACTGCAGTGTCAGTTGCTTCTAGGGAGGCCTGTAATGATGTTTTAGCCAGAAACTAACCTTCGGCTATTATGGCCTGGATCTGTTTGCAATGTTCGGCCAGAAGGCATTCAATAAACCTGGTGAACTTGGAGTAGTGTGATTGTATTTCATCATAAGAGCATGCTAATTTGCAATCCTAAACTGTACGGTTGCTGAGGAGTAACTCTTATGGCCAAAAAAGTCAAGGCGTTTTTTGTCCTTGTCATACTGGGTAGATTAAATGTGGTGCTGTCTGCCCCATTAATTTACTGCTTTAACAACCAGGGAGTTAGGAGAAGGATGTGAAAATAAAATTTCACAGTTCTTGGCTGGAACATACTAATTCTTAATGACACATTTGCACGTGAGTGATACCGTTAGCAGGGTCTGCCAGATGGTCTTGGCAGAATCCAAGAGGGCCTCATAAATGGACAAAGCCACTCAAGCAGAAGGTGTCACATGCAAAATGTCCAATCACTTGTGCTGCGACTCTAGGACTTCCTCTAGGAGGGTTTGCAATTAGTCCGCAACACATTTCATTAGCTCCTGAAACTGTTTGAAGTCATTGGTCACAGAAGGTGGAGGAGGCACAACAACTTTATCTGGGAAAGATGAGGAGATACTAGTTTACAGCACAGCAGCCTCCTTGTCTGCTCTGGCCTCTTGCTCCTCAAAGTTTTCCTCTGATTGCTGAGGTAGTGAAGAAGGAACAGATGGAAGAGGGGACCGCCTCCCCAGTGGTCCTGACCAGAAAGGCTGGGAGCCCGAGAACTGCTGTCAGTAGGCAGCTAAGGACCCCAATATGGTCACTAAGGAGGATCATAGGGTCTAGGAGATGGCTTCCACTGCCTGAGGAGAAGCCTGGGTTTGTCTCTCACATGAATCGTCCCTATCCTTGAAGGCAACACAGAAGGAGCCCCTATTTTGGTAGGTAGGGGAATCTTGCACAGAAATATGGGAATCTGAAGAGATATCCTCCACATCATCCAAAGGGGGAGCTCTTTGGTGAGGAGTCAGGTGCTACCAGGGAGCGAGGTAACACTACATCAATTTAAATTCAGTTCATGTTTTAATAATTTTCTTCACAATCATGAAGGTTGAATTTGTATTCATTTATTTTTGTGGAACATAATTCGGCAACAAACTGCTCAGCCCTGGAATCACAGAGGACCTGGGTATAAACTGCCACTATTTCTGAGGCTGTTTCTCTTCTCCCTAAGAGGAGGCAATATGGTAAAATGTTTAACGGTTAACTTGCACCATGACTTAACACTTCTTTCCTAAAAATTTTATCAGACACACTTACCTAAGGTAAGGTGCTCGAGGAGTACCATTATCATCTATTTCATACAGTGTATCTGCCCGCAAGCCATCAGCAACAAAAAGCACTAGTCGCTTTGCAGGTGGTGGTAATGGAGTAAGCTGAGGAGTCATGCCATGAACCAAAGGAGAGGTGAAGTAGATGTCAAAAATTGAGGCCAAGAACACACAATGCACAAGGAGACCAGCCATTATGAAGATCAGCATATTCATGGTGACACGTAGTTCCTAAAGCAAAGTTCAACACTGAGAGAGGGAAAAAAATACAGGAAGTGAGTTTAGTCAGTCAAATGAAACTTATTATGATCGATACTTATTATGGAAAGGCAATAACCTCACCATAGTTAGAGATGCAAGCAGCTTTCATTATAAATCCCTACTATACAGTCTGCTCCGCTCTCCCAATAATTTTAGCCTGAACATTGCCATGTACTCTAAAAGCAAAGAAGAATGTTTCAAAATGTTTTCAAGTTACAGGTCATTAAAAAGCTTCCCTGGTTTGAAATATTGTCTTTTCCTCAATAAATAGATAAAAAGTTTATTGTCCCAGTCAAAACTGCTAGTTACTATTCCTTCACGATTTTCAGATAGTTACTAAGTCTTGGAAATTCATTTGTGGTCTGTAGTTTGAGATCCAATGATTTCAGTGGAAACTGCAGAAGACATTATATACACAGAGACCATGAAACAATACCTCCTCCCACCCCACTCTCCTGCTGGTAATAGCTTATCTAAAGTGATCATTCTCCTTACAGTGTGTATGATGATCAAGCTGGGCCATTTCCAGCACAAATCTGGGTACTGTGCATGGGAGCGCAGCGGGGCTGGGAAAGGGGCTCGGGTTGCCAGCCGGCAGAGGGAGGGTAGCGGAGCAGGGCTCGCGCGACCCCGCGCTGAGTCCATTGTTGCAGAGCCTGGCTGCGCTACCTCTGGATCACAATGGATATTACAAGGGGAAACTTGGATGAAATTTCAAGGCCTGCATCTAGCTCAAGAGCGCACCCTACTAACACGGCTGTTACTCTGAAACCTGTCATTATGCAAGGCACTGCATTTAGCCGTATGGAGTGGAAATCTATCAACTGCATGAAAAAACTTGTACAGATACAGACAGACATCATCTTCCTTTCCAAATGCAAACAGATGGACATCGTACCAAAAGGACTGAAGGTACAAAATCCATTACAATCTACATACCACACAGACTATGCTGACAGCTTGTGCCACATGCTCTCAAAGAAACTGCGGAACCACCTGATCAACATCCTCTACAGCAAACAGGGAAAGATTAAGAATGAGCTCTCAGAAATGGATACTCTCATAAAAAGCCAATCTTCCACACAAACTTCCTCGTGGCTGGAATTTACAAAAACTAGACACTACAACGCACACTTTGCTTCTCTACAAAAGAAAAAGGACACTAAACTTTCTAAACTACTACATGCTACAAGGGGCCACAACAATGGTTCCCTCAACCCACCCAGCAATATTGTTAACCTATCCAACTATACTCTCAGCCCAGCAGAAGCAGCTCTCTTATCTCGGGGCCTCTCCTTCTGCCCCTCCACCCCCACGAACATGATACAGTTCTGTGGTGACCTAGAATCCTATTTTCGACGTCTCCGACTCAAGGAATATTTCCAACATACCTCTGAACAACATACTAATCCACAGAGGCCTCCCGACCAACACTACAAAAAGAAGGATTCTAGGTGGACTCCTCCTGAAGGTCAAAACAGCAGACTGGACTTCTACATAGAGTGCTTCCGCCGACGTGCACGGGCTGAAATTGTGGAAAAGCAGCATCACTTGCCCCATAACCTCAGCCGTGCAGAACACAATGCCATCCACAGCCTCAGAAACAACTCTGACATCATAATCAAAAAGGCTGACAAAGGAGGTGCTGTTGTCATCATGAATAGGTCGGAATATGAACAAGAGGCTGCTCGGCAGCTCTCCAACACCGCTTTCTACAAGCCATTACCCTATGATCCCACTGAGAATTACCAAAAGAAACTACAGCATTTGCTCAAGAAACTTCCTGAAAAAGCACAAGATCAAATCCGCACGGACACACCCCTGGAACCCCAACCTGGGATATTCTATCTACTACCCAAGATCCATAAACCTGGAAATCCTGGGCACCCCATCATCCCAGGCATTGGCACCCTGACAGCAGGATTGTCTGGCTATGTAGACTCCCTCCTCAGGCCCTACGCTACCAGCACTCCCAGCTACCTTCGAGACACCACTGACTTCCTGAGGAAACTACAATCCATCGGTGATCTTCCTGATAACACCATCCTGGCCACTATGGATGTAGAAGCCCTCTACACCAACATTCCACACAAAGATGGACTACAAGCCGTCAAGAACACTATCCCCGATAATGTCACGGCTAACCTGGTGGCTGAACTTTGTGACTTTGTCCTTACCCATAACTATTTTACATTTGGGGACAATGTATACCTTCAGATCAGCAGCACTGCTATGGGTACCCGCATGGCCCCACAGTATGCCAACATTTTTATGGCTGATTTAGAACAACGCTTCCTCACCTCTCGTCCCCTAATGCCCCTACTCTACTTGCGCTATATTGATGACATCTTCATCATCTGGACCCATGGAAAAGAAGCCCTTGAGGAATTCCACCATGATTTCAACAATTTCCATCCCACCATCAACCTCAGCCTGGTCCAGTCCACAGAAGAGATCCACTTCCTGGACACTATAGTGCTAATAAACAATGGTCACATAAATACCACCCTATACCAGAAACCTACTGACCGCTATTCCTACCTACATGCCTCCAGCTTTCACCCTGACCACACCACACGAACCATCGTCTACAGCCAAGCTCTGCGACACAACCGCATTTGCTCCAACCCCTCAGACAGAGACAAACACCTACAAGATCTCTATCAAGCATTCTTACAACTACAATACCCACCTGTGGAAGTGAAGAAACAGATTGATAAAGCCAGAAGAGTTCCCAGAAGTCACCTACTACAGGACAGGCCTAACAAAGAAAATAACAGAACGCCACTAGCCGTCACCTTCAGCCCCCAACTAAAACCCCTCCAACGCATTATTAAGGATCTACAACCTATCCTGAAGGATGACCCAACACTCTCACAAATCTTGGGAGACAGGCCAGTCCTTGCCTACAGACAGCCCCCCAGCTTGAAGCAAATACTCACCAACAACCACATACCACACAACAGAACCACTAACCCAGGAACCTATCCTTGCAACAAAGCCCGTTGCCAACTGTGCCCACATATCTATTCAGGGGACACCATCACAGGGCCTAATAACATCAGCCACACTATCAGAGGCTTGTTCACCTGCACATCCACCAATGTGATATATGCCACCATGTGCCAGCAATGCCCCTCTGCCATGTACATTGGTCAAACTGGACAGTCTCTACGTAAAAGAATAAATGGACACAAATCAGATGTCAAGAATTATAACATTCATAAACCAGTCGGAGAACACTTCAATCTCTCTGGTCACGCAATTACAGACATGAAGGTCGCTATCTTACAACAAAAAAACTTCAAATCCAGACTCCAGCGAGAAACTGCTGAATTGGAATTCATTTGCAAATTGGATACTATTAATTTAGGCTTAAATAGAGACTGGGAGTAGCTAAGTCATTATGCAAGGTAGCCTATTTCCCCTTGTTTTTTCCTACCGCCCCCCCCCCCCCCCCAGACGTTCTGGTTAAACTTGGATTTGTGCTGGAAATGGCCCACCTTGATTATCATGCACATTGTAGGGAGAGTGGTCACTTTGGATAAGCTATTATCAGCAGGAGAGTGAGTTTGTGTGTGTGGTTTTTTGAAAAAAAGGGGGGGGGGTGAGAAAACCTGGATTTGTGCTGGAAATGGCCCAACTTGATTATCATACACATTGTAAAGAGAGTGGTCACTTTGGATGGGCTATTACCAGCAGGAGAGTGAGTTTGTGTGTGGGGGGCGGAGGGTGAGAAAACCTGGATTTGTGCTGGAAATGGCCCAACTTGATTATCATACACATTGTAAGGAGAGTGATCACTTTAGATAAGCTATTACCAGCAGGAGAGTGGGGTGGGAGGAGGTATTGTTTCATGGTCTCTGTGTATATAATGTCTTCTGCAGCTTCCACAGTATGCATCCGATGAAGTGAGCTGTAGCTCACGAAAGCTTATGCTCAAATAAATTGGTTAGTCTCTAAGGTGCCACAAGTACTCCTTTTCTTTTTGCGAATACAGACTAACACGGCTGTTACTCTGAAACCAATGATTTCAGTGGGAGTGCCAAGCCAAGCCAGCTCCCGTTAATTTCATTCGGGGTCTTTTTCCATTTACTTCAGTGATATCAGGATCAGATGCTACATATGTCTGCTCTCTATTGGCTGGTTGTTTGAACATGCTGACCTTTGTTAGGGAACTGCAGTTTATAAAAGACAAATTATCCCTACAGTAAATAGCTATCAGAAGTCTTCCTTTGGCAGATTAATTACTGGCAACTGTTAAGCAGGTGGGGCTCATTATACTCCACCAAAATATACAAAAAGTTAGAGTAGCCTGTACAACTGGGCTAATAACGCTAACTAACCTTTGAACAGTGCTTTGAGATCTACAGATAATAAAGCATTGTGTCGGTGCCAAACATTATTAGTCACATATTTTAGATGAAGTACCTCAAGCACAAAGAAGTTCAGTGCCTCCCAACCAAGTCACTGTGACCTTAGCTGTGGACCCAGAGACTTACTCTTGAGTTGGACATTTTATGCGTTTTTTTTTTTTAATACACATTTTTATTAATGTTTGGAGTTAAAGTAAACTGACGTGCACAAGTATGCATTGTTAGAAACATGAAGATGAATATTTTGTAGGTGCACACAAACCTTATCCAAAGGCCTGATCCAAAGCCTACTTAAGTCAACAGAAACGTTGCCCTCCCTCTCCATCCACCACCTCATCAACAGAAGGGGGATGTTGACCCTGAACAGCAGGAGATATGACACAGTGCCCAGAAGGGGATGATGCTGCAAGAACACATGCTTGGCAAGATTAGGGCTGGCCCTTTCCCTTTCTCAGGTCCTTTGCCTTTCCATTAGCTGCAGCAACAATGCTGGCCACATACCCCACCACCACCACCTATTTATACTCTCCCTGGCTTTTCAAAAGCTTTCCACCCTCCCTCCCCTTAGGGTATGTCTTTTCTCGAGCTGGAGATGTCATTTCCAGCTTGAGCAAACATATGTGCACTAACTTCGATAACACTAGTGCACTAAAAATAGAAGTGTAGCTGCAGCAGTGCGAGTGGCAGGATGGACTCGCAGCCCAAGCAAGTACCCACCATCCCAAGAAGCGTTGTGCTCAGGGCAGGTAGTTCATTCCACTGCCTGTCCCGTCGTAGCTGCATTTCTATTTTTAGCACAGTGGCTTAATCAAAGCTAGCTCAGGTAGACATACACACATTGGAAATTATATTTCCAGCTTGAGTGCAGGCGTACCCTAACTGTTCTGCAGAGGCTGCATTTTCAGGACCAAAATCAAGATTGTGACATTGCACCCTATAATGCTTTATGGGAATAGACTTATGAATGTATATATGACAAAACTGGAATATGTTTTATGCTACATATGCCATCTAACATATCTCGGCAAAGGTTATGATCTACTGAATATATTCATCCTATTTGCATGCATGTGTCATTTTTGTACTCAAAGTTATGAATATTGGCTGTATGCTTGTTTAATTTTAAATAGCCTCAGTGAAGCAGTTGGTCAGCTTCCTGAGAAAAAAGACTATTCTCAGTAAGTGCCCAAACAAGAAGCCCTTAAGCCAACAATGAACTTGGAGATGCCAATCCACATCTGAGCTTTCCCAGGAATGTGGCTTGGCTGGTAAGGAACTTAGTCATGCATGGACATGTGACTTGCCCATGTGACTCCAAAACTCCATTTTGTAGCTAGATTCTACACAGGGGGAGGGAAGGGTGTCCACCCACAAGAGAAAGTGTATTTAAACCCCTGGGAGACCCCTCCATTTTGTTTTCAGCTGGCTCAAGAGATAGCCTCTCCACCCCAAAAGGATACCTGAAATAAACTGGAACAAAGGACAGTAACCACGGGTGGGGGTAGGGGTGAGTGATTGCTGGACCCAGACTAGAAGGAGACTAGTCTGTAAAAGGAAGCTTATCGAAACACCTCTGAGGGTGAGGTTTTATCTGTATTCAGTTTTCTTACTGTATTAGTCATAGACTTGCGTATTTTATTTTATTTTGCTTGGTAATCACTTTGTTCTGTCTGCTATTACTTGGAACCACTTAAATCCTACTTTCTGTATTTAATAAAATCACTTTTTACTTATTAATTAACCCAGAGTATGTATTAATACCTGGAAGGCAAACAGCTGTACATATCTTTCTATCAGTGTTATTGAGGATGAACAATTTATGAGTTTACCCTGTATAAGCTTTATACAGGGTAAAACGGATTAATTTGGGGTTTGGACCCCATTGGGAGTTGGGCATCTGAGTGTTAAAGACAGGAACACTTCTTAAGCTGCTTTCAGTTAAGCTTGCAGTTTGTGGGATGTGGTTCAGACCTGGGTCTGTGTTTGTGGCCGGCAAGCATGTCTGGCACAACCAGACAGGGCTCTGGAGTCCCAAGCTGGCAGGGAAAGCAGGGGCAGAAGTAGTCTTGGCACATCAGTTGGCAGCCTCCAGGGGGTTTCTGTGATCCAACCCATCACAAAGGTAACAAAATAAAGCATTAAAGAGAGAAAAGAAATCCAGGGATCATAATTAAGGTTGCTGTGTTGTGATTAAATAAGCAATTCTTTTAACTAAACAAAACAAAACAGTTTAGTTCTTATTGTGTAGGCAATATAAGATTTAGAATATTTATTACTATCCATTTCCGTCCTTTTAAGTGCTTGGGTTTTGTGTATGATTCAAGAAATAAATGCATTAGTTACTTAACAACTGTTTCTTTTAATGATGATCTTGGTACTGGAATATTTTAAAAGGAAACACTTGTTTAACTACAAACACGATATACCAAAAATTTTTTCTCAGGGTATGTCCACACTGCAATTAGATACCCATGGCTGGCCTGTGCCAGCTGACTCGGACTCACTGGGCTGAGGCTAAGGAGCTGTTTAACTGCTGTGTAGACATTCAGGCTTGGTCTGGAGCCCGGGCTCTAGGACCCTGCAAGGTGGGAGGGTCCCAGAGCTTGAGCTGTTTTTAATTGCAGCATAGACATATCCTTAGGGAGTGGTTCCCAAACTCTGGGGCGCGCCCCACTAGGGGGGCACAGAGGAACATTCAACGAAGCAGGCGGTGG
The DNA here is from genome assembly GCF_965152275.1 of Natator depressus. Lineage (NCBI taxonomy): Eukaryota > Metazoa > Chordata > Testudines > Cheloniidae > Natator > Natator depressus. The sequence goes on along the minus strand of NC_134235.1, from coordinate 119,697,251 downwards.
GGCCTGGGATAGCCGCCATAGGGAGCAAACACCACCCAGCTCTGCTCCGATCCTAGCTGCAGCTCTCGGGGAGGTGGGATTCAGACAGCTTCCATTACCGGTAAAGGGGGGTGCGACAGGAAAGGTTTGTACACCACTGCCTTAGGGGTTTGTCTATACAGGGACACCAGAACGGTAAAAACAAGTTAACTAAAGATGTAGTTAGAGCACATTAAAGCACAGATATAAACAGTGAAACATCAAATTGAGTACAGGGCCTCACTTCGCTTGACTAATTAAACTCTGTCCTGCCCTCCCATCCCAAATTTTATATTATTTAAATTGATGTGTTTAAATCCTAGTGCGCAGATTCCACAGTGATGGGGCAGAGTAGAAGAAGTTAAATCAAATAGAATGCTGTTGTAGTTAAGACTAGTAAACATTTCATTACCACATTATGGTTTTCAGCACAAGATGACACATTCTTTCCTTAAAGTTCTTTTCATGCATTGGCCCCAGGTTAGTGGGTCTGACAATCACTGTGTAACTTTACCATTGTCTGGTCAGATTACTTTAATCCACAGAATTAATTCAAATGAAATTCTTTTAATTTATAACCACAGTTTAAATTACATTAGCTCAGACTATACCTTTAGGCACAACACATCCAATTACTCATCACTCTCAGAAGCCTTAGATAGGCAGCTCTCAGTGCAGTTGTTCATACCACTTCTCTCATTGATTCACTTCCTGCTTCTAGTCTGCTCCAATTTACCCTCTACCTCTCGAGTCGCAGTGCTGTATATTATCACTTTAAAATAAAGGTATCAAAGCAACCCTTCATATTACAGTTGACTGGACATATATTTTACACCTTAGGGAAAAATTATGATGCACTTGGACAAATTCAAGAAAGCTCTTAAAATAGTGCTTAATTTGACTTCAATGAGATTTAAGCATGTACTTAAGTACCCTTCCAGAATCAGGATGTTTTCCTTAATCTGGTCTTTTTTCATAACTAGCAGGAAGTTGTATTAGGGCTCATACAACGATGCACTTATGTGCATAGACAAGGCCCTAGTTATTCAAAGTCAAAGGACACAAATCTTTTAAGAACAGTCAGCTTGTTACTCACCATGAGCAGTAATTGAGGTTCTTCAAGATGGCTGTCCCTGTGGGTGCTCCACTTGAGGTGAATCTACATCCCTGCATCTGTGATTGGAGAATTTCAGTAGTAGTGCCTGGATGGGTCACACATGTACTGTCGCCGTCTCGCAACGCCTCTGGCAGTTACATAGCACATAGACCAAACCCCCCTCAGTTCCTTCTCTACTGCAGAATCCCTAGCAGGAAACACCAAAGTAGAGGGGCAGAAGGTGGGTAGTGGAGCACCCACAGGGACAACCATCTCAAAGAACCTCAGTTACTGCACAAGGGGAGTAACCATCTCTTCTTCTTCTTCAAGGAGTGTCACAATGGGTGCTCCACTTTCAGTGACTGTAGAGCAATGCTCCTCATTGGAAGAAAGGGGCTTCGGAGTTGCATTTGTGACAGATGATAAAACCGTAAGTCCCCAGAGAGCATATGATGTTAAGTCCTGCTCTACTGTGTAGTGCTCTGTGAACGTGTGGGCTGACGCCCAGGTTGCTGCTTTGCAGATGTCTGTGATGGGTACATTGTTGAGGAAGGCTATTGACAAAGAAAGTGATCTGGTGGAGTGTGTGCGGGTCCTCAGTAGGGGTGGTAGGTGTTCGCAGTAGCAAAGGTCAATGCACCCAGAGATCAATTTTGAGTGCCTTTGCTTGGATATGGCAGCTCCTTTAGATCTTTCCGTGATAGAATGAAATAACTTTGATGACTTTCTGAAGGGTTTAGTCCTGTAAATGTAAAAACCTAGTGCCCTTCTGACATCCATGCTGTGAAACACCGATTTTTGTTTGTTCCCACGAGGTTTTGGGAAGAACGTCAGGAGATGGATGGGCTGGTTCAAGTAGAATGAAGAAGCTATTTTGGGTAAAAATTTTGGATGTGGCCTTATCTAATATTGTGTATGCAGGGTGTGACATGAGAGCCCCAAGTTCTTCTACTCATCATGCGAATGGGATAGTGATGAAAAAGGCCACCTTCATCGAGAGGTGTAGAAGTGAATATGTCGCCAAGGGCTCAAACAAGGGACCAGTAAAGCACTGAAGCACTAGATTAAGGTCCCATGGCTCATATTTCGTGATAAAGGTTATGAATACCTTTGAGGAATCGTTTAGTGGTAGGGCAGGTAAAGGCTGAGAACTTGTCAGCTTTGTGATGGAAAGCTGTGAGCTCACTGATAGACCCGATTTCTTAAATTCCAGTATATAATCTAATACCATTGGTAAAGGAGAGGTAGTCACCACTGTTTGTCTATTCTGGCACCATATGTGGAATCTCTTCCGTTTGTGCAGGTAAGTATGTCATGTAGTAGACCTTCTACTATTTAATAGTATGGTCCTTACCTCCTCCAAACAGGTCACTTCTTTGCCTTGGAACCATGGAGAAACCATGCCTTCAGGTGGAGTATTTCCAGGTTCGGGTGGCAGACCTGGCCTGCATCCTGAGACAAGAGATGTGGAAGGAGAGGAAGAGTGCATGCTAAAAGCTTACTAGAGTTTACCTGGGACTCCAACACTAGGTTCAGAGCACAACCTTTAGCCAGGGGGCACTTGCAGCAGGCAGGTGCCACCCCGTTGTAAGAACTGAAAGAAAAGCAGGATCACACCCGACCAGAAAGGGGGCGCCCATCAGAGGTGGGTGCCACCCCATTGTAAAAAACTAAGTGATTGCAGGCCCACATCGGCCAGAATGGGGGGCACTCATGAGAGGTGAGTGCTGATGCCATTGCACAACCCTACTCCTAAGGTCTGTGAAAGTAAAGGAAAGGACTTTTGACAGAAAGATTTATTACTGCTCCAGAATAGAGCATTTTTGGTAGGATGAGTAAAGTTTTTGAGAGCTCTCATATGATGCAAGATTCAAACATCCTACCGCCCAGCTTGCAATTGGGAATGGGAAAGGCCCCTTCCCCTCCATACTCCCTAGGTATTAAAAACAAACACACCAAAAAGCCATATGGCTGTGCTATAGGTCTGTCAGTTTCCGCACCTGTAGTCACACAGCTATAAAATCTCTATTAACTCTTATGGATTGTATAACAGTTTGTTTTTGTTTTGGTTTTTTTTTTTTGGGGGGGGGGGGGGAGGAAGAGAGACAGAGTCCAAATAATCAAGACTAGAGGCAATCATCTTATTTGCATGAGGTCTCCTCTTTCCTGGAAGTTCCATAACTTGCTGACAAGAACATTTCCTCTCTTCAGCTTTTTTGGTTTGAGCTGCAGGCTAGCATTTCCTCTCTCAAGTTGTCTGCCCGTTATAGAAGCTATAGCCACAGCCTTGTGCTGAATCAGGTTCTTTAAGATTAATGGTAAGGTTGGCATAAGTAAGTAAATGCAGATCTAGTTTCCCCACAGCCATCAACATCTACTGTTGTAGTTCTTTGAAATTTTCTCAGAACATTACGGATGCTTATTTTGCCCAATTTAAAAAGAGCACAGTGTAAGTCTTTGGAAAAAATAATGTAATATTTTCTGTTTTCAAATATGTGGTGACACATACACAAAACTCTATTAATACGAATATGCTATGTTGGTGGGAGGATATTTTTAAAAGGTAATAAAATGTCAAGACAAAGATCAGAATACTTTAGTCATCTCTTTTGGAAGGAGCATGCTCCACTGAGCATTCTATGCCTGTTGTGTAAAATTAAGAGGCTCTATTTGAAATGAATTTTCAATAAATATCAGTGGCTTTGGTAAGTATCTTTAAAGGAACAAAATAAAATTGGCAAGACTGTCTGCTATTTTTCTGGATGACAGATACATTTTTCAGATAAACATGATTACATAATATTTAATTTAGATTGTCTAAAAGGGTAGCTGTACAATTTGTCCACACATAAAAATGATCTAATCTATCTAGGTAGGAGCAGAGGGAGGGAGTGGTAAACTCTGGTGTAGAGGGGGTGAGGTTTTACATGGCACTGGGACATTACATAAATATTTAAACACGAAATTGGTTCTCAAATCCAGCACGCTGCTTCTTTTTGATAACTTAGACATCAAAATTTCATACTATTCAAAAATGCAATTCATTGACTTTTAAAGGTCACACAATATATGCCTATTGACAGTAACACTGAATTTATATGACTGAAAACACACTTACCAATCAAATTCAAATTAACCTTCTCTAGGATCTGTATGCAGAACCCAAACATATTAAATTGAAATTTGTCATCTTAACTACACAGTACAGAATTACACTATGAATAATATTGGGATGATGATCAAGCCCCTTTTCCCCTCCTTTTCAGAAACCTGATTTTCTTTTTGAATTGAGGCATAATACACAGCTCTTTGTCACACAATGAAACTGCAAATATAGTATTTCCACTTGCTTTTACATTTAAATATGCTTTTGTGACTCAGACCATCTGCTTTAAATTATTTTATGTTCAACATTTTCATTGAATATTTTGTACATTACAATAACAAATGACAACTCTTTTTAATTGTAAATGTGGTTCAGCAATGCACAGCTAAACCCGAGGCAAAAAGCTCACAGAGAATTAAATATTCTGTTTAATATCACTCTGATTATCAAGATAACTCTATATCACTAACTCCTATGCAAAATCTCCAAGGGATAAACATGATCATCAGCCATTCTACCTTGTAGGTCATGAAATATCAGAGATGTCTTATGCCTTGAACTCCTGGATTTCTATAAACCATTTACCTATAGCAGTGGTTCTCAGCCAGGGATCTGGGGTCCCCTAAGGGACCGTGAGCAGGCTTCAGAGGGGCCACCAAGCCGGGCCAGTGTTAGACTTGCTGGGACCCAGGGCAGAAAGCTGAAGCTCCCAGCGCTGCCACCTGGGGCTGAAGCCGAAGCCTGAGCAACTTTACCTTTGTGGGGATCCCCTGTGGTGTGGGGCCCTGGGCACTTGCGCTGCTTGCTACACCCTAATGCTGCTCCTGGCTTTTATATGCAGAAAAACAGTTGTGGCACTGGCAGGCCTTGGAGTTTTTATACCATGTTGGGGGGGGCCTCAGAAAGAAAAAAGTTAAGAACCCCTGCCTTATAGGACAGGGGTTGCAGATCTCCTACCCATATAGCTGAGAATAATGCTAAAAGGAAGACAATTTTGAGGTTATGAAAATGTATGGGTACCTCCCTTGAGAGGGAAGGATTACATTAAAAGTGAAAGACTACATTCCAGCATTACTGAAGGAACCAAGCGCGTCACCCTTAAGTGACCTTCACTTACTACTTGGAAAAAATGAACTATTAGAAGGAACCTGTGACACTGCACCCTATAGTCGTTATAGTAATATTTTTATACTATGGTTATGGCATAATTATTATGCGTTTTGTACAAGATAGGTCATGTGAGGTGTCATTGGAAAAGTTATGATTTGCTGACTATGATTATCCTATTTGTATGCATGTATCATTTTTGTATCTGAAGTTATAAATACTGACTATGTAGCTGTACTTCAAATGTAGTTATACCTGGGTAACACCCACTAAATATCAGGCTGTAAAGGGCCTATTCAGGGTAATGGGCCATTAAAAAGAACAACAGGCCTTAGGAGAAGCTTATCCCCCACTGGGTGAGCCTTGCTGAGAACCCTCTAGACAGCATGTAAGTAATGGCTGCTATGACTCTACAAGGACATGTGACCAGGCCACATGATCCTGGACTCCATCTTGGGATGTCAGTATTTTTCCACAAACTGGTCTGGGAACCAAACTTTGAAACAAAGGGTTCCTGCCCTATGCTAAAGTGGGGGGAGGGATAGCTCAGTGGTTTGAGCATTGGCCTGCTAAACCCAGGGTTGTGAGTTCAATCCTTGAGGGGGCCATTTAGGGATCTGGGGCAAAAATTGGGGATTGGTCCTGCTTTGAGCAGGGGGTTGGATTGGTTGACCTCCTGAGGTCCCTTCCAACCCTGATATTCTATGATTCTATATAAGGCAGGGAGTGACATCATCTGTGGTTCTTCACTCCCCACACAAGAAGACATCTGGAAACACCTGAGGAACAAAGACTGAACTGGGGGAAGTGCTGGACCCAGGCTAAAGGGATTTCTAGCCTGTGTAAGAAAGACCTGGGGATTCCAAGCTGTAAAGTAAGTGCAGCTTGTCCCATAAGAATCTGCAGCCCACCTGTATCATCAGCCAGGGTGAGAATTTGCTAGTTCATATCCTATCTTTCTAATATCTTAGACTTTGTTTGCATTTTGTTTATTTACTAGGTAATCTGCTTTATCTGTTTGCTATCACTTACAATCTATCTTTTATAGTTAATAAACTTATTTTATGTTTTTATCCAAACCAATGAGCTTTGACTGGAGTGCTTAGGGAAAATCTCTGCTTGGTTACCACAAGTGTGCATTGTTCACACTGAGGAAGAGGCACACTGGGTATTAAACCCATATATTAGCCAGATTTGACAAGGACAGGATGGTACTTCTCTGGGGTCCTAGGCTGGAAAGCTGGTGGTTAGAGAGTCTGTTTGTAACTGCAGCTGAGTGTGTCCCTACCTGTGTGAATGCTGGTGAAAGTGCAGGCTGGAGGGCTTTACAGCTTGTCACAGCAGCACAGTGTGAGAGGGAGCCCAGGCTGGTGGGTCAGAGGGCTCAGTGGTACCCCAGTTCACAATGGCACCCGTCACAGAACGTATCATATGAGACACTGCCTCAATCTGCACACAATTAAAGCTGCTGCCTGAATCAGAAGAGAACTATCCCCGAGATCCTTACCTACATTCTTACAACAGGACAAAGATTCTCCATAACTGATAAAAGACATGGGATTGAAAAAGCATGGAATTCATCAAGCCAGAGCAGCTTTGCTGTCTCAAATGAGAGCTATCAGACAACCTAGATCTCCAAGCCTTGCAGACATTTTAAATATGTTACAAGCCACTTCAGTCAGCTCTTCATTATTACTACCCAAGCTATCTCATCCAGCCCGCCCGCCCACAAATCAACAAGATATTGTGAAGTGCATGAGTGCTGCAGTCTGATTTTTGGTCTCCTTTTTTCTGCGCAGTGCAGCATGTGGTAGTCCCAAGCCATACAGAAAGGCGGCAGCTGGAAAAGAAGCAAGCCCACTCACAAAGTGAAAGAATGCAGGTGGCACAGCTCCTTCCTTATAGACCAGAGTGGATTGGGGGAGAAGCCAAAATATTCTTTTGAATGACACAGCAAATGTGAATGTAGAGTATGAAGGGAGCAGAATGGAAATAGAGTGACCCCAAGTGGCAAACAAGAGTATGGTGAACTTGCATCAGATCCATCTTGTAACAGAAGGTAGAACTAAAAACATCAAAGTGACTGCACATCCCACCTTGCAATCATTTAAGAATTACTCTAAATAAATACAGGAAAGAAAGTTACTATCTACGGAAGAGAGCATTGGTTAAAATGTGTTCCATAGGAGCTAATACGTAAGAGAGGAAAGCTTTAAAACAGAGTTTAAATACAATCTACGTCCAATTTTAAACTCCTTTTCTTATTAATATCCATTTTGCTTATTAACGAAGATGAGTATTTAAATAAGTGATTTCTTCTTCTTAGCCTATTCTTTCTACTTAATCAATCTTGAACTGATGTTACAATGGTGATATTGTAACATCAGTCATCTTCAATATCCCATTCATTCGCTAACAACTTCAATAACAGCAAGGGAAATACAGAAAATAGCAACTAAGTAAACTGCTGTTTGTGTCTTCCTTCAAGTTTACTTCAATGTCAAAATTGCTCTAAATTTAATTCTCCCAGAAAGGAGGAAGAGAGTAATATTTACAAAATGCATACCACCACTTTTGATAAACATAAATAGGATCAGTCCAAATTTGCCTGGGAGGGAAGAGAGGAAGAGGGTTTTTCTTTTGTTTGCTGAACACAGATAAATAGATAAATACAATATTACAGCTTTCCACAGTGATTTCGCCCTTCATTTTTTACTCAAAAAGCAGTACCTTCATGGGGGAATGGAGGGAAACAGTGCAAAGCATCTTTTTTGAATAATGTTCCCCATGAATTTCATTTATATAACTGTGCCTTTCATAAACATGTGCATGTGAAGGACAGCTTGTTGCTCTCCAAGGTCCTAGGACTCGCTTTGGTCTCTCCGAATGTGAGTCACTGTCCCGATAGTGAGCTTTAAACAAACTGAAGTGATTCATTTCTTCTGGCTTTGTAAGATACCATAATTTAGGACCTAATCTAAGAGTATCTGGTATTTTTGAAAGCTGGGCTACTCTTTTTATTAGTCCATCATCTTGTACAAATTTCTGGATCCTACAAAGGTACCTAGTAGTTTTTGTGCTCTACAAATATGATAGGTTTATCAAAGACATTTTACTCCTGAGGGAATTCTGCACCAAAAATATAACATAAAATTCTGAACAAAATTCAAAAATTAAAAATCATGCACACAATATTTTAAAATTCTGCAAATTTTATTTGTCTATAAATAAATGCGGCTCTAGCATGGCAGTGGGGAGCACAGGCCACTGGCTGTATTGAGGTGGGAGATCACCCTGAAGCCCCAGGGTACAGGGACTCGACAGTGAGGCTGCACCTGACCCAGTGCAAGGGCTGGGCCTGCTCCAGTAACACCCTGGGGGCCCTGTCCCTCTACACCAGGTGCAGCAGTTGTGGGTGGGCAGGCAGGCTCAGCCCAGCAGGATCCAGGTGTGGAGGGGCTTAGTGCAGGGGGATCCGGGTGTGGGGTGAGAGGTTTCTGTGTGCGGCAATTTGGGTTCAGGGGGCTCAGTGGGAGATCTGGATGCACAGGGGCTCATTGGGGGGTTCCGGGTGCACGGGCAATGGGACTCTGCAGGGGATCCAGGTGAAGATGGTTGGGGCTCAGTGGGAGGTTCTGGGTGTGGGGAGATAGGGCTTGGCGGGGGGGGGGGGGTGTCTGGGTGTGTGGGGACTCGGTAGGGGGGTCTGGGTGCTGGGAGAGTAGGGCTTGATGAGGGGGTCGGGGTCCAAGTGCAGCTACTTGGGGATCAGAGGGGTGGGGGCCTGGGTGTGGGGGGCTCATTGGAGGCGTCCAGGTGTAGGGGGGTAGGGTTTGTCAGGGTGACGGTTCGGTGGGCCTGCTTATCTAGGGAGCCCCATCTGCTGCTGAGGAGACGCCACATGCCAGGCTCCCATTCCCCGACCCCCCCTTCCCCCAATTCCCCTATACCCTTTTCTTCTCCTTCCCCCTCTGCCTACTCTCACGTTCCCCTCCCCTATTCCACTCCCCTTCCTTCCCCACTGCCTATTCCTCCTTCCCCACTGCCTATTCCTCCTACCCCCTCATCCCCCTTTCCTCATTTCCCCCACCCCCACTTACCCAGCCCCACCACCAGCACTCACTGTTGCACAGAAAACAGGAAGCATACAGAAAGGGAGCACAACTGGCACTAGGACCCAGGAGGCGGCGTTCAGCTGCAGAGTCAGCAGAGTTGAGACAAGGCCTCCTTCAGCTGGACAGCTCTGCGCTTGCAGAAATGAGGGGGTCAGTGGCATGTAACCCCATGTGCCCCCCATGCCTCGTCTCTGTTTGGGGGTGTCATAAACATACAGCTAAGGGTGGCCTAGAATTCCTCCTTACCTGTAGGGGTTAAGAAGCTCAAATAGCCTGGTTGGCACCTGACCAACAGGACCAATGGGGGAAGAAGATACTTTCAAATCTAGGGACGGGGGAAGGTTTTGTTTGTGCTCTTTGTTTTGTGTAGGGGTTTCTCTTTTGGGACTGAGAAGGGCCAGACAGAAATCCATCTTCTCCAACCCATCCCAATCCAAGTCTCCAATATTGCAACCAGTATAGGTAAGCCAGGCAAGGTGGATTAGTTTATCTTTTGTTTTTCTTGTGAATTTTCCCTGTGCTACGAAGGAGGTTTATTCCTGTTTTCTGTAACTTTAAGGTTTTGCCCAGAGGGGAATCCTCTGTGTTTTGAATCTGAATACCCTGTAAAGTATTTTCCATCCTGATTTTACAGAGATGATTTTTACCTTTTTTTTTTTTTTTTTTTTTTTTTTAAATAAAGTCCTTCTTTTAAGAACCTGACTGATTTTTCCATTATTCCAAGACCCAGGGGCTTGGGTCTTTGATCATTTTGTAACCAATTGGTTAGGATATTATTCTCAAGCCTCCCCAGGAAAGGGGGTGTACGGGCTTGGAGGAATTGCTGGGGGAAGAGGAACTCCAAGTGGTCTTTTTCCCTGGTTCTTTGCTAAATCACTTGGTGGTGGCAGCGTTACTTAAACCCAAGGTACAAGGGAGAATTTGTGCCTGGGGAGTTTTTAACCTCAGCTGGTAGAAATAAGCTTAGGGGGTCTTTCATGTGGGTCCCCACGTCTGTACCCTAGAGTTCAGAGTGGGGAGGGAACCCTGACAGGGTGGGGGAACAATCCCCCCCAAAAAACTGAGCCCATGGTCGTTCCTCCTGCACGTGGCTTCCCTTTGCTTCCCAGCAGTTTTCTGCAGGGAAGCACAGGAATTCTGCCAGGGGGCTGTTTTCTGCGGGCGCGCAGTCACTCAGAATCCCCCCGGAGTAAAGTTGGACAACAGACAGAACTCTAGACTGATTCAAATGGAAACTCTTGTCTTCAGAACAAACCTTGATACACTCTTAAGCACAGCCTTGTTTGGAAGAAACTGCAAGATATGTATAAAGAGAGCCTTAAATTCAACAACTCACCAAGCAAAACAAATGTTACTAGGAACTCCAGAACGAAGGTTGCAAAATACGAGGGGAAAAAATGGGGGGTGGTTTATACTAGCTCCAAGAAAGTGTTAAAATTCCATGCTGGCAGAAGAACATTAATCTCATTCTGAATCAAGGAGAATGCTTTGAAGATTCTTAAACTGTTTTAATGCAAAGAAATGGTCTTCACTTTGTCTCCTTGGATAGTAGTAATAACTGCTGACTGCACTTTTTATAAATGCTGATACAAACAGTTTTCTAGCTTTGCGTAAACCCTAAAGCCTGAATATCAACTATTTAAGCCTGAAAGTTTCCTTCACATTAGAATAAATCTTTGTTTTCTCAATATAACAGTCAGTTCTCACATGGTGACTAATGTTCCTCATCATTTACCAGCTGTGAAATGATAAGCCCGCCTGGATTGAAATGCTGCAAAGCTTATATTAGCAGGCTTTAGAACTAGTCCAGACTGCATTTCCATTATAGACAGATATAGAGATTATTAACCTGCTGTTTCTTATAGGGAGTCCATGCAGCAAAAAAAAAAAAAAAAAAAATCAGTTTACACTATCTGATGAAACAATGAAAAACACAGCTGTACTTTCACAGGGCAGCCCAAGTGGTTAAAAGTTAGATCTTGTTAGCAAGTTCCCAGAACTAATGAAATACACTAATATATTCCATAAATAAGAAATTAGTAAAGCCCTGCATGGATACAAAATTTGTATCACATCTGATCCATGATCAGCAAAAATGGTCCATGGATATCCGCAGATTTGCAGGGCTCTAGTTATTGGAAGCTACCAACCAGCTGTGCTACTCGACACCTTTGTAAGCTGTTAACCGACAGTGAAACTTACCAATGGGTTTTGAAAGTTTCACTTTGCAGCTGTGGCACAGAGTACACACTGTGGAAAGCAGTTGGAAAAATTTGGCAGAGGTAACAGGGCAGACGTACAAACCTGAAGAATGTAGGGGGAAAAAGAGAACAGACCAGAAAGGGGAATATTGCTCCAATTTTTATAATAAGAATACTAATTAGAAAGAATTAATAAAAATTACTTTCAGTTTCCTGCTTCCTAGGCCAGCAGTAACCGTAATCATTCTATAGCCAGACCCAGCCTTTGCATTTTTGGATGAACAGATGAGGCAATATTTGAGCGGCTCACTTATAAACATGATCTCCTGGCCTCAGTCATCACATAACTATACACCTGGCTAGCATTAAGATTATGGAGAAAGTTGATTATTCACTTCTTTGTAGCACTCCCTATACTTAACTAACTTCTCCTGTGGTAGAGAAGCAGTACCCTATTGTTCATGCCAGGGTTTGTATCATAGTTGTCAACATTTATAAGTGTTTCAAGTGAAATTCTCCAAAATATTTAGGAGCTGGGGAGCACTAGGTCTCGATATTGCAGGGTTACAGGCACACAATGTTGGCTTGTTCCCAAATTTCCATAAAATATTATTGAGTAACCATGAATACACCTGTTTAACTGACTTTTCTTCCCCGTCAGTACACCACATACACCATTTCCCCAAAATTATATAGTGATACTTGAAAAGAGAGGAATATTTTACTATGGGATAGAGGTTAATTTTGTACTCCACAGCAGTTTTTAGCTCATGGGGTTAAATTCAATGCTTAGCATAAGCAGATGCATCTCTGCTGATTTTAGTGGAGTTATATCAATTTACAGCAGAGCTGAATTTGCTTTCCAGTAGTTAGCCAACAAGTCTAAAATGCAGGTTAAAACTGCAGCGTGCATTGAAGGCCACTAGAAGATGCTGCAAGTTGAGACTATTTTTTCTTTTCAATTTTCACTTTAAAAGCAAACAGTCACTATAACAAACTTTGAATACATTCATTAGAAATCAACTCACTTAACTCTGCAGTGTAGTATAAACAAGCAGCATAAAACTTCTGCAACAGTAAATTGTATATTGATTAAAACATGCTAAAACTAGATTTAAAAGCAAACACATTCTGACTAAATACGTCCCAGGATTCCCAATTTCAGTAAAAGAACTCCCTCACATCAATTCATGTCCTCATTGTCAGGGCCCTCTTAGACCTAAAGTCACTATTTTTAAAATGGAATTTTCAGTATGCGGTCTTTTTTGCAATATTAAGTTGCATTATTTTCTGGTCATTTAAACGCTGCAAACATGTGCCCTCCAATAAAGGTATTTAAAAATTATGAATATTTATTGTATTAAGCATATTGGATTCTGTGTGTGTGTTAGAAGCCATTATTTTAAGTAAATATCTTCAGTAGACACTTCAGTTTTTTTACATTGCAGAAAGAGGGTATGGACTGACAGTATGCTACCATATTCTTAGAAAACTATTTTCCTTGTTATTAAATACATTTCAAAATACCCTAGGGATGGGAAATTAAGTTAATTCTGGACTAATCTAATCTGCACAAACCATAATTTGCAATCATTCAAAAACAGCCATATCTTCTTCTCAGCAAAGACTTAATACGGTAGACAAGTGCTGTAATGAAGTCTTTTATTACTAAGACTTCAGGCCCAATCTTACACCCACAGCAGAGCAAAAATCCTATTGAGCTACCTTTACAAAACAGAATACAGAATATTTGCTAGTATAGTATGAAATACAAACAGGGCTTCATATTCGAGAAAACATGCAAGGAACCAAATTACCAGTGCTATATTGTATATCTATTAAGTTGAAATTTAAGTCAGCACTCCTCATGGAATAAGAGTGCCTGTTTGTATGCAGGTTTGCAATTTGGGGGTCGTTAGATCCTTGGATGCTCTGGTACTATCTGAGCCCAAGAGCACTTTATTCACTAATGTCTAGCAAAGGAAGCGAGCTTTTATTTTGTATGTGGAACTTGCTAGTTAACCATGCCTTTTGTCACCTCTAGCTTAGACTTCTCTAATGTAACTCACATCGAGCTGCATTTTAAAAGCATTCAGAAGGTTGAATTAGCCTCTTTCAACACACTAAGCAATGCTTTTTGCAGACAGAACTTTATAATGCTGAGCCATAGTTAAGTGTCGTTTCTGAGTAGCTTCCAAGGGGAGTCTCAAATGTTGATTTTGACTTTACAAAGACCTAAACATATTGGGACCTGACTAATCTATGGCATGTCTACAATATGGAAATGTTTATTCCTGTTAGTCTGCAGGAGTTAAAACAGCTATAGGAGAGTGAGCTGGCCTCCACTATTAATTGTGTATCGACACAAGCGTTTATTACTTTCCCATCAATTATACTGTAGTCAATAAAAAGGAGTACTTGTGGCACCTTAGAGACTAAAATTTATTTGAGCATAAGCTTTCGTGAGCTACAGCTCACTTCATCAGATGCATTCAGTGGAAAATACAGTGGGGAGATTTTATATACACAGAGAATATGAAACAATGGGTGTTACCATACACACTGTAACGAGAGTGATCAGGTAAGGTGAGCTATTACCAGCCGGAGAGGGGGAAGCAAAAAACAAAACAAAACCTTTTGTAGTGATAATCAAGGTGGGCCATTTCCAGCAGCTGACAAGAACGTGTGAGGAACAGTGGGGGGTGGAGGCAGGGGGAATAAATATGGGGAAACAGTTTTACTTTGTGTAATGACACATCCACTCCCAGTCTTTATTCAAGCCTAATTTCCACAGTGTCCAGTTTGCAAATTAATTCCAATTCAGCAGTCTCTCACTAGAGTCTGTTTTTGAAGTTTTTTTGTTGAAGAATTGCCACTTTTAGGTCTGTAATCGAGTGACCAAAGAGATTGAAGTGTTCTCCGACTGGTTTTTGAACGTTATAATTCTTGACGTCTGATTTGTGACCATTTATTCTTTTACGTAGAGACTGGCCAATGTACATGGCAGAGGGGCATTGCTGGCACATGATGGCATATATCACATTGGTAGATGTGCAGGTGAATGAGCCTCTGATAGCGTGGCTGATATGATTAGGCCCTATGATGGTGTCCCCTGAGTAGATATGTAAACACAGTTGGCAACGGGCTTTCTTGCAAGGATAGGTTCCTGGGTTAGTGGTTCTGTTGTGTGGTTTGTGGTTGCTAGAGAGAGTATTTGCTTCAGGTTGGGGGGCTGTCTGTAAGCAAGGACTGGCCTGTCTCCCAAGATCTGTGAGAGTGATGGGTCGTCCTTCAGGATAGGTTGTAGATCCCTGATGATGCGCTAGAGGAGTTTTAGCTGGGGGCTGAAGGTGATGGCTAGTGGTGTTCTGTTATTTTCTTTGTTGGGCCTGTCCTGTGGTAGGTGACTTCTGGGTACACTTCTGGCTCTGTCAAGCTGTTTCTTCACTTCAGCAGGTGGGTATTGTAGTTGTAAGAACGCTTGATAGAGATCTTGTAGGTGTTTGTCTCTGTCTGAGGGGTTGGAGCAAATGCGGTTGTATCGTAGAGCTTCGCTGTAGACAATGGATCGTGTGGTGTAGTCTGGATGAAAGCTGCAGACATGCAGGTAGGCACAGCAGTCAGTAGGTTTCCGGTATAGGGTGGTGTTTATGTGACCATCACTTATTAGCACCATAGTGTCCAGGAAGTGGATCTCTTGTGTGGACTGGTCCAGGCTGAGGCTGATAGTGGGATGGAAATTGTTGAAATCATGGTGGAATTCCTCAAGAGCTTCTTTTCCAGGGGTCCAGATGATGACGATGTCATTAATGTAGGGCAAGTAGAGTAGGGGCATTAAGGGACGAGAGCTGAGGAAGCGTTGTTCTAAGTCAGCCATAAAAATGTTGGCATACTGTGGTGCCATGCGGGT
The DNA here is from genome assembly GCF_965152275.1 of Natator depressus. Lineage (NCBI taxonomy): Eukaryota > Metazoa > Chordata > Testudines > Cheloniidae > Natator > Natator depressus. Next base: position 119,681,698 of record NC_134235.1, on the reverse strand, counting down.
ACCCATAGCAGTGCCGCTGATTTGAAGGTATACATTGTCCCCAAATGTGAAATAGGTACGGGTGAGGACAAAGTTCAGCAACCAAGTTTGCCGTGACATTATTGGGGATACTGTTCCTGATGGCTTGTAGTCCATCTTTGTGTGGAATGTTGGTGTAGAGGACTTCAACATCCAGATTGGTTAGGACGGTGTTTTCAGGAAGATCACTGATGGATTGTAGTTTCCTCAGGAAGTCAGTGGTATCTCGAAGATGGCTAGGAATGCTGGTAGCGTAGGGCCTGAGGAGGGAGTCCTTGAGGAATTCCACCATGATTTCAACAATTTCCATCCCACCATCAACCTCAGCCAGAACCAGTCCACACAAGAGATCCACTTCCTGGACACTACAGTGCTAATAAGCAATGGTCACATAAACATCACCCTATACCGGAAAGCTACTGATTGCTACACTTACCCATATGCGTCCAGCTTTCATCCAGACCACACCACACGATCCATTGTCTACAGCCAAGCTCTACAATACAACCGCATTTGCTCCAACCCCTCAGACAGAGACAAACACCTACAAGATCTCTATCAAGCATTCTTACAACTACAATACCCACCTGCGGAAGTGAAGAAACAGCTTGACAGAGCCAGAAGAGTACCCAGAAGTCACCTACCACAGGACAGGCCCAACAAAGAAAATAACAGAACACCACTAGCCATCACCTTCAGCCCCCAACTAAAACTCCTCTAGCGCATCATCAGGGATCTACAACCTATCCTGAAGGACAAGTCATCACTCTCACAGATCTTGGGAGACAGGCCAGTCCTGCTTACAGACAGCCCCCCAACCTGAAGCAAATACTCACCAGCAACCACACAACAGAACCACTAACCCAGAAACCTATCATTGCAACAAAGCCCGTTGCCAACTGTGCCCATGTATCTATTCAGCGGACACCATCATAGGGCCTAATCACATCAGCCACACTATCAGAGGCTCGTTCACCTGCACATCTACCAATGTGATATATGCCATCATGTGCCAGCAATGCCCCTCTGCCATGTACATTGGCCAAACCGGACAGTCTCTACGTAAAAGAATAAATGGACACAAATCAGATGTCAAGAATTATAACATTCATAAACCAGTCAGCGAACACTTCAATCTCTCTGGTCACTCGATTACAGACCTAAAAGCGGCAAGTCTTCAACAAAAAACCTTCAAAAACAGATTCCAACGAGAGACTGCTGAAATGAAATTAATTTGCAAACTGGACACTGTGGAAATTAGGCTTGAATAAAGACTGGGAATGGATGTGTCATTACATAAAGTAAAATGATTTCCCCATGTTTATTCCCCTTCCCCCCCCCACTGTTCCTCACAGGTTCTTGTCAACTGCTAGAAATGGCCCACCTTGATTATCACTACAAAAGGTTTTGTTTTGTTTTTTGCTTCCCCCTCTCCGGCTGGTAATAGCTCACCTTACCTGATCACTCTCCTTACAGTGTGCATGGTAACACCATTGTTTCATATTCTCTGCGCATATAAAATCTCCTCACTGTATTTTCCACTGCATGCACCCGATGAAGTGAGCTGTAGCTCACGAAAGCTTATGCTCAAATAAATTTGTTAGTCTCTACGGTGCCACAAGTACTCTTTTTCTTTTTGCGGATACAGACTAACATGGCTGCTACTCTGAAAACCGTAGTCAATGCAGCTGCACAGGCATCACATAGCACACATTTGGGTCTGGAGAGATCTTTATTACTGGTGATACATAAAATAGAAAGAACCCAGCTAGACTCACTGATTTTTTTGTAGGAAAGGAAGATGGGGGGAAAAACAGCTCTGGTAAGCAGGACACATTTCAGCTTGAAGTCATTGAGAAAAACAACATGTAAGCACACTGCAGCAATTTAGCTCAAATTGCCACTTTGCTTTGGCCCTCCAGCTAGTTCTCACTGTAACCCAGGGAGCAACACTCCACCTGCTCAGGATAGTTATTGATTTCTGGCCATTTGTAGTATTGTTGGAGCTGTGCTGGTCCCAGAATACTAAATTTGTTAGTCTCTCAGGTGCCACAAGTACTCCTGTTCTTTTTAAAGAGAGAAGGTGAATGAGCTAGTATCTGCTAGTGAAAGAGACAAGCTTTCAAGCTTCACAGACAGGAAGCGCTCCACATAGCTCAAAACCTTCTCTCTCTCTCTCTCACCAACAGAAGTTGGTCGAATAAAAAATGTTACTTGACCCACCTTGGCTCTTACTTATCATTGGTCATTCTAACCTCGCCCCCCATCACCGCTGCATCACAGGGCTGATCGCGGGGGTGGGGGGGAGAGAGTTGCTGCATAGGCAGCCCTCATGCCGGGTTATGTCTGGCTGCCATGCGAGACTCTGGGGCTCGTGTTCAGCGGGCCCCCCCGCGCCGAGGCAGCAGGGAGGGAGTCCCCGCGGTCGCTCCCTGGCTGCCCCCACGGGGTCGTCACCACTGAGAGACAATAAACCGGGACACTGGGGATGAGCCCGCGCCCGCAAACCTGGCGAAGCGCAGGGAGCAGCCGCGCAGCCGCCCCCCGGCAGTCCCCGCCCCTCCCGCACCTGCTAGCGACCGAGCCAACCCCCACCCCGGCTCCGCCCCACCTGGCCGAGCACGAGCCGCCCCGCAGAGCGCGCCGGAGGCTCCAGCAGCGCGGCAGCGCAGGAATCCCAGCCGCCCCGGCGCCCCACACCCAACCCCAGCAGCGAACTGCGCAAGCGCCGCCTCCGCGGCTACTTACTAGCTCACACGGGCCGTCAGCGCCGGCACCAACGTTCGCCCCACGCTTCCGTTCCGGCCTCGCGGACACTCTCGCGAGACCTCGCAGCCTATCGCCCCGCCCCTAGCTTGTCTCTCGTCCTAGCCACTGATCCCGGCTGTCACCACCCACCCACTTCCGCCTCCAGGCTACGTCCCTTCCACTTGCAAAAGAGGTCAGCCCCCCATCACGTGCTTCCACGGGCCAGGCCCCGCCCCTTTACCAATCTATGTCAGCCCTTCGCACGCTGTAAGCCCCTCTTAACATAAACTCCGCCCATGTCCCTCCTATTTCCTTATGGCTCCAGCCTCTCCCGTGTGTCCGTCACCCGTAAGCCCCGCCCCTTCTGCCCTAAACCTCGCCCTTCTCAGGCTTCTGCTCAGGCCCCGCCTCTTCCTCTTCTTGTCTGTGGGAGGATTTTGTTGCACTTGACAGGGGAAGGGGGCGGAGCCTCCGAATCCGGCCCCGGCCCCGGCCGTTGCCTGCGGTTGGACGGGGAAATCTCGCGAGAGTGGTCACCCGGAAGCCGGCAGGGGAGGGAGGCAGGAAGAGAGTCACGGCTGCACCCTTGCTAGTGGCGGCGGCGGCGCCCGTAGTAGCGGCTGGGGTGGCGCGCCCGGGGCTGGTCCCGGCGCCGCGGGGCTGGAGAGGCGGCGCCGCAGCAGCAGGGGCCAGGGCGTGTTGCTGGGCCGGCCAGGCGGGCGGGAGGCGGCTGCGCGGCCTGTGTCGCGCTGTAAGATGGCGGCGGCGGGCGGAGGCAGCAGCGTGAACCCGTTCCTCAGCGACTCCGAGGAAGATGAGGCGGAGGAGCCGAGAGCCGGCGGCAACAGCGATCCAGGCCCGGGAGGCCCGCTCTCCCCGCAGCAGGAGGAGGAGGCGGCGACGGCTGTGGGCGGTCCGGGGGCGCTGCCGGGTCTGCGGGCGGCAGCCCCCGGGGAGGCCGGCTGGGGCGGGCCCGGCGCCGGAGAGCCCCCCCGGGTGCCCGTGGACGCGCTGGCGGCGCAGCTGCTGCGGGACCAGTTCCTGCTGACGGCGCTGGAGCTGCACACGGAGCTGCTGGAGAGCGGCCGCGAGCTGCCCCGCCTGCGCGACTATTTCTCCAACCCGGGCAACTTCGAGCGGCAGAGCGGCACCCCGCCCGCGGGGGGAGCCCCGGGCCTGTGGGGAGCTGCCTGCGCGGCGCCGGGGGGAGTGGCGGCCAGCGGCAAGGAGCCCGGTCCCGGGCAGCTCAGTAAGTGATCCTCGCTTGCCACAGGGAAGAAGGGGCGTGTGCCCTGCCGGCGTCTCTACGAGGCGGGAGTTGGCGGTGCGAGGCGTGCGATGGGGGCCTAGGGGGAGAGATGTCTGGTGGCTGGACCTAGGTGTGTCTGGGTGTGTGTGCGGGGGACGGGGGTGTAGTGGGGGCTGCTATGGGCGTGGGTACAAGGGCTGGTTGTTGCGCTGCAGGTGCAGACTGGGATCGTGAGGGGTTGCTACTAGTGCAGCAGTGTTAAAGCCCGGCTGTTGTATTTTCTAGTGAAATGTCAGCAGGACTCAGTAGAAAATTTCTAACCATGTTACCTTAGAAGTCATCTTGTTTTGAGTTGTGTGTGATTAAATTTTAAGGCAATTCTTGTGGAGAGAGAGGTAGGCATTTCTGCTTTAATCCTGGCCTATTCTCACGTTTGTTTGACACATCAGTCAGATCACACATTCATGGTTCCACTGGGAGTGAGTTTTTCTTGTGGTTGGGAATAAGAAGAAATATATTTTGGCTTATGACTGACGATCCTAAAGTCTATAATTTCCAATATGAGCTGTCAAAGTTGACTATTAAAAGGTCAGTGTATTGACCCTGGCAACATAAAAAGCAACATTCTGAATGCCCTAATATTTTTATTAAGTTTCACAGGACTTAGCTGTTGAACCACAGAGTACAATGACTTCCATAATTAATGCTAGCAGATTTAGAGAGCACCAGCTGTCTATGTCCTGTCATCTCTCTAAAATGTTTTGGAGGGAAATGTGTATCATCAGTGTTGGTGGGTTTGTTTGGGATTTTTTTTTTTTTTTTTTTTTTTTTTTTTGGAGTAAGGCAGGCAAAGATAGTGTTTGGGAAGTTGTCATAGACCTTACTGCTGCTAAGTATCACTGACAGCCTTTATTTATGGATGAACAGATGACAATATGCTTGCATTATTTACAAAAAATACCTGCTTTCCATAAAGACTCTCATGGTGATGACATGGGGTCTAAAACACAAGTCTTAAGCTAGGTAAAAGATTAGATTAATTCTATAAGAAGAAATGGTTTTCTCTTTTTCAATCCTTTGACTTTTAATTTGTGATTTACTGAAATCTTTATATTAAATGGAAGGGATGAAAGAGTTTGTGGTTAATAGAAACTTGGATGATATGTACATATGCTCTAGTTTTATTTCAAAAGAATATCCATCTTGTGTGTAAGATGCCTCCCAAATAATGGGACACCTTCATAAATAACATTACTGGCACAAAGCCATGCTATAGACTTAAACTTTGGAAATGGCTTTTGGGGTTTCATTTAATATCTTCAGCCACCCAAAAATCCACACCCCAGGAGCTTGTACTGCTTCTTATTGTAGGAAGCAGACTAATACATGATTATATCTAAAATTATATCATCGCACCCCAGTTATTGTAGTATTGCTTTTCAATATTATTTTTGAAATATTTAAGACATTATAATTTGCTTTCAAAGAGTAAGAACTGCAGTACTATATTCCTTCTTGACAAGATTAGTGGGTTTTGCAAAGACTTGTACTTCAGGGCCACATACTAGCTTGGATGCGAAATTCACTTCCATCTGATTAAAAAGTGCCCATTTTAGAAGTCTGTCTATAGTCAGATTACTTGATTGATTGAATATTCTCATTGCTTTGTTAACATGAAATCTGGGTACTGTTGGAGATGGAATACTAGACTAGATGGACCATAAATCTGATCCAGAGAGTTAAGCAGGGGCAACTTCCACTAGTGACATACAGGGACAACAAGATGATGAGAAGCCTAGCCCTACCCTGTAACTCTCAAGTATGGGGTTTCTGCCAGGATGTGAAAAGAGAATTCTAGGCCATATCTACAGCTGTGCTGTTGTAACGCCGTAGCATACATTGACTGAAGGGGATTTTTTCCATCGAAGTAGACTATGTCTGCACTTAAGACGCTACAGCTGCACCACTATGGCACTTCAGTGTAAACACTTACCTCAGTGACAGGAGGGTTTCTTCTGTCACTATAGGTAATCCACGTCCCGCCCGAGAGGCAGTAGCTAGATTGATGGAAGAATTCTTCCATTGCCCTAACACAGTCTACACTAGAGATTAGGTCGGTTTAACTATGTTTCCTGCGGTGTGGATTTTTCACACCTCTCAGACACAGCTATGTCAACAGCATAGACCAGCCAGAGTTAATTCACCTTCAAGGTGCGGTAGTGAGACCACTGGAAGAATTCTTCCATTGACCTAGCTGCATCCACACTGGGGGTTAGGTTGACTTAAGTGCTCAGGACACACAATTCTTTATGGCCCTTAACAATGTAATCAGATCTAAACTTCTAAGTTTAGACTAGGTGGCTTCATTTGCAGAAGATCTTAGTTAGAGCGGAGCCAAGTATGGGTGGGTAGCAACTTTAGATTTCCTTTCCTGGGCTTTAGTGCTTTGGAGGATGCTGAAAAAGACTGGAAAGAGAACAATAGAGTTTTGAGCTATTTTAAGAAAGTCCTCTAATGCCTCTAGCCATGCCTACAATAAAAAGTTAGGTTGACACAGCTACATTGCTCAATTAGCCTAAACCCCTGCGTAAACAGCATTAGGTCAGTGGAAGAATTCTTCTGTTGACCCAGCTACCACCTCTTAATGAGGTAGATTAACTAGAGGGATGGGAGAACCTTGAAGCACTAAAGAGGTAGCTGTTTAAGTGTAGACATAGCCTTAGTGTTGATGTAGAAATTGAGGGCATGTCTACACTTCAGACGTTGCATCAGCACAGCTGCACCTCTGTAGCACTTTAATGAACACACTCTAAACCAATGGTTCTCAACCCGCGGGCCGCTTGTGGCCTGATCAGCACACAGCTGTGGCCCATGTGGCGTCGTCAGGGCAGTACAGGTAGTATATGTATTGTGTGGATGTGGACCACGTAACTTCACACAGAGCCGCATATGCGGCCCACAGTAGTAAATAGGTTGAGAACCACTACTCTAAGCCAACGGGAGAGAATGCTTCTGTTGGCGTAGCTAATCCACCTCCTTAAGAGGCAGTAGCTATTTCGATAGGAGAAGCTCTCTGACCAATAGAGCACTGTACACAAGGGGTTACGTCACTATAACTACGTAACTCAGGGTGTGGATTTTTCAAACCCCTGAGCGACGTAGGTATACTGATATAGGTCTGTAGTGTAGACTACAGAGTCGCTAAAGCTATGTCTACGATACAGCTGCACGTCTACGGTGCTACAGGTTTGCTGCTCGAGTGCCATACTGAAGACCCTTGCTACAGCAATGGAAGGGGATTTTCCATTCAATAGTTAACCTAGCTACTGCCTCTCAGAGTGGTGGATTGAAAGAATTCTTCCATTGGCTTAGCAACGTCTACCCTGGGGGTTACGGCAGCTTAATTAGGTCTCTCAGGGGTCTGAGGTTTTTCACACCCAGGTGACATAGCTAGGTCAATCTAAATTTTAGTTGTAGACCAGGCCTAAATCACTCATGTTTAGTGATCCATTGAAAAATATGTTACAGCTTGGCCAAATTTATTAGAGTTAAAAAGGTACTTTGCTTATGCACTAATTTTTAAATTGTAACTGGATATATTTTACCAACCCTCAAATGTTCAACTCATATTATGCAAGTTAAGTGAATTTTTCATTCTGTTGCAATCTCAGTGTTTTTTTGGTGACATGACTGAGTACATAAGAAAGTTGACTGGAATTTCTCAATGTGCAGAGTCATTTCTTCTGCAGTCTGTGAGGCTTTGTATGAGTGAGGCAAGGCTTTATAATATGCATGTATACAGAATAAGATTGAGGGCCTCAGTAATCATTTACTCACGGGACAAATGCATCCATTTAATGACCCAAAGATTAAGTATGCAATGGAATTTGGTTTTTTTCATGTTTCTTTTCATAATTAAGGAATTCTTCAGCTCAGAATAGCCCAGTCAACCTTATATGGAAGTCTACTGTTAAGATAATCATTTTAACTTTTTTAGTGCAAAATAGCAGCTGGAAAATACAGCTAGTAAGTAGCTTGTGGCCAGTATCCCGTCCGTTGTTCACCAGCAAGTACTTTACAAACCACAGGTAGCCTATGGAGCAAAGTTCAGGATATTAGTTCAATGGAATAGGTCCTTTAATAATGACCATAAAAAAGATGGTAACTTCTGAGTTTTCAAAAACTCTTTCTCTGGTTTCACCTGAAACTGGTCAAATAGAACTCCTGAAGACCATTAATATTCAAATGGTTGACGTTTTATATATTTCTGCTATAGTGTTCTCTCTGTTATCAGGCAGCAACAATGCCTTAGGATGCAGCTGTAAACACAGAAACGATGGTATTATTAGAAATGCAGATACAGGCATTCTTTGCAACAACCCTGCCCCTTCCCAGTTTGTTAATGAAGATACCTGCATGAATGTAAAAAGTTTCATTACCCTTTACAGTCCTCTGATTGGTTTTCAAGCTGTGTAACAGTGCTCGCACCCAAGGAAACTTAAAGTAATTTTGCACCGAGTCTCCTCTGCAGAAGCACTGCAATATCAATTGAGGCATACTGAGTTTACATAAAAAGAAAAGGAGTACTTGTGGCACCTTAGAGACTAACAAGTACTTAGGTGCCACAAGTACTCCTTTTCTTTTTGCGAATACAGACTAACACGGCTGCTACTCTGAAACCTGAGTTTACATAAAATTCCATTTCCGATTCCTGAATCTTGTTTTCCACCCCGACAAACTTTTGGTGGCTCCTTTGAGGAGGCATGTTACGCACTGACAGCCTTAACACTGTACTTTGGGAACAGCAGGTCAAGAAATATTGACTGTGTGGAAAAACTGTGCCCTTCAGTGATGTGTTTGATGCATTCTTTCAACAAAGAGCCCAGAGAGCAGTCAGCCTGTAATGTTTGAACCAGCTGGAATACTAAAAACTACCGGCAGGTTTCTTACGGTCATGGTTATGCAAAACTGCCAGATCTTTACAGTTTTAAATTTAAATAAGGGATTTTTTTTCTGCTCCTACTCCCCTAAATTGAAATTTGTGTTTTCCAACATTCAATTCGGATTATGGCAATATTATGAGTTATGTTGTTAAATCTACTAACAAAGAAATACAAGATGTTAACACCAATTCCATTCAGTAAATTCTTTAAACTGCTTTTTCAACTGTTGTGAAATACTGTTTCAACACTCAAGGTCTACGGTCCAGGGACTGCACCAGGATAGCTATGATGCTATAGTTATGCCAATATAACCCTGTAGTGTAGATGCAACATACTCTGATGGAGGGATTTTTTTCCATTCATGTGGAATCACCAGTTCCCCAATTCTGTAACTGGGTTGACAGAATCATCCTTCCCTTGACCTAGCTGAGCCTACATTGGCAGTTCGGTAGGCATAGCTACACTGCTCAAGGGCATGGAATTTTCACAGTAGTTGGAATTATTAATATCTGAAATTATTAATATTGATATTTGAAACCACCAAACACTAATGTAACCATAAATTCCTTTATTAAATCCAGAGGCCAAATGATATTTATACAGTTGTTCTAAACATGCCTAAAAAGTATGTCTAATAAGCAATCTACTAAATCCAAACAGTAACAAAAGAATTATAAGCATTTGAATAAGATACTTACAAATAGGCTAAACCTGCGGGTGCTTTAGACCCATATTGCTTGGCTCCAACATGGTCAGGCAGATATCAGCAATGAACCCTTTAAGGGTTTACTTCTTATACCCTTTAACAAACAAGTGATGTCATTGCCAATGACTGTCTTCAGCTAAAAAAACAATTTAAATCAGTTCACCCTTTTTTCCAGTCTTAATCCAGATAAGATTTACAAACTCCTTTGGCTCTTCCTCCTTATCTCTTCCCCTCCTTCCTGATAACCAACAGTTTTTCTTTGCACCTGAGTTTACACAGGTTTTAACGTTAGTGTGTGGTTTGGGGAAGGGCTGTGTTGGCTCATTTTAAAACAGATTCTTTGTTTTAATTTAAAACCATCTGCAGTCACCCCATCAGTCACAGGCCTTCTTTTTCAAAACTTCCCCCTATTTCATTAGTTATTTTTTGAACCAGATATCCTCCCTATTTCATTCTTTTCAACCTTATAACACATTCTTTTCAAGGCCTTCCTTCGACTTCAGAGGTGGGCAAACTATGTCCCGGTCCCTGAGCTCCTGGCCAGGGAGGCTGTCCCCCAGCCCCTCCCCCGCTGTCCCCCTGCAGCTATGCCACTGCAACTGCATGGCTTGCGTCCGCCCACCTGCAAGGCTCTCCAATAAGCCTATCCTGCCTCTCTGAGCAGCATGGTAAGGGGGTGGGGGGGTTGGATAAGGGGCAGGAGGTCCGGGGGCAGTCAGGGGACAGGGGGTGGTTGGATGGGGTGGAGGTTCAGGGGGAGGAGGCGGTCAGGGAGCAGGGAGGATTGGATAGGGGATGGGATCCTGTGGGGGCAGTTAGGGATGGGGGTCCCGGGAGGGGGTGGTCAGGGGACAAGGAGTGTGGGGGGGTTGGATGGGTCAGGGGTCCTGGGGAGCAGTCAGGGGGCGGGGGTATGGATAGGGGTCGGGGCAGTCAGAGGACAGGGAGCAGGGGGGGTTGGATGGGGTTGGGGTCCTGGGGAACGTTCAGGGGTGGGGGGGTCCTGGAGGGGCAGTCAGGGGGCGGATAGGGGGTGGGGGCCAGGCTGTTTGCGGAGGCACAGCCTTCCCTACCTGGCCCTCCATATCGTTTCGCAACCCCGATGTGACCCTCAGGCCAAAAAGTTTGCCAACCCCTGTTCTACTTGCTAGTCAAGTCAAACTTTCTTTACAACGCACATATATTTTCTTAACCAATAAGCTAACTTTACTTCTTTAATTTTATACTTATCGTACAATGTCCCTGACTGACATAGCTGTATCCAACTAAATTTTATGATTGGACCTTAGCCTCTGAACTCCAAATGACTGGTACTGAAAATGATGAAAGAAAGCAAGAAAGGTTTGAATATGCTGTAAGAAGAAAGGAGTGATTTTCTGGACACTTACTAGTAACAGTTCTGAAACCTAAATCGTAGGCAAAGTGATTGAGGCGAGTACATAATTGTGATCATTGCTCTGTTGTGCTAGGCATTGTACAAATATGTAGTAAAAAGTTTCTTCTCCAAAGACTTAACAGTCTAAAGTTAAGCTGTAGAAAGTGGGTGTAACAGTCAAAGCAAAAAGTAAGGAGCAGATGAAGGTAACAATGATGGGCACTTGTCATTGCATCAGCTACCTATATGCAGTTTTTGATGATTGTCAGCTTTTTTGATAAAAGTGGGAGTGTGCTAATAAAATTTGCAGATGACACAAAGTTGGGACGTATTGCAAACATGGAGGAGGACTGGCATATCATACAAGAAGATTTGGACAATTTTGTAAAGTGGAGTAATAGAAATGGGATGAAATTTAATAGTGCAAAGTCCTGCATTTAGGGATTAACAACAAGAATTTTTTGCTATAATCTGGGGATATATCCAGTGACAAAGGAGGAGAAAAACCTGAGTGTATTGGTTGATCAGAGGATGACTAAGCTGCCAGTGTGATCTAGCCATGAAAAAAGGCTAATGCAGTGCTAGGATGCATCAGGAGAGGTATTTCCAGTTGACATAGGGAAGTGTTAGTACCATTATACACAGCACTGCTGAGACCACACCTGGAATACTGTGTGCAGTTCTTGTCTCCCATGTTTAAGAAAGATTAATTCAAACTGGAATAGGTGCAGAGAAGGGCTACTAGGATGATCTGGGGAATGGAAAACCTACCTTATGAGAGGAGACTCAAGGAGTGTGGCTTCTTTAGCCTAACCAAAAGAAGGCTGAGGGGAGATATGATGGCTCATAAATACCAGGGAGGGAGAGGAGGTATTTAAATTAAGTACCAATGTGGACACAAGAACAAATGGATATAAACTGGCCATCACCAAGTTTAGGCTTGAAATTAGGTGAAGGTTTCCAACCATCAGAAGGGTGAAGTTCTGGAACAGCCTTCAAAGGGGTATAGTTGGGGCAAAAAGCCTAAGATTCAAGACTGAGCTTGATAAGTTTACAGAGGAGATGACATGATGGGACTGCCCACATAGCTGATCTGCGACTGCTAGCAGCAAATATCTCCAAGGGCTGGTGAGAGGACACTAGATGGAGAGGGCTCTGAGTTACTGCAGAGAATTATTTCCCAGGTGTCTGGCTGATGGGTCTTGCCTACATGCTCAGGGTCTAACTGATTGCCATATTTGGGGTTGAGAAGGAATTCTCCCCGGATCAGACTGGCAGAGACCCTGGGGTTTTTTCACTGTCCTCTGTAGCATGGGAAATGGGTCAATTGCAGGTTTGGATTCTTTGTAATGTAAAGTCTTTAAATCATGATTTGAGGACTTCAGTAACTCAGCCAGAGGTTATGGGTCTATTACAGAAGTGAGTGGGTGAGATTCTCTAGCCTGCAATATGCAGGAGGTCAGACTAGATGATCATGATGGTCCCTTCTGACCTTAAAGCCTATGAGTCTAACTGGCATTTTCCTATAGAGATTGTGGCTTTATTGACTCATTTGGGGAGGGTATTTCATTCATAAAGGGCAGCATGGAAAAAAGTGAAAAGGTGCTTGTTGGAGAAGTGGACAAATGGGGACTTGAGTTTAGCATTATTGGCAGAGCAGAGGGAGTTGCAAACAGTGTAATAAAATAAAATAGATAAATAAGGGGCGGAGTTAAGAAGGGCAGAGTGTTTTAAAAGGTGAGGATAAAAGTCTTGAATTTGATGCTGTTAAAGAAAGGGAGGCATTTCAGAACAGTCTCAGCATCATTTTGAATGGACCTGCAGAGTGTTTGAGGATCAGGAGGGCCTGGAAGTGGGTGAGGCTTAAGGGTATGTCTACACTGCAGTGTAAGCCCAGAGTTCAAATTCAAGCTTAAGCCTAAACCGCTCTTCTGTTTATACACAAATACAGGTTCAAGCCTGAATCGAGACTGGACCTGGGGTTCAAACCCCTATTGCTTTGCAGTGTAGATGTAGCCCACTGGACTCTTGCTCTGGGAGTCCTCCAGAAGTCCCATGGGCCACCTTTCTTTGTCCTCTGAACAGTCAAGTTTGATAGACAGTCAAGTTTTCCCACACTGTGCTACAAACCAAGGACTAGAGTGGCCAAATTTTAGCAGGGTGCTAGGGTATGTGTATGGTTGCACTTGGACCCACACAATGCAGTGTAGATGCTGGAGCACGAGGTAGGGATCCAGGTTCAACAATCCCTAACCTGGGGTTACAGATGAGTGTAGATACTCATGCCCTAGGTTAACAAACCCAGGATCTGCTAACTTGAGTTCTCCTGACCCTGGGCTTACATTGCAGCATAGACATACCTTAAGAGGGCAAATTCAGAGATAGAAGCTAAGTTATGAACCTAAGTGACTATTATACTAGTGGTGGGAAAACATTGTCAAAACCTGTCAAGTTTAAATTGATGTAAATTTACAATGAGATGACTGAAAGACTAGGGTTTTGGGGATGGGGTTGGAGGTAGGATTGCCAACTTGGTAATGTTTAAAAATCAGACACTCCAGCAGGTGTGCCTGAACCTCCCCTGCCCAGCCTCTTCCCCCACAAAGCCCTGCTCCTGCCCCACCTCTTTGCCCCTCCTCCCCAAGCCTCTGTCCTGCCTCTTCCCCTGAGGCCGCCCTCCTTGGTCACTTGCTGCTTTTCCTCTTCCACCTCCTCACCCTGCATGGGTTAGGAGGGACTTGTCTGAGGAGCCAGGGCTGGATGCTGCAGCCACCAGACGAAGGTACGAGGTGGCCCCAGCTGAGTAGAGACTGGAACAGGTGATGACCCGGCACCTCCCCTGCTTGCAGTAACCAGACTTTAGGTGTCCAATCAGTAGATCTGATCAGACACTGTCAGGTCCCCTTTTCGACCGGACTTTCTGGTCAAAAACTGGGCACCTGTCCACGCTAGTTGTAGGAGAGGAATTTGAGGTAACAGTTGTATAAGACATTCCAGTGAGTTTAGAGAAAGTAGGAGAAGGGGCAGGTGGGGTCAAGGATAGTTTTCTATGATGGCATGATGACAATGTGATTATATTTAAGGGGAAGGAATCTGAGGGCATTTTTAAGAAGAAATAAGGGAGAAGGTGTGGTAGAGGGAGGTGACATAGGATCTTGTCAGTCTTCTCTTAAAATATGATTGGGGATTTGAAGATTTTTAGAAAATGTCAAATGGGCATCTAGGATTTAGACGGGGGTCAGTGAACATGGAGGAGCAGTGCTGCTTGACCAGGAAGATGTCCTCTCCTTCAGTTCTGCCAAACTTGTTGTGGATGCTATCCATGTATTATTATTTCTATTGATCTCAGTACTTTATCCACAGATCTTCAGGAGCCTTTTTGTATGTTTTACTAAGTGAAAGATTTTAATATCAAAAAGGGTTATTTTGCAGTATTTGAACTTGTTAAAGTAAAAAACATAAAGTGGTAAATTACGAATTGTTGAAAGGTAAACTAAACATAAAGACATAAAAATTAATAGAAATAATGCAATTACTACTTATAATAAAGTTATTCTACTTAGAATAACCATTGACTTTTCACTTTAAGGAATATATAGAATAGTGTATCATGAATTGTGTGTGAGGAGCGGGGAGGAGGGGCCTGGTGAAAGAGTAAAGCATGGTTGACAGATGCCTGGTCTTTTGCAACACAGAAAAAAATGCCTACATTGGGAACTCCACACTCATAACAAGTACGTTTATCCACAGATCCAAAAAACTCACCTCACTTCAAGCATTGATTCTTATGCTGTGAAGAATTAAATCTCTGACAGCAATTAGATGGAATTCTGAAACATAGCAGCTTCAAAAGGTGATCTGTTGCAGTGAAAAGAGTCATAGGTAACTACATGTTCCTTTTGGCTGTGTGGCAAGGTTACAGCTAGACATATTTACTTGCGCTGCCTTTTGTTTCATGGCAAAATCTGAAAGAGACTTGACAAATAAACCCGAAAAGCAACGTACAGGCTTACATTTTGCTACATGTACTATCTGATTTGCTTCTCTCCCTACCTCTTACTCTTGGGAGCAACTGTAACATTTTTTACTGTTGCCCCACATATCCCAGAATGCCCATCTGGGGAAGTAATGCTGACTCTGTATGCCTAGTACTTTGGGGCTGCCTGGTTTAAAAAACTACATTGCAGCATCAAATTGAGGCTTCTGCACAGTACACCTCAGTTACATCCAGGCAAGGCCAGGTTGGTTCATGTCATCGTTGGTCATCTCTGTGCCTGAGCAGCTAATAATTTTTATAACTACAGAAGGAGAGACAGAAAAGAAAAGAGTGGAGATGGTGGCAGCTGTGTTGGGCATAACATGAAGAGACTTGGAAGAGACGTGCCTGCTCACCAAACCATCGCATGTGGGTTGCCACAGTAAAAGATTAGGAACTACTGGGATGAAAGTACTAGCATTATTTCAAGGCAGAAATATTGCTCCCTTTTTGAGCACTTATGTGAAATTTCATAAGAAGTAAAACTTTGAGAAAGTTGGAAACTAATGACATACTTGCCTAGACATTTTCCAGAATGAGGAGAACTATTTGTGCCATTATTTTTCTCTTTCCAAAACAAAGCTTTGTGTAGTGACACCGTACTTGCACTGCTCTTGGGTGCAATAGAAGGAGCAGATCAGCGTTTTATAGCCAGGCATGAAAAAATTCTTCGTGTATATATTTCTAAATGTTACATTATTTTGGCCAACTGATTAAAAAGTGCGTGTTGGGGACAACTCAGTCTCCAGTATTCAGTTACATCATTAGTATGAATTTTTATATTTTAAAGGGAAGGGAGCTAAAATAATCTTTTTGGATATCAT
Organism: Natator depressus; assembly: GCF_965152275.1. Classification (NCBI taxonomy): domain Eukaryota; kingdom Metazoa; phylum Chordata; order Testudines; family Cheloniidae; genus Natator; species Natator depressus. Next base: position 119,665,799 of record NC_134235.1, on the reverse strand, counting down.
ATTTGTTAAAAGAACGGAAATGTTTTGTAAAATTGTTAAGTTGTGATTTATAGCCTGACAAACAACTCAGTGCAGGAGAGTTCTGAGTTTAATGGCCCTAAGACATCTGTTGTGCTTACAATAGAAAATATGTTCTTTCTAACTGCCAGACCTGCAAACACAGTGTGCCTTCTGCATCAAGCTGTGCTGTCTCCGGCGTGTGCATCAATAGTTATAAAAATTCTGCTCTGTGTTTCACTGGGATTGCTCAAAGTTTGGCTCTGTAATTAGAATTTAGATAACAATTCTGTTTGTGCCAGAATAGAATTCAGTTTGCATTCTCAAAGGTGTTTTGTCTCTGCAGTGCTAAAGAATATGAAGTACTAGAAACTTACATAAAAACTTTGCATCTTTAAAGGATGTAGTATTGGAGCTGTGTTGGTCCCAGGATGCTAGGGAGACAAGGTTGGTGCAGTAATATCTTTTTGAACCAGCTTCTGTTGGTGAGAGAGATCAGCTTTTGAGCTTACATGGAGCTCTTTCTCAGGTCACCTGAAGCTCACAAGCTTGTCTCTCTCACCAACCAACAGAAGTTGGTCCAATAAAAGATATTACCTCACCCACTTTCTCTGATCTTTAACGTAAGAAGTTATTACTGAGTACACACCAGTTTAGTTTTCTTTAATATGAAGATTGTTTAGAGCAGGGACTTTTTTCTTATTTGTCTGCTGCTGTACTTTAAAGTTGGTTGAATTGAAGCCTGCTCACCCTAGACTTCAACTGTTAGACTGTGTAACAAATTAGGCCTAGAACATGCTCTCTCTCTGGCATACACTTTCCTTTTACAACTCACTCCTAACATACTTGTCAATCCTGTCAGTGTGAATTTGTAGGTGAAGTAGATCATCTTAAAAAATGGTGACGGAATGTAATCACCTTCCGAGACCAAACACTTTGTGGTTAGAGTTGTACTGGTCAAATGGTAAGCTTCTTGGACAGTCTCTCTTCTCTGTGCTATTCACATTGTCTACTCAGAATAGACTGTGACTAGTTATTTAGCAGGCAGCAATAAACCAGTGTTGCTTTCGCTGTTGCCTCTCCAGAACAGGATGCTGGTGTGAGCTACTACCTACAATCATACAAAGTTATTTTTCATTATTGCTGTGGGGTATTTTGGTTCTGACTTTGCCCCATATACATCAGGATTTAAACCAAACTGTCCTTAGGAAACTACTAGTTCACATTATCTGAAACTTCTAGAACATTTTACATGGGATGATGTTGCTTGTTTGTGGAGTATTGTCATCTGCTGTAAAGGTTTTAGTACTTGGCAGACCACATTTTATGTTCCATCCCTATGGATGGAACATGTCCTCTTTAAAATATAACCATCTATCTATCTAATCTATAATTGGTATCATGGGTAACCATTAGTTCTGTTTACTCTTGTCCATAATCATTAAAACATGCCAAAAATAATAAGAAAAAATATATTTCTGATCAATGCATTTAATCTAATCTGTAGTTGCCATCATGGACTAGTATCATTTGACCAGTTTGAAAGAAACCCATGGCTCTTGAAAACCCTTCATAGAATTCCAGCCTGTTATTAGATGGCTTGCTAACTTTCACTGCTTCTCTAATAGCTCAAAAATTTAATTTCTTCTGAAGATTTCTGAGGGTTTCTCTTCATCTGCTTCTGTTCTGAAAGTTTTGGCTCAGTGACAATCTAAAATTAATAGTGTATCTTCTAGTCTTGCAAGTCTTGCTCACTGACCTTGTGTAACAGAATGTCCTAGACAGGACAAAACTGATTTGGCAGTTGCAAAATAAGGTAGGTTCATTGGAAGCTCAGTAACAAGTTAGCATTTATACCATGTTTTTTACCTATATTGCTGAAACATCCATAGAACTTACCATTTTCAGTTAATGGAGATGTTAAATGACACAAGTTGAAAAATATTGAACACTTCTAAGTACAGCTATCTAAGGTTTCTCAATTTTGTTTTCACAATTGTCTTTTTGAAATTTCTGTCTACATTTAAAGCCTGTTTTGAGTCTTCCTTTTGGGAAGAGGGACTTAGTTTTCTTCACATAAGTCTAGTGTTTAATTTACATTGTGTAATGCAGATATCTCTTCCACTTGCTATTTAATGTGGCCAGACAAATTTAAGATGAGCTAGATTACTTTGTCTATAATGTTAGTTATTTGTGAAAATTATATACATACTTTGTGAGAGTTATCTGTGATATGTGCCTCTTCCACTCCCATTATATGGTTTGAGTGAAACCCCATTGAAGCTTTTTCTTCAGTTTTGTATTTGTGCAGAGGCAAGGATAGAATTTTCCAGAGCAGCATTCAACTGGTTTACCATGCTACAAGCCTTTCTCTTCTTCTGGTCCCAGTCTCATTCACTACACATTCCAACTTCTGCAACAAATGAAGCTGGGGTCCTGGTTGGGGGCAGGGGGAAATAGAATGTGATCATGTGTGTATGCATTACGATACAGTCTTTAATTACAAGGGGGCTGAATTAAGAATGCATAGGCAACCTTCAGTTTGTCACTTCCTAACTTTTCAGTGCTTGACTTTGGAACCTTCATGTTCTTTTAACAGTTTTGGTATGTAACTATAAATTTGTGCCTTTAGGCTGCAAATATACAGTAAGCATATAGAAAGAAAATGGCTTTTCTAAACTTCTTGGGCAAAATGCGCACACTAATCTTTATAAAAAGTTTCCTACTGCAGAAATTTTTTAAACTTTTTGCCCCCATTCCCTTATGGTGGTTTTGCTGTTGCCTGTTAGGGCTTGTCCACACAGAGCAGCGATGAGCATTATAGAGAAGCATTTCTTCTGATTGCAGTATGTCTGTTGAACTGTCTTAAAACATTACATGTAACGGGGAATAAAGTAAAGGATTCTGGCAGCCAAAAACCTGCATCTCCATAGCAATTAAAATTTCTAATGCGAACCGAGCTGGTATTCTTGAAATCCATTACAAAGTAAGTAGACCATATGTATAACAGCAAAAGGATATAAACAAAAAAACTCTGTGGCACCTGACAGAAAAAGGATTGCTGTGTAGCCAACAGACAATGTTTTCTCCTCACATACTTTAATGAATGCAAGAATGTTACATTTTTTCCCCCTCACTGTTGCATGTTTCTGTATAGTCAGGATAGTCTTGCTACCGGGCTCTCATTTTAAAAAAAAAAAAAAAAAAAGCTCTTAAATATCTTGTTTCTCTATTATACTACTTTTTTAAAAAGTGTAAAGGTTTAAAAACATAAAATTTTAATCATACACAACAATTGAGTAACCATCTATTTCAAAATTATTAAAACCCAAAGAAATCTATTTTTTGTTCATTAAACTGTTGCAATTTTTAGGACTTTTTACAAACGGTTAAATTCCTGTTTCACCTCTTGTAGATCGAGCTGGAAGCATTAGTACCCTTGATTCTTTAGACTTTGCAAGATACTCTGATGATGGAAACAGGGAGACAGATGAACGCGTAGCAGGTGAGTAGGATTTTGTGTGGGATGGGAGTCCTAGAATACTAGGGTTACCATATGGCTTCATGAGGTTTTTTTTGGGCAGCAACATTTATAAATTGCATCTTTCCTCTCCAGGAACATGTTAAAGATTGTACTGGATTGTAGTTTTGCTACATCAGGTTTATTCCAAATCATCTTTCAGTTAGCTCAGCTGAAGTGCTGCTGTTAAGTAATTTTAGGAATGAAGAGGAGCAAAATATATCCCTCTTAATGCCCTGTACACATAATACATGAGATTTTATGCTGTACTGCGATCTCCTCGATGTATTGTTTGCCACAACCACAGGGGTACTTGAAGATTGTTGAAACCTGCAGTATGAGAGCAACCATTGCTTACTGACTATTCCTGCGTTAATTTGTCGCTGACAGGTAACCAATAAGTGACTAGACAGTTAATGCCAATTTAACCCCAGTAAGGATGCTGGCCATAAATTCCCCGTTTTTGTTTTTGTTTTGCTTTTTGTTCCCAGACAACTGGCATACATGAAAATTTCATTCTTCTACTATCCAGTCACTAAGTGTGGTGGTAAGAAAAGGGACTGTGTAAAAAATGGCAGCTCTTTTCTTTAAACAGATCTGCTCTTCCCAAGTATTTGGTATCTGTTTGCATTAAGTGACAAATATCTTCTCCTGTTAACAGTGCAGAGCCAATATAACATTGGGAGACTGTGCTGGATTATTTTTGGTCTTGCACAAAACCACCCTTTTAATTATGTTCTAGTTGCAAAATCTTTATTGGTGATGCATGAGCCAGGAAAAAAAAAAACCTAGATTTTCAGATTTCAATATTTTCAGTGCCAGCAGGTAAAAAAATGCGTTTACTTGTAAAATAAGATAACAAATCACTGAGGCACACTTGTCACGGAGCCTTGGGCGATGCTCTGGAACTGCTCCCTACAAAGCCAGTCAGGACTCTGGAGGAGCCTCCTCTCGGTGAGCAGACTGTCTTCAGGGCAAAAAGCTCACACAACTTCTGATCTCGGAGCATTCAGCATCCTCTGCCCCTCCGTACGCTTCCCACAGCGAGTCTGCCCAGGCGGGGTCCTGGGAAGCCAGAGGGTCCTGTACCCCAACTTCGCAGTCAGATGTGACTCTTAGCCAACCAGTAAAACAGAGGTTTGTGAGATGACAGGAACACAGTCTAAAACAGAGCTTGTTGGTCCAGGGAGCAGGACCCCTCAGCCGGGCCAATTTTGGGGGGCAGTGAGCCAGACAACCACGTCTGCACTTCACTCCACGTCCCCAGCCAGCCCCAACTGACTCACCCTCCAGCCCCTCCTCCTTTGGGCTTTGTCCCTTTTCTGGGTCAGGAGGTCACCTGATTCCTTTGTTCTCCAACCCCTTTAGCTATCACCTTGCAGGGGGGAAGGGCCCAGACCATCAGTTGCCAGGAGATGGCCCAGACCATCAGTCGGCCATTAATATACACTGGCCCTTTGCTCTGCAACAATTACACCCCCATTACCCCACCCCCTAGAGACTTAAGAAATGCATAGGGGAAACTGAGGCACCCCTACGGTATTCAGAGGAAACATTAAGAATAGTCCCACTTCATCTCATCTCTCCCTCTCTTTGAGTCCAAACTGAGTGAGGTCACTTCAGCCGGTGACCTGGGGAAGTTCGAACCCACCAACATTCCCATGGATGCCCCATCATCTCTCCCATTCCTTGGTGGGAGTTACATCAGGCCCTTCCAGTTTTACACCCTTCCTGTTTCACGCCCTCCCTTAGGTCGGGTGTGCTCGATGGCACTCGCAGGCCACATTTGGGAAGGTTTATGCGGCCCGTGCCCTTTTTCCACCCCAAAACCCCTGGGGTTCAAACTGGGATCGGGTCTTCTCCCAGCACTCCAGTCTGGAGGGCTGCGATTCAGGTTCTCTTGGTTAAGAGCCCCCATCTTGACCTTGGCCACTCTCTGTCCATGTTTCTCTGTCACCCGCCGCTCAGCATCAGCCCCTTTCATTGGATGCAGCCACGTCAGGGCAGAGGGGTCAGTGTACGCCGCAAAGCACCGCCCAAATAGATATGGCTGCAGCTTTTTAAGGGCCTGCCCGTGGCCAGGTATTTCTTCTTTATGGCCATGTAATTTTGCTCCCGGGGCAGCAGCTTTTTGCTTGGGCACCCAGTGGGGTGTCTCCCCCCTCTTAGCATCAACCTGCATTAGCACCGTGCCCAGCCAGCCGATGAAGTGAGCTGTAGATCACAAAAGCTTATGCTCAAATAAATTTGTTAGCCTCTAAGGTGCCACAAGTACTCCTTTTCTTTTTACTGAAAAGGGCTTGGCACTGTCTGGGTTTACTGGATTTACCAGGCCTTGGATTAGAGCCTCCTTCAGTGCACAGAGAGCCCTCTGGCACTGCTTGGTCCAGACCACCTTGTCTGGCTTCTCCTTCTTACATAGCTCAGTGATGGGAGTAGCTAGGGAGCTAAAGTGGGGTACAGACCCCCAGTAGTACCCCACCATCCAGATAAAGGCTTGGACCTGTTTCTCGTTCTGGAGAACAGGCCAATCTCTGATCCTCATCACCAGCCCGTTGGACTGAGGGTGATATGCAGAGGTCCAAGTGGGCCAGACCCCACATTTCTCCCACAAGCCCCAGAGCAGGGCTGACATGACATTGGACTCCAGGTCTGTAAGGACCTCGCTGGGGACCCCCTCTCTGCTGAAGATGGTCAGCAGCATGTCTGCCACGGTGTCTGCCTCGGTAGAGGACAGAGCCACTGTCTCTGGGTAGCGGGTGGCGAAATCCATCACCAACAGGATGTATTTCTTCCCTGCATGGATCGCCTTCCTGAGGGGCCCCACTATGTCCATAGCCAGCTTATGGAAAGGTTCCTCTATGATGGGCAGGGGTCTCAAGGGAGCTTCACTCTTATCCCGGGCCTTCCCCACCGCCTGGCAGGGGTCGCAACACCTGCAGTACTGCTGGGCTGCGTCACGGACTCCGGGCCATAAAAAGTTCTGCAGCCGCCGCTGCCTGGGGCGCTGGATTCCCTGGTATCCTGAGAGAGGGACATTATGGGCCAGATACAATAGCTGGCGGTGATACTTCTGGGGCACCATCAGCTGCCTCCTGATTCCCCACAGTTCTGCTTCCCCTTGGGGAGCCCATTCCCAGTACAGGAATCCCTTCTCCCACAGGAATCTTTCCTTGCAGCCTTCCCCAAGGGGGTTTGCAGCACTGTGGCCAGCAAGTTCCCTCAGCTCCTGCAAGGAGGGATCCTTCTGCAGCTCTGTCTGGAATTCAGCTGCTGAGGAAGGGAGTGGGACCTGTTCCCTCTCGCTGGCTGGGCCTGGGGTCACAGCCCTGCTGAGCTGTCCCTGGTCGCTCCCTCCCTGCCGTGGACTCACTTCCCAGTCCTGCCCTGCCTGTGGGTCCCTCCACTCAGCTGGGGTCTCAGCTCCCCCTTTGCTCAGCACTGCCCTGGCTGTCCCAGTGGGGGCAGGCAGCGAGCTCTCTGCTCTCCTTACAGTATCGCAGCCAGCAGGGGGCAGGGAAAGCTTTGTCCCACGCAGCCCCAGGGGTTTGGTTACAGGCAGCCTAGCAGCTCCTCCCCCTGCCAGCCAGGTCATCTGCATTTTCACTGACCATTTCCGTCTCAGCTGATTGGTTCCCTGTATTCAAATTCAAACCCTTGGCCATTACAGGAGCAGGGCCTGGATCCTGTCCCAAAGAGAGACAGTCACCCCCCAACAGGGTCTCACTGCTGATATCCTGGAGAACCCCAACGACCATCCAGCCCAACCCCTCCTGTGTCTGCACAGGGATCTGGGCCATAGGCAGGGTGAGGGGCTTCATCCCTGCGACCTTCACCCAGGTCACACAGCCCTTCAGCATCTGGTGGGGCTGCACCATCCAGGGCCTGACAACAGTTCTCTCTGTCCCAGGATCTCGCCACCCCAGGATTGTCTCCCCACTGACCATCACCTTCTGCTCCCACTGGGGATCCGAGGGGCTTGAACCCAGGAGACTCCACACAGACATAAAGGTTGGGGTCAGGAGTGGAAGCCTGTCCACCACCCCACCCATCAGGCTGACAGAGTCTAAGGCCTTGGGACCCAGCAAGGGAGCTAGACACCGGGGCTTTTCCGCAGAGTCTCCCTGGTTCAAATCACCAGCCTGCTCAAAGGTAGTGTGGTGGGCATCCACATTTCCCCCCGCCCCCTCCTGAACCAGGGGCAGCAATTTAGTATCGAGGTTCCCTGCGGAACTGGCACCCCGGGGTCTATTTCCACTCACCCCTGGGAAGTCCCCTGCGGAACTGGCACCCCGGGGTCTATCTCCACTCACTCCTGGGAAGTCCCCTATGTCTCTCTGCTCCACCATCGTCCATTCATGCTGCTGCTGCTTCTGCAGCTCTTTCTTGGGCTCTCGCTATCTCTCACAGTCCTCTTGCTCTCTTGGACTTGGCTCCAATCCCATCCGTCTCCGATCTCCCAATGGTGAACCAATCGTGAAGACCCCCGTCTGGTCAGGGACAGGAGTCTTGGGGATGCCTGGCTACTGCTCCAGCTGCTCCCAGATCCTGCTGTAGCCCCATTTGGGTCAGGAATCCGCTCCTTAGAGCAGTAATCATCCTCCAGCTGCACGATTAACTGTGCTTTGGTGAACTTTCCAATGCGCAACCCTCTCTTTTTGCACAGGGTTACAATGTCCTTCTTAAGGAGATGGTGATAGGCCATCACTCCGCTGTTCCCAAGTTGTTGTGGACTCAGAGGCCTGTGTACTCTCAGCCCCCCACGATTTCCAGGGAGAACCCTTAGTGTGTCAGCCCTTCTCGAGGTTACCACCTCTTTGCCAGGTTCGAGCTGGTCCTTGTCAATCCCCCTTCGTTTTACTGTTACCCAGTCACTTACTGCAGGAAGCACCATCCACGAGGTGCAGTATATCCCAGTTGTCACGGAGTCCCCGGGCGATGCTCTGGAACTGCTTCCTACGAAGCCAGTCAGGACTCTGGGTGAGCAGACTGTCTTGTCTTCAGGGCAAAAAGCTCACACAGCTTCCACCTTCCTGGGTCTGACCTCGGAGCATTCAGCAACCTCTGCCCCTCCGTACGCTTCCCACGGTGAGTCCGCCCAGGCGGGGTCCTGGGAAGCCAGAGGGTCCTGCACCCCAGCTTCGCAGTCAGATGTGACTCTTAGCCAGCCAGTAAAACAGAGGTTTGTGAGATGACAGGAACACGGTCTAAAACAGAGCTTGTCAGTCCAGGGAGCAGGACCCCTCAGCCAGGTCCATTTTGGGGGGCAGTGAGCCAGACAACCACGTCTGCACTTCACTCCACATCCCCAGCCAGCCCCAACTGACTCACCCTCGAGCCCCTCCTCCTCTGGGCTTTGTCCCTTTTCTGGGTCAGGAGGTCACCTGATTCCTTTGTTCTCCAACCCCTTTAGCTATCACCTTGCAGGGGGGAAGGGCCCAGACCATCAGTTGCCAGGAGACAGAGTGTCAGCCATTAACGTACACTGGCCCTTTCCTCTGCAACAATTACACCCCCAATTACCCCACCCCCTAGAGACTTAAGAAATGCATAGGGGAAACTGAGGCACCCCTACAGCATTCAGAGGAAACATTAAGAACAGACCCACTTCATCACATCATTGTACCCAACTATTATATGTGCATCACCTTTCAGAGTATAAGCCTCATTTTAAGATAATGGTGAAGCCTAAAATACATTCTTAAAATGCAGTTTTCTCCTGTAGTCTATCACTAGATCATTTTCTTGTTACTGTTATATAAACTATACAATAGTACGGAATTAATCTGACCTACCCTCTAAAAGCTGGATTTCAGCAGATGAGCTATTTAATGAAGACTAGCTGGCCATAGCAGCCTTATGAAATTAAGTATCTGTGTTTTATCTACCAGGTACTTTCCATCAGCTTAGCCTACATCCAGGCCAGATAAGCATTATCTAAATCAAAAACATATATATGAGAGATTTGTCTTTGCTCCCAACCTCAACTGTAATGCGTTTCTTTGATATCTGCTCTTTTCTGTGAATCACAAGATATTGGATGAGGGAAGCAACAGGAAATGGCAAGGATAGCTGCCACTTTTTAAGGATGTTTCTCTATCTTTTGTTTGCAATCAAGAGGGGTCTAGAAGTAGGTCTAGCTGCAGTTATGTGATCATAGAGCTTGATTTTGTGATAGATGGTTGCTTTACAATAGAAATCAGAATAATATTCAGATTACTCCCAGTTCCAAAGGACACTTACCCTGAGTCAGTTGTACTCAGATCTCAAACCAAGGACAATGCTTATCGCCAATCCTTTAACACACAAACTAAAGGTTTATTTAACTAGGAAAAAGAAATGAGTTATTTACAAAGTTAAAGCTGGTGCACAATACACACATAAATGAGTTAGTCACCTTTCAAAAGGTGACTGTAACTTCTGTTGTAAGCAGATTCTGTATACCTATAGGGCTAACACAGCCAAAACAGGTTGGGGCTCCTTGGTTATCCTTAGAAATTCTTGCCCCTCAGAGTTCAAGCAGCATAGGAAGAATTTCTCCTTAACAGGCATTTTAATTCCTTTCCACAGCATTCAAGCTGTGACCGGCTGAAGGCTTGGACGCACACCCTCTTCAGGGCTGTGGGGGAAGCAATCAATGAAATCTTTTGTCCGATGTCTGTAGACCTTCTTTTGTGGGGAGGAGATAACACCTCTTGTGGTGAACTAGTATTTCACACTTGGTAATGCTTCTCCCCTGACCGGATTTACAGTTTCAGAGCAAACATTTTTACAGTTAAGCACAAACACTGTTACCTTATAGAATGGGTTACAGGTACGATAAGCAAGATTACTATATGCAGCAATTTACAAACATTTCATAAAGTCTAAACACGCAACACAGTGTTATCAGTCTAATACCTATTTTAGCAATAATCATACACGGGTAGGTCAGACTGGTTTCCAGCTATTCATTTGGTAGTATTAACTTGAGACCTAGGGACCCTGGCATGAGCTGGCACTGGTCTGCCAGTGTCACAGTGTGCTGTTCAGAAGATAACTGAAACTGGTGCAGAATTTGGCAACCAACTTGTTGAATGAGCATATTGTACTGGCCAGCCAATTAAAAATGCTGGTTTATCTGTCTGATGGCCATACTTTGCCACATACACACTACAAGTTTCAGTTTCTATTATACATTTAGAATTGTCTTCCTCCTCAGAGTGTGTTTCAAATAAAGTACTCCAGATAGCCCTGACAGTTGTAGCTGGTGGGGTTTTTTGAATGAGGAAATTGAATGGATAAAGTTCTTTTTTTCCCCAGACCCTTCTGTTGAGAGAACTACCATGGACTTTGCCTAGTTTTATCATATGCTCCAGAAATCACAAGTTGCATAAGAGCTACCTGAGGAGAGCAAGGAAAATTTACCCCAATCAGAGCATTAGCAAAAAACTGTTTTAAGGCGGAGATAAGGTTACGTGATGGTATATTGTCCCCTTGCAAAACACTGAGTTGAGTAAAACTTAAACTTCTGAAAACCATCATATGCACAGATAAGGTTGCTCATGCAGCCTTAACTCTGCCCTTTTTCAGCAATGCCCCATTAATTCAAAATACCTTTATTCTGATACCTCCCCACAGTTGCTGAAATGTACAAGCTCTTCACCACCTCCTACAACCCACTCACTCTCACCCCCAGAATTCCAGCTAATACTTTTCAAGGACAAAGGTGAGGGGTGGAGAGAAGGGGGAAGGTTGACCATGCCACCCTCTCTGCCCTCTGCAAGCAACTTCTCAATATGCATATATTCACACTGGCTCTTGGCACTGTAAGTATCAGGAGGTTACAGATCCTGACATACTTGCACATTTAGTCAACTCCCCAGAAAGATTACCATGCCTGTACAATTTAAGAACCACTTCACAGCCTTTTGCAACTCCCTTACACTTCTTCACTACACTATCTCAACCTTCAGTTTCACTTAATAATCATTAAAGCATTAGGTCATCTCATATTCCATCTCACTGCAGACAATATCCTTTGTAATAAAAGCTCTGTGCCCTGCTCCTGACAAAACCTATGCAGTTCTGCAGAGAAATGATACCTGCTGCATCCTGAAGGTACACATGCACCTCTTCCCTTTCCTCACAAACATGATAATGGAAAACCTAGGTCTCCGATCACAATCACAACTGTCATGCACTCCAAGTAATCTACAGATCTTGCGAATACACCTCTACCAAGCAGAGCTAACTACCGCCTCTGTCATTCAGTATAGCTACACCAGGGGTGGGCAAACTATGGCCCGGGGCCCGCATCCGACCCTTCAGACGTTTTATTCTGGCCCTTAAGCTTCCTACGAGGAGCAGGGTCCGAGGCTTGCCCTGCTCCGCATGTACCATGGCTCCGCGTGGCTCCCGGAAGCAGCGGCATGTCCCCCCTCCAGCTCCTATGCATAGGGGCAGGCGGGGGCGCCACATGCTTCCCCTGCTCCATGCACTTCCCCTGCAGCTCCCATTGGCCAGGAACCATGAGCGTTCATGGCCCACCATACAATTTCCATACCCAGATGTGGCCCTCAGGCCAAAAAGTTTGCCAACTCCTGAGCTACACACTCACTTTATCTGGAGTGCATGCAGATAATAAATGCTTAGACAGCTGTCATATCCCAACCTGCTACTGAGAGTATCCTTCATACTAAAACCCCAGTAGTCTGCTAATTATATAATGTACACAAGTCTGCACTGAAATGATGCATTCTGCATCCTGAAGGTGCACATGTAGCTTTCACCTTTGCTCAAACACATTGGAGGTTGCGAAATATAGATCTCATAGTCTAATCAGAGCTTTGTTACACGTGTCAAAGTAATTCACTCAAGTCCTCCTATCACAAATACATCTTTACCAAGTAAGCCCAACTACTGCCTCTACTACATAGTGTAGATACATCTAGTGCCTAACACACTAACTGCACATGGAGTTTATCCAGATAATTCCCATTGGCTAGTGCCAGATCCAGGGGATTAGAGGGAAGGTAGCATAGTCAGCCTTCTACCCCACCCCCCCATTTCTCCTTTTAATAGTGTCACCTGGAATCCTGGGGGTGAGAGTGAATGGATTGTAATAGGAGGTGAAGAGTTTGTATGTTTCAGCAACTGTGAGGTTGGCAGAATAAAGGTGTGTGTTTGAGTTCAGATGAATGAGTTCAGGTGACGGAGTTCAGATGAACATAGTCTTAAATACTGTTCACAATTTGGGTTCCCCCAAAGACTTAGTGGGTGCCAGGTTGTCACCATGCCTCAGTGGGTCACAGCTGAGGATGCCAAATTCAGGACAAACTGCTAAGAGATAGGGCAGACTCACCCCAAACTGGTGGTTATTCTGTCCTTAGATTATACCAAGCCAGTAACAAAAGTAAATTTCGGTATCACAACACTGGTTAACAAGAAGTGAAAAATGCAGTCTCCTTAGGCAGCCTAGCCCTTGGCTCATCACCCAGACACTGGACTTCATGATAAGTGGCTATTGAAGACCAATTCCATCATATATAAGGTCCTTCCAGTTCCAGGAGATCAGCCACTTATAACTCAGACCTTACTCAGTAATCATGCTGATGCCAATCCTTTAGTAACTAAAATCTACAGGTTTAATAATAAAAGAAAAGGAGAGTTATAAATGATTAATAGATCATATAAATACAAGTGATTGCAAAGTTCTTATATCAGGTTTGAAGCAGTGATTGAATTGCTGCTAGCCTGCCAAAGTGTCTCTGAAGTTACTCAGATGTATTGAGTGATCAGCAGTCCTTGTTTAAAGCTTCCTTGTTAGAAATCTAGTCCAGAGAAATGAAGCAGGAAATGAAGACAAAATGGAGATATCTCAGGGGTCCTTTTTTTTTTTTTTATCATCTACCATGTACATGGAATTTTACTGTCCCAAACAAAGCCCACAGCCCCTGTTTGTGGAAAGTTACTGGCCCAAGATGGAGTCCAGAGTTACTGGAACATATCACATGCCCTTACATAATTTACTGAACCACAGAGGGTGGCCATTGGTCCCTCAAAGCCTGAGGCATCCTTAGGAAGAGCCATCTGGGCTGGGTGAGTTTCTTCTATGGTCCATTGTGAGAGCTGAGTGTCTTTGATAGGCTATCAATACATAGCCTTCTGGCCCTAATGTAAATTCAGTCTTGTGGGTGTTACCCAAGAATACAACACGTTTAAGATACCAGTACATAGCCAATATATATAACTTCAGATACAAAGATGATACATGTATATAAACAGGGTAATCATACTTAGTAAATCATAACTTTTCCATTGACACCTTACATGACATACTTTGTACAAGTTTTGTAGCAATTGCATAACACTGGTAATATCAATTATATAAATGGTCATCATCATACAGCATCATACAGGTAAAACTCGATAGATTGAGACCATTTTGATGCACATCACATCCATAGTTTGATCTCTGGTGCGGCACAAAAAAACCCCTAGAAACTTTTTGGAAAATGGCTATTTTTTTCTAGGCTTATATCACTGCTGTCCCTAGTTCAAATGAACCCAAATTTGGATCGCTAACCATACCTTGAACCCTCCTGAGCACATGAAATTACAAAGAAATCTGAGTAAGCATATGGATTTTAGAGGGTTCAGCGAGGTCAACTTTTAAACAGAAGTCTTGATGCAACCTTAACTATAGTGGTGCTAACACGCCACTATAATACTGCGTCAGTCGTTTTTGATGTGGAGTGATGCAAGGAACCTTAATTACAGAAAATTTGATAGGACTCCAATCTAGAAAGGCTACTCCAAATCAAGGTAAAAATTAAGGTTTGTTTTAACATAGCAAGGGGCATTTTTGAAATAACTGAAAGCAGATGAGATTTTTTAGGCCTTCCTTGTAACTTGGTATCAATGTAACAGATCTCATTCCTTATAAATGTGGTAGTTCATAGTCCATTTCTGTAACAAGTAATAAACTAGTGACACAATTTTGCATGACATTACTATGTCAGTGGTGAGGTGTACAAGGTATTTTTGTCTTAAAAAGTGACAAGAATTTTGGATCAGGTGCAAGTTTCAATACTGCTTCTTTGGAGCTAGGACCATTTAAAGTTTTCAAAAAGATCCAGTGAGTTTGAATCCTAGTTTAGCTAAAGGCAGCACAAATCTCTTTCCCCTGCTGCTGTGTGAATGATCCACCCAAATGATAAACTAACTGACTGTACAGTGTGCAGTGTTCTTGTATTTGTGTAGATCCCAGGATATTAGACACACAAAGTAGGTAAGGTAATATCTTTTATTGGACCAACTTCTGTTGGTGACAGAGACAAGCTGTGCACAGTGATGCACAGTTCTGTCAGAAATGTACAGAATAAACTAAAAAAGAAAATTATTTTCAATCTTTTATAGTAGTCTTTAAGTGTTATTCCAACATAGGGGAGAACTGTTTCCAGCATTGGACTTTTTTTTTTCTTTTTTAAATTTTCAGTATCCCTTTTAAACAAATAAAATCTGAGCTACAATTGTTGCTCTTAAAGTACCTCTTAGTTGTGAAGACTGTTTTTAAATTTAAATTAAAGCTGTTTTTAAATTTGCAAAATAAACTTGACTAACTTAATCCCTCTTCCTTATTCTTCTCTTGTTTTCTCTCACTTTTTCTCCTCTTGTCTAAGGAGACACTTTGATATCATAGTGCTCTTAAGAGTTTGAATTTCAGTCTTTTGGGAAGAAGTGAGGACATAATCTAATATAGAAGGCTCCTTTTTATAATAGTTCATCCTAGCTCTTGGAATTAACTACTTTTTCATACTACTATCCTCCCCTTTAAAGATTTCTCTAGACAGAACACATAATTTCTGATTTTATTGTTGCGCCACTTGAAAGCAGTAAGAAAGATAGAAAGCCATTGTATTCATCAGTAGCTAAAATAAACTGGTCCTGATTTGCTTGGAAAATCAGAATTGTGCCATGGCTAGTCACTATTAGAACCCACTTTACTATATTCAAAGAAGTGGCAAAAATTTGATACCTGCCAAACGGAAGTCCTTGTATTGCTCTTCTTGCCATAATATAGAGCACTCTCCTTATTTTCAGACTTCTTATTGTAATAGTTCAAGGCATCTGTTTATATTTGTGTATTCCAGATCTAAGTATTGATGTTCAGTCTTCATTTGTGAATTGTGTAAGCAGAAAAGAAAATGGACTTACGCATTTCAGATTTGCCAGTCCATTTGATCCCATCTGTAGTTAAAATGGCTGTGGGGGGTGAGAGGGAGTCTCATATGAGCTTATATGGGGAATCTGATGAGGAGGACCTGTACTATGATTGAATTTTTTCATCTTCATCTCTTTGAGGGGAAAAAGATGTAAGACATGAAAATTCATCAGCCCTAATATGTGGATATAGTTGACAAACCAAACTGCAACTTAAAAAAAAAATCCATTTTGCTGCTTAAACCCCTGGTATAATACATCAAGACCTGGGTATCAGAAATTACCTGTATACATATGTAAGCAATCCAAAAAGAGTGATCCAAAATTCATTTGTCATTAAAGCTTGTGGTATTAGGTGAAAATTGCCAAAAGTTGACCCATTTTGCTGGAAAATTGATTCAACTGGATACTTGATTTTTCTTTCACCTAAAATCATGGTTTATTTTAAGTGCTGTGTTAATTGAAAAAAATTAATAAAAGTTAATGTTGAAGAGATGATGGGGTTTAATATTCCTCCTCTTAACATTCATTATGGTAAAATAAGCTAATGAAAATGGGTTTAATTCCTACAGACGAATAAAGAATACAAACTTGCAATCAAAAACCTATAGCATCCTGTATTAATAGAATGGCATGTAAGAACTGAGGCTTCTGCTCCATCTTAAATTCACTCTGTGGTATAGAAATATTGTAGTGATTTGGAATTATGTTAATTGGACTTTGAAAAATGTATCCAATAACTA
This sequence comes from Natator depressus, assembly GCF_965152275.1. NCBI lineage: Eukaryota > Metazoa > Chordata > Testudines > Cheloniidae > Natator > Natator depressus. Next base: position 119,649,335 of record NC_134235.1, on the reverse strand, counting down.
CTAAACTATACCTACTAGAGCTCTAGGTCTGGCAATTTTAGGCATGTGATGCCCTGACTTGTGTAATTAATGAATATGAACTAACTCAAAAAATCAATCCCCACTGTCAAATCTGTCAGTTCCATTCTTCCCTCCCCTATCACTCTTTTTTTCTGTCTGGTTCTTCCTTCCTCCCCACATCTATAGGGTTGTTCCAGTAAAACTCATTACCACAGACGAAATGGTAAACAGTCTGTTCCACCTTGTATTTAGCTGTGACACTCTGAGTATCTTTCCCCTCTCCTGAAGAAGAGCTCCATATAGCTTGAAAGCTTGTCTCTTTCAGCGACAGAAGTTGGTCTGATAAAAGATATAACCTCACCCACCTTCTCTTTCTCTCTAATATCCTGGGACCAATGTAGCTACAATAACACTGCAAACACATAGTGACTTCAGAAGATACAGTATGAAAGGAATAGAGACACTTGCCTACATAGTAATTGCCTTTACACTGTCAATTGTGAAGTACTATGGAAAAAGGCTGACAAACTCTGGTTCAGAGATATAATATGACAAATTTCACTGAAGTAACGGGAATTGTACTACTTACAAGCATGTGTTTGGTCCAGTGGCTCTCCAAGAATCAGGTACCAAGCTGGTTATATTTCAGATATGTATTGCAACTACTTTATTTTCTTCATCCAGAGAGAAGATTTCTAACATAGCATAGCCCTGCATTCCTTCTGCCTGTCCCCCTATCCTGTCAGAAGTAGTCTATGAGTGTTACTTGCAGAGTGTTTTAAACTTGAGTTCTCAGCCTTAAGGTCAAGAGTCTCAAGTGTCTAATGATTTTGAGATTCTTAAAGAAGCCTGGTTTTTAAGAAAATGTTGAGCCAACCCACCCTGAAAATCAAGCCTCTTAACGGTGTCTCAGATTAGTCACCCACAAATTGAGGCACTGAAAATGATAGTTTTTAAAAATCTTGACCCTAGACCTTTAGTCACTTATTTGGAAGGTTCAACTTCACTAATGCAGGCTCAGTGCTTTCCTAAGGCAATGAAGGCAATCTGAGCTCTTCTTCCTTGTAGAAGGAGCAAGCAACCCCAGGCTCTTGAAGCAAATTCTGCCTGGGCAGTTTTGCCTTCCTTACTTGGAAGGCAAATAGACAACAGAAACTATTGAATTTTAGGGCATGGTGAAAAGTTCAATGATACCCTCTTGTAGAGAGATTAGCTACATTCTGGGCTCCCGCTTCTGAACCTCTGCTTTCCTCACAGAGGTGGGAGGAAACTCAATTTCTTCCTTAAGAGAGCTGTCTCACACCAAACACTTAGACTTTATCTGGATTGCTCTTGATAAGTCTTCCCTCCAAGTTCCCTAATGGGCTGTACCTGTTAGCTGGTTCATCAAGCCTGACGCTTAAAGCAGTCCAATGGACTGAGTCCACTGGAGGTATTTATACTCGCTGCCCTTAGATCAGAAGGGAATTAAACTCCCCGACAGCAAGGTACTGATACCATACAGTGGTCAATATTTGCTAAGTTAACAGGTAATGGTATGATACTGCAATTTTTCTCTTAAATAGAGTTTAAAAGATCTCCCCATCTAGAACTATCAGCATATATTGACATTAGTGCTGGCCACTGTTGTATAATAAAGAATGCAGTAACAAGACATCATGAAATATAACTGCTTGTTGAAATATGCATAGTTGTGTCTCTCAAATAAAAAGTTAATTCTGAATGATATTTTTAAAGATTAATCAATATTCTGGACTAACATTTTACAAATCATGAACAGTAAGAAAAAGCAAATGCTGACAAATGTACGCTTTTTGCCTTAACAACAAAAAAATAAAAAATTTGGGTTGCTGAAGACTGAAATTTTGTCAGTCTGGTGGGAGCAAAAATAGCTGAGTTATGCACAATAAAAAAATGAGGTCTGAGACTTAACAGGGTCAGTTTTATTTTGTGCCATATAATGTGGCCGTTTGACATACTGTAGAGCTAGTGCTCCTCAGATATTTGTCTTATTTAAAATCTTAAGCCGTTTAAAGAGAAACATGCAGCAGAGTAACCCATTTTGGTGGGAACAAGCAGGTAAAGTCATAATGGTTGTGTTTTATTCCTTCAGGATCATTGCAATTGTTCACTAAAATTTTAATTCTTGCCGTCTGACATGGGTTTGTCTGACATGGGTTTTTTTGGCTTTCTATGCCTTCAGTCATATGTCTTTCTTATTTCTGCTTCAGTTTTCCTCATTGGGATTCCTGAGTTTCTCCAGTTTGTTTTTTTTACCAGTACTCTTTTACATTATATCATTCTGGTGCAGGGCACTTCTGATCTGCAATTGTTCTGTAATTTATTTTTTATCATTTATAATATTTTAAAGAGATCTAAAAATATGAATACATGCTCACTTTTTGTTAAATGATTATTTTATCTGAAATCAATCAGTTACATGGTTTTTATATTTTTCAAAATTGAATAAATCAACACATTACTATTTAGAATCTAACTATAAACTTGTGTGATATTCATATGTTTAAGCAAATGCTAAAAATGATTAGTTTTATATAAAAGTGTAATTTTCTGTAAAAACGTTTTCTAACTTGGTTGCACAGAAATGTTTGCAGATCAGCATTGCTGACTACTAAAGAGATCTTTTACATACTTTCTCATCAGATCCTCAGTTGTGCTTTTGTACTGCTGCAGTAAAATTCTGTGCATCAGACAAGTTACTTTCATATAGTAAATGTGATGTACTGTAGTTACTACTTCAGTTTTGATGGATAAATGCAAACTGAGTGAATCTTTTTTCCATGCACTCATTTATAGTCAAGAGGCTCTTGTTAATGACAGTCCAACAGGAAAGTGAATTATTTGTACACTTTTGTCCAGAACTGAATAATACATCTTACAAACAAGAGCCAATTAAATGAAACACTGAGTTCATGGCATTGTCATCTAAAATAGTCTTTCAGAATACTCCAGTAAAGTGTTTCCAGGCAATGATTGTGTAAAGAATATATTAAACGTATTCTTATTTGACAGAGTTAAAGCATCATTAGCTTCACATCGGTATTAAAATTAAACTAGTTTAGACAATCTCAGCTGTCCAAAGTAGTTTTAGCTAACACTTAAGTATATAGTTTTGTCACTTATAGTTAAATACTGAACTACTTCATTTTCTCTAGGCAACTGAATATTTGGTATTTAAGTATAATTGCCTACATTTGGTATTCAGACTAATGCACATACTGTATACCTGGCTGAGTTGAATCAGTAAGGTGTCTGGACGCTGGTAACTCCCTAAATAGGTTCCCTCAAAATGTTTAAATGTAAATGGCTATGAAACGGAAAGTCGTTAAATCCTTTTACAGCGATTCATAGTATATTTTAAATTGGCAGCCACTGTATACCTGACCCTGATTAAATTGGCAGCCACTGTATACCTGACACTGTACTCACATTTAAAAAATACTTGTTAGAGTAAACTTTATTGGAACATTGTTAGGATAATTCGTAATGGAGACGTTGAACAGCTAAATTTTATTATACTCTTTGGATCTCCAATTTTGAACTTGAGTTCAATTGACCAGTTTTAGAACTGTAGTATAAGTAAAGACTTTCAGAGGAAAGATTGCTTATGAGTAAGTGTACTGTAAGCTTCCTCTGAGGACTCTAATGAGATATATAGGTCTTCCTTTTAGCTATGCATATCTAAATGTATTTGACTTGTTGCAGAAGCTTCACTGAGTCTTGTTAAAGTGAAAGATCCAAGTCTACTTCTAGAAAATAACAGAAAACTCATAGGAATTGTAACAAAAAACCTTGTAAATGATATTTTGGTAACTGTCTCGTAGCAAAAAATACAGTGGGATTCAAACTTTGAGATGTTTCCATGGCATTCATTCAAAGTAGCAAAATAGTGTGTCGTTTCTTTATTATAAAACAACCTTAAATAGTTTAAAAGGACAATAATATCATGGCATTCTAAATGTTTTCAGCTTTGCCACACAAACTGCTTCCACTAGCTCTAACACTAGCTTTTTAAAAAACTTCTCCCCTTTGTTTTATCCCAAAAGATCACAGTATATTGGTTACTAGGATTTGGAGAGGGTAAGGGTGGAAGCATCACAACATTTTCCTCAATTTAAAGCAAAGTTAAGATACATATTATAGTAATTTTATTAAAAACCTACAGCGATTCCTTGTCAGACAGCTTGAACTTCCAGCTTTGTTAACAGTTAGACCACTATGATTATGGAAAATGTTCACCAGTTTGCTTTCAGGCCAACTCTGCTGCATGTATCCATGAGTTCCTTAAAGACTGCATGTTTTCTGTTCAATACAAACTGTATATTTTTTTTACACCCATCCTTGCTTTTTATATTTTATTTTTGTTTCCCTTTCCTTGGTTGGATGCCTGTGTGTGTTTAATCCAAATCCCTGTCCAGTCCTGGAGTTTGAACTACGGAAAGCCAAGGAGACCATTCAGGCCCTCCGAGCCAACCTGACTCAGGCTGCAGGTGGTGTACATAAACCTTTTCTTTAGTCTTTCTACTTTGACAATGTAGAAGTAGCTGAGCTCTTTCCAGATGAAAGAGTAAATTTTATGTTAATTTTTTTTTTTTGGCAGAAAATGAAGTTCCTTTGCAGGAACGAAAAAATTATAAATCAAGTCCTGAAATTCAGGTAGGTGGTTGACAGAAATTGAGTTAATAACTTTAATTCATATACATCTGTAGCATAGCAACCATAAAGAAGGTGAGCATAAGATTTACAGTTTTCATTTTTTCTTTTTTCCAGGAGCCAATCAAACCTCTTGAGAAAAGAGCTCTAAACTTCCTAGTCAATGAATTTTTATTAAAGAATAGTTACAAGCTTACTTCAATAACCTTTTCAGATGAAAGTGATGATCAGGTAAAGTTTGGTTAATCTTTTTGATAAAAATGTTTGCCTCCACTTCCTATGTTCAAATCTGGGTTTTTTTAAATTTGTTTTTGAGGTCAGAGTAGTTCTTGAAATGAGCTCTGGTTTTGCAAACTCTTACACATACACTAAATTATATGCATTTGAGTAATCCCAGTGGAGTTAGTGGGACTACTAACATGCATAAAATTAAGCAAGTTCATAAATATTTTGCTGGTTCGAGCCATAAATTGAAAGTACAGGAGCACTAAGTAATGCATCAGAATAGGCTCTGTTTGCAAAACATGTAAATAAGGGGTTGGAGAGCACTTAAAAATGGGTAGAACTATATCAACTCGTATTAACTAAAAAAATGCATCATTCGCTAATCAGCAGTGTTCAGATTAACTTTTTACAAGTAATTAAGATTTTACTTCAAATTTCATAGCCTTGTTTTGGTCATGTACAGTCAGTCATTGGTCTACTTCTAGTAGTTGTAGAAGAACCAATGATTTGATTATTTCAGAGCATTTTATAATCTGGTAATCCCATTATCCAGTTGTAATTTGTAAATGCAAAACTACCATATATTTTTCCGGTATGCTGACATTCTCACACAATGTCACTCTTAAAAGGTGTGTTGAAGAATTTAGTTGTAAAATTTTGAACATTATCTTCTTCTGAAAACCTTCAATTGATTATAAAGTTTTTATTACCAATAACCATTTTATGTATCAATTTCATGTGTATTCTAATTACAGCATATAGAGAGTGAAATGAGAAATTAATTTTCTAAACAATTTATCGTGCATTTGTCATCAGACGTAAATATATGGAGAAAAAATAGCTTGAGGGTAACTATTGCAAGTTTGTGTAGTGATTCCCTCAGTTTAGCTTCTTTAGAAAAGTTTGATTATCTGCTCATTTCTGGGTTAATGTTGACAGTCCCCGAGACTTACAACCAACATGCAGGGAAAGAGTTCAGCTCTTCTACTTGCTTAATACTTCCCAGCCAATCACCCCCTCAATAATGGAGTTATGAACCACAATGGAAGCTTTACCAGTAGGGGAAAAAACAATGTTTTTTTCAAAAATTCAACTTCATTTTACATGCCATGGAACAAATACCAAGAAAATGATCAAGAATATTCTGCTTGCTACTTTGAAGTGAGTAAATAGAAATCCAAATGAATTTTATCAGTATGTTTTAAATAAGGTAAAGCAAGCAATCCTTCCTCAGCATAAAATATTGTGCAGCAGTTTTCATAAATTTATACAATACCTATTTCTCAGTCAAACTGTGTACAATATTAACTCTCAGAATTTACTCTGTTTTTAAGGTTCAATAAAAATAAAGTAAGGGATGGGAATTACTATCACATAGTATTGGATAATATTTTGTAAATCCATATAACAGTGGACAAAATGCACATCTTTATGGAAAAACTTAAATGCTACCACATATTACATGAAAATTTCTGTAATACTGAAATAGTGTAAAACAGAACTGTTTATCTCTCTAAAAGAATTCTTTGAGGCTCTCCATTAAGTGTGGTGTCCTTAACGTGCATTTCTGCTCTTCAGATTGACTCCATAAAAATTAAATTGTTGGGTTGCACATGTCTCACATTATATACCAAATGTGTTCAGTTTACAGGAGAAAAAATTTCTAATGGCCAGCCCTTCAAACTCAACCCATTCTCTGACAGTCAAGTTGGATTCTCTGATTCTCATGCATAATCAGCAATAACAGAAACTGTGGGCCAAATTCTGCCCTCAAAGGCAGAGAGTGGAAAAAATAAATCCTAGATCTCTAATATAAAACAAGAAATGTGTGCCTGAAGAACAGTGGGAAAGAATTGTACAAAAATGTCAGCATTTAATACCTTTGAAAATGTTCTTTAAGAGTATCTATGCACATCTGCTAGGAGCATGCTTCTCAGTATGTTTAGACAGACATACACGAGTCCCATTCAAGTTAGCAGCCTAAAAGTAGCAATGCAGCCACTGTGGCATAGTTGGCAGCTTAAGCTAGCTACAGGTGTCCATACTCGGGCTTAGACAGATTTGAGTTTGGGTGGCTACCTCAAGCTGTCACGGCAGCAGCCACACTGCTGTTTTTAGCACACCAGCTCAAACAGAGCTTTTGCATGCTCATCTCCCTACCCTGGGGAGCACAATCCCAGCTGCTGAGTAGACAAACCCAAAGTGACACAATACTTGAATAATCAAATGTATTTTAATGTCTTACACATGTTCTTCTCTTTTCTTATGTTAGTTATTTTGAGCAAACTTAATAGTGGAGATAGAAATAATGCAGACTAGTCAAACGAGAAAATAGAGAACTTTAGGTGATAGTCTAAAAAGATAAAATGGTCTCCAGGTTTTGAAATGTACACAGTTACTGCGATTTGATGCCCAACATGTGTGGCGTGTAATGGAGACTGATGGAGGCTACGCTTCCCCAAACCTCATGCTGGGGGGGAGGGGCAGTTGTGGATTTGGGGCCCTGGAAAAATTTCCCCCTCCTTCCTCAGTTCTGGGGCTGGAGGAGCTCTCACTTCCCACAGCAGACCCGGAGCCGTGGCACAGAGCTTTTCCAGTCTCAGGACTGCAGTAGGGATAGGGAAGGAGTGAGCAGGGGGTGGGGCTGCGGTGGGTGTGGTGGGGGAAAAGAAGAGGTGGAGTGGTGGTGGAACTGGTTTGGAGCTCCAGCCATGGCCAAGAGCTCGACCCAACCAGGGCCTTCGGGGAGCTGAGAGCAGCAAGTGGGGGTGGGGCCTTGGCCGAAACAGGTGGGGCAGGGAGCCTCCTAGCCTCCCCAAGGGAAAGCCTCACCTGCCACCCATGGTACCCAATAGTGAATGGGAATATGCACTCAAATAACCAGTTATGTAAGTAATGGATTATTTGTGCACACATTTTTTGTGACTTTGCATTTTTGAAAATTTAGGCCCCTGTATTACAGATAGATAGATAGATAGATAGATTTTATTGTGTCTGTGAGATGGAATTTATTTTATTTATTTATCTGTTTAAACTTTGAGGGGAAAAAAGACTCCTGCATCAGTAGTACAAATACCCTTCCACCTGCTGCCTGCTTTATGCTAAAAATTTGCTTGACTGGCATACCTGATAAAACCCACACAACTTATGAAAGAAACAACTACAAAATTGCCAGATGTGCATTTTGGAAGGCTTCCTAATGCAGATCTTAGAAGTTTATTTGGGGAGATACTACTTTCTGCCCTGGAGCAGCAACTTTGACTTCTTCTGTTTTTCCCTTCAGTTGGGTATAAGCAGCTCACCTTGCATTCTCCAAAATACCCATGACATTTTGGCATGTGTCTTGTTCTTATGCAGGTATATACATGTAATGAAGTGAATAAAAATTCAAGAATAAAAAGAAATCTGCCATAGACTTCTGACTCTGCTTTTAATCTTTTCAAGGATTTTGAACTGTGGGATGATGTAGGATTGAACATTCCAAAGCCTCCAGACTTGTTACAACTCTATCGTGACTTCGGAAACCATCAAGTAACTGCAAGAGATGTTGTGGATGTAGCAGTTGGTGTTGAAGAGGATGAGACAGAGGTTACCACTCCTACACTAGGGAGTGTTCCTATATTTGGAGCATCACAGTCAATAGAAGTAAGATTATACTTTAAACACTTATGTAGGTTTATTATGTACTGTCATAAGTGGAATTTGCTAAATTGTTTTCATTATTTTTATCTTGCATTTAGCAATGCTTAATAGTGCAAAAATTAGAAGATCAAATTAATGCATTAAACAGTGAGAAATGGTCTTTGATGGAACAAATCCGAAGACTTGAGAGGTATGTATTTTTGATTTTGCAGCGTTTTACATAAGAATATATGTAAAATATTTAAAACAAAAAACCTCACTAGTTGTTCATAGGGATTGTCTCTAGAACTGACAGAATCTTACCTTTAATATATGGAATTCTGTTAGAACCAATAGAATATTTCAAATGTATAGAGCTTTTTAAGGGCTCCCGTTACATACAGGTTGAACCTCTCTAATCCGGCACTCTCTGCTCCGGCAACATCCGTGGTCTGGCATAATTTTATTTTATGTTTTTTATGCTTTATCTACTTATTTCCTTGTGCCAATACAGTAAAATTCTGTAACAACACTAACACTTTGTTATGAAGAGAGCTGGTAAGCCTTGGCTAGGCGGCATTGCAAGCCTTTTTCCATTTAGTCGCCTCGGCGAGATAAAAATAAAAAGAGACCTGCTCGCTACAATATTGACCTCCCATGGTTCAGCAAATTCACTTGTTTGGCACCAGTCAGGTCCCGAGGCTGCCAGACTAGAGAGGTTCAGCCTATGTAGTAATTTATCATGTGCATTTATCAATCACGGTTGACTTAAATATAGATATATAAGGAATCTTATTTAAATTAGGGATGTAAATGACATTTTAAAAAAGTAACCATTTAAATTATTACAATTGTATCAGTTAAATGTTTAACCGTTGACGAGTTCACAACATAAGCACGGGAACTAGAGGTGTGGGGGGTGCTGCAGCACCCCCACGTTTTAAATGGGGTACCAGCTGCCGGCCCCACACATTAGACATTTAAACACACTGAATACATTACCGGTAAGACTGATGCTTATCGGTTAACCGGTTAATATCTTACATCCTTAATTTAAATATGTTTAAACAGTGAAACTAAAATGAACTTAAATACTTTTTGCTCTTCACTGTTGAACTGTTTGTGTTTGCATTTCTCTCTGAGTGGAAAATGAAAATCTGTAGAAGTCTGTTTCACTTCTGTCATCAATTTCTTTTGGTTTCCAAGTGCTGCAGTACTTGTGTTGCAAACACTGCTGAGGGGATGTTCATTTTAACAACTTTCTCCTTTTGAAATAAATAAAACCAAAGTATTAGTCTTGCACCAGCTTTTAAGTATCCCTTAAGTTACACAATAAGATTTCTTCAGAGTATGTATCTATATATACAAAAAGTGAATACCTCTCAGGTATTTTGTCAAAGTGTATAGGTACCATTTCAGGCCAGGTGAAAGTATATTAAATATTGAACTCTGAAAATTAATTCGGAGCCAAAACATCTTAAATATTAACTCCATACAGACTTGTGCTTCTTGACACTTTGTGTTTGTTCAATTCTTTGGGTTCAGCCCAAAACATACAAAGCTGAATCTTTCTACCCTTTCATTTTTAAGATCTTTCTGGCAACACCATTTCATTTTTCTTTACCAAAAAAGAGTACATCTACACTGCAAAAAAAACCCACCACCACTGTGGCAGTGAGTCTCAGAGGCCACGTCAACTGACTCAGGCTTGTGACTAAAAATAGCAGTGTAGACATTCTCACTCAGGCTGGACCCCTGGTTCTGAGAGGCATTCCCCTCACCAGGGGGACGCATTTCCCTAGCCCAAGCGGGAACATCTGCACTGGTATTTGAGCCCTGTAGCACAAGCCTGAGTCAGTTGGTCTGGGCTCTGAAACTTGGGTGGTGATGTTTGTTTGTTTGTTCTCTGCAGTAGATGTACCCTGTGAAAGGAGCAGAGCATAGTATGTCAGAGTGTTCACCGACACATCTCGTATGATACAAGATGAGACATTACTGAAGTTGTAAAAAAGAATTGACGTAGCATGTTCATTTACACCACAATATTTTCATATTTCAGTTGCCTGATTCAGATCTTCTTTTGAAAAGCTGCAAACAATGTAACATTTGTTTTTCTTCTTTTAGTGAAATAGACTTCCTCAAGAATGAAAACTTTGCTGTTCCAGTGGTTTGTGACTTAGTCCACTCCTCTTTAGACCAAGTGCCTCTCTCAGTTCCAGAGGACAATGGACGTTACTTAGATATCAAGAGTTCAGACAATGACAGTAAACATGGGAAAACTGAGGAACTAAGCCTTTCCATATCAGCTGAAGCAGATTCAAAGACACCTAAAGATGATACACTAAATTCTCTCCCTAGCAAAGAGAGAGAGAAATTGCCCTCTTGTGCTCTGTCAAATAAAGCTGCAATACACTTTGATAAACCTAATAGGTTAGTGATAAAAGTTTTAAACTGAAATGCTTTTTTTCACAGTAGGGAGATTTTTTTTTTTCTAAAAGCACAGTGCTACAGAGTTTAGTTCTTTTCTACCTCTTGCGTCCTAATTTCCAGTCTTTAATCCCTTCATTTAAGTATAATAGATGGCTTTTACAAATTTCTCTAAATTCTTTTGTATTTTGGGAAGGGTGTGAGTTCATTGAGTACATTTGTACTCAAGATGTTAAATTACACATTTTCAATTTTAAAACTAAATATTAAGAATTTTTTTTTTTTTTACTTCTGTCCACTCCTAAGTTCAGAATTGTAGGGAGAAAACACTGATATCAAAACAATGAATGAGGGGAAGGGGATGTTACTATTTTTTCCCTATGTTCCATCTCTTTTTAAAATCTATTCTGTTCTTCCTCCAGTGAGATGGAGGAGTTTGGTATTTAGGCATTGTTTAGAAAAATGCGTACTAATATAACTAAAGATGTTAACTCTATAATTACAATTTAAATGTCAGAAATATATGCATTTTACTGTCTTATCCTTTTAGGAAGGATGTCCTTAAAAGTCCAGTGACATTCAGCTGTTGGAGATTTGAGACTTGGATCTTATCACTAGAAACGTAGTATTAAAATGCAACCTTAGAGCACTATTCACTTATGTGAGATTAAATAAGACTTTACAGTCAGCATATACGCAGACACATTGTGTCAGCTGGTAATGGGTAAAACCTGGTTCCAGTCTGGCTTATTCATGACCATCTGATATTAAATTAGGCTATTGATATAATATGCATCACAGAAACTTGGTGGAACAATGATAACCAATAAGACACTGTAATAGCCGGGTACAAAATATATACAAATGACAGAGTAGGTCATGCTGGTCGGAGACGGCACTATATGTGAAAGAAAGCATAGAGTCAAGTATTGTAAAAATCTTAAATTAGTCAAACTGTATCACAGAATCTCCATGGATAGAAATTCCGTGCTTGAATAAGAGCATAGCAGTAGGAATATACTACTGACCACTTGACCAGAGTGGGGATGGTGATTGTGGAATGCTCAGGGACATTACAAAAACAGAAAAATCAGTAGTAATGGGGGATTTCAACTATCCCCATATTGACTGGGTACATCACTTCAGGGGTGAGATGCAGAGATAAAATTTCTAGCCACTAGGTAAAATTTCTAATGACTGCTTATTGGAACAGCTAGTCCTGGAACTCAGAAGGAGAGAGGAAATTCTTGATTTTATTCCTAAATGGAGCACAGGATCTGGTCCAAGAGGTGAATATAGCTGAACTGCTCAGTAATAGCGAACATAATGTGATAAAATTTAACTTTTTTTTTAGGGGGTGAAATGTGAAAGAAACCCACCATAGTAGTATTTAATTTCCAAAGGGGGAACTACACAAAGATGAGGAGGCTAGTTAAATGGAAATTTAAAAGGAAACAATCAAGAGTGAAATACCTGCAAGCTGCATGGAAACTTTTAAAAGAGGCTCAAGCTGTATGCATACCCAAAACCAAACCAAAAAAAAAAAAAAAAATAGAGAACCAGAAAAATGCCCCCGTGGGTAAACAGAGTAAAAGAAGCTGATTGAGGCTTTAAAAATTGAAAGTCAGATCATAGTGAGGAAAATTGAAAGGAGCATAAACTCTGGCTAGTAGAGTATAAAAGTATACTTAGGCAGGCCAAAAAGAATTAGAAGAGCAACTAGCAAAAGACGCACAAACTAACGACAACAAAAATTGTAAGTACGTCAGAAGCAGGAAGTCTGCCATACAGTCAGGTTGGCAAGGCAAGGTCATTGTAGAAAAGCTAAATTAATTCTTTGCATTGGTCTTCACTGCAGAGGATGTGGGGGAAATTGCTACACCTGAGTCATTCTTTTTAGCTGACATTTAAGGAACTGTGCCAGATTGAGGTGTTGTAAAGGAGGTTTTGGAACAGATTGATAAGTTTAAATACTAGTAAATCACCAGGACCAGATGGCATTCACCCAAGAGTCCTGAAGGAACTGAGATACGGAATTACAGAACTATTAACTGTGATATGTAACCTGTCTCTTAAATCCGCCTCTCTGCCAGATGACTGGAAGACAGCTAGTGGAAAGCCAACTTTTAAAGTTTCCAGAGGCAACTTTTCTGAGCTATAGTCCTAGTTTCTTTGACCAAGATCTTCAATCTCATAGTCATCTCAGAAAAAGTATCCTTATCACGCTGATATTTTTGAGCATTGTAGTGGTTGGGAGAAAGAAAGAAACATGCATATAACCAATAAGAATATTGTAGTCCAAAAATGCTTAGTAAAGGAGTTTGTACAACTTCTAAAGTTATTGTTCTCATACAGAAACAGCTCTGAGTAAGATTGCCTTATGAGTTATTTCAGCTCAAAATTTTCCAACCAAAACATTTTCATACTGAAAAATGCTGAAAGCCAATTTTTTTCAAGGGAAACTGTTTTCAGTTGTAAAAAGAAAAGGAGTACTTGTGGCACCTTAGAGACTAACCAGTTTATTTGAGCATGAGCTTTCGTGAGCTACAGCTCACTTCATCGGATGCATAACATATCGTGGAAACTGCAGAAGACATTATATACACACAGAGACCATGAAACAAAACTTCCTCCCACCCCACTCTCCTGCTGGTAACAGCTTATCTAAAGTGATCATCAAGGAGGGCCATTTCCAGCACAAATCCAGGTTTTTCTCACCCTTCCCCTCCCCCCCCCCCCCCCCCCCCCACAGACACACATACAAACTCACTCACCTGCTGGTAATAGCCCATCCCTCTTTGAAACCTCTCTTTATAATGCGCATGATAATCAAGGTGGGTCATTTCCAGCACTAATCCAGGTTTTCTCACCCCCACTTGCATCCGATGAAGTGAGCTGTAGCTCACGAAAGCTCATGCTCAAATAAACTGGTTAGTCTCTAAGGTGCCACAAGTACTCCTTTTCTTTTTTCTTTTTACGAATACAGACTAACACGGCTGTTACTCTGAAACCTGTTTTCAGTTGTATCTGTCTATTTAATGGAAAATTTCAAAACTGATATTTTCATTTGAAAAACAACACTTTTGGAATTCTGCTTTTGTTCTGTACTTTTTTTCCTCTTGCCACAGAATGCAGTAGAAATTTTCTAGGTGTTTTTCCCTTTTTTCTGAGAGTGAATATGGCTGGGAAGTTTTTTCCCCAAAAACTTCCTCAGCTGTTGAGACGTTACTGGCAGCAGGGGAAATTAATCTGTAGTTTTCCTACTCTAACTTCTCAAAAGTTGTCAACATTCTGAAAAGTTGGAGTGAAGAAAGAGAAATGAAAATGTAGGTGGGGAACTCTGGACATTGTCTTATTGCAGCTTACCAAAAATGAAAGCAAAAAGAGGCAGAACTCACTTTTTTTAAACACTTCACTTTTTCTTGCAAAAAACAAATTCATTGTGAATCCTGTAAAATGGAAATAACTTCCATTTTTTGAAAAATTGCTGCTTCATATTTTGACTAGCCTCTAGTATTTTTCTTGAATATCCAATCTATTCATTCTTCAAAATGTAAGATTAATAAATTACTATAAAGTTCTAGTAAGAATAATCTTAACTTGCAGAAATTAAAATGCTTTTAAATGCTAGGTTTTAGATACAAACACGCATTATTTTAAATAAAGTTTTGAATGTGGAGTTCAATTCAGAATACACTTACGTGCATCCAATGGAAAACTTAAACCTGAAGGCATGTTTTTTCTTTCTAGGGAACAAAAGTAAATCACTAGCAATGGTAAGGGTAGCAAATTAACTTTAAAGCTAGAAACTAGAATACCTGCTCCTACTTTAGAAGAACTTTAGCTTCCTTGGTCTGTCATCTTTCAATCTGAATAAATACAGATGGATAGAGATGGTTTGTAGTCCTAATTTAGGCCGTGGTTCTGAAGAACTTTAGTCAGGCAGAGCCCTGAATCCACACAGAGTCCTACTGACTTCAGTGGTCTTCCTGAGCAGAGCCTATTGCAGGAACAGGCCCTAAAATCAAACTTGATTTTGCACTCAACAGAATAATTTATACTTAAAGGTAATATTTAATCCTCTCTTGGCAAAAGCAGAATGGACAGTTTTTAAAAGAAAGTTGGCTGGCAATTTCAGCTGAACATCAGTCAGTCTTTTAAAGGTGTTAAAAATATCGTATGGAATTAGATTTCAAAGAGCAGTTTTATAAATGTTGAGTTTAAACAGTAATTATCCAGAGTATTAACCCTAAAGGTTAAATATAGGTTTGCCAAAAGCTAGGATACATTGAAAACATGCTAGCTTCAAATCTTGTTACTTAGTAACTTATCTTTACATAGATGAAGTTAAAGGAATAGTCATTGCCTACTGTTAAAGGAATAGTTTTATTGTTTACAATAGGTTGCTATTCAGTGTTCTGAGAATTCCGTCATACAGTGGTGGCTGGATCTGTTCTAACAATTAGTCTAAATTAGTTTGAAATCTACTCCTCCTAACTAAGCAATTGTCAGATCAGAAGAATTAGATATTATTCTCCTGATCGTTCTTTCACTGCTAGTGTGTGGAAATTGCTAACTGTATTGATTTTGGAAGGAATTTCAGTTGCTGATTAAAAAAAATCCTTAAGTTCTTGAAGTCCACTACCCCTTTTTTGAAATGTCATTGACAATGTGTTATGGTTATCTAAATATCTTATATACTCTGTGGTGCTGTAAACCAAGGATGGTTGTCAATCCTTACATTCTATCAGGTATTCTGATGGACTGTATAATTAAACAATCTGTGGAATACTTAACAGGTTTTTAAAAATGATGCAGGCAATACAAGGAGGCTTCCAGTGTCCCTAGACTTCAGGAAAGTAAATACTCACATTCCAGATCAGGAAATATCAAAGAAGATAAATCAGTGGGAACACTTTAATTACAAAGCTCTACTTTCTGGGTTCGTGGTTTCTCAAAAGGTGTTCATATGTCTTCATAATTCTCATGGCAGTCCTAATGGATGGTGATAGCTATTTGCCATTTTCTTAATCATTCTCTGATCAGAGAAAGTTCAGAAGAGCAAGTCAAGTCTAAGAAGGCCCATTATTATTTTTTAGTTTCATAGATTCATAATTCCAAACAATGCTAAAAAAAGGTCAGTGATACGGCGTCAGTTTTATTCACTCATTGGCCAAGAAGGCCGTGGCTTTTAGACCTAGATCTTTTATCAAAACCTCATTCTCCCACTTGTCTAATGAGAAATTTCCCAACCAAAAGCTTAAGCCTGCATCCTGTTCCCATAGGATGTCCTCTATGACTGACTAAAACTAACAAATTATTGGAAAAAAAACCTGAAAGCTCTTCTAGTATCAAGGAAAATTGTATTAAAGTCACGTATGCCACAGTATGTATTATATTAAAATATCTGTGCAAGATAAAGCTCATTCTAAGATTTTACAGATCCTGGCGTTTCTTCAGGATAGTCTCTCTTAAGCAAACTCAAAGTACAAGCTTCAGCTTGATCAAGAGTGATAGGAGTAAGTGGGGCAGGTTTTCTTTTGTCAGCCCTATAGCATAAAATCTTGTAAAGCAGTTTCTCTAAACCCACATCTAGTCCCTATGCCCATGCTAAATCCTAAACTGTGTACAGCAAACCAAATATGCATAGTCGTTCTCAGTGCTTCTTGTCTTTTGAAGATGCTTACCAAATTGCCATCACTTTAATTACAGAAGAATTTCTAAATTTGGTGAGTTATCCACCAAACAGTTACAGTTTTCATAAGAAAAAGCAATCCGCTGAACCAATAAATTGTTAATACAAAAAAAAAAATGGGGTGGAAGATGTATAATTTGAGACATAGCTCAAACTGAATGTAGGGGTGAGCACTTAGAATAGATTAGCAACTAGAAAATATAAGACCTTATTTCTGTTTATATTCTATTCAGGTGAAAAGTGCTTGGGTAGGCATAAACTAGTTTGCCAAAATGCTAAATCTCGGAATAATTCAAAGCAAGATGAAGTTCAGCTGTAAGGCACCAGTACTCTCTGCCAGATAACCACTAGACCCAAGAAGGTATAGGCTTCTTACAAAGAAACCTTGATGGCAACAACTTAATCCTGTGTTCATACTTCTCTGATGTACAAGTTACACCTCCAGTGCATTTGGCTGAAAACAGGAGCACACTTTAGTGTCCCGCTTATCCTCGGCCTTATAGTACAGAAATGTGTCTAAATTAGAGGTGCTTTTCCTTCCAGTATAATCACATATTGTTGACTTCAGGATTATTGGACAAATATATGCTTAAATAAATGTATGTTTACCAGATTTCAGTTCTCTAAAATTGATTGATATCCATCAATTTTAAGTTTTTATACAGGATGGGATATTTCTTTTGTTGACAATTTGTGGCATATCTTATCTTCATGCTCTAGGGGAAAATATTGTTCATTTTAAATTCTTCCCTTTAAAAGTTGCTTTTAGCACAGAATTAGTAGGAAATTTACTGGCTGGCTTGGAAATTCTGGCTGGCTTTTCCAGATTACTTGAGTTTAGTGTCAAGGGTTATAATTGACTTCTCTGGTGTTGGCATTATTCGTATAGTAAGATGGAAAGTATCTCTGAGGCTTGTTGGATAGGAATATGCACAAGAAAATTAACTGAGGCAGAAATAGTACTTTTCCCTTGCCATTTGGCAGTTTGCAAAGATTGTATTTTTTTTCTAGCGCTGCTGGAGTTAACATAACTTCATTTTCTTCACTCATGAAGAATCATATTTTTTTGAATATGAATCATATTTTGAATCATATTTTTGAATCATATTTTTGTCTGTACAACATCATCATTCTCTATCTTCAAGAATGTGAGCCCTGTGGGAATAACTTGTGAATTAGAAAAATTGCATTTTTAATCCAATCCAAAATGGCAGTTAGTTTAAACAAAAAAACAAAAACTAGGGGTTTGCTAATGTTAAAATCTAGCTCAAATATGACTTCAAACAAGTTGAAGTTGCCCATATGCAACACAGAAAACATGCTTCTCAGATGTCACTATATATATATATATATATATATATATATATATATATATAATGACTAAAACTGAATGAATAACTAGGATTCCATCAATGTCAACTCTGATCTATTCTTTTCTTTTCTCCTAACAAAATTATTTCAGGAAGTTGTCACCAGCTTTCCATCAAGCACTACTATCTTTCTGTCGGATGTCAGCAGAGAGTCGTTTGGGATCAGAGGTATATTTCCCTTATCGTAAACAGAATACCCTTTTTTAATCTTCACTGACTGACTATCATTAACCAACCAATACCTCTAGCTTTTCACAAGACTTCATATACATATAAATTTCATAATAATCCTGTGCCCAAGTTAAGAAACAAGGCGTATGATTTGGTGAAATTTAAAGAGATTCTAATTTTGAGGTGTATTTATGTTCAATCACTAGTGATTATTTTTTATCGTTCTTGGAAAGTGTAGTCTCTGCTAAAAAATGTTTTAATAAATGAAAAAGTTTGCATTTCAGACTAACACAGCTGTTACTCTGAAACATTTCAGTCGCTGCGTCTCATAACAATAATTGGATTTTAGGTGTCTCGGATTGCAGATAGTGAAAAAAGTGTGATGTTAATGCTGGGACGTTGCCTGCCACACATTGTTCCTAATGTGCTGCTTGCAAAACGAGAGGTGAGAATCCAGAAATGTTTTCTATTTATTATTTTCACCATGTTGCCATTTTGTTCATTTTGAAGTTGTAGTGTTTTTATTTTTTTAAAGTCTGTTACTTGCAATCATATTCTTACTTTTGTGCATGCATCTCTGCTCCTAGAGAATGGTTTCACACCTCTGTCAGGTGAGTTCAGTAAAACTGCATGGTGTTTCATAATATTTCCTTTTATGCTTAAGACACCCATGAGCATTCTGCAAGGCTTAACTGTTACTGTAGGTCCATCTGTTTGTCACTAACTTTGATGTTTTATATTAGATAGGCCTATTATTAATGAGTATTCTTTCTGAAGCAGTTGGGATTCAAGTCTACTGATATTACAGTATGGGATTACTTAGTCTATCAAAAGATAGCAAGGATTAACTCAAGTTCATTTGGAACGTTAAATACTTTAATAGAATAAACATTTCAATTTATTATTCAACAATTTAACTTTATGTGGAAGAAATTACTGTTCAATCTTTTTCAAGATTAAACTAATCTTCCATATACTTTGTTTAAATTTGTAATAATAATTTAAAATTAAATGAAGATGTACTATTAATCTTGACTATAAATAGACTTGGGGTTCTACATATTCATGGATACTGTGGCAAACTCAAATAGAGTAAAGGAAGATAGACAACCCTGATGTGGATGTTTGCTTTATGACTTCATTGTAAATGTTACACATAATCATAACTACAAAAAAGTCAAGCAATAGATGGTCAGTTTGATTTTTTAATACTTGGAGATAAGGTTTAGTCTTTTTTAAAATATGAGGGAGAATGTTCACTATTCCAGTAATGGCATTCAGTTTTAGCCCTTATCTATGGGACCTACAGTATGGTAGGTTTATAATAATGCATTTGGCTTAAACCCATAAAAGGCTTTATCGAAAAATCCTTAAATCAAGAAATTTGTACTGATCCTTGAATGACATACGTTTCTGTAAATTGAGTGGTTTTCTGTAATTGATACAGTGCAATACCAACATGCATGGCATCTGAAAGTTTCAGAAAAATTATCCCAGGAAAGTCTTTTTATTGAATATTCTGTATAATGATGCTTCTGTTAAAATACCATTGCAAAATCAGTCTTTGGAATGTGCCAGGATCAGTGCTTAATTTCTGATGTTTGCAGTTCTGCTTGGCAGGTACTCCAGCTTCTTTTCACAGCTTGTAGCATAAGCGGTGTAATGCGTTAATATTTTTCTGACCTGTTTAGCCTATTTCCTACCTACTTTATTCTTGCAAAATCTAAAGGAATAAATCATTAAATGTATTCTTGCATTAAGAAAAATCACTTCAGAGTGCTTCTGTTTCAGTATGGTAGAAGACTTTAGAAGAAAACTGTAACTATATTGCATGGAGAGTTTATGCTGTATATTTCATTAAAACTTTTGCTGTCATAGGTATTAAGACAATAGTTTCTTCAGCGCAGCATTCTCTGAGCTAGGATTGGAATCTAGAGGAAAGATTAATATAGATTAACATCAATAGATTTATGAATATTAATATTATAGTAGTGGCCAGAGGCCCTAAATGGAATCAGGGTCCTGTTGTACTACACACTTTGCAAGCAAAGATAGATATTGTCCCTGTCCAAAATAAAAATTGACCATTTAAAAAGGTTTACGAATAAAATTTATGAATGTTTGACAATGAGTTTGTTATAACCACAACCATGTTTAAAGTATACAGTAATATTAATTTTGGCATTTTTAGTGTCTTATGCTTCCTGGTATCTACTGAAGGCCCAAAATATCAAATTGAAAATTAGTACTTTATTCTGTTTTGCAAAAATTGAGTTCTTGTTGGCTAATTTGGCGATGTTTAGGTACGTATTCAAGTTTAGCAAAACTTTAGAAGTCATTTCAAGGCATACCTTTAAGAAGCCCACTTAAATCTTTGTAGTAAAATGAGGTCTTGATTTTATTCCATCAGCTTGGGTTAGAAGTGCCTAAGGGTAGCAACAGTTGCTTGCTGGGCAATCACTTAGCAGTGACCTAATGGTTAAGATATGACGTAATATTGATAGTTTCAGAAAATTATCTGTGCTGCTTTGGTGGCTATGATTTAGGCTCTTGTGGCAAGTAAGATAAAGAGGAAGGGGAAAATTAAGGGAGTCTTGAGCATTCTGGGTTGGTAGCTGACATCACCGAAATTTATGTTTTAAATCATTTTTTAAAAGATGAGCTCAACTAGATAATAAAAACAGAAGTTTAAAAACTGATAAAATACTTGAACACCATTCAAATGAATGAAACTTTGCATTTTGATATTTTGCAAATTGCTATTCATATTTTTTTTCAATTGCGAATTTCCAGATAAGTTTCAAATACAGGTAATTGCTTGAAAATACACTCGTCTTGCATTGCACTCAGGCACAAAGTATTGTTAGCCAGATGCTGATTGGGCTGAGATGTAATGTTTAGGATGTCAAGATTTCATTCTGCAAGGACCTCTGAGCAGGTATAGGGCCTGCCACATGGCATTCCTTGCAGGAACTGGGCCTGAAATAATCTGTGTTTGGAGATATTTCTTGGATTGGCTTTATTAATTTTAATGCAACATTTAAGCTGGTTAGCAGCTGTTCAACTGCATTGATATTTGGCTAGCAGTAATACCACAAAATGAGATTTCTTTGACTAAGTCATAACTAGGGAACAGCGATATCTCTCTAAACCCTTGAGTAAGAAAGTACTTAATGCAGATTTAGTCAAAACTCAAAATTTTTTTCACCCTTTACAAGACATAAATATAAATAGTTCCCTGTGTTGAACTGTGGCACTGATCATGACATTGCTGTGTGTATGCTCTCCCATTGACTGCAGTGGGAGTTCTCTGAGCAGAGTGCAGACAGGAGAAAGCCCTCTGGCTGTAGCATCAGGATCTTACTGCTCTTAAACTTTTTAATTAAAAATGAATAAGCTGTACTTGAACCTTCATACCTTTAAATTAGCAGACTGCATTGTTTTATTAACTGTAGGTTAACTTCAAAGATTTTGGTGGTCTGTAAGTCTATGTACATAAAATTTGTACAGAATTGAGGGAAAGGGATATAGCTCATTACCTTTCCAAGAAAACAGAAGACTCATCACTGACTTTTTTACCCTTATCTCTTAAAAACAAACATTTTTAATTCAAATCACCAAACCTCTGTGCCCAACTTTTCTTAAATCATTCTCTTCAAACCAGGTTTCATGTAACCTACAGAGGGCAGCAAAAACAGTTATACAGACAGTGCAGTCAATGATTTATTGAATCTTCTCACATTTTCTTACAGCATGTTGCTGTCTTGTGTGAAGTTGATTTCTGAAGAATACAACTCTGGTGTTGCTAATTATTTTTTCTTTATGAAAATGGGGAGGAAATGCAATGCTAAGATCTTACACAACAACCAATGTAGAAGAGGTGCCAGTCTTGACAATCTGGGAAAATAACATAAAATATGCTGTATATTTTAAAAAGATTTGCATGAAGATGTAGAAACTGCTATTTACAGATGTGTTGAGACACTTTTTCATTCTCAGCCTTTTTCAGGCACTTAATTCCAAAAACAAAACTCATATGGGCTGAGATGTTGTTGCTATCTTTTTCAAGCTAATTTCTGTGTTTTGGAAGTCTGATTAAAATATTGGTATTGTTTTAAAACTTTCAAAATGTGGTATAAAAATCTAAGCATCTAAATAAGTGGCTAGATTTTCAGATACAATACACTAACCTGACCATCTGGCCACTTATTTTGATTCATAAATATAGCTGTGGGTGCCTAACTTTGGGTTCCCAAATCTGAAATTAAAATTTTGGAGTAGTTTAAATAACAGAAAATAGTCAAATGTGCCCAGATGCTGACTTAATTATAGGTATCTGGAAATACGTGTATTGATATTTATGTAACATATTTGAGTTTGTTTTAGTATAGTATCAGGTTGTCAAACTCCCAGCCTGTAGACTGGTTCTTCTCTGCTTAATGTACTTGCCTCCCTCATCCCCTAATATCACCCTGTAAATATGATCAAATATAACTGTCTTAGACCGAAATAGCTTTGAGAGGTCTGAAGCATCCCAGTTCATTTCAACGTCATGTTAACTCTGAAACTTGTTCCTTTAATGGGGTTATCTTTTCTTTTTGAAATGTATATATTCATAAATAAATCTGAGCAAAGTTGAATTTTGCTCGCTTAGTTACCACAGCTGTATGCATAAACGACACATAAAGGATGTAAATAAGTGGTCATAAGTATCCTATATCAGTTTTTCCCCCCACTCACTCTTTAATTATGCAAACCTCCTAGTGGCATCCCTGACAGATTTCAGGTGGATTAGTGGATCATGTTACCAGCCCACGAGCCATAATTAGGAATGTAATAATTTGACATACCTCCCCCCATGTTGAATGTGTGATTAAATGGTGGCATTCATCGAAAAAATAATACAAAGGTGTAGAGATAGAAATATATGTGAAACACTAGCATGGGATAGCAGTAGTGTCGCATACACTGCAATTGGTTATTACAATCAAGCAGGTTTTATTTCCTCTACCCCTTTTTTGGAGGAGTTTCAGCAAAGAAGTTGCATACAACATCATTTGAGAATGTAAACATACATGAGTAGAGAAATCTAAAAAATATGGTTCCCATCCTATCCTGAGGTAAAAACACTGAAGACAAGGCACGTTAGTTTTACCATGAGGTAAACTAGGCAAGGTCAATCACTGGTGGGATTATCGCATTGACCTCAACTAGTTTACTTGGTGATAAAACTAATGTGCCTTGACTTCACTGTGTTTTTTACTTTGGAATAGCTCATGCGCATAGGTTATCCTCTGGTAAAAACTCACCGTTTCTTAGCATTGAAGACCAGGCCTCTGACATGTGATTTTACATTTCCAGTTGCATTCATCATGTCACCTGTGTTGGGAGTTGGGCAGTGACAGTGTGCTCAGCAATCTAAAGGGAGAAGTGTCTCACTTCTGAAAACCACCTCTTCTGGTAGTGTTGACTGGCATCAATAAAAGTTTAATCCAGTCCTCTTTAGCCAGAGATAGTGCAGAAAGGAGGGACTTATCAGGGCTGAACAGGGGCATTGAGGACCCCAAGTATAGAGCAGATGAAGAAAGTAAGAAAAATATTTGAAAATCACTATCTTCTCACATTTTATCTTTTCAACACAAGTGGTATTTCTTCCTGAGGAAGGCAAAAGATTATTTTTAATAACACTGGAAGTCCCTCTCCTTGAATGCTAGGCACTATATATAGGCTCCATAGTGCTAAACAACTTTCTCTAACGTTTTTTGTTGAAATTAGTAGCCTGGGAACTTGGCTTTGTGTGTTTCCTGCTTGGAAAATGTAACATTTTCTAAAACATTTACTGTGCCATTGTTGCAAATCAAAAATCTTAGATGCTTATGGTCTTTACTGAATAAATATGCATCCAAAACATAAGAGCTAGTAATAGAAAGAAGTTTCTGTCTGTAGGATAACCACTCCTGTACAACTGTTTTCTCCCTTCTCTTTTCTGATTGACTGGAGAAGAATCAGCCATTTTTCAAGACTTTGAGAGACTTGACTTGTCCTGTGCTATCCACATGCAGCAACTATTTAACTCCTCACATCCCCCACAGGAAATCACCTCTTAGCTCCACTTGTACCCTCCCACTCGTCTCCCTTCATTAATTATATGGGAAAACACGATAGGACACCACTACTCAAGAAGATTTCTCACTGTTTCTCCACTCCCCTTAATAGAAGGAAGTATAGAAGCACTGATTCAACGATGCAGAGAACGCTCGATTCTCCCATAGTATGCACGAAAGAATGTGACCAATGGACAAGGAAACACAACTAATTCCATCTGCTATAATAACCAGCTTTCTGCAAGGTAAAGAATTAGCCTTGTATCTGCCCCATGTCAATGGTTTTAGGTTCCTCATCAGTCTTCCATACAAGAGAAAGTTAATATCTAGGTGTATATTAATCTAGGTTTGATCCTGTGATACCCATTGAGTTTATAAATGATCATTTTTATCAAATTTTTCAGTTAATTTAAAAAAAAATTTTTTTTAAAGGAAGCTTTAGGCAGAGATTTTTCTCCAGGCGCTTTAGATCAGCCAGAAGAGTGGAAACTCCACAGATCTTCATCTATCCAAAAGACCATCATAACAGTAAAGATCCAGCATGCTAAAAACCCTATTTCTCCTTTCTCAATAGTTTTTAAATAAAACTAAATATTCTTCTACACAGATCAAGGAAAGCTGAAGAATTAATGGGCAGAATATCAAGATAACATTGGCATATGGCAGACTGCAGGAAAATGAGACCAGAATATTTTTTTAAATATATAAAGGTCTTTCCAATACACAGTACCCATTGTAGGGAAATTGTATCCTACATACTACAAAATCTGATCAAATTTTATTGTCTTGAAGAGATCTCAAATTTCTGTATAGTGGTAGATACGCTGGAGGGTAGGCATAGGACAACAGAGGGACCTAGACAAATTAAAGGATTGGGCCAAAAGAAATCTGATGAGGTTCAACAAAGACAAGTGCAGAGTACTGCACTTAGGACAGAAGAATCCCATGCACTGCTACAGACTAGGGACCAAGTAGCTAGGCAGCAGTTCTGCAGAACAGGACTTAGGGGTTACAGTGGATGAGAAGCTGGATATGAGTCAACAGTGTGCCCTTGTTGCCAAGAAGGCTAACAGCATTTTGGGCTGTATAAATAGGAGCATTGCCAGCAGATCGAGGGACGTGATCATTCCCCTCTATTCAGCATTGGTGAGGCTTCATCTGGAGTACTGTGTCTAGTTTTGGGCCCCACACTCAAGAAGGATGTGGAAAAATTGGAAACAATATAGTGGAGGGCAACAAAAATGATTAGGGGGCTGGAGCACATGACTTATGAGGAGAAGCTGAGGGGACTGGGATTATTTAGTCTGCAGAAGAGAAGAATGAGGGGGGATTTGATAGCTGTTTCCAGCTATTTGAAAGGGGGTTCCAAAGAGGATGAATCTAGACTGTTCTCAGTGGTAGCAGATGACAGAACAAGGAGTAATGGTCTCAAGTTGCAGTGGGGTAGGTTTAGGTTGGATATTAGGAAAAACATTTCCCTCTAGGAGGGTGGTGAAGCACTGGAATGGATTACTTAGGGAGGTGGTGGAATCTCCTTCCTTAGATATTTTTAAGGTCAGGCTTGACAAAGCCCTGGCTGGGATGATTTAGTTGGGGATTGGTCCTGCTTTGAGCAGGGTTTGGACTAGATGACATCCTGAGGTCCCTTCCAACCCTGATATTCTATGATTTTATTAATACGAGCTAACACTTTTTGAAGAAGGGGGAATATGACAGCCATCATGGTAAAATCTGTTCGTTTTTTGTAATACAATTTTAGAATCCGCTGCATCAAGAAATCAGACGCTTATTTTTCCTTTGTGCAGTACAAAACAAAAATATACAACGAACCCTTTAAAAAAAAAAAAAGACTATCAGATTTTTAAATGCGGCAAAATCCCAGAGTCTTTCGTATATAAAATAAAATCTAGCATTCAGAGTTCTAGAAGGGAATAAATCTTTGAAGGAAGAAAGTTACAAAGGGTATAGCACAACAGCTAATTAAATAAAAGGTAACTTTAACAAAGTGCACACATTTCTGTCTTGGGCTATAAAAAGTACCTGGTCACATCATTATCTACCCCCACTCTCCTTTGGATTTTGCAAGAGTAGATGAGACACTCCCATGTCCCCTCCAGTCTGTAATGAATAAGAACCTGTTTTACTTATGGTTTTCCAAGCTGTACCTCATTTGGGATAAATTTTACCTGTAGTTACCTCAGTTATGTGTATTTAATGTATATACGTGTCTCGTTGAAATCCTCAGGTGAAAAGCTGCATAAGTGCAAAACATTTTTATTAAATCTGCCTCAAAAATCAAACTGCAAAGATAGCTCTTCCATTGGCAGGAATTGGCCAATTTGTACAACACTCATAATTTTATAATAAAATCTACTATCAATAGA
This sequence comes from Natator depressus, assembly GCF_965152275.1. Lineage (NCBI taxonomy): Eukaryota > Metazoa > Chordata > Testudines > Cheloniidae > Natator > Natator depressus. The sequence continues at coordinate 119,622,664 of NC_134235.1, read as the reverse complement.
GAATCTGAAAAATCAAGAAAAGTAAGCTTGTATCACTGAAATGTTATCCTTTCCATCATATCTCTAGTCCATCAGTATCATTTACTGAATTAGAAAAAGTTCCCATTCAAAAAGTCTGATCAAGCAGAAACTCAAGTCTCCATGCAAAGTTACCAGAGCAGCAGTGTCTTCCAATTTCTGTTCTTTATTCTAGCTTGCTCTTCATTGCTTGTTAATCTAAAAACTGCTAAATGAGCACACCAAAGGGGGAAAATGAATTACTTGCATGTTGCGAGCCCTTTTCATTTTTAATGATGTTATCTCAGCAGACCCTTCTTTCTCTGTCTACCCTGCCATGAAGTTTCTCTCCCTAACCTTCATTTTGAATTAGGTGGTAGTTGTGCTGTTATCAAGTGGGGGCCTAAGATGATTGAGGTCAAGGAAAGGGATTTCCAGTCCATATTTTTAAAAATTGTTTCCTCTGAGAATGAATATCATCAGATTTTGAGGGAGGGGGGGAAGGCTGTTTACAGTAGTAGGAACCTCTTTCCTTTCCTCAAAATCTGATGATATTCATTCTCAGAGGAAACATTCTCAAACAGAAGTTTGTTTCTGTGGGAATTTTATTGCTCTGGGAAGAGAATTCAATTTCAAATTTTTCCTTTTTATTGAAAAATCCCCTTTTTAAAAGCATACCGTACTTCATATAAATACCATAGGGGCCTGTTTGTGCAAATTCTTGCACCACGTATTGCTCTGACACTTTGATTCAAATGTACAATCAAAATTATGTGAATGGGACACTCTTTTTCTCTTTAAATCCATGTTGACACAATTAGCCTCTCAGAATGAGCTTTGTGTAAGCTTTAAAACTTTTTAACCAACATATTTTGTTCAATTGATTAAAAGTTCCTGCAGAAAATGTAAATTAAACTTTAATCATCACTGTCCTAAAATTATTAATAGAGGTGAGCTGCAAATATTAATACTAATAACCTTGGTAGGGTTTTAAATTTTATGTGCTGAATTCTTGAAATCATGAAAAGGAGGCATTTAGCACATAATTTTCTTAGGTTTTTTAGCATTTTCAGGTCACTTTATAAGAGAGAGACTTCAATTAAAATGTCTTCTGTTTCTGTTTTGCTGTTGTGTGGCTAGATATATCATTTCACTTTCTTCTGCCATTAATGACTATTTGCCCAAAGCATTTTTACTTTGTTTGGTTTTTCCTCCACCCACAATTTTTTTTAGGAATTGATTCCACTCATACTGTGTACAGCCTGCCTCCATCCTGAACCCAAAGAGAGAGATCAGCTCCTACACATACTGTTCAATTTGATCAAACGACCAGATGATGAACAAAGGTGTGTGTGTGTTGGGCCGGGCCGAGGGGTACTTTTTCTTATGACAGAGAAGCAGGTTTAATGGAAACTGGATACTCTTACACAGCTATTGATTGATTTTCATTCAGTTCACATTGTATTAACAAACTAATGTGGACTTTGGGACTTTCCATTTCTATGATTTGCACTTCCGTGTGTAATTTATAGTTACTGAAATGTAAGAATACACTCTGCAAACTTCAGTGTAATATTTCAGTTCCTTTAAGAAAAAAGGTGAACTGAAATGTTTTTTTAAATAAGCTTAAGATCATAAATCTAAGACTTGTGTAGATATATTGATATGCCAGTCTTTTAAAACTAGTTCCCTCATCACTCACCTGTCAAGACCCCTAGGTCCTTAGTTTCTCTCCAATATGTAATTACTTCACTGACACCTAAAGTAGTGTTAGGAAAGCAGTTCCTGCTCTTCAGGGATCAGTGATGTCAGCTGTTGCAAGAAAATTGCAGAAAACTTAGGGTCTAAAGTCTGGTTTTGGCAGGTAAGACTTTTTCACTTAATGTTGAAACTGTTTGTAGTTTTTAGCTTTACATATGTGTTGTGTTAATGATTTAGGATCTCATATAATGTAAGTTAAAAAAAAAAAAAAAAACCTTTAGTTCTCCATTAAGCAGTACTCAGGAAGTATTGCTTTGTGTTCCCTTTTACTCTCTCTTGTTAAGATTATCCTTAAGGTTGAAAGACAGTACTCTGGCTGGTGTGTTTCCTTCTTTAATAATGGAAAGATTTTTTCATAACCATTTGTCTGGAACATTTCTCTTCCCTTTTTTTTTTTCTTTTCATTAAGAAGACCTACTCTAAAGCATTTTGAACTGTCATTGCTTTGTGCTGTCTTCTCCTGAGTCAGGTATAAAGAATTTATTTTCTATGTGTTTACTTAAATATTTTCTCTGCCATCACAACATTCTCATGTAACAAAGGAGTTTTAGCTATATCAGTTGTTCACATGATATATATTAGTGTCTACGAGCAGTTGATAGTGAGATGTTTCTCTGTCCACAAAACCTGGAAATTGCTACCTACATCATAGGGTCTCCGAAAGCCTGTATTGTAAAGGGTGAGTCCTTGTTCCTTTTCAGGATCTTCAGGCTTGTGAATTTCACCTCCAAAATATTCAGTGCTCTATACGAAAAAGTTTTGGATGTCCCAATACAATTTGTGTTGCTAACATTATTCTGTACTTTTTTAATATATAGAACTGCACAATTTTGTTGTAAGATTTTAGTCATTTGTGATCCAAATATTGCAGTTTTATCAAGCTGAGTTTCTGGGAGCCTCTTTACAGCTGTAATTAGACATCTGATTTCCAGCTAATAAAAGTGAAGTGAACCAACAATATTTTGCTTAAACTTTCACATTCAGCCCTTTACTATAAAATATGGGATGATATCTGAAAATTTCAGGTGTCAATTTTCCAGCAGAAAATATCAGAAAAATATTTCCGCAATACCATCCAACAAAGTTCATATCTTATAAGTAAAGTTAGTAAACATTCTAATATTCCTCTGATTAGCTGATCTCTGTGTTCAAACTTCAGTTGTCTAGTTAAATCCAAATTTTACATCCCTAGAATCCTAACAAATGTATGAACCTAAATCAAAATAAGATTCTGAGTACAAGCAGGAAAGTGTTTCTTCTTCAACACTGACTGCACAGTCAACATTTTACCCAAATTTTATTTATATTATGTGTTAACGGTGTACAACCACTTGTCAGGAGGATCATGCAAGTGGAAATAGTCAAAACCATTCAGACATAATGATTTGAAATGGTAGTGTCAGTCTGCTCTGTTAGGTATAGTGTTCATATGCTACTCAAGATCAACCACTGTGTAGAGACCTACAGTATACAATATCTCAGATGGGTAATGGATGGACTTTCATAAGTGCCTTGGGGGGTCGGGGGATTGGTGTATCAGTTCAGCAGGTTTAGTTCCATTTTTTTCTTTACATAAAAACATAAGGTGAAATGTGACATTGACATGCTATAGTGTGATCCCATTTGTCATTGAACTATTAATAGCTAGTTGAACATTGGTGAATTATACTTATTACACACTAACTATATAGTGTAATAGACAGAGGATTTAATTACATATGCTTGACTCTGTACACACTATCCATGGGTAGTAAACACATTAGCCCATAAGCATTTTGCCACCAATTTCTATGTATTCATCATATGTACAAACATGAAAGAGCTTGTTTTAGTTTATTATTAAGAGCAGTGAGGCTATATATACAAGAGTGTATAGGTTTTACCAAATATTTAATAAATATCTGTATGGAAACTATTTCAGACTTCCATTTCTTGACAATTTTAAAGTTGTTTTTGGGTGCCTTTCATATTAACTTCAAAGACAGTTTCAGGAAACTCCAAAAAGTGTTCATATTTCCATGTTCCCTTTTGAAGTGTGCATTAAAACTCAGTTTCCAACCTCATAAGAGACTTTTGGATCCTGAGCTAACTTGGTTGCAAGGTTAGGAGGGCACAGAATTGTTTTCAGGTCAACAGTTGAGTTAAAAACATCAAATAACCCTTCCTAGTATTGACACAATTCCAGCACAAAGACGTGCTGTATTCAAGTTCTATCACAACTGCATAATTGGATACTGCAGTGAAACTTTTCATCAGTATACTCTCTTTTTATGTTGAGGGGCAGCTGAGCTGTCCAAGCTGAAAAAAGAACCAACTGCAGACACTTGCAAGCTACCTTACTATTTTGTCATATCTCACAATTTTAAGATTCTTTGGGGAAGATCACTATTGCATCTCTCCTAGAGATGAGTTTTGACTAGCTTGATTCTTATTTAATAATTCCCTTTCCTTTTATCCCCTTCCTTAACTTTAAAGGTCTGTTGTTTGTAGTAGAGACTAAAGAAGAAAACCAGTTCACTCTGACAATAGGTTTTTCCCACCATTCCTTACACCTTCCTTAATACGTAACATTCCCTTTGTGAAATCATTCTGATGTGGGTGTATCCCTCCTTTTCAGAGGACTGGGTGATGGATTAGTGTGTAGGTGAGAAATAACCAGCAGAAGCCCTGCCTTTCAACCTTAAGGACATATTGTGAACTGCATTAAGAATGTGTAGGCATGACAATAATTAACATCATAAATTGATGTATTCTTGATTTGTTTCAGTAAATGTGTAAATTCACAAGTAGATTGGTAAACTTACTGGAGGGATGGTATTATATTCATTCTATGCTAAGGTGTTAAAATGTACACATTTATTTTGGCTGCTGACATGGCTAGTAGAACGTAACATTCTATTAAGAGCAGCTATGAATGTAATCATTACGTTACTTGCAAAGTTATTTAAACCCCAGTCTTATCAACTCATGCAAAAATAGGCAAAGTTGTAGCAAGATAGATGTCTATTAAGTAGAAGTTGGAATGTCACAAGTGCTAGCAAAGGAGAATCCACAGGTGCTTGTGACTTGACCCTCTTGTGTGTTCTGGATTCAGACCTCAAAAATACCTCCTTACAGATGTCTTACCATGGTTCTGTCTCTTGAGTCTCTGTCCACGCCTCCTCTTAAAGGGTAAGGAGGCACATACACACTCTGCTTGGATTCTGGTTTCGTATGTACATCTTTAGAAGAGGAGACGATGTTTTAAACCACAGTTAAACTTGAACTCAAATATTGGAAAACATTGCATTGAGGCTCTGGTATTCCCAAGTGGTTTTTGAAGAATTTTCCTATCCTCCTGCTTGCATGGTGCCTCATGAGCTAGCTTTTTATTTTAAAATTGGTCTTTTTGGATGTAGATGTAGCCATTCAACTGGTAATCAAGAGCCATGGGAAGGAGGTAAAACTTGGTCAAACCTTTTGCAGTAAAAACTTGAAATATATAACATTTTTGCAGCTCGGGGAGGAATAGTTTTGCTTTCGTAAACTGGGTGTATGGATAGAATCCCTAAAGAAATTCAGATTTCTTTAAGTTTTTAAACTAAAGTGATTGCATAGTCTGATTAAATTCTCTAACGGGTCACAGTTTTGTCAGCCTTTTACAAACTTGAGTATGTCTGAAGATTTCAGATACCTTTCTGACTGAGTAATAGGATCATTCTTTTAAAAGCCCATGTGACCAAATTTGTGTCAAAAGCAGTAGATTAAATAAAACCTTCTTAACTTTAGATTTACTTTATTTGAGCTGACCATTTTCAGAAAACACTAACAAATACTTCTGTTACAAACAGTGTTTCCATGTTTTCCATGAACAGCCTTAATCCATAGTCTGGCATATTATACCATCACAACAGTAAAATATTAACATTCTCTACTTTCAAAATTAGACAAAACAATTACTTTGCAAATGTTTAAATTCTTGAAACATAGAATTCCAGACTTCCAAGTTATAATTACTCTTACCAGCCTTCTGACAAGAATTGAGTCCACATATTATGAACGAGAATTTTATCCACCTAAAAAAAAGTGTTTGTGTATATGTATATATCATGAAACCACTTCTCAAGGAAAATTCAATTACTGCTATTAACAAGGTTCATCAAGCATTTAAGGCACAAAATGTTATGTAGTAGTGCACTTTTTTTACTAATGCATTGATATTCTAACAGTATTAGAAAACTAACAAATAGTAAGGGGGCTTAATTATTGATGATGTATATCTGAGAATAGATATCCTCTAAATCATAGGTTCTCAGCCTTTTCTTTCTGAGGCCCCCTTTAACATGCTATGAAAATTCCATAGCCCACGTGTGCCACAAGAACTGTTTTTTCTGCATATAAAAGCCAGGGCTGGCATTAGGGAGTAGCAAACAGGGTAGTGCCTGGAGCCCACACCACAAAGGGTCCCTTTGAAGCTACATTACTCAGATTTTGGCTTCAGCCCCGGATGACAGGGCTCTGGGCTTCAGACCCATGCAGTGGGGCTTCAGCTTTCCGCTCTGGGTCCCAGCAAGTCTAAGGCTGGCCCTGCTTGAGGGACCCCCTGAAGCCTGCTCGCAGGCCCCCAGTCAGCCCCAGATCCATGGATGAGAACCACTGCTCTAAATAATCCTTTCAGCCTATTATATCTTCTTTTCCTAAAAAGCAGATATAAAATGGAGGCATAAAATATTTATTGTAGGAAAACATTAGGGAAATGTAAACAAGTTAAAGATTTTGATGTTTTTCAGACAGATGATATTGACTGGTTGTGTGGCATTTGCTCGACATGTTGGACCAACACGTGTAGAAGCTGAACTCTTACCACAGTGTTGGGAACAGGTAACTGAATATTTCATGCTTACAACAGTAGAGTTTCTGCAGTTTACTAAGGATTTGTTTTAAACCTGCTTATTATGCAGATTTAAAACACAAACAAGGAAGTATTTCTTCACACAGTGCAGTCATCCTGTGGAACTCATTGTCAGGGGATGTTGTGAAGGCCAGAAGTATAACAGGGTTAAAAAAAAAATTAGATAAGTTCATGGAGGATAGGTCCATCAGTGACTGTTAGCCAAGATGGTCAGGGAAGCAGCCCCATTCTCTGGGTGTTCCTAAACCTCTGACTGCTACAAGTTGGGACTAGACAAGAGGGGATGGATCACTCGATAATTGCCCTGTTCTGTTCATTCCTGAAGCGTCTGGCACTGGCCACTGTTGGAAAACAGAACACTAGGGTAAATGGATCATTGGACTCACCCAGTGTGGCCCATTTTTATGTTCTGAAAATATTTTTGATGTATGGAGACACTTCCATCTTATTTGATAACATATTTTTGTGCAGCATTGATAGTGCAAGAGCCAAGAAAAAGGAAGCCAGCCAAAGAGAATTAGGGGATTCTAGTTATCTGTAATATACTACATAAAAAAACTTATTAAAATGCCAATTATGCTTTGTAGGACAGGCATTACAGGGAATAGGAACTTGCATTTCAAGTATGTAAATGATCATTTCCAGTATATGATTCTCTAAATTCCATACCTTAAATATTAGTTGGAAGAATATTTCGATCAATTTTGGTCAATGATGTGTCATCTGATACCCCGAGAGTGTTCATTATAATTACAAATCTCTAATATTTAAGAGCTTAGCAATCCTAGCTGAAGTGTAACAGAACAATTTTAGTATTAAAGTAGATATGAAGCTGGGAAAAAAAGCTTTTAAAGGGAATTAATGAGATGTATTTTCTTCAGGTATGTTGGTGTAGGTCCTACTGTAGGTGCAGATGTGCCTCATGAGCCCAAGCTCTAATTTTTTTGAATAGCAGTGTCTGAGGACTGCACATACACAGTGTGATTCCTTGTGCTCCTGCATGAAGGCATAAAAGGTGGCATAGCTCAGTTCCCTCTTACCACCATGGCAGGAAGATGAAATCCAGCAAGTCCCTAACCCTCTGACTCTCTTCAGAGACTCTTAAACCAGTTCTTTTCCAACCTATTGGGTGACAAAAATCTTAGTTTCAGTCTGTTGATTCCGCTATACATCTTCCTGTAGAGCGGCATGAGGCACTTTGTGCCAAGCACCATATCTCATGGCAGAATACATGAAACCTCAGGTTTCAAACTCTGTCCATCCTGCAACAGACTGATCCCAATCAAAGATGTCAAAGCCAGTGACTCTCCTGCCTAAGAGAGAGCAGCATCTTGGACATGTGCTCTATATTTAAGTTCTTCTCTGTCAGGACCTGCAAGTCCAATGACTCTCTGCTTAAGCTACATCTGCTTGAAACAGTCCATGCAGGTGACTTTGGAGTGACAGTTACGATCAGAGCAAGACCAGATAAATGACCATTGGCTAGCACTCCCTGGAGCACACATCATGGTGTGGGTTCAGGCAGTGGAAGGGAAGGCCAAGAGGGTACTGGCAGAGTTGGCAGAGACTGCCTCAGTGTTGACTGTCCAAGTACAGGCTACTCTAGCTCCTATACCAACTGCCTCAAAACCAGCACCTCAGTCATTAAACTTGGTACCGACACCCGCTCCTAAATGGGACACCAACTCAGTCAGACCAAGCTAAATAACTCCAAGACCAAAGGGAAATCCCAGAGGGAGAAAATGAGACATCACTCCAACAAGAGCAAAGCTTCAAGCAGTCAGTCAGGACGAGAGACCCAGCACCAATCCCAGTATTCGTTCCCATGACTGGGCTGAGCAAGGAGCTGGGATATGTAATAGAGGTGTCTGTATCGTCTCTAAAGATGTTCCTGGTATGCTACCTTTTAAAGAAGGGATACTATTCTTTGCCATTGCTGACTAATTCCTTGTCTCCAACATCAAGCAAAATCACTCTATCTTGCCATCAGAGAATGTTGCAAGGAAGGATATCAGGGAGCCCCATTAAGAGTGCCAGTGCAGGAGTGGTACCTGGCTAACCAGTTTCACTATGCCAATACACTTTTATAGCATGCTACATAGACCCCAGTGGTCTTATTGGAAACTGTCCACCCATGTGTCCGAGCAGATTAGCCTCCCCCATTTCTGGGAAAAGGAGGAAATCACGTGCTCTGATGGCACCATACACCAAAACCAGACATGGATCCGTACCCATAGGAACAGGAGATGATAGAGGGACAATGACACTCGCCATCCTCTCCCAACGAATCCTCTTCACTGGATGCAGTAATAGCACCAGCAGCAACAGAAGACTTTAAAGACTTCCAGGACCTCCTGTCTCAAATTGCGGAGACGCTGGACGTTAAGACTACATTCATGCAAGGAAAGTCTCACAAGCTCCTTGGTGTCCTGAGTGTGCTGACACAAGCCAGGATTGCCCTCCTAAATAATGAAGGAATCTGAGAACTGTCAAATGAGACTTCAGAGGCACCGGCCACTCTTCTTCCTGCCTCCAAGTGCTTGGAGAAAAAGTATCAGATGCCCCCAAAAGGATTTGAGCACTTTCACATTCATCCAACCCAGGGCCCTTGGAAGCAAGATATGTTCTTCAATCTCATTGCTGCTCCAGTGCCAAACTATCGTAGAGCAAATATTCTCATGTTGGGGGATGATGGCAGTACACCTGTTCAACACTGATGTCAAAGCCAAGTGCCAGAACTTTTGTTCCACATGGGGCATGAGGCCGGATGCATTCCTTCAGCAGTGGTCCCACGGACATTTTATATGCCATTCCACTTGATTCCCTTAATCCCCAGGCCAATCTCCAAATTCAAAAGGAACAAAGACATGATTATTCTCATGGCTTAATACTGGCCAAGGCAGTTTTGGCTGACAGACCTACTACAAATGTCCGTCCCATCTTCAGACTACCTGGGCCTGATCTTGCACCACCACAGCCAGTTCTGTGACCTGAAGTCATTGCATGGTTGTTGGCTGGTTGAGTACCACAGATAGTGACAGTCCTCTACAGATTCAGGAAACCCTGATACAGAACATGAAAATATCTACCAGAAGAATGTATTCATCTAAATGGAAGAAGTTCTGTATGTTAGCAAGCTAACATGGTCTAGACTCAGTCCATACCACGATACAAAAGATCCTCAACTACATTTTTGCACCTAAAACAGACCGAGCTCTAGTTCAGCTCTATTAAGGTCCGCACTGCAGGAGTTACACACTTATCCACCTGTCAAAGATAGTACTCTTTCCTAGATGTACATTTAATTTTCCTGAGGCTCCTTGAGCCTCCATTTGAGCCTCTCACAGAATGCATCTTACAATCCCTCATTCTGAAGACTGTCTTACTAGCGGCAATCGTTTTGGCCGGGAGAGTGATTGTGCTTCAGGCTCTTGGGGCCGAACCCCTGTGTGACATTACATAGGAGCAAGGTAGTGCTGAGACCTCACATAAAGTTCAGCCCTAAGATTCTCTCAGAATTTCATCTAAACCAGTCAATTAATCTGCCTGTCTTCTTCCCAAAGCTGCACTTTGCCCCAGGAAGGAAGAAACTGTGCACACTAAATGTATCCAGGACTTTTGCTTTATTACATCAACAGAACTAACCCATTCATATTGTTACCCTGTTTCTTTCTAGCTATAGTTAGGCACTCTAAAGATCAAGCTATCTCTTCACCAAAAAAATAAATATTTATATATATATTTTATGTTACCAGCTGACTGGTGTACTTTTCCCAACAAACTTCAAGGCGCACTGTGCCAGAGTGCAAGCAAGATTCTCCACCTGCTTCAAAAATCTGCCAGTATCAGAAATCTATAAGGTAACAGTGTGGAGTAATCCGCTGACCCTTATCAAACACTAAGCCTTGGACTTAGCTGCTAAATCAGCTATCAGGTTTGAGAGAGAGGTACTATAATCACTGTTTGGTTGATACTGCTGATATTCTTCATTTCCCAGCCCTATTGGACACTGCTATTCAAAAACATCTGATATTGCGTACCTGAGGCTCATGTGTGCTTATAGTGCGGGATCCATACTGAGAACATCTTGAAGAACCACAGTTACTATAGAATAAGTAAACCTTCTATTTCTCTTCACCAGATCAATCACAAATACCCAGAGAGACGATTACTAGTGGCAGAGTCCTGTGGAGCTCTAGCACCTTATCTTCCTGTAAGTATTTGTATTTACTGCTAACTCTTTGTTCAGTAGAAAGTAAGAGGAAAACATATAGCAGGGGTGGCCAAACAATCTTCAGAAGTTTGAGAGATGGCCAAGCATGCCAGGGCTTGGGGTTTCAGTTCCGCTCCTGCGGAACCCTGAGACTCCTCTCTCCATGGGACAGAAGCCCCTAGACCCATCACCCCACTGCAGGGTAGGAGTCCCGACTTCCCCTCCCCACCCAGTCTGATAGGCAGAGAATGGAAGGGGGGATGGGGGAGCTTCACGAGCCTCAGTTTAATTGTAAAAGAGCAGCATGTGGCTCACGAGCCACGGTTTGGCCACCTCTGAACAAATGGCTTTGGCTGTTACCCTATCACTTACCACTTTCACATTCAAAGGGGGAAAATATCTTGAGGGATGATGTTGGTTGTAACATTATATATTCTTCTTTGAGTATAGAAGTGCTCCACTAGAGGTGCTCCACTTCAGGTGTGCTCACACCACTTGCACCTTTAATTGGAGATTTTTGGTTGCCATGCCCATTTGGCCCATGCATGAGCCCTGCACTTCCTCGTGCCCTGCTGTGAGGCTCTGTGGGGCTGCATGGGCAAATCACCCACATTTCCTTCTCAGCTGCCTTGGCCTGAGCCAGTGTTAGTGTGCCTTACTGTTCAAACCTGACAACTTTGTCTAGTTATCTTTCTTTATTATTTATCTTATTTTATGAAGTGGTTATGGGGGATTTTCTTTTGTTCCCATTCCCCTTTTCAGGGGGACCTTATCCTGTTGAGATAACCATTGCCCTGGTGTATGCCAGGCTCTCTGAGCTTCAAATGGCATGTCTCTTGCTGGGAGGCTGTCTGGGTCAGTGACATGCATTCCCATTGTATCTGCTGTTTGAGAAAGTCTTATATCCTGCAAAAGTGCTCCATTTGCTCCGCTTTTAAAGGCAGGGCAACGTAGAATCAGTCGTTAAAATCCTGACTCTTAATGATGGAGCGTTTCCTCCAGTTGGCCTCATATCCAGACCAGGAGACACCTCCCTACCCCTTTGGGCATCAGTCTCTGAGTGAACACAATGCCCCCTCAACTTCGGTACATTCACCTGGGTCTACCAGAGGTAAATCCATGAAGACCCATAGAAAGAGGAGCCAAGAAAAAAAGAAAACCCACCTCGGTCCCTGTGAAGTAAGACTGCCACAGAGACCTCTGGGTACAGCTGAGGCGCAAGATGCTGTTGGTACCAACATTTTGTCCAGAGCTTCAGGCTCCTCTGAGAATAAGGGCAACAAACATGCCTCGGTACCAAGACTTTCGGCGTCACAGAAGCAGAACACTGCAACAAGAGAACCTAAGCATTCCAGTTCTAAGAGAACAGTGCCCACAACTCCTTCTGTACTGTTTGTATCAAAATTGACCCCCTAAAACTGCATTGTGCCAGGAAGATGCTACGCTTCTCATACAGTCTCGATGCCTCTTTAGGCATCCTCATCAGTACCAACTAATTTTAGCTAGAAGGAACTTTCCAGATCAACTTATACCCTCGGTACTGATAGTGGAACAGGGTCCCATTCTCCACGCCCACCTGGTACCACAGGAGTTCGAATTCTTTAAGTACTTACTTGTTTCAGAGAAATTGGAGTCTCCCTTGTTAATGGGTTACAAAAGATTGTCAGTACCGAGACAGCCATAGTCTCCAAGGTAGACCTTTCCCCACTACTGCTTGATTCTCCAACGCCTTCAGTGAGTGCTGGGGCTCCCTACCTTAATGAGGAGGAATTATCCTCCAATTCAAATGCCTCAGTCCAAGATTCCTCTACTCTTCAGATAAGGGAACTCCTTCCTGACACTTTTGAAAAGAGCAAGACGTTGCATCAAAGACAGACCTGTGTTCCCACAACCTGGTTAGAGCACCAATGATGCAACCCCAATGCCTTTTGGACCCCCCAGTGGCGATACCGTGATTCTTGGACTGCATATTAACAGCAGTTTTCTCTTGCCCCTAATCTTTCTTGTGGGGACAACAGAGGGAGATGCTCCCCTGCTCCAAATGGTCCTCCTCCACTACCTCAGGCACAAGAGTCCTTTGAGGAGCTGGAGGCCAGGGCAGATAAAGAGGACAGTCTTCAAATATTTCTTCATCTTCCCAAGATTAGGTGATTCCTCCCCCACCTGTCTATGGCTGATGACTTCAGACACTTCCGGGAGTTAATGAACCGCTCTACTGATCCTCTTTTGGAAGAGGTCGGGGATTCGCAGCATAAGTTCCTGGATATTCTTCAGCTGACTCCCTCTACCTGAGTTGCCCTGCTGTTAATGAGGCCCTGTTGGATCCTGCCAAATCCATCTGATGGAGCCCTGCGACGATACCACCAGTATGTAAATGGGCCAATACGAAATGTTATGTTCTTGCTAAAGACTCGAATTTTTGTTCACCCATCTAGCACCAAACTTCGTGGTTGTGTAGGCAGTGAATAGGCATGGCAGACAACACCATGGAAAGACCACACCATGTAATAAAGACCAAAAACGTCTTTATCTATTTAGCAGAAAGACATACTCATCTGCGACTCTTTAATTTAGGATAGCCGACTATCAAGCTTTCATGACAAAGTACAGTCATTAAAATTGTGCCAAATTCACCACCTTTCTTGATCATCTGCTGGCTGATTAGCGTGAGCAGCTTCAGGCTCTGATTAACAAGGTTCAGCTGTTAGCAAGAACAGAGGTTCTCAAACTGTGGTCCACGAGCTCCATTCAGGTGTTCTGTGGATAGTTCCCTCTAAGGTGCACGCCTGGGTGGCCACACACAAGAGAATGAAGGGCCACCCACCTAATTAGTGGCCGCAGAGGCGTGGCTCCACTAATTAGGTGCCTGGACCCTGGAGAAGACGCACATGTAAAGTGAGGTGGTGGCCTTGGGGGAAATAGAGGGTCGGTGGGAGGGGGCAGTGGGGTAAGAAGAGGGGGTGGAGATTATTTGGGATGTGCAGGGCTGTGGCGGCCAGAGAAAGAGGCAAGAGCTCCAGGGCTGCGGCTGCCAGGGAGTGATGGCCCTGCTTCACAACCCAGCTCGGTGGCTGCCGCGGCAGGAGACCCCCTGCCCCTTCCCATCCCCAGCTTGGGGACTGCCATGGTGGGAGAGAGAGGGAGAGACCCCCCCGTCCCCTTTCCCAGATCCAGATCGGGGGCTGTCACAGCAGGGGAGAGAGGGCACATCCATTGCATTAGAAAGGTAAGACTACTGTTATGAAAACATGAGTTACGTGCTTTTATTTGTAGAACAAAAAAAGTTTACTACTACTTTTTTTTATATAGTGCTTTTATCCAAAGCGCTTTCCAATAGTTAGCTAACGGTACAAACAGAATTTGGAAAGATCATTAAGTGGTCCACTGAGACTCTCAGCAATTTTCAAGTGGTCTGCGAAAAAAAAACGTTTGAGAACCACTGAGCTAGAACATTGTTACAGGTCTCGTTGGATTCAGCCAACGCTACCACTTGATCCATCTCAACAATAGTGGTCATGCGAAAGGCATTCTGACTCCAGCTGTCTGGATTCCCAAGGCAGGTCGAAAACACGGTTGAGGTTCTTCCCCCTTTGATGGGCTAAAGCTATTCACTGAATCCACTGATGAGTCCTTGCATACTCTTAAGGATTCCAGAGCCACATTAAGATCCCTTCAGATTTACACACCTTCAAACAGTTAGTGGATCCCAGACAACAGTGATCCTGTCCCAGTTCATTCTCAGAATTCCAGAGATGTTATGAACTGCCCAGGAAGAAATCAAGGTTCCAGAGAAAGAGACCACCTGCTTCCTCTGCATCTGCTTCTGAAAACTTTTATAGTTTAAGCATCAGTTTTGATGTGCTGGTCTTGGGCCTGGAACACCACAAAACCAAGCTGCATCTACACCATTCTGTGTACCTTCTGCCATTTGGAAACACTCTCTTCTACTTCCTGCCACATGTGGGAGAATCACATCAGGCAAATGATGCTGGAGGTTATGAGTTCAGGGTATGCAATCCATTTTACCTCCCTCTCCATACCTACCCTGACAGATTAAAATAACCAAAATTCTCACTGTCTTCAGGACAAAATGCAAAACCCATCTCTATGATTTACTTTCAGTGGGACATAAGTAAATGTTTAAGTGCTTTCCTGAATATAGACTCTTTTCTGAAGCAAGACCTATATCAATTGATTCTGATAAAAGAATTCCTCCATTAGAGGAGAAGTGATTACTACTGTAGTAAGAAGTCTTACTTCTGTAACTTATTTTCTGTAAGTGGCTCAGATACCATAATGATCATGGTAGAAATATCAAGAAAGTAAGTGTTCTTATTCGATGTGAAGGGAAGAACTATTCTATCTCAGATGCTACTACATGTTAATTGTTGGCGAATACTTTTTTTAATGTTGACCAATGTTTTAGGTTAAAATCTAAGGGTTTTTTAATCTGACATCCAACTGCCTGGCTAAACCATGTTATAGCACAATTTAGATGCTGAACTTTTTTTGTAGCCAAAATTGCTTTCATCAGACCAGTATGGTAAAGGCTAAGAGTTATCAACATTCAGTAAAGTTGTATCACTTTCCAGGATATGATTTGTATTATTTCTAGATGTGTCGTCAGAAAAGTCAGCAAGAAGTTATTACGTGCTTTCCATGTTTTCACAATATATGATTCTCATGGGTAGTTAGAGGACTTGGGTTCTATGCTTAGTTTCACGGTAGACTTTATAGTGGAACTTGTGGAAGTTGCTGGTACTCTGTCTCTATGTAGCATCCCCATCAGTAAAAATGACAATAATACTTTACTTAAACACAAGAGTATTGTGAGAATAAATTTCATTGTTTGGAAGTTACTATATATGTGCAAAGTATTTACTCAATTTACATATTTAGCAGATATATCTTTCTCTTTATATTTAGAAAGAGATTCGTAGTTCATTGGTGCTTTCCATGCTGCAACAGATGCTAATGGAAGATAAGGCAGATCTGGTACGAGAAGCTGTGATCAAAAGCCTGGGTATCATCATGGGATACATAGATGATCCAGGCAAATACCAACAGGTATCATTCAGGGCTAAAGTCCATATGTATATAATGCATGTTACGATGCATCCATGCTTCAGACACTTTTGAATATAGTATTTTTCATGTAAATTACTCACAATTAGTCACTGTGACCAAAAAAGGAGGAAAAGTTACATATCCCGTTATCTGTAGTACCTCAGGGATGAGCTTCGTATAGGGTACTTTCTTCAACTTGTCCTTCTGTTTTTCACATTGAAGAGCAGTTACACCTCAGCCCCAGTACTTACTTGCATAAACCTGTAGGGACAGTGCCTAAGCATCATATGTTAAGGCTCTAATACAACTTTTTAATCTCTTGCAGTTATAATCCCTTTTTGTGGCATCATAATTTACCTAGCGAAGTTTCGAAATGAAATACTGAAAATATATAGCACAGCGTGTACAGAAAATATATAGTGTAGTATTTATATTATATAATAGGAGCAGGATATTTTCAGAATAGAATGTTTTCCAGTTGTACTTTAAGTTGGTGTTTAAAGTCTGTTCGTATCCATCTTCTTATGTGACTGTCTTTTCACCTAGCTAACTTCACCCTTGCCAATGTTTGGTAATTTAGCTTATATTCACTATTTTTTTTTAAAGAGTAAACTAAAGGAGGGAAGAAAATTACTTGTTTGAGGGTTACTGATATGTATCAGTTTTGTAGGTCATCCATATACTACAGTGACAAGTACTTTTTATATCAGTTTAATAACTCTAAAATAACAGATAGTAATCTAACCCTTCTAAATGCACATTTCCTCACTGCTTGAGATATATTCTATTTTTTGTAATCTGCATTTTGAAAAACGATATACACACAACAGTTGTAATATGTGCTTTACTGTGTTCTGCCAGGGTTTCGAACTGCTGCTTTCAGCTTTGGGAGATCCCTCAGAACGAGTAGTTAGTGCAACACATCAGGTATTTTTACCCGCCTATGCTGCCTGGACTACAGAACTGGGAAATTTACAGTCGCATCTTATACCTACACTGCTTAATAAGATTGAAAAGTTACTCAGGGTAGGTGTTCAATTCATACATCTCTAATTAGATTTCTTTCTATGTATCTTTATCTGATATGCACACTTAATTTTCATATCACTTAAAAAAAAAAATACAAGTTCCTACAGTGGTTTGTGGGGAGAATTTTTCAGGAGATTTTTATGTTGGGATTTCATAGCTTTTGCTCTTAAGAAAAAATAATTAGATTGTGCTTCAGACCTTGTAGTCAACATGCCTAAATTTAATGGAAATGGTAGGAAACAAACATTTAAATGGACTGAAGTAGTCAAAATGGATAGTACTAAAACAAAATGAAAACATTGTCAAGAAATAAATGCAAAATAGAAAGGCCTCATTCTTATCTCAAAAGTGCAGATCATTTATTTTCGAATTCTTGACCGATGGGTGGGTTTGTGAATTCTTGTCCAGCACCTGTATGAAAGTTGCATTCTTGAACTATTAATCTTGATCCTTCAGAATATAAGAATGATCATGGAACCTAACCACTTTCAGAACTAATACAAAACTTACTTATTTTTATTTAATTCTACTGTTTTTTCTAACACACAAAGAGGTAGACGCACACACAAGAATTGTGAAGTCATTAATCTTGCTCTTGCAGGTATGGAAGGAGTGTGCAAGGTGTGTTTCTGTTGAGCGTTCTTGAGAGAGACTAAAATACTGTGGTGATAGGGGATCGATAATTGCCATTATCTAATTGACATTTAATTGACATTAAACCAACAAAAAATACGAAAACCCTTAAAAAACCTCATACTTGTATTTCAGGAAGGAGATCATGGGCTGGATGAACATAAGCTACACATGTATCTTTCTGCTTTGCAGTCCTTGATTCCTTCACTGTTTTCACTGGTACTACAGAATGCACCTTTCACAAGCAAAGCTAAGCTCCAGGGTGAAGTGCCACCAATAGAAGGTATCTAATTCATTAAATACTATGAAAACTTTCTCTAGAATCCAATTGATCAATCTAACATCAATCAATAATAAATACATAGAAAAAAGCTAGAAACTCTATAGGGTCAGGTGAAATGGTCTCAAATTGCAGTGGGGGAGATTAAGGTTGGATATGAGGAAAAACTTTTTCACTAGGAGGGTGGTGAAACACTGGAATGCGTTACCTAGGGAGGTGGTGGAATCTCCTTCCTTAGAAGTTTTTAAGGTCAGGCTTGACAAAGCCCTGGCTGGGATGATTTAATTGGGGATCGGTCCTGCTTTGAGCAGGGGTTGGACTAGATGACCTCCTGAGGTCCCTTCCAACCCTGATATTCTATGATTCTATGAAACTATATTTTAGTTGAAATATATGAGTCTGTAGAGTTCTTATGTAGAACAGTGGAAATTGTAATGTAAACTTCGTAGCTTTATATAACCCACTGTATGTTTAGCATTGTGGTTTTAGGTTTCCAAACCCAGGAACCTTTTTTTAATCTCAAACTTTTTCATGTGCTGTCACTGCAAATCTATTTTAGTAGTACATCTCTGGAGTTGCCTGAAGTTCCCTTAATGTAACCAAGCCAATGGAGAGACTTATTTGCTCCCAGCACTAACTTGTAAAGCTTTGCCATGTCCTTTTTCTCTTTGTTCCTCTCTCTCTTTTTTTTGGTGAAACTACATTTTTTTCCCCCATTTTACTTAAGAGTTCAGATAGCAACAGTAAGCTAGTATGTTCAAAGAAACAGGAAAATCTTAATGAACTACAGAGATTGTCAATAGAAAAAGAGTCCAAAAGGTTAGCCATTTGTCTAATAACACAATATTTCAGGTTTCAGAAGTAGCAGCCGTGTTAGTCTGTATTCGCAAAAAGAAAAGGAGGACTTGTGGCACCTTAGAGACTAACAAATTTATTTGAGCATCCGATGAAGTGAGCTGTAGCTCACGAAAGCTTATGCTCAAATAAATTTGTTAGCCTCTAAGGTGCCACAAGTCCTCCTTTTCTTTTTCAGTTTTTCAGGGAGATTGTAATGGGGGTCAGAGGCGCCTGCTGTTGAGCTGTACAGCTTAGGGCTAAGCCAGCCCTGATTACAAGATGCGCCTCACCTGAGATGAATCAGATGATTCTAACTTAAAAGGCAGCAGGGTGTGGTTGAGAGTATCAGAGACTGCCGGAGGCAGGAAGCCTAGAGAAAGGTCAAGAAACAGAAGCCTGAGAATCTATAGCTGGCTTGAAGAAGCCGCTGCAGAGAGTAAGATGGGCTTCTGCAGAGATAATGAACTGTGACCCAGATAAGGAGAAGGGGGCTGGGAATCCCTCACCCCTAACTATGGGGAGTGACAGGTTTCAGAGTAGCAACCATCTTAGTCTGTATTCGCAAAAAGAAAAGGAGGACCTATGGCACCTTAGAGACTAACAAATTTATTTGAGCATAAGCTTTCGTGAGCTACAGCATCCGATGAAGTGAGCTGTAGCTCACGAAAGCTTATGCTCAGATAAATTTGTTAGTCTCTAAGGTGCCATAGGTCCTCCTTTTCTTTTTATGGAGTGAGACACTGGACTGGGGTTGAGGCCTGGTGGGAAGTGTTCCTAGAGTTCGTTTGAGAATCCCTGTGAAGCACAAAATGGTGTGGGACACTGCAAAGGCACCCCAATCACAAGTAGGGATTAGGAGATAGTACACACCTACCGTGCTATGAGGATGATTTTTCAGCTGCTAGTTTCTTTATATGGTTTTCCTTCACTTATCCCAAATTAATACTTTTTTCCCCTCTCACCTGTGTAAACCAATTACATAATGTAATCAGAAGCTGTCTGCATTTCATGCCTGTTTAAGTAGGCAATTTTTAAACATAAAAGGTTTAACAAGCAACCATAAAATACTTCTTGCATGGGCTTTCTGATGATCACTCTCAAGAATAGCACATAGCCAGTAATATATAGGGAAATACATCTTAACTGCTTTAAAGTCGTCTTTTGTTTCATTGGTTTCTCTGAGTCAGGAGGTACAATAATGTAAGTGGTACATTTTTCACACTGAAATAGTAGTAGAGGATAATAGTGCAGGACCTTCTCCACTTATTGCATACCTACACAATGTCTAAACAGGCACTGAATAGACTGGACTGTAGATACACTATAATCAGCCCTCCGAGGCTGTAAAATATTTTTACATTACATTAATCTTTTTAGGCTTTACTGGCAATACTGGCTCTATAGGAAACTTGGGGATGCTGTACATAATCCATAACCCTACACAAACAGTAATGTGCTGTGTGTACATACAAAGGATGTATGAATATTTTAGATTTTAAAAATTCTAAAAGTTAACTGATATGTACATTAACGTATAACTGTTAAACTTTTACTGCCATCAGTGACTCAGATGAACACTTACCCTAAGTCACTCCTGTCTATGCCTAGAATACTGTAAAGTTTCAGAATTTAGGTAGAGTGACAATTTCTCCATTATTAGAGACACAAGGTAGGTGAGCTCGAAAGCTTGTCTCTCTCACCAATAGAAGTTAAGAGATCCAGTGGTCCAATAAGAGATAATACTTCATCCACCTTCTCTCTAATATCCTGGGACCAACATGGCTACAACAACACTGCATACATAAAGGAAAAATCTCATGTATGCAATTTCCATTGATCTAGTAACTTCTGATGGAATCACAAGTATGTTCTTTTTGAGTGAATTCAGCAATGGAGGACATCATGTCCTTATAGTTGAACTATTTTGCAGGGTACAGTTATATACATGTTCAGGAGGATTTGAGAGTATAAAAACAAAATTAGGTTAATATAATCCATAACCATTATGTTAAAAATATTGTCTTAGGTTCATAAGCTTGCCTCCAGAATTCTCCTTAGCCTTCTTTTTATGTTTTGTAAATTGATGAATTTTAGCCTCAGAAGAAGTTTAGTGATCAAAAACATAGAATTCCCTTCAGATTAATATGGAAAGAAGGAAATAGTCTTGTGATTTAAAGCATAGTACAGGGAATCAGGAGACCCAGTTTTCTATTTCTTGCTCCTCCACAGAGTTGCTATGAGATCTTTGGAGAATCTCCTAGTCTCTCTACTTCCTACCTCTCTACCTCTGTTTCCCCATCTGTAAAATCCCCACCTACCTTTATGACTTAGACTTGACCTATTTATTTCTATAAAGCACTTTGATAGCTTAGATGGAACATGCTGTAGAAGTTCAAATTAATAATTACTCTTTTTAATTATGGACATCACGTCAAGGTTATCTTTTGCTCTTTTTTTAACACATGGTTTTGTCTTCTGCTGTTACAGTGACTAGATTCCCTCGGCCTGTGTCACCTCTTCAGGATGTAGCTACTATCATTGGAAGCCGTGAGCAGCTAGCTGTGCTGCTGCAGCTTTATGATTACCAACTGGAACTTGAGGGTACCACAGGCTGGGAGACTTTGCTATGGGTTGTCAATCAACTGTGAGTGTATCTGTTTTTCCTGCCCTCCTGATACAAAACTTTCATGCCTTCTAAATAGTTATTCGTGAAAAGTTCAGGTTCTTTTCATTATCTTAATATTTAATTGTCATTTTTGTTTACTTTGCAAACCTAAAAACCCGAGAATTCCATTCTTTCTGATTTGTTCAGGAAAAAATATGGCCTTTAATGTGTTCATAGATTAATAGTATTTGTACCAAAAAGTTATGATTTCCTCTTTGTGCTGATCTAGAAATACATCATTATGTAAGTGAGTGAGGATTCTGTTATTTTAAGACGCTTGCAGAATATCGTATTCCACAATAAAAGGGTGTAGTTGAAACTCAAGTGCCAAACACTCCTAGGGGATGGTATTCCACTATCCCAAACAAAGAGAATTATAGAAGGGATTACTTCAACTGTTAATGTTATTGTGTTAGTGGGATTAGAATTGGCAATGATCAGGAAGGTCAGTGATGATGTACAATGTGCAGTCAGTTTGTAGGGTGAAGTGAAATCACAGAGAAGGAAACGTGCAGAGTAACTTCTAATGTGCTGCTACTTCCTCTTTTAGGTTACCACAGCTTATAGAAATAGTTGGCAAAATCAATGTTGCCTCAACTGCCTGTGTCCATGAATTCTCCAGGTTTTTCTGGCGGCTTTGCAGGACATTTGGGAAAATTTTCACAAACACTAAGGTAATAGAATTCTTCTTGTATCTAGCTTAGATTCATTAAATATAGAAATACTTAATATACAGGATCATATTTACATGATGTGCTTACAGGAGAGATGAGTTATAATATTTCATTCCAGGGTCAAAAATCACTGTCACATTTTCACTTGCCAGTCTTAAACCGGCTCTTGGCCACATTCTGTCTTTCTCTCCACTTATCTTGGATTCCATTTGTGTCTCTCACCTTTCATGATGTCTCTTTATTCGTACTACAGGCAGGGATTCTGTTCCCAGACTGCCATCCTACCCAACTGGAAATGGGGAGGAGCCCATTGACACACTACTTACTCTTCCTTGGTGGACACATTGGGCTGGAGACTCTGGCCTAATTTCAATGAAATATGACATCAGTTTCCCTTTAGTGTATATAGTATGTTAGACAATACATTTTGTGTGCCAAATCTTATTCACATATATCTGCATGTCCTTCATTCATTCATATTTGATTGTTGATTTAAAATAAGTATTCTCCTCGTTCAACATGTTTAAGGAATGCAAGGCAAGATCTATTGTAAATCAATAAAGAATAATATTTTAAAGGATTATAATTACTCAGTAAAATTTTAGAGATATGTGAAGATCAGCTGAAAAAATAATTGTCCATTTTGAAAATATTTTAGAGTAAATGTCTGCACTGAATTTATTTCTGTCTTTTAAAGGAGTATTTACAAAGACTGACACAAGTATTTTGGAGCCGTAAGAAGTGTCTCCATAGAGAAGGCTAATTCCACATTCTAGTCTAAGGTCACTTTTGGACATGAGCCCTAAACTTATAAAGCCTTTTGGTATAAATTGTCATCACAGGCTGGGGGAGAAAATTTTGGGGAAGTTTCAGGGAAATCCGTCAATATACTTGTGTTGGGTTGTAAAACCTGTAAATCCCTTTTCTCCCCTCCTCCTCCCCCTGCCACTGCTTTTGCAGTAAGCATAATTTTTGTGGTACTGTGCAGTTCAAATAGAGCCTGGTTCTGCCCATTGCTGAGTGCCTTCTGCCTTCAAAGTCAACTATTGATGGTGTTTACCCCCTCATTCAGTATCAGATGCTCAGTATAAGGCTTGGTTTCATGAGATCACACTTCCCTTGAGTTTTGAGAAAACTTGGGGAAACTTTCAAAGTATTCTGTCAGTGTCTCCAACATTTTCATTTCTCTGGTCTTTACATGCTTTTATAAATAAACTGACACTTGTTACAGATTTTCTTAAAATGGGTACCCATCTATTCTGTAGGTAAAACCACAGTTCCAAGAAATCTTAAGACTGTCTGAAGAAAACATTGGTGAGTAGCACATGCATTTTTATTAACATGAATAAAAATCAACCTCATCCTGAACTGAGGAAAAATTGTAAACTATTTGTTTCTGGAATCGGTCTATGAAAGTGATTAAAATAAAAAAAAAAAAATCTGTAATCAGAAGTTAGTTTGAAAGTAAAATTCATTTTAAATTGACATGGCTGCTTTAATTATGTTTTTAAAATGAAAATAAATATTTGCATAATACTGTCTATTTTAATTGAAAGGCCAAAGGAAACTGATTGCTCAGTGCTTTTGAAAATCAGGCCACTTATTTAGGTGACCAAATAAGGATTTAAGCATAATTTTAGGCACCCATTTTTTAACATCTTGGCGTGAGTCTGTAGCCAGAACTGTCTAATGTATTTTGACCTGTTTGAACACTCTTGTGCATCTTAAAATAAATTGTTAATGCTGCTACTGAGCTACATGCCAAAACTTCCCACAGTTACTAACACCAGTTCAGCTGCACCACTCTTGGTAACATTGAGTTACCTAGCATAGATGGCTCATGGACTCCAGCAGCTGTTTTGAGCACCATTTTAATTAGTTGTGCCTTATTTAATTGGTCCATTGTTGAAAATGCCTGCTGGGACCAGAGAGCCATCTACGCTAAGGCTCCCAGTGGTGCGGCTGAACTGGCATGAGCAATGGGAGGAATTTTCAATAAATTACCTAGTGTACGAATTGTTTGCAGTAGCAACTGTATCTCTCCATTTTTTTCTTCTGTCAAGCCTAGAATGTTGCTTAAACATAGATCTCAAATGTAGTACTCTTTGTACCCTGTCAAAATGTTGAACATGTAAACTTAATGAATCACTCTTAAAGGTGAACATGCTGTAATATTGTCCAAAAGTAATTAATTGCAAGATAAGGAATTCTGTTTTAAATTTTTCTGATACATTATATCAATGACTTTAGATTCCACAGCAGGGAATGGGGTACTAACAAAAGCCACAGTTCCCATCTATGCAACAGGCGTCCTTACATGCTATATTCAGGTAAGTGTGATTTTTTTTTTTTAATTTAGTATTCAAATGTAGAACTCCCTGTACAGCCCTTTGAATAAATTACTGTATGTAAATTAAACTTCAAACTGTAAAAGAGGATGGACAGATTACCATGATAAATATCTTAGAGAATTTCTGATATAAAAAGCAAAAGCCCAGTAATTTGTAGTAGCATCTGAATAAAGATTGGTTTATAATTGGGTAACTGTGATATTTTTGTTTGGTGTTGGTAAATGAAGAAATTTTGATTTCTTATAGCTTTTTTTCAGCTGCTTTATGATGTATAAAAGAATTGAAAGGTTTTTTTTCAAAATAAGGAGGATTGTTTTTCTTTTAACCTTCAAAATTTGGGTTTTTTCTGTCCTTGAAAACTTCAGGGTGACTGTGGCCACGTCTGCACAGGGGAAACTTGCCCAAAATAAATTTCAGTCTGTGTTATAACAGTTTCAGATGAACGGATATTATTAGCATTGATTGAGAGCTCTAGCATACACAAGACTCTCAAATAGACTTTGTATACAGTCCTTTAGTCAATTTTGAAATCCGGTCTATTCAAAACAGTTGTAAAAACAGGTCCAGTTGAGGGAGGTTTTTTTCTACATTCGAGGTCCCACCAGTACAAATATTAAGTCAGCTAAACCAGTGGCTAAAGCTGTGGATAGGGGGGTTGTAAATTTTCCCAGTGTAGAAGAGGCTTGGATGTCTGGGTTTATGACCGATACCATGGGAGAAAGTAAAATTTGAATGAGCAGATAAACTAGAATTCTTCTAGGTATTTTGTTGACTTCTATTTAACTAAAATATTTGAGCAGAAAGATCTCTTGTTAAGGATTACATCCCTTCATTCTAAGGGCTAAGAACTCTCCTAATACATATGTGGGTCATCCATAAAAAGGACTCTAGCAAAACTGCAAGGACCATATTTGATGCTCTTAAGCTTGAAATCAGGTACAGAAATTCTTCAGAGAAAGAACCCTTTCAGACTTTGGTTTCCTTATTATGTATAAATAAAGAGGGCACATTTTCTTATCCTTTACAGATCACCTTTAAAGACCCCAATAGGGGTTTTTCTAAGTTTTATGAATTGGAAACTCAGTGAATGAGATCTGCTCCAGCAGCGTCCTTGATTTATCATGACTTGTGCATTTTTTCCATTATTGTGGGACTATTTTCTATTGATTGATTATTGGATGACTTGGTCTCTCATTTTTCACTGAGTTCTCCCATATGAAGAAAAAGTAGTTAATTACAAATGTAAAATCTTTACAGCATATGACAATGTGCTTTTACAGTGTTAAGATGAATAAAATGACTCTCAGACATCATGGGATCACAAGGCAAACGTACATTTATTAGGAGGATGCTTAACTTTAATGTTATGTAGTACCATCTTTAATCTAGTCTAAACAGGTTTACTGTCTGTCAAGTTTTAAATGCAAAAATGTCAGCAAACTGATTCAAATTAGCAGATTTCTATTATCCAAGTACTCCAGAGAATTATTTAGTTGATTTAGTTTGGAATGTTGCTGCCGGTAAAAATTTGGGCAGTTCCAAATATATAAGGAAGCCATGGTCTTCAGAAATGTTATATAGGTGGAGCTGGTAATAACCATCTATTATTAAAGTTGCCCAACATTTCCCATTATAAGACTGTGTTTTCAGTTGCTTATAACTGCCAACTTTTAACTGTTTGGGCTTATATTTCTCATTTTGAGTGTCTGCCTCAGAATTTTTTTTCTTTTAAATTTCAGCTAAAACATTCAGACATTTCCAAGAATGAAAGTAGGAGAAAAGACATTGTTTTGCCCATGTGAGAGGGAAAAAAAAAATCTGACATTTTATTTGAAAAGCTCTAGCACCCCTGGCTTTGAGGCAAGGACTTGAAATTTGGCAGTGGGGTAACCTTTGTCAAGGATGTGGCTTTTGCCCTTCCTGTGAAAATTTGGCCAAGGTATAATCCTTTGAAACATCTCAGTTTGCACATGCTTAGTAGAAGCTTCTTTGCTTTTAGTGATGGTAAGCAACTGTTTTAAACCAAACTCTTCACAGGTGGGCACTAATTTTGTTTCTCACTTTCTGGATGGCTGTCTTAAGACTGGGGGGAGGGCTCTGATTTGCAGGAGAGCTGAGCACTGACAGCTGCAACTGAAGTCAGTGGAAGCTCTTCTTTGAATATATGAAGTACTATAGAATACTAAGTACGCTGAAAAATCAGGTCCTAGGTGTTTCAGTTGGGCAGCTAAATTAGTGGCGACTTTTGACTTTAATCTGTATTCATCAGCTCCCCATAAGGGTATTGGGAAGACTGATCAGTGAATGTTTATGAAACACTCAGGTATTACAGGGATGAGCACCATAGAAAAGTGCATTAGCAAATTAATAATTCTGTCTTCAGAGCAAGGTTTAAATAATATGCAGTAAATAAGGCTTGGGGCCATACATAGAATAGTGAGAAGAAAACAAAATATTGAATAGCTTCTCATTAATTGATCAACATCCATTCGGTGCACTGCATGAGACAGGGTTCCTGTGGCAAAAATATAGTCTCTGACACACTATACCAGAATGCATATGGGAGCCAAATTAAGCAAGGTTAATTCTGGTCTTTCCACTTTTCAAAGCTTGATTTTTCAACCGTGTGTGTGTGTGCGTGCGTGTGCGTGTGTGTGTGTAATAATGAAATTGTACACTGAGTGGTACAAGTTTGCCAGGCAGTCAAACATCCCTGATGTGTAGTTAGAGCACTTACAACTGCTTAACCCAGAGCATATTAATTTTGCTTTTTTAATGAAAAGGCAATTTAAGAGTAACTCAAATCTTAATAGAAACTGTTTTAAATTAAAAATGAATCTATGGTCTACAAAATTAGAAAAACTTTGTACATGGAAGATGTGAAACATTTTAGATTTTATTGAACAGATTTGAGATTGACTTCGCCTTTAAATTTTTTCTAAAGTAGTGTAAAGAAAGCCATTTAACATTTTGCCATGTCTCTCTCGTTCCCCACTTCCCAATTAAAAAAAGGTTAACATTTTGCAATCCTCATTTTACATCTTAATTTAGAATTTATTCAATTGGAAATATATAGTCGTGTATTGCAAAAACAATAAGTCTCTTCAGTCTTCATTCAGCCTGGAATTCTCAAAGACACTTTATAAAATTAAAAGGTAATGTTACCTTGGTTAGGAGTATGGATAGCTGTAATCAGTATCCTCCAAGCAATTTTAAACAAATTTAGGGCAAATGCAATTGACAGATATGTCAGATTATGAAATGCAAACCATCCAGTCAGAGGGTAGGGCAATGGCAACGGTCCAAGCCCTAGAAAGAGGGCACCCTCAATGCACCCTTCATCTGCTTATCGTTTATCTGAACTCTCCAAACCTCTTATATTCTACCCATTGCTATTTAAGGCATGCTTTTGTCATGTACTTAATATGCTAAATGGTCCATAATAGTATTGACCAATCCTGGAACAACATACAAGTGTGTATGCGTGCACCACCACAGAGTCTGAAGGAAAAACATTCATTACATATACTTTTGAACGGATACGGGTACGTGGACAATAAAAAATATTTCAGAAACTATGAAATATGCTTGGATAGTGTTCTTTAAACTATTTAATTGGGTTTGTTTTGTTAAAATAATATTGGTTTTATCTTGGATATGAATATTAGATTGTATAATAAAATATTTAAATGTTAGACATGTCAGTTAAAATTATTTTCCCTTATCTATTCTGTGATGCTCTTGCCTTTAAGGTTACTTAAATCTTTAAGTCATAGCATAACTTATAAAACTAAAATTAATGTTGCATACTTTCTTTTAGGAAGAAGACCGCAAACTGTTAGTTGGATTCTTAGAAGATGTAATGACTATGCTTTCACTATCACATGCTCCTCTTGATAGCCTGAAGGCTTCTTTTGTGGAACTGGGGTAAAGTACATAACATGGAATTGATTTTAAATGGTTTAATATTTACAAAAATTTTCATAATGTACTTTCAGCTATAAGTATAATTGCAACAAAAGGTCAGGTGAATTATGCATATAAATCAGCTTTACTTGATTAACTTAAAGTTAAACAGTGGTAAACCCAATATCTACTGTAAAATTAAGCCAGAATGTATTCTATATTTGAACATTTCAATAAATGTTTTGTTCGCACCTTATGTATCTTGAAAGCTTCTCTGCCTCACCAACGGAAGTTGGTCCAGTAAGATATTACCTCACCTACTTTGTGTCTCTAATAAATTTTTTTGTCACTGTAAATCATTCAGAACAAAAAGTGGCTTTCCTGAAATTTGTTTTGAAAGGATCAGTTGCATGATACAGCCCATTTCCCCACCCCCATCAGTAAAACTGATTTTAAAAAAGTCTCGCTCAAATGAATGTTTTTGAAGTTTAAGTGTTTTAAAGAATGCACATTTCTACATGCCTTTGAGGACTGCCTTTGCAGTTTGTAATCAGACCCACTCTACACATAGTGTTAGCTTGACTTTTATTTTCTTCTAGCGCAAACCCAGCATACCATGAACTGCTGTTAACTGTACTGTGGTATGGAGTTGTCCATACTTCAGCTCTTGTTCGGTGCACAGCTGCTAGAATGTTTGAGGTAAGTGAGTATCAAAACTCTGTTACACAGAGCCTGAAATTGCAGTGTGTTTAAAATAAGTATATTCATCTCAGTATCTGAAAATGTATGTATTGTGTTCTACATCTAAAAATGTCTCTGAATAGGTTGTGTACTGTGTGATGGAGCAGCAAGTTATTACGTTGTACAATTTTGGTTCTGCATCTGTTGCATATTCAAGTTAATTGAACAATGTTGATGCTTTATCAACTGCTTGCAAGACATTTTTATAGTAATTTGTGAACTCATCTTTGTTCTGCTACTGACTTCAGTGTTACATTTGATCTTTGCATGCTGAACAATGTTGATTGGATATGAGAAATCATTTCAGGACTGAACTCTGTGTTCAAACCAGTTTTATTTACCTTGTCAAATTTGGAAATGTGCTTGCGTAAATTTGTATGTAAGATTTGCATGCGCATCTTGAACTTGTTGATCCATTTGTTCTTTTTTCACCTTGAACGCACTTAATTCATTGATGGCATAATTCACAGATTAACTGTATTCATAACCTTATTCCTATACTTTGTCTCAGTCTTTAATAAGGCTAAAAAGGATCTTAGGGATAATGGTAGCATGACAAATGGGAATGAGGATATGGAGGCAGATATTACCATATCTGAGGTAGAAGCGAAACTCGAACAGCTTAATGGGGCTAAATCAGGGGGCCCAGATAATCTTCCTCCAAGAATATTAAAGGAATTGGCACATGAAATTGCAAGCCCATTAGCAAGAATTTTTAATGAATCTGTAAATTCAGGGGTTGTACCGTATGATTGGAGAATTACTAACATATCTCCTATTTTTAAGAAAGGAAAAAAAGGTGATCTGGCTAACTACAGGCCTGTTAGTTTGACATCTGTACTATGCAAGGTCTTGGAAAAAATTTTGAAGGAGAAAGTAGTTAAGGACATTGAGGTCAATGGTAAATGGGACAAAATACAACATGGTTTTACAAAAGGCAGATCGTGCCAAACCAACCTGATCTCCTTCTTTGAGAAAGTAACAGATTTTTTTAGACAAAGGGAGCACAGTGGATCTAATTTACCTAGATTTCAGTAAGGCGTTTGATACCGTGCCACATGGGGAATTATTAGTTAAATTGGAAAAGATGGGGATCAATATGAAAATTGAAAGGTGGATAAGGAATTGTTTAACAGGGAGACTACAGTGGGTCCTACTGAAAGGTGAACTGTCAGGCTGGAGGGAGGTTACTAGTGGAGTTCCTCAGGGATCAGTTTTGGGACCAATCTTATTTAATCTTTTTATTACTGACCTCGGCACAAAAAGTGGGTGTGCGCTAATAAAGTTTGCGGATGATACAAAGCTGGGAGGTATTGCTAATTTAGAGAGAGACCGGGATATCATACAAGAAGATTTGGATGACCTTGTAAACTGGAGTAATAGTAATAGGATGAAATTTAATAGTGAGAAGTGTAAGGTCATGCATTTAGGGATTAATAACAAGAATTTTAGTTATAAGCTGGGGACGCATCAATTAGAAGTAACGGAGGAGGAGAAGGACCTTGGAGTATTGGTTGATCATAGGATGACTATGAGCCGCCAATGTGATATGGCCGTGAAAAAAGCTAATGCGGTCTTGGGATGCATCAGGCGAGGTATTTCCAGTAGAGATAAGGAGGTTTTAGTACCGTTATACAAGGCACTTGTGAGACCTCACCTAGAATACTGTGTGCAGTTCTGGTCTCCCATGAAGGATGAATTCAAACTGGAACAGGTACAGAGAAGGGCTACTAGGATGATCCGAGGAATGGAAAACTTGTCTTATGAAAGGAGACTCAAGGAGCTCGGCCTGTTTAGCCTAACTAAAAGAAGGTTGAGGAGAGATATGATTGCTCTCTATAAATATATCAGAGGGATAAATACCAGAGTGGGAGAGGAATTATTTAAGCTCAGTACTGATGTGGACACAAGAACAAATGGATATAAACTGGCCAATGGGAAGTTTAGACTTGAAATTAGACGAAGGTTTCTAACCACCAGAGGAGTGAAGTTTTGGAATAGTCTTCCAAGGGAAGCAGTGGGGGCAAAAGACCTATCTGGCTTTAAGATTAGACTCGATAAGTTTATGGAGGAGATGGTATGATGGGATAACATGATTTTGGTAATTAATTGATCTTTAAATATTCATGGTATATAGGCCCAATGGCCTGTGATGGGATTTAGATGGGGTGGAATCTGAGTTACTACAGAAAACTCTTTCCTGGGTATCTGGCTGGTGAATCTTGCCCACATGCTCAGGGTTTAGCTGATCGCCATATTTGGGGTTGGGAAGGAATTTTCCTCCAGGGCAGATTGGAAGAGGCCCTGGAGGTTTTTTTGCCTTCCTCTGTAGCACGGGGCACGGGTCCTCTCTGCTCCTTGAAGTCTTTAAACCATGATTTGAGGACTTCAATAGCTCAGACACAGGTGAGAGGTTTTTCGCAGGAGTAGGTGGGTGAGATTCTGTGGCCTGCGTTGTGCAGGAGGTCAGACTAGATGATCATAATGGTCCCTTCTGACCTTAATATCTATGAATCTATACTCGCTTCAGAATTGTATTACAAGCCAATTTCTGTCATTGCCTGACATTGAGAGAAAAGTCAATAGTATTCATAATACATTGCTTTATAGTTTTATATTTGTCACAAGAAAATATAGAGTAACTCTGTGAGCTCTCCCCATCTCTGTTTTCATACTGTGAAAATTTATAGACATTCTATAGAACCACTAAGTTTGCCTGAATTTGTTTACTATCTCCTTAGCCATCAAATCTAAAAATATCAGAAGTAGAGAAATACAGTAGGCTGTCCCAATATCTTTCCTCAGTTGCTTGAAGTACAAGGACTTTTGTGCTTCTCACACCTGAAAAGTGTATTTATCTCTTTTATAATTGCACTAATTCCTTATGCATGAGACTCTGGTACTTCGTGTGTCATTGCAGTATATAGGGCTCCATGTGAGTGCAGGGATCTGCACACTTGATCCAGGTGCAGGATCAGAGCCTAAATCTGCTCTAAGTAGCAAAGAATTAATTAAATCATAGGCATGTTTTAATATAAATAGCTCATCACCAACCAATCTATTGCTTCTATTAATATTTTCCCCCGCTTTAGTAAAAGGCAAGTAGTACATGAAATATTTTTCTTTGGGGTCATATTTTGTCCTCAACTATATCCCTGCTATTCCATTTGGTTGTAAATGTATTGTACTGAGTGGAGTGGCATCTACAGCACCTAGAGCAGTGCGCTCACAACTGTGGTTGGGACCCACCCTTTATGTCAGGGGCGGGCAAGCTTTATGGCTTGAGGGCCACATCGGGTTTCCGAAACTGTGCCTCCCCAAACAGACAGGCGTGGCCCGGTCCCCATCCCCTATGTGACCACCCCTGCTTCTCGCCCCCTCATGGCACCCCCGGGACTCCTGCCCCATCCAACCCCCCCTTCCCATGACCGCCCCTGGATCCCCCGCCCCTGACTGCCCCCCCCGCCACCCCATCCAACCCCCCCTCCTTGCTGAGTGCCCCCCCAGAACCCCTGCGCCCATTCAACCTCCCTGTTCCCTGCCCTCTGACCGCCCTGCCCCCTATCCACGCCCCCGACCGCGCTGCCTGGAGCACTGGTGGCTGGCAGCGCTACAGCTGCGCCTCCCAGAGCACCGGGACAGGCAGCCGCCCCGCCCTGCTGGAGCCAGCCACGCCACCGCGCAGCACAGAGCACCGGGTCAGGCCACGGCTCTGCAGCTGCGCTGCCCGGCAAGAGCTTGCAGCCCCGCCACCCAGAGCATTGCGCCGGCGGCACAGTGAGCTGAGGCTGCTTGGGAGGGGGAACAGCATGGGAGGGGCCGGGGGCTAGCCTCCCAGGCCAGGAGCTTAGGGGCCGGGCAGGAGGGTCCTGTGGGCCAGATGTGGCCCACAGGCTGTAGTTTGCCCACCTCTGCTCTATGTGCTATTGTCATAAAGATGTTTTAGAACTCAACAGGATCCTAAGCCAGCAAATAGTCCTAAAGGGGAAGCAGCAAGCAGTGTGGTTCTGGCACTGGATTGGGGGTCAAAAGATCTGCCTATGCAACCTTAATTAAATCACTTGATCAGTTCGTGCCTCAGTTTCCCCCTCTGTAAAATGGTGATACAGATAGTCTCAAATGTTATCAAACCATTCTGCTTGGCTTACCTTTTGGAATATTAGAGCCTCACTCCTCTTTGCTTGCTGGAGGCCCTTGGCAACATCTTTGAAGGACCTCAGTCATAATGGCTGTGGCCTGAACTGTAATGTTTCTTCCCATCCCCAAATGAGGGGCAAAATAAGTGGGTTTTGAACAGTCTATATTGTCTGATAGTAAAACAAATTATAGTAGGGGAAAAAACTTTCTCCTGAATTGCAGGGCATATGCTGTTGCAGACATTTTCCTTAAACATAAAAAAAACCCTGATTTTTAAATATCACCATTTCCTAAATGTCAGTAGCATGTAAGTAGACATTCCACTCTCACATAAACATTTGGGGTGAGATCTTCATCCTTGCTCTGATACCTTTACTCTGTGTAGGAGGGCTGGAGTGGGGTAAATGGATCCTCAAAGCCCTGACTCTGGCCGCTGAAGGATTCCCTTGGCACAGGCACTGCGGAAAACAGTAAGGTGCCTTCTGAGGACCCTGTCTCAAAACCTGGTTTTCCAGAAGGAGAGCAGGTTTACAGGGGCCAGACCACTTCATACAGCATTGCTGAGGTTCTGAGCAGTCCTGTGTCCCATGGGGCAGCCCTTGAAGGCTGCTGTAACTTGGACAGGCCTCTAGGATTGTCTAAATTACATCGAGGGCCCCCACAGCAGTCGAGGATTGAGAGGTACAAAGGTGACCTAAAGCCACCTTAACATCCACCCCACTCTCCTTGGACTGAGAGTTCTGTGTTGCACCTCTGTAGACTTAGTATGTGTAGACAGCTACAATAAGTAGGTCTATAAAGGAATTAAAATACAGAGTAAAAATAAAAATATTGTGTTAGTCTCACTGTGTAAATTTATATGCTGAATATTATCTGGCTTCCCCCTTTCTGCTGTTTCTGTGCTTTTAATTGTTAACATCTTGTCAGTACTTCCCAGTTTTGAGTGTTAACCCAAATTTGACTTGCGCTGGTTTGAACACTATTCATGCATAGTTGGGTTGTGAGCTTTGTTGGTCTGTATGATAGGTTCTAGTTCAGGAACGGTTATAATTCAAATATAAATCATAAAAGAGAGCCTCTTTTTACCTTCAGGTCAAAAATATATTTTACTATATTTTAATGGAAGTGTTGCTCAAATTGTGATGGAACTGAGATCATTATCTCTTCACTAATAATGTCAATCCCAAGCTTTCTTGATGTAATTAGTACATTTCCTCAAGACCTTTTTAAAAAAAAAAAAAAAAAAAAAAAGCTGCAGTGGGTAAAAAAAATTCAGGTTTTATATTTGCTCACAAATTATAGGAATTAAAAGTAAAAAGTGTACATTGTATGTTTATTAAATGGGAAAATGGTCATCTAATCACTGAACAAAAGTAGGCTAATCTTAATTCAACAAACAGTGGCCATTTCCTTAATGGCAATTTAAAGAGCTGTACTTAAGATGAGCATTTCAGCGATTTTTTTTCAGCTGACCTCACAGTAAATAAGCATGGAAATAATTAGTATGTAATGTAATTATGTAGTTGGTAACCTCTTTTTTTGTGCTTTGGGGAATTTTTTTTAGTGTTGAAAATCAAATCAAATTTTAGATTAAAGAAACACAATGTTCAGACCAAATGAAGAATAACCAGTGCACAAAGTTGTGGGATTTTGCCTATTTAGTTTGCTCTGAGTGTAATGCGTGCAAATTATCCTGAATTCCTTTTGGACTCAAAGCCCTTCACCCACACTGTTTAATAGATCTGTAAAATGCTCAAAAATATAGGACCCAGGCTTTGTTTTATTACTGCTGCAGATCCTTGGAAAGCCAATTTTCTCTGACTATTTCACCGCTGACTTCAGAGTTGGACCAAGTGGGATTCTGAAAAGTAGCCATATCTGTCCAGAGAAATATTTTTAACAGGGATTAATTTATAATTTTGAAAATGGGGAGAATTTGGGGAACGTCCCCAGGGGGGATTATAGAAATTGAGAGGTCGGAGGGGATTGTGGGCATAGCAAACCAATATTGCAGTGACCTAGTCTGTTCCCTGCATCATCATCAGCCTATAAAAGTTGAACAAAAAAACATTGCTAGTTCAGCTTGCCTTCTGGGTTTTTCACTGTGATCAACTTTCTCCTCTGTGCTACAGTATATATTGGTGGAGCCCAGTGTACTGGGAGCATAATTCCAAGTAGTAACTTAGTAGGTACTCTTCTAGTTGGGCTAAAAATAAAACTCATTAGAAAAGATGCAGTGTCTCCTGACTTTCAAAATAAAGTTTAGGTGTCTGTTTCTGGAAGCTTTAATTTTTAACACTTTGAGCCCCGCGCCCCGGTGCTCCTGCCGGGGAAATGGGGTCGGGACACGGGGGCTAGCCCTACTCCGCCTGCCTGGTGCTCTAGCCAGGGGGTGGGGCGCGCCAAGCTCCTGTGTCGCAAGCCCCCATGGAAGTATCGGGCAGAGCATGGCCAAGCCCCCGCTCTTTGACCCAGCTCCCCGGCTGGAGCACCGGGCGGGCAAAGCCTCTGTGTCCTGACTCCGCACCCTGGCTGGAGCACCGGGCAGACCGGCGTAAGCCCCTGCACCCCGACCCAGCTCCTGGGCTGGAGTAATGGGCGGGCAGAGCAGGTTAGGATCTGGGGGCACCCATTTTTCTAGGGGTCCTCAATTGGCCAGGGCCCCGGGCATGGGCCCTGTTGGCTCAGTGGCTAATGTGCCACTGGAAGTAGCACATAAAATAAAATTGTGGGTTTTCTTAGGTGGGGCACAAGATAGAAGAAAGTCCACAATATTTCCATCTTTTAAATGATGCAAATAAAACACCCATTTGGGTAATCATTGAAGAAAGTTTGGGATTTGTCATTTATGAAACACTTTTACAGAGGCTGCTGTTTGCTACTTGGCAAAATTAAACTCTGCTGAGCAAGCAGCATTGGTTATTTCTGAAAAAGGAAATGGGGTATATTCACATGCCCTTTAATGTGACCTTTTAAATTGAAAAGACTTCCAGATATTTATGGGCACAGGAAAAAGTATTCATACACAACACTTTCAAATTTGGGATTTATTGCAATAAGTAAATCTATAGTTTTCGTATTGGGAAGTATTTGAAAATCTGATAGTTACAGATTATCAGATTTTTTTACTTGCCTGGACCAGCAAGGATGGGTTGAGGATGTTTGGGATGTTTCACATGCGCTGCTTGATGGCTCTGATATCTAAAGTATTCCAAAAATATTATGAGGTAAGCCTAGTGGCATCTGAGAAGGTGCTTGTTATGCCAAGTTACAAAATGTACAGTTTTAACAGTAGTGGTCCTACAGCTTCAGTTTAGTGTTGGAAAATTGCATGCATTCAGTCTGGCAAAGCAGTTCATTTTGCACCTGCCAGTCATATATTAGCAGCAAAATATAATCCCCTTGACTTGGAACTGTATTCAGGTATGCTTGAATTTCAAAATTCAAATTTGCATCACTTTGGTATTTCAAATGACTTGCAGTCTAACAAGTAAATTACAAGTTAGACTGTTTGTTTCCTTTAGTGGTTATTTGAGTTTCCAAATAGCAAAAAATCTGGAAAATATATAGACCAAGACACTTTGTTTGAACAGCCTCCATCAGGTTTGAACTGACTGCCAGGCCACCTGAGCTTTCTTCATGCCCTCTGCATATATAAAGCACTAGTGTAGCTGTATTTGCTTAGCTTCTAATTTTGGTTTGCTTTTTGTGTTTTTCTTTCTCTCTCCTCTCTCTCTCTCTCTCTCTCTCTCTCGGTTGTGCCACTCTTCTTCCCATGATACTGTGCTCGCTCTTTCCGTGCATCACCTGTGATACCCCCCCTGCTCTGACCACTCAGCTGTTGGTGAAGGGGGTACATGAAACTCTGGTAGCTCAGAGAGTTGTTCCTGCTCTCATTACTCTCTCCAGTGACCCTGAAATGTAAGTTTACTGCTTGCCTTATACATTAAGCATCCCTCTGAATACTTGTCAAGAAATAACCATCAGTTTTCTGTAATATTCCAGTGACAAAAGCTTTCTAATAGAAAAAAGCATGTTGCATTTAAGATGAGCCTCTTTCAGTTGCAGGTAAAAACTAGATTGACTGCCGTATCTAAAAGTGAAAATTATTTTGGCAATAACTAGAAGATAGTAAAATTACAGAAAAGTATTTTTAAATTGAAAATTGTTACATGTACATTAATTCTCTTAAATAAATAATTGTTTGAATATTAATGTTTTAATATATTTGCAGTCAACACCTGCAGATTTCAATTATCAGCCTTACTGCAGTAAATCAAATGTGGCGAATGTTCCTTATAGTGCTACCACTGTTAGCTTGGGGAAAATACATGGACAAGACTCAAAATATTGAAATGCAAAATAATCTGTTAGCACTACCATAATCTCTGATAAGTAACTGTAGAAGTTCAGTGCCTGTGTACACATTTCAAGGGCCAGCATACTGATGTGATATTTCTTCCAAGATGAGGAGGGATGCTTTTGCTGATATCACTAATAGGTTGTTACCAGTAAGTGCCAGAGCATGAACAAAGAGTTTTGACCATTTTAATGTCTTGTGTGAGTGACTAAACCAACAAAGGCCCGTGAGTCTGCCTGCCCATCCTCAGTCACAGCTAACCCAGTTCTCCTTCCAGTTTACCAAACCATTTTTTATTGCATGTTGACTGGTTTACAGCTGACTCTTCGAGGCATGAGTGAAGCCTTAGTTGACAAGCGGGTTGCTCCGGCCCTTGTTACCTTGTCCAGTGATCCTGAATTGTGAGTTTCAGACTGAGACCTTGAGTTAATCAAGTCTTTTGAGCATTTTTCCTCATCTGCTTATTTTTTTTATTTTGTCGGTGCTAGAAACTAATATATCTTAAAGTACTAACTTTGAATTTGCATTACTTTTTATTCTATTCATTCTTAAGGTTAAACACAGCTTAAAGATTTTTTTTCTCTTCTTATAGCTCTGTAAGGATAGCCACAATTCCTGCTTTTGGTACCATCATGGAAACAGTTACACAGAGAGAGGTAGGAATATTGCATATCATAAACAAACTGAACTATTAGCAGTGGTCAAACTATTGCTCAATCATATAGCAGATGGTTGAGTTTGACAAGTATAGTAACTTACTGCCAAACTGTGAGCAAGAGATACTACTTATAAATTAAGTTTCTCTCACAGTAATGTTTAAGAAAATCTGCAAGTTTCCTACCTTTTGCAAAACAATAGATTTACTATTAGAAGAAATTCTTGTTTCAAACACAAAACTCTGTCTTACAAAAGGAGGGAAGCAGAAGCTAGCTAATTATTCTGTGTTAGACTTCAGGATTTTCTACAGTGATGCTCTTTGTGAAGACATTTCTCATTATGGCACAGAAATCCAAAATATCAGCCTGATAGGAGTTAACTGTGAAGTTGGGAATCAATGATAGTTTTATTCTGAGTTTTAGGAGATTCTAAAAGAGAACTTTAGAATAATAGTACATAGGGGTATTGGATGTTTTGATGGATTGATAATAAGGCATTAGGGCATTTTCCTGAGTGAACTCCCTTCAGTTGTAATCAGAGAAGTATAAATATTACATTTATTTACCCTGTGTTTACAAGACCAAGCATAATTTAGAACGTAAAAGTGGATTTAACAAAAAAGAAAATAGCTGACAAATTAGCTAAGAGATGTTGGTAATCCAGCACTAAAGTCATGCACAAAAAATAAATAAGTGGTTTTTATTTAACTTTAAAATGCTAATTAGAATCCTTTAAGTAGCCAACAGTTAAATCTATTTGAGGAGTACATTATTTGCTCCTATTGTTTTTTTTGGTGTTAAATTGATAGATTAAAAAATTATGGTGAATATGATTAACAGTTTCATAGTTTTACAAAAGTTAGGAGTATCTGCCAGCAGGAGGATGTATACTTCATTTTGCTTAGTGTGTGTACAATAAGAGGTAAAAAAAAGCGCACACAACTTTCTGCAGAGCTTGCATTCTTCCTGTAATTTCAACATGTTCTTAAATCCTAAAATAATATGTTTGAGGAAATGTGAATAAGAAGTCAGTGATGACTCACAAGTACAGTTTTTGGAAGATGGATAAGTAGCAACTTCGTAGTTTGGATTTCATGTTACATATTGCATTTAGCTAAAAAGTCCTTGGTTAACTATCTGAAATAAGTATATTAATTGCTCCCATTATAAAACTCTCTCTTTGTAACATAGAGGTTATATGTCATCCAGAAACCTACCATAGAAGACCTCTTACCAGGAGAATGTTGCTTTACTTTTTATCTGAATGCTTTTAAATGCTATTCAGTCCTTTCAAGTTTGAGTGCAGAAAAATTTTCCAGTTTGTACATAATATTTATCTGTTTTGATAATGTAAAATGCTTTTTAATTTTTTTCTGGTCTTTTTTGTCCATCCATGTGCTCTCTTTAATTTCATTAATTATTTGTAAAGTAGTTCCCTCTGCCCACATCCCTTCCCTCCATTTCTCACCAGGCTATTTCTGATATTTAAAATATTGATAGGGCATTTAATACTTCAGTTCTAACTAAATAAAAAAATGAAAATAATTGGGAGTAAGGAAACATAATAATGGAGCCTTTGGGCAAATCTGTATATGGAACAATTCCCTTAATCAAGTAAGACATTGTGATAGCATCCTAAAAGGCAGGACACAGAAAAGGAGTTTAAAATATGCTGTAATAGAGAAGAATACTAGATTAACAACAAAAAAAAATCAATATTGTAAGCAATTCTGAAAATGGATAGAAAACAGAAATATACTCTAAGTGACTGAAGTTTTCTGACACCTTTTTTGTTAACTTTTACTTTTTTTGGTGAATATTTAAGCTACTGGAAAGAGTAAAAATGCAGTTGGCTTCTTTCTTGGAAGATCCTCAGTATCAAGACCAACATTCTTTACACACAGAGATCATAAAAACGTTTGGAAGAGTCGGACCTAATGCTGAGCCGAGATTTAGAGATGAATGTAAGCTGCAACTTAAGTGAATGTTCCTTACCTAAAAATAACTTCATAAGTTGGTTACTGTTTTTTAAATAGAGTAACATTGATAGAGAGCATTAGCAGAATGTGAAAAATAATATTGAATCAATTCATGCTGAGAAATGTTTTCTATAAATTTACAACTCTTCATATTCCACAGATATATATAATGTGAGCAGTGTTTTTAATACCTGTGTTTTTTTTAATTCAAGAGCCAATATTCTGCCATTTTCTTTGAAATACATTTGCAACATAGTAATTGAAACCCCACTAGCAGTCCCACTGGAAGCCATCATTTTACCGGCTGTTACCACACCTTGGTTGCTGAGATATTTCAGATATTATTTTCCATCACAGATACCTCTTTAACAACTGTTGACAAATACTTTTTCAAGAGGCTATAGTACATTGTATTTTTCTCCTTAACAACTTAGTCTGGTGCCATTCCTGTTGCATAAAAGGAGGGTGGAAATTGCTTATAATTTTATCATAAAGCCTGCTGCAAAAAAAGAAACTTCTTCGCAAGTTAGTGTTTATGGGAGAAAAGTCTGTGAAAGTCCATGTAAAATAATACTTTGACTCAAATATTTACTCTTCCAGTTGTTATTCCGCACTTACACAAGTTAGCCTTGGTCAACAACCAGCAGTCTGTGGATTCAAAGAGACTGGACATTGCAACCCATCTGTTTGAAGCCTATAGTGCTCTTTCTTGTTGTTGTATCCTTGTGTGGTTATGTTTTTAACTGTTAATTGTTTTCATCCTTTTGCTTTTTAATATTTGGGAATTACAAAATAGCTTGCTCCCTTGGAGTAGTAATAATAGTATGTGAGTTTCTCAATAATCTAAAAAGCAGATATTCACAATAGATAGAACTGAAATTTATTCTTTTTAAATCTGCTTTTGGGGTAGGGAAGAACCCTAAAGAGAATTGTGTAGATATATCATGCTTCAATTCCTTCCATCCTCAATTCCCCTTCATTTAGCATCCTTTTGACATAATGATAGTAGTGACATAGATTGATTCAGGTACTTTTCCATATGTATATTTACCATTACTTCCCTTTGTCATACCTGTTACAAAAATAACATAGGGAATAAAAACAGTTTTTGATAGCAGTGGACTATTCCAGTTAAATTCCAGACACTGAAACTGTTTTATTTTTGTGTTGTGTCATGTTTGTTTAATGAACGTGTTACAGTAAAACATGTCATAGCAAAAATATTTTAAGCCCTGTCTCGGCTCCATTCTTTTTCCCTCACCCTACCTTCTTCTGAACCTGGTGCTACCTACCTGTGGTTATCCAGGATCAGGCCCTAAATTTTTTTACATTTAATTCTTCTGTAATTTATTATTCTCATTTTGACTCTGTTTTGGGTCACTTAATATCAAATTGCTAAAATTAACCAAGACCTGTGAAACACTTCACAACAATTAGAATAAATGTTAATATATCTTTAAGTAATTTGTTTGCGTATTGCCCTGGGATAAAACCATGTAACATCAAATGATGATTATTTTTTTAAATGCCTTAACTGCTTTCCTGCTAGTCATTTCAGAGGATTTAATGGTCAATCACTTTTTGCCTGGACTCAGGTGTTTACGAACTGACATGGAACATCTCTCGCCAGAGCATGAGGTGAGCAACTGAAGTTACCATTCTGGTTTGAGGTACAGGTGGCAATAGATAGATGAGATGTTTAATCTTTAGCCTTAAGTAGTTAGCATTACAGTAGTCAGTAGTGACTATTGGTTCAAATGTATATCATAGCATAGTTTTCTTGTTAGAAAAAAATTAATGTCCTCTTGATATGTGTAAACTGAAAGGATTTTTTAAAAACGATTTTCTAAAATTGGAGTAAATCTTCCAGTACAAAAAAATTGAAGAAGATTTTCAGCACAAACTGATTTATTTTTCCTGATGAAAGTGGGAGAAGAAAACGCTGTTCCTACCACGTGCCATTTCTTAAACAGTCAAAAAAGATATACTAAAACCAGGAGCCACAACACATTTTAGAAACAAACTCAATAGAAGGGAGATATTTGGAAAGCAGTAATGCTGAAAGGATCCAGCAAATGAGACATGTTTGTAGGGCAATATGGCAGCAAAAAGACTTGCAAAATTTTGAAATGCAGCTCTGGAAACTCCCTTATTTGGCAATAGTGTTCATTTCTGCAGTTCATTACCCAAAACATTGATAAATTGGAGGGAGTTCACAGGAAAGCAGTGGAAATGATCAGGTGGCTATGTGGGCTGACTTGAGAAAAGGCTTTAAAATAAATGTAACTTGGCTAAAAGAGAACTATACACACATTTAAACAAATAATACAAGTACGTAGGGACAAAATTAGAAAGGCCAAGGCACAAAATGAGACTAAAAAAGCTAGAGACATGAAGGAAAGAAGCCAGAGGAAAACGAAGGACCGGGTAGGCACATTAATGAGGGGGGGACAACGATAACAGAAAATGTGGAAATGGCCAAAAAGGTAAGTAGCGATTGGACGTCTAACATAGTGAATGCCAGCGAAAATGAGATAAGATCAGAGGCTAAGAACAAGTTAAAAATTACTTAGACAAGTTAGATGTTTTCTAGT
Source organism: Natator depressus (assembly GCF_965152275.1). Taxonomy (NCBI): domain Eukaryota; kingdom Metazoa; phylum Chordata; order Testudines; family Cheloniidae; genus Natator; species Natator depressus. Next base: position 119,579,893 of record NC_134235.1, on the reverse strand, counting down.
TACCAGGGCCTGATTAAATACATCCAAGAAGCTGACTGAGAAGATATCTGAGCCATTAGCAATTATCTTTGAAAAGTCATGGAAGAGAGATTCCAGAGGACTGGAAAAGGGCAAGTATAGTGCCCAGCTATTAAAAGGGAAATAAGGGCAACCCAGGGAATTAGGACCAGTCAGCTTACCTTGAGTACCTGGAAAGTTAATGGAGCAAATAATTAAGCAATCAATTTGCAAACACCTAGTAGATAATAAGGTGATAAGTAACAGTCAATATGGATTTGTCAAGAACAAATCATGTCAAACCAAACTAATAGCTTTCTTTGACAAGGAAACAAGCCTTGTGGATGGGGGTAAGTGGTAGATGTTGTATATCTTGGCTTTAGTAAGGGTTTTGATACTGTCGTGCATGACCTCTTCATTAACAAACTAGGGAAATAAAACCCTAATGGAGCTACTGTAAGGTGCATGCATAATTGGTTGGAAAAGCATCCTCAGAGAGTAGTTGTCAGTGGTTCACAGTCAAGCAGGAAGGGCATACAGTAACTCCTCACTTAAAGTCATCCCGGTTAATGTTGTTTCGTTGCTGATCAGTTAGAGAACATGCTTGTTTAAAGTTGTGCAATGCTCCGTTATAACGTTGTTTGGCAGCCGCCTGCTTTGTCCACTGCTTGCAGGAAGAGCAGCCCATTGCAGCTAGCTGGTGGAGGCTTGGAACCAGGGTGGACCAGCAGCCCCCCATCAGCTCCCCACTCCCCTAAGTTCCCTGTTCAGCAGCCGCCCAGCAGACTATCAATTGCCGGCAGTTCAGCTGTCCCTCCCCCCACTGCCATGTGCTGCTCCTGCCCTCTGCCTTGGAGCTACTCCCCGAGCCTCCTGCTTGTTGTGCAGGGGGTGGGGGGAAGAGGTGGGGCTAATGTCCGGGTGTCCCCCTGCTTCTGCACCCCGCTTACCCAGTCTTCCATAGAGCAGGGGGAACACACGACAGGGCTCAGGATGGAGGGAGCTTCCTGGCAGCAGTGGCGGTCTCAGCTTGCTGATTAACTTAACAAGGCAGTGTACTTAAGAGTGGGGTCAGCGTACTTAAAGGGGAAATGCGCATCTCTCTCTCTCTCTCTCTCTCACACTCACACACACACACACACACGGTGTGTGTCTCTGTCTGCCATGCTGTCTCCCCTCCCTCGATACTGCCTTGTAGAGTGTGAGGCTACATTAAGAACAATGAGTCAACCCTTGAGGGCTCAGCCAACTGCTAGTTCATCATTTAGCAGTAAGGCATTCCCTGCGAAATATCCCACCCTCTGACTTCACCGTCTCAACCAAGCTTCACAATCATCATTGCTGTGTACAATATTAAATTGTTTGTTTAAAACTTAGACTGTGTGTGTGTGTGTGTGTGTGTATTTATATATATAGAGAGAGATAAAATAGTCTTTTGTCTGGGGGAAAAAAAATGTTCCTGGAACCTAACCTCCCCCATTTACATTAATTCCTATGGGAAAATTGGATTAGCTTAACACTGTTTTGCTTAAAGTCGCATTTTCAAGAACATAACTACAACGTTAAGTGAGGAGTTACTATATCAAGTGAGATCCCACAAAATCAGTCCTGGGTCCAGTTCTGTTCAGTATCTTCATCAGTGATTTAGATAATGGCATAGAGAGTACACTTATAAGTTTGCAGATGACTCCAGACTCGGGGGGGGGGGGGGGGGTTTGCAAGTGCTTTGGAGGATAGGATTAAAATTCAAAATGATCTGGACAAACTGGAGAAATGGTCTGAAGTAAATAGGATGAAATGCAATAAGGACAAATGCAAAGTACTCCATTTAGGAAAGAATGATCAATTGCACACATACAAAATGGGAAATGACTTCATAGGAAGGAGTACTGCAGAAAGGGATCTTGGGGGTCATAGTGGATCACAAGCTAAATGTGTCAACAGTGTAACACCACTGCAAAACAAAAAAGTGAACATTCTGGGGTGTATTAGCAGGAGTGTTGTAGGCAAGACACGAGAAGTAATTCTTCCGTTCAACTCTCTACTGAGTAGGCCTTAACTGGAATATTGTGTCCAGTTCTGGCTGCCATATTTCAAGAAAGATGTGGACAAATTGGAGAAAGTCCGGAGAAGAGCAACAAAAATGATTAAAGGTCTAGAAAACATGACCTATAAGGGAAGACTGAAAAAATTGGGTCTGTTTAGTCTGGAGAAGAGAAGACTGAGAGGGGACTTAACAGTTTTCAAGTACATAAAAAGTTGTTACAAAATGGAGGAGGGATAAAAATTGTTCTTTTTAACCTGTGAGGATAGGTCAAGAAGCAATGGGCTTAAATTGCAATAGAATTCAACCCTGGGGTAATCCCATGAGACTCTATTCTGTAGGAGTTTTAGGCCTGCTCTTTAATACTTAATAATATAAACCCTGCTTCTGGCTGTGTTTATATTTTAATAAACTTTGGTGTATCTTTTTCTGATTTTGGTTAATGGTTAATAAAATGTGTATCTTGTATAAGAAAATAGAATTAGAGGTGAAGAATATTAAAATGGGGGACTTTCTAGCCTTAGAAGGAAAGAATCTGACTTCGGAAGGGTGAGTCAGGAGTGACAGTAATAATCTGAACATCAGTCAGAGGTGACAAGAATTGCACTTCCCTTACCCCAAGTGCTCTTGGAAAGGATCTGACATGGGTCAGTCAGTGTATGCACGGAAGAGTTGAATGATTTTGTGTCTACAAAAAGTAAAGATAAATTAAAAAGCTGCAGCAGATGAAAGTTGTGTCTAGTTTCATTTCCTCTCAACCATTTTATCATATTCAGTAATGGCTTATATTATCTGAAAAAGTAACTTTTTGAGGAACATATCTAGGATTAAGGTAAAAGATTGTGTGTTGCCATCATTGCATGTAGTGGAACCAATTAGTTTTGTTTAGGTTTATGTATTAGTTTACATAATGTGTAAGGTTTAGGGCTTTGCTAGGTTGAATAAGACGGCTTTAAATTGAAGCTAAAGAACTTGTGTACGCAAATTTGGTTCTCATGATCTGGAAAAGACTGAAGAATTTAGATTCATATTAGTATGTCATAACTTGGAGCAGTTCGATCTTGAGACCTGTTCGTCAATGACTTGGCTTTCTATCAACTGTGGCCATGTTGTCCAACATACCACTTCAGACACCAGTGTGATCTTTTGGATCACAAGGGCATGTCTTTGACAATAGTACATTTATCTTTCGCTCTTCCTTGGCTCATTGGTCTGCAAGAGAGTTGCTTTTGTCTGCTAGATGAAGTCACAAGCTCCAAAGTCAGCGCACATTGGTATATCGTTAAGATCTCCAAGAAACAGGGTTTCTAAAATCGGTTGTCATGCTCCATCCTATGGCAGATGTTTGCCTTGATGGATAATATCAAATGCCTTATTTTTCATGGATGAACACAGATCTGGTCTTTCCTCTAGTGTAGCCTCTGATCCCATGTTAGTAGACCCGCATACTCACCCAGTCTTCCCCAAAATCTTTCAAATTTCCCTAGGCATAATTAGACTTCCTGAGTTTGTTGTTATTGAGTTATTATCTGGATTGGACAGAACCATTTGGCTAACATCAGATTGCTTGTGACATTTAGGAACAAGTTCAGGAGTGAATCGCTCTCTGTTCAAATTGTCTAAAAGGCTTGTATTCAATCCTGTGTCGTTATGCCAGATGATCTGTGGGCCAGTTCCACTTGATTTTAGGCAGCATCTGAGAAATGTCTCTGACTCTGAAATTCCTAAAGCTGCCACATGACACTATATTTACATTTTTATTTCTTCCCTACTTGTTTTGGGAAAGAAGTCCTCTACTTAAGACAACTAAATATTGAAAAATGTAATAAGTGCTCGTATACAAATGCAAGAAGTCTAAATACTAAGATTGGTAAACTTGAGTGCCTGAGGATATTGCTATGATAGGCATTACAGAAACTAGATGGAATGATGATAATCAATGGGACATGGTAATACTAGGGTACAAAATATATCAGTATGATAGAGTAGGTCACACTGGTGTGTGGTGCTACTATTTGTCAAAGAAAGCGTAGGGTCAACTATAGAAAAAATCTTAAATAAATCAAACAGTACCACAGAATCTCTATGGATAGAAATTCCATGCTTGAATAATAAGAGTATAGCAGTAGGAATATTCTTGCAACCACTTGACCAGGATGGTGATGGTGAAATGCTCAGGGAGATTAGAGAGATTACAAAAACAGCTGAAATCCCCAATTACTGGATTTTCTATCCCCATATTGACATCTTACCTCATGATTGGATGCAGAGATAAAATTTCAAGAAACGGTTGACTGCTGGTTGGAGCAGCTAGTCCTGGAACCCACAAGGGGAGAAGCAATTCTTGATTGAGTCCTAAGAGGAGTACAGGATCTGGTCCAAGAGATGAATATAGCTGAACCGCTCGGTAATCATGTAAATAAATTTAACATCCTTGGGAGGGCGGGGGGAATTCCAAAGAATCCCACCACAGTAGCATTTAACTTCAAAAAGGGGAACTACACAACAATAAGGAGGCTCGTTAAACAGAAGTTAAAAGGAACAGTCACAAGAGTGAAATGGCTGCAAGCTGCATGAAAACTTTTTTAAAAACACCATAATAGAGGCTCAAACTTTATGTATACCCCAAATTAAAAAAAAAAGGGGGGGGGGAGGGGGAACCAAAAGTGGTGCCACCATGGCTAAACAGAGTAAAAGAGGCAGATAGAGATAAAATGATATCTTTTAAAAATTGGAAGTGAAATCCTACTGAAGGAAATAAAAAGGAATATAAACTCTGGCAAGTCAAGTGTACAAGTATGCTTAGGCAGACCAAACAAGAATTGGAAGAGCAGCAAGCAAAAGACACAAACTAACATTAAAAAAAAAAAATTAAGTGCATCAGAAGCAGGAAGCCTGCAAAACAGCTAGTGGGGCCACTGGCGATGGATGCTAAAGGGGCACTCCAGGGAAACAAGGCTGTTGTGGAGAAGCTAAACAAATTCTTTTCAGTCTTCACTGCATCGGATGTGAAAAGCCATTCTTAGCAGGTGGCGTATCTGAGGAATTGTCCCAGATTGAGGTGTCAATAGAGGGTAAATTGCCTTGTTCTGTTCATTCCCTTTGAAGCATCTGGCATCTGTCAAGACAGGATACTAGGCCAGATGGACCAATGGTCCAACCCAGTATCTGTTCTTATGTTATGTAAGTAATCAGCTCTCTACCATGGGGTTAGTTATGAATCAATCTCTTGAGAAGGGATCTGCAGAGGTGTTTTACCTATAAAGTCATAAAATGTTTAGGTCCTTGCTGCATTAACCCATACCTATCTTAGCCAATACCATGGCAACTGTGGTTATTCAAAGTATTAAGGCTGGAGAAAGTGGGACGAGGCTACTGATCAGGTATTTAGTGAGGGGTTCCTTATTCTGGAAAGCATATGGAGCCCTGGCTAGGTGCTCTTTTATATATCTGTAGATCCGAATACATTTAAGATTTTGTTCTTTTACTTATATAACTTATAACTGGTACAGTTTAGAAATTTTAATACACTTTTGATCAAGATAGGAAGCCTGCTTACCTTTTAATTGGAGTTCTGAGTATATTGCCTCTGCATGTTCATACTTTCATATTTAGTAGTCCTCCAACACTAGTATGTTCAAAATAATTGAAGTCAACCAGAACCTCAGTCCCGCAGATAACTTCACACCACAGTTGAAGACTGGACTTATGTGTGCATATGGCCCCAATGATTGTTCCTTTCCTAATGGTGCCAAGACTTCTGACACTCAGGTGTATGCTCCCAATGGTGTGGATCTGCTGAGATAACATGGCTCTGAGAACTTCAGTACATTTTGTGTCTATCTCCAGCTCTGTTCTATCCTTAAACACTCTGTGAGACTGCCAGCAAGGATATTGGTAGCGATGGTGACTCTTTTGATGCAGGCACCTTATTGCTGCATATTTTACCATTCATCCTTTAGGAAGGGATGAATGATTTCATCAGGCTTTGGCTATATCTGAGGCTTTATGATTAACTCAATAACCAAGAAGTGAATCAAGGAAAGTCCTTGGCTTTCTGCCAAGCCATGAGCCAGTGAAAGCTTCAGGTGATTAGTTTTGTGCACTAGATATAAGATACGTTTTTAATGTCAATCCATGCATTATTACTGATTTACATAACTGTTCCAACTGCAGTTTTTCTCTTTTGTTAAAGACAATACCTTAGTGTTTCAGCTTTCATTTTTATTATCTGTGACAAATGTGTTGTGTGCTTTATTCCAGAACACAGGATCTCTGCTAAAACTGACTCCTTTTCAATCAGCCACATTCAATGCCTAACGTTTGCATGTACGCGCGCGCACACACACAGACACAAATTAAGAATGTTTCCTCACTTTAGAAATACAGAAACATCAGACTGCTTTTTTCACATTCAGTCTTAAAGATTATGTGTAAACCTGTAAAATAAGAATTTTTAAAGGAGGTGCCCACAGGCCTCAATTTATAGCAACACTTGCAGAGACTATTGTAATGATGCACCAGCTTACAATAACACTTCCTTTCTATAAAAGAAAAGTAGCACAGGATACCATCTCAACTTTTGTCATCTTTACTTTGGTACACAATACCTGTAACGATAACTTTAAGGGTTAACACTATAAGCCAAAACCGAGCAGGCAGATGCAAATTAATTATCAAGATAAATCTGTAAAGAACAGAAATGTAAGTTTTTTATAAATGTACGTTGAAAAATGAAGTAAAGCTATGGTCTAAGATGAAAAATTAGAGTGGTTGTGCTTTGATTCATTACAAGAAAGGCATCTTTGAACACAGTAACGATCTAAATAAAAATGTCTTCCTTGAAACATTCTAAATAGTCTTGATGCTTGTAACCATAGAACAGTGTCATTAGTTATTTGCATTTTAAAGGCACTTGAAAATGTAATGCACCCTTTAAAATTCTAGCTCTTTCTTAGCTTGTGCTAGAATTAGAGGGGGTTTGGTTTAGTTTTAACCAGAAATATTAACATTAGAAGAACATACCTTTCAAATCCTGTTTTCCTCTTTGGTGGTTTTAGGTTATTTTAAGCTCCATGATAAAGGAGTGTGAACAGAAAGTGGAAAACAAGACTGTCCAAGAACCACAAGGGTAAGGCATCCACTGCTTTTTGGGGAAGGGGGAGCAGCCTTTTTTTATTTTTTTGTTTTAAATAATGGTCAAAGAATTTTGTGGGTGTCTTCCTGAGTGCTGTGCCGTTCTCTAGTCCAAGGCTTGCACCTGTGAATCCTGTTTTGACATAATCTATATTTAGAAGCAGATTTCAGGAACTTTGTCCAAACTCAGTTTGTGGTTGTTGCTGTATCCAGTATAAAATGTAGGGCAGTGCACTTTCATCTACTTGGTGGAAATGAAGTTCTTGTTTTCGCATGTTGTTTTGTTCTTATGCTTCTGACCCATCAGAAGCAATAATTGAAATATTGTCCTGTGTCTAATAAGACATAGATGCTAACTGGCTACTGGAAGAAATACTTTTGGACACAGTAAATGACTATTTTCAGGACTGAATAACTTTTTCAGCATAGTAAATGAGACCCTTTAAGTCAGGGATGGGCAAACTTTTTGGCCCGAGGGCCACATCTGGGTATGGAAATTGTATGGCGGGCCATGAATGCTCATGAAATTGGGGGTTGGGGTGTGGGAGGGCTCTGACTGGAGGTGCGGGCTCTGGGGTGTGGCCAGAAATGAGGAGTTCAGGGTGCAGGAGGGGGCTCTGGGCTGGGAAAGAGGGGTGGGGGCTCTGGGCTAGGGCAGGGGGTTCGGGTGCAGGGGGGAGGGCTCTAGCTGGGGCTGTGGGCTCTGGGGTGGGGCTGGGGTTGGGGGTGCAGGAGGTTGCTCCGGGCTGGGATGGAGGGGTTCGGAGGGCGGGAGAGGGATCAGGGCTGGGGAAGGAGGTTGGGGTGCAGGAGGGAGTCAGGGGTGCAGGCTCCAGGCGGCTCTTACCTCAAGCAGCTCCCAGAAGCAGCAACGTGTCCCCCACTCCAGCTCCTACACGGAGGCATGACCAGGCGACTCTGCACGCTGCCCTGTCCACAGGCGCCACCCCTGCAGCTCCCATTGGCTGCAGTTCCCATCCAGTGGGAGCTGAGGGGCAGCATCCAGCGCCTCCTGGCTGCCCCTACATGTAGGAGCCAGAGAGAGGACATGCCGCTGCTTTTGGGAGCCACGTGGAACAGGGCAAACCCCTGACCCCACTCTCCGGCTGGACCACCAGAGCAGGGCAAGCTCTGAACCCTGCTGCCCGGCAAGAACTTAAGGGCCGGATTAAAATGTCTGGAGGGCCTGATGCGGCCCCCGAGCCATAGTTTGCCCACCCCTGCTTTCAATTGTGGGAATTCAGCAGCATTGGCTGGAAAGGCTTATAAAAAGAGAAAATCATCAAATGGCAAAGAAAGAGATTTGGGAGTCAGTTCCCAGCTCTGACACTGATTTTCAGTGTGACTCTGGGCAAGTCACTTAAACTCTCTCTCTCTCCTTATCTGTAAAATATTGGTAAAACTACTTATCAAGGTAACAAGGCTTGATTCTCAAATCACTTTGAAAATTAGGAAAGACGGAGTTTGTAAATATATGTTGTTGAATAGAACTATTTTTGATGTGGAGGAGAATAGGCTTCAAACACATCTGGTATAGCCCCTTGAACATGGCTATTAGTGCTTACGATATTGTGCACTGTCTGTAGCTGATAGTGAATAGATCATATAAGAAGAATTGAACAAATCTTGCAGAGGTTAGCATCAGACCAACACTTGAAGGTACACTTGAAGACTTGACTTTGAGTCCACCGAGACTTTAAACAATGCCTAGGTTCTAAGCCAACTTTTTTCTCAGTACTGGTCGTAGTATATGAAAAGTGAATTGATTCTGGCTAGTCATATATCAGGGGGTAGCCGTGTTAGTCTGTATCCACAAAAACAACAAGGAGTCCGGTGGCACCTTAAAGACTAACAGATTTATTTGGGCATAGTGGGTTTTTTACCCACGAAAGCTTATGCCCAAATAAATGTTAGTTTTTAAAGTGCCACCAGACTTCTTGTTGTTTTCGTGGCTAGTCATAGATACCTCTTATGAGGGAGAATAAATTCAAAGACTTTATAATCTTTGCAGAAAGAAAGCAGCATTTAAAATTTTGTACCTTTTTTGCTCTCTTAACAATATGGCTAAAGATATCAGAGATCATATTGGGCTAGTAACTAGTATATTTTCTAGGCTCAAACCTGCCATGTGCCATGCTACATTAGTAAACGGAAACCAAGGAAGTAGCCTTTCAGAGCTTTATTTCACTGTGCACTCTTCACCTTTCATTGTACTCCTTCACTACCTCCATCTCTTCGCATTCCTCTGGGTGAAATCGGCAGAATTGGGGGAGAGAGAGGACCAGGCATGAAATGAAATAATTCAAAGTACAGTCGTTCTTCAGTGATCTTAATGTTCATTTGCTCGTGAAAAGTAGCAGAGGGTGGAGGAGCAACACAATAGGCAACAAAGCAGCAAGGGAGGGAGAGGGAAGTAGCCATTATTCTGCTTTGGTGACAAAGCACTGGTTATTGTGGTTAAAGCCTCAGGCACGTTCTCCTTTTTCAGGAAAAGTAGTAGAAAACCAGACAGGAGGAACAGGGGAAAGCAATCAGAGTGAAGGGCTAGGAGGCGCAGAGCAACACAACAAAAAAATAGATCAGAGAAAAGATAAGGAAGGCAGAGGTGACACAAACTTTGACCGTAGAAGAATGAGAAACTGAAAAGACAAAGGATAAAAGTGGACACGTTCAGAGATATCCCTGGTGTCTTTTTGGGTAGGACTAGGAGGAGAAGCTGTGGGCCTGGCTGTAAAGCATTTTTAATAGTAGCTGTTTGCTGGTGATTCACTCCTAGAATCTGTGCACCATTATAAGCGTTGGTTGCAGCACCTGTGATAAGAGGGCTTAGCTTGGCCCCAGCACAGTCTGCCACAGTACCTCCTTAGTAGAGTTTGAAAACCATCAACATGAAAACCCCCATTCAGCCAGTCCTAACTTCATTTCACAATGATAAGCACCTGTTTTGCAAATGAGCACTCTTTACCAGGGTTTTCTCTTCACTCTGTGCCCTCTGTACCTTTTAGCTTGCGCCAGCAGCAGCCACAAAGGGCAGTTAGAGCACAACATTTTGGTGTGCTGTGCAACTCTCACTCCTGCAGACTGTGCTGTGACGCAGTGTAAACATAACCTAGGTTCCTTTGGGAAGGTGAGAGAGTTGGCCTTAAGTCAAAAGCAACTCTCTTCACTTAGAAGCATTGATGGGCTGCTCTTTTTAATTGAACAGAGGAGTTACTTTGGGGGATGATGATGTGTTCTCTTCTATTAAGTATCTCTCTAAGCGTACAGGGTTGGTTTTGAATAAGACATACTGTTTTTTCTCTCTCTGGAGCTTTAGTCTAATGGTTGTTTTAGATTAACTGCAGTCTTAAAAACAAATTAGTAAAGAGCACCGTAGTAGCAAAAAACTTGAATCAAAATATAACATTTTACAACTGAAGAAAACATTTTGATACCACATTGAGTACTTCCTGTGCAGTGTGGATACAAATATAAGTATTACGTGTGCATCAGTGACGCTGCATCCAATTAATTTCCCTCTTGAATGCTAACTACTGAGAAGTAAGATTGAAAAAGAGAAGTCTTCACAACGTGTCACGCTTGTTTCCTTTGTTTAACCTTCCCTTTTTTGTATCTTTTCAGTATTAGATTTTTGTTGCAATATTTTTTCAAAAACGTGTCGAAATTTGATAGAAAATATTTTATGACTTAAGATATGTCCACACAAACTTCTCTGTCCTCCTAAAGCCAAATCAAAACTTGGTCATTTTATTAGAAACTTTAGATACCCTTTAAGTGGTTTGTTTTTTTTTAAATACATTTAAATCCTTTATAAAAATGTAGCCAAAAGACAATCAAGTTACCAGTGTTTAGGAACATGATGCAAGGACTACACTATCCAAATACATTTACAAAAAATAAAATTAATCAAAATCAGTTGTAGACATTTATTTACTATAGCTCACCATATTTTCACCTCTTATATTAGAAATGTTGATTAGAGAGATTCTGAGATCACAAAAGGAATATGCTTTTGTGATATAAAAACAAAACATGTCAAGTATTGTAACTCCTAAAGCTGTTTATAGACAGTTTTTCTTAAACTCATTTTTATATATGACAAAAGAGTTTGATCTTAAATAACCAACTTACTTTTAAAAAGTGATTTTACAAAGTGCACAGTAATATGAACGGATTTTCTGAATATTTTGGCCCGAAGCCTCACCATAAATTGAAGGGAGTACTGTATAGCATGTAATACATGTAGACATCAGTCAACTTAATGTTTAAACACTATTTTTCTGTGTCATGAATTATATTTTTATGAGAAAACAGAAGAACTGTTGCATGGCTGCATCATTTAATAACATAAACTACTGGCTTTTAAGCTGTTACGATTAAAAAAAACCTCTCAAACCTTTCAACCGAATTATAAGATATCTCACCTGATCAACATGTTTATTAACTATTTAAACTTGGTAATCCTGGACATGTTTCATAGACATACTTGTTTTTAAATGTTTCCACCTGTCTGGGTTATACTGTTGTAAAAATGTTATCTGTGAAAATCTGAACTTTAATGTTCCCGATTCTGAATTTGTTCTAAGTTCTAAAGTATTCCAGAAACTGACATTTTCTTTAGCTGTGACACTGAGTGTGTTCCCAGATGTGAAGAGCTCTGTGTAAGCTCGAAAGCTTGTCTCTCTTACCAACAGAAGATATTACATCACGCACTTTGTGTCTCTAAAGTTCTGATGTTTCCCTAAACCTCTGTCATACGAGACCTTCAGAATGAAAATAAAATGTCTTTCAATGCGTATTGATTAGTTCACTGTGTAGCATTGGGCCCGATATCCCTCAGTTTAAGACTGGTTTTCTTTTGCTGTCTCCAAGCCCAGGCTTTCTTCCTTTTGTGAAGTTAGCCCAGTGCATTTCCTTTCACTGTTAATGCATGGAATAACTACTTTCCCTTCTAAAACAGCTTTTTCTGGGACAGACTTGAATAACATAGGTTGAAGTGACTTCTAGCTCCTGAATAGCTGGTATTAAGTAAAAGTTTTGATTCTTTATATAATCATTATCCCCTTCTTTGATAGTCAAATCAAAGGGATATTGATTATGAAATCCAGCTTGCATCTTGACAATACAGTTTTCTTAGAGCAGCTAAGCTAAAAGCAAAGTATGCTACCAGTAGTTCCCAGACTCATCTGCAGATTGCTGCTGATCCACAGAGCTGACTGGTCACATGGCTCTCCATGTTTTCAGACTGCCAGATATCATTAAATGACAATTTAAAATATATTAAATACTTCCCTAATATTAAAGTTTGAGACTATAGACCAGGGGTGGGCAAACTTTTTGGCCTGAGGGCCACATTGGGGTTCCAAAACTGTATGGAGGGCCAGGTAGGGAAGGCTGTGTCTCCCCAAACAGCCTGGCCTCTGCCCCCTCCCACTTCCCATCCCCTGACTATGCCCTCAGAACCCCGAACCTATGCAACCCCCCCTGTTCCTTCTCCCCTGACCGCCCCCTCCGGGACCCCCCCACCCCTAACCGCACCCCCGGGACCCCACCCCCATCCAATCCCTCCTGCTCCCTGTTCCCTCACTGTCCCGACCCCTATCCACACCCCCACCCCCTGGCAGGCCCCCCCAGGACTTCTATGCCTATCCAACCCCCTGTTCCCCATCCCTTGACGGCCCCACCCCCACCCCCCAGAACCTCGGCCCCATCCAACTGCCCCTGTCTCCTGACTGCCCCCCGGAACCTCCTGCCCCTTATACAACCCTGCTCCCCACCCCCTTACCATGCGGTGGAGAGCAGCATGTCTGGCAGCTGTGCCGCCTGGCTGGAGCCTACCCTGTCGCCGCGCTGCCCGGCAGGAGCTCGTAGTCCCGCCTCCCAGAGCGTTGGCGGCATGGCGAGCTGAGGCTGCGAGGGAGGGGGGACAGCGTGGGAGGGGCCGGGAGCTCAAGGGCCAGGCAGGATGGTCCCGCGGGCTGTAGGTTGCCCACCTCTGCTATAGACTGTTGCCAAAGAGATCTTTTTATGATAACTTTTCACTTTTGCAAGGTTATAAATCATGAAATTATGCTAAATTCACTTAATCAGTGTCAGATGAGCACAATATATGCAGAGCCGTTATATAAGAAGGTGATTTTTGTCATATGGTGACTAAAGAGAGAGATATTGTGAGCCCAGGTTTCACACTTATGTTCTTAAATGGACATCTAGACATCCAAATACAGATTTAGGGGCTCAGATGCAGAATTGGACATTGGGAAATGTTAAGTTTATAGAATAATATTAAATAGAATAAAGTTTAAGAATAATATTGAGACATTTGATTTGTTGTTTCATTTTATGGCAAATAAGTTTTTCAAAGTATTCCTACAGCATATGGTCTTACAGTAGTATATAGAGGCCCTAGCCATGGGTCAAGACCCTAGTGTAGCAGGCACTGTACAAACATATAAGGCAATCTCTGTCCCAGCACTTAATCTAGGATAATGGCAAGACTCAATAGCTAGAAGAAAAAAGATCAAAAGAAAAGACAGGGTTGATAGGATGCTGCAGTAGTAACATGAACATGTTATGTATAATAAACTAGCTCTTATGGCGTAAGTGATACTTTTATCATTTAAAAATGCATTTCTGTATTCAAGCAAGTGAGGATGAGATGTAAAGTACTTGCATGGTTTTATTTTTTTGTTTATGGAGATAGAATAGAACATGATGTCTTCTCTTTGAGTGCCCCTGTGCTTCAGGTAAAGAATATTCTTCTTCAAATGATGGTTCCTATATGTATCCCAATCATGGGTGCACATATGTGCCAGAAGGTTTTCTTAGCAGTCTCCGTTAACCTGCATGTGCATCATGTCTCCCCTCATATTCCTAGCTGAGGGTATAATAGGCTGTGCGGGTCAACGCCTCTCCACTTCCCTCTTACTGCTCCATGGAGTCAGAACCCCTGTTCCTTCACACTGTTAGTTTTTTAACTAGAGAATGGCTTCACTAGTTCGATTATCTTTCTTGTACTTGTGCTTCTGTTTTGTTTTTTGGTGGGTAGCATAGATAGTTGTATATAGTTGTTATAGTTAGTGATAGCGAAACCCCATCTGGGGTAAGCTTTCCCTTCCCCCACCCTCCTGGGACTGCTCCATGCTCCGGGGTTTAAAAACTGTTTCTTGTCCGTGCTCATTCTCCATGAGCAACGAGCACCAGCAGTGTCTGTATTGTCTCAGGGAGGCTCACATTGCAGCTCGTTGCACGATTTGTAAATCTTTCCCAACTCAGACTGAGGAGTTCCGCCTCCAAAAATATCTAATGGAGGAAGCCATGAGGCCACATGCTCACTCGGATCCAGAACTGTTGGTGCCGTGTCCGTCACCACTGGCGGTGAGTACTCCTCCCAGCACTCCACTGGCAGTCAAGGAGAAGCCCAGGCACGAGCATAAGAAGCACTCTCATGGGCATAAGAGCAGGTCCCTGTCAAGGGCTGCTCCTAAGTGCATCGTTTCCTCCCCAAACCAGGTCGGGTGAGATGTCGCATATTGACTCAGTCACACTGGTGTCCAAGCTTCCATGGTTGGAGGGATGGAGGGACCGACGGTCATCCCTATACCTGCCCACCCGGAGCAGTCACCGGCACGCACACCACCCATCCTGCTGCCACCTCCATACCAGCCAGAGCCACAGAAAACATGACTTCTGAGGGAAGATTGAAAAAATTGGGTTTGTTTAGTCTGGAAAAGAGAAGACTGAGAGGGGACATGATAGTTTTCAAGTACATAAAAGGTTGTTACAAGGAGGAGGGAGAAAAATTGTTGTTCTTAACCTCTGAGGATAGGACTAGAAGCAATGGGCTTAAATTGTAGCAAGGGAGGTTTAGGTTGGACATTAGGAAAAACTTCCTAAGCTCTGGAATAAATCGCTAAGGAGGTTGTGGAATCTCCATCGTTGGAGATGTTTCAGAGCAGTTTAGAGAAACACACCTCTCAGGAATGGTCTAGATAATATTTAGTCCTGCCATGAGTGCAGGAGACTGGACTAGATGACCTCTCAAGATAACTTCTAGTGCTATGATTCCTCATTGGGCCTGGTTTGCTACTATTTACATGAAAGACACCTACTTCCACATCAACATTCACCCGACCCACCAGAAATTTCTCCATTTCCAGGTGGGACGCTACCTCTACCACTTCCAAGTCCTCCCTTTCAGCATAGCAGTGGCTCCATGAGTCTTCACGAAGGTCTTCACTGTCGCGGGCAGCCCAAATGGGCCGCCTCAGCTACTTTGTATACCCCTACCTGGACTGCTGGCTCCTTGTCGCGCTATCCCGACAAGAACTCATCTCTGCCATCCTTGCCCTTCGCACTCTCCTGACCACTCTAGGTATCTGCCTCAACGAGGAGAAATCCATGCTCATACCTACACAATCAACTTTATTGGGGCGTGGCTTGACTCAATTGCGGCATGGGCCTTCCTTCTAGCAGACTGCTTCACAACGCTGACAGCCATAGTTGCAGAACTGCACCACAACCCACACACCATGGTCCACCCTTGCCTTTCCCTCCTGGGACATATAGCAGCCTTTATATCCAGGACACTACATGCACATCTACACATACGTTGCCTCCAATTCTAGATCCTCTCCATCTACAGACCCCACATGGACCATTTGGAGGCCAGAGTCACTATTGTCCAGGCGGTTCTG
Source organism: Natator depressus (assembly GCF_965152275.1). Taxonomy (NCBI): domain Eukaryota; kingdom Metazoa; phylum Chordata; order Testudines; family Cheloniidae; genus Natator; species Natator depressus. Next base: position 119,564,020 of record NC_134235.1, on the reverse strand, counting down.
ACCTTGCTTAGATGGTGGACCAACTCTTCCAAGGTCGTGGTCGGTACCCCCTTCACCTCTCCCATCCTGCAGGCCACCATCACAACAGAAGTCTCCTTGGTGTTCAGGGGGTCCGTCTAGACCATCACACAACCCAGGGTGTCTGGACACCAAAAGAGGCCAGAATGCACATAAATGTGCTCAAACTGAGGGCAGTCCATTTTGCGTGCTAGGTGTTTCTTCTTTTCATTCAATCCCACCACATTCAAGTATGTCCGACACCATAGCAGCGGTAGTGTACATCAACAAGAAGGATGGCACGAAGTCTCCCTCTCTCTGTTCAGAGTCCACCATCCACCTTTGGAACCAGTGCATCAAACACCATGTGAAGCTCCAAGCCATGTAGCTCCCGGGCACGCAAAATTCCCTGGCCAGCATGCTCAGCAGGACTCTCTACTTCAACCATGAGTGGAAATAGGACAATGCCACTCTTCACTACCTCTTCCTCAAATGGGGCACCCCAAGCTGGGATCTCTTTGCCACTCACGAGAACTGCAAGTTGCCCCTTTATTGTTCCAGGGGAGCCATGGGGGAGGACTCGCAGGGTGACACTTCTTCTCCTGCCCTGGACAGGTGACCTCTGCTATGCCTCCCCCCATTCCCATCCACCCATAATGCAAGGTCCAATGGGACTGAGCTACCATAATACTCATAGCTCCATTCTGACCCAATCAGTTTTGGTTCACAGACCTCCTCAGACTCCCTACCTGAATACTGCTCCGCTTCAGAACACTCACAGATCTCCTCACACAAGATCGGTGCCGAGTCCAGCATCCCAACCTGGTCCCTCTTCACTTTGCAGCCTGGTTTTTGCTTGAGGATCGGGATAGACAACGCTTGCTCCACCTTGGTGCGACGCATCCTTACCCAAAGCAAGAGGGCATCCACCAGAGCCTGCTACCAAGTTAAATGGAGACGATTCATCTCATGGTTTCACCGCTGTCACCGTCTATAGAGTACAATCTCCATAACTATCATTCTCAATTACCTCCTCAAGCTTGAGATGTCAGGCCTTGCCTCAGTTCTATACAGATCTACCTGGTAGCCCTTAGTGCCTTTCTCTCCCAATGGAGGGGGTTCCTCTGTGTTTATGCACCCTACCACCATCTGCTTTATGAAAGGTCTCCTCAATACCTTCCCACCAGTACTCTGGTCCACATCCCGGTGGGACTTCAATCTCGTTCTCTCTGTCCTCACTAGAGCACCCTTCAAGCCAGTGGCAATGTGCTCCCTCTCACATCTCTCCATGAAAGGCATGTTCTTAGTGGCCATTACCTCAGCTAAATGGGTCAGCAAACTGGCAATCAGGATGGTTGACCCCCTCCCCCCCCCACACACACACACACACTGTATTCCACAAGGATAAAGTTTCCTTACGGCTACACCCTAAGTTCCTGCCAAAAGTGGTGTCAGAGTTCCATCTTAATCAGTGCATCCACCTCCCTGTTTTCTGTCCCAAACCACACGCCTCCCATGCACACAGGATGCTGCATTCCCTCAAAGTCAGCCATGTGTTGGTGTTTTGCCTCTACAGAACCCACGCCTTTCACGCATCGGCCAAAATGTTTGAAACCATTGCCAACCAGTCCATGGGTCAAGCTTTCTCCTCCCAGCGAATCTCCAAATGGATCTCTGGGTGCATCCATGAATGCTACACACTATCCGATGTACTGCCACCTGATAGTTACAGTGCACTCTACACGAATGCACGCCGTCACATTGGTCTGTCTTGTGGACATCTCATGGCCAGACGTCTGTTGAGCAGCAGCGTGGCACTCAGTACACATGTTCATATACCACTACGCCATTGTCCAAGGGGCTGCTGTGGACGCTGCAGTGGGCTGTGCCATACTGCAGACTGCATTTCCTCATACAGCCTCGCACCCACCTCCACACTAATCACTCTCGCTACTCACCCGTGTTTGGAATACCTATAGGGACCATCACTTGGAGAAGAGGAGGAGGTTACTTACCTGTAACTGGAGATTCTTCCAGATGTGTGGTCTCTATTTGTATTCCAATACCTGCCCTCCATCCTCTCTGCTGCGAACTGGTCTATTCAGGAGTAAGAGGGATCACTGGAGAGGCGTCAACCCGCACAGCTGATTATACCCTCAGCTGAAAGCACAAGGGGACGCACATGTGGGTCATCTGACACTGCTAAGAAAACCTTCCGGCGCATGGCACACATGTGCCCCCACATTCGGAATACCAATAGGACCACACATCTTGAAGAACCTTCAGTTACAGGTACGTAACTTCCTTTTTGGCTTATGGGAGAACAATTTATAACTAATTTTCACTTACTTGACCTGCCTTGACATCCTGGCAGGTTTGAAATGTTGGTGCTGTGTCTTGATGTCAGGAAATTCGTTTTTATGGACTTGGATGCTGTAAGCACTTCGATAATTATCAAATAGTCAGAGTCCCTGCTGAGCTTTATAAGGAGGACTCCATTTTAATTTTAGTAAAACTTGGTGCTGCATTATGTTGACAGAAAGTTTGCCTTGACATTTTAACCACAAATGTCTTGGTGTAGTACAGGAAGTGCAGCACATTTATTAGTACTTCTGCCTTTTGTGATACTAATTTATAGGAATGATCTGCCTTGTGACACAGTTCTACTGTAGTGACTGTTATCTCTTTACCGAGAAGTTGAACACTCCAGTTCATTACAAATTCCAGAGGAGTGTCTGTGTGACTGTATGGCTTTTTAAAACCTATTGCCACACATTCAGGTTTCTTACCTTCAGTAGTTTTGGCTTTATTGCTTTTCTGAGTCTGATTTGATGTGGTCTTCCAAATCTATAGTACTTGGACAAATGAAGGCTTAAAGTTTATATTTCCAACTAGACAGTGACGGAGTGGATGCTTCACAAAGGCATTCATCCTTGAGAAGTAATCATCAAATTATTAAGCTAACATTATCATGAGAACTTCTAAAGATATTCAAAAGAATATGTAATGGCATTTTAAAGTGCTTCAGTAGGACTCTGTTTGAAGGACCTCTAGGGCTACGTTTTCCTGGAACTATGAATGTGGAAAACTACCATTTGGGTTGAAAGAACAGGAGGACTTGTGGCACCTTAGAGACTAACAAATTTATCTGAGCATAAGCTTTCGTGAGCTATGGCTCACTTCATCAGATGCATGCAGTGGAAAATACAGTAGGAAGATTGTATATACACAGAGAACATGAAACAATGGGTGTTGCCATACACACTGTAACGAGAGTGATCAGTTAAGGTGAGCTATTAGTAACAGGAGAGAAAAAAAACCTTTTGTCATGATAATCAAGATGGGCCATTTCCAGCAGTTGACAAGAACGTGTGAGAAACAGTTGGGGGGGAGAACATGGGGAAACAGTTTTACTTTGTGTAATGACACATCCACTCCCAGTCTTTATTCAAGCCTAATTTAATGGTGTCCCGTTTGCAAATTAAATTAGGCTTGAATAAAGACTGGGAGTGGATGTGTCATTACACAAAAGCTTATGCCCATGAAAGCTTATGTTCAAGGTTAGTCTCTAAGGTGGTTGGTCTCTAAGGTGCCACAAGTACTCCTGTTCTTTTTGCGGATACAGACTAACACGGCTGCTACTCTGAAACCTGTCATTTGGGTTGAGTGTGCTATTGGACCCTGAGGTGCACCAGTAATATAGAAGCTTTGCTGGTGCTTGAGACACACTACCACTGTGGAGGCTGGAAGGAAATTGTTGTTTGTCTGGTATGTAGGCTTGTCAACCAAGTGTGTCCTTGGGTGTGGCTTTTTCATAGCTATTCATAACAGCCTAGTCTTTCATGATTTTTAAACCATGAATGTGCTGATAAGACACTTACGTTGCCTATTAAACAGCAAACCACAGCATTCTTTGGAGTTTTTTAGTTCTCTTATGTACCTCATTTCTTAACTCTCTTTCCTAGCTCAATGTCAATTGCTGCAAGCCTTGTGAGTGAAGATACAAAGACCAAGTTTTTGAACAAAATGGGCCAGCTGACTACATCAGGTGCCATGTTGGCTAACGTGTTTCAGAGGAAGAAGTGAAATTTGGAAAAGAAATTCAAAGAAACACTAAGATGGACCTCATGCAGACTGGTTCCTTGTACTTGAAGTTCTTGCCTTTTTATTTCCCCTGTCTGATGTTCTTGTAGTATAATTTTATTCTAACCTCCAAAGATATTTGCACTGCTTTTGAATATCGCTGTGTATCTGTTAATTTTGGGGTTAACTGTGGTTGATATAAAACTGAATTCATAGTCTGTACCAAGTCCCTGTTCTGTGTTCTTGTCTTTCCAGCATTTTTTATATAGTGAAAGGTATTTTTTATTTTATTTTCTGACAAGATATCAGCAAAGTATTATACACGGAGCTATTACAATGGTACTTAAAATAATGTAAATTTGAAGTCATTGTCATAAAGTAATAAAAGTGGAGATTACTTATGTATTTAAATTATGAAAAAGTAGTGCAGAATTTTTTATGTTTCTAAAATGACAAGGAAGAGCCACCAGCACAAGTCTCTGCTTTTTGGATTGTGTTTTTGTAAGTACTGTACGTCTCCAGTCTGGAGGAATTGGAGCACATAATGTATAGAACTACTTGCACTACATTGATCCACGGGAAACTCTCAGCATTTCAGATACTTCAGTGCATATTCTGTAAGTAGTTTATCAGATTCTCCAGATAAACCTCTTCTGTCTGTTGAGGGGTTTTTTGTTTGTTTTTTCACTTTAACTGAAGCACTTTAACTATTAGTCTACCTACTGAAAGGCACATGCCCTGATGAAAGAAAGTAAACTGATGCTCAAGATAAATCTGACCAAGTAGTCAAGCTAAAAGGGTCTGACTCTTCCAGGGTCTTGTAAGATCCTCGGGTCAGAGCCAATACACTGCACTAGAGACGTCTACAGACAGAACAACCATACGCAAAAGAGCAATCTCCTCTTCCCCTCGCTGCACAGTAGTGTGCAGGCTGATGGCTAAAAGCAGTAATTAGACTGGTTAGCTTATCTAACCCTCAGTTCAGACTTTGGAAGAAAATATTTTAAATAATAAATTAATGAGAATTTGTGACATACAAAATGTCTCTAAAATATTCTCAAGTAGATTATGTACGTGTTTATAAAATCCATATACCTATTTTTAGAGAATAAAAGCAATCTTTAAAAGCAGTGTCTTTAACAATTATTAGGGTTTTTTTTTTATCCCTTTGACAAACATTGACAAAAAAGCATCTTCACAAATTCCAAGTCTGTCCTTGCTCTTATGGACACTTTCACTGTATTTTGGTTAATGTAAGCGTCTGAATGTAAACTAAAGTGCACATGTCAAACAAAAATTCTAAATGGAAAAAGTGAGCGATTCTCTGAAAGGGTGACAATACCATTAGAATTTGACGTATTAACTTTTTTTGGCAATTGGGGAAGTGAAAGGAATGGATAGATAACAAAAGGATAGATTTCTGAAAGAGAATGTGAATGTAGTGCTCCCCAGGCACATAGCTAATACTCGCTACTAATAGTCCTAACTACTTTGTATCTTTGCCTAATGGCACTGGATGCACATTGCCCAACATACTTGCAAAGTGAGAGCCTGCTACACCCATATCACAACAATCCTTTTTACACTGTACGAGAGGCCTTTTAACAGGCAGCTGAGTTCCTTCCCATAGCTTGTTACCATGAAATAACTATGCTCTTACACACTATCTGACTGTGAAATGATGAAGACGTTCCTGAAGAATTGGAAGTGGCTAACTTTCCTGTCAATTGTTCTGTTATAAATAAAGAGTTTTGCATACGAGCCTTGTATGTTTATTTCTAAGCATCACAAAGAAAGATTGCTATACCCAAATGGCTGCAAGGAAATCTCCTCAGTTTCCCTCCAATTTCTGTTTTTTTTATACATACGTATTGTGGTGTGTGCAATTTTGTGTGTGTGTGTGTGCGCCTACCTACAGGCATGTGTACATTATTAGTTTACCTGATCTACAAAGTATGCCTGGCACAGATGTGGGCCTCATCTTGGAAAGACAGGAGATGGAAAGTCACACAGGAGTTGCTTTCCCATAGCAAAGCTCCACATTTGGAGAGACTGGAAAGGAATGGGGCACAGCTTGCAAGGTCCATCAAAGTCCTGAATGCTTCATGAGGTCCCAAGGACCCTTGTCAATTTATGTTTTACATCTAAGCAAATTCTAAGACTCGGCATCCGTGTGCAACCATACTGGTGTAATTGGAGTCAAATGGAATGTTCGTGAATCATGAGAAATTACAGCCCTCCATATACAATCGACTCAAGCATTGAGTAGTATTTTTATGGACTCTGGATGGATGATTGTAAGTAGGCTGGAGTCTGGGCAGTACCGATACAATTAAGGGCGAAGAATTGAAGTTTTGTGACCACAGAGATAAGTCCGTGTGTGGTGGATGGGTATGCCTGTCAGGGCAGTGCTGTGGGTGCACACTTGAGATGTTTAAACTTGTCTGTAATTACACACCCACACACAAACGTGTTGAAAACATTCAAAGGTGCACAGTCAAACATTGAAAAGTTACGAAATACCAAAATTAAGGTTGCCTGTGCATCCTCAAATCAGCCACGTGCATATGCATTCTGGTAGTGTTTAATTATATGATCACACACTATTTCTTCCACAGGTACCCTGTCTCAGTCAGTGCACTGAAGGGACATTGCTCTCAATTAAGGCGCAACTATTCTGTATTTTATTTTCTCGTTCTGTGATGGAATGCCTTATTTACTGCACACTATTCAAACACTGCTCTGAATAAAGACTTAATTTCCACGTTTTTTTCCTGTGGCGCTCATTACTACCGTATCTGAGTGCATCACAAACATAATACATTTATTTTCACAACACCTGTGTGAGACGAATGGGGTATTACCCTCATGTTATAGACAGGAGGCACAGAGAGGTCAAAAGTATACAAGATTTTTCAAAATATACAGCATTATATAGCACTTTTTATATGTTCAAAGCACAGCTCCCATTGACTTCAGTTGCAGCTGTGAATGTTCATCATTTCTGCAAATCAGACCCTGGGATCAGGCACCCAGAAAATGAGGAACACACAATTAGTGACCACAAGTGAAAAGTTTGGTTTAAGTTGTGTGACCAGACAGCAACTGTGAAAAATCAGGAGAGAGGGTGGGGGGTAATAGGAGCCTATATAAGAAAAAGACTCAAAAATCAGGACATCTGGTCACCCTAGGTTTAAGTGACTTGTTTAGCATCAAATCGGAACTCTGTGTCACAACCAGATATAGAAAATAATTCTTTATGGCAGCATTTAACTGCCTTAATCATGAGACTGTCAGTTCTCTGCCTATAATCCCCTGCCTCATTCACTACACCTTCCAACTTCTGCAACATACCAGGTAGAAGTTCTATAGATAAATCTCCATTACTGCAAGTTCTGATTCATCTCCAGAGCAGATTTATCCTGTGCACTGAATGAGGCAGGAATCCTGTGGAAAATGTAGGATGTGATCATGTAATTAAAGACTATCAGAATGTGTATGCACAAAGGGGCAGAATTAAGGTTGCAGAGGCAGCCTTAATTCTGGCATTTCCTAGTTTTTTCAGTGCTTGACTTTGCATCCTTAATGTTCTCTTAAAGTATTTGTGTGTATGTAATTTCCTAGGGATTTAGAAAAACAACCTGAAAAATAGAAATCCCATAATGTGCTATTATATTGACACCCCCCTGGGTCATCAGCAGGGTTGGGAACTTCAGATTCTTCACACATATCTTTGCCACATGAGCTAACAGTAACTGATAGAGTAGTAGGATGTCATCTTCTATGTCAGTGATACTCAGACCTCAGTGGTTCAAACGCCAAATTAGCGATCAACATTACCCAAAAAAGCCACAGTAGCATGAATTCATTGTTTCATTTAAAATATATATAATAGCTTTGGTTAATAATTAAATCACAAAGTGTTTCAATATTATGTGCTATAAAGAGCCACAGGAGACACATTAAAGAGACACTTTTGGCTCCCAAGCCTCAGTTCTGAGTATCACTGCTCTATTTAGACTAGCATTAGAGGTGAATGGAATGCTTTGTCAGTGGGTTTCAGATATTTGCTGACAAAGTAATGGTGAGACTTGACTCTTGGGTTCCAAGGCCTCATACTGCCTCTGGTAAAAACTTCCTTGGAATGTCTAAATATTATAGGTACCTTTTCCAAACCAAGTATGTGTAATTCTATATGAGATCTGATTCTGACAAATAAAATGATCACAGAACTAAAAATCTGTGGTTGTCAAGGTGCAGCTGATCATGACCTAATTATATTTGTTTTGTGCTAACCAAATAGGTCTGTTACTAGACAGGGATGGTAAAATAGTCAATGTAGAAAAGTCAAAAGCATTCAAAAATATGTACTCTTTATTTGTATCATTGCAATGCTAATTGAAATAATTGCTATTCCAGCAGCAAGAGAGGAGGTTAAATAGCAACTGCTAACAAATGCTTTAAATCTTCAGGGCCAGATAACTTGCACCCAAGAGTTTTAAAATAATTGACCAAGGAGCTCTCTGACTCATTGATGTTGATATTTAACAAATTGTGGGATACAGAGGAAGTTCCAGACTGCAGGAAAAAATGAATGTGCCAATATTTTAAAAGGATTAATGGGATGACCTGTGTATCTATAGGCTGGTTAGCTTGATATCAATCCTGAGCAAAATCCTGGGAAGTCTGATGTGGAATGGAAGCAGTAAAGATTTAAAGGTTTGTTTTTATTGTTCATTTGTAAAACACCTAGCAACCCTAAAAGGACCCCATTGTGTTAGGAGCTGTACAAACAGAACAAAAAGTCCACGTCCCAAAGAGCTTGCATAATTAATGCCAATCAACATGGTTCAATGGAAGTAGGCTTTGTGGAACTTGATGTGGGTTTTTAAGATAACAAAGGTAACTGGTGCCATAATATACCTGGAGTTCTGTAAGGTATTTAACTTAGTACTGCATAACATTCTGATTTAAAAACTAGCACTATACAGAATCAGTTCAGTGCATATTAAATCGATTAACTGTCTGGCTGATCTAAAAAAAAAATTGTAAATAACGAATCATCATCCAATCATCATCAGTCCCCTCCACTCATGGCAGGACTAAGTATTATCTAGACCAGTGGTCTCTAACCTTTTTACACACACGATCACTTTTTGAATCTAAGGGCAACTCATGATTTACCCTGCCCCTCCCCTGAGGCCCACGCTGCTCACTCTATCCCCCCTCTCTCCATTGCTCACTCTATCCCCCCTCTCTCCATTGCTCACTCTTCCCCCACCCTCACTCACTTTCACTAGGCTGGGGCAGGGGATTGGGGTTCAGGAGGGGGTGTGGGCTCTGGGCTGGGGCCAAGGGGTTCCCAATGTGGAAAGAGGCTCTGGACTGAGCCTGGGTGCAGGAGGGGGTGAGGGGTGCAAGCTCTAGGAGGGAGTTTGGCTGCAGGAGGGGCAGAGTGTTGGGGTGCAGGAGGGGGTACAGGGATGGGGGTGAGGTGTGGCTTACTTACCTCCAGTGGCTCCCGGTCGACGGCAGGTGCAGCGAGTCTTAAGGCAGACTCCCTGCCTACCAGCCAATGGGAGCTGCATGATCATATAATTAAACAGTGTGTGATCATATAATTAAACACTATCAGAATGCATATGCATGTGGCTGATTTAAGGATGCACAGGCAACCTTAATTTTGGCAATTCCTAACTTTTCAATGTTTGACTGTGCACCTTTGAATGTTTTCAACACGTTTGTGTGTGGGTGTGTAATTATAGACAAGTTTAAACATCTCAAGTGTGCACCCACAGCACTGCCCTGACAGGCATACCCATCCACCACACACGGACTTATCTCTGTGGTCACAAAACTTCAATTCTTCGCCCTTAATTGTATCGGTATTGCCCAGACTCCAGCCTACTTACAATCATCCATACAGAGTCCATAAAAATACTACTTAATGCTTGAGTTGATTGTATATGGAGGGCTGTAATTTCTCATGATTCACGAACATTCCATTTGACTCCAATTACACCAGTATGGTTGCACACGGATCCCGAGTCTTAGAATTTGCTTAGATGTAATTTGCTTGCAGGCAGGAGCAGCGCGCAGAGGGAGATTCGGGGCCATGGGGCTGCAGTGGCCATTTCTGGGAGCAGTGTGGGGCCGGGATAAGCAGGGAGTCTGCCTTAATGGCAGCCACACTACGCTGCTGCCGGAAATCACGATCAACAGGGAGATCCTCTAGGATCGACCAATCGATCGCGATAGACCGGTTGGTGACCACTGATCTAAACCATTCCTGACAGGTCTTTGTCTAACCTGCTCTTAAAAATCTCCAGTGATGGAGATTCCACGACCTCCCTAGGCAATTTATTCCAGTGCTTAGCCACCCTGACAATTAGGAAGTTTTTCCTATAGTCCAACTTGAACCTCCCTTGCTGCAATTTAAGCCCACTGTTTCTTGTCCTATCCTCGGAGGTTAAGAAGAACAATTCGTCTTCCTCCTCCTTGTAACAACCTTTTATGTACTTGAGTACAGCTCTAGGCTTTTCTGTATTCTCCCCACCACTACACGCTACATATTACCACTGCTACCAGTTGGTGGGGTGGGAGGGGTGCTCCCCTGTTATTAAAGCTCTAAAGGAGCTGTGCTGCCAGAGGAGGTGTGGTGGCACAGCGCCTTTTGTATGGATGGCCCTGACTTCCTATGCACCCCTTGTCATCTGCTAGGTTTGTAGCTAGAACCTGCAGCCTCTTCCACTAAGGGGAAAATCTCACCTCCTGGCAGGATAGTATGGGGGAATCTCCAAGAGGGAGACCCTCCCAGAAGATTTCTTCCAACATTTGTAATGTGAGAGGAAGCAAACTGGCCCATACATGTATAACAAGAAAAAACCTCAAGTCCCTTGCATAGGCAGATGCCTATTAATACTATCACTATAAATACTTTCCTGAATACAACATTGTCACAATATATTTGAGCTCTTCTACTACAAGAAATCGAGTTGGATCCCTAGGTCCTGGCACCTGCTGTGTTCCAGAGTCAGGAGAAGAAAATCTTTGATTTCCAAAGACAGGTATTCCATAAACTCCATTGGGAGCTAGAATGGAGCCAACAATAGAATGGCATTTCCATAGCATTTCTGGTTAGTGTATCTTAAATTACTATTATATGTTAAACATTAGCCAAATACAAAAGATGAGTGTTGCCTGAAGCATAATATTGTGCATTAAAGCTGGAGGTGAACCGTATTTGCTGACCAGCTGCGAGGAGCTCGTGGTCCCAGCCATTAATGTCTAGTAAATAGCCTGCAATGAGATAATTGCTGTTATAAACTGGAAGTGGGGAGAAATAGGTGAAGATTTTGAAACAATAGGGTTTTCATTGAATAGGGTATCCCTAGAGAATAAATGTTCTGCACTACTTAGTCAAAATATGTGACTCATCTTAATATTCACTGTTGGTTTTGTTTTGTTTTTTTTTCTTTTTCATTTTTACTACTCAGTTGATGTTAGATCATAATTTTAATGTTATTCTTTGTATGTAATTGATTGAGAAAACTAAGGAGTATGGGGGCCAGCACAGACCACTGGGTGGCTTTGGAGAATGAGTAAAGGGACGTGTAGCTTTCATTGTGGCAGGTTGTTGCTCTAGACCAGCCCAGTTGAAATAACTGTAACCACCGAAAATCTAGTGTCAAATGAGTTAGTCATCTCAGTCTTCTTTCTTGTTGAATCCATATTGAAAAAAATCACTATCACAAACAGGCTCAATACCACATGGGCATGGAAACTGATCTACCCTCACATCTTGAAAAAGTCTAACCCCCAGATCAGAACTGAGGTATATTAGCTGGGCACTATAACAGAGCTTCCATTATTGTATCCAGTGCTGTTCTTGTTCTTGTTGAATAAAGAATTTCAGCCTCCAAACTTTTTTTGTCATCAATTTTGGTCTCCAAGATCAAGTTGGTACCTCTTAGGAACACTAAAAATGTTAAAAGTTAAAAATTAACCAACAATTAACTTTTCCTACCAGGAATACTTGGGTATTGTTATAGCCTCAATGTTCTGAGTGCTAAGTTATCAGTTATGCATGCCGATATGTTTTCTTTAAATAAATACTTCACATGTTAGCAGCAAATGATTGCAAGAATTTATGTCTTTAAGAGGGCTGCAAACATCATTTTATTGACACAGTTAACTCTAATATGTTCTTGTGATGTTGTTGAAAACATGTCAAGTGTAAGCCACCCTATGAATAATTTACAAACTCTTGTTATAAAAATTACTCTAATGGTAATGAAAAATATCTGTTCTGTTTAAAATTGGAAGGAGAGACAAGGTGGGTGAGGTAATTTCTTTTATCTGGACCAACTTCTGTTGGTCAAAAACACAAACTTTCAAGCTACACAGAGATCTTTGAGAATGTAATAGGCTGGGAATAACATGGATACACTAACACTCCAAACCAAAATCCTAAAGTAAATTGGACAGAGCAACATTTACTTCAAAAGGAAAAAATCTTTTCAAGTTGTTCTTCTTGTGACACCTCAATATTCACCACTGTCATGTAATTAGGATATGTTTTGTACAAAGTACGCCTTTTGAGGTATCATTCTAAAAGTCTTGGCCTGCTAGACAGTTATATCTCATTGGATTGTATGTACTATTGTCATATGTGAAGTTATGAAGTTTGGCGGTGTGTGTGTTACTGAAACATGTTGAGGTTGGGAACACCCACAAGCAGCCTTTCGGGTTCAACAGTAAAAAGGCCAAACAATGTTAATGGCTTATTGAGGAAATGCACACAAGCACAAGGATTGCCCTAGGAACTGTGTACAACAGAAACCTCTCAGAAATAGCACTACACAATGGGAACTGTTTGACCCAGGTCACAGCAAAAGAGCTTTCTAGCAAGTGGGAAGAAGATATAAAAGGGGGGAAATGACATCCTGAGGGGACCTCACTCTCCCTACAACAACACACCTGGGAACACCTGAGGAACAAGGACTGAACAGGGGGGAAGCGATGGTCCCAGGCTAAGGGATTTCTAGCCTGTGTATGAAAACCCAGGAAACCCACGCTGCAAAGCCAAGACAGCTTGTGCCTGAAGAATCTGCCATCCTGTTTATCACTCAGGGTGAGAATTTGCTAATTCATAACCTATCTATCTAGTGGGTTAAGATCAGTTTGCAGTTTTGTTTATTTACTCGGTAATCTGCTTTGATCTGTTTGCTATCATGTATAATCACTTAATCTATCCTTTTGTAGTTAATAAACATATTTTATGTTTTAATCCAAACCAGTGTGTGTTTGACTAACGGGTCTGGGGAAAATTTCATCTTGGTTACCACAAGTGTGCATAGTCCTCTTCACATTGAGGGAGAAGCGAACTGGGTGTTAAACCCATATACTGGCCAGAATTGACCAGGGCAGAGACTCCCTGCCCTGAAGAGTTTATAGTCTCAAAACCCTCCAATTCTGCAAAGATTACACATGCAGGAATGGTATCTAAAGAGCCATGACGGAAGTATAATGCCCATTTTACAGATGGACAACAGAGGGATTAAGTGATATTCCCAAAATGACAGTATATTTGTGACAGAGCTGGGAATTGAATCCTGAGCTCTAGAATCTCATTGCAGAGCCTTAATTACAGGACCATCTTTATCTTCACTTTTATGCTAACAATTTTTTGATGAGAAAAAGAAAAATGGCACATTTTGCCCACAGATTAATCATTCCTTACCAAAACTCCTTGAAAATAGCAGCCATGTTTTCCTCTAATATTGAGATTTCATTTTCAGCTCCTTTAAAAGCTTTTAATACTGTGTTTACTGTTGTGCTCCTAGATTTAAACTATTCGTGTCAGTGTATAATTTTTATTTCTCCCTCTCTCTATCTCGCCTCTTCAAGATGAAAGATGGTAAAGAGAGGGTAACCTGAATGGTTGAAGTGATCAGCTGTTAAAATGTTTCATAAATTAGATTTCATGGTATGACAGATCTCACAAAGGAAAAGGTTTTGATAACAGGGACCATGCTTCTGCCATATCCTTGGTGAACAAAGTGCTAACCCAACTCCCTTCTTGGGGGCTAGGTTTGATACTGGGAGATGCTTGTGAACCATATTTCGTGGTGATTTCTAGCCTCTATACTTCACTTGTGATGTCCTTTATTGGTATGTGCATTTGCTGCATGTGCCTCTAGTCTGTTTATCCCATAAAATTTATATTAAAAGCTGGTATTGGTATTCTCAAAAAAAAGTGGGGGGGGCTCTATTAATAAAATTTGAAAAAATGTGAATACTTGAAAATAACATTCCAGCTTTTTTGATAAAGGGAAAGGAAGAAGCGATTAAAGATTTACAAAACTATAACTTACCTGACATCTGTTTCTTCCCACTTTCAAGTAAGAAAGCTGTCGTTTGTTGTGGTTAGTCTTTTTTCAGATTCCCAGCGTCAGCATAATGGCATCTGTCATAAATAAAGGGAAGGGTAGCCACCTTTCTGTATACACTGCTATAAAATCCCTCCTGGCCAGAGGCAACATCCTGTTACCTGTAAAGGGTTAAGAAGCTCAGCTAACCTGGCTGGCACTTGACCCAAAGGACCAATAAGGGAACAAGATATTTTCAAATCTTGGCGGTGGGGGAGAAAGGCTTTTGTTTGTGCTCTTTGTTTACATTTTGTTCTCTCTTGGGACTGAGAGAGGCCAGACAGAAATCCATCTTCTCCAACCCATCCTAATCCAAGTCTCTAATATTGCAACCAGTATAGGTAAGCCAGGTAAGGCAGATTAGTTTAATTTTTGTTTTATGTGAATTTTCCCTGTATTAAGAGGGAGGTTTATTTTGTTTTCTATAACTTTAAGGTTTTGCCCAGAGCGGGATCTTCTGTGTTTTGAATCTGAATACCCTGTAAAGTACTTTCCATCCTGATTTTACAGAGGTGATTCTTTTACCTTTTCTTTAATTAAAATTCTTCTTTTAAGAACCTGATTGATTTTTCATTGTTCCTAAGATCCAAAGGTTTGGGTCTGTGTTCACCTGTACCAATTGGTGAGGATTCTTATCAAGGAAAGGGGGTGTAGGGCTTGGGGGGGATATTTTGGGGGAAGACATCTCCAAGTGGTCTCTTTCCCTGTTCTTTGTTTTAAACGCTTGGTGGTGGCAGCATACTGTTCAAGGACAAGGCAAAGTTTGTACCTTGGGGAAGTTTTTAACCTAAGCTGGTAAGAATACGCTTAGGGAGTCTTTCATGCAGGTCTCCACATGTCTACCCTAGAGTTCAGAGTGGGGAAGGAACCCTGACAGCATCCTTTGAAACTAGAACTATTTACCCGCATTTATAGTTCATTAGAGAGAGAATTTTATATTTAAAAAATAGAATATTAGCGCTACATTAGACTGCAACATAATATATACTCACAATGAGGCAGAGTTAAAGTTGTGCATTCAACTTTACCTTTAGCATTTCATGATTTTCTAACCTTAACCATGCAATCTTAACACAGTACTTAATAGTTCTAAGACATGCGTCTTTGGGGGGAGGCAAAAGCAGAAGCCATTTCACTGTACAGTCAGTTGTGAAGGCATGCCTAGAGCTGGGCTTTTTCTGTGGAAATTTTCAACAACAATTAAACAGTTAATTTTGGTGTGAAAACGCAACAGAAATTTTCTATTCAGAAGGGCTACCACAGTGCCTTAAGGGAGGGTCCAGTTCAGATGCCTCATGTCCAATTCTCCTGTGTGTGCTTAATTCCCGGGCCAGACTACATTTCCCATGATGCACCACAGTCTCATCTTTTACCATAATGCATGAAGGGAGTCCCATAGCAACTGTGGATCACTGGAGATGTAGGCTGTCTGAGGCATCCAGACTATAATGGAGAATAGAGGCATGCGACATCATGGCAGCATTTCTGAATTGAAGTTTTGATTTGGGGGTATTTGGGTTTTTTGACAAAATTTTCTCCAGAAAGTGGACATTTTTTAAAAATTGTATAGTTGTGAACCCTATTTTCTGTCAAACAGTTTTGGTGTAAAACTTTTGACCAGCCGTACCTAGAACATCTATGGCTAACATTATCATTTAAGCTTTGACAAAACTTCCTACTATACATTTGCCAGTTCTTATTTTTCAGACCTTCATAATTGGATTTCCAAGGCTCTACTGCACTATACAGTCAGTAAGAAGACACCAAGTGATTCACTGGGGTTTGGATCAGTTTCATAGCATGTAAATCAGAAACAAATGCCTTCACTCAAGCTTTCAAGAAATAATTGACCTTCACATGGAGACAAAAGTTGCAGGCATGAAGTGGAAATTTCACCCCCAAAGATGAATGTTTCAGGAGGAAACAAGCATCTGTGCAGAGGAATTATAATAGAAACTGTTTTGCAATTCTGGGCATCCTAAAGTCCTTCTGGCTTTCTCCTGTAAATCTGTAGCCTGAATCAGCAGTTAGTAATAAACAGTGCTTACAGTTTCAGTATTGTGCATGCAAGTAAAAAGAGGAAGGAACTTAACCGATTGTTCTATTTAAGAGCATAGGCGTGGGAAGCAGGGGTGTGGGGGGTGCTGCAGCACCCGCAGGTTTTATGTGGAGTCCTGGCTGGTGGCCCCGCTCCGGGCTGCAGGGGGTGTTTTGCATCCCGGCTGCTGGCCCCGCACCCTGAGGTCCGAGCTGCCACGCCCAGCCACACACGCAGGGACCCGCATCCTGGCTGCCAGCCCCACACCCAGGGGTCCGCGCTTCCAGCCCCATGCCTGGGGATCCCAGCTGCCGGCCCCGCACATGTGGAGGCCCGGCTGCTGGTCCCGCACACGGGGCTCTGCTACTGGCCCCGTGCCTGGCCCCAGCCATGGCCCCAGCCTCGACCCTTATCCCTGTCTGTGTCTTCCCCTCCGGGAGACATGGCCCTGCTCCTGGCCTCAGCTCAGGGGGGACCAAGGTAAAAAGTTTGGGAATAGTTTTGCTGGCTTTCAGCACCCCACCATAAAAAGCGTTCCAGTGCCACTGTTTAAGAGCAGCATTTCTGTGTATCTTAAATATGATCATTTAAAAATACCCATACAATGCAGAAGACTGAGGATTTCCAGCATGAGGAGTGTGCACAGCTTCTTCAGAAGAATTTTCACCCATTACTGTGATTCTGTTCTGTTAGTACCATTCCAGAATACTTTCCATACAAATAAGCCATTCTTAGTGATCAGCTACCTCTTTTACCAACTTTATAACCCAGACCCCAACAGGGTCTGAATGAATGCTTCCCTGACAGCTAGCTGGGAGGGGGAGAGACTTTGGGTGTGTTTATGTAAATACAGTTTTCTTCTGCTCTACTTATATATTTAGCAGATACAGCGATGTCAAAGTGATCAACTTTGGCTGGTGTTGGGTACAAATCACCTTAGTATTGAAGGCAGGGGTAGTGAAATACAGTTACCAATGTTGTAATTATTATAGGAATACAGGAAAGCAGGACTGTGCTTAACCTGTCACAAATGAGGGGGCCACCCTCAGTTGAAAGTACCTTGTTAAGCCAGGGGCTCGAATGTCAGAGCCTTGTGAAAATAAGAGGGGTGGGGACAGGCAGCCGGTGGAGAGGCGCAGTGAGGAGCCAAATGGTAAGAGTGGCCTGTGAGTGGCCAGCAGGGTGGTTGGCAAAGAGGGGTAGCAAGTGAGTGCCCAAGCAGCAGAGCGAGTAAAGTGTCACTTTACCCAACCGGGGGGGAGGTAAACTCTGCAGATGCACCTCTGAGCTCTGGGTCTGCACTGACCAAGGACAGGAACTGTGAGTGGGGTGCAGAGAAGGGTCAGGCATGTGAAAGGGACTTTTGGGTTGCTGTACTTAAGAACCTGAGTGGAAAAGGACGCTGCTCAACTTACTTGGGTCTTTTACTCATAGTTTATGTTTATGAACCCTGTTTGTGGTGTTTCCCAAATTAATGCTGAGTTACTGCCCCTCTTTTTATTAAAAGTTTCTTTTCTATGCTCAGACTCTGTGCTTGCGAGTGGGGAAGTATTGCCTCTCAGAGGTTCCCAGGTGTGGTGTGTTACCCAGGTTACTGGGTCGGGGCTTGATCCGGTTCTGTGTTGTATCAATGGAAAGGAACCCCTAGATATTGAACCCGTCTCTGGCTGCTGCTGGCTCCACCTGGCAGAAGAGTTACAAATGCATTACTTTGTAAAGCTCCTGTGTGTGTGCTTGGCAAAGTACAAACACAGATGGAGAATATGTCCCTGTCCCAACACACTCCTGAACTCATCATCGGCAATCTCTCAGTTTGAGGATGTTCTCTACCATGGATTTACATATGGGTCCTGAGATTCATAGATATTAAGGTCAGAAGGGACCATTATGATCATCTAGTCTGACCCCCTGCACAATGCAGGCCACAGAATCTCACCCACCCACTACTGCAATAAACCTCTCACCTATGTCTGAGCTATTGAAGTCCTCAAATCATGGTTTAAAGACTTCAAGGTGCAGAGAATCTTCCAGCAAGTGACCCGTGCCCCATGCTACAGAGGAAGGCAAAAACCCCCAGGGCCTCTTCCAATCTGCCCTGGAGGAAAATTCCTTCCCGACCCCAAATATGGTGATCAGCTGAACCCTGAGCATGTGGGCAAGATTCACCAGCCAGATACCTCAGGATTCAGGAGTCTGATCCTGGAACCCCATATCTTCCCCCAGAACATTTCCTGGCAGGTTAGCTGCCTGCTGAAAGAAAGTTCTTTCTTTTTCTTTCTCTCTTTTCAAGGGCAAGGTGCTGCTCCTCGAAGCGGGCCACTGCCTGATGGAGAATGTACTGCCATTGAGGTCAGTTCGTGGCTTGCTCCTCCCAGCTTGCGATGTCCATATCAGTTTTCTTGAAATTCGCTTTCAATGTGTCTTTGTAGCGTTTTCTCTGACCACCACAGAGTCTCTGACGAGGGGTGAGCTGAGAGTAAAGGGTTTGTTTTGGGAGGCGATAATCTGGGATCCACACACAATGTCCAGCCCAGTGGAGTTGATGCATAAGAATCATTGCTTCAATGCTGGTGACATTGGCTTCTGTAAGGATGCTGGGATTAGTGCAGCAATCTTCCCACTTGATGCGAAGGATGTTCCAGAGGCATCATTAGTGGTACCTCTCCAGACTCTAGAGGGGCTGTCAGTAGGTCACCCAGGATCCAGTGCACAAGTGCTTCCTTTGGGAGACTGCTCCGACGCGTTTTCATGGACTATGACCTAAGGAAGGATGCTAAGATTCAGGTCTATAAGACAGTTGTCATCCCTACACTTCTCTATGGATGTGAAACCTGGGTGACTCTTGAACTAGACTGTGTGAAAGGGTGCAGTGTACACCCAAATTCTATTCTCTTTTAGAATCAGATATCATGTCACTGAAAATGCAGGGGATGTATAATATGTACATGCACACAGAGAGATGGTGTATCAAGAGTTCAGTAGGCTCAAAAAAGGATTTAAAAGATAGATAATGACACCACCCACAGTTACATTAGCTAGCATTTTAACAAATATGAGGGATATTTAAAGCATGGGCCAAGCACTAAATGATAAGTTTAGAAAGAAACTGTCTCCATAAGTGGGTGTGATTGTGCCCTACAGGGTTTCTTGCACCTTCCTCTGAGGCATGTGGAACTGGTGGTTACTGGTGACATTGGACAAGATGGAGCAATGGTCTGATCTGGTATAACAATTCCAGTGTACCTAGTGACCAGGCCTAGCATCTTAGGTGGCAATTTTATTACAGCCCAAGTATTGAACGGGCTGGGAAAGTGAGCTGCTTTCTCACCCCAGAATTAGCTTCACCTGGCACAGGATGGAGGCACAAGGGTAAGAATCATACCCTGCTGCTGCCTTTGCTATACTGACAGATGTATGGGAGAGCAAAGGTGGGTGAGGTAAATAGTTCTGTGTAGCTCAAAAGCTTGTCTGTCACCAACAGAAGTTGGTCCAATAAAACATATTGCCTCACCCACCTTGTCTCTCTTGTGTATATAATGCAGAAAGAGCAGACTTTGCTCTCTAGATGTGTCGAGCCAGCCCTTTTTACAAGCACTGAAATGTAAAAGTAAATTCAAGATTCCTGGGATTAGCAGGGAGGGGAGTGACCCTAAATCATAAGAAATCGCTATTGTTTAGAGAGGAATACCAATGTATTTATGTCGCCACTTGCACTGTTGTTGCTATGTGCCTTTGGGTGCTGAGGTTGTGTGATTTCAGAAGAAAGCTGTGTCATGCATGAAGCCTTTCTCCGGATTAGAACGCTGTGAGGAAAAACCTAATGGCCCATTTTCTCCTCACACCCAGGGCTGTTTGAAAGGGTAATTCATCTGTGGAGGAAACAAAGAATAGTGGCACAAGCAAAGAGCACCGTTTCCCTTTGTGTCTGATCTTTTGTAGGTGTGGAATAACCTATAAAGCTATGTTTCTTCTGGTCATGGGCCAAATCTAAATACCCAAGAAAAAGAGCAACTTCCTGATTAGATCATCTTAGAAACTCGTTCCCCACCTCCACCTGCCCTGGTGCAGCGCATATACACAGAAAGACAGCACAGCTGAAGATGCTTCCCACTGGTTTAAGGAGTTTGTTGTTGATAAAGAGGAGAGGGGAGTTGCAGTGTAGTGGATTTAATGCCTATCTGGTATAATTTTCACAGAGCCAGAGGCAAAGGGCAGGAATTTGCTGGGTCCACTGAGGGCAAGTTGCAGGAGGCAGTGTGAGGGGGAGTAGAAGGGCAGTTTCAGGAAGTAGTGGAAGGGAAGGGTCATCAGGAAATTTCTGGATGGGGGGTGGGGGCCGGAGGCACTGGGAAAGAACAGGGCAGTAGGACTTTGCCAGAGGTAGTCGAAGGAAGGGGACAGCAGGTTGCTTGAGAGATTGAAAGGAAAGGAGCATCAGGAAACTTCAGGATCAAGCAGGATGCAGTGAAAGGGAGGAAGCAAGCAGGAGGTTGCAAGAAGCAATGGGAGGAGAGAAATTATAAGATAGAACAAGAGGGAAGCAGGGCTCGAGCAGTAGGCAGTGGAGTGGACTTGGGGAGGGAGCACTATCACCAGGAGGAAGGACCACAGGCTTCATGACTAAACTTCTTCTAACAGGGGGGCGGGGAGAGGAAAGGGAGGGACAAGAAAGAAAAAAAAACCTGCATGTCAAGTCCTGAGGAAATGCTGTGGGGACTGCAGCCAGACTTTTTTTTTTTTTTTTTTTTGGTATGTTTGTTTTCTCCCCTCATGTAACTGAGAGGAAGGAAAGGAAGAAAGAGAAGTAACTAACTCAAATGTGGCTGGGGCTAGGGGATTTGGTTTGGAGGATCTAATTTCTGGGGCAGTGACAGCAAAAGAAACAGGAAAGGCAGGCAGAGACAGACACACGGACATGTCCATCTCAGCCGCAGGCTGTTGGCTAGTTCTCTGCCTTTTCATCGCTGACAAACAGGTAAGGCTCTATTACCAAGTCGATGTAAAATGTGAGGGGGAGTGAGCATTTGACCTGTGCAGAGGTTCTTTATTCTGAAAAGAGCTGTATGTAGGGTTTGGTTTCTCATAGCTACTGTTGCTGAAGGAAGAAGGATTAACAGAAGTTTCCCCTGCCTTTTTTCTTAGTTTGGCTGCTTAGTTGTTTTTTTGACTTGCCCTGTCTCGCAAGCCTCCAACTCCTCCCTCCTTTAAAAACAAAACCCCAAAACTAATTCAGAAGATCTGTAGGAAACCTGCCTGCTTCTGTCCGGTGCAGTGTGTGAGAAAATATTTGCAGAGGGGTTGTGGAGGCTTATAATTTGCATGTAGCGAAAAACAAGATAAACTCCACCCAACTGAACAGAGTTTACTCAAAAGAGACTGCTAACACTTGACCGGAGTTTTGTATTCTATAGGATCATAGTATATAGACATGGAACAAATCTGTAAGGCCAGTCAGTCCGTCGCCCACCACTGAAGGATTGTTCCCCTATGGTATCTTTACTATCTATCTAAGGTACCTACATGGCCCTTATTACTATACTATCTGAGGGCTTCACAAGCTTTAATAGTTTTATCTTCCCAACACCCCTGTGAAGTATGGACGAGCCCCTTTCACAGTTTGGGACCGGAGGCACAGGGAAATTAAATGAGCTGCCTAAGGTGATGCACCAAGTTTGTTATATAGCAGGGAATTGACCCCCGGTCCAGGCTAGCACCCCAACCCTGGGGACATCCTTTCTATTTAAAACAGACACTATTCACAGTGTCTGTGATAGACTAAGTGGGATTCGAATCTGTGACCACGTGCATACAAAGCATAACACTTGCCACAGCTCTATTAGCGTTCAGTCTAACATACTCTTAGGTGTTCCCAGTGGTGGAACTTCCATCTTTTCACTTAAGGAGAGCGTGCCACAGCCAAGGAGCCTTATTCATATCATAGAGTGATCAGAATTTTTCCCATATAGCTTACATTTTCATGATGTCACTGTTATTCCCACTTATACCTCTGTGCAGCACTCTAAATTATTCCTCTTTTTCCTTGGTGTTTAGACCTTTCAAATATTGGTAGACTGTGATCATGTCCCAACTTCAGCATCACTTAGGCAAAGCTATAATTATATATACATATAGCGTTTCCTCCATAAGTCAGTTCCTGCCGCTTCTGAATCAATTTTGTTACTCTGATCTGAACTCCTTATATTTGTCAATATTTTATTACCTATTATTTTAAGTATAATTTTCTTAGAATTGCAGTCTTGACCGGAGTCCCGGTCTGGGACTGGGGCTTCTGCTGTGCTAGGCACTGTATAAACACAGAACAAAAAGATGATCCCTGTCCCAAAGAGCTTACAATCTAATGATTTAATGGAGAATACTAGGTGCTCGCTGGCATTTCAACTCTGATACTTCTGAATAGGCAGCCCAAACTGCATTGGCTGCTTTATATATAGATAGATAGATAGATAGAAGCCATGCATAATTTCCTGCCTACCCTCACACCTTAGGTATCTTTCAGAATTGCTGCTAAGTTTCTTCCTCCTTTTGCATGTGTGCATCAGCCTGCACTTTTGAGAGATCAATCTATTTTACTGTTTTCTGACCATGTTTCTAATCTCTCTAGCTCCTATTGTATTATTTTTCTGTCCCGATGGATGTTCAGAACATCTGCCAATATGGTATCATTTTCAAATCTCATTGATGTTCCTCTCCCGATCATTCACAAAGAAATTTTGTTTTCCCCTCAAGTGATTTATTTTTGAGGAGATTGTTTCCTGTAGCCTGGTATTTATCTGTTGCTTAGTTGAACCCAGGAAATGCACCTAATTTGGGGTCCTATGCTGTAAGTCCCTACTTGCTCCATATCCCCAAAATGAACATTCAATGTGTTCCCCCCTCCCCCAGATTTGTTTCCCCCACCAAATTTAAGACACACAAAAAATAAGAGGAGGATGCTTTGGCACTGATTTTATAACACGTAACGCTTTCTGTTGCACTTAAGCATGTGCTTTACTCTAAGAATGCTAGTGGCTGCTTTGTCAGCTAGTTCACAACCTTCCATGGCCAAAATGTTGGATAACAAAGATCCAAAATGATACGAGTCTCAGGAAAAGCTGTAGTGTGGGAAAGCTTAATATTCTGTGATGCTTATTTTGTTTAGTCATTCATTTTTATAACCTGTGTACACTATTTGGCATTTTCTGACAGAAATAATTGACAATAATAGAAGTGGTTTGTCTGACATACCAGTAACTTTTTGTCCATAATCAATGACACTCCTCTTAACTGGGAGCAGCTGAGAGACGTTAATATTTCAAACTTTTATCATGCTTTCCATCTGAAGATCACAAAACCTGTGGAAACATAAATTAAGACTTTTATAACCCCTAAGAGGTAAGCAGCATCTTTATTTTCACAGATGGGGAAATGGGCAACGAGAATTTGTGATTTGCCCAAATTCACACCAAAGATCTGTGACAAAGCTGGGAACAAAACCCAGACCACCTCCCTCCCAGTCTTGTGGTTTAACCATGAGACAATTTTTCCAAGACATTTGCCTTATACTGTGTCAGAATATACAGTACCTTCCTTCCTCACACATGATCAGTGCAGCTTGTTTGTGGAATTTTATATAAAATTAATATTTTTCCTTTATTTGCTTGATACTTGTAAAATGCCTCAGTCAGATAAGGGAACAAAGATTGTGGGAATATGTATTTGTCAGTATTATACAGTTTAACTGCCAGGCCTCCTTTCTTGAGTGTCAATGAACTGGTTTCTCCCCCTAAACCATACATAATACTGTGTCTGCCCATGTGGAGTGCTTGTTCAGTCCAGGCAATCAGAATTTTTAGGGCTTTAGAGAAGTTTTTAAATGTTTTTGCCCAAAATGTAGACTCTCTCCCCATCTCAACGCCCCACCCCAAAAAACCCTGTTACGGAAAAAGCCGTAATAAAATAAAGCAAAGCTGCCATGAGCCTCAGTCAAAAACTTTGGATTCTTTGCCATTCAAATTACAGATATACACTACACGCTATTTTGGTTAAATTAATTGGTTGGTACTTTCAGGAAAGGGCACTGGCAGGGAAAGCAGAGAGATTTCACTTGCTTTGCAGTTTCCCAGGTGAGGGGTGTGTGATAAATCTAAACTAACTCTCCGTAGTGTCTCACATAAAGGAGATAATTGTGTGGCATATGCGGCTAAAACCTTTACATCAACATGAAGTGTAATTGTTGGACAGCCACAGTAAGTGTAGAGTAATGTATGATTACTGGATTTTCCATCCGTACTTTGAAACACTCTATCAACTCTCCATTAATATTAAGCTTCCTCTGCCCCACCCCCACGCAACCAAACCTGCTTACCCCAAACTTTACAAGTTAATAAAATACAGATCATTCTAATAATTGCAACATGTCATGAAAATATACTGGATCTTGTAGCTGGGGTGGGGGGCAAGATTTTTTTCACCATATATCAATTGAAGCACAATTCAAACACAGTAATTCCAGCTGAGCCATAGTGATGATACATCTACTAGTGTTGCACTGGTACTACCACCTTCAATCATTCACTAGCTCAAAAGCGAGAAAATTCCAAGAATAGCTCTGCTAAAACAAATAGTTGAAGATATGAAGAATTCACACTCTGAATTCACACACTGTCACACAAAACAGGATGGATTGATTGAAATCAAAGTGATTTAAATCACCAATATAATCATGATTTCAATCAGCAAGCAGAAAACTTTGATTTAGATCATTGATTTTAATTATGTTTTGCATTTATACTTTAGTTATTTTCCCTGAAGAAAGATTATTTGTTGGTAACCATTAAAACATGTTGATTTGCAATGAAATATAAACTTTACACTAAATTTGATGCTGCTGCTTTTTTTGCTAACCAATAGGATACACTATATCTGTACATATTTATTTAAGCAATTATATAGCTTAATTTACACATTAGATTCTTCATTTTTTATTCTGTTAGAAAATTATGAATTTGTTCCATTTCTTATTTACTAGATGATTAATTTTTTACTTGTAATTTGTATTAAGCTCTATTTGGATGGAAATTCAAATTCAATTAAAAATTCACAAAAACAGCATTTTATTTGTTTTTTAAATTAAATAAACTACCTTAAATAAGTAAAAAAGTTTATCAAAACATGTTTTGCATTTAAAACTGATTTATTAAAGAAAGGAAGTATTATCTGTACTTAATGAATTGAACTGATTGTTTCTGGTCACTATGTCCATCAAGATTTTTAGAATTAGTAGATTTCATCCTCTCACAACTCTTCACTATTTTTTATTATTAGATTGGAAGAAGAAAAACTTTTTCTACTCCTATTGGTTTCTTAACTTTGAATGAACTAGTCATTGAATTGAACTAGTTGAATAAACTGAAATGAAGAAAATATTCTCTCTGCACCTGCAGAAAAAGCTACTGTTATCAAAAGATGGTTTAGCACTGTAATACTTAAGTCTAATCCAGGTTACTGGGCTCAATACAGGGATAATGGATAGGGGTTTAATGCCTGTGTTGTGCAGGAGGTCAGACTAGATGATATGATGGTCTCTTCTGGTGTTAAATTCTGACTCTGATACTTAGGAGCAGACAGACTAAACCCACGGAAAAAAACACAGAAATTGGGCTTGTTTTTGGCTTAATTGGCTTGTGAGTTGCTTGTTGGCTAGTAGCTTGTTACTTCTTTTTTTGATCGGCTCCTGGCAAGCAAGGGCAAGCAGGGGCAAGGAGCAAGGAGCAAGTAGGGGCAAGGTGGGGAGAGAGTCAAGGGTGCACAGTGGGCCTACCACAGTCCCAGACTGCACTCCAGGAGGGATCTAGTCACATAGAGTGTTGGGTTTCTTAGGGATTGGCTTGTTTTGGATTAGCTTTATTTTTGGTTTATTGTGAAAGTCGCGGTGCTTACTTACCGCATGAAAGTTGGCAACTGTACTTAGGAGTCCCAGTCACAGACCAAGACCTCATTTGTACAGGCTAGGCACTGTACAACACAGAACAAAAGATGGTCCTTGCCCCAGAGCACTTACAATCCAACTATAAGACACGAGACAGCAGATGGAGACAGACAGGCAGACAGGTGAGGGAGCATAAGGAAACAATGAGACACTGGGCCATCTCATGCCATGTCTAGGATGATTGTTCTTTTTCTGTCTGTACTGAACTGTGGTCAGACACATGGTTCATCATTTTCTTCAGCAGTACTATATTACTTGGAGATTATACTTTGTCTTTTACTGGAACCTTGGTTTGTCAAGTGGCACGGGATAATATGCTGGATACTACTGCTCACATTCAATTTTAATTATGCTCAGCCTGGTATGGGTTCCTTGGAAAAGTTAGTGCACAGAGAATGGTTAGTTATTTAAAATGGAAGAGCACAAATAGTGAGAGAAGCAAATATTTGAGTGCAATTCATGAGGTATAAAACTAAAGAGCAGTTTAGATAAATTGCACTATGGATTTAGGCCTTAGTTCATACAATAAATTAATCTGTTTACAGTAAGTAAGTGCAGTACTATCCTATTTTATGACTTACCTACAGTTAGTAGAAAGTGCAAAGTTCAGGGACTCACATTGTAGAACAAAGACTTTCATGAGATACAGCAGCAATTCCTGAAAATCGCAGGGTTTGCTGTGGCATAGAGCCCAATAATGTAGCATAGTATACTTTTAGTTAATGTTGTTTCTAGTCCAGTAGTTTTCAACTGTGGGTCTGCGGACCCCTGTAGGTCCACAGACTATGTCTAAGATTTCCAAAGGTGTCTGCACCTCTATCTGAGATTTTTTTAGGGATCCACAAATGAAAAAAGGCTGAAAACCACTGGTCTGGGGTGTCTCCATTGCACTGCAGGAGGTTGCATGAAGTTTCAAAGCAGGGGAATACTAACCTCCGGTTTTCTCCTAGTTCACTTTCCCCTACATTTAGGGTCTATTTGTGACATGTCTTTACTGATAATGGGAACTCAGAGGACCCAGATCAGAGGAGTGATGTTGATTTACAGCAGCTGAGGAGCTGATCCATAATATCCTTATATTGTGACCACTTTGCTTGCATATTGCACCCCTTTCCAGTATTTCTTTTCTGTCTGTAAGCTCTTCAGGGTGGGGACTTTGCCTTCCTTTGTGTTTGCACAGCACTTAGGACATGTGGATGCAACTGAAACCAAATAGAAGTTAGTAATAATAGGACAGGGCCTTAACTTGCTCCCACTGAACTCAATGGGAGTGCTGTCATCAGTTCAAACTGGAGCAGTTTGGGGCCCTGAAGGGAAGCGTGCAAATTCTACTCAGTGTTGAAGGCCATTTCTCCCAAACACTTTTTCACATGCTGTAATTCCCAACACATCTCACTTTCACTCCCCACGTCCCTCTCTGAGGGAGCCCTATTTAGATACTGCCCAATAACTAATACATGATTCTATTCTCTGTCAACATTCTGGGCAAATGGATGAGCCTGTCTTTCATGGTTTTTTTTTTAAACATTTGTTTAACAGCAGTAGGCAAAGTTCATTTATGACGGGAGCCTTGCTTGGTTTCCAGCAAACAGGGAGTTAATCTCCTCACCTCCCTCCAGTTCAGATCTCACACAGATGGGGCGGGGCGGGAGGCAGCAGTGACGCTGGGCTAGGAAGTGAACACCTGGTCCAGCTCTCAAAGCCAAGCCAGGCAGCTGCAGCTCCTGGTGGCTTTATTCACTTCCAAAGTGAATTAAGCTAAACTGAATTAAGGCCACTTTTAATTCTGAATAACATCATCCACACACAGGGATTTAATGAGGTTTAACTAATCCCCTTCAAAGTCACATCTTTAGTTAATTTGAATTAACTTTCCTGGATGGCCCCATGTAGACAAGCCATAAGATTCAAGTATAGCTATGGAAAAAGACCTTACTGCAATAAAAGAGTTTTTTTCTTGCAAGATTAGCTAGCTTAACCCACCCTACCAGTTTCAGATACTTGATCAGCAGAAAGAAAATGATGTAATTTGCCCTCACTACTTTGTGGCAAAATAAATAAGTAAATAAATAGGATCTATTCATGAACAGCAAAGAATTACATTTGTGACTGCAGGTTGGTACAGAATTTATTTAGGTATGGCAAACTGTATCTTGCATGTTTTATGTTCTTCAGTATCTTCTAGTATTGTTGGAATAACGGTTTTAGAGCTCAGGACTTAAATCTGCCTGATAAATCATTTTTAAGGTAATGGAATATGTGGTAAAACTGACACACGAAGAGTGTGATCCAAAACCCACTGAAGTCAATGGGAATCTTTTCATTGACTTTATGGGTCTTTGGATCATGCCCTTAGTAAATAGCAAATGGCAGACTTGGTTCTTTAGGATGACTACTAAGGAATGAAGGCCCAGATTCTCAAAGATATTTGGGCTCCTAACTCCCATTAAATCAATGGGAGTTTGGCACCTAAATACTTTTTGGGCTAAAGTTACCAATGAGCTCAGTATTGCTGTTCTGACTTTACTCTTATAAAGGCAGCAGGGTTGGGCTCTCTGCTGCCTGTTACTCTGACAGGGAAGAAGTTATAGACCTGATCACGTAATTCTTACCTAGATGATCAAACTGTGTGGTTTATTTCAAGACTGGATCCCCTGAGAGTGTGAAGAGCACCCATTTTATAAAGCCATCTACCAAAGGAATGGCTGCATCCCTGAAAATACCCATGTTACCGCTGCCCAAAGAAGCATGCCCAAATGATCCACCATAGAATTCCAAATATTAGAAGGCAGGAAGAGGCAAAAGGCAACAAGCCTTAGCAACCAGCTCCTCAGATGCATACGCACTCATTCTACCCTTGGGTTCCAACAGGAGTTGTGTGAGGGTAAGCTTGCAGGATTATACATTAAGCTCTTGTTGTCTAGTGTATTACACTGCACTCTGGTAGCCTATTGAGCAAAAGGTTATATGCCACTATACTTACCACCATTCACTTAAAAACACATACTTGTCTTTATTGTTAATGTTAGCTTTTCTTTTCTTTTTGTGTGTATATTTTATTTTCCATAAACAAATAAAATATATCTTTGCTTTTTGTACATAACCAACACTCCCAAATAACATCTGTTAAATTTTCTGTGTGTATACATAGATTTATAGACTTTAAGGACAGAAGAAACCACTATGATCATTTAGTCTGACATCCATTTCAACATAGACGTTGAGTTCTACTCAGCAATGCCTGCATCAAGCCCATAACTTTCGGTTGATTAAGTAAGCAAAAAATAACACCTATACTGTACATATATAAAACAGAGCAGGAGCCTATCACAGTAGATGATGACTCTATGGAGCCTCTTTAAGGTGAACACCAGTGTCTTAGGGATCAGGTTATTCACTCTAAATTGTATGTTAATTATAAACTGAAAGAAGAAAACATAGAGCTTCAGTTCTTTTGTTTATACTTTTTTTTTATTTTAAATAGGTTTGCCCATGCAGGCTTTACAAGATATTGGCTTTGGGAGTTTCATTTCTCTGTTGCTTTGCTGTAGAAGCATACTAGTAAAATTGTGATTTATTTTTTTTAACCCCCTGCTTTTATAATCTGTAGATTTTTTAAAAAATATTTTTGACAGATAATTGCAAGCAGTCTGATTAAAAGTAAATCATTTTAAAAAGAAAAAATGCTTACAGGTAGCATGGTCTAGTGCCTGGTTCCCAAACTTTATTAGTTCAGATACCACCCTCTTAAAAAATTGCAAGTCTCTCCTTTTTGTATGTATTTATTTTAGGCCTTGTTAGCCTTAACCTAAGGATTTCTGGACTCTGGGGTAAAATAAATGCCTAAGGAAACCTAAAAAATTGATTATAACTAGGGCTGGCTAGTGTGAGTCTCTCTGTCTAATTTGGACCAGAAATGCTGCTCTGGACCTGAGAAAACTTCCCAATGAATGTTTGCTTGAAACTGATACTTTTCCATATAAAGTATTGGGGTCATGGAATCAGCATTTTCCACTGAAAAAACACTTCATGAAGAGGTTCCTGTCCAGCTGTAATTATAACTTCCTTTTTAAACATCTCTAGAATTTTAGACAGCGCATTATAAAGAAACACAATGAATCAGCCATTATTATTTGTCTTCTGTGTTACTTAATTGTTTCTTGTCATTTGAGTACGTCACAAATGATATCCTGATATATTCTGATATGTGCTGGAGAACTACGTTCAGTAGCCTGACTTTTTAACTCATCTAATTTAAGTGAGAAGTTCTTTATATGGATCGCTGTTGAATATGAGCCAAAGTTTACTTTGCTTCCCTTTTATAAAAATTAAATGAAGAGAAACACAAAACATTTGAAGTAGCAATTGGATAAAACAAATAAAGTGCCATTAAAAAGAAGGGGTGGTGGGGGCCAGTTTCTTTTTGTAACTGTGATTTGTCCTGTCCGTGATTGTAATTTTTGGATTCTGTTTTGAATTTTTTTTTATTTAAATAAAAATGAGCACAAAGGGATGGGTGACTCTGGCTGCGTGCGTGTGTAGTGGGGAGAGGAGTCTTAGCTGGAGCAGGGGGGGCCTTGCCCTCTACCTGAGCATCGGGCAGCTCCAGCCTGGGCTGAAGAGGTGAGAGGGCCTCAAATGGAACCTCCACAGCTGTTCTGGCTCTCCTTAGTCCTGTAGCTAGGCTGACCAGATCGCAAGTGTGAAAAATTGGGACGGGGGTGGGAGGGTAATAGGTGCCTATAGAAAACAACCCCAAATATCAGGACTGTCCCTATAAAACTGGGCCATCTGGCCGTCCTACCTGTAGCCAAGCTTTTATCCACTGGACCTGACTAATCACTGCCCACCTACCAACTTCACTGCAGAGACAGGAGAGAATTCCCCATGTACCCCCTCCCTCCAGCCCTACAGGGGCCAGGTTGCAGCGTCTGTGAGGCAGGGAGTACAGAGGGAGCTCCGGGGGGGGCTTTGATTTTGTGGTTCCCAGAGGCTACAGGTTTTGCAGTCGCTCTGAACTGGCCCTATGTGCCTGTCTCTCTTTGGACAAGAGGAGCTTTGGTGGCATGAGATGAAACTTCACAACTTGAGTTGTGTGGCTCAGCACAAGCAGCGAGCTAGGCCCAGCAGAAAGCCAGCCGGCTGTGCGCTGGATGAGAGAGTGCAGCACCCAGTGACAGCCGCAGCATCTAACACACTACTAAATAACACTACTATGTCACTGCGGTTGGTGAGAATTAGTCACCATTATGGCTGAAAGCAGCCAAGAGAGTGCATTTTTGCTTCTGGGGCATACTCCAGTACGTGCGACATCCATCCGTTTGAAACTGAAAGGTTTGTTATTGGGTTTGAAGAGTTTTTGGCATAGGATCCCCTTCTCTAGTGAATAGGGCACTAGACAGAGGACCCAGGAGACCCGGGTTCTATACACAGCTTTGCCCTTACAGTGCTGTGTTATTTCATAAGTCACTTCAACTCTCTTTCCTTTCCACTATTTGTTTGTCTTATCTATGTAAACATTAGGTTTTTCAGGGCAGGTCTATGTCTGTATATAGTGCACCCCCATAATGCAGCATGATCTCACCTAGGGGTTCTGGGCACTACTGTAGGCAAAGTAATAACATTTAGACTCCCTAAACAACCCAATGAATCAAGATAAGCATTAAATATATATATACATGTGTTTTGTGTATTGACACCTGTCTGATTGTTATCTGATGATAATCATATGGTGGATGAATGTTACTCATATGAAGGGGAGTTTTTAATTCCACTGAGGAGCTAAAGGACGGTTAGTTAATTCACAGAAACTGTAGCCATCTCAACAGTGATCAATCTACTGTTTGTTTTAGCTAATCTAACCTACCAAGGTTCTTATCTGCCCTCCCCCATCATTATAAGATATGTTTGTTCAGTGCCACCACTTCTGCTCTTTTTTGCACAGTATGCCTAACAGAAATAACTCTGGAGGGTTTGTGATTAGTTTATGGTTCTTCCTGTTGATAGAGTTCTGTCATTGGTCAGGTAATCCCTCATAACTGGATTTGCTGTCTGTTGTTAAAAAGAGCCCACAGGAAAAATTACAGTATGCAATACACTCATTGGGGAACTAGACTTTTTCAGTGCATCTCTCCATTACCTGTCAACAATTTATAGATATTTTTTAAATTTTCCTTATTAATGATTGTTTTTACCCTATGTTCTTTCTTACCACTTTGGGTCTGGAAGGTTTAAAGAACTAGCAAGTTTCCAAGGATTCATTTGTAAGAGTGAAATAGCATTCAGTCTTCATTCCGCCTTTGCATTTCCTGACTCTGTTTTACCATCTGATGGTGGTTATGTGATGTGGTTTACTGGTCACTGGAAAGTTGACATCACAAAAACCATTTTGTTCACAATCTGAATTACAGCCCTTCAAGTGAACAGCTGGAACTGCCCAGAGTCATCTATGTGCTTTGTGACTGGATTTTTATCAGCAGTCAATTAAGATTGTGTGGAAGGATGTGTGTCTGTCTAACTTGGATTATGCCTTTTCAGTATAAATCTTTCTCCTTTTAATCTCTATGATGTAAAAATATAATTGAGGTCTTCTGTAAATAATAAGATAGTATTTCCCCAGATGGTGTTGCTGAGTGGTCCTTGAATCAGGAAAGTGGCAGAGATGACCAGTAGCCCTACTAAATTACCAATGCTTTTAAGCCTCCTCCAACAAAATAATATTTTTGGCTAGTGAATCACTAGTTGGAATTACTCAAGCAGATCAGTCTCCAAGAGGAATAGGAAACCTGAGGCTGTATTGTGCCATCTGTATTAAGGTAGAGTTCCCCATTGATTTCATATTAGGGCTTCATGATTTGAGTCAGCATATTACTATAGTTCAGCCATACATGACTTGGATGCTGATTTAAAAAAAAACCAAACATTTATCATCAGTTTCGGAGTCCTAGCAGCAGGGGGGTTTTGGTTCTTTTGTGTTTTTTTGTGAGACAGCAAGAGATTTATGCTGCTGTGGTGCAGCTTAGGACTGTTGCCGAAGGAAGACAGGAACTGTTAAGCAACATTAGCAATGTAGCAAAAAGGACGGAAGATACAAAACTTTTAAATGTGAAGGGATGGCTTCTTGTCTCTGAAGAGGGGAGAAATGTATTTTTTAAACAGAAGAAACTATTGCAGAGCCAGTCCCAGCTGGAAAACAAGATGGCTGGTTTAAATGGCTATTGGTCTGACGTCACTGGGCAAATCCTGATCCTCTGGGTGAAGACACTCATGCCCAAAGAACAGTAGAATACACCAGAGTTCTGCTTATTGGACAACTGAGGGTCGGACAATCAAACAGTTTCTCCTGCTTTTAATGTCACTATCAATACCAAGCTCATGAGTTTAAAAATCAGCTGATGTTGTGTGAGGCAGGATACAACGTGGGTCACGCTTCTACATTAGGTCTGCATTCCAAAAAGAAGTAAAAATGTGATTTGGTCAGTAAAATGGTCAGCTATGATTTGAAGACCCTTTGGGAGCAGATATATTGAGTAAGAAGGTGCCATTTTTAAATAGTTACCCACCATCTATAACTACACTTTCAACAAATGTTAGCTTCACAAATCTGAGAATATCCCAAACAATCCACAGTGAGCCTCAGGTTTTTGAAAGAAATGACATTTTAAAAAAATACTGGAAACCCCCTAGCTTGTTCTTCCAGATTTTTTTCTTTTGAAGTAAAGGGGCCCATGCAATTCTATCCTCTCTCTCTCTCTTTCTGATATGTCTGTCTGAATATTCATTTGAGCGAGAAAGTAATTTTAGCACCTATGACACACAATTTCTGCTGCCATCAGATTGCTCAACAGCACTAAAAATAAATATTTCTTTAAGCCTGAAGGCAGGAATTTGAATTCTGTGAGTCCCCCCTTCAAAAGCACCTGTGTGTGCTTTTAAAAGTCTGACTAACACAGTTCAGCTTTATACCCGTGATTCATTAAAGCAAAAGTTCTTAGAGCCTGCAAGCACTCATTCACATGCTTACCTTTGAACACATCCATTCTCCCAGTGAAGTCAATGCGACTACTCATGTGTGCTGAAGTGCTTTGCAGAATCAGGGCCTTATGAAAACCAGAGGGAAATGTTTTTAATTCTACGTGCTGTCCATCATTGGAGGTGGACACAGTTCTGAGATGTATATTTGACCAGGCGGACTGGATTACATTTAAGGACTACAGCAAAAAACTTGTGTTTATCCTATAATTAAAAACATGAAAAATGTTTTAAAAATATGACTGTTCTCTGAAATGTTAATTTTCATATATCCATAAGGTCCAGTGAAAAGATTCACCAATACTGAGACTGGCAAAGAAATGACTGGTTTCAGAGTAGCAGCCGTGTTAGTCTGTATTCGCAAACAGAAAAGGAGTACTTGTGGCACCTTAGAGACTAACAAATTTATTTGAGCTGTAGCTCACGAAAGCTTATGCTCAAATAAATGTTAGTCTCTAAGATGCCACAAGTACTCCTTTTCTTTTTAAAGAAATGACTGAGTTTGCTGAATTTATTTCAGATTAGGTTTCCAGATTGTTTTTATTCATTTTTTATTTGATATTTGTAAGATTATGTACAATCACCTGTGGAAATTTGACCCTCTTTCTACACATACCAATACTGTGTATATTATCAAAATAATCAGAATTTATATGTACAGAATTATTACTGGCAGAGAGAAAAGATGGCCCGGTGATTGCTTGGGACTCCAGACACCTGGGTTCAGTTCCCCATTCTGCCACAGACTACTTGTGTGACTTTGGGAAAGTAACTTGGTCTCTCTGTACCCCTTCCCCAAGCTGTAAAAAGGGATAATCACACCTCCCTACCTATGGATGTTATGAGGATAAATCCATTAAAACTGTGAGGTGGTCAGGTACTACACCGATAGGGCCATATAAGTAAAGTAGCTAGATTCCCGCAGGCAAAAAAAGCTTATGTGCAGGTTGGTGCTCAGGTACAATCCTTCTGCAGACCCTTCCATGAGTAGCTCCATTGTCTGCACTTTGATTGCTTACAAAAGGTACCCCTTACAAATACAGATTTGCAATATCCAACCCATTTAAAAAAAAAAAAAAAAAAAGGTTCTAACCCCCCAGTTTGACAGGGAAGACTTCTATACAAAGTCTTCTGTCAGTTTGAAAGTATAGCTGCCTCACAAATAGAAGTTTTCCTTACCTGGAGATAGCAAGGACTAAGACTTCCCAAACACAATCTAAAATAAAAGCTCCTTTCCCCAGCTGCACTCATTTAGCTTTTTATCTTCTCTTGCACCCCAAATTAAATGCTCTATGGCAGTGGTTCTCAAAGCCGGTCCGCCGCTTGTTCAGGGAAAGCCCCTGCCAGGCCGGAGCGGTTTGTTTACCTGCCATGTCCTCAGGTTTGGCCAATCGCGGCTCCCACTGGCCGCGGTTCGCCACTCCAGGCCAATAGGGGCTGCGGGAAGGGCGGCCAGCACATTCCTTGGCCCACCCCGCCTCCCGCAGCCCCCATGGGCCTGGAGCGGCGAACCGCGGCCAGTGGGAGCTGCGATCGGCCGAACCTGCGGACGCGGCAGGTAAACAAACCGGTCCGGCCCGCTAGGGGCTTTCCCTGCACAAGCAGTGGACTGGCTTTGAGAACCACTGGCCTATGGCATAATCTGATACCGATCCAGAGTCCCTTCCAGCCTAGGACAAAGTTCACACTCACACCCCATTATGTGGCTAGGTTTCCATTTGATTTGAAGTGCATGTAAGAAATTTGGCGTGATTTTACTGTTTACCTCACTGGAAGTGTAAATAAGAGAAGACAACAGCAAGGCTTTTTAAATACTAGGACACCACCATAGAAAGGAGTGTTGATTGTCACAATGCGTGTATATAGATAAATAGCTGTGGTGAGAATATACTGTAAATGTAACAATAGCACCTGTGTTATGTATAGGTCCCCTGTTTTAGAACAGGTAACTAAATAACCAGCTCTTCCTGTTGATTCCAAATATAAGAGGAACCACTGAAGAGTTATCTGTATAGGCTGCCTGTCCATTCATGCTGTTTTATTTTAAAAAATGATTCCCCTCCCTTTGGCTCTATGTTCTAAAATAAATTTCCATATCCTTCCTTAAAATTAAAGACTTTGTCCTTGTTTAGCATTTCAGTAATTTTAAGTCTCCCATCAAAAGAGGAACTTTCAAACTGGAACAAACAAGGAAGAAAAGAACTTTTTGCACAAAACCCAAGTGACTCGACCAGTTGTATGCCACGTTCACAGATGGTTGTGAATAAGAATTTATTCATCACAGCCTTCATCTCTTGCACGATCCTGCAGTGAAGTCACAATCCTTAGCTGGTGATAGCTTGGCCTTTTACCACATACAACCATTTTAACGTAATGCCAGAAATTCAATAGATTGCAAGAACATGCTAGAACATTGTCCACAAGATAGTTAACCGCACTGTCATTCAGCCACTAGGCTGGCCAGGCCTGTTTTACTACATTCATGGGTCTAGCTAACACCTTGCCAGGAACGTACACAGCCCTGAATGCTAATTATTCAAGCGGAAAGTATCATGGGGGTGCAAATAGTAAGAACTATAATTATTATTATTCATTTATATTGCGGTAGGAGCTCTGGTCATGGCCCAGGACCCATTTGTGCTAGGCGCTGTACAAACAGAACAGAAAAGATTATTTCTGCCCCAAAGAGCTTACAATCTAAGTAAAACCTCAGAGACAACAGGGGAGCACAAGGGAACAATGAGACAAAAGAACTATGTTTGCAGGACTGGACCCTTAATTTGCCTCAGGATTATTATTATTTATTATTGATGGCATCAGACACTAGTGGCATTCAGCCCCATACAAGCATACACAAAGACATTGTCTTTGACCTAAGGATCTTACAGTCCAATTCAGATGCAGCTCATACAGTTTAAAGACACAGAAATAATGCCCTAGAGCATGGTTCAAACTCAAAACAAGTGGGTCATATGGAAATAAGTGTCCTTTCAGCAAAAGAAGGACAAAATCTGGCACAAAAGGAAAGACCCACAAGGTCAGATGGTGCAAGGTCAGAGTGGGAGAAGGATATCAAAGCACCGGAGACTAGAAAGGAGGAAAGGGAACAAAAGGAGGAAACAAAAGGAGAGACGTGAGGAATGGAACCTGATATAAATTTCACTCTAGCTGTGCACGTGGTGCTTTTATAACATGCTATATATCGAAAGAATTACATTGCCAGCAGCAGGAATGCCAACATGCTTTCCTCAAAGAAATATTCCAGTGCTCTATAAACAATATTTCAGCAGCTACATCCAAGTACAATGAAGAATCAATCACTATAAATAAGGTTTTTGAAATGTCTTAAACATTATAAAAGCAATAATTAACAAAGGGATGGCTGCCTTACTCTCGGGTGGCAAAGGTAGGAGTGAGTTGTGCAAGTCATTCTCTGTGCTGATAAAAACAAGATACCCACACTGCTGTGTACTCTCTATATGCGTCTTACATGACACATTTTTTTATGGATGCTAGAATTTTTGCTTAATTTCATTGTAATTAAGGCTCCTCTGAAGCCACGTTGTGTATCTCAGTGGGAAGCTGGGAACTTCTCCTTTTCAGTGGTTTAAATCACTGGTTTCTGGCTCTCCGCCAGGTTGCCAAATGTTGGACTTTAAACCTGTCACTGGTACAGTATTAAACCTTGCTAGACCTGAGTCTTGGGCTGGGTTCATTTTGGTGGAGAAAGAGGAAGTATTTCTGTTCGGTTGCTTTTTATTTGTTTGTTTGCTTTTTGTTTATTAAAATAATGCTTATTTGAAGCTGTTCATGGGGTTCAAATGTGAGAATACAGTGCTGGGGGAGATGGGTTACTGGGTAAGAGAAGAGGTCAAAAATGCATGATAAATTGCACAATCATGTTACAATATTTATTTCTCACATGGCTGTCAAGCTCTGCATGAGTAGATATTATCAAGTTTATTACTTAATTTGTCTGCAAAGGACTTTTGATAATGAAACGTACATTGTCCGTGCTGCGTAATATTGACTATTTTGCAATGTGAAGTGTTGTAACTAATTAGTGGAGCTTTCCTTCCACT
The DNA here is from genome assembly GCF_965152275.1 of Natator depressus. NCBI lineage: Eukaryota > Metazoa > Chordata > Testudines > Cheloniidae > Natator > Natator depressus. The sequence continues at coordinate 119,525,371 of NC_134235.1, read as the reverse complement.
TATCAGAAGCATGAGTAGGATTTTTCTAAAACTATTCCATGAATAACTCTTAAGGTATTGTTTTTCTCGTTCTGTTTCCCAGTTATCACTACAAATCTCTCCAGCCTGTGAGAGTGAGAAACACTATGAGTATTCTGGACGGTGCTGCACAAAGTGTGAGCCAGGTAAATATATTCTAGTGCTCTTATTTTTTAAAAATGAAAATCTTCTTTATGATATTAGTATGGGGTCACTAAGTCATTTTGCCTTTTTTAGTCCATGAGTAGGCCCTCTCAGAGGCCCAGAGCGGCCTGGGCCACTTCCAGCTTTTGAGTCCCCTAGCCATAATAAAAATAAAAAATGATGACACATGAAAACAAAATACGGCACCAAAAAAAGAGTGAGACATAATTTGAATATATATATATATATATATATATATATATATATTTTAACAAATGCTTTTCTGGTCCGATAGGGATGCACAAAAAACAAGTTGCGAAACTTATCAAATGCCAAAAAATTAACAAGTGTCTAAATTTGAAGCCCCCTTTGAGCTTGAGGCCTAGGCCAAATGGATCTCCTGGCTCCCCCTCTGATTGGCCCTGTCCATGAGTCTATTTGCACAACTCCTAGCAAAGCTTTAAGAATATGCATAATTGAAAGCATGTGCATAGTCCCCAGCCTATATCACTGACTTCAACAAAAGATGCACAAGATACCTGGTTTGTTTGAGATTTTTCAGTGCTGGAGACACACAGTGATATGACTCTCACTGATTTCAGTGACACTATTCATGTGCTTAAAGTCACTCAGGTGCTTAAATGCCTTGCTAAATTGAGGCCAGAGTGAGGAACTGGGATGACAATAGGCAAAAACCTTCCTAAATTCAGTGGCATCAGTCGAGTAACACATGGGCTAAATTTGGTCTATTATCTTTAGAGAGCATCAGTGACTGATAAGTGACCGTGGTTTTTTTCCTCTTTGTTCAGGAAAGTACATATCTGCCAAATGCACTGCCACTTCTGAGACTGTGTGCAAGTCTTGCGGCCCAAACGAATATATGGATGTCTGGAATGAAGAAGACAAATGTTTACTACACAAAATATGTGATGAGGGTGAGTTGTTCATACTGAGGCATTTCGTACCTTTGAGTCCAAACAATTGAAGTGCGAGGATGGGTGAGTAGAACAGGGGTAGTCAATAGGCAGACTACGGCGCAAATCCCGACCACCAAACACTTTTGAACACACCCTGAAATCTTTTTATTTACTACTTATTATCATTATTGGGTTTTTTTTAATTATTTTCTCTAGAGTCTGGACCTTGACTATACATTGATCAAGAAATTTGGACCTTGACAAAAATAATTGACTATCCCTGATCTAGAACTTATGATCGGGGGGAGGGATAGCTCAGTGGTTTGAGCATTGGCCTGCTAAACCCAGGATTGTGAGTTCAATCCTTCAGGGGGCCATTTAGGGATCTGGGACAAAAATTGGGGATTGGTCCTGCACTGAGCAAGGGGTAGGACTAGATGACCTCCTCAGGTCCCTTCCAACCCTGATATTCTATGATTTAGTTCACCAAAATAATAATTGAGAGAGGGATTTTCAAAGGACCTTAAGAGAGTTAGATGCATGCCCAACTCCCAGTAAATTTCAATCCCCCAAGGCTCTTTTGAAAATCTCAGCCATAATCCTTATGCCACCACTCGTGAATCTTCAATGCAGTGCACTAGGGTATTATGGGTGAGCACATAGAGATTCTTCCTCCCACTCCTTCCCAGCATAAGGTGTACACAATTCTTGAGTCTGTTTGTTTCCCCAGTGTAAAGGCTTAATTCAGCTCCAACTGAAGTCAATAAAAATGATGTCACTTTATGATTCTAAACAGTGAGGCTTCTCATACAAACCAGGTGTCTACCATGCTCTTCAAATATTAATGTGATGCCTAACAAGAATAATTCTGCATCTGACACACAAGCAGTATGGACATGGGGGAGTGAGGCTGGCCATCCCAAATCATGTTGAAGGAGAGATTTTTACTTTCATCTGCTTTCTCACTTAGGGAAAGGTTTAATAGAAGTGAATCCAGGAAATAGCACGTTCCAGCGACAATGTGCATGTACACTGGGATACCACTGTAACGAAGACTGTGATTACTGTCTGCGAAATACAAAATGTGCTCTAGGGTTTGGCGTTCAGCATCCTGGTAAGATATGTAGAGTGGACATCTAGAGGAATGGAGTCCCAGCCTTTAAAGAGAGGGTTGATTGGGATCTCAGGCCAATGTGAGTGGGAGAGGTGTGTTGTAGGTATAATAACTGATCGTACAACTGTCACGATCTGTTTACGTTTTGAAGGCTGCCTTTCATACAGTCAGAGATTCCAAGATCAGAGGGACCATTGTGATCATCTCTTGTAACCTCCTGCATAACACAGGCCATAGAACTTCCCCAAAATAAGGAAGAGACTTGAGAATTTTTATTTTGACTAAAATCTCTTAGTTGAGGTGGACCTGGCAAGTTTTATCATGAATTCTATAATTGTCATGGGAGACTTCACTGCACTCTGAACACTAAGGAATTTGACTCTGATTAACTTTAAAAATTGTAACTCCAATATTCACAAAAGCATCCCCACACATGTGCTCTCATTGTGATCTCAGTGTTCAGGTTAAGTTGAACTGAATGAACCATGCTAAGTTCAATTTTATAGCATTAGGCAAAGGTAAAAATTATGAACACGTTTTGAAATTAACATAGTAGTAGTTATGTATGTATTACAACTCAAGCAGTTTCATGGATTTACTTCAGATGTGACAAAAACAAATCACCTCTGACATCAGACTAGCTTTGAAATTTCAGGCTAAAAGGAAGTGGGTTGGTTGGTTTGTTCGTTTGCTTTTCGGGAGTGGAAATCAGAGGGGGTCAAAATCAGGTTTATACTGGACATTGGTAAGAAAGGAAACCATTCCAAGTGGCGGGAACAACGTAAAAATGGTACAGGACTGACTGCTAGAGAAGTAAGTGCTGCATCTGGACTCAACACAATGATTTCTTCTCCACAATAGTTGGTACTGTGAACACCCATCATAATTATGGAGTCCCCACTGTGGCTCTGTAACAGTGGTGGTATAAGTTACTGACATAACGTAACTGCATTAACACAAGACATTCCACTGAATGCATCCGATGAAGTGAGCTGTAGCTCACGAAAGCTTATGCTCAACTAAATTGGTTAGTCTCTAAGGTGCCACTAGTACTCCTTTTCTTTTAACACAAGACTGGTAGTTACAATGGAGTTAGCTCCTCACACTGTTTTTTCACCAGAGCTGTGCAAATAGCTCCTGTCATTTCTTTGTTTCTCGTTTTGACTCTATACAGACCTCATTTACCACTACTTTCTGCTCAGATTTAACTCCAGTTGCCTCCTTTAATATAATGTAAGATCTCCCTCATCATGGAAGAATTTTCAGGGGGGAAAAATCTTCTCCAAGTCTGAGGTGAAATTACAGTTGCTCAGTTATGCTGTTTGTTTCCTCTACCACAGTGCAACGAGACAAGGATACGGTGTGTGCACCATGCCGTTGGGGGTACTTTTCAGACATCTTTTCATCCACCGATGAGTGTAAATCCTGGACCAAGTAAGTGCACCTCTCCTATAACATAACTGTGAGATAACCACAAAGCTGTAAGAGGCCTGGACAAATTGATTTTTCAGCTGAAGAATGGAACATTCAACGGACTGTCAGGGAGCTTCTCTCTTTGTAGCACACTGATCAGCAGCTTTGCCAGAGCAGATTTAAATATGGGAATTCTCACATCAGAGCTTGATCCTCACCAGGGAAAAGCAAGGGAAGTGAATTGCAACAAAACTGTTGAGCTAGAGCATTCTGTTCAGTTCGTGCCCCTCTTCTTGCCCTTGGTCACTTTTTATACATTTCTCACCTTGGTCCTGATTCAGCTCTTTCTTCCCTCTTGTCCTTGCCACTTCCTTGTGCCTGTGATGGCTTTTTTGAGAGCACTTTTTTCTGTCTGACAGGGGGTTGTTTCATGGAGGAGGAGTTTTCTGTCTCTATTTTTCTTTCGCTTGCACTCTCTCTTTCTTTCTCTTCTCTCTTGTTTCCTAATTCTGCTTTTCTCTCTCTTTGTCTCCTCTGTTCCTCATTTCTCCTCCTGTTTTCATCTGTTTTGATCTAATAAGGACATGAACACACACAAGCTATGATAAGAAATGGATGTTCGTTTCCTGTCACCTGACATGAATCTAGGTCATAAAGACCAACGCTATCACACAGCAGGAGCAGTGTCCACTGACTACAGTGGCTACTGTTATACCTCCTGTGAGTTGTCTGGCCCATCCTTCCTTCTCTGCAGCCTTCTGTCTGTTCTCTGTCTTTTTTTCCCCATTCATTCCTCGTTCTCTTCTTCAGATTTAACCTCTCAAAAAGATGAAGCAGTTCAGCTGCACATTGCATCACCTGCATTCCCAATACCCTCTTCTCTGTGCCTGTGGGTTTGGTAGACATAAAGTAATTCAGTGGGTGGCCCCTTGCTGGGATATGCTACTCAATTAAGCAAAATATAATATAACAAAGAGACTTGCTTTACGATAACAGGGACCAAACTAGTGAAGATGCTATGTGTTTAAAATATAAATTAGAAATACAAATTTAAAACTATAGAGCAAATAGGGCAGCCTTTCATAATGACCACAATACGAAGTGAAAGCAGATAATGCCCTTTAGATGGATATGTATGTGATCATACCATTACATAACACACACTGCAATACATACAAAAAAACCCCTACATTAAAAGAATTATGTTTTAGATTGCAAAGTGTAGCACCCAAAAGATAGGAAATGCCAGATTTGCATTTGTCTGTGCATCCTTAATTCTGTCCCCCTTGTTCATCTAACCTGTGCACTGAGTGAGGCCTGGATCCTGTGGAAAATATAGTATGTGATCATGCAATTAAAGAGGGTATCATAATTCATGTGCACAAGGGGGCTGAATTAATGCTCCACAGGCAAATGTAAATCTGGCATTTCCTACCTTTTGAGTGTTTGACTTTGCACCCTAAGTAAGGCTCTTGTAATCTAATTTTTAAATATGTAATTTCCTAATTTTTAAAAAAGAAAAATAACTAATTCTGCTATGTACAACTGTAATGATCCCTCATAGCATGTTATCAACAGCCTTTGAACCCTGAACCTTCAACACTGACTGCTACTACTTGAGTTACAGGACTAACTCTATTAGCGAGCAGCAGGAGAAGGCTATTCTCACAGAGGGGGGAATCGGCCACTGACACCAAGTACTGAGTCCAGGAGTGGTCAGGGGAAGCCTGGCCTAGCCTGACTCTCTCTCTCTTTCCCCTTCCCCTGCCCCAGAAGTAGGGGGCTTGTGCCGCAGGTGGTGCTCAAGAGGGGGGAAATGGGCTGCTGAGGCTATGTGCTGGGAGGAGCCTGGCCTCAGTTCTCCTACTCCCACTCCTCCTGGCCCTGGGTACTGGAAAGGGAGTTGGGATACCGGAGCCATGCACCAAGTCCAGTGTGTAGAGTCAAAAGTGGTGAGCCTACATTGGCTTTCACCCCTTCCCATCACTATAGCTGCTCCAGCAGCTCCCACATGTTCCCAGTGCAGGATCACGTTGAGGCTGGGGCCTGGCACTTTAGAATCTTCCTTTTATTTTGGCAAGCTGACACAATTTTCCTGAGGAACACAAGCCGAGGAAAAGCCATAGTGGCTGTTAACAGTTTATAAATCTACAAAACCTCAATAGAATTTTATGGGACAAAGAAAATCTTTATGTTGAGGGCTTTCTGCCTGCCAAATTTCAAAGGAAAACAATGGAGGTGGTAGAGATTATTAAAAATTAAAGGCTCTGAGAATCTCTTATAATGGAAAGTGTTAGGCAACCTAAATGTAGGTGTCATTGCCAGCTCTCTACATGATCATCCAGCATTTTTTTTTCTTTATTTTTGTAGCTGCACAGCTCTGGGAACTGCAGAAGGAGCTCCTGGGACTGATCGGTCAGATGCAGTTTGCGTGGAGCCTACGATGTCTGTACAACCACAAGATGGTATATTTCATCATACATAATTATCCATCAGAAAGTATAGGGTAGGATTTTCAAAAGGGCTCAGTGCTGGCATAACTCTGTTCCCACTGAAGCTGGCTTTAAAGGAAGCAGTTGGGCCAATTCTGAGCCTTTTTTGAAAATCCGCCTCAAAATATTTTGGTATTAAAGATTATTTTATGCCATTCTGAATTGAAGCTCCTTGTGAGAAATCACAACTACAGCCTATGTTCAGTACTGTATACAGCTTTATACTTTTTATTGAAATTACGTACCAGATGAGATTGTTGTTATAATACCCATTAACTACCACCACAGTTGCAGTTCTGACTTTTTTTTTTGCATTCTTCTCATTTTTAACTATTTTTAAAAAAAGCGACAACTTCTGTCTGTGCACTGTTGCTAGTGATGGATACGGTGTCAGTCAAAGGCAGCCCTTGATGTCTGATAATGAGGCCCATTGCCCTTTTTATCTTTAATGTGGATGTGCTGCCCCAGCGAGACTACGTGTTTCAGCATGCAGTGAGCCATCATGCTCTGAACCGAAGGCTGTCTGGCATGCTGGGGCCTGTGTAGCTCATAGAGACTACTTTCAGAGCCTTTTCAAGCAAATCAAGTATAGCTCTTGGGCTCCTGGCAGCTTACACATGAACCCTCCAACTCAGCAAAATTTGGGCATGCCTGTATTGGTCTGTCTTCAGCATTTAAATCAGTAGTTCTTTTAAAGATAGTATTGTAAAGCATGGGCTTGATCAGGCTCCTTGTTACTCAACATAATGTGTTATAAAGCTATTGGGGTTATTTTAGAAATCTAAGTTCCAATGGAAACATCTTACTGCATCCAAGTAAGAAAAGTAAGCAAGGATCGTATCATTGCTAAGTATAAGCTGCACACTGATGTGATTTTTCTTTTCATCCTACAGAAACAAACAAGATCTTGTATGTTCTGACTGTTCCAGTCCTCTTTGTGATATTAACCAGCATTATCATACTTATTGTATGTTACAAAAATAAGGGGAAAGCACTGACAGGTACATTATGGCTAATGATTTTTAGGAATTCAACTTAATGTGAAATCTATATTTTTATGGGTAGAGGTTTAAACTGTGTGATTTGAATTTAGTGGGACTCATCAGGTTAAAAACACATGCATTGGTTGGAAAATTATATGCTCTACAGTTTATGTATTTTAGCTGGCACAAAGCAGGACTTTGGATTCCTTTTCTCTAGTACAGAAATGTATTAGGCTTATCGCTCTGGTACCCTGTCAAATCAGGTATTGTGCAGTAACTGGTTTGTCAAAATTAGATCTTAGCTAATGTACAGTCCAGTAGAGTGCTGTTTATGCATGCAAGGCATGTATTGTGTGGCCTGCATGCCTGACAGCTGTGCTTTATCCAACTGGCAGCCGGTGGACCAGATCTGCCCCCAGGACTATTCTGTTCAGACCCCATGGAGGATTCAATTTTGTAAAACAAAATGGTGTCTTCTGCACAATGTAACCTCACACACACCATACGTGCGAGGTCACACTGAATGGAAGATGCAATTTTGGGCTGCCTTACAAACTGTCACGGCATGCCACTGGTACAATCACATATCTGAGAATGTGATCAAGCCTATTGTTTGGACTAGGTCAACATTTTGGTACACTATTTCTGTAATAGTGGAGAAATGTGATTTTCATGTATTATCAACGGCATTAAATATTATTAACATGGGGGAAATGCTGCAGCGATTGCTGCATGGACGTTGATGCATCTGCAGAAACTCATTTTAACCTCTATGCATTAGTTGATTTGAGCAAACTGTTATTACTCCTTTTGCATTTACTTCCTCCTCATGGAAATCTTTTTCTCATCTGTCCTTTTCCCCTTTCATTTCCTCAGCCCCACCTGCCTGGGTTTTTTGTGCCATTCTTCTCCTGCATTGTTTAAATAAACTTTTAACTAGTGTTTTATAAGTTGGCTACCACTTCCACACTAAATTCCTGTCACCCTAAGGGTAACCAAACATTTTCGATTCAGCGGAGGTTATAGTGGAATCCTCTTAATCTGGATTTCCATCACTCTGCAGCCCCTTCCAGTGAGTGGCCTTTCATGCCCTGTAAGAGAAATTCCAGACTGACAGATGATACCAATTAAATAGCAATACTGCTGTCTGGGCTCTGCAGAGCCCCATCAGGTTAGTGCCTCCTCCCAGTTTCTGCAGGCCAGTATCTACAGTGGAGTGTATACTAGGTGTGTGTACTTGGCCAGAATGGAACAAACTAATGGCCAAGACCAGGCAGTGGCTACCTACTTGATATATGTTCCAGTTGTTTTACAAACACGGAGAACCAGCATGATATTAAAAAGCACACACGGCCTAGCACCACAAAATCCCCATAAACGATCATTATTGTCCCCATAAAGCCGCAGTCACTGTTATAAAGCCTCACTGAGTTTAAACCTTTTCCTTCAGAGATGTTTTAATTTAGTACATTTCCCAATTAAACACATTCCGATTAAGCGGAAGAGACTATATTCGAAACTGCCATCCTGTGGTGGTTTCGGGGTGTGTATGCGGGCGCGGGAGGGGGTTCCCCCTTTGGTCTCCTCATTGCTATTTGGGCCATTCATGTGACACCTCTTGAAATAGACTAACCAATTGTATGGTTGCAACTGGGTCGATCTGAGGCCAGTCATAACTCGTTGACATGTGACCAGGAATAAAGTCCCATTTGATGTGGAACATAGCTTAACCACATTCTATTTTAGGACCTTATAGACATTTGTTCCATAAGGATGTATCCAATTCAAGTTATAATGAATGCTCAGCTAGACAGCCGCTTGGTCTTTTGAGCAGAGTCAATAAAAACAATCTGGACAGTTAGGTTTAATTTAATGTAGGAGATTATGGATAACTATATTATTTGATCTGTGATTGATTTAAGAAAGCCTGCTAAACACTATAGCTATTATTTTGTTTCCCCTACAGCAGATCTACAGCACTGGGCTAATGAAGTATGCAGCCAAATAAAAGGGACGAAGGTAAACTCTAATGTTCTAAAGTTTTCACTGTGGTTATGCTTCGTTAATTCCTTTCCTGACCCCTATGGCAGCCTCGACACTTAATACAGACAAATGAGTCCACAGATTTCTCTCCCACCATTCAGTAACTATTGTACCACCCAAGGAAAGACACTAGTAGGTGATCAGGTAGTTGCAACAAAGGACAGAGAACTGATAGCATTCTGGCTTTAATTCCTGTAGACAATGAGCCAAGTTTTGCTCTAAGTTACACGAGTGTAACTCCTATGAGGGTGACACTCAAGGTAAACTGACAGCAGAATTGGGCCCATTGAATCTGTGAATTCAAATGGCATACCATTTGAATTCTTTCCCCCCACCCTACATAGCTAGAAGATAAGGACCTCTCTTTGCATTCTTCATAAATAGCTATTCTTTTCCATTTCTGAACGCTAGGGACTATTTGCCTTCTATTCCTTTTTATTTTAAGCCTTTGGTGTCTTTTCTAAGAAGTGCTCAGTTAATTGTTTGTTGTTCTAATGTACTATGGCTTTTTAATCATTGGGTAATCCCAGAAAAATTCCTGTAAAGGCCATTTTTACGCTCCTTGTAGAAAGTAGTCAAATGAAAAAATGGAGGGAATTTGTGGGAAGGGTCACTGAACATATAAGGCCTGAGTCTTCTCTGACTTCAGTCTAAATCAGGAGTGACTCCATTCATGTCAGAGGACTGGAAGGTGTGTAAAACTGGTGTAAGTAAGAGAAGAATCAGCCCTTCCTTTATAAAAATGAAGGAGAGTATTTAAGGTCAAATCCTCTGCTGAGGAAAATGGTCACTGCTACATTGACTTCAGTGGAGTTTCACACAAAGAAGAGAATTTGGCCCTTAGAATTTAGAGGATTTCAAATCTAGTATAGGTTAGATCTGGGCATCAAACTTTAAAGAACAGCCCATTGTTGAGAGGAAAACCTCTTGTGCTTTAAAGTGTAGCGTTGCTCTGAAAAGAGACTGTAAAAATGGCATCATGGATTTCCGTGTTTATTGTCTCAACAATTTCCAGGTCACACGTGCTCAGTTCACAAGTAAATGTTTTTTGAACTCTCTGCCTTGCAAGCTCACCCTGAGTCCTGTAAGCCAACCTGGATTCTTCCTTCTTCGTGCATCACCATCATTAATAAAGCTTCTGCCCTCAGTGTTGTCTGTACAAACCTCATTGCCTTCAATGGGCTTGCTCAGGTGTGACTGATTGGACCTTAGTAACAATTCTGTCAATGAGACAGATGGAAGAATAGAATCTAACTCACTCTTTCTTAGCTGTTTTGGCTCTTTAGAGCCAACAGGAGCAATAACCAGTTAAAAATTTATTTTTGTCACTCACGGGAGCAGATTTGACTCTGAATACCCACAAGGAGCAGACCTGTCCAGTAAGATCCTTGTGACATATCCAAGCAGAACTACATTTTATGGGTCAAAAATGTAGGGGGTGCTGCTCTAAGTCAGCAACTAACAATGCAAGAATATTAAATTCTCTAAATATCATTTCTGCTCTTCTAAGAAAAATAATATTCTGATGACCTGCTTATTAAACATTTTTTTCTTTTGGATTTTGTTTAGGAATCCCCCAGAGAGCCATTTGTTAATACAAACATGGTGAACACTGCGAGTCCTCAGCCTTCTGAAGGAATATGTTTGCTAGCCCTTGATTACTATGTTTTTTCTGAAGACATGGGTTGCCCAAATGGGCACACTCTCTATGGAAAAGGCAGCCCAGATACAATCCACTATGAATTGGGAGAGAACATCCCAACATTGTCTTTAGCAACAGAGTCTGAGGATGACCACTTCAGGCAGATTCCCATGGAAGATGAATATGTAGATAGAGCTCCCCATGCCCATGGTTATTTACATTTATTGAGTCGGCCTGACAGTAAATCCGTGTCACCATTTTCAGAGCCACTGGAGGTGGGGGAGAATGATAGCTTAAGTCAGTGCTTCACAGGAACTGAGAGCATGGTGGATTTAGCAGGCTCCTATAGCTCTGATCCTTCATGCGGAATGGACTGCATCCATGCCTCCTCAGACAAATACCTACAGAAATCTTGCCATTGCACCTGTAGTCATATGAAGGACACGGAGAGAAAGGACACAGATCGCTTCCCAGTGAACCCTGAGTCAGTGAACAACTGCGTGGGCTGTGGGGTTTCCTCTAGGGAATCTCCTAGGAAGTGGAGTGAACCCCTTTGTGCAGCGGTTGACTATACCACAGCCTCACCGGAAAATGGACTTTATCCACAGTGCACCTGTGGCTTGGACTTTCCTTCTGCGGGTCAGAGTACTTTAGCAAGCGATCCTGGCACTGAAGATGCTCCCTCTGAAGGTACTGACACAAAGTACCAGAACACAAGCAGAAGCACTTCTGGGGCAAATTGTAGCAATTCAGACCTCCCACAAGCATCAGGTAAGCAATCCCTCCAGCAGGCTCGCTCTACATACTATCATATAGGATTATCCTTCGTACTTTCCCAGTATTCTTTTACTTTGAATCTCAGTGGAGGGCATGGTTTGGAGGAAGGAGAGATTAATAAAATGAAGCTTTTTTTTTTTTTCTTTTATTTGCCTTGCAGCTACTTTCAATGACCAGGATAAAAAAGCGAGGACATTTGTTTTCCGTTGGACTCTGGAAATGGTCTAGACCCAATGAGGTTTCATGCTGGTGCCAGTGGTTATTCTCCACCCAGCAAGAAAACCTCCATCCTCTGGCTCCCACTACAGAGCCCAGACAGTTTATGCTGTTGTCTAAATATTTTGATGGTGGAATAAAGTGAATTCATTGCACTTATGTCTCACATCATGAAGTTCTCAGTTAAACACCAATCAGAAGCATTAAGTTTTCAGTTAAACCCCATTATAACTGACAAATAAAGACAGGCCCAATTTTCGGTTTCTTTAACTCTTTCTCTTTATTATTTTTAACATGTCAAAATGAACTTTAAAATAATTTGATGCACACTGTTGTTCTGCCCACACACTCTCTTCTGTCTTCTTAATAATTCTGGAACCCAGTTATTTAGTATATTCTTAAATATCCAAATGACAAACAAGAAAAAAAAAAGGAATAGAATGACTTAGGGGCTAACACCTGTCCCCCAGTAGTGACCCTTTCTGAACGGATTCCTTAAGAACCACTACACACTCCTGCTTCAAATTTCTCTTCAGTACCCACATCTAGGATGAACAGATTAGTAAGTACTGTATAAAAAATCAGGATGGGGGTGGAAGGGGTGATAGGCACTTATATAAGACAACGTCCCTATAAAATCATGACATCTGGTCACCCTACCCACATCTGCTACAATGATACAAGAAATCATCTATTTATGTTGGCTCTGAGTGGCAGATGTTGTTCAGTTGATCCATTTACATTATTTTTGGTCGGGAAGTGTAGACAGAAGCTATATATGTATATTTCTGTCTTCCCACCTTTCATGTGTCACTAGTAGTTTTGGACTGTAATCTCTTTAGGGCAGCAACCCTGTCTTTATATATGCTTTTGTGATGCCTAGCAGAATGGGACCTTGGTCTTGATGGTCTGGGTACTATGGTTATACAAATATTAATAATAGGCAATCACCCTTCTATAAATGCATATTATACCTTAGAGTAGTGTCCTGGAGGCATTCATGTCAACCTGCCAAGGCCCAAATGTGGGCTGTAATGTGTCAGAGCCCAAAAATATGTTATCCACATGGGAGACTTAAAATACTGCAGGATTCATTCCTCTGGTATAAATGACTCATTCTGTTACACATGATTTGCTTGGAAAGTAGGTTCCTTTGGGGCTAAAATGAGGGACATCTGAGGTATGCCTAGAGGTAAAGTCCTTTTTGACACTAGCAGAGTGTTAGTCCTCTCTTTAAATCCGACAGTAGAATGAAGAGAGCAATATTCGGGAGCAGAAGGGAAGGGGAGATTAGGGATTGGGGAGCAGGGGGAAAGCGGAGTTTGGACTGACACGTGAATGAAAGTATGTCTAATCTGGTCTGCTGTTTAATTCTCTCGATGTAGTTTTAATTGCATCAGCACCACTGGGTGTCTTCCCATACTATAGTGCTACCTGGTGAAACCTGAGCATGCATACTGTGTTATTTATTTACCAGAAGCGACATATGACTGCTGTTCAATTCTAAAATAGTAATTTTTAATTAATCAGACTCAAAATGCACAGTTCATGTGTTCTTTTTCTGCTTATGGAATGGCAGTGTTCCGAGGGGAATATCGATGTGTGCATGTGAACTGGAATACGGCTTAGTAAATGGTTCCATTCTGAGTCATGCTTCAGAACTAGCTGTGGATGTATAAGAAGCATTCATGAAATCCTCTGTGAAGTGCTAGGACAGAAAAAGACACACAACACGCATTTTGTAACTGTCTCTCTGTCAAGGTTCCTCCCCCACTCTGAACTCTAGGGTACAGATGTGGGGACCTGCATGAAAACCTCCTAAGCTTACTTTTACCAGCTTAGGTTAAAACTTCCCCAAGGTACAAATTAATTTTATCCTTTGTCCTTGGAATAACCACTGCCACCACCAAACTCTAACTGGGTTTACTGGGAAACGTAGTTTGGACACATCTTTCCCCCCAAAATCCTCCCAACCCTTGCACCCCACTTCCTGGGAAAGGTTTGGTAAAAATCCTCACCAATTTGCATAGGTGACCACAGACCCAAACCCTTGGATCTGAGAACAATGAAAAAGCATTCAGTTTTCTTACAAGAAGACTTTTAATAGAAATAGAAGTAAATAGAAGTAAAGAAATCACCCCTGTAAAATCAGGAGGGTAGATACCTTACAGGGTAATTAGATTCAAAACATAGAGAATCCCTCTAGGCAAAACCTTAAGTTACAAAAAAGACACACAGACAGAAATAGTCATTCTATTCAGCACAATTCTTTGCTCAGCCATTTAAAGAAATCATAATCTAACACATACCTAGCTAGATTACTTACTAAAGTTCTAAGACTCCATTCCTGGTCTATCCCCAGCAAAAGCAGCATATCGACAGAGAGACACAGACCCTTTGTTTCTCTCCCTCCTCCCAGCTTTTGAAAGTATCTTGTCTCCTCATTGGTCATTTTGGTCAGGTGCCAGCGAGGTTACCTTTAGCTTCTTAACCCTTTACAGGTGAGAGGATTTTTCCTCTGGCCAGGAGGGATTTTAAAGGGGTTTACCCTTCCCTTTATATTTATGACAGTCTCAATATAAATTGACATAGTGGAACCACAGAGGTTAGTGAACAGGGGCAGCACCGCCTCTTCCTGGTGTGGGGGCTGAGGTGGGGTAGACAGAAAATTCCAGGGCTGCCCTATACATCTTGTAGGCGCACACACTTATTTGTTTAACAATACGCACTTAAACATGTATATTATCTATGTTCTCCTCAAAAGGAGAACAAAAATATATACAGACAGATCAGTTTTAAACTACATCTCTGGCAGCTCACTGGTGCAACATTTATTCACAGAAAATCAATAGGAAAAAAACGAAGCCAATAAATAAATAAGCTAACACTAATAATATTAACAATAAACACGCAAACTTCTGGGGAAAATTACTGGTTAAATAATACTGATAGCTAATTTCTTTAAATCAGAGACTATACTGTATTATATTTTTAAGTTAGCCATTTGCACACGCAAAAAAACCAAAACAACAACGTGCATGCACTACGATTTGAAACAAGATAAATAACAACCAACCAAAACTAAGTACACCTCTTTTCCCTTAGCTGATCGAGCCCATATTTCTATTCCAGCCAAATCAAAACCCAATCAAATACATACAAGCAGAAAATTAAAAACATTTTAAAGATTTTTTTTTTTTGGAGGGGGGTTCACTCTTGCTCTAACTGTTGAGCACCCGCATGAGTCACAGTCTTTGTAAAAGTAACAAAAGCAATTCGGTTCTTAACTAAACAAACTGCCAATTAATACAAAAATAGCACAAAATAAATAAAGCACTACCAATAAAGCACAAAAACAGCATTTGACAGGCAGCAAAAATCAAGATGTAATTTCTTAAACATACATTGTGGGGCAAGTGTTTCTCAAGGTTTCCAATAAACCAGTGAAAAACTGACATACATTATGAAACAAAAAAACGCATGTACGAAGACTGAGCTACTACTTACCGCAGAGAAGACATTTCACTTGAGGACCATCCATCCATTGTTGTGATTTTCAGCAAAGGAATCGGTAGCATCGTCAGGGCTGGCCTTAGGGGTGGGCGACTGCCCAGGGCGCCATAGTCGAGGGGGCGCCTTGGTCAGGGGAGCTCAATGGTCAACATCCCCCCACGCATATAGTCAGTCCAAGGCTCCTTTAGCCTCCAAGAACTGGGCCCGGACCTGGGAGGGGCACAGCTGGGGGCTCTCCAGCTGGAGGGTTTTACATTTGTGTCGGGCTGCAGCTGCTAGTCCTATATAGGCTTGTGGGGGACAGGACTTCCTCTGCAAGAGCCACTCCTGAGGCCGGGTCAGATCTACTTCTGGGAACCTCCCCTGGCTGTAGGAAACTTTGCAACCCCACACTTCCTGCCACCATTGCGCCCCAGTCATGGGGGGAGGGGTCACTGTAGGGGGAGCTGCCCCCTCCCCCCTATTTGCCTGGTGCCATTTTCCCTCAGGCCAGCCCTGAACATCATCAGCATTCCGAGCTGGGTGGCTGGCAGCAGCGGCTGCTGGCTGGGTGCCCAGCTCTGAAGGCGGTGCCGCCGCCAGCAACAGCGCAGAACTGCAGAAGTAAAGGTGGCATGAGATGGCATTGCCATCCTTACTTCTGCGCTACTGCTGGCAGCGGTGCTGCCTTCAGAGCTGGGCTGATGATGAGCAGCCACAGCTCTCTGGCTGCCCAGCTCTGAAGGCAGTGTTGCCACCAATAGCAGCGGAGAAGTAAGTGTGGTAATACCATACCATGCCACCCTTGCTTACCATAACATTTGACCATTGCGCTGGGAGGAGTAGCTCTGGGGCTAAGGCAAATTTTGGGGTGGACATAGCTCCAACAACCGCCCCTCTTGCCCCCAGCACTGCCCCTGTTTGAGAGTTTGTGGCCTGTCAGCTTTGTGAAATAGAACTGGCTTCAAAATGGGGGGAAATTGACACAAAAATTCCAAGGAAAAATGTGTCTCTTTTACTAATCAATATTCAAAATTTAAATGAAAAATGTTGAACTGCCCTATCATGAAAGACTTTGGGCATGTAAATATAAATCTGCAAACCAAAGTGTTCAGTTACACGGGTCTGAGCCTTCAGGTGCCAATTCGTAATGCTCCAAATTTCAGAGGAATTGAAACCTGTAGTGTTTGTTCATGCCCATCTCTAGTATTGACTATAAATAGAACTTTTAGAAGCCCTTTATGAACCTAGGACACGGAATTTGAGGGGACCGCCTGGGTCATCAAGTCCAGTCCCCTGCTATCACAGGCAAGCCCCCTCTGGAGGATTAAGGGCTGAATGCTACAAAGGAGTTTGGCTCCTAACTTTCTATTTAGGCTCCTAACTTCTGTTGATTTCAATAAAAGTTAGGAGCCTAACTTCTTCAGAGCATTCACCCCTGAGTGACTCAAGAATTAGGAATGGGATTCAGAGTCTTTTACTTCTAAGTTCAAATCCCGTCCAAGTCAGTAGCAACCAACAGTCATTAGCACGTGAAAGCTGCTTGGTGGCTTGTGCAAACTGAGCTTGTGGCCACCTTCCAGTTCTCAGTAACAAAAAAATTGTAATTGTAACAAAAACACCAAACCCCATAATCCTGATTGGTTTCTCTACCAAGACTGCCAGTTGCTGCCAAAGGACTGAATGCTTGTGGAGAGTGTCCCTCAGATCCAGGTTTTATGTACATTTGGTAGAGCAAAGTGGACAGCTTTCATTACCACTCTCTGGAGAAAGAGGATTTCAGTATTCACCTCTTCTATCAACCTGGCCTCTTTAACAAGCAGTTAAGAATCCCATATCGCATTCCGCTAAGCATTAACTGACTTCTATTTAACTTTCATGTAGTTTAGCTAAAATTGCTGTTCTACCAATAAATACTGGAGAATGTTCATGAAGTACTTTGGATGTAGGAAGCACTACGGAAATGCTAAGGGTTATTAGTCTAACCACAAATCCAGCATTTGTGACATCAGCATCATGTTGACGGCAGGGAATTGTGACACCTGGATTGGGCCTTCACCGAAGAAACAGCTCAGGCAGGAAATAAGGCAATGCTTAAAGGAGAGAACTTTTAGTCACACATGGTAATCAACGATAATTGGAAAGAAATAAAGAAGTAGTGTAGTGGGTTTTAGTTAAAGTAAATAATATTGCTAAAGTGAGCCTTTTAAAAAAAGAAGTCCAAGTGCCGCCAAACTGTGTTATAGATGTACTCCTGTCAGAATTCATCATCATTTACTGGAATTCAGTCATGGCATACAAACATGACTGTTTACTGAGAACACCAGGTTGCTCTGGGCTAGGCCATGGCTAATAAAGAGTGATTGTACGTGGTTTCCTCTTTAACATTAATGAATAACTGCAGTGACGGGGTTATAAAAATTGCTGATTTTAAAGTATTAAAAAATGCCAATAAAACATCATGAATTTCTAAAAATCTCTAGAAGCTGTCCATAAAAACTGATTAAGTAATCTGTAGTAGGAAGAATACATCTTAGAGAGAGAGCACTAATAATACTCAGCTAAAACTGTTTTTATTGTTTTGTTTGTTTGAACTGAGGGAAAGTTAACTCTTCCCAGCATTTCCCATAATTCTTGTATGAATTTTGAAATTTCAGGGCTTCATCCTGCTCTTATTGAAGTTAATGGCAAAATTATTAATTATCTTCAATGACAGCAGGATCGGGCTCGTAGTGTAAACTCACCTATGGCTGCCATGCACACCTCATGGCCAAACCTTTTAAAAGAGGTTTCTATTATCATTCTAGTAGGATTTTGTGATACAGGCCCTGATCCTGCAATGTGCTCAACATGGGTGGATCCCTGTGCCCATGCAGAGCCCCATTAAAGTCACTGAGCATATTGCAGGATCTGGGTCACAGAGTATAATCTCATGTGCTCCTAGGATTGCCCCATCCGTACACTCTACACTATTGGTCTCTAGAAAGTCTGTTATCCATGGCTCGGTAATAACCTTTTTAAGTCTTTCAAATTTTATTTAGTTAAACTTACTGCATAGTCTGCATAATAATTTCAATCATTTGAAAATCACTATGGTGACTGGTAATCTATGAATATCTAAGACATAGATATATATTCAGAGAGACAGACAATGAGCATTTTACACACACATTATGTGTGGAGCATTTTCCAGTATGATCTGGGTTTGTGTACTTGAGAGCAAATTCAGGATCCTGAAGGGTTTGCTGCAGGTAGCTGGAGGGGGAGAGTATATAGCAAAAGATCTCTCTCTTGCCTCCAGGTGATGAGTTTTAAAGGGAGAAATTTTCCTATTATCCCAGCCAGACACACTTGGATGACAGGTTTGGTGCTGGGAGGGAAAATAACAGGAATCAAATTCACTCAGCTAAATATTCATCTCATGATACAAAATTCTGACAGAAAATATTAATCACGCATATATGCTTTTCCCCCCTCCCTTTCCCTAGGAAATGTGACTGGAAACAGTAACTCTACATTTATATCAAGTGGACAAGTAATGAATTTTAAGGGCGACATAATTGTTGTCTATGTTAGTCAAAACTCCCAAGAGGGGACAACAGCTACTGGAACAGCTGATGAGAATGTGGGGAGTCCAGTGCAAGAGGAAAACCTGAACCGCTGTGAGACTTTTGCAGGCAACACCCAACATTACAAAGAAAAATATGCTGATGCTAATCCAGCCTGCCCTGCAGAGAACGAAGGACTAAATAGCACAGGGGAATATGAGAGAAGGCCAGGGCCTGTGGTTCAAGAAGAGAACCAAGACAGCCAGGACAGGAAGTGGTGCTACAGTGGGGCCTTTCAACCTGTGCAAGAGGAGGGAAAGCCAGGACAATTTTCAGAGAAAGCATTGCACTGATGGGAATCAACAGCTGTTTGCTCACTCTTAGTATTTGACTGAAACACCATTAATACTGAGGGACTGTATATCAGCCAGTGAATGGCATTAATTGTCTACAGGGTTGTGTTAGCTGCTCAGAGGTCAGGTTGCCATGACTGGTTCATTGGATCTGAGACCTTTATTATTCCTGGTGTCTCTTGGGGACTTCATCAAATGGAACCGACAATTAATTCCTCGACAAATGCCTGTGATGCTATCACCGTGGAAATTATTAGTGGAGACAGACACAAGTGTAAAGCTGCTATCATTGCAGAAATATCTGATGGGAAGGAAATCTACTTCCCTACAATTGTACAGATTGTTCAAGACTCGCTGTCCATCCCCTTATCCTTGGGACACAAAGTGGAAGACTTTAATTAATTTAGATTGTAAACTCTTTGGGACAGGGTCTGTGTGTGTAGACAACACTTAGCACATTGTGAATGCTATTAGAGTACAAATACTAATTATGATTAATATTCAGAAGGTAGACCATAAGTATTGACCAATATTTTTCCCTAATGACATCCAGGCAAGAATTTGGGGAAAGATTAAGCCAAGACTTTGTGCATGGCCTTTCTCTTTCTCTATTCCCTTGCATTTGCCATGAGAACCTTCCATCTAGATTTAATTCTGCCTTATCACCTTGAGTGTCACTGTGTAATGATCCTATTGGCCTCATGTGAAGATGAACTATGCACTTCCATGATCCACATGATCACAGATCTCTTGATTAGAGTGAGAATCACTTGTCCACCAGGAGGAGCATCTTTTACTTGAAGACTTCTTGTTAGGAAGGCTCTTCTTCTGAAAAGCTCTAAAGCCACCAGCCTGCTGTGTAGCTGCTCCAGTTTGCAATAACATTTCTGTAGGTGAAGACCACCTAAAATCCTGTAAGCAGGCAGTTTATTGAATGTCACATCATCATTAGATGCCCATTCATAGATAAAAAGAAAGGGGGGTAGCCACCTTGCACATTGCTTGCACGACGGTGGAGATCACACATTTTTCAGCCCTCTTTTAAAAAAATAATTTAAAAAAAAACCTATGTGAGAAAATTCTAGTTTAGAGATCTGGGTTGGCTGAATTCTGCAGAGAAGGAGAATTTCTCCACTCAGTCCTTGGCAAATTAGCTGCTTTGAGGCTTGAAACACACACATCCCTTCTTGAACCACTGTCTTTTCCCTTCTCTCTGTTACCACTCTTTCCATTGTTTGTGTGTGCCGCAATGGAAGGGAGAGGGCTAGAAAGAGGGGGGTGAAATCATGGCTCTAATGACGTAAATGGGAGCTTTACCATTGATTTCAGTGGCACCGTGATTTCACCAGAAGAATCCAACAATCTCTTCTAATAAAGGGTGAAAGAGCTTCAAACATAAGTATGAAAAATGGGTGTGTCACCCTGGGTGCTGTTATGACTCCATTATGGGAAGTTTAACATGCCAGAAAGTACAATGCTTTTCCCTGTTCCAGACTGAACCCAAAGTGAAGTATCCACTCCATGATTACCAACATTCTTCTGTGCTGCTTGGGTTCCCTGCCTTGCTGCTCAGTCACTGACCCTAAAGTAATTTCTGCATCTATGTCATTTTGTTTGTAAGCACTCTGGGGCAGGCACTGTTGTTCACTATGTGTTTGTACAATGGGGCCTAACATATTACGATCCCAAAGTTGATTGGTGCTCTGGCTGCTATTGTAATACAAATAATTGATGATAATAAATTCCTAAAGATCTTTTTCAGCAAAAGCAGGCTTTTATTACATTACATGGAGGAAATTAAATGACATCATTATATCCTCCAATGTCATTTTGCCAAAAACTCAAATGTGAATATAAAAATCCTCTCACTAGTATGCCTAGGCATTATGTGACTTTTGTTGTTTGGTTGTCACCCTGTCCCCTGGTGATTCCCACAGGGACAGCACTGGGTAACCTGTGGAACTGTATATTGACAGTGGGCACAGTCATACCTTAAGAAAGGAAGAAAAGAAAAGAAATCTCAGCTTTTTAGATCTCAGCTCATTAGTATTCACACCTTTATGCTCATCTGTAGTTCAAGGCAGTGTGAGAGTAAAAAATGGGGCTCTTAATTTTAAAAGTTGATATTTTTGTCTGTGTCATCTCAGACAATTCCTTCTTGTGAGTCGAATATGTATTATAAACTGAATGGAATGCTGAGTGAAGACTCTAGATATCTGATTGGCTAAGATGCAGAGCATTTATCTGAGTAACCATGCAGATTTTAGAGCACTTAGAAGAGTGGAGCTTTAAAAAGAAAGCTGGTCTAAACCTTAACTATAATAGACTTAGCATTCCACTATAATTCTCTAGCAGTGCACTGTAGATAGCAGTTGAAACTTTATCATCAACTAAAAAAAAATCAATGCACCTATTTTTTAATCTTATAAAAGCAATAACAACCTATCCCCCTGGTATTTCCAGGGGAGGTAAAGCTGTCCAGCACAGTCTAGTGACATACATAGAGAATCAGGAGTCAGGGTTTCTGGATTCTATGCCCAGCTCTGCCATGGACCTACTCTTTTGACTAGGAGCAATTCACTTAACCACCCTGTGCTTCAATTTAACCATCTGACAAACAGGGATACTACTACTCACCTAACTCGTGTGAGTGTTGGAAGGCTTAAACAATTCATATATGTAAAGCACTTTGAGATCCTCAAACGAAAGGTGCTATATAAGTGCAAAATATTGTTACTGATGGAGTCAACTGCATCTTGGACCATTAAGCCTCCCAGTTGATAATTAAGATCTAGGAAATGTCATCTGCTGAGACAATTATAACTTCAATATGCCACTCCTTTTTCAGTGCAGTAACACTGAGAGGTAGTGAATGGATCAGTGCTTTATTGAACTACTTTGCTGCATCCTAAGCCATACCTCAGATTGCCATAAAAGTCTCTCAGCCCCATCTACAGTATGAAAGCAGGTTTCAGAGAGCAGCCATGTTAGTCTGTATCCTCAAAAGGAAAAGGAGTACTTGTGAAAGCAGCCATCCTTAGGACCAAGTTATCACATGGTTCCCTCTTGTGGTATAGATAGAACTTTACCGCTACAGCTCTGGACATGGTGAGCTCCTATCTACACTACAAGAAGAAACTATATTTTAACCATCTCAGGGTCAATTGTGTTATAATTGGGTCTCTCACGTGACTGTTTTCATAATGCAGGTGTGCTCTAAATTCACTGATTGTGTGAAGCTCTAATCTGAACTCCTGCTTCACTCTTTTTTACAGGGAAGGCTTTTGGTTGCTGAGAGAAACTAAATAACCTCTTTGTCCATAGATATGATTTAACAAAAGGTGTGTCTTCCCCCAATACCTATTATAATGCAAGAAAAGATAAGATAATAAAAAGGGTAGTTTTGCAAAAGTAGCGATGAGTATATTTCACTGGTGGGATTTTCAAAGTCACCCAGGAATGTAGACATTCAATTCCCATTTATTTCTAAAGTAGCCTATGTAGCCTCTATCCCTATGATGCTACCTATTACATCTTTCACCTTGAAGGATTCTGACATGCATTGCAAATTATGTACCTATTCAGTGCTCCTGGGCTGGGAGTGCACCAGCAATTCAACATACAACATTGGGCAGGGGAGGGAAATTTTTGGCCATGGACACTAGGACAAACCCCTCCCCCTCTGAAAAATGTCATGGGGTCACAGAGCCTGTCCACCCTATAGTGGCCTTGAATCAACAATGCTACACCCTTGGACAGAGACTGACTATGGTGTCATGAGCGGTTGTGGCATCTCTGAAGGGAGCATCCTTAATATAAAGTCATTTTTACTTATCAGTTGAGTTCCTATAGTGTGCTCTTCAACACAGTATCTGAGCAACTAAGCTGCTCTCCATGCTACAAGACAGACCCACGTTTTAACCATTTTGGGGGACATCCTTGTTGTAACCAGCTCCCCAGCAGTTATTCTTGTGCTGTACACCACCACCACCATTCATTCACACAGAATGAACGCCATCCATCTTCTCAACGCCATCCAAAACAAACAGAATTCAGAGCTGCTTTACACAGAGCCAAAATCCATGGTAAAATTAATACAAAATCTTTGCATGAGAAAGTTGCTTCAAGAACACATACTACATGTTATTAATCTGGTATTTGACAAAAATACTGGTGACACATTTCTTGGCAGTCTGATAAAATAGGAAGTGTGAGGAATTTCACAACAAGAGCAGGTCACCTGTTGAGTAAACACTACAGAATTTGCAAAAAGAAAAGGAGGACTTGTGGCACCTTAGAGACTAACAAATTTATTTGAGCATAAGCTTTCGTGAGCTACAGCTCACTTCATCGGATGCATGCAGTGAAAAATACAGTGGGGAGATTTTATATACACAGAGAACATGAAACAATGGGTGTTACCATACACACTGTAAGGAGAGTGATCAGGTAAGGTGAGCTATTACCAGCAGGAGAGGGGAAAAAAAAAAAACCTTTTGTAGTGATAATCAAGATGGGCCATTTCCAGCAGTTAACAAGAACGAGAAGGGGGGGAATAAACATGGGGAAATAGTTTTACTTTGTATAATGACACATCCACTCCCAGTATTTATTCAAGCCTAATTCAATGGTGTCCAGTTTGCAAATTAATTCCAATTCAGCAGTTTCTTGTTGGAGTCTGTTTTTGAAGTTTTTGTTGTTGTAATATTGTGTCTTTTAGGTCTGTAATTGAGTGACCAGAGAGACTGAAGTGTACTCCGACTGGTTTTTGAATGTTATAATTCTTGACTTCTGATTTGTATCCATTTATTCTTTTACGTAGAGACTGTCCGGTTTGGCCAATGTACATGGAAGAGGGGCGTTGCTGGCACATGATGGCATACATCACATTGGTAGATGTGCAGGTGAACGAGCCTTTGATAGTGTGGCTGATGTGATTAGGCCCTATGATGGTGTCCCCTGAATAGATATGTGGACACAGTGGGCAACGGGCTTTGTTGCAAGGATAGGTTCCTGGGTTAGTGTTTTTGTTGTATGGCGTGTGGTTGCTGCTGAGTATTTGCTTCAGGTTGGGGGGCTGTCTGTAAGCAAGGACTGGCCTGTCTCCCAAGATCTGTGAGAGTGATGGGTCGTCCTTCAGGATAGGTTGTAGATCCTTGATGATGCATTGGAGAGGTTTTAGTTGAGGGCTGAAGATGATGGCTAGTGGATGACTACAGAATTTGCCACCCATCAGCAATTGGTGCAGCTAATAGAGGAAGAAGTACTTAGCTCAAAGTGGGCAAATGGTGGGAAAGACAGAGTTTAGTTCCTTTTCAGGAGTTATTCAAGACAGCTGCCTTCTATTTATATCCACTATGGTCCCAGTCCTGCAGCTTGAGGTTTATGAATGAAAAGTGCTATGTGACAGCTAAATATTATTATTTAAAAGGGGTTCTCCACATAATGCAGTGGCAGAAACAAGATTTTGCTAAAGTATTTTTAAATATCTGCTGTACAACTTGATTGCTTTTGTGTTTCCTTTTTTTTTTAAATTGATGGACAGCACTCCTTCATGCCACTGTTTTGATATCTTACAGTATGCATTTATTTTTATTTATTTGCCAGAGATTGGTGAAGGACAGGCTTGTCCAAATTTGGGGATAATATGTATTTCTAAACTACATAAAAGGAGCTCATAGGCTGATAAACACTTCAGAAATGCATGGAATAATAACCACACCGCAAATAATGGCATTGCATGATAGAACTGCTGCTAAAATCTCCACTACATGATTGAGATCCCTGAATTCTATTACTGCATCTATTAATTAAATAAAATAAAACAAGTTTATATCTTGCTACCGCACGCAGCTTTGCTGTGTATGCAAAACCAAAATCAACATTTCTCAAAGCACAGTTTAGTCGCCTGTTTTTATTCATTGGGAACACGGCGCACTGCAAATTAAAAGGGGAAGAATGCTGCAGAAGCACAGCTGCACAAATGAATAATCACGCAGCACCTACTGTTACATGAATTAAATCCCTTATGTTGCTCCTTTACACGACACACACACACAGCTCTGCACTGCTTTATTTTTACTAGAATGTGCCTGTTAGCGGGAACCCAATGGAGTTGTAATGGACTCATCACCTTACATACGTAAGCAGGAGTTCAAAAGTAAATGATTACAGCAAAAGTAATTAGTTCTCAGGATTACTTTTGTAATCAACATCTGATTACTTTTCAAGTGAAAATTAACACTCATTTCTTTCTTACTTTTCTTAGGAAACTTGTCGTTCCCTTCTCAAGTGTGAATACAGAGGTCATAGTGGTATGTGGTGACTGATTCACTCACCCATCTGAGATAAAATTAAGTGATCTGTAATCTGATGTTGCTATGAGAAAATAATCAGGTTACTTTTTGTTCCATTTATCAGTGATATGAGAGAGATTTTTTTCAGTCTTTAACAGTCTTGTGTAGTTGTGTCTGCAGGAAATTAGAATAGTACCTACATGAGTGTTCAAGGCGTCTCTTCTTCACCCTCATTGTAATCCCTACCAGAACCACAATGCCTTTTCTTGCTCTATGAGCACAAAGGCGGCTCTGGTCCAGCAAGCTACTAATGACACAATCCTAAGAGAGCTTGGTGCCCTGACCCCAGCCTCCTCCATGCTGGGAGAAAGAGCTCAGTGTGACAAAATGACTCCAGAAGCCTCTTGCTCAGTGGTGTATCTCCACACTGGCAATTACAGAGGGGTATACTGCACGGCTACAACAGAGCACCACATGGTTTTCTACCAAGCTACAGAAAGAGAGAGATTTCATACTTCACCTCTCCTCCTCAATTTCCCTGTCTGTAAAATAGGGATTGTGATAAGTATAAGTGATGGTCAAAAAAAAAAAAGTAAATACATTTCATGAAAAATTTCAAAACACTTTTTTGAAAAATTTTAAAAATATTTCAAAACATTTGTTTTCTTTCAGTGGGAATAAAACACACTTGCTCTAACTGCTGTTTTTTTTCTCCTTCTTTCCACTTGAAAAATTGAAAAGTGAGAAAAAATGTTTTTCTCCGCTTTCTCTCCCTTTTTTGTCCACCCACCTTTTTTTCCTCATTGGAAAGAGGGGGGCAGGGGAGAATAAGAAAGTGAGAAAGACAAAGATTTTCCCCACCAAAACTAAACAAAAATTCAAAACTTTTCATTTGTAAATTTTTCAAAAATCCACAAGAACACAAATTGTCTCCCAGCATTCTTTGTCAAAAAAAGAAGTTGACCAGCTCTGATATTTACAGTCATTTGTAAAGCACTTTGAGGTCTATAAATGAAGGGTGGAGATATGAATTTATTATTACTTTATTCCAATATGTATATTCATAACAAGCATCTGCTAGGTATAGCAACTTGTTCTCCTTATCCACTGAGGACAGGACAAGAAGTAGTGGGCTTAAATTGCAGCAAGGGAGTGTTAGATTAGACATTAGGAAAAACTTCCTAACTGTCAGGGTAATTAAGCACTGGAGCGTCCTGTGGAGGCGGTGGAATCTCTGTCACTGAAGGTTTTTAAGAACAGGTTTGGCAAACACCTGTAAGGGCTGGTCTAGATAATACTTATTCCTGCCCCAGTGCAGGGGACTGGACTAGGTGACCTCTCGAGGTCCCTTCCAGTCCTCCATTTCTATTATTTCTATGAACTATCTTCACTCTCTGTTGCTCAATAGTACTTCAGCACTCTCTGCTGCAATGTGAATACAACATGTGCAATATCATTAGGTGAGCATATTTCCCAAAGTGAAAACAGGATACCATATGGGGCTGGCCCAAGGGTGGCACTCCCCCCTTCCCCCCCCCCCAGGACTGGCCTGAGGGTGCCCCCCTGCCCTAGACCCCCTGAGCATTCCTCCACGCACCCCTAGGAGGGGTGCACCCGACATTTTTGGCAAAACTGGGCATTTGTCCAGTTTGTTTTTGCCAACTAATCATCAGTTGGCAAGAGCAAACTTTACAAATGTCCAGTTTTGCTTGGCCAAAACAGGATGTATGGACATCCTAAATATCATATACTTCTTATGAGTTGGGCATAAATGCAACCAGTGCACCTCACTTCCCACTGCAGCTTATCATTTATATGGCCACATTTCAAAATAAAGTGTATTACACTGCCAGCCTCATGTACCATATACTCTCTCCGCTCACCCTCCGTTCAGTTTCCCAGTTGCAACCAGGTCCACTAGGTGGAGCCAGATGGGAACTTGTGCATGGGTGATTTCTTATTTCATAATACTTTTTAACAACATATAAACTTTAAAAATAAATAAATACGTTCATTACAGAAAACGGAAGGTTGCTGCTCTGCCTCAGCATAGAACTTTGACCTGCTGCGCATGGCATCTGAACGGCACCTATTACGCATTTTCAACAAATATTTAGCCCAGGATAACCTCGTCTTTCTGTCCATAGCACAAAAATTCTCAGCAAGTGGTCAGACTAGATGATCACATTGGTTCCTTCTGGCCTTGAATCCTACAAGTCTCCTGTAGCCTCCCCAGCACTGATATTGTCTAAAGCTGTACAAAATGCAGTCTTTATATCTTCCTTAGCCTTTGTTCTGAGCACATGCTAAAAATTTAAAACGCACACCTCTTCAAAAGATCAAGGTATCTGCGGCCACAAAGTCTGAAGAAGCTGTATAAATACACTAGCTGAGATCTTTCAAAGCAGTCTAAGGAATTTAGACATAGTGGAAGATGTGTCTAAATCCCTTTGGCTGCTTTGAAATTTCTCAACCACTGAGCCTAAACAACTGACAAAGGAAACCCAGCTGCACTGTAACTGGAGGGAATAATAATTTACAAACTGATGCTGATGGCCTTAAAGTAAGGTAGTCAGCCAAAGCAATTACTGCCAGTGGGGCCTTGGATTGTGTGCACAAAATGGGCATAATAATTCTTCTTTATCCTTCTGCACTCTCAGGTGCATGGAGTGTCCACCAGTTTGTGTCATTTATTTTCATCTTGTGCTGGTCTGTTCAGGCTTCCAAGCATTATGTTGATGGATATAGCTTCTTTCTAAATTCTACATAATGATAATTATGTAGAATTATCCACATAATTCTACATAATAAGATTCTACATAATGTTTTTGAGGTAGTCCTCTTTTTCTCTTTCCAGATGGTGTCTTGCCATGGAAGTTGTGTATGTGGCATCATTAAAGCTTGTCCTAAATATAGCTATCATCGTCATCTTGCCATATTTGATGCTTTAAGTTGGTGTGCTCTAGTGAAAATTTTCCGTGTTGTAATGAACTTTTTCTAGTGAACTCTGAAAATCTTCTGATGGCATTTACTTTGGAATGAGTTGATCTTCTTATCAATTGCTGTTATGGATGTCCATGACTGTGCTCTGTAACAGAGGACAGATATGATGCTAGTGTTAAATTCTAGTTTTGTATCAGTGCTGATCATGCTACTTTCCAAATCTTTTCAAGTTTATGAAAGTTGTTTGCTGCTTTTGCTATCCATTGCTTGATATCTAGCATGGTATGACCATCATTGCACATCTCGCTGCCCAGATAATGTTCTTCTCATGTTTCTCCGTCTTCTCTGATGGCTGCTTTTGAAACATTGACCGACATATATTTTGTCTTCCCCTTGTTGAAGAACAAACCAACTTGTTTTTCTGTGTCTGCCAAAAGCTGGGTCTTTTCTTCCATTAAGTGATGTGCTGAACTGGGCAACACTATGCCACCAGCAAAAACAAGGTCATCCAATTGTACTTTATCATTTGCCCATAATATTTCTCAGTTGCCTTCTGCAGTTAATTTCCTCTTA
Source organism: Natator depressus (assembly GCF_965152275.1). Classification (NCBI taxonomy): domain Eukaryota; kingdom Metazoa; phylum Chordata; order Testudines; family Cheloniidae; genus Natator; species Natator depressus. Next base: position 119,496,407 of record NC_134235.1, on the reverse strand, counting down.
ACAGTGTCAACGACCCGTCAAACAATTCTAATGATTTTGATGGTATTCTGTAGCATGCCATAATTTTCCAGAGACTTCCCTGGAAATCTATAAAAGTTATCACAAGAGGTGCTTGCCACTCTGCATTTTATTCGATAATATGCCTGTAAGATCAACAATATGCAGATGATCTCAGCAGTCTAAACCCTCTGTGTGCCTCTCAAAGTTGGAAATCTTTTTGTTTCTTGGTATGTTCCAGGATGATGTTGAACATAATATTCCCAGGCACTGAGAATAATGTGATTCCTCTCCAGTTACTGAAGTTGGCGTGGTCACTCTTCTTTGGGATTTTACTATAAGATCTCTCTTCCACTGGATTGGGTTCTTTTCTTCATTCGATATTCTATTCAAGTAACTCTGGATGGATGTTTCGTCACTTGCTCCCCAGTAATATTACCCTCTCTGGCTGTTTTCCCATTTTTGAGTTTATTGATGGCTTTTCTAGCTTCTTCCACTACAGTATCTCCTAAATCAATCTTAAGTTCTTCAATTAACTCCATTAGAACACTGAACCTATTCTTTAGTTCAAGCTGAAAAGCAATTTTTGTGCTTGGATCTTTTAATTGTTCACTATTAATGCACAGTCTCTGACATTCTTCATCCTCTTTAACTTCATCTTCAGTTTAGCAATACAAAGATTATGCCCACCTCTGCACCCTTGTACACACACACATGTGCCAACGAGCTATGAAATTTTCTTGCAATGTAGACGTGATCTCTCTGATGCTTTGCAGTAGTATCTTCAAGCAAAATTATCACTCAAGGCCCAACCAAGCTGGGGCACAGCCAGCCCTATGTACCCTTTAGAAAAGCACTTTATAAGAGCAGACCTTCAATTGGTAGACACAAAACCTGAAAAGGAGCTTACTGGTTGTGTTACTTTGGAGCCCACTGGAAATTAAACCTCTGAAGTGAAAGACTGATTGTACTAGCATTAAAGTTTTCTAAACTAACTCTTGTTAAAGCGGAGCTAGGTTAACAGACAAGTGATATGCACTGACTATGTAGTATGTATACACCATTTATAACCAGCAGTTAAAGGAAGGGGGAAGAAGGGGAATACGTTTTCTCTACTTCTTAAAAGTATAGGGAGAGTTCCATGTCATTCTTGGCTTGTGCTGCACTAAGCTTAGGGAGAGTGCCTCTTCCTGGCTGGCTGGTTTGCTGAGAGCTCCTTCTTGTGTTTCAGTCTTCTTTAGCCACTCTTTCCAATGGTGTTAATTAACCTTGCCGAGAACTGCTTCATCTTCAAATACAGTCCTGGAGAGCAACAAAATAATCACTGAGTGGCATTTGTACATTGTGTTGCTGTATCTGTTTAGTGACATGACGTTGTTAAGGCTCAACATCATCAAATATTGATGTAACATGATGACAGGAGCTCTGCAGTGTAACCTCAGGATGTGATTATGTTGTGGCTTTCTGTGATTCCATTCAGCATCATCTTCTAGTTTCTTCCTTTCCCTTCTAACTGCTTGGAAGGACAGAGAGTATAAAGGCCAGGAGGTCAGCAGTCTGTGCCCCCTTGTATGATCAGGTGTCACCCTGCAGAGAAGCCTCTGCCTCAGTTTCCCCTCAGCCAGGGTGTAAACGTATCCAAGCAGGCCTTTGTCGTATTAAGAGAACACCCTCTTTGGAGGCTCTAATTTATTTAACAGGAAAGGACAAAATGAAAACAAAAATTAAAGCTGCCAACAGCTATTCCACTGGAAACTCTCTGCCCTTGGGTTAATCAGTCTTACGTCTTGCCCCTGTAGCCACACAGCACTCGCAGGCTGAATTCTCTGCCTGGAGCTTCGGGTGTTCAGATGGATCGCACCCCTGACAGTGCATCACTCTTTGCAAAGCAAGGCTCTACTAGCACCCCAAAGATCCTACACACAGTTCATTCTCCTGGGAGGCTTGGTCCCTTGCCTGGGAGCACTTTCCCTCTGGACCTGTTCCATCTCTCAAAGAACCTCTTTTCTCCAGGGAGATACCACTGGAAGTAGCTTTCTAACTCACTCCCCTGAGAAACTGGTCTCTGCAGAAGCTACCTCTTGTTCTAGGGCTTCCTAACTGAGCCCTCATACGCCTTTATTAGGCCCAGGAGCGCCTTACCTAATTGACTGCTGCCTAACTACTTAGGAAATTAACTATGCATAGGTGGATCTGGGTTGGCTCATTCTCCTTAGTGGAGCCTGTCACAGGTCAGGGTCCAGCTACCCTGTGACACAAGGAATTCCTGCCTCTCCTGCCATTTCATCATGACTACTTGTGTTCCCTCATGTACAGTGAGAGGAGCTCTGATGTGTGGCTCCCAGGCAGCTGACAGGGGATTGCACTCAGTATTGCTAATGTATAATGTGGGATGCCTGACCCCACCCATGACAAAAGAGACAAATAAGGCCTTCATAACCTGAAATTTGGGATAGCTGAACATCTTCACCATTAGCTTGTGAGGCAGGACTCTTGTGCATTCTGCACATGCCTCTAGTAGTTCTACAGAAAAGCTATTTTCGAGCCTTTAAAAATTGGTATTGGTGCTATTTATTTGGTCCCTCCACCTAGAACATCTGGTTGCCTTAGTTACCTCAAGTAACTAAGTACAGCTTGTTACAGGTGGAGGGACCAAAACGGCATTAATGAATAGAAAAATTAAAAGTGTGTTTTTAAAAAAAAAAAAAAAAAGTTCTCCTGTAATATGAGTTAGGAGCATAGTTGGCAGGTTCCTTATCAGCTATGTAACTTACCCATCATCTCCCTTCTTCACCTGTTCTTCCACCATCAAAATGTATGGCGCTGATCCCAGCTTCCTAACCCACCTACTCTATTCCCTACCATTCTCTGCTCAAGCTCGTAGTTCTCCCAACTGTTCGCCTGCATTCTCAGACAGAGGCCACTGGGACATGGCCTAAGGGCCCACTTCCTGACCAGCGAGAGAGGACTAGGTCGGGCTTGAGGATCTATGCTCTGGATAGTTAGCGAGGGCTACTCCCTCCTAATCTACAGAATGGAGGAGTGTTTTGCAGGCCCTTTCACCCCTCCCACAGCTCAGATGCAGTCAGTGCTGTCTTTACCACACTGGTAGAAGAGGCAGTTGCCTAAAGCAGCAAAATACAATAGGCTACAGCAAGTTTAGTGTGTCAGCAACTGTCAGCTTGGAGCAGTGAATGTTTACAGTTGACACAGAGCTGCAGAAAATCTGGTGTTGAGAAACTCACCTAAAGATAATAGCATATACCTAATCGCCTGCCTTAGATGGTGAAAATAAGAACATGTCTTTGAGGTGAGGCGCAGAGATTCTACTTTTTAAGAGGTGGCTAATGGTATATCTGGCGGTTCACAACATCTTTACCTTTTCATTCAATCAGTTCCACCAGGTTTCTCATTGCTTTGCAGTGTGAAGTAGCTGGAGCAGCCCTGAGAATCATGCCCATCTTCTAGCACATGTGTGTGCTCACCTTCCACACCCAGATGAACACGGAGCTCAAATAATTTTGTTTTAAACCTTAAAAAAAATCCAGGACAGAAACAGTTCAGCCGTATCATGATGCAGATTATATAAACAGCAGTAACAAAAAAAGGTGAGCTGTATGAATTGTTAAACTGACCACGTTAAGCTTTTAACAACAGCTCCTCCATAAAGAGATTTAAAGTAATTTTTTAAAATGTTGTCATTATTCCTAGAGCGACATGGTGCGTGAGGTAATATCTTTTATTGGACCAGCTTCTGTTGGTGAGAGAGACGAGCTTTGGAGCTACACGGAGCTCATCTCCAGGTCTGGGAAAGAAGAGCTCTGTGTAAGCTTGAAAGCTGGTCTCTCTCACCAACAGAAGATGGTCCAATAAAAGATAAGGTGGGTGAGGTAATGTCTCTCTAACATCATGGGATCAACACAGCTACAACTACACTCTCATTATTCCTAAGCATTTTAATGTACACCTGTCGTCTTTAATTCTGTTTTTTTCTGAGCCTCTGATTTCCAGGTAGGGAGCTGCGAGGGCTTCTAAGTGTTTAATCTCACATGTTAAAAGTAGCTTTCTCTTGAGGTTGTAAAAGCACAAATTAGACATAACACCCTTCTATGGAAGTGTTCTCAGGACTGGAGGAAGTGGGTGTGTTATATTCATTTTAAACCTATAATTAGTGTGATTTAAGTCCTGTCCAGGTTCCAGTTGAGTTCAATATATTCTCCCTGCCTGAATTCCCCTGCACATTCATTGGGATGCAGTGGGCCAGATTCTCTAGACTGTTAAGGCTTCTTTGCACTGCTCTGGTGGCATGGGCTGCTGTTACAGTTCCTATACCACTCCCCTAGCATAGAGGTGTGTCTGGGTGATCCCTGGCTACTGAATTTGACTCTGTAAGCCTTTGACAGCTGGTGTAAGAGAGAGCAGCCTTCAGGCTGCTTGATCCTGTGCCTAACGCTAAGTTGATACACACTCCACCCCAGATCAAAAATCCTCTAAAATAGCTTAATGCCATCTTTGCTGTCCACTTCTGTTGTGCCTTCCCTCCCCACATTTGCACTAAGTATTCCTCAGCTAGTCCAAAGAATCTTATCCTGTATTTTTTACTTGCTGTAAGAAATTGTTGTCCAGTGTTCTTGGGCGCTGTTAAACAGTTGCCTGTAGTCCACCACTGAGATGTTTCATCCCCCTGGGGGAGTTGCGGGCATCCTGTCCATCTCAGGGCATCCTCAGCACCTTGCAGGATCAGTCCCAAAGTTTGTCAAGTGTTCTGACAAGAATGAAAGATCTTAGCCCTGGTCTACACTTGGGGGCGGGGGGGAGAATCGATCTAAGTTACGCAACTTCAGCTACGTGAATAATGTAGCTGAAGTCGACTTACTTAGATCGACTTACCGTGGTGTCTCCACTGCAGTGAGTCGACTGCTGCCGCTCCCCCGTCGACTCTGCCTGCGTCTCTTGCAGTGCTGGAGTACAGGAGTCGACGGGAGAGCACTCGGGGGTCGATTTATTGTGTCTAGACTAGACATGATAAATCCATCCCCACTGGATTGACCGCTGCCCGCCGATCCGGCGGGTAGTGAAGACATACCCTTCGTGTATATACATGTAAGATATTATTATCACCGTCTGTTTTTACCTGTTGCATGAAAAAAAAACACTAAGGAGAGCATGAAAAACAAAAAGGACAAATTGGGTCATTATCCCAAGTGGCATAACGAACAGAGTTGCTTAACCCTTGGAAACAAAGTAAAATCACCATGAAGATTTCTTGTGTATTCAGAAGGTATAAAATGCAGTGGATATGCCTGGGGAAATATTGCCTTAATTAGTTATTCAAAACCACAGCAGTTCTGACACAGCTGCTAATAAGCAACACTAACTGTCAAGGCTATTTTCCACCCTGTGTGCATGTTTATTCCATACGAACTTGGGTGGTTATACACCAGAGAACTGGAGGAGTGTTATGGGTTGACCAGCTGAATATGGCTCTGTGGATATAATGCTACAACACTGTACAACATTTGTGACATAGGGACCTCTTGATGCCAGGAGATCCCGTCGGTCAAGTGTATGCACAATAATTCAACAAAGGGTGACATGTAAGGTGTCTACTGGGAACCAGTAGCCCACTGGTCATCATGATCATTGTGAAATATATATAAGGATAATCTGTAAAAAGTTATGTATCTATTCTGAAAATCATCTTCTTAAGGTAAGGCAGGTCACCAAGATGTGACATGACTTAGGTTCGACCAGGCAGGAGGTAATAGTTGTTTATCTTTTTCTGTCTGATCATGTGTGTTTTGTGTATTATCCGCTTCACAATGGAGGCCTGTTTGCATTACTGAGCCTGCTGCTAATCAGAAGATTGAGAATTCGACAAGAAAAGACAGCTGCAGGAAAAAACAAAAGCAGCAGGGGGGTATCCTTTTTATGAGTAAAGACAATAAATTCTGGGGGTATAGCTGGGAGTACTCAGGTACACTCTGGATCTTTCACCACAGAGACAAACTGTCAGTGTGTGCTGTCTTATGAAGGGAGGGTCACAGCCAATCTGGCTGAAAAATACTGCAAAGATTTTGGGTGAGCTAAACTTCATTAGATGGGAAATTGGTAATTAAATCTAGGCTTTAGAATGTATGTTATGATTTTATTTTACATTTAACCATCTGTTTCCAATATTTTGACTGGCTAAATCTCAAATCTCTATATTTTGTTAAATAAACTTTTACTTGTTTTCATTATCAACATATCTAAGTGGTATGTGTTAATAAACTGACTAGGGACCCAATGGGAAACTGGTAAGCTGGGGTGTATAGTTTCTTTGGGAGCAGCAAATCTGTGACTTCTGCAAGAGTTGGGCAAATCGGGGGCTGGACATTCCAGGGGAACTTTTGGAGGTCTATTGGAGCGTGCCTATCGCTAACCTGCGGAAAGAGAGCGGGGCATGTGTAGGGCTGGAGGGGAGTGTCAAAGTGTCTAGAGTGCCTCACAACCATGAATGCCAACCTCAGGGCAAACTGTCAAGAGGCAAGGCACAAACCCCAAATTGGTTATACATTCTATCTATAATTAGATTTCACCAACTAAGTAACCAGTGTGAACTCCACAAGCACTATAGCAGCCTTACCATGGAATCATAGACTGTCCCCTTGGGTACACCAGTCTATCTTGCCACCCAGGCAAGCCTGCCTTTGTGACAGATGGTCCCTTACACCAAAAATCACAGCAATATTCACGTTACTACCAGTCACTTATTTCAGCTCAGTTGCACCACAGATCTCACACCAAAGACAATGCTTGCAGATCCCCTGTAATAAACTAACTAAAGATTTATTAATTAAGAAAAGAAATAAGAGTTATTTACAAGCTTAAAGCTGGAAAACACACACATTCCAAAAGATGTCAGTAGCTGCTATATGCAAGCTCTGTATGTCATTTAGGGCCAGCCCAAACTAAGCCACTTGGGGAATCCCTTGCTTATGCTTAGAAATATTGCCCTCTCCAAATTCCAAGCAGCATAATGATAAAGTTCCTTCTGGTCAGGAATTTTTATTCTCTTCCCCCAGAGTTCAAACTGATAAAATAAGGGTCGGTACCAATCTCCTCTTCATGGGTGGGTAGGGGGAGAAGGCAATCAACAAAGTCTTTGTCCTTTGATGTTTCAAAATGGCTCATTTGGTTTCCGGGTGCCGCCTTGTGGGCAGGACCAGCACTTTATGCTAATTAATGCTGCTTTCCTGTTTGTTGTGTTACACAATTACGGAGGGTTTACAATACAAATATTCAATATAACTTTATAGCATGGGCTACAGATGTTACACGTGAGATCAATACATGCAGCATCCTACAAGCATTTCATCAGGTCTAAACATTAATCACATGCGTATCAATTTAACATCTATTCTAGCAATGCTAAACACACAGTAAGATAGACTAGTTTCCAGCCATGCATTTGTGTAGCAAGGGGGCATGGCCTCCCTCCCAAACAGACCCGGAGACTCCCAGGCCATGCCTGGTGGGCAGCACCAGGGAATTCATGCTCACGCTGCTGGAAACAGAAGGGTGGGACAGAAACCAGAAGTACAAAGGGCAGACCCTCAAGCTCAGTTGGGTCTGAGCCACTGGAGGAGGACGTCTTCCTGTCTGCTGCTGGAGCCAGGGCCAGCTCCGGGCACCAGCGTTCCAAGCTCCCTTCTTCAGGTGGCAATTCGGCGCGCTGCTTGGGGCGGCAAAAAGTGTAGAGCCGGCCCTGGCTGGAGCTCAAGCCTAATGGATACCACTACATTGCCAAAGTCCTGGAGGACTTGCCAAAACTGCCGGGTGTGGGGGGTTGCCAAAGAGCTGTCAGGGCTGCCATTAACTGTCTGCCCCAGGGAGATGGATGACAACCCCAAGACCCGGGTACCGCACAGTAGGAGCGTAGGAATCAGACAAGAGTCCGGTGGTATTGTGGCCTGAAATTAGGTCAGCATGTTTCAGGCAGATCTCCGCTGACCCAATGGCAGAACACTCTGCCACTGCTAGGGCCTGTCAAAGTCAGATTCAGGACCCACAGAATTTGTCAGACCGCTCTGTTTATTAGCAAAGCGCCTTGCCAATGCACCCAGATGTGTGAGCCCCTCTCTGAGGCTCAAGCTAACTTATTTATACAGTTAAGCCAAAGCCAATTTAACATAAGAGACAAAAGGAAGCAGAAACTGACAAATATACATACATATCTTATTTGCATACTAACGTTTACCAATCTCCTAGCTCAGTAGGAGCTCTAAGTTAATTAGTTTGAGGACCCATTGTCTCACACACCTTAATGTTTCTCTTCCTGACAACTATATTTCAACAAACCCTTCAAGTAGCATTTCTTTAATGAATTATAATTTCAATATAATTCATTCTACTTTCACAGGCCCTAAGCTGGGACCTGGTGCAGTTGTGTGGGCCCAGGTTCCCCTGCCACACCACCCCAGGGCGGCAGCCTCCCCACCTCAGGCCAAAGAGGCCTGCATTTGTCTGTCATCCCCTGGAGCTAGGATGTCAGACTGTTTGCTGTCTGTCCTGACTGCAGGCCAGAACCCCCTAAATGTCTGGCACGCCACCCTACCTGAGGGCCAGGGCCCCTTGAGTCTTTTTTTGGTCTGCCCAGACTGCGGGCCAGGGGTACCTAACTGTTTGGTGCTCCATCCTGCCAGAGGGCTCGAGCCGCCAATGATAATTTCCCCTGAACTTGACCCCTACAGAGGCACCATAGAGAGGGGGCATGGCCTCCCTCCCCAGATGGACAGGGAGGAACAACCCCGACCTCCTACAATTTGTCAGTGTTCAGTGAGGCCTAGGGGCCTTGATATGAGGTGGCACCTGGTCTGCCAGCATCACAGGGAGAGCTTGTGTTGATCATCACCAGTGCAGCTGGACAGCTGACCCCAGCAGGCACAGACTCCTCACATTTAAGGGCAGGTAGGTACCCTCACAGCCCTGGGTGCCCCTGGGAAGCATCATAACTTTACAGCCCAATCCTACACTCTGTCATCAAAAGCCTGTATGACTTTCCTATTAGTTTTGCCCAAATAAGAACTGCAAGATTTGGCCCTTTTTTGTATACAAACTGTTTTCCAAAACATGTTGCAGATGGAGAAGGGAATAAAAGGCACAGAGGGAAAACTATATGGTATATTTTAGCTCAGATTTGAAATGTACTGAGTGCTCAGTGAGGCAGAGAGATACAGGAATGCCACTGCATGTGGCAGGGGGCCTTAGAGAAGGGAGTTTACTAGTCAAACTGAAAGGAGATGAAGATCTGTACGGACATCATGGAGGGAGTTCATGGAAGGCAGGTTGAATGATTTATGGTCTGACACATAGTACCTTACATTTCTGTATCAAACCATAACTTACTGGATATATACTGTACTGGATAGAGTATATCTCAGACTTGCTCAAACAACTACTACTGATTAGCAGTTCCCTCTACCGGCTGAGCTAGTGAAGCTGTTTCTTGCACTCTACAGATAGATGTCTGATTTCACAAGTATGTGGTTAAGCTGACTCCCGTGTTGTCTGTGCATGTAAATGGACACAATCACTACCATAGAAAAGTGACACAGGGGAATTGTGTGACATGATAAAAATGGGCCATTTCTAGTGTTGTCAGACTCTTTTCTCTGATAATAAGACAAGCAACATGAGTAAGGCTTTTCGTTCTAGGGATCCCTAGAAATAATTCCAACATATGATTCACTGAGACAGCCCAAGCCTTTTCTGCTAACATTTTGTGCTGGTTTGTTTGCCTCTGTGTCATCTGGCACACGATGTGTATTTGTGATACACAGTTTTTTGTTTGCTGAGTGTGGGAGTGAGTCTGACCCTCAGCCTGATAAATGTTACATGTTGGAGAGACTGTCATCCTACTAGTTGTCTATGATCGGGGAAAATACTGGTGAGGTTCTCTATTTTTTTTTTAAAGTAGTAAAACAAATTACTGATTTTTCTTTTACAAAATACCCCCCTCTCCTCAACAAAAGCGAGATGATGGCGTAGATCATACAAATGATGAGTTAGTTATTACAGAATTTGGAAGCTTTATATCATCCTTAAATAAGTAATTAAACAAAAACCAATTTTTAAAATACCAGGCAGTCTGTATCTAAGCCCGATGCCCTCCCAAAGTGAAATCTGCCCATCATGAAGAGACAGTTGTAGACCTTTTGTGGGGGAGGAAAAGGAGCTCACCCCACAGCTCCATCCTCCAATCACAAAGACTAAAACACCAGAAAAGATATCACTGGCAGTGACAACTCAAACAGTGATGTTATGAAAACACATTAGCAAACAATTACTCTTTACTAGCAATATATGGACTTGGCTCTGCTAGCTCTCAGTGTGATCCAGTGGATAGGACACTGTTCTGAGAGTCAGGAGCCTTGGGTCCTCCTATTCACAGCTCTTCCATTGATTTGCTTTATGACACTGGATACCTCTCTCTGCCTCCATTTCTCCATCTGTAAAATGGAAATATTAACCTACGTTTGGAAAGCACTTTGAGAGCTAAAGATAAATCATATATTATAAGTAATTATTATTACGGGGCAACTGGTAGCAGTCCCTACATTTAAGCTGCCTTATACTTTCCATTATAAAAGATTTAATTAGTATGATATTTTTTATAAGAGGCTCTAACACCTGTTTACAGCAGCCCTTTGCAATCCAGCAATTAGAGAGCCCTCAGGCCAGCAAAGTACATTTTCACCCCCTCTGTGAAATTCTGTTCAAGTTTGACTGAGTTGTAAACTGTTAAAACTCACCATTTCCCTGCTGTAGCTTGCTTTTCTCAGGAACATTTTGCCAGCATCTAAAATAATACATTAGAATGCTCATCTTCATTTAAGTCCAGGCCCACCCTGCCATCAAAGCAGAAACATATACTGTACTGGAATGCCTGGGAGCTGCCAGAACACTTGTATCAGAGCGGTCATAAGGGTGGAAGGAGAGCCTAACCAAGCTGGGCTGGACCAGCAAGCTGTTCCCCTACCTTTGGGGGCGCCACACAAAGTAGGAATCCTCCCTATCCCCTGGAAGAGAGGGGGAGAAAGCTGGACCAGACTCCTCCTAATTACTCCTAAACCCAGCACATGGTGCCAGTGGCTCAAATTCTCCTACTGTGGGATAACTACCTTCTCTTGCTACTAGCTAATGTAGTTAATCCTGCACTTCTGGAGGAACCAGTCTGTGGTGAGGGTTACAGATTCAGACCCCCCCTATGATGAATGAGAAGAGAATATTATAGTTGTACATAACAGAATTTGCTTTTATCTTTTTACTTAAAAAAAAAACTAAGAAATTACCTGCAAAACAAACTGCATTAAAAGAACATTATTTAGGCTGCGAAGTCAAACACTCAGAAGTAGAGATGGTTGAAAAATTTTCAATAGATAGTTTTCCCTTAGAAAATATAGTTTTTTTAAAAGTGAAATCTTGTGCAGCAATGTACTGAGTTTGACAAATTTTTCTCTGGAAAAATGTAAAACAAAAGAAATCATTTCAACTTTCTCATTTCATTTTGATGATGTAAAAGAGGCTCATTTTATTAAGGTAGAAATATTTCATTTTGGTCTTAACATTTTGAGCCATTTTGTTTCATTTTTATATTCTCTTAATGTTATTTTAATAGAGTATTATATCTCTTGATAGTTGATTTAATATTTTATATTATAATGTACTGACATCAAAATGAAATATTTTGACATTATAGAAGTAAAACAGGTAAATGTTTCCTAATTAAAATTTTTCAGAATTTCCATTCCGTGGGAGATTTCAAAATTTTGACTCTTTGTTCCAATTTGAACTAAAACAAAATTTTAGAATTTCCCACCAACTCTACTGAAAAATTAGGAGATGTCATATTTATGGTTGTCCAGGCAATCTTATTTCTGCCCCATTTTACACAGGCATTATGCAATAGCCTTTAATTACACAATCATATACTATTTTTCCCCACAGGGTCCCCTTTCTCATTCAGTGCACAGGATGGATGCATAAACCACAATTAAGGTTGCATGGGCAACTGTCAATAGCATTTTATAATTTTCAGGTGCTTGACACTGTGACCTAGATAACTTTCTTTTAATGTACATTTTGTGTATGTAATTATTATTATAAATCAGCCAGAGTACAATGAGAACAGAGTTGCACAGGTTGCATTATTAGCTTAAAGCATCAAACTGCCAAATTAAGGAGAAAGGAGTAAAAGCAAGTGAAAGAAGTCAGGTAAAAAAAGCATCAAACCAGGGTTTTACAGCCTAGACAAATGGTGGAGCATGCATAACTGTCTAAGACTTCACCACAGTCAAAGATATATTTGTGTGAGACTAGAAACAGCTATACTTTGTGTCTAACCATTTGCTTTGGTCTCACGCCCAAGAGGCCCGGTGCAAAAGCACAGCTAAAAACGACATGTGAATTTCATTATTTGCTTGTAAGGCGCTTGGCTTGTCTCCTGATTTATTTTGTTTGAGTATTGGTTGGTTGGAGGTGGGAGGATTCTACTGGCAAGTAAAAGATATGCCTCTGATTTTCACCTGAGGCCTTTCCCCTTTTTCAGTCCCTCACAAGGATGTCCACTTAATGTTAGTAGAGAATAGATCATAGCTACTCAACTGACCAGAAATAATTTCTGATTTACTGAAGCAGGATCAAGGCCCCTTTTACTTGTAACTTGATATCGCTTGGCTATTTGACCATTAAAAAGTATAATCGCTTTCCCAAAGAACATCTTACTGGCTTTCTTCTGTTTGCTGTATGGGCTAGTTACATTACAGAAAAGAGAGAAAGTGAAAACAGATATTCCATTGAAAAACAGTCGCTAGAAACAGTGTGTGTGTGTGTGTGTGTGTGCCTGTTTTCATACCCACACACAAAACCTATTTAGGCTAAAAGAATCATCATTTCCCCCCTACAAACATGTTTAATAAAATTAAATATCTGCACATCTCCTGGTAAATACCACAGGGCCAGCTTCTGCCACCTTTACTCACCTTTACTTTACTTTGTGAGGAATCCCAAATCAGAGCCCACTGTGCAATCACTTCAAATTGGTGAAAATAACTTTACAATGTGTACGGCAATGGTGAATCAGGCTTGCAGAGTCTAGTCCTGCAACACTTATTACTGGGCACAGGACCAGAGTCAGCAAAGTCCTTAAGCATGTGCTTAAGTCCATCCAAATCCAGCAAAGCTCTTAAGAGAATGCTTAAGTCACAGAGACTTAAGCACATGCTTAAAGTTAAGGACATGTTTAAGAATTCTGCTAACTTGGAGCCATGATGCTTACTAATATGAGTGAGTAGTTCCATTGGCATCAGTGTGCCATTTGGTTCAATGAAACTAATCATATTAGTCAAGCAGTGCATCCAGTGGAAAGTGTTTGAAGAATTGGATCTTTAGGGCCTGACTCACTACCACCTTGGAACTGGATTAAGCTAATTCAGAACAAGAGAGTCCACACATGAAGTTAATTCATGGAGTTAATGAGAAATAGTTAATCCACTTTAAGTTCACACCTTACTTTGTTCTGGATTGATTTTCACATGTAGACAAGCCCTTACTCCAGTTTTTATGCCAGTGTAACTCCACCCAGAGCTGTGGAATTGCACCAGCATAATAGTGCAGCAAGACTGTGGTAAATCAGGCCCTCGCAGTATAACTAATGAGTCGGTCTTTTAGCAAGCGGTATTAAAAACAGGACCTTTGTGTCTTCAGGAAGTTTATGCAACATGTTGATCATCCAGTAAATGTATTTCATTGCTATGGTTGCAAAAACAAATTCCAAACTCTGAAAATATGGTTGACAAAGCGAAAAGAGCTAAAGAATTGAATGATTCATGCCTTGCATTAGACTAACAAATGCACTATGTGAGAGAGACCTAGTGGGATGCTAGATTTTTAATACATTTTATAACAGTATATTTGCTTATTAGAACTCATCAGCTATACTGCCTCTACTGTATTGTATTCCCTTATCTTGTATAGAGCTCTTTTAAATTAATTATTTCTGTCTGTCAGAACTAAGGACCCACAGTTATGAGTTATTACTATTTAAGAATTGCCCAGGCATCAAGGCTGTTTAGAAAACATAGGCCAGAGGAATGAGAGAAAAACGATCCCACAGTCTAATGGCAAGATTTCTTCAGACGGTCTGAGCTGCTACAGTCCTTTGCAAGAGTGTACTGCTGAGGCAGCTAGAGAGATTTCCTGTTTTCCCTCTCTGTGAATGAATGAATTAAAAATTTTTATATCAAATGTCAAGATATTATATGATGTGCCATATAAAATAATGAAAAATAGGGAACTTGATAGAATCTAATATTGTGATTAAATGAAGTTTATATGTATAAAAGGGAAGTCAACTATAAGTGACACAGCTTTGGGCAAAATGCTATAAACTTTAATGGCAGGTTTTACGACCTCATAGGCAATCCTGTTAGGGAAGAAGTGGTTGTGTTTATATAGACTTTTTGTAGTTTAAGTTATAAAGTAAAGAACTAAGGCTAATACTTTCAATCAAGTATTTGTGTTATCAAGTTAATGAAATACACCTGTGCTGAAAGAGGCAGTAAGTAAAAAGGAACTGAAATTAAATAGGGTGTTTATAAAGACACTTGATCACAGAGTAGAATAATCAAAAATATAATGGTTTGATTAATAATGTACTCAGCTCAGCCATATGTACCAAGGTCCCACCATTGTTGTTAAAACAAGGAGAACAAGTATGGAAGATGTATACAGTTGTTCCAGCCTGCTGGGAAACAACAGTCTTTGATGTGACTTTTCATTTTATAATGGACAGTTAAAATAAGTTTAAAGAGCATCAAAGAATATGGAAAAAATTTGTGTAAATTGTTTAAACTTTAAACTGGACATTTCAGTAACTAGCAGAGCATTGATGGAGAAACTGCAACTTGAGCACGCATAACTGAAAAATTGACCAAGGAATGCACCAGAGAGGGGGCTACAGAAAGTGACTTGCAGAAGTAAGTCATTGACCAGAGCAACTCAATCAGTGTTCAATGTATGCCCCAAGATGGCTATGGCTCAACATGTTTTAGACAAGCTGGCGTGACAAGATGTGTTCCATAAAGAAACTAGAAAATTCTAGTCCCAGTTGCAAAAACTCAAAGGTGATGCCTCGTTCCCTGAATGGATGGTGAGCAAGAACAACTCTCACTTTGACTGGACATTTTGAATCTTTGGAACAAGTATGGATCACCTTCTGACTGTCCACACCAGCATTTCCAAAAAGAGGAAACAAGTTGGACCACCCAGAAAAAATGGGATAAAAGGCCCTTTCTCCTTCAGCACACTACTTCCTGAAAGCTGAAAACACCTGGAAGGGAGAAGACTGAGGTCCTGGGTCAGCTATCTGGGAGTTCTCCTGGTGACATCAAGTACCTATCTCAGATACCTTTAACTGTCTCTTTCTATTTTCCAGCAATTCAGATTGCCTGCTATCACACTGGGAAAATATTATAGTCGTGTCTGTTGATCACCTGTTTTTCTGTATCAGTTCCTGCTGTGAACAGTAACCGGAGCTTAAAGCTGATGGCTGAGCAAAGATCTGATGGTAAGTAACACAGAGACTTTGTCTTGAGTGACTATCTAAGAGAGTCAGTTGACCACTTCCTGAAACTGGGTATCCACTTAGTAAGGAAATGTACATGGTTGTGTATGCACTTTAAACATTGTCACAGAGTTACAGTGTGTCCCCTTGTTTTGTAACAGGTTCCAATCAAGACTGTAGTAAAGTAGCTTTGAAACTGAGCAAGTTACTGCTGTTAACTAAGATTGTAGAAAACTGTACATATGTCTACCATAGTTAATGCTTTCATACCGCCTTACAAGTTTTCTGTGCATGTAGACATGAAACAGACCAACTCTACGTGCCTCCTGAACATCTACACAGTCTGTCATAAATGTAGGAGTTTGTTAGATAGATAGGAGTGATAGTCAGGTCCTGGGGCAAATATAATTTGTGGGGAAGTAGTTTAAAAGGGTAGACTACGTAGACCCATTGGGAAGGAGGCCTTGGTAAATTGGCATGTAAGTAATTGACCAAATTGCCTTTTGCTTTAGTTTGTTTTTTTTCTCTGTAGCGTTAGCAACACCAAAACTGATAACCAACTGGCAAAAGTGAGGCCCTGTTCTGAGGGATTCTTTGTCAAAAATCTAAACAAAGTTACCTTCCCACGATAGTGATTATGTACATGTTATTTTCTATTGTGGTTCTGTAATTTGATTCTGAAAAACCTGAGTGGTTATATTGACAAATTTTCTAGTTTATGTTAGCCAAATCTTAGCCTAATACAATTTGTCGTCTTATATCCTATATTATTAGTTACTGTTGTTAAGAGTGTCTAATAGCACTCTATAAAACTAAATTAAACTCTTGAGTCCTTCTCTTTAGTGGAGCAATTGAAATTAAAAGAACCCTTAGAAAGGTGGTATGGGTATCTAGTTAAGCAGGTGCTTAACTAAGATTTCTTTTATACCCTTTCTTACAACTTTATTCATTGTTGTATTTTTATTATTATTTATTTTACCATCAATTATGTTAATTTTATAATGTTGTTATAATTGCTGATGGTAGTGCCCGTGACATGCTAAGTACCTTTCAGACGTACAAGAAGGGACAGTCCCTGATCCCTAGGAGCTCATAGTCTAAGGAAAAGACAAGGAGTTAGAGGACCAAAGAAAAGGGAACATCTGCAGGCTATACATCTACATGCAAGTCAACTCAATTCCCTGTTAAGCAGCATGGCAGAAGTGGATCTTTAAGAGGAAGTCAAACGTCCACAGGGTAGGGGCCTTGCAAATGAGGTCAGGGAGGTCATACCATGCATGGAGGTAACCATACAGGAAACTGACAAATGGGATGGCAAGTCTGGGAACATTGGCAGAAGAAGAGGGTGGAGAAATGATGTGAAGCTTGACAAGGGATGATGATCAGGGAGGGACAGAATTATATAACACTTTGAAAGCGGCAAGAAGCAGCTCAGATTTGATTTAAGGAAATACACAGAATTGTTGACAATACAAGTTATCTTAAATAAACAGTTAGTAACTAAAAATCATTCCCAATGTCCTAAAGGAAATCTTTTCCACAATCGTGGTTTAATCCTCTGGCAGAGTAACAGTGAATCAGACCCTGTATATTGTTGTATCGTCTTTACTATTCCAGCTGTAGAATTATTTCTTCCTCATCTCTTCACCTTTGCATTATATCACTCTGTTTCCCCTCATCTCTCATATTATTTTACCCTCACAGTTTCCATGGTATTACTCAACCTCTGGCTCAAGTGCCATAATTTTATGACACTTTTCTCTCCTTTATTCACACTTTTTCTCCTGCCACCATCCTCATGTTGGTGACCAGCCCTCGATTCAAACAATTGTGCCCATTGGGACGCTAGGGTGTCACCGTATGCTGTTTGGCTCTTCTCCCACACATCAGCAGATGTAAATTATTATTATTATTAAATCAAAGAGGTGGTGGGTTTCACTAGATGAAGCAAAGAGTGATGGAACATCTTAAAACTACTAAGCATTCCTCACTTCTTCAAATCTAGTAACTCTGTCCCTGTGGCTCTGGCATAAAAATGCATCCAGATAATCCATTGGCATCCTTTTGCATAAAAGCATTGCATATGCTTAGGTTGTCACATCCATCTCACTGAAAAAAAGGCTATAAGATAGTTAAAACTAACGAACATTTTAGCATTAGAGATGGATTGGCATTCAGACAAGAGCATATGCTTCCATTCTAAGCACATGAAAAATCCAAATAAAAGGGAGACAGGATGGCTCAGCACATTTGTAAAGGGAGACAGAGCTTTTCATCTCTAGAACACCAATTCAAATCTAACTCAGAGGTTAGTAGTGACTAAAAGCGACCCTCTGTTGTCTCTTGGATGGCCTGAGTAAAATGAGCTGTGTTGGTCTCAGAGTGCTTCCCAGTGAACAGCTGTCCATATCTCAAAAACTACACAACTGGACCTAATCTGCAAGCTCAGTAGAAACCTCTTATATGTTGAGTCACATGTGCAGGGCAGTGAGGGGACACCTGTTCCCTCGGGCCTGTTACAGGGCATCAACAATTACTCAGCATTCTTTCTGGTGCGGCACTTTCAGTCTGTGTCTAAATCTTCCTGCTTCTTCCTACACAACATCTCTAAGAGCCAACCTTTCCTCTCCAGACACACGACTAAAACCCTTATTCAATCCCTCATTATTTTGCCCCCTGTGTTTAATATTTTTCTCCCATAATTGGCTGACCCTGGTTCCTTTTTGGTCTCTCCCCTCTTCAGAGGGGTGGTCAATGCTGCACTTATGGGAAGACACCTTCTCAGTGCTTAAAAACACAAACTCCTGACACGTTCTTTAGGATATATTTTTTATTTATAGAGTTATTCAGCCAGGCTTTTCAAAGGCATTTAAGGGAGTTAAGCACCCAACTCCCACTGAAATCTGTTGAATGCTGGAGTTAAGCTAGGCCTCTCTTTACAGATACACATTGGGTTGTCGACATCAACAACAGGTTAAAGAAGTCCATATTTCATAGGTATTGAAAATCTCTACCAGAACGGTCAGAAATGAGAAAAAAATATCCCTGCAGAGTCTCTAAAATGGGAAAAGAGGAGAAAATAAAAACTGGACAAAATTATCTTCAAACTGCTTCACAGTGTTGATTACTATTTCAAGTGGCAAAAATGAAATATTTGAAATGGCTTGAAACTAGAAAGAGTACGCTAATCCTCTCTCAAAGACTTGGAGAGTCTTTTTTTAGGAGTGCTGCCAGTGGTTTTGACATTAATACATTTTATGATTGTATTTAATTGATTATACTGTGTTTTTCTGTTTGATTTTTGCCGCCTTTTCTTTGGGAGGCGATACAAATGGTTGTCAAGACAGATAAGAACTCTTCCTTGTGGAATAGCTGTGTTTGATTATTGTCTCTCATTGATCTGTGGGGTAGCAGTAGTGGATTCCATGCTTGTCCAAATTTCTGATTTATAGCTTCTATCACTACTTCTTTTTTCTGCTTGAGGAAGATTCAGATTATTATGATTTGTTATTAATATAGTGCCTCAAAGCACACGTGGCACTTTAGAGATCTAGACGATAAGACATGACCCTCTCCTGAACAACATTATTGTTATTTAATACGGTAGCCTCTAGAAGCCCCAACCAATGTTGGGGCCCCATTGTGATTGCCACTGTACAAATAAACAGTGAGAGAGACAGTCCCTGCCAAGATTATTTTAAATTCTAAATAGATAAAACTGGCAAAACGTGGGAGAAAGGAAGTGCTATTGTCCCTGTTTTACAGAAGGGGAACTGAGATGCAGAGAAATTAAGTGACTTACTCAAGGTCCCACAGGAAAAATCTGTAGTGGAGCTAGGAATTGAACCCATATCTCTCGAATCCTACTCTCGTAATTGCAGTGGCCATTCAGAAAACAAAATTTGAAATCCTTGTGGTCTTCTTAAAGAAAGCCCTCATCTGATCCATGTACTTAGTACAACACAACAAAGATTTTGGTCCCAATCCCACTCCTATTGAAGTCAATGATAAAATTTCTATTTACGACAATGGCACAGAATCGTGCCCTTTGTTTTCATGCAGAAGTCCTCTGGTGTTAACATTGTGGGAAGAGAAACAATGAAAAATGTGATGATATAAGCTGAGTCCAACATTTTCAAATTGGGGTGTCTAAAGCTAAGCTCCTAAATCTATATTTAGGCACCTTAAAAGTTACCTGATTCTTTTTCAAAGGTGCTGAGTGCCCACTGGGACCAATTAACTTTCATGAGGGCTGAAATTTTTGGCCAGAATTATTAACAGAATATTTTCCCAAGACCATCATAAGGCACCTGCAGCTCATTAAAGTCCAGCAAATGCCAAATGTAATGAGGAAAGAAAACCAAATTGTGAATCAGAGAGACGTGTGGACAAATTGCAGGAGGTCTGAAGTTAGTAGGCCTTTGATCACTTCATTGAGAGCTAGATGCAAAAGCTTGAAAGCATTTTTTTTTTATTTTGCTTTTCTTAAGAGGAAAAACTTTTTATTTAATGTACGGGTTTTAAAAAATTATTCTGGTGATTTATTAGCCATGCTTCTTACTTCTTCACAGCCAGCTGAAACTTATCAGCTCTCCACCTGCAGCTGAGTCCCAGAAAAAAGGATGTACTTAACAAGTACAGCAGGATGGACTATGTTTTTTTGTTTGGTTTTCCCTGTGCAAAATTTCAGCTTTTCAGCAAAAAATCAAAACCCAAAAATGTTCAGCCAAAATCTTAGGGCTGAACTGAAAATTTCAGTTACGAAATGCTGCCATGGTGCCTCATGCCTCCATTCTCCTCTAAGCACTGGAGTTCACTGGATAGACTATATGTTGTATGATGCACCACAGTCTCCCCCTCTTGCTAAGCTGCTGTGGGACATCATGGGAGTCCCTGGCTGTGCTGAATTATGGGAGATGTAGTCTGGCTGGGGAATTCAAGCCATAGAGGACAATGGTGCATGGGATAGTGAAATTACAACTCCCATGAAGCATGTTTCCAAACTTGAAATATTTCTGGTTTGGGCCAAACTTTTTGGGGTTTCAGATGTTTGTTTTTTCAAATTTTCCATGGAAACCAGGCATTTCATGACAAAAATTATTCAGTGGAAACCCCAATTTTCTATCAAAAAACTATTTCAATGGAAATTTTTTGACCAGCCCTATTAACAGGTATTCCTATCCTATATGATGATTAACAATATTTCAATGAACGCCAAAAGAAATAAGGAATAATTAGCCCATTAATTTCTAGAGTTACTACATGATGTGTGGATGATACTTACTTCTGCCCTTTTTTCTCAACGGGTGTTTTCGTTTGAAATGCAATGCAATAATTTCAAAACTCTAAATTTGGAAGTATTTACTGGGATATTTTGTAAGTTAAGACAAAAAAATGAACATGGTCCTTTATTTTAAGTGGATTTAAATGCATAGGTTGCCCCAATCAGCAGTCCATCTCTAGTCAGTAAAGCAGTTAAACACATGCTTAACTTTAGGCACATGCTTAAGTTTCAGTAAAGTTATGCATGTGCTTAAGTGCTTTGCTGAATTAGGGGTTTGCTTATGTGTGGGGAGGGTACCCACTACCCGTCATAAGCAGATCACCCCACTTCCACATGGAAGAGGGACACAACCACTTCTGTGGCTAAGCTCCATTCCCACTCCAACCCCATGGAGGCATCTCTGTAGGATGCCAGGGTCCTCGTGATGGGGAGGATGGGGACTGTGAGCTGGGGGCAGCACTGGTCATACCCACATCATCCACACTGACTGCAGTAGTGGGCCAGCACTAGAGGGGGGAGACAGTGGGTTTCACAGATATCTGCTAATATCACAAGAATGGTAAGAGTCCAGAATCTTGGATTCCTTTCCAGGCTCTGGAGGGAGTGTGCTCTAGTGTGCACAGACTCTTCCTCCCATTCCCCCGAAACTTGACCCCTTCTGTCTTGTCCCCTCCAGTCTGTCCCTGTCCTGTCTCTTTCCCACTCTCGGCTCCCCGTCCTAGTTCCATTCTCATTGTTGACCCAGTCCCACTCTCCACCCCCCCAGGCTTCTTATCCCAGGCCCAGTCTCCTTGTATAGCCAGTCCTAGTCTCACCTTCCCAGTTTACTGTCCAAGTCGCAATTCTCCCTGACTATCAACCGCTCCCCCTTCCCAGACCCAGTCCCATTTTCCTTGCCCAGCGAGTCCCCAGTTCCCATCTCCCAGTTTTTCATCTCGTCTGTCTCTCCTCTCCCCCTGCACTGCCTGCCAATCTCAGCCTCCCTTCCTGGGCTTATTAATGTCATCCAGTCTCAGTCTTTCCCCTTCATCTCTTCCTTGGCTCCTTTTCCCAGTCTCCTTGCCTGGCCAGTCCCAGCTTCCTCCACCCCCAGTTCTTATGTAATCTCAGTGTTTCCCACTGCCAGTCAACTGAGTCCCAGTCTCCTCCTTACAAGCTCTCCCCGTAATCTCTTTTCCCAAACAATCCCAGCCTCTCCCTACTGCCAGTTTCCAGTCCTAGGTTTCTTGTCCAACCAGTCCAGCTGCTCTCCATCCACTGCTTCCAGAACCATCCTCCCCATGCAACTCCAGTCCCAGTTTCACCAGACTTCTGTTCATATCTACTCCTTTCCCTCCTTCCCTGTCTGACTCTTGTCTCTTCTGCATTCAAATCAGTTGGCGTCCTACTCCAAGTGGTCTGGGCAGCAGCAGCATTGAGAGCACAGGAGAGACAGGCTACCTGCTCTCATTTCCAGTGCCAGCCCACCCCAGTGGCTCAAAGGAGCTAGGAGCAGCCACTACAAGGAAAGTCCAGCTTTGCCCCTGTAGACCTGGACTGGAGGAAGCACGCTCAATCTCTCTATAGGGATAGTGTATGCACAGTCTGGTCATACATAGGAGCCGTGAGGGGATGCAACATGTTCGGTTGCTGTGTGGAGATGACATTTTCACAGTCTGGTCAGCACTAGGAGCTCAGAGAAGCCCAAGCATGCTCAATGAGGACAGAATCTTTGGAGATGTTAGTTACTAAAATAAAAAATGTCTCTACTGAGCATGTACAAATTGCATTTTTTTCAAAGGCTTATGACTTGGCCAAATTGGGGTTGTTTTTTCACAGGGATGGCAAAAGATACAACTCTGACACAAAGGCCACTCACTCTCCTGCCAAATGTCAAGTCTCTCCTCCAGAGCATTGGGGGTGCATGAGCATTTCGAAGAAAAGATCTCAAGAATTTTTTTAACTTATGCAAAACAATATATTTTCCCCATTTCTTGGAAATGGCTGAACCATTTTGGCTGAAAATTTTCAGAGAAATTCAGCCTGAGCCAGAAACCTGGCATGGAAAATTTCAACCCAAATTGTAAGGCTTCACAAAGTTACAAGCAACTGAAAATAGGGTCTTATAATGGGAAATGGCAGGCAGCTATAATAATAGACGGTGTTACCAATCCCACTGATAATGTTTTAAATTAATTAACTGGATCACTAAGCTCCATTGAAGCAGAATGTATTTTTAAATGAGATGATGGTTATGCATATTCAATTATAATGAGGCTATGGAAAATTCTGAAGCAAAACAAGGAATATTCTTAATAATGGTGTTCCCCAATTGATATTTCTGCTCTTGTGCATCCTCCAGTTTAAATTTCTGATAATTCTCTAAGATACCTTCATTGGGAAATAAGTTGTTGTATAGATTTCTCTCAAGATTATCTCTGTCACCTTGTCTTTGCTCAAAAATAAAAATCTTCTATAATATTCCTCAGAAGTTACAAATAAGCTGTTGAAGACACAAGGAAATTCCAGTAACTCACCAGAACAAAACAGCAATGCTGCCATCTCTCATGATTTTATTGCAATACATGAATTATTTGGTATTTTTCTTAAAACCCCAGCTGCTTAAATTATGACACTGCATGAGAATCTCAACTTTATTTTAAAAAAGTAAACTCCTACTTCTCGTGGTTTGAAGTAAAAGCTTGAAAAGATGAAGCAAGTACACCCTAAAGTATCAGAAGGCAAATAGAAAAAGCCAAAATGTATTTTAAAAATATGATTTCATGATTTTTAGCAAATCCCATGGTTTTTGGAGCCTGACTCATGACTTTTTAACAATATTGATACAGAATAGTGACTATGTCTAGCATAGACAGCCCCCCAGCCTGAAGCAAATACTCACCAGCAACCACACGCCACACAACAGAACCACTAACCCAGGAACCTATCCTTGCAACAAAGCCCGATGCCAACTGTGTCCACATATCTATTCAGGGGACACCATCATAGGGCCTAATCACATCAGCCACACTATCAGAGGCTTGTTCACCTGCACATCTACCAATGTGATATATGCCATCATGTGCCAGCAATGCCCCTCTGCCATGTACATTGGCCAAACCTGACAGTCTCTACATAAAAGAATAAATGGACACAAATCAGATGTCAAGAATTATAACATTCAAAAACCAGTCGGAAAACACTTCAATCTCTTTGGTCGCTTGATTACAGACCTAAAAGTGGCAATTCTTCAACAAAAAACCTTCAAAAACAGACTCCAACGAGAGACTGCTGAATTGGAATTAATTTGCAAACGGGATACAATTAACTTAGGCTTGAATAGAGACTGGGAGTGGATGGGTCATTACACAAAGTAAAACTATTTCCCCATGTTTATTCCCCCCCTACTGTTCCTCGCACGTTCTTGTTAACTGCTGGAAATGGCCCATCTTGATTATCACTACAAAAGGTTGGGTTTTTTTTACCCCTCTCCTGCTGGTAATAGCTCACCTTACCTGATCACTCTTGTTACAGTGTGTAGGGTAACACCCATTGTTTCATGTTCTCTGTGTATATAAAATCTCCCCACTGTATTTTCCACTGAATGCATCCGATGAAGTGGGTTTTAGCCCACGAAAGCTTATGCTCAAATAAATTTGTAAGTCTCTAAGGATACAGAATAACACAGCTGCTGAAACCAGTCAGATTTTCTCAATCAGTCTGAAGTGCTGTCTTAAGCACCCAAACATTCCTTCTAGTCTACTAATCTTTATTTATTTATTATTTTACAACCAAAGGAGTCAAAATAGACTTATATTAACTACATGGAGTGGGAGTTTGTGAAGATAAATATTTCTTTTCAGGTCACAATAAAATAAAGTGGAACCAGTTGTCTCAGAGATTTGGTAATGGGATATGAAGGCTTTCATCTATAAATCACTGGTTTGGATCCAGTGCTAGTCAGTATAGGCCTGCAGCAATTCTCCAAAAAGGGCCATATTTTGGAGTTTAAGCTACGCACCCTACACACACTCAGATCATATATAATTTGAAAGCTTATTTTATGTACATTTAGATGAGGTATGATGTGGAGCTGTTAAATCATGCTTTAAGCCGGTATTGCTGTGAAACAATAATATCCAAAATGAGAGAGCATCATTTTTGCACAGTTCCAGAAACACTGCATCATGACAGTTTTACTGTTTGTTAATTTCAATCCCTTAATTTTTGCATGGGCAAGGGGTTTTGTTTTGTTTTTTCCAGAAATGATTAGGCTGTTTAGCATGTGGCAAAAATGGCAAATATCAACATGTTGCAATATACTTCAATGAAATGCTTTCACATCACATATTTTTAATTGTCAAAAGTGCCTTGCAAGTGATTATGATCGTTTTTAACATTTTCAATTAATATTTGCTGACCAGATCAGTCTCACACTGAAGATTGTGCACCAGTAGCAGTAGATTGTGTGCCCATAGTTTGTGCTGCATAGTGAGTAGCTATGACTGAATGTGAATTCCTAATGTAACGCTTTTCCATTTGTAAGCTTTCCTACATAAAGTGTCGCATCTAGTCTGTCTGGTAGAAGTTTTTAATTTGTAATTGCCTGTTCATTTAGTACAGCCTTTGAAATATTCTGAAAACTAGCTTTTTAATTCAGTGACAGTTATGCACAGGTCAGGATTAGTGTTATAGACGACAATACACAGCTTCAGATTGGGCTTCAATCAAAGTGCTCACTAAGCAAAAATGGCAATTTTGATACTACCATATAGATCTATTTTAAATCTAATTTAGTAAAAGTCTGCATACTTGTATAAAATGAAAAATAGCGGTAGTCATGGTGGTAATGCTAACAATATACTTTGGAAATTTTACCTCTACATTTTTACCCTGTGGTGTTTTATTGCATGCATTGAGAAATTGTGGGGAGGCGCCAGATTGTTAGACCTTCTTGTTGATTCTGATGTGCATGCAGCTTGTACTGCAGGTCAAATGCTTGCTAATAGAGCACAGCTGAATCGCTTATGTGGCTTGACTCTAGCATTTGAGGCTCTGAGTGCTCTGAAACGTTATTCATTTGCTAAATGGTGTGAGCTAAATGGAGGTACTCATGTAGTTCCAGCATTAGTCTGGCAAATGTTGACTGACACTCAAAAGGTGTTTGAGGCTGAAGACACTGAGTGATCCTTAAGTGATCACTCTCTTGTTACAGTGTGTATGGTAACACCCATTGTTTCATGTTCTCTATGTATATAAATCTCCCCACTGTATTTTCCACTGAATGCATCCGATGAAGTGAGCTGTAGCTCACAAAAGCTTATGCTCAAATAAATTGGTTAGTCTCTAAGGTGCCACAGGTACTCCTTTTCTTTTTGCGAATACAGACTAACACGGCTGCTACTCTGAAACCTGTGAAACCTGCGGAAAGATGGTGCTGGACAGGATCTAAGGTTGGATGAAAGAAATACCAGGTAATTGGTGGACACCCTGTGTCTCCCTGGAAAAAGTTTCTAACCATGGCATCCAAGAAGCAGTCACTTGTAAAATTCCTCCGTGGATATATAGTTCAAAATGCACCTGAGAGTGTAGGAGCACATCCAACACAAACACTCCATCTTGCTGGAGGCTTTTCCAGTTGTGAAGTAGCAAAATCCGTCACCAGCAGAGGTGTTGAAGAAGCCCAAGACTTATACAGTACTCAAGGAGAAACAGACACAAGGATGCTTCTACGTGCTGTCTGTGCCAATATGGCTTTTGGGTCTTTTGGTGTCAAAGGAACCATAGTAATTAGGTCACTTGATACAGATATTTTCGTGTTTGCTGTTCATTACTTTCCAAACATGGAACACACAGATAACATGTGGATTGAAACAGGCATCATTACCAACACAACTGACAAGCATCACTTCACACCTGTGCATGCAATTTATGACATGCTCACTCCTAACTTCTGCAACATACATCCTGCTGTACACACATTAACAGGATGTGACTCCATATTATCCCTGTTTGGTACTGGGGAAAAATCTGTTTAATGCTGTCAAAACAAAGGGAGCTTACCACTTCAGAGATCTTGCCAAATTGGAGGAGAGTGATGGACAAGCTGCAATTTCTGCAGCAAGGAAGTTGGTAGCTGTGCTCTATGACCAGAGCGAGAAAGAGAAGCAGACCCACAGAGACCTGAATTGCTTGTAGCTCAATCTAGCTATCAAAAAGGACAAGTCACTTGCCAAACTCCCACTATGTGAAGACCATTTTGAAGAGCTCGTCAAAAGAGCATCTTGGCAAACAAAGATCTGGATGTCTTTGCACATAGGTGAACCAGATATTGGATCACCATTGCAACATGCATGGAAAAATGTGGATGTTCTACTTCCTGTATTCTTCAAGGGGCAAGTGCCATCTGAGTTTCTACATGATCTTACTTGTGCCTGTACTAATAGGGGTCAGTAGTATAAGGGCCCTACCATCAATCAAACCCTGACCCCGCCCCTTGACCCCTTAGCCCCGCCCCTTGACCCCTTAGCCCCGCCCCTTGACCCCTTAGCCTCACCCACCGGAAGTCCCGCCCCATGGGTTATTACTTCCGGGGTCAAGGCTGCCACATGACCGGAAAGCAAGGTGTGTCATGTGACACCCACCCCACCCCTTGACCTCTGCCCCCCCCCCACCGGAAGTCCTGCCCCATGGGGTATTACTTCCAGGGTCAAGGCTGCCACGTGACCGGAAGCAAGGTATGTCATGTGAACCCTCTAACAACTCCTCCCACTGCACTCTACCAATCAGGATGGGTTTCGCCCCGTAGGACTTCCCCCCCAAGAGGAGCTTTGACCAATCAGGGCGAGTTCCGGAGCGGGGTGTCCTCTCCGGAAGTGGGTCTTGTGACCCCTCTAACAACTCCTCCCCCCCCCACCCTCTACCAATCAGGATGGGTTTTGCCCCGTAGGACCTCCCAGAGAGGAGCTTTGACCAATCAGGGCGAGTTCCGGGGTGGGGGTGTCCTCTCTGGAAGGGGGTCTTGTGACCCCTCTAACAACTCCTCCCCCCACCCCGCTACCAATCAGGAGGGGTTTTGTTCCGATAGGACCAAGAGGAGATTTGACCAATTAGGATGAGTTCCGGGGGCGGGGTGACCCGTCCGGAAATGATTCGTGTGACCCCTCTAACAACTCCTCCCACCAACCTCTACCAATCAGGCCGGCCCGAGAGCAGATTTGACCAAAATAGGGCAGGTTCTGGGATGGGGTGAACCACCCAGAAGAGGGGCGTATGACCCCTCTGCCAATCAGAGCGCAGCACCATCACCCCATAAGGCCCAGCGTCGGGCAGAAGAGGCTGTCTTTTACCAAGAGCGCGTGTTTTAGAAATCGTGGAAACATGGACTCCTTCACCACCCCCGTGAGAACTTCGGACTTTGTTTTAGCCCCGAGGGCCTTCAACAAACCGCGGAGAAAGCGCTACATCAGCGAGAGTTCTGAGGAGGACCCTTTGGCCCAGCCGTTGATGGACACACCGGAAACCGACCCCGAAACCCGGCTGCTTGTGAGGCCCCACGATGAGCGTGATGGCCTCTTGTTGTCCACCCCCCGAGAGGTGGAAGGTGATCGCGGCTTGGGGGAGTTACGGGCGGACAAGGTGAATGAAAAAGACGTGGCTCAGGTAAATGAATGTTTAAGAAGTGACGGTCGGGGTGGGGGTGTGTAATGGGGGTGGGGGGGGGAGGGCTAGGAACCAGGGATTGTGTAAATCAAAAACCAAGCAGTGGTGTGCTCACGCTGTTTCTTTTTTGAAAAAAAAAATCTCTCAACAGCTCGATGATGCCTTTCTGGAGGCCTTTGAGAACTTACACATCGGTAGCCCTGTGGGAGTAAATGTATCATGCGTCAGCTGTTTTTGCTCATGTCTGAGACACAGATCTCAAGAGGAAAAGGACAAAATGGAAGAATGAACCAACACAGACACCCTCATGTTAGGAGTCATGGCGTCCATTTTTACAGGCGGTTGTAAAAGGTTGTGTTAAACCAGGCGATTAATAAAACTTATTTAAACGTGTTAATATGAATGTTGTCCCCCACCCACACTTGTGTTAGTAAAAGATGGTACCAGTAACAGTCATGTCTCCACAGGCGGCTCTGTTAAAGAAAATATATTACACCCCCGGGGAAGTTGGGAGCTTTGGCGGGGTGAACCCTCTTTTTCAAGTGGCCAAAAAGCATAGTAAAACTTTAAATAGAAGACAAGTAACAGCTTGGCTTTCAGACCAGGATGCTTATACTTTACACAAACCGGCTCGAATACGTTTTAAAAGAAACAAGACCATTGTTTCAGATGTGGATGCGCAATGGCAGGCAGATTTGGTGGATATGCACCAGTTCTCCAAACAGAACAGCAATTTTAAGTACATCTTAACAGTGGTAGACATTCTATCCAAATATGCCTGGGCCTTAGGCCTAAGGGACAAGACGAGTGGTGAGGTATGCAAGGCCTTTAAAGCTATTTTTAGCGAAGGGCGTGTGCCTCAAAAATTACAAACCGATCGGGGGAAAGAATTTTTAAACAAACCCTTAAGCAGATTGTTAAAACGGCATGGCATTCACCATTTTGTTACTAATAATGAAGTCAAAGCAGGGGTTGTGGAGCGGTTTAACAGAACTTTAAAAACTAGGATGTGGAGATATTTTACAGCCCATAACACCTTTCGCTACATCGATGTGTTACCTGACTTTATAAAGAGTTACAACCAGAGCTTTCACAGAACTATACATAACAGACCCGCTGATGTTAACCCTTCAAATTCTCTGAAGGTATGGAAAATGGTTTATGGAGATGATTTTAAAATAAAACCGGTTGTTGCCCCTTTTCGAAAAGGCGACCACGTGAGACTATCTAAAACCAAAGGAGCTTTCGAAAAAGGTTATGAACAGACATTTACCGATGAGATATTCATAGTGGATGAAGCCTTAACCAGGGGTCACAGACCTGTATACCGATTAAAAGACTACGAGGGTGAGACAGTTACTGGATCTTTTTACCCTGAAGAATTACAAAAAGTAAACCCCAAACGAGACAGGATTTACAGGGTTGAAAAAGTTCTAGCGGAGAAAGGAAAAGGGAGAAAAAAGCAACTACTGGTAAAATGGTTGGGGTGGCCTGATAAGTTTAACAGCTGGGTGAAAGCTTCTCAACTCTGTGACATTTAGACGCAAACAACAAACAAACAAAAGTTATTCCTCCCCGCAAAGTCAGAGAAGATGAGCGACGGCGGGTTTTACATTACTTTGCCCAGCAACGCCAGCTCTGCAGTTTTTCCCCAAAACACCAGCTCGAACTTTACAATACGGCTAATTAAGCCCTTGGATCTCCGGGGTGCCTGGGAGGTGGGGTTAGTGGAAATACAATACCCGCACAGCTGGAACACTATCAACGAAGACACCCCTTTTGAAGTCACCTTTGGAGATATGGCATGGAGCTTCATCCTACGACGAGGTTATTATGCATCCATACCCGAATTACTGGATCATATGAACAGTATCATAGCTCGTCACCCCGGACCGCCTGAGATGGTCATGAACTATGACCCTGTGGGTAGAAAAATTAGACTTAAATCCGCCGCTTTTACTTATATGTTTTCTACCAGCGGGGAGCTAGCTAACATTCTGGGCTTGGGCCCCAAACACAGCGTCCAAAAATTCCCTTTCTCGGCAGACATTACAGGGGGTTTTAATTCCTTGTATCTGTACACGGATATCGTAGAACATCAGTTTGTGGGGGATTTTTCTGTTCCCCTGTTACGTTGTGTCCCCGTCCAAGGAAGGAACAACGAGTTTGTCACCATCACCTACGATAAACCTCATTACGTCCCTATCAGTAAACACCACATCGACACAATTACCATTGAAATAAAGACAGATCAGAACAAAAGCGTCTCATTTCGCTTTGGCAAGGTGATCATCAAGCTACACCTGCGCCCCCGGAGAGAGCGAGTTTTCTAAAAAAGCAAAACAGTATTATGGCGATCCTAAAAAATTACGGCGACCCCAACGTCTACAGAAACTATTACAAAGCCCAGGCGGGATACGCCCTTCCCGGATATCATGGGGCCCCCGTGATGTATGGGGCAGGCGTGGGTGGAATATTCCGTAGCCTCTTTCGAAAAGCCGTACCACTTTTGAGGAGGGGGCTAGAGATTATTAAACCCCACGTAAAAACCGCCGCTCAAAACATAGCTAAAGACGTGGTAGGTCACGTCTCCCGCGCTGTTCTGGAGAAGGTGGGGAACACAGCTTCACAGGAAGGATCGGGGCTGATGTACATTAAAAGGAGGAAGAAGAGAAAGAGAAATGCGTCATACCCGCGACGCGCAGGTCCCCCGAAACCCTTTAAAAGAAGGGCTTTGACCCGCAGGGTCGGCCATAAGCGAAAGTCCAAGAGGAAGCCTGGGCGAAAGAGGAAACACTCGCCGGCTGATACGAGAGATATATTTTAATCAACATGGCGTTCGTTCACTGCGGGTCTGAAGAATGCACCAAATCCGAACTAGACTTGTTCCAAATAGCCCCTACGCAGACCAGCATTGAGAAAAGCCTCTACATCGAGGTGCCACCTCTGTCGGCCGTTACTGAGTCTGCCCCCATTGACTTCTTTATAGCAGGGAATGGCGTAGATTATATGGATTTAAACAACACACTGCTGTACCTGTGTTGCAAGATTGTAAAAGGAGATGGAACTGAACTCAACGCGGGTGCCGAGGTGGGCCTGGTGAATTACCCAGTGGCCTCTATTTTTAGTCAGCTGGATGTCACGCTCGGAGACCGTCTTGTAAGCCAAAGCAACAACTGTTACCCTTACAGGGCCTTTATAGAATCGGTGCTCAATTACAGCAACGACACCCTCGCCACGCAATTTTCCGCTGGCCTCTTTTACAAAGACACTGCCGGACAACAGGAAGACACAGACTTGGATGGCGAGAATCTAGGGTTTGTGAGGCGTGCAAAGCTGACCGCTCAAAGCAGAACAGTAGAGCTTCTGGGTCATCTACACAGCGACCTGTTTTTTCAAGAAAAACTATTGTTGAACGGAGTGGATGTGAAAATTAAACTGACGCGCAGTAAAGATCCTTTCTGTTTAATGGGCAGCGGAACCGAAGGCTTTAAACTGCGCATTC
Organism: Natator depressus; assembly: GCF_965152275.1. Taxonomy (NCBI): domain Eukaryota; kingdom Metazoa; phylum Chordata; order Testudines; family Cheloniidae; genus Natator; species Natator depressus. Next base: position 119,464,373 of record NC_134235.1, on the reverse strand, counting down.
TATCAGCATCCCTTTTTGTGAAGAAAGTACGTGTGGCCCCGAGCGTTCGTCTGGGGCACGCCGAGGCCCTGCTTACCGCTAATGCCAAATACCCCGTGGACCGTGTGGGAATGAAAGTGTTTAGCATCCCTGCGGGCAGCAGGGTCAGTAACCAGGAGAACCTGTTCTTGGGACAGTTGCCCAAAATGCTTGTCCTGGGGTTCGTGGATAACGATGCCTTTAGCGGAAGTTACGCTAAAAATCCCTTTCATTTTAAGCATTACGATATTAATTTTGTGGCCTTGTATGTGGATGGTGAGCAGATACCGACCAAGCCTCTGCAACCAGACTTCGAGGCAGGACGCTGCGTGAGAGAATACATGAATCTGGTACAGACGGCCGGTAAACACATGAAAGATCGTTCTCTGTTAATCGACCGTGAGGAGTTTGCACAGGGTTACACCATGTTTGCCTTTGACCTGTCCCCCGACCAGGAATGCGCCGATCACTATTCCCTGATTAAAACCGGGAACCTGAGAGCAGAAATTCGTTTTGGGAAGGCTTTAACCATTACCGTCAATATGATCGTGTATGGGGTTTTTGACAACGTCATAGAGATAAATCAGAGGAGAAATGTTCTGTTTGACTACATGTGAACATGGACACCGTGCAGCTCTCACGTGTCTTATCAACAGACCCTTACACGAAAAAGAATTTCTTAGACGTGTTTCCCTGCGATTGGCTCCCTGGCGGCAAGCTGTCTCAGAGACCCCTAGGTTTGGTGGTCAACACACATCCACACAGCCGACCGGGTGAACACTGGCTTGCCGTGTATCTGGTGGAGCGTAACCTTGGAGAGTTTTTTGACTCATACGGGCATCCCCCGAACAGTGTGTTCTTTCCTAAAAGCATTATGAAATTTTTAAACAAAAACGCCACAGACATTGTGTTTCACAACAGACAATTACAAGACCCCAGCTCCGTTGCCTGCGGCTATCACTGCGTGTTTTTCTTACACCATCGTAGCAAGGGTTTATCTTTTGACCGGATTTTAAAATTGTATTCTAATGACTTAGTGCAAAACGACCGGATGGTGATGAATTTTGTAAAAAATAAATTTAAATACTTGGCCATGCCTAGCCTTGCTCAAAGCATGTTTCAACAAGCCCAGACATGCGTATCTTGCAACGATTTTCATAGTCATGTTACCCAATAAAGCACCCCAGGTGGGGAGTTTAAAGACAATCGATGTTTGGCGTGGTTTTTTTAAAAAAAAAACAAAACATAATGACCCAATTCAGAAATGTTTTATTTAAAGCAAAACATTACCAGTTTTAAAAAAAAAAATAGAACGTGAAAAAGATCACAAACTGAGCCATTCGGCTCTTTTAGCCAATTTTCGTTTTTTAGATGGCAAAAAAGGGATCACTGTTTCTTGGTCCACACCGGTGTTGGCGATTGAGGCCTTGAGGCGTTCCAAAAGATCTCTGTTGGTCGCGTTGCCCATGATGGAAGATGGCATGTTCAGTTCTGCCATGGCATTCATAAACACATCCCATCCTTTAGGTACATGTCTGCTAGGAACAGAGCGCGTCTGGGTGACGGCCCTGACTAAGTCGAGCATGTTAGAACCATTAACCACAGAGCCTTTGTACACAAAAGACCCTTTATCGGTCCATGAAGAAATGTTTTTATCTTGGCCCAGCTTATTTAGCAATACTGATGCATTTTTCTTATAACGCTTATTCACGTTATCCAACACCTCCTGAGCAACAGAGTCTGAGGTCTTTGGTGTTTCGGAGGGTTTGGCAGTCACACTCTGTTCCTGTTCTGGTAGAAACAGACTTAGTTTTCCTTTGTCCACATCGCTCTGCTTCACGTACGTTAGGTACCTTTGAAGCACGGTGCTGTAAAGTTTAGCCTTTTCATATTCACCTAAGTCAGTTCTTTGAAGAACAGATTTCATTTCAGCATCCAGTAAGCGAGTTGCAGTCGTTCTGATATTTTCCTCTGCCGGAGGGGGAGCACTTAATTGCTCCAACTGCCGGCTGGGCACCAGGTACATTTTTTCTGCATACTCCATTATCGATTAGTTAAAAGCCCCGTTATCAGAGGGATAGCAAAACTTAACAGGGGTCCTATAAACCCCCCAGACTGCTTCACCAGACGCTTCTTTCTTTTAAGTGAAACCCTTTTATTACACAAAGTTTTTATAAGCGTGTGTTTCTTTTTCAGCACACGCACTTGCTTCGGTGTTAAAGGTACGTTTCCTTTTAAGGTGTTGAGCGCTATTTCTGAGATGGCTGCTACTATATCGTCAGAGGCCGAGCACAGTATAGCCCTCCTTTGCTGTGGGGACGATTTGCTAAGTAATTTTAAAAGGCCCAGGTTTCTTTTCACGCAGCTAGACATGTTTTCAGTCAGCAACCCCGGCTGCTAAAAAGGGGCCTGCCAATAATTCATCTCTTTTTATACAGGGCTGTTGTTCTTTTTAAAGTATAAACTGCCGGCCAGTCTGGAGGGAAAAGACCAGTTCTTAGCCTATAAGCTTCTGGTGTGGAAGCATTTAAATCCACCACCAGGTAGCCATAAGGCCTTTTGGTAGCATCCTCAAAAGCTTCTAGAAAGAACTGAGCTTTGCCGGGGTACATTTGCCGAGCGAGTGTAGCAATTTGTAATCTGTCCCCGGGGTTTTTGAACAGAACCATGTATTTTGTGTTTAGGTTAATAGTGCGACTCTTTTTTCCCTGGCAAAATACGTTCTGAACTATATACATAATGCTCAGGTTCCTGTGATGCACGTACTTGGTAAAGGCTTTCTCGATTTCATCGCTTTCACAAGCGGAGTTCATCAGATCGTCTATGATAATCATGTTCACTTTATTGGTAGGAAACAAACGGTCATCGTCAAAAGCATCAGGCAGACCCTCCACAAAATTGATAAAGGGGTATTTACAGAGCAGTTCTTTATACAAGGGTTGCCAACAACTGTAACACCACACAATATTCTCAGGCGTAACAGACAATGTTTGTTTGGCATTATCCAATACATTTTTTATAAAGTAACTTTTCCCGCAGTTGCTAGGCCCCGCGAGAATTGCAGAAAAGGGGTGTCTCCACCTCGTATCCATTTTTCAAAAACCGTAGGGCAGGGTTTTAAACCCTTCTCCTAGGACCCTCTTGTTGTAAACGACTTTCTGTGTTTTTTTAAGGGTTTTTGTCTCTATTTGCCACTGATTTTTGTTTCTTACAATAGAGGGTTGCTGCACCTCTATCTTTTTTGAGGGGTTCTCTCGCAGACCCGTGCAATAGTCCAGGACTAGATCTTTCAAACTGTCAAAGTTGATCTTTTCACAGTTTGCTACGTTCAGGGTAATACCTTTGACCTTCATACAAGCCTTTCCTCCCGACAGTTTGTACCCGTATGTTTTTGGGCCTGCCGACACAAACTCGGTGATGTGTTGATCTGGTGGGATCTCGCTCGTGAGGTCCCCTAAATAATCCCCCAGAGGGGGATTCCAGGCCCCCTCCCTTTTCACAAATATCACAGAGTCAGTGTCGTGGTACAGGCACCGCTCTTGCAATCCGTCTAGGAGGTTGTATAGTTCTAAGCGGGCATAAGCGGTGGTGAAACAGGCTATGAAAACATTGGTATTGCCAGAGACAGAATAACGGTCTTTTGCGTGCTTCCAAGATACACACGCTGTTTCATCGTCGATAAACTCACAGGATGAAACCTCGTAGTTGGGGGAAAATAGGTACTGAAAGAGTTCGTCGGGGTCTCTCACGATGCTGGTATTGGGTAGGTTGGTTCTTTGGCCGAATTTACCCCACAGAGAATTTAAAAACAGTTTAGCAATTTGGCGTTTAGCGGGGTTTAGCCTGATCTCGTGTCGGCGTAAAAGCACGCCTTCTTTCTGGTAGAAATCGTTAACATACTTATTTTGTTTGTCTTCGTCTGTGCACCAGCTGGGATACCCTGAAGCCTCTTGTTTCTGGCGGAGGTGTAATTTTATGTACTCCGAAAAGAGTTTATCAGATTTTTCATTAAAATGCCAGATTTCATAGATTTTAGCCACCACGTACCCCTTCGCTATGGCTGCGTTCAATTCCACAGTGCACCAAGTCCCCAGGATGGCCCTCTCCTCGTCAGTGTGGGTGCACGTCTCCCGCTGCACGGTTTCCGCGCAGGTTCGGCATAGCGGGAACATAAGCTTGCCGCCCACTCTGACAGGTAACAATGGGAAAAAGAGGCCTCGTGGGGGGTACACTTTAACTTTTGCAATTCCAAAATAATTTGCAAGGGGTCCAAATTTGTCATAAACTATATCGGGGTGCCCGATAGGGTAGTCTTTCGTTTTGTTTACAAAAGGGTACAAGCTGGTAAAATCATAATAGTGGATTTCTTCCCCGGGCTTAGGTTTATAATATAGACGGATGGCGTTCGTCCTTCCCCCAAAAAGAGCATCCCTAGGCATGAGAGGCTGGGGTAACTGGGCTCGGTTTAAAAAGCTCGCAAGCTCCCTGTCTGTTTCTTTCATCACCACCCACTCGTGCTCCCAAAGAGTCCTCACTACAAAACCAAGCCGTTTTAGATAGTCGGTCTTGAGCTGCGTCTTGTAATAAAGAAACCCAAAAGTTGTCCCCATCATAGGGTTTTGTGCTTTTTCACAATGACAGGCGACACAGCCGTGAAAAAAACACCCATTAAACTCAAAGGCTGTGTGTACCCCGTCAATATTGGCATAACCGTCTAAAAAGTAGGGGCCTACCTGTAGTTCCCCACCCTGTAAAGCGTGCCGTATTTGTATATGTTCTTTTTGAGAGATATACAACAGCCACTGGATAGATGGGGTCGAATATCTCTTTTTCTGTCTGTGATAGTTGTCTGGAGGGAGAAGAGCTACCGTGTTAGGCTCCAAAAACATAAACCTGTACATAGCCATGCAGACGGATGCCAGCGTTATGTACCGGAACGGATCTATACACAGTTTTATCTCAGTGAATTTACCGGGTTCTCTCTCTACTAGATCGACCTTCTCCGTCATATTCATAATTTCTTTTCTGTATAGGATACAAGCCTGTCTCAAAATTTTTACATCCTGCTGGCAGTAATACGCAAGCTCTTTCTGCAGGTCAAAAGTCTCAGAGCTGTGGTCTTGATACCAGTCGAGAAACTCTGCTTTTTCCCTGGGCATCATGCTTTCTACACCGTAGTGCTCCACACCGGGCATAGGCCCCACATAATTTTGATTTTCTAAAGTGTTAAAAAAATGTGGAAAATACCCTTTGCAACCTTCAAACCCCATCGCCTGTGGGAGCTTGCTAAGCTTCATGGGCAAGAAGTTTAAAGAGTCTATAAAACGAATGCCAAGGGCCTTAACTTCCACACACATTAGTTTACTGCCCTGAGTGATCAGTTCTATGCACATCTTTTCCTTCAGTAACTGTCTAACGCAGAAATACGCATCATAACCTTTGGAATTGTGTGCTAGGAACGTGTAGTCCCGGAACTCTTTGCCAATAAAGGTCTTAACAAACATAGAAAGACATTCGTCACCCTTAAATTCCCAGGATTTTTCCGGCTTTAGGGACATTGCAAAAATATAATTGGGAGTGTGCAACCCAGTCTCCTGCATGCATTCAAAATCATAAAAAATATACTTTTCTGATGATTCGGGCTTTCTAAGGCTGTCCATAAAACAGAGGTGAATGTCTACATCTCCAACGATCAAACCCTGACACTGCTTACAGCGCCTCCCTTTACACCTGTGCTGCTTGTCCACGTACGCCTGACACTTACCACACAAAGTTTTAGACAGGCATTCAACTTGTTTTTTTGACACACAGTTGACATGTCTGTCTAAACACTCTTTGGACCGACAATACAGTTTACAGCTAGGACACCTCAGCTGCACACCCATGTTGTCAGAGCATGTTGCGCTCAAGCAGAGACGGCAACGATACCTGCAAGAATGGTCGTGACTGTACACCGTGTGGCAAAACTCACAGTAATTTTTTGCTCCGAACAACTTTTTCACATCCAGAACCCCATAGTAATGTTCATTGTGCAACAGGATGAAATAAGTCTTAGGGTACACGGGGCCCCCCGTTTTAAAAAAACCCCAGCCACCTTTCACCGCATACAGCACCACCTGTATGTTAACTCCTAAATGCTGTTCAAACTTTGCTACATCAGTGAGCATAACCTTTTTTTGATCTGACCACCCCAGTTTCTCGTGCAACTTTCTCGCCTCTGCTAACAATTCTGCATCTGTAGGTTTATGACCGGCCATGACAGCCAAGAGCCCTCCCGCAAAACATAGATTGGTACCGGTGTAAGTCAGGTCTACTAAACATTGTCTCTTTTTATGAATAATCTGACTACTAAGGATAGAATTTAAAACTCTTCGAGCGCCCCCACCCCTATTTTTTACAACTGTCACAACAAGGCGCAACGTCCCATCGAAATGCAATTCTCTATTGCTCTGAAGCAGCTTTGAGGTCTGGTTCAAGAAATCCTCAGCGGACAGCTCATCCCTAGTTCTTCTGACTGAAAACAAAGGGTTAGTTAAACGACGGCTCTCTAAACATAACTGTACGTAATCATCAGGGCCTACCCTACCATTAACATCATCAAGAACTAGCTGTATCCCTCTGTGTATGGCTTCAACAGCCTGTTGAGCTGAATTTATTTGCTCAAGATGGACAAAACGAAACTCCTCACAATACACCGACCCCCCAAATCTAGGTAATTCACGTTGCCAACTTCTCACTCTCTCCATATACACCTCTGCATTTTCAGGGTTACTTGGGGGTTCCTCTACGGAACCATCAGTGGCATCTTCTACATCCGATACTAATTGAGAGTCAGACTCTGAGACGCCTCCGTGAGGGACATTGGGAGTCGATGGGACTCCGTCTAGAGAGCACTCTGGGGAATTTTCTAAACCAGAGTCTGATTTCGCCTCCCCATTTTCAGACATGCCAGTTTGAGAGCCTCTGGTAGGGGGCATCTCTTTTTGTTTTTTTTCCCTCATTACCTCTTTAGCCCTTTTTAAAATTTTTACAGCGACCCTGGCCTGGAATTTTTTGGCAGCCATCTGTTTATCCCCCAAGCGCCGTCCGCCCTTTTGTTTACACACGAGCTGATGTGCACCCTTGAGGGTACCCCTTTCCACACCTAGTCATGCCTGATCAGAGCCACCCTTTCCAGCCCCCCTTTCTTTTAGGCCCCCTGAGGATTCAGCGTCCATCAGTTTTCTGAACAAAGCGTCGTATTTTTTCCAAATCTTTTTAGAATGCCGTAGTTTTAGACTCCCCGAAGATACAGCGTCCATCAGTTTTCTGAATGAAGCATCAAACTCTTCCCAAATACTAGAATATGGGGGATCTTTGTCAGTCCTTAGTTTTTTACTCACAACCCCTAGAGTGCCTGCTCTGGGTTTGTGAATGTGGACGTTTTCGCTCACAGTTTTCTCAGGGCTTGGTGCGGCGGTGGCCACTGAGGAACTGGAGTTGTGTTTGCATGGTTGCAATACCTTGGCATCGCAGGTGTTTTCAATCGTTGGTTTTTTATTCACAATCCCTAGAGCGCCTGTTCCGGGTTTGTGAATGTGGGCGTTTTCGCTCACAGTTTTCTCAGGGCTTGGTGTGGCGGTGGCCGCTGAGGAACTGGAGTTGTCTTTGCATGGATGTTTTTTACCAGAGTGTTTTGTTTTGTCCTTGGGTTTAACGTAAATGAGGTTTGGACTGGGCTGATGCTTCATCTGCACTCTTGTGCTGTTTTGCGTTGTTAAAGGTCTCAAAGCAGATTCCTGGTTCTTTGGTGGTTCTCGGGGAGGGGTCCTTGTAGCTCCCACTACAGCCTTGTCAGAAGGGCTGCATATGCCTGCTTGGGGCAGGAGGGGGGAAAAAAAGCATTTTACAAAAATGTAACTTTGCCAGCTTTCTCACCCACACCTATGTATGTACTTAAAATACAAAACCTCATAAATTAACCAGACTAATAAGCAAAATATATTTACCCGGCTTCATCCATCCATCTGTCACTGATACTTGTGAATTTTTCTTTTCAATTGTCTCTTTCCTTTTTCTTTTGAGCATTTTTACCCGCTCAAGTTTTGACCGTGCTGTAAAGCAAACAACATTCTAATAAAACACATGAAACTGTCTAGTAAACTTTAAAATAAAATAAAATAATATCCATTAGAGTGTTTTTTCTATTTAAAAAAGTCATAGCTTTAAAACAAAATAATCCATTTCAGGCTGTACAACAATCACAGGTTTTGAGTTTATTTCTACCACTTTGAAAACAACCCCCACAAATATTTTTTTTTTAAAATACATCTCATTTTGCAAAGTAAAAACCCTGTTAATTGGAAACACACCATCACCATCAGTTTGTAGACATATACTTTTTAAAAACCGCCTATGTTTTACACACACACACACACACACACACACACACACACAGAGTTTAAAACACTGTTTGCAACAAAATACTTTTCAATAAACCCACATGCTTTTAAAAAGATCCCTGGTTGTTCTGGCCCCCGCCCTGCCCCAGCCATGTGTGCTTGGGGTCTTTGGGGTAAGAAAAACAAGCCAAAATGTTAGTTAGTATTAGCTCCCAAATCCCTATTCAACCTATGTAATACCTGAAGTTATTAAGCACAACTACAGTTAAAAATGGTTTTTACCTTGGCCTGGTGATGAACTGCAACTTAAAGTTACTGGCTCCATGCTAAACCGATCACACTGCAATACAGATATGCACCATTATTTACTAAGATAGCATGGCCAAAAAATGGCATTATATAATATATATATATTTTCAGAGTTAAAAAAAAAAACCAGGGAACATACCTCCACTTGCAGCCCAGCAGCAATTCAAGAGAGTTTCTGTTGAAAGAGACAGTCTCCAAGCTACCTGAGGTTTTGTTGTTTTTTTTTACACCATCCTAACTCTTTTGTTTCAAAATAGTTAGCAGGTTGATTGGATCACCCCTCCCTAGCATTCCCTTTTGTGATCGGGGGTGGGGAATAAGTTTTTCTGCACAATTGGGCTGCTTTTCTTTTTTAAGTTCAAATACTTTTTGTTCCCCCCACCCTGTAGGGCCTTCTTACAGTAACCATTTCAAGTGAGGGGCCCTTTGCAGATATCAATGAATGTCTTGGGGCTTGTTTTTGTTTTTAAAAACATGTTCTTTCATGCTTAAAGTTTGGTGGGACGGGGGGTGATTTCTAGAAAAAGTGCCCCGTGGCCTTCAACCAACTCCTGGGCCATATTTAAACTGGCCTATAGCGTTCCACCAACTCCAGGGGTTATATTTAAACTGCCCAATAGCATCTGCAAACTCCTGAGGTTTTATTTCATTCATATTAATCAGAACTCACCATCCTCACCCACCCACCTCCCTTACTATGGGTGCACCCCCATCAAAATTAACCCTATGGCAACAAGGGTGAGTAATCACAGTCACCCTGGCTATTCAGTGAGGGGCGGGGGGGGGGGTGGTTAAACCCGTTCAGTTCAACAGAATAAGTCAACTCTATTGTACTCAACCACATGTCTGAACCATCCCCGTTTGTTTTATTGTAAACACATTTTTAGGGTATTTTTCCCCCTCCCACAACATACATTTCAGCTTTTTTTTTTTTTGCTGTAAATGGGTCTCTCTTACACAAAAGACACAAGAGCTAGGTTCTCACAAACAATTTTTTTTTATTTAAAAGACATACAGCTCCTTCAAAACAAACCAAGATGCTCCATTAAAAAAAGAAAGAAAGAAAAAAAGACTTTAAGCTCCCTTAAGGGCCAGAGACCTTTTAACAGAAATACAAATAGTCACAAAGCCCTTTTCAATAGATTTTTTTTTAAAATTTACAGCTACCAAGTTTTATATCGCATGTTTGGCACCTCACCATTTTCTAACTTAATCCTTTTAGATTTCTTACAAATAGGCTTTTTCTTAAGCAGGGTTCTGTAACTTTTTGTGCGGACCAGACGGTCAATATAACGCTCTAAGCAGGCATCTTCCGGTTTGGTCATTTTCTTTAAAACATGGTCAGGGTCTCCACTGAATTGCACAGCATTTATCAAGGTCACCCCTTGTGCTAAATGTTCTTGGGTTAGGCATAGACATTGCATAGCATAACCTATGGCAATCACAGTGTTTAATAAGCTTTCCAAACACAGCTCAGCACACAGGCCCCGGAGCTTGCAGTTTATATCCACTGAAGTCCAAGTCACACAGTCATGGTGCCGCTGGCCTGGTGCATCTATGACACAGCCCTCACAATCTTCAAAAAGCTTTTCCCTAAGACAGTGATTAAGAACAGAATAAACAGCAACACGTACAATAGTCCGCATGACTTTGTTACGCTCACGACGTGGCACTGGCTCAGTCAGTTCCATGCCAAGCCTCCTCCTAAACTCCTCATAGCCGTCATCCTCGGAGTCCTCTTCAACATTTTGTATTGGCGTTGAGCAAAAACAAGGTGGGCCCGGTTCATCTTCGCTGCTTGGTGCAACGCTGTCCAGAGTCTCCGGGTCCTCTAGAAAGGCATCATTGAGCTGTTGAGAGATTTTTTTCAAAAAAGAAACAGCGTAAGCACCCCACTGCTCGGTTTTTGATTTACACAATCCCTGGTTCCTAGCCCCGTTACAACCCCATCCCGACCGTCACTTCTTAAGCATTCATTTACCTGAGCGTTCATCTTGTCCACTAGTGACTTCCCCGAGCTGCGATCACCTTCCTCCTCCCGGGGGGTGGCCAACAAGAGGCCATCACGCTCATCGTGGGGCCCCACAAGCGGCTGGGTTTCAGGGTCCGGGGTATCCATCAATGGCTGGGCCAAAGGGCTCCCCTCAATTGCCCCCTCCTCCTCCTCGGAACTGTCGCTGATGTAGCGCTTTCTCCGCGGTTTGTTGAAGGCCCTCGGGGCTAAAACAAAGTCCGAAGTTCTCACGGGGGTGGTGAAGGAGTCCATGTTTCCACGATTTCTAAAACACGCGCTCTTGGTAAAAGACAGCCTCTTCTGCCCGACGCTTGGCCTTATGGGGTGATGGTGCTGCGCTCTGATTGGCAGAGGGGTCATACGCCCCTCTTCTGGGTGGTTCACCCCATCCCAGAACCTGCCCTATTTTGGTCAAATCTGCTCTCGGGCCGGCCTGATTGGTAGAGGTTGGTGGGAGGAGTTGTTAGAGGGGTCACACGAATCATTTCCGGACGGGTCACCCCGCCCCCGGAACTCATCCTAATTGGTCAAATCTCCTCTTGGTCCTATCGGAACAAAACCCCTCCTGATTGGTAGCGGGGTGGGGGGAGGAGTTGTTAGAGGGGTCACAAGACCCACTTCCAGAGAGGACACCCCCACCCCGGAACTCGCCCTGATTGGTCAAAGCTCCTCTCTGGGAGGTCCTACGGGGCAAAACCCATCCTGATTGGTAGAGGGTGGGGGGGGGAGGAGTTGTTAGAGGGGTCACAAGACCCACTTCCGGAGAGGACACCCCGCTCCGGAACTCGCCCTGATTGGTCAAAGCTCCTCTTGGGGGGGAAGTCCTACGGGGCGAAACCCATCCTGATTGGTAGAGGGCAGTGGGAGGAGTTGTTAGAGGGTTCACATGACATACCTTGCTTCCGGTCACGTGGCAGCCTTGACCCTGGAAGTAATACCCCATGGGGCAGGACTTCCGGTGGGGGGGGGGCAGAGGTCAAGGGGTGGGGTGGGTGTCACATGACACACCTTGCTTTCCGGTCATGTGGCAGCCTTGACCCCGGAAGTAATAACCCATGGGGCGGGACTTCCGGTGGGTGAGGCTAAGGGGTCAAGGGGCGGGGCTAAGGGGTCAAGGGGCGGGGCTAAGGGGTCAAGGGGCGGGGTCAGGGTTTGATTGATGGTAGGGCCCTTATACTACTGGGGTCAATGCACACTGTGTCTGTAGTCAGAAAAATCTTCCCTGTACAGAATTCTGTACATCTCTGGACAGAGATCATAATGATGAAAAAGATGATGATGTTGACTAGAAATGTCACCAGCACCATTCCATTTCAAAGATACCTGTACAATTGTATTATTAGATTTTGTTTTACTCTTTAGATTGTTGTTGTGATGTTTTGAGGCCACAAAGAAATCTAATTTTATGTCTTGAAATAATATACAGAGTCATTAAGCTAACAAAAAACGAATGCAAATATTTCAGTCATTTTAATGTGCTGAGGGTGTCATTGTTCATCCCTGATTCTATGGTAATGGCACCACCTGAGAGCTCCACATCATACCTCATCTTAAAGTAGACATAATAAGCTTTCAAATGATGTATGATATACCTGTGTGTAGAGAGGATACATTAAGTCAACCAAATGAGTAGCAGTCTGCCGCTCACCTAGTAGCAACTAAATATCATTTTGTTTGATGGCTGTTTGGTGACATACATGAAATAAACTGGTGGTCTCAATCCAGTTGTCTATATCACAAACACCACCATCATAACTGCCACCCTATCGGCAAGCTCATAAGAGATTAATTTGGATTGGCTTTCAGAGTGAATAACCAACCATTTTAACATTAGAAACGGTCCCGTTGGAAGAAAGGTGCGGCGCAGTGTGGGGGAACTTCCAGTGCCTGCGCTGTAACTGTGTTTTAGTGATTTCAGATAGTCACCTCTTACTACAAACCCAGACCCACTAGTTGAAACGTTGTGTATTCCTGCAGAGGGTGGTGGAGTGAGGAGGACGGTTTCATCTCCATAGCAAACACTTCATCACCCCACCTGCCACCCTATTAAGTCCTAGAAATGCCACTTCATCAATTTACGTGCCTGTCTCTTGAAAAGGAAGTGAAATACTCTATGAAATATCATTTCCTAAACATATGCTTATCTTTCAAATCTGTTTACAGTACTATTGCAACAGAAAAGTACTCCTCCAAAGCACATGCAAATTTAAACAATAAAACTGTTCTTGAGTTATAAGCTTTTTTTACATGCTATATTTACACAGGACTTTGGTCTCAGATTTATACAGGGCATTTCTACAAAGCCACACATTTAAACGGCATCCTGAGAGAAATTACTCAAAAGAGATTTATTCTGAGGGGATTTGCCAGTCATTCTGTAAACATAGGATGAGGAGAAGCTTGTGACCTATACTCAAAAAATTTCTCTCTCCCCTCTCTCTTTCTCTCTAGTTATACTATAAATCATGTATTCTGGGAATATGGACAGTGAAACATCCACAACAATTAGTCAGTTGTCTTGCTTTTGACTTGGAAGTCCAATTTCAGAGGTGATGTGTAAATTACACTCTCTTCTACTGATAATTCCTTCCTATGCTCTCAGAGTACCTTACTCTCACCTACTCTCCTTGTAGGTGAAGGAATCTAAGATGCTTGAACTTACATGTCAAGGAGATGAAAGAAGATGTAAGTTAAACTACTGCAGTACTGCCAACCTCAAGCATTCAAAAATCATGAATTAGGACCCCAAAATTATGAAATTGGTCTAAAAACCATGAGATTTATAAAAATTGAGGGATTCTTTTAATTTGCTTTATAGTTTCTGAGCATTTTAGGGTACAGTTAGGTTATGTTTTGGGGTTTTTCTCTGCAAACCTAAGAGCTACTTTTTTTTTTTAGACAAAAGCCAATAATCTCATGTAATCTCTTTTCTCCGGGAGCTGCGGTTTTAAGAACAACATCAAATATCACAAGACACATGAGAAAATCATGAGAGTTGGCAACACTGCAGTGCACTTTAATATCAGATCTTCTAGATCCTTGGTGTGTGACACCAACTTAGAAGAGTAGAGAGCAGGTAAGTGGTCCATCTTACTGGGAGTGAGGCAGTCTGTGCTGTAAGGGAGTCTAACACATCAGTTCTTGAACTTGGTCTTAAGAAGGAAGGTGAATTTTTTTAAACTATAAAAGGAAAAAAATAAAGCTCCCTGACTCACTATTTATTTGTTTCCTACTCTGCAACAAAAGTGCATCCATCTGAAGCTCTGGACATCCTTTATAATCTCTTAAAAAACACTTCTGATAAACAGACCCAGTCAATTTCTCCCAGATCATAATACTCTTGGAATGATATAAATGTAAGAAAAATGTACTAAATCTCACCAACAGAAACTCCATCAGGGTTCCTCCACCACTGCAGCCTTGTCTCACTCATCTCCTTATGGACCAGGTTTACTGGATCATTAGTGAACAGTGGTAAGAAATGGACTGTGGGAAATTCATAAGCAGCCTTGTCCTTGTTAACTGGTAACAAATGTCCATTATCAACTGAAAGTGAAGCTAAGGGCCGGATCCAAAGTGTATTGATGTCAATGGAAAAGCTTCCATTAACTTCAATGGGCTTTAGATCAGGGCTGAAAAGAAGAAACGGGAACACCTAGGGGACAAAAGAGAGAAATGTATGGATGGTGTTTAAATATATTTCATTGCTTCTCCTTTTAGTTCAGTTGTTCGCTCTCTAATGTATTAGATTTTATTTTTCTCATGATTCTCTCCCCCTTTTTTAATGTACAGCTGGAAATTTTTTGGCTCTTCAGTATAGGGGAATAAAAATACCACATGGCTGATAACCTTTCTGCAAGGCCTTTGTGAGAGAAATTGTTACAGTCAAAAAGATGCATTGCCCAAGGCTGCCTGAGTAAGGTACTGTGAGATGCAGAATGCACTACAATAAACAGGAAAATACATCTTGTATTTCTCTGGTCACTTTTTGCCTCACATTTATCTACACTGTGAAACTGTTGGTAATGTACGCAAAAATCATCTCAGGTGTACATAGATAAGAGCCCTGTGCATGGCTAACCACAGTGGGGTCTGGACACCAAATTCACAGAATGATATAGCAGTGATGAAAACTTGGCTGTGTTAATAGCGATGCCTGCTTTCATGCCGGCATCTCTGCCCCTGAAAAACATGTGAACAAGCACTATGAGGGTATAATAGTAGACAGGCATCTAGAAGGGATGGAAGAGAGATTCAGCAAGGAAACAAAGAGAACCCCATTGCTACAAATGTAGCTGTCCCACAGTAATCAAACTAATCCTTCCATGGTAAGAGCTGGCTCTTCATCACATTTCCTGCCCTTGAATGGGTTTGTATGTGACAGGAGCCCTGCTGCACTCAGATATCACTTCTACAAGAATAGCCCCTAGGTTCCATGAGCATGAAGACACAATTTAGGGTATCCATGAGGCTGCTCTATATTGCATTGGAGCTGAGCAGGTCCATCAGATTGGGAGGAGGATTATAGGCACCTTTGCACCCCTTCAGTTCCTGCATAATGTGCAGCTCGGGCAGACATAAGAACATAACAGCTGCCATACTGGATCAGACTAAGGTCCATCTTGCCCAGTGTCCTGTCTCCAACAGTGGCCCATGCCAAAGCTTCAGGGGGAGTGTGCAGAACAGGACAATTATGGAGTGATCCACCTATCTTCCACTTCTGGCATTCAGAGGTTTAGGATTGCACCGAGCATAGGGTTGCGTCCCTGACCATCTTGGCTGATAGCCATTGCTGGATCTTTCCTCCATTAACTTATCCAGTTATTTTTTGAACCCATTATACTTTTGGCCATCACAATATCCCATGGCAATGAGTTCTACAGGTTAGTTGTGTGAAAAACTACTACTACTTGTTTATATTTAACCTGCTGCCTATTCATTTCACCAGGTGACCTCTGGCTTTTGTATTGTGTGAAAACATAACATATCTCTATTCACTTTTTCCACACCATTCATGACTTTAGACTTCTATCACATCCCCCTTTAGTTGGCTCTTTTCTAAGCTGAGTAGGCCTAATCTTTTTGGTCTCTCCTCGTATGGAAGTCATTCCATATCCCTGATCATCTTTGTTGTCCTTCTTTGAACCTTTTCCAGTTACCCTATATCCTTTGTGAGATGGGATGACCAGAACTGGACACAGTATTCAAGGTGTGGGTGTATCATGGATTTATATAATGGCACTATAATATGTTCTGTCTTATTTTGTGTCCCTTTCCTAATAGTTCCTAACATTCTGTTAGTCTTTTTGACTGCTGCTGTACACTGAACAGAAGTTTTCAGAGAACTATCCACGTGACTCCAAGATCTCTTTTTTGTGTGTAATAGCTCATTTAGACCCCATCATGGTATATGTATAGTTGGGATTATATTTTCCAACATGCCTTACTTTGCACTTGAATTTCAACTTTGAATTTCATCTCCCATTTTGTTGCCCAGTCACCCAGTTTTGTGAGATTCCTCTGTAACACCTTGCAGTCAGCTTTTTGGACTTAATTATCTTGAAAAATTTTGTATTGCCTGCACATTTTGCCACTTCGCTATTCACCTCCTTTTCCAGATCATTAAGGAATATGTTGAACAGCACAGGTCCCAGTACAGATCGTTGCAGTCCCACTGTTCCCCTCTCTCCATTACTATCCTGTGTTTCTTATCTGATTATTGGTCCCAGTTTCCAGAGATGAAAGGCTATTATACTAACTCACTGCTCTACCTTGTCATACCCCACACCAACTATTACTATTAATGTTCAGAGACTCTTTCTGTGAGTTGCACAATAAATTATCTACTTTGCTAAATAGAGTGAGCTAAATCCTGCTCCTGCTCTGAAGCATATACAAGTTTTGTCTTTTTCTTCACTGGGATCAACATTTGTTTTCAGTGGGTATATATTGTGTGTTAAAATTTCTTTTCCAGCTTTGAGGACAATCAGATTTTTAAAATAATAAACAGACTACTCAAGGGAAGCTGGAACCATTGTCACCAGTGAGTCAAATTTTGTAATAGCCTCTTGTGTTGTTACTGCAGACTCATCAGTATACCTTCTTTTATTCTTTCTCTGTTTTCTTTTTCATTTTCTTGCTATCTCTAAGTTTCACTTTCATTTCACATTTCCCTCAGACACTTCAGTTTCATTTCTGTTTCTCTATGCCTATGCCCTCCCATTTTGTTCCTGTTCTCTCTCCCTGAGCCACTGGAATATTTTCACATTCCCTTTCTTACACTGACTTTCAATCTCTTTTATGCTGTTTCATTTTCTTATTCTCTTCCTCTTTCTCAAACTTGGTTTCTCTCTCTTTTTCCATTTCTGTGGTTTTCTGCTTTTCCTTAAGTGCTACATTTTAAAACAGAACACAATAACAATTTGGGATACTCCTGGACTAAGAGAGGCTGGGGTAATCAATGGAATGTAAGCATGTTTAAAGTTAAGCACATTTGTGCTCTGTCCTGAACAGGGATGGATTTAAACACATGCTTAAGTGCTTTCCCAAATCAGGGACGATGGGTATGTCTACACAGCATATAGCAGTGAGCTGCCCAGCCTGGGTCGACAGACTCAGACTAGCAGGGCTCACACTAGCACTCTAAAAATAGTTTGGAAGTCTCAGCTTGGGCTGGAGCTTGGGCTCTGAAGCCCATCCCCCTCCCTACACTTCAGCGCTCAAGCCACAGCTTCAAAGTGCTGTCTATACATCTCTTTTTAGTGTGCTAGCGCAAGCCCCACTAATTCAACTCTGTCAACCTGGGCTGGGAGGCTCATTGCCACAAGCTGTGTACACATACCCTAAATTACTAATTACCAGCTATCCAGTCCACCATGTATATATGTAATTTATCATATAGTAGTAGATTTATGAATGGGTCAGTTTTGGGTGAATCTTCTCTCCACCCCTCGCCCTCCCAAAGTGTTTTACTACTTTTCCCATCAAATTGTTGTGTTTGGAATTGTCATATCTCAGGTTCATATTGTATCTTATTAATTATTGAGGTACCAAAGATTTATTTCTATACTGAAGTACTTATTTCTACTAGTTATATAAATGTGGGCCTGATCCTGCAGTTTTCACTCAGGCAAAACACCCACTGACGTTATTAAGCTGTGAGTTCAGGCCCTGTTTTTGCCTTATTATTTCTAATTTGGCACATCATGCTATTTTCTGTAATGTTTTTTTGAATCATCACACTGAAAATATGAGAACCAAAAATGTAAACACTACATTGTGTATAAATGATCACATCAGCCTAAATTTTTAAGTGATCTAATAAAATTCCAGAACAATGATTTCACAATGACAACATAAGGAAATTACCATAGTGTTATGGTACCTGGATTGACTAAAGAATATATTTGTTGGGCCCAAGCTCTGGGTCTGGCCAAGCTCTTATGAATGTAGAACCTAAGAGGGAGAGGGATACAAAGCACCTATATACCACCTTTAAACCCTGCTCAACTCCCAGATCCTGGAACCAGTCGAAGAGCTGTTCTTCCACCAAGAGATCATACCGCAGTGCCCTGTTCATTTCCACTTCTCTGCTACATCCCTTATATCAAGAGCAGCTGCAAGGGTGGCTGCCATAGGGCTGCTGATACCAGCTCTGCCACTGAAGCATTCCCCTGTGTAATGGGAACTCTTCAGCTAGCCACTTAGGTGAGCATTAAGTCCACTTTTCACCACGGGAATGGGCCAAAGCTGTCAGGATATATCTTTGACTATACAGCATACAAAAGTTTGTTTTCTATAAAGTGAAATGAACCTATTGCCGAGTAAATATAATAGAGAGATACTTTGGCTTATAACTAACACTCAGCTCTGAACAAATATTCTGTGGCAAGTCTGAATGATGTTTATAAAATTAGTGTAATTTGCATGACATTTACTTAGGTGTTTAATAAATAAGTTCTTTCATTATTGCAGGATAAGCTTCTGCAAGGATAAATAAGGCTTTTTAATATTAGCATTCTATACTTTGTAATTATAAGCAGTTTGAGGGTGCTGTTTTGCATCCTTCCAATTAAAATATATTATATTCTTCACTATGTTGTTTTGCAAGTCAAGGATTTAATTTTGTTCTCACTTACAATTACACCAGTTTTACCACCAGTATGTGGAAACAGAAGCAGGAGCTTTTTAGACCAGGGTTTCTCAACCCATGGGTCAGGACTCAAAATTGAGTAGCCAGAATGTTTCAAATGTTTCATGGCAGCTCCTGTTCCACGGTCCTTGCTCCAGGCACTGCAACAGTTGAGGTCCCAGCCAGCAACACTCAGGTTTGGCCCAGCTGTCATGATGACAAGAGTCTGCGTAGACCAAATTTGAGTGAGTGGCACTGCAACTCCATGAGCCAGGTCACAACTTCACCCACACAAATTTGGTCTAGTCAGGAGTGCGGGGCCAAACCTGAGTAGCACTGCAACCCTGGAGGCTGCAATGCCCAGAGTGGAAAGCAAAGCTCAGCCAGCCCCACAGCACAGGAATTGCCCCTGGGGGGGTGAGTGCCAGGCAGGACCCAACCCCAACCACAGGGCAAGATCTGACCGAAAGCACCCCAGGGCAGGGCCAGCAGGGCAGCAGGGATGGAACACCATCTCCACCCCTGACTCATCTCAACAGGCCACCCATCCTGTCTGGATTGGGTGGGTCACAATCAAAAAATCGGAGTGGGGAGGCACGTGACCCCCCCATCCCATGCCTCCCCATTTGTTGCCTCTGGTAGGGGGTGCAAATAATGCTTGCTCGTCCCAGGTGCTAAAATGTCTAGTTATGGCTCTGCCCCAGGGCCTCCACCGCCAGAGTATTTACTGGGTCGTGACAGGCCATAAATATTTACAAATAGGTACAGAGCCAAAAAAAGGTTGAGATCCACTGTTTTAGACAACTCAAAGTACTGCCTGGTCTTACATAAAAACACTGAATTATAATATTTGGGAATAACAGATGGGAACAATATAATGGCTTTTATTTTAGTCTGATTTTCCTTGTTTATTTAAAGCATATTCTTCAGGTTTTTTACCATGATTTTATACTGTAGTATAAAATATAAAATAATTTGCCATTAGAACTCATCCCTACATGACATTAAGGCCAAGAGCTCAGTAAGATTTTTTAAAAAGGATTAGGCATTTTTAATAAGTAATAGATTGAATTACATTAGCTATGATACATTTTATAAAGGATATAAACAACTGTGCTTCTGAACCTAGCAATGTTCTGTTCTCTGAATGGATAGATGTTCATACCCCAATCCTTTAAACTACTCCATGCAGATGAACTCCTGTGCCGGGGTAGAGCCCCACTAAAGTCAATGTGAAACTCCATGTGGGCCCAAGAATCTTTTTCTGTAATAAGAGCTACCACACATAGAGTTAATCAGGGATAGCTAATCAGGAATAATGTCATGTGTAGTCATGTTTCGTATTGGGCATTGTACTAATACTTTGCACTTCTACAGAGTCTTTCAGACAAAGATATCATAGGGTTTTAAAACAAATGATTATGCTTCAATTAACTAACGCCTCTGAGCAGCAAGTGTGTAATGAAGAATCACAAAGCAAAACCTCTTTGGATTTCCTTAACAAATACTCAACTTTTATTTAAAAATGAAATGGTTTACAAGGGATGCCGAAGATCAAACAGTAGTGTAACCAGCTTCCTAAAAGCTACTCTCCTCCACTGCTTTCAAGCTGTGCTGCTCAGTCTGCAGTGTGAGTAATTAAATGCAGGTGCGGACCAGGATATTAGCTGTACCAATGCATCATCTCCCTTTCTGTTTCCTGGTGCTTCTACCGGTAGGAGTACCTGAGGCAGTAACGGTTAGATTCACAGAGAGACTAATGTGTTACAACACTCAGAGTGGCAGTGCCTAACTTTTGGGTACCTTGCCATGCAATGGAAACCGTATCCCTGAGTCAGGTGCTTCAGCTTTCTAAACAATGCTTAGGGAGAGCTGGGCATTTAAAAATGGGATCCACAAAAGCAAGCCAGCAAGCTGAGTGAGGAGTCGCATAAGCTAGTCAATAGGAAATGCTGAGAAGAAGGATGTGACCTAAATCCCCCACCCCTCTTAGGGAGCCTATCTCTGCTTGGGATTCTCAGCCATGACCCCTTTCTAGGAGTTAAGGCCCAGATCCTCAACAGTATTTCAGCTCCTAACTCCCTTTGAAATCAATATGCTTAAATACCAGGGGATCTGGGCCTAGGTGCCTAAACTGTTGGGGGAGAAAGGCAGGGCTTGAGGACTCCTTTATAGTCCTTAGCCCAGGGGGTAGGAGAGGCCAGTTCAGTTTCACTCTCTGCCTCCTGAGAAGGGATTTGAAGGTAGGTCTCCCCGACTCAGGTGTCCCCCCGCCCCTAGAGAGCTGTCCTCAAACTCCTATGGCCCAAAGCATATTGAACCACGGTGGCAGGGACAGCAGCGATGCTGAAATACGATGGTTCATTGTTATTACCCCCATTACAGAGGGCTGGCATGAAGCAGAGCGGTTCAGCGTGCACTCAAAAAATCAGGTACAGAGCCCGGAATTGAGGCCAGGAGCGTTGTCCCCCAGAGGCACACAGCTGAGGCTCCTCTCCCCAGACAGCCTGGGGTTATTGCATGCCAAGAACAGGCTTCCTGGCTACGGCTGGGGTTTCATGCTCTGTTCTGTAACACACCCCGGCGCGCAGCAGGGACAGGGCTGGAGCAGCCGTGTGACCCGCCCGCCCCACCAGCGGGCTGCAGCGAGACCCTTCCCCACCCTCTTTCAACCTAAATACGGGGCCTGTTTAGGACCCAGCGGAAGCCGGGCGGGCGAGGTCGTAGAAAGGAACGGACTGACGTCAGCGGCAGGGCCACCAAGCTGCTCGCTGATAGGCTGATACGGGGCGTTCCGAGCTTCTCCCCGCCCCTCCAGCCTCCAGGCCGCGTCCAGTCCGCGCCGGCGAGTGGCGGAGAAAAGAGCGTCCGGGCCTCGCGCCGCGCACGCACTGAGGCGGGGGCGCGCTGGGAACCGACACGATCCGCCCCGGAGCCGCCGGTGGCGGCGGAACCCTCCACCCTCCCGCGCCGCGCGGCCAGGGCAGCAGCATGAGCGGCTCCCCCGGGCGCGCCAGCCGCTGAGCCCCGCCCGCCGCCGCCGCCGCCGGGGCCTCTCGGATGCTCGAGGCCCCTCCGGGCTGAGGATGCTGAAGATGAAGCTGCCGCTGAAACAGACGAGCCACCGGGCGGAGGAGGCGGCGGGGATGGGGCTGAAGGAGCCGGGTAACCGGGACTGTCACCTCCAGCTGCAGCAGGTGCCCCGGCCGCCTGCCCGAGGCGGGGCGTCGGCGGGGTGCGGGCGGGAGCGTCCCAACCAGCTGCCTGGCTTGGGCCCGGGCCCTGGGCCGCCGCCGGCTCCTGCCGCGGGCGTGGCGGCCGCCCGCACGGACAAGGAGACGGTGTACGAGTGGTTCGGCCTAGTGCTGGGCTCGGCGCAGCGGCTGGAGTTTATGGTGGGGCTGCTGGACTTGTGCAACCCGCTGGAGCTGCGCTTCCTGGGCTCCTGCCTGGAGGACCTGGCCCGCAAGGACTACCACTGCCTGCGCGACGCCGAGGCCAAGGCCAACGGGCTCAGCGACCCCGGGCAGCTCGGAGACTTCCGAGACCCGGCCGTGCGCTCCAAGCTCATCGTCTACCTGGCGCTGCTGGGCTCCGAGAACCGAGAGGCCGCCGGCCGCCTCCACTGCCTGCTGCCCCAGGTGGGCTCTGTCCTGAAGAGCTGCGGGGCTCGGGTGCGGGAGGAGGATGGGCCCGAGGAGGACATGGAAGGGCCTGGAGAAAACGGCCAGGCCCTCCCTGTTGAGAGCCTGGGCTTCGGGGCGCAGGAGGAGCTACTGTTGCTGTTCACTATGGCCTCTCTGCACCCCGCCTTTTCCTTCCACCAGCGGGTCACCCTGAGGGAGCATCTGGAGCGGCTGCGGAGGGCCCTCTGTGGGGACCAGGAGGAGGATGCTGCCTTCGGCCCTGCAGCTCAGGTACCAAAACTCCCACCCCAGTTTCCAGACAGCGTCCTGTCACCCCTTCCCATGTGCTGTCTTGGGCTCTTCTCTCCCTTCTGCCATCATCCCAGATAGTGAAGTTGCTTCTTCTCCCATCCTAACCCCCATGCTGCTATGTGGGAGGCCCTCACTCCTCCATTTTCTGGCGGCTGCTGTAGGAATTTCCCCTTATGACATAATAATGCCCGAAGGTGGTTCTGGGAGGAAAGGGGATTCTCCCTGTAGCTGTCTTCAGTGCTGACTGCAGCCTATGCTAACAGGGAGCAAAACAGCACTGGTGCAGTCCAGTGGGCTCTTTATACACCCCTGGAGCATAAGTCACCACCGCAAATTATACTTATGATCTGCTTAAACTGTGGCTAATAACATCTAAACCTTTGGCCCCCTTTTGAAAAGGTTACTGCTAGAAGAGATTGCAGATAGGCTCTAGTGATATGTCCAGTATGTTGTAGAAACTGATTGTCCAAATGCCAGTGTGAATGTTGGCAAGAGATGTGGCTTTTTAGTGGGACAGTGGGTTCTGTGTCAGACTCGGACACTTGAATTTACAGGGATCGGGGTATAAAGCCGTGTCTATGTTGGAGACTATGCAGGTATAGCTATGCTGGCACAACACCATAGTGTAGATGCATCCTATGCCTGTGGAAGGAGTTTTTCTGTCAGTGTAGGTACACCATCTTCCCAAAGAAAATTGTGTACATTGACAGAAGTAGTTTTGCCATGACATAGCTGCATCTACCCTAGGGGTTATGTTAGCATAGCTATGTCAATCGGGATTGTGTTTTTTTCACACTCCTGACTGAGTTAATTATGTCAACCTAAATTATAGACCAAGCCTAAGACTGGCCTCCAAACAGCAACATTCTGTAAGTTACATTAGGAGAGGATAGTGGTCGTTTTACTATGTGAGCAAATGAAAATGTCAAAACTAGAATTTGTGTTCAAAGTGGACAGCTTAGTGTCCTAGATGGGACACTTGTTGCTGCATTGATGGTTATGCATGGTAATAAAGACTTTCACTTAATGGCACAAGTCCTCTTTCCATAAGAATCAGCTGTCAAACTCAGAATTTCACTAGGTAGCCTTAATTTATGCTCTGTTCTTGAATGCTTTTTAAAACTTCTGTAACAATTTCCCCTTATTAATCTGACAGTACCATCTTTTTATGGGTCTGCAGCTTTTGGTCTGCAGATGGCTCCTTGCTTAAGAGGAACAAAGGGTGTGGGTAGCTTATCTTTGCAACATGTTCCATGTATAGAAATGATCTTATGTTAGATTTTTCTCTGTAGGAGTAACGAAATATTAAAGTGTTTCATGACTACTTACAACACCATCGATATGCAGCCACCTCTGGGATGGGATAAGAAGGCAGCAGTCAGGCAAAAAACTCTTTCGTGGCATGCTGAATAAAAGAATAAGCAGGACACCAAGGCCAACACTTATGCAGTGTGTCTTAGGATATTTAAGGACCAGACAGGCATCAATTTTTAAGATTTCATACATCTTAAGTAAACACTCAACTGTGGCTTTAAATTATTCAGTTGGCAGGTCAGCAGTGGAGAGTGGATGTTCTGATGCTGACATTTTAATAATGAATTTCCATGAGCCGTAAAATAAAGTAGGGAAGATGAGATTTGTCTTATTTTGGCCAATTCATTTGCATCAAGTCTAGCTATAACAAAGACTTGCCAGGATTCACTATGTTGGGGGAGAGGATTATGGTAAGTTAGCTGACAACTCTTTCTGTTGGGTGTGAAATACTGGTAAGTAGACATATACTTTTCCCAGTAAAGATTAGAAGATAGTAAACAGTTGTTATGATTAGGTGAAGTGCCACAGATAGCACTAGAGGCTTAACAAGAGCATTGTTAGGATTTTTATTGACAATGGCCCAGGTCCACAACAGTGCCTAGGCACCTAAACCGTGGACTAGGGTGCCCAAGTTCCAGTATCGGCTCCACATCTACAAAACTCCTGGCAAACCATGTAGGTGCTTGTTTCTGCCTCTGTGCATGCATGCTGTTCCCGCCCTCTGAATGTCCAGGTGCCTGTCTCCCAGCCTGTGCCCCAGAGTGATTCACAAACCTGGGGAAGATAGGGGTCTTTGCTGGCCTGAGTGGTTTGTGGGACTTGATCCAGTAGGCATGCTTGAGGCTGCCTAGCAGATTGGATCTCATGCAAAATGTGGCCACTGGAGAAGGTGATATTGGTGATGCCCACCTTTATAACTCTTAGTTCAGTGGTTAGACACTCAGCTAAGATGTGGGAGACCCAGATTCAATTTCTCCCTCTGTTGTAGGGGGCGAGAGTATTTGAACAGGGATCTCCTGTGTCTGAGTGCTCTAACCACTGAATTTTGGGATAGTTGTGGGGCTCCCTCAGTCTTCCTTCTGTTGAAGCAGTTCCACAGTGAATAAAGAATGAGATTGATTGGAGCACAGGGACTTGGCCCTGGGTCTCCCATCTCTGAGTTGGATGCCCTAATCACAGGTGTAGTCACTATTGTGCTCTGTTTAATATTCAAGTTTTTATCCATATTAGATCCTTTGGGCCAGAGAGAGGGAGAATTCATTGTAAAGGGACCTGGGTACTTAACTTGGCTTTGTGGATCGCTGTGTTCACATGATTTTCTTGAGCCTTAGATGCTGTGATGCTCAGCATTGTAATGTTCAAGTCCTGTTGTGGAGTGTACCCATAGAAGCTATTCTGTATAATGTAGCTTAAAAGCTGTAGTTAAAAAGCCCCCACTTTGTTAGCACGGTTTATGTGAATAGACTATGCAATGTAGAATGCACTGATAGCCAAATCCGCTTGGCTCACCCTACAGGTTACTTTCTTTAGCCTACACAGAACTGAAGTTCTGCATCACCTTTCCCCCCAGTTTTTTTATTATAATCATATACCACAGAGCACTTCCTGGGATTGCCTGGCTGGGAAAAGTGGGTGGATGGTCCTTGCCTAAAAATGCTGTCGGTTCCCAATCAAATAGCTTGCAGTTAAACCAGGGAAGGCAGTGTGGTTGGAGACATGGGTCTGCCATTGATTTGCTGTGTGGCCTTGAACGAGTAACTTGACCTGTAGGTCCCAATTTACAAATGGGAGGTAAATACCCTTCCTATCTCACAAGGGAGACATAGGTTTGTCTGGTTGCAGAGTAGCAGCGGTGTTAGTCTGTATTTGCAAAAAGAAAAGGAGGACTTGTGGCACCTTGGAGACTAACCAATTTATTTGAGCATAAGCTTTTGTGAGCTACAGCTCACTTCACCTCTTCTAGTAGGTGAGGTGCTAATTAGTCAAAATGTAAGGGAACATGTCCATGCTTGGTTTTATAAGCTCCAGGGGGTAGTGTTTCCAGTAGTTTGTGCAGGGAGTTTCTAGAGTGTTAGTTCCTGCCAGTTAGTTCCACTGCTGCAGTCATTCAGCTTGTCAGTTACACGTGGGAGCCCCAGTGGCAGGTGTTTTACCTCTGATCCTTTATCCTAGTGGTGGAAAGCTACAACCATGACCCGTCCAAAACTACTTTTCCCTAGGACTACTGGAGTAGACGTCTCCGGGGGGCGGGAAGGCCTAGCAGTACCAGAGTGGAGAAGTGTAGATGCTTCAGTTGCCACACAGGGGAGGACCTGCCAAGGGACAGGATCGCTGCTGTCTGAGGCGGCGTGCTGGGAGGAGCCCGATCTTCACCACCTGGCTGCCCTACAGAGGCCATGCCTCTGGGGGAGGGAAGGACCTTTTATCTGCGGGGAGGGAGGTGACATGAGGGAAATGCTTCCTTCTCCTGTGTGTGGAGGGGACACCCTTTTGCCCCCGTGTTTCTGTGGAGGAGACTCGCGCTGCCCTGTCGCCTTGGTGGGGGGGCAGAGAGAGTAAATCGGTGATTGTGCCTTCCCGCCCCGATTCAAAATGGCGGCTGCGGAACCGACCCTCCCTGTCACGTGACCTCGGGACTGCCCTGGGGGCGGAGTCTCCATTCATTACATAAGGAATGTGACGGGTCTGGTTAATTCTGACGGGGCCCGGCGTCTCGCGCGCTTGCAGTTTTCGCGCTGCTGGGATGTGGGAGGGAGCGGTGAAAACGCTGCAGCAGAGGGCGCCGGCCGTTGGGATTGGGGCACGCGACCAGCCAATAGGAAGGCGCAGTGTCCGCGCGTGCAGGTCGGTTTTTCGGAGTGAGGAGAGCGACGATAAATCGCGAGGCGGGGACAAGATGTAAGGGGAGTTCGCGAGCGTAAAGACGATAACCTGCCCCGCCCCCTCCAAGGAGTGCGTCAGAGACTGGAGCCGGTGGGGCGAGGGGCGGGCAGAGATTTTCCTCAGCAGCCCTCAGCTCTGCGCTCCTTTGTCGCCGGCCTCTCCCCTGAGACCCGCGTGTCACCGTCGCGCCCCGCTGGCGTAGAGGGGCGCAGCCCTGCAGCAGGGCCCGCGTCTAAAGCGCTGATCGCGCCCGATCCAGCTGCCGGGCTGTGTACAGCAAGTGCAACGGGGTCTGTTCCCTTTGTCTCCCAAGCGCCTTGTCCCGCCCGCCCTGAGTTGTCTCCCTCGGCCATCTCCGTGTGTGCAGAGCCCTGTCAGGATAGCAGGCTGCAGCCTCTCCTAACCTGGCTCATGCTCACTGGTATCTAAATCACTAACGATATCTAAGCATAGAAGTACAGACAGGGACAACCCACGGACAGCCCCCGAGGACTAGAATAGAAAACATCCACTGTCCAAAAAAGAATCAAATTTTGCTGTCCTA
Source organism: Natator depressus (assembly GCF_965152275.1). Lineage (NCBI taxonomy): Eukaryota > Metazoa > Chordata > Testudines > Cheloniidae > Natator > Natator depressus. The sequence goes on along the minus strand of NC_134235.1, from coordinate 119,436,841 downwards.
ATAGATAACAGGTTTTGAAATGAAACCTTGTATTTAGGGTTGGCAGAATTTAATTTTTATCTTTCTGTCGTTTTGAGGGATAATATCAACACTTGAAAGCATTTTTTGATTATCATTTTATATTTTCACAATTGCAGGAAATTATGGGTGATCAGACAATTATGTAATCACTGTAGACATTCAAACAGTTAAAGTTTTGTTACTAGAAACACATTGTCAGCATCACATGTCAAAATATAAATGTATATGTCCTTGTCAAACATCAGTATTACTGAGGGTCTTGCTTTGAGAAGTACCCTGTACATGCAGTACAATGAAAGTACTTTGCTCATTCTGTTCTTCTCTGTGAAGGTTCTTTTACTTTATACCTCACTTTTTACATTTGCCAATGAAGAAAGCAAGGGATAACTTTGCACTGCAAAATTAGCCCATAGAAATCACTGCCATAGATAAAACTGAGGTGAGTAACTGAGCAGAGTTTTCAAAAATTGGTATATTTAGAAAATATATTCATCATTATTCCTGTAAGCCTGTCTTCTTATTAGAAGCCAAAAATAAAATTATTAAAACCTCCTATATGTTAATCTTGTAATAAAATCAGTTTTACTGGCAAACAATAGGGCAAATGGTAGTGAGAACTTATCACATATATGTACTGTGCCAACCAGTTTTTAAGAACAAGATGGATAGATCAGTCATCACGTTTCTTGACTACCATTTACAGCTTGAGATGAGACTAGCTCATCAACTTTCTTACACTTGACATTTCAGGTTTTGAATAAATTAGTATAAGAAGTGAAGGCACTTCAGTCAAAAACACTTCTAATAAAAAAAAATTTCTAGTGCTTTTTGTCAGTGATCTCAAAGTGCTTCAGTCTTCAGTGTATTTATTCTCACAACACCCTTGTGAGACAGGGAAGTGTTATCCCCATTTTACAGCTGAGAAAATGAGGCACAGAGGCTAAGTGACTTGTTCAAAGTCCCACACACAGTTGCTGCAGGAGCAGGTAATTGGACTTGGGGCGATCTTGGTTCTAGACTAGTGCCCTAACCACTGAATAGTCTTTTCCCTTATAATGCAATAAAACAAAGCATTTACAGACTCCTGATTACTCTAGAAAAACATCTTGAAAATATTACCACCATTGGTCATGATAGAAAACTTCAAGGTAGTACTACAGTGGGTTTACACCTATTCTATTGATTGACTTCATTTGTTTTTGTTTTGCACCAGTAAACAAGTAGTCTGGAAAAGCTGCCCTCTTGTTCTGAAATGAGCTATGGATTGGCAGCTGCCTGTCATAACAGTATATTTCTTCTATAATTGGTCATTTAGCCTGGTACTTTGATGATGCGGGCATACAATTTCACTTAATCTAACTTTAGTTTCTCTTCCCATCTCTCTTTTTTAAAAGAAAAAATGAAACCTGCAGAACATTGACAAAAGAATTTATATGCAAGTTTCGTTAAAAGGCAGAGTGGTTCGCTAAATATAAATGCATGTAATGTCGGCTAACCTGTAACACTGCAAGCATAAACATACAACATGGGTACAGTAGTAATTTCATAGTTAAGATTATAATCAGATTTTATTAAATTCAACTTTGATCCCTTTTCCTCCCAACTCCTCAGAAAACCTGTTTAACTCTCTTGCATTTTGGTCTACTTCCAACTGAGACCTTACAAAGTTGAGGTTTTCATTTTGTTGGCATATTGTATTTTAAAAACTGTCTGAAAACTTGTTCTTGTTGACAGCAGCCTCTTATAAAGGTAGTAGGCATGGGGGTTATTTTTGGAATTGCGTTCGCATTACGTTGCAATGCGTTTGTCGTCTGAGAATTCAAGCTTAATATTGTCAGCCTTATGGCATTTGAATTCCACAGGCCTAGTCTGTGGACTTGAAAGTCTGGAAATGAACCAGTCAAGCTGAATTTGCTCTGATTTTTATTCTTTGCAGTTCGTGCCTGTAGCTATAGCAGGGATAGTCAATTATTTTTTCGTAAAGATCCAAATTTTTTTGTCAAGGTATAGTCAACGTCCAGACTCTAGAGCAAAAGGGGGGGAAAAAAGGAGAGAGAAAAAAAAAGTAAATACAAAGATTTCAAGGTCCTTTCCAAAAGTATCTGGTGGCTGGGATTTGGCCTGTGGTCCGCCTATTGACAACCTTGAGCTATAGTTTGATGAAGAGGTAGGTATGGTGTCTCCATGAGCAAAGAGATACAGGGCAGCTAGTCCTTTAATCATTCTCCTCTTTCGTGAGGTGCTGCTTTGGAGATCCAGAGAGTTGGAGCAGTTGAAACTGCTTCTCCCTGGATTCACAGGGTATTGAGGCTGTTGAACAAACTTGAGGATAAATAAACACACAAGCTGGATTTATGGTTGAAGCATGGGAGAGGGACTTGAGACATCTGAGTTCAGGCCAGGCTCTGCGACAGACTGTGACATGGGGCATTTAATCTCTGCCATGGTTCCCTACCTGCAAAAGGGAAATAATACTTCCTTTTTCTTGCCTGTTTAGACTATAAGCTCTTTGGGGCAAGGACTGTATTTTATGTGTACAGCATTTAATACAATGGGTTGGTTGTGTTTTCAAGGTGCTGTAATTCACACAGTTAAAAAAGAATGTTTTATTCAGCTACTAAAAGTTACCTGATACACATTCATTTAAGAAGCTGCAAATAATGGCTTGTTTGAATGTTTTATTGCGCAAAAAAAAAAAAAAATCTTGCAAAAATTCAGTTAGTGTTGTGTGGAATCTCAACTCTGAATGTGTATTAATGCTCATAATCTATCCAAAAACATCTTTATCTAATTTTACTATATAGACCACAAACGCCATACTTTACATACCATTCTACAAAAACATCTGTTGCTATCGCTATCATACATCAAATTGAGTAACAAAACATAAGGTTTATTTAATGGAACTTTCAACTAATCTTTGCTGTGAATTGGCTATTAAAATTAATCAAATTAATTTTAGCAAATATTGACCTATTCCTCTTCAGACAATGTTTTTTCAGGACCTAAAATGACCATTTCAGCACCTTGACGTGATCTGAAATAATTATAACTAGCATATATGGTAAGCAGGGTTTAGTCTAGGTTCCCAAATATTTAATGAGGATTGATTAATGACAGTACTAGAGCTAAGATTGTTTAGTTAAATAGAAGTTCTTGAAAATCCTGGTACTCTGAGAGGTGCTATGATTAGCTGGCTTAAGGAACCACTTTCAGAAAATTCCTGTAAGCCAATTTGTAAACAAATAAATGAATGGTTTCTATTTACAGATTATTTTGCTTAACAAGTTACAGCAAAACACAACACCTTTTCCGTGGCTAATCTTCAGTGATTTATAAGAAAGCAAGATACTGGTGCTTAATTGACTTAGAATCTAAGGGAGTTTTTGTTTTGAGAGAGTAAAAAAATAAACAAGCCAGTTGCCAGTACACTGCACGTACAGTTGATGTGTACTGCCAGACGCATCTACGTAGGTACTTGTATATCTTTCTGAAACTGGTTTAAATTGGAAGAATAGAAAGATCAGTGTGTATTGACACTCTTTTTTTACATGGTTTTTGTGTAGTCTACTGACTTTACATTTCAGGCAAACTAGTTTTTTTGATTGTTTTTTTTTTTCCTGGTATAGCTTCTTACATACTGGAGTGCAAAACACCATGGCTCTTTCACCATGACCCTGACCCATGTGCCTCTGGAAAAGAGCACCGTTTCTGGATAATAGTCCTCAGGCTCTAAGAAGGCGCTAACGGTGTCTCTAGGGGGGTAGGTTAGTACTAAACTGAATGTGGTACACATGGGGAAACTGTACATCTTAGTAAATCGCTTTAACTAGAGTAGTTTTGAGGGTATGGTGATTTTAAAAAAAAACAAGTAGACAGTAAAGAAGGTGAGTAGTCTGGCTTGAGTTGCTCTGTTTCAACAAGGGGTAAAGAATGGAATACAAAGAGGCTGGGTAAGTGACTAGTGTAGATAGACTAATGAGAACAATGTAACCTTTCCCCTCCACAAAACTTTTATTACTTCCAAAACACTAGTAAGCTAATACGATACTTGTGTTTTAAAAAAGTTTTTGTAGACAGTGTGGGGCTCTGCTGATGGACAGCAGAAAAGGTTTCACAGAGCAGTGGTAGACTGGCTATATCTCAGACCCTTGCAGCTGTGGAGTTCCCATAATTAAACCATTGTCGGATATACTAAGGCCTTGTCTACACTACTGCAGTATGTCGACCTTAGTTATGCTATTCCAGCTACGTGAATAATGTAGCTGGAGTCAACATAGCTTAGGTCGACTTACTGTGGTGTCTACATAGCACTACATCGACAAGAGATGCTCTCCCGTTGACTTTCCTTAATCTTCTTGATCCAGTGGAGTACTGGAATTGACCAGAGAGCACACTTTGCGGTCGATTTAGCGGGTCTTCGCTATACCCGCTAAATCGATCCCTGCTGCATCGATCACAGCAGAGTTGATCCCCGGTAAATGTAGACATGGCCTCAGTTTCCTTCATACTGGCTCAGACAGAGACCCGGTGTTTTCAATGAGGGCATAGTTGGAGAGTACCTCTACTCTGACATGAGTATCTCCTCTCCCTTTGGGGTCTGGTTTTTCTATAGTATGCCCCTATAGTATAGTCGTATACAGGGTCTTAAGTCCTTTATGCTATCTGCTTATCCTTTACAAGCTCAGGTCTCTGGTAAGAGCTGTGGTGGTGACCACCTATGAGTTCACTATCTCCTGTGTTACCTTTCCCCAATCCTTAAATCCCATGCTCTTTCCTATGCTGAGGTGAATTGAGAAATTGTTTTTTAAACAAGCTTCTTGCTCCACATTTCTTTTCTATTAAAGAGATGTTAAAGCATTAAAAAATCAAAACAATACAAGCTAATTCTTCAAATAGCTGTACTTTAAGAGGAAGAGAGCTAACTGTCAGATTTAGGTCTTAAGTATGCCTCAGGTTAGACTGTATTAAGGGAATATGTTGTAGTATATTTTGTCACAAATTGTAGTATGTGAATATCTTGGGTCTAACATGTAAGCAGAAAGCCAGTTCCTACTCTGTTGGGTTTTTTTAGGTCAATTTTAGAAAATGCTGTTAAATGCAGAAAGTCCAGCTTTCTAAAATGAATGGTGCTATAGCTTTTTTTCACTCAAGCTCATGGTTTTAAAGTAACAGACTATTTTATTATAGGAAACAAGAAATTAGGCAGCTCTTCCAAAATGTTAATATAGAGTCATTCTGCTGCATGCGGTCGAGCTAACTTTTGTATCTACTTTTTGTATCTGGCAAGGCATTTGGCTATAGCTTAAACAGGACCTAGTTAGTAATTTTCTGGCAGCTGCATTGATCTTTTGAAAGTTGGGTCTAGGTCTTTAGTTGGATGACAGCAAGAAGGCATTTTCACTTCTGCCAAAATGCATGGTAAAAATTGTCAGTTCAAATAGCTTGCTCAACTTCATCCATAGTTCTGGCCCTACCAATTTCACAGCTGTGAAGGACTGTGAAATAAGCTCTTCCCCATGAAATCTGATTTCCCCATTGCTGCTGGGAGCGCTCCAGTGAGGGGGCTCCTAGCTGTAAGTCTGGGACGGGGAGGGAGAGGACTTGTCCTTCCCCTGCACAGCTGCTCTAGCTTTCAGGGGGAGATCAGACCCACCTTGGAGTGCCTGCCTCCCCTCTGCTGCAGGAAGCTCCAGCCTCGGAGGTTCCTGCAGCTGGAGGAGACTTGTGGAGGTGAGTCGGATATTCCCCCTGCTCCTGGAGAGCTCTTAGCTGTGAGTCCCTGCTGGGGTGGGGAGGGACAGGACATGGCAGCAGAGGGGTTGGGTGGGAGGAGATCAGACTAACTTCCAGGTACCTTTTGGGTTGGAACCCCCATGGTTACAACACTGAAATTTCAGATATAAACTGCTCAAAACATGAAATTGACTAACTTAAAAACCCTCTGGCTGTGAAATTGATCAAAATGACTGTGAATTTGGTAGGGCCCTATCCATAATATAACTTGCTTTTGTGGGCTTCCGTAAAGTGAACAAAAACTTGATAGTTTAGTATCTGGAAGCTAACAGTTCTCTGATCTGATAGAATAGTGTGAGATCAGGAATTCAAATTCTAGCACATTACCTCTTTCTGCTTTTAGTTGAAATAGCTTGACCTCCATCAAAAGTTAGATCTGGTGTTTATGTATGGCTGTCCATTGTATCCAATAATGTCATGGCATATTTGGCAAACCACCTCCATTTTACTGGAGTAGGGAAGAGGTCTGTCTCAAAATGCCTCTCTCTATCCAAACTATTTTTATTTCTAATTGTAGAAAAATTGCAAATAGTAAAGCTGTTAAAATGCCAATTAGTTCAAATACTCCTATTGTGTTCACAATTTATTATAAACCTCAGCAGGCTGAAATTATGGGTGTTTATCAGAGGAGTGGGATAAGGATTGCAGCTGAATGATTAAGCATCTGTGCAAAGCATTTTAATGTTCAGAAGACAGTTTTTTTTCCTATTAATAGGGAGGTCATAAGTTTGAAAACAGAGGTTCCTCAGAGCCTAATGAAGCTCACCCAAAACGGTCCAAATGCAACAATGATGCATTGGTTTAAATAAACACTGAGTTTCTGTGCCTCTTAGGTTCTGTGCAAGACAGGATCAGGGATGCCTTTTGTGGCTTTAACCCACCTTTGCGCTGTTCTGATTCTGGACTGCTTAACAGCCCTTGACATTACTGACAGCCATGGGGGGCCTATCTAAGTTACAGCAGCTTGTCCCTGTCTGTAGCACTGCATGGAACCTTGCTTTTGCTGTACCCCTGACATGCCCCGTTAGTGTGTGAATGCGTCCTTACCAGACCACTTTGTGTCTTGGGCAAATCCTCTTCTGGATGAATCTAGTGTTTTTAATACTCCTTTATACCACTGTGGTCCTTTCTGCATGCATAAAGAGGCCATGGCAGGGGGTGAACAACTTGCTCTTAGTTTTATATGCATTATGTATACAAACATTTGTAGTGGGAGATTTCATTGTCTGCCTCTGACCAAAGGTGAAGGCTGAAGGAAGCATTTCATACGATTCTGCACACCTATTTTCCCTGGCCTGTAGTACATTGAAATCTCAATATTTGAACTTGACTCTTTTGCTCTCTGCTTATCTGAAGTGGTGGTAACACACATTTAGGAGGTCTTTATTTTGACAACCGTAAATCAGCATTTCAAAGGTACTTACAGCTGATCGATGACTTTTCTGACTTTCCTGTGTGAATGGCAATTGGAGTGCAACTCTGAATATTAATATTAGTTCAGCATGTTGGGCTTCAACACAATGCGTCTTTGGTTCCCTTAAAATGTATTCTGGAATTGAATTCCCAGGTACCTCAATTCCAATATCTCAAAATATAAGAGAGCTATCTCAGGATTTTGTAAAAAGCTTCCCCTGATAGTGGTCAACATATTTCTTTTACCAGGAGCATAACAATGTTAGTACAGTTAAGAACACTTTTTATATAAAAAAAGTATATTCATGTGAGAATGACCCTTCCAGAGCTTTTCTGAAGTATTTCTATTCCAGTAAGCTTCTTTTATCCAAGAACAAATTGAAAAGACAAAACGTGTATATATTGACTTGTGCTGTGCATTACAACAGATGCTCAAACTTGAGTGAAATGGCCAATCTCGGACGCACTGCCCAGTCTTTCCAGATGCCATACTTGACATTTGATAGTCCCTTTGTTCAGTTCACTTGCCTTAGTTACTGTGTTACTGGAGGCATACAGGTGTTTTATCTCCTAGTTTTAGGATGACTTGGGCAACTAAGCTGTATACATATTTTAATAGCAAAATCATAGCAAAGTAGTACGTGAGGGGTTTATTGTATATGAGAGCATGTTCAGAATTAAGTGAACAAATTACTTAAGTGTGCTGCTATGGTTAATGCTAATCTATCACTTATGGTAATGATTACATTTTCCAAGGTTTTCTAAGAAAGGCTAGTGATCTTGAGTGCCCAACTTGAGACATCTTAAAGGAATCTGATTTTCAGAGGCTAGGTGGACAGCACTTTATTTAAATAAAAGTCCTTTTGAAAATGTGTTGTTAAGCACCTGGAAAATTGTGGTACGCTGTCACTAGTCACTTCTTAAAATCTTATTCTTTGTCAATAGCGTGTACTGTGCACCTGTAGGAAAAAATAAATTGCTTGCTTATTTGGTTTTGTTTTTCTGTTAACAGCAGACTCTCAGATTGACAAAATTTGGCCTGCATAATTTCAGGTGGTGGTGGGGTTTTGAGAATATAGATTGCTTGAAGGAACTTCCCCTCTATTTTTCTTCCCCCATATAGAATGACTTTTCCCATAATGACTGCATGCCAAGTAATGAGAATAGTTTGGATCACACCACACCACCTCATGATGGACTTTCGATGGCCTCTCATAGACCTCAGCGGGAAGGTATGTAAATAAAATTCTGTTTAGAAGTTTTTTTATATTCTTTGCATGTTAAATTTAACCTGGTGTTATGGGACTCCTATGTCTTACTCTTCACTTAAATGAGGAATTGACTGGTCCCTAAGTGCAGCTGCTTCTGGATCACCTACACAGCACTCTCCCATCTGGTCTGAGCAGAATGACAGGATTGTATAATTGTAGTTAGTTTCCTACTGCTAATATCAGAATGGATAGAGATTAATTGCAGGTGGGTCAAGAAAGAGGCTTACCCCTGAAGCAGAGATGGTTTATTGGGAGGAGGAATATAAACTTAACAGGAACTGACTTTATCCACAGTAGTGGTTGCTATAGTGATGCAAAACATTTGTGAATTAAGCTGTCGATATTGTAAAGTTGTGACTATGGTGTTGCTTGCTTGATTCACTCTTCTTACCTAAGACTCATAGACTTTAAGGTCAGAAGGGACCATCACTATCATCTAGTACGCGGTGGCCAAACTGTGGTTCACGCCTCACCTCTCCGGCCCCCCCTTCCATTCTCCACCTACCAGACTGGGGTGGAGCTCGGGGCTTCTGCCATGTGGTGGAGTGGTGGGTCTAGGGGCTTTTGCCCAGTGGGGTGTGGGGGTCACCTGCAGGAGGAACCTACTAGGGCTTAGGGCTTCAGCCCCACTCTTTTTCTGAAGCTATGAGCACTGGCAGACACCTCACATGGGGCTGAAGCCCCAAGCCCCAATACCCTGCTGCTAGGCAGAAGCCCTGAATAGGTGACCCCGGCTCTCGAACTTCTAAAGATTATTGCATGCAGCTCAGAGGATCAGTAAGTTTGGCCACCCCTGATCTAGTCTTGCCTCCTACACGTTGCAGGCCATGTAACCTCACCCACCCACTCCTGTAGTAGACCCATAATCTCTGGCTGAGTTACCAAAGTCCTCAAATAATGATTTAAAGACTTAAAATTAGAGAATCCACCAGTTATGCTAGTTTAAATCTACGAGTGATCCACGCCCCATGCTGCAGAGGAAGGTGAAAAGCCCCAGGGTTTCTGCCAATCTGACATGGGAAAAATTCTTTCCTGACCCCAAATATGGCAGTCAATCAGACGCTGAGGCTGTGGGCAGGACCCATCAGAGAGACACCTAGGAAATAATTCTCTGCAGTAACTCAGACCCTTATCGTCTAGTGTACCGTCGCTGGCTGTTGGGGATATCTGCTGCTAGAAGTTGCAGATCAGATACATGTCATTGTAGATGGTCCCATCATACCATCCCCTCCGTAAACTTATCAAGCTCAGTCTTGAAGCCACTTAAGTTTTTTTTCCCACACTGCTCCCCTTGGAAGCCTGTTCCAGAACTTCACTCCTCTGATGGTAAGAAACCTTCATCTATATATATATATTCTATTTCTAGAGAGCAGTCCTGTCTCCTCATAGTTGTCTTTTAGTTTGGCTAATAAGTCAAGCTCTTTGAGTCTTCTCTCGTAAGGTAGGTTTTCCATTCTTTCGATCATCCTTGTGGCCCTTTTCTGCATCTGTTCCAGTTTGAATTCATTTTTCCTTAAACATGGGAGGCCAGAATTGCACAGAGTATTCCAGACCAGGTCTCACTAGTGCTTTGTATAACTTACAAATGTAGATATTATTTTTTTGTTTGTGGTTACATAACTGCACTCAAACAAAACTGTAAAACTTTTTAGAGCCTACAAGTCCACTCAGTCTCCTACTTGTTCAGCTAAGATAAACAAGTTTGTTTACATTTATGGGAGATAATTCTGCCTGCTTCTTGTTTACAATGTCACCTGAAAATGAGAACAGGCATTCGCATGGCACTTTTGTAGCTGCCATTGCAAGGTAAATAAGAAGTTTTACATTGTTTTATGTAGGAGTGCAGTTATGTTTACTTTGTATTCTGTTGTAATTTAAATATATCTGAAAATGTAGAAAACATCCAAAAATTTAAATAAATGGTATTCTGTTGTTTAACAGTGCGATTAAATCTGCTATTAATCATGACTATTTTTAATCTCGTGATTTAATGGCAATTTTTTAATAGTTTGACAGCCCTTTTACTTTCTCTTTCAAAATTTGTTTCAAGACCTTGCATAAGGTCAAACTAACAGTTCTGTAGTATTCCAGATCACCCCCCTCTCCCCCCCTTCTTAAAAATGGGAACTATATTAACAGTTCTCCAGTCATGGGGTATGACACCCTCCCCCACTGTTTACACATTTATTAAAAACCCTTCCTATTGGTCTTGCAATTTCATGTGCCAATTCCTTTAATATTCTTGGATGGAGATTATCTGTGCGCCTTCTCTTCCCCCCTCCCCGCACCCTCCCAGTCCCATTAAGTTGTTTGAGTTGGACTTCCACCTAAGATGTGGTAATTTCTACTTCCATATCCTTGTTCAGTAGCCACCCCGCCACTATCCCTAAGCTCTTCATTAGCCTTATTAAAAACTGAGGCAAAGTATTTGGTTTTGATGTTGGGCCATTCCTAGATTTTTAATCTCTACCCCATCCTCGGTGCTTAGTGGTCCCACTTCTTTGATTGTTTTCTTCTTATATATGGCTATAGAACCTTTTACTGTTTTTAATTTCCTTTGCAAGGTCCAACACTGCTTGGCCTTTAGTCCAGTCAACTTCACTAACTAATTCCTTTTAAGTTTTCCTTTTTTAACTCAAGGACCCTAGTTGCTCATCATTTTTGTTTCTTTCCATTTGGTTTAAACTGAATCAGCTCATGGTCACTTGAACCAATGTTGTTCCCTACAATCATTCTTCTGTGAGGTCCTCATTACTCACCAATACCAATCTAAAATGGTATTTCCCCGTTGTTGGTTCAGAAACTATTTGAAAAAAATCTGTCAACTATCACATCCAGGAAAATCTGGGCCCTACTATTATTAGTAGCACTTGCCCTCCGATCTATATCTGGGAAGTTAATCTTCCATAATCACACAATTCTCAGTACTATTTATTTCATTAAAAATGTTAGAGGTCTCTATATACAAATCGGATCCTAGGAGTCTGTTTCATACCCAAGTACTATCCTTGTGGAAGCTTTGGTAGCTTTCTTCCCCAAAGTGATTTTGACCCAAACAGACTCTTATCCATTCCATCATTTTCTAATTTCTTTACAGTCTACCTCATCATTAATATACAATGCTACTCCTTCACCTTTGCCTTTATATCTATCTTTCCTGAACAGCACATACTCTTCAATACTTGTACTCTAGTCATGACTACCATTCCACCATGTTTCTTATCCTTATGATACTTGATTTCACTTCCTGCACCAGTAGTTCTGGTTCCTCTGTTTTGCTCTCTAGGCTCCTTGTGTTGGTGTACAAACATCATACTTGTTTCTGTTTTGACTTCGCCCAGATTCCTCACCCAATTGGGTACGGTCATTCTGCTGCCAGTATTGCTTAACTTCACTGGCATTGGCACTAAGAGTCAGGTATCTTTCCTCTGAATGTCGATTCTCCTACCCATTGCTGTTTCTTTCTCCATTGCTGTATCCTCTCTTGGTTTTCTCCTCCTGCTCAATGTTATAATCAGGTGTGGAGCTTACATGAGGGTTTTTTTGGAATGTTTTTATCTTAACAAAATACTTAAATGAGAACGAGTCTTCTGCTTTTCTTTACTATGTACTAGTCTAGAAGTGCTTCACTTCAGTTTGGAGTTTTAAAAGTGTAGTAGTGAAATACTGAAGAAAATGAGTAATAGTTTGTCTAATTTTCAATGATTGTAGTCAAGTGCCACTCAGTTGCATTCCTCATTAATAATACCCTCTTTGCTTAGGGAGTATGTATATAGATACTCCGGGGGTAATTCTGTAACACACACTAAACATTCTGTGCACAATATTTTAAATTTCTCCATATTTTATTTGTCAACACAATGTAATCACCCTGGTTTTAATTATTTTGGTAATTAAACTACAATACAATGGATGGAGAATGGGATTGTGAGGCATTGGAGGAAATATCCAAACCCCATTTGTCTAATAGTAATGTAGCTAGGTTTGACCCTTTATTTCTAGTTTCTTAGTCAACAAATGTATGCAGCCATATGCTCAGTATTATATCCTAGGCAACTGGAGAGCAAGTGAGGCCTGGGGAATCAAACTCACAATTTATATTGGCTACCGACCATTTCCAGAAAGGTTAGTAGTAGACAGTTCATAGAGCACATTTTGATAGGAAAATTTTTAGGTCCAAAAAATTAGACCCGTTCTAATCACTGAAGCACCATAAGCATTTATATGGTCATACTGTCTTTTACAACAAGGCTCCTTTACACCTCTCTGGCGATGTAAAGGAGCCTTAAAACTTTTACAAATGATTTATGCTCCTGGGGGAACTCACTAAAAATGAGAACAATTCGCTAACAGTGGGACCAACTAAGTAGGCAGGCTGCTATGTTATACTCTGCCTGAGAGGACAGAGCCTGCCTCACGCCTACCTCCAAACACCCCAAAGCCCTGCCCCTCCATGCCAGGCGCGCTGCAATAGTGAGCCAGAAGCACAGAGTCTCTGTTCACTGAGTTGCATGCCTGCCCAGTCCCACCCCCAGCATTAATTGATGTCTCCCCACAAATGCCTAGCTCTCTCCCACTTCCCCACCCCCCACGTTGATTTACGTCTCCACCAGCTGCTCTGGGCTGCCAGGGAAGAGCAAGTGACTACTCTTGCGCTTCCCTTTTGCTTCCCCTCAGAAGTCATTTTTCTGTGGGGAAGCAAAGAAATCTGCAGATGACATGAATTCTGTGCCAATGTAGTGCATCTTCCAGGTGGAATTGCTGAATAGAGTTCAGATAACTTGCAAAAAGTTACTTGGAAACTTGTGGCAATCCTATATCTTATCCAGTAAACCCCAGTTCTTCTCATATAGATGACTTCAAAACTCTGTATTCAGGCCAGCTGTAAAAAAAAAAAAAAAAAAAAAGAAAAAAGTGTTCCTATATGTATAACTCAAAACAAGAGATTTAGCTTCCAGACTTGGTTCTGGTACATAATTTGATTGTAGCTAAGTGCTAAAACAGTGTTCAGAATGATGGTAAGCTGTAGTATGCACACATACATACTGAGTTGACATTCAGCATGAATATGTATTGTGAACAGAATGAGTAAGAGCTATGTATGAGCCATTATTATCTTAGCCAGTGTTACTTAATTTGAACAGACGACCAATCCATCTACTCACTTAAGCTCTTAAAAACACTGACTCTGGAAGAAAAGTCTGTTTAAAAACATAAATAAAAAAGCAACATAGGAATTCACAAAACTAAGTCTTTATTTCAGAAACACTTAGAGGCTGCTGAGAGGTAACTACAATATCAGTTAGAGCACTTACAAAATCTAGAGCATTGAAAACCAAGAAAATGAATAGTAAAGGAAATTACATATCTTTGTCTACATAATAAATGCATAATAGTTATTCCTCAAATATTATAAATATTTATAACACAAGTCTTAAATAGCCTAAAATACAAGTTTCATTTTCAAGATTAATATGATCATAAATGTGCACACACATAGTGTGGATCGGCCTCAAATACTAGTCAGCATACACTTTCCCTATTATGACATTTCACCATAAGTTTATGATTTAACTACATGTACAGCATTATCAAATGACTGTAAGTATGAACCAAGAATTTTTGTTTATACACAAATGTTAACTGGTATTTCCCATTTAACAATACCGCTTATGGAACCTCCCATGGCCCAGGCTCAAGGTGTTATGCAGTGCACATTTCTTTATAATTAAAAACCAATGTATTAGTTAACATAGGCAGTTGAAGATTTTGCAAGGTTAACTGTTCAGTTATCCTTAAATTCTTGAGGTTAAAGTGACAGGTGTAGCAGTCTTAACTTCTGAAACAAAGGTTTTTGTTTAATTTTTGGGGTAACTTAAATGTCTATTGGTGGGTAGGTCATTTTTTTCCTCTCATTACTTTGAAAACAAGTTACTCACAATTTAAAAAAAAAAAAATCTGGGAAGTGACATTTAAAATTCCTAGCTATAAAGGATACTCTGTTTATGGTTTAGAAACTAAGTATTTCAGGAGTTGTGGGATTATAGGATTTCAGGTTTGTGTGGTTGCTTGTTTCAGTTTATCCAAGATTCAGTTACTAATTTGGCTGTTTCAGTCTAGAACTGGCATTTACAAATGGATGTCTAACCTACTGAAACTTTTAAATTTAAATGTAAGTATGAACAGAAGCTGTACAAGTTGTGTAAGGTGGTGATATTGCAGCTGATTTGGCAAGAATGAATAACTCTGTTCTAATCAATATATGTAAGGAGGTTAATTAAGATTCCTTATCTCTGAATTACCTGACATTTTAACTATTTCAATCTTAATTTTTCAGTGATGAAAAAACAACCTTGCTACTTTAAAAAAAAAAAAAGGGGGGGGGGAGATGAGCAGAATGATAAGGAGAGAATCTCCTGCAGACAATTGCTTTCTGCATGATGTACAAAAGATCCATGTCTTTCCTTCTTCAGGGTCGCTGATACAAATGCTAATGTTGTGACCTTACTTAACAGATGAGGTCTGTCAAGATCAGCCCATGGTTGTAAGGAAATGAATTCTTTATCTTGATACATTCTTGGGGCATGTCACACTACAGCCCTAATAACTTACGTTATGTCAACTTACTGCAGTGGCTGATGTCTCCACTATTCTCCCTTTTTTGTCAGTGGTGTGCTTCCTCAGTAGAAGTGCTTCCACCAACTGAAGAGGGGGGCAGTGTGGGAGCCTGAGAGCCAGGGCTCTCAGCTCTGCACAGCTTCATGCTGGGAGCCCAGTTGCTGCCTGGGCTTCTCACCTCCCAGCATAGAGATGTGAAATTGACAAGACACTTACATCAGCTGTTGGGTAACGCAGTGTCTACACACACACTGTCGCCCTAACTACACCGGCATGAGCAATGTTGGTGTAGTAGGACACTTACATCGGTGGGATGAGGCTGTAGTGTGTGTGCTGACATAATTAAGTTGATGTAAACTGCCTTACATCGACCTAATTGTAGCCTAGACCAGGCCTTAGAGGAAACAAGATAAGAGGAGCCTTTCAACTTCATAACAACTTTCATATAGGATTTTTCTTACAAGTTGCATCCTGAAAAACACTAATTCAAGCTTTAAGTAATATTTGAAGATTACAACACCACATCTCCTTAACAAGTATCAGCAAGGGGTGCTCCCTTTTTTCCAGGTATGGGAGACTATGTGGAGGGTTCAGAGGGTGTATAGAGCCTGTAGCCCACCTTCTCCAATGCAATGCAGTGAAACTGCCCTGGCCTGTTACTGGATCTGTCTGAATAGTCTGGGTGCTGGGACTATTAGTCTCAGTCTCTTGAGCTCTTTTTCAGTAATTCATTCTGCATGTGAACAAGTTCAAAACCTGCAATCTGAATATAGTACTTCTCTCTTGCTGTAGTCTCCCCATCCTTTCTTCCCCCCCCCTGCTTTTTTCTGATCACTGACTTGGTCATGCTGTCATACTTCTATCAGTCTTCTACATTTTACCTCACTTGTCACTTTCAATTACAGACTGTGGCCTTTTGTGAAGTGGGCCCTATTTCTTAACTTCTGCAAAATGGGACTGCAGTGCACAGGAGTTGACTGATTTCAGTTGGCTGCACTGAAACCTTTTGCTATAAACATGTTTATTTTAAGGTTTTCTCTTCACTGACAGTAATTACTGGGTCTGTTATTGGCTGTGTAAGGCTTCATGCCCATATCTCTAATATTGTGTAATACATCTGGACAGAAATACACACAATGGTGGCAGTCAGTACTGAGAATCTGGTTTTGAAGAGTGGTTTTCAGACCAGAGAAACTTATTTCCTTGAGCACCAGGGCTGTGGGTTTCTGCTCCTATTTTCCCCAGAAAAAGAGTAACTGGCAGTGAGGGTGCATGATTCTCTAACATGGTGATGCTGTCATAACAGATGAATAAGTTTTCAAACTAGACCTGTACCTAGTACAACAAATTGCTGTTTTTTCTTTCAGCTGTTCACATTGAGAAGATAACACTGAAAGGAGTATCAAGAAAAAGGGCTGACAAACATTTGGAGTACACCTTCAAAGTAAGCAAATAACAGCTGGCTTTTAAAAGTACATCTTTTTAATATGAAGTTAACACAGCTTAGGGATATAAAAAAATGTTTTTAAATTACTAATGTTAGTGAGATTTCTCTCCCCACTAGTTCTTTTAAAGTGATGTCTACCTATTCTAAGACACATGCTCTCTGCCTCATTCATTAAGATATGGTGCAAATGCTTCCTGTACTTCCAGGCCTGAGGTGTGAAGACACAACATACTGAGCATCAGTTAGGCCTCTTCTAAACGTGTGTGTGTATCACTCCAGAGTAATAATATGCCTGAAAATCTTGGCCTTTTTGGGTCTAACCCAGACCTGGAGAGCTGCATGCTTGTGAAAATTCTAAAACAGTACTAGAAATATATTTAATACTAAAACTGTTTAATTACTTACCAAAAATACCAAATAGGTGTCCTGAGGTTTTTATCTGCAGCTGCCAGTAGTACAGAAGTCAGAAAGGCAGTCAAGGCCATGTGGCCCTTTTATAACTATATTCTGAATGTTTGGTACTACAAAAGGGTGGCCCTGACCAGCACTGCTTTCTGGAAGGTCTATCTGGTGCATCCCACAAGCATGAGAATATCCAGAGACAATGATCTAATGGTTACCAGGGGTTGGGGGTTGATTACGTAACTGAGTAGTGCTTTGCTACTAGTTCAGAAAAGCTTTCTATACTGAAGTGCATTAAGTTAGACTATTAGTGCTATGTATCCATGAATTCTGCAAACTGGTCCTGCTTTGACTAAATGAGGACAACTTACAGTTTGTTTGTTCCTAGTCAATGCTATGTAATGTGGCCAAGTACCTGAGGCACTGGATTGGGACTCGGAAGGCCTGGGTTTGATTGATTTTCGCCATCTGTAAAATGTGATAATGATTATCTTTTGCAAAGCATTTTGAGATCTGCTAATAAAGTGCTATATAAAAGCAAGGTAGTTCGGCGTCTAACCTTACTGGCCACTGAGAAGTAGACATGAAAATGTAACAATATTCCCAGGCGAAAACTTTTAAGTTTTATGTTTGGAGCTAAAGTTAAAAAAAAAATTCACTTATGGTTTTCTGTCCCTCGAAAACACAATGTTGTAGAGCAGTGGTCTCCAAACTTTTTTGATCGTGCACATCTATCAGTAAATTTGAGCACACACCCCCAATATATGTATATATATTTATGTATAAATTATATACATGTACTACTGTACTAATATATTCTGTAAATTATAAAACATACACACAAAATAGAAATTAAAAAAGCATGAGAGAAGAAATAATATTTTAAATTTTTTATTAACGGTACAAAAAACCTCAATTTAGTGAGCAATGTGATTGAATATGCTTTATTATTTTTGAAAATCTTGGTTTAACACTTTGTGATACAGTGGGCACTCAGGGTAGGGTACAGGGTGTGGGAGGGCGCTCAGGGTGAGGATGCAGGGTCTGGGAGGGAGTTAGGGTGTGGGATGGCACTCAGGGTGGGGGTGCAGGAAGAGGCTCAGGGCTGGGGCAGGCAGGAGGTGCAGAGCACTTACCTGGGGCAGCTCCTGTTTGGTGCAGGGGGCGCGCAGGTAACTCTGCGCTGCGCAGCACCACCCCCATGGCCACGATTCTGGGAGCTTCCCACCCCCGGCAGGCAGGGCCACCTGGAATGCAGGGGCTTTAGGGGCTTCAGGGCCCTGGGCTAAGGGGGCCCTGGGGCCCTGGCCTGCAGCTCTAAAGCCCCTTTCGGAATAAGGCCCTGAGAGCACAGGCCGGGAGGACTCAGGAGGAGCAGGGGCAGCCACGCAGTCAGCAGCTGGAGAGAAGCGGTGCTTTCCCCTTCAAAGAGTGCTCCTCCACAGGCCAGAGGACTCAGGGCCGCCCCTCCACCCTTTTTTCCCCCCCCTCCGGCGGTGCTCCTCCTGCTGTGCCCCCCAATCGATTGTCTTGTGCACCCCACTTTGGAGACCACTGTTGTAGAGCATGTTAATTTAGAATTTAGTCTACAAAATATAGAACACCGTGCAGATGCACAGGCTTTTGTCATTGAAGCAATCTTAACTGCGTCAAAGTGGCTATTTGAGAACAACCAGAAACTTGGTTTATGTCTATATTTCAGCTGGGAGCGAGCCTCCCTGCCCAGTAGACAGACTTGTGATCTCTCTACTTGAGTTAGCATGCTAAAATAGTAGGTTGGACATTGCGGCATGGGCAGTTAAGCTTGAGTAGCCACCAGAGACCAACTCTGCCTACCCCTCTGGATATGAGCTCAGAAATCTGGCCCAAACCACTGCCTGTGCCACAATATCTACACCAGGGATCGGCACCACCATGTTGCACAACAGACACTTGACAAAATTAACGTACTTCGTGACGGACGTTGTGGGGGAGAGAGGGGTATGTCATTCAGTCATTCAGTTTTTTGAAAAATTACCATGGAGACTTGTGTCCGTGTATAGACATGTTGCTGACCCCAGCACCCATTGCTACTTCTAACGCAGTAGCTTGAGCAAAGTTAATGTGAGCCCACCTTGGCTGGGAGGCATGCTCCCACCTGCAGCATAGACATACCCTTTAGACAACCATCTCCATCCGTCACATAATCCATTAGTGACATAAACATGAATAACTCAAAGGTGTTTCAGAGAGCCAGTCTGCAGATTATCATGATAGCAGTCTTGAAATCCTACATGAAGTAGGAAAGGAGCAGAGACTTGCTGGAAAGCATTTAAGTGAATTCTCCAGCTCCACTCCCTTTGTACTCTTAGAGTAGAGAATAGCTCCTTCTCCAGCACATCTAGGAACCCAAACAACTAGATCTCCTCTATTCAACTCTTATCCTTTTTGCTCCAAACCACTTGAGAGATCTGCCTTGTAAGTTCTTCTCTACCCTTCAATAAATATGAGGCTATAGAAATGGTCATCCTCCACAAGCATAGCAGCTTACAAGGCTCCCCAGAATCTCGACTGAAAATGGTGGTGGTTAGATCCATTCAGCTACTGCTAAATACCCTCTTATTTTGAGCTGTCAGCTCCACTTCCTGGTAATAGGATCTTCTAAAGTTAAGACTGAAGCTAGGAAACTGAGCCACTTAGCAGAGGAGGGAAATAGAATTTACTCTTCACTTTAAAAGTAATTATATGGAGCCTTTATTTTGCTGTTCACATATTGGGGCTAGTGCAACAAAGCATGGAGAAGCACTGATATAATGTATAAACAATACCAGAATTTGGAGTCTAACTTCATAACACTTTTTGATGCAAACTTTTACAATACTTATTGCATCCTACATCCATATCTTGTATGGCTTTTTAAACATTAAAACTCCTTAACTTTAGGAGAGAGCTAACTATATCATTTGACAGAGTAACTGAACAGAGGTTTTGACTTACCCAAGTAGGAGTGGTGGAACTAGACTTTGTATGCCTCACTTGGAATCCTCTTCTCTAAAGAAACAGTGTGGTTTTACTGGGCTTGTGTCTGGTACTGGGAGCCAGTAATTACTGACAGCTGATACTGCTTCTAGTAATTTTAGTTGTATAGCCTCAGATGCATGATTTTAGGCCCAAATTTTCAAGTGTGTGCTAATCTTGTGTGCCCCGCTTGATTTCCTCTCTTCCCCCCCCATCACTCCCTCACACTCTGGAGATGATTGATTTGTTGGTGCTTGTTCCTCCAGAAATAATGTCTGAGTTGTCTTTTAGACCTGGGGTTCTCAACCTTTTTCTTTCCGAGGCCCCCCCAACATGCTGTAAAAACTCCACGGCCCACCTGTGGCACAGCAACTGATTTTCTGCATATAAAAGCCAGGGCCAGCGTTAGGGGGTAATAAGAAAGGCAGTCGCCTGGGGCCCCCATGCCACGGGGTCCCCATGCCACAGGGCCCCGTGAAGCTAAGTTACTCAGGCTTTGGCTTCAGCCCCAGGTCACGGGGCTCAGGGCCCTGGGCTTCAGCCCAATGCGGTGGGGCTTCGGCTTTCTGCCCTAGGCCCCAGCAAGTCTAATGCTGGCCCTGCTTGGAAGACCCCTGAAACCTGTTCACAGTCCCCAAGGGGCCCCCAGACACCTGGTTGAGAACCACTGTTTTAGAGGAGATCCAAAGTTGTTAGTAAGGGCCACACTTTCAAAAGGAGACTATATTTTGCCAAAATGGATATTAATACTTAATTGCAGTGGGAATTTGTATACCATCTTTAAATGGACAGTGCTGTAGATGTACTAAACATAATTAAATGGTATAATGCAAGGTAAGAAACATGATGTAACTTTTCTCCTCTCCCTTCCTATCAGGTAACCTGGTCTGACCTTTCTGTAACATGTGTAACAAAAACACACCAGGAGCTGCAGGAATTCCTACTAAAAGTATGTATTCAAGTGTAAGCAACGTACAAGCAGAGTACTGTACATCACACTAGAATTTCATGGGATAGGGCACTAGTAGATGATGATTCTGTCTCTTGAGCTTTAATGACAGAAGCTTGAGAATATTGCCAGACTTTTGGCTTTCAGGAAAGCACTGATTGAATGAACACCGATGCATGTTAGACATTCTGTTTAACGGAATGTACATTGTATGGTGATAGATTCCTTTCCAAAGTATGTGACCATACGCTTCCCAGCTTATGGCTTTCTCTGCTGCTTAGCCAAAGGCATTGGCCAAAGAACGGGGCCTCAGACTGTCACAGTGAGCGAAGGCCCTTACACAGATTCTTTCTTGTATACCTCTATTACTAGCTAAATGATAAACATATACCTACATTCTTAAAGTACGATGAAGTGAACTGTAGCTCACGAAAGCTTATGCTCAAATTCGTTAGTCTCTAAGGTGCCACAAGTACTCCTTTTCTTTTTGTGGATACAGACTAACACAGCTGCTACTTTCCAAAGTATGTTGACCATCCTTTTGCCCAAGCAGGACTAGAAGATATGGTTCCTTGGTTGGCAGGAGATGGTAGTTTGAGATGGGAGACAAACCTTCGTACCCTTTTGGTTCTAACTGAGCTGTCCTAAAACTGTAAGGCTGGCTTTCTTTATGGTCCCAGTGGAGCTAACACTGGACATGGCTACATGGACTACATGGGTGCTAATAAACATGTTAGTACTATTCTGGGAAAATAACTTAATTACTGGTGCAAAGCCAAGAATACCAAACTTTTTACAATTTTCTACTTGGTGTTGTAGAGACAAATGCAGTCCCCTTCTCTGAGGAGCTCACAAAATATGAGTAAACTAGTGGATATTTGTGCTGTATGTCCATTGTGTCCTGTAAAATGGGTTAAAACAGTGCTGTCATCCTAGCTACTGTGGTCTTGGATCCATTCCTCACCTCAGTGGCTATTCTTGGGTTGTGCCTACCCTAGAGAATCTTTCTTTACCTCTCCCAATGATTCAGAGTGTTAATGAGAGCTTGGCTCAAATAGCTTCTCGTGTTACTATTACCCTGTTAACATAACTTTATACAAAGAGCATCTTGATGGACCCCAGTGCATATGAATTATCAGTGTTTGGTGGAGCTTCGCTACCCTAAAAGGGGAATAAGATTTAAGTTCATATTGGAAAACCCTTCTTGCTCAGCGTACAATTCCAGACTTTTTGAATGTTATACGCTTTTTCATTTGGGAGACTTCTAGATCTATGAGAGCTTTGAAGGGTTCTAAGAGACCTTCCTCAGCTTTCTAGTAACCTCTCAAGTGCTAAGAAGCCTAGCCAGACTCCTGTTCATTTTTGCTTCCAGGTGCAGAGCTAAGCCTAGAGATTTAGCCATTCAGAATCCAGCAGGTATGGATTTAGTTGGAGTATGCATGACCCTGATCCAGACTGGCTGCACAATGCAATACAAATGATTGGCCAGCATCATAATGGTCAAATACTGTGCCTAACAAATAGGGAGGGATCCACACCAGATGACTCTGCAAGGCGGCAGTGGCTCTCTGAGAGTAGTGAGCCACAGGATAGCTGTAATGATATTACACTACGTAATAGGGAGAATCAATATCCTGGCAGACTAATTCAGCCAGAATCAGTGGTACCAGTATGGTCTCTGAAAGTCAGTTGCAGAATGGATATTTTTCAGGTGGGAATACATCTGTCTGATAGTTACTTTATAACAAGACACAATACCAATGTCAGAGGTTCTGTTCTAGGGCAGATGAAGATGTTAGTCACTTCAGAGGCTTTTCTGCTAAATTGGGGAACAGATCTCCTTTATTGCCTCCCTCTTCTATCCTTTTGATACCAAGCATGTGGAGTAAAGTCTGGCAAGACAGGGCACTGCTTTTAGTGGTTTCCATTGTTCTATTGGTGCATCTCCCAATAACGGTGTGACTGTGTAGTTTTACGGGTAAGTAACTCTCATATATATCCATACTCAGGTTGCTGCTTTTGTATTTGATACCTCTTTTGATGAAAGTCATTTTAGCTCCTAGAGCAGTTCAGAGAAGGATGAGTGATTACAGACATGGAAAAATCCTTGTATGAAGGATTCCTAGTCTTCCTTACAGTAAAAAGACAAATAAGAGGGGGATATGATAAAAGTATATAAAACCTACAGTAGAACCTCAGAGTTACAAACTGACCAGTCAGTCACACACCTCATGTGGAACCGGAAGTATGCAGTCAGGCAGCAGAGACTAAAAAAGCAAATACTGTACAGTCCTGTGTTAAACGTAAACTACTAAAAAGGGAAAGATTTTAAAAAGATTTGACAAGATAAGGAAACTGTTTCTGTGCTTTTCATTTAAATTAAGGCAGTTAAAAGCAGCCTTTTTCTTCTGCATAGTAAAGTTTCAAAGCTGTATTAAGTCAATGTTAAAGTTTGAAAGAACAACCATAACGTTTTGTTCAGTTATGAACATTTCAGAGTTATGAACATTTCAGAGTTATGAACAACTGTCATTCCTTAGGTGTTCATAACTCTGAGGTCCTACTGTATGCTATAGAGTAGGTAGATAGGGAGCTTCTGTTCTACCCTCATAGTGCAAGAATAATTGGACATTCAGTGAAACTGATTAAAGGAATTAGACTCACAGGATGTTGCTGAGGCCAAGAACTTAGCAAAATTCAGAGAGGGATTCAACATTTGTATGGCTAACACAAACACAGTTTGTTAAATTCTGAAAGGGATAACTGGATAAGCCTGTGGTCTGGTAGGTAGTCATTCTCCAAGTAGTAGGTATTTGATGAGACCTTAAGGAGGACAGTCTGTCCCATATCTACCTGCTGCAAGGTTTCTTGCATCTAGGTTTGGCTTCTATCAGATAGGACATTGGAATAAATAGACCATGGATTTAATGCTCTTTCCTATGTTACCTAGACTATTAGTGTTCAACACTCACTTCCAAAGTTTCTGGAGAAATTCATTTAAGAGGTTCTAGTCTGTTCAGTTCCTGAAGTCTAGAAGAAAATGTTCACTCCATCAGTTAGGCAGTTCAAGAGGGAATTTTTCTCATACAACATGCAAAGATGAGCGCTTTCAAGATTTCTGCTCTTCAAGGTAGCAGAAAAAGAAGCTCTGCTTCCAGAGGGAAATGAAGCTGAGCCAAGGCTGCATCTGCAATCTCCATCTCAAACTGCTACCTGACTCCCTCACTTTAGTGGCCCAAGAAAGCATAATGGGGACATTTCATCATTTTGCTCATTTATGCACCTCTACAATGTCGGGTAGGGGGATCTTATTTATTCCACAAGGCTACTCTGTGGAATAGAAATACCCTATGTAGGACAGATTAATTCAGTCCCCTTCATTACAACAAACCCTATAAAGCAAAGGATTATTCAAGATCATTCTAATATTTCCATTTCTTCTTGGAAAGATCCCATTAACTGAATCTCCATGAGAACTTTCAGTATATTCAAATCTGTGCATCCCCACATCTCTCATGATGATTGACTTAGGTATGTTTTGAAAATTTTACTAAGTCCTCTTTCATCCAGATTCACTTTTTACACAATGGGTTTCAAAGCAGGCACTTTAAGAATGCAGGTCTTGACCATTTAAACTCTTAAATATTTTAAGATGACATCTCTGGATACACACACATCAAAATTTTTGTGCTGTACATCTCCTCAAGCCTTCCCTAGTTCATAGATTTCCATTCTGGTCTAAGACATTCCTACTTTCAGCACTTTGATTTGAGTTTAAAGTTTGTATTTTCTGTGGTCAAAATCTCCTTTCTCATTACCACTAATTTAGCACTAAGTCTCTGATGTCTGTGTATCTTAAAAACGAAACACCTATATAACATAAGCTCTTATGAAAGGACGTAGTCCTAGAGCTGAAGATGGGCACTTTACGCACACTTGATTTAGGAATATTCTATTTCATGAGTCTTCATGTTTCCTATGCTTCCACTAGCTGCTGTGGTCTAGTCCATGAGACCAGTGCCCGCTTCGTGAAGTGGGAAGTAAACACAACTTCTGACATTTGCCACTTTCTTTTTTTCTATGCCTTCATTACTCTTTGGGTGGGGTGTTAATTTGCAGGTTTTAATTTGGAAATTCTGATTCTATGTCAAGTTTTGTAAGTTGCTACCTAGAAGTAGCGCATATTGGTACCTCTTATTTAATGCAATAGTTCCTCATGCGGTGCAAGAAATTCTTAATTCCTGGCCAGTGAATAACATACAGTTCCCAGCTAGCGCTCTGACTTCAGTCTCTTCAAATATGCTGAAGGATGCTGCTGATGGACAACTGCTTCTTTGTAAACTATAGAACATCGTGATCATAACTGATTGTCACTAGAGGTTAAAAGGTGCAGTATTGCTATTCAGTTAAATTTTGGAAATTGAGATTGGACTGCTAGCATTTCTTAAAAATTCAATAAATTTTTTTAGAAAAATTTTCATGATTATAATCCCATCTCATGCTTTCATACTACAGCACATCATTTGGAAGTTTTAGAGTAAAGAATGTTAACATTTTTGTCTCCAGCTAAATTGGAACATTTAAATGGCCTCGGGCACTTTAGTATTCACAGTTGTCTAACATTGTTTTGCTATTAACCCTGGTACGCAGTACTAGAGCAATGAGATTTGTTTTAAAAAGCAAATCCAAGCTCAGTGCTGCTAAGTAAGGAGTATAATTGCATATATAAAGAGTACTGTTGTCAAGACTTTGAATATGATAATGCGCAACTCATATTTGGAACCCTTTCACCAGCTTCCAAAGGAACTGTCATCTGAAGCATTTGACAAGACCATTTTACGAGCACTAAATCAGGGTTTCCAGAAGAAGGAAGAACGGCGGCACCCAGATCTAGAGCCAATAATAAGGTAACCAGCTGAGCAGACAAATTATTTTCTTTGAAAAGAACCACTTAAGCAAGTGAGCTGTCAGCAGCATGGCATCCTATGATAAGACTTCCTTAGAGGCTCTGGACTTCTTCAGAAAAGTACAATAAAATGAGTCACGTGTGGAAACATGTATCTTATTCTGTCCAGTTTCTCTTCTTTTCCTTGTCTGTTTTCTTTTTCTCTCCCCTCCTCCCCTTAACTTTGAAGAAAAGAATTTTGATTCCTCATTTCCAGGTCAGATGAGCATTTCCTTCCCTCAACTAGTGTTTGGTCTTTTTTTTTTTTTTTTCCTCTCCCCATTGATCCCATTTTCTCTGCTTTATTCCCTCCCTCTTACATCTTTTGTGAATATGTACTGCAGAATGAAACTAAATACCAAAATGTCTAGTGGCTACCAGACTTAATCCATTGACTTTAGTGGGAATTAATTGTGCTCATGGAGCAGAGTATTTAAGGCAAAATGGACTGGCAGTGGCTAAGTGAAACAGCAACTGTTTATCTTTGAGAGCCAGGTATTCAACTGAGACGCTCTTAGGAAGATACTCTTAATAATTAGCTGCTGTACTCAAGAAAATACTTGTCTTGGGGTAACGTTATGTGGTGGTGTCATATCCAGGGATCAGATCTCCATTGTATTCGGAGATGTACAAACACTATAGGAAGACAGTACCCCAAATGGCTAATAGTTTCATGTAAGATAAGAGGCAATGAGTAACAAACAAGATGGCTTGGAAGAGAATGGATAAGGGTAGTATCATGTGAATATGGAATTCAATAGGCTAGCTATATGTAGAATTTGAGAGTCCCAAATTGGTTTTAATAGAAATTCCAAGACATACACTCTCTCTAAAATAGAGTTCAGGTTGGAGAGTACGTATCTTTAGGGCTAATAGGGTAATGGAGGCTGTAATGCATATTTACGAAAGAATTACAAAGCCAGGAAATTCTGGTAAGGTTACACTTAAAAGAAATCCAAACATGTTATGGTATGGAAATGTGGTTAAGATACCCAAACATCGTTAACTGTCCTGTGAGGCCATGCACTAACCATATGATTATGGCATTGTGGTTCCAGGTTAGATTAAACTGACTTTTTTTCCCCTCGTGGTGTCACTGCAGGACAGAGTTAAATTTTTGTTGTTGTTTTAAATGTGATACAACTCGAAGTTTTTCAGCAATGGAAAGCATAGTTTTCTGGAAAATGGAAATGGGTAATATTCTTCAGCAAGCAAAAACTGGAACTTGGGCTGGGATTTTCAAAGTACCTGATGACATTAGCCTAAGCCTTCTCCTATTTGAAGGCTCATGGGCTTTATCGTTGACTCAGTGGGAGCAGATTTAGATGAACACTGAGTGAGTGCTTTTGAAAATCGAGTCCTTTTTCATGTTTACCTCCAAGAATATTCAGACTACTCTAATTTATTTCCATAGACAAATTTAAATCTACATGTAAAAGAATAAATTAACGGACTGGATTTTTGGTAGCACTTTGTGCTCAGTTTCAAAAAATTTTAAGATGCCGGAGTGCACATTCCATGGTCCGGTAGCCCCAAGTCTTGCTTATGAATGTTACAGATTATTTCAGATGGTTAGAGTTCAAGGTAGTCTGAAGCCAAAAATGTGGAATTTAAAAAAAAAATTGATATAAATGGATGTTTCTAGATTAACATTGAGACTTCTTTAAGTATTGGTTTTGCTTTTAACTACTCCTTTGTGAGGTCTGTACTGTAACAATACTGTACTAGCTCAAAAGAGAAAGATGGACTGTTTTATATTGTCTATGCCAAATTAAGGGTTAATGAAAACTAAACTTTAAATTTCATGGTTAATTTAGGATGGTTTTAAATGACATATGGTTTAATGTTGAAAACCAATGTCTTTGAAATAACTGAAAACTCTGTTTTATTTCAGGCAGCTATTTTCAAATACGTCACAGGTATTTCTGCAGAGTCAGAGAGTGTACAACTTCTTCCAGTCAATTTCATCAGAATCTTTGCACACTCACAGTAAGAAATTTCTAAATATTCTTTTGTATAATATGAAGAAGCTTTAAGACTTTCTTCCTGCCACCAAGTTACTTTTATCCATTGTAGAAGTGACTATTCACTGCCCCCTGCTCAAGAATACAAATCTAGAATGAGACTGTGAAGATGCTGTAGAATATTCTTTGCTTTCTTTGAGTTTCTAGCAGGTTGGCAACACTTAGTGTGTTTAGCAATTTGGGGCTTCCTGATTTTGGGTACCCCATAGAATCTCACCTATTTATGGCCTGGCTTCCCCTCTATCAAGAGGACCACTGTAGGCGTGTTCAAAACTGAATCATACTCTTTGCTTTGAGTCATATCAGTCAGTGGTTGATCCTGCCTTTTGGGAGGGAAATCTTTTTTCCTCCCATGCAAGTATGCAAACTAGTGCATAGTGTGCAGACTTTTTGTCTGTGCAGACCTTTCCATATATTTGTAGAGGTTGAGTAAAGGACTGCAAGGCACAAGGGAAAAATATTAACTTACTGTGAATTATTAATTTGTACATTAATCATCTTTACTACCCTCCCTGAAGCCTTCTGTAACAAGGCTGATATGTTGATCAGCCCTGTAAAGTGAATGACAAACACCTTCATAGACTTCGAACAAAATATTTATGGATTCAACTGGGCTGACTTCAGATCAACTGCAGTTTCTTATCTCTATTCCTCATGTTTTGCTAGATGCCTCGCTGCTGGATGCTTTAGTGCTTAAAGTAGGATTTGCACCAACTGTGTAAATGTTGGGGCAAATTGATCTTCAAAAGGTGTTTGGATCTTGTCCAGAGTCTCTTTTGGGCTCCCACCCTGACGCATGTGTATCCTGCAGTAGATTTCCTGGGTCGGAAATCTGTTATGCAGCATATGTTGGTCATGCAGCCTTCACTTTGCCCCCTGGTGCAAGTGCATTAGGATACAGGTATCATCGTGCCTTTTTCCAAAGGACACCCTGCTGCATTCATTGCACAGGGTGGGCCATGTTTGCGTGGTGGTGGTTTGGGGGGGGGCTAGACTACTGCCTCAGTTGTTGCGGAAGTTTGAAGTTAAGTTGCCAATGAGGCAGGGTACCGCAGGAAGCAAAAGGTTAGTCTTGTGGTTAAAGCAGTTGAGTGCCACTCTGAAGAAGTGTGTTCGTTCTCTCTCTCCTCTTCCCGTCCCCCTGCCCCCTGTAGTTCCTGTGTTATGCTGGAAAAATTATATAAACCAAAACTTACTGGTGACTGTTTTTCTGGGTGCCCTATTTCAGACACGCATGCTTTGACTTGCAGAAGTGCTGATATTTGCAACTGAAGTCAATAGGAGTTGTGCTTTGGACATCTGAAGTGCTATAATAACATTAGTGGACATGTTTGACAATCTTGGCCTGAATCTCTGCCTTAGACCCTCACTCTACAGTTGAGTAACTGAATATCTTGCATCACAGGACTGTTTTGAAGATAAACTGTTTGTGACGCACTCCTATGTAATAGGGATAAACACCATAAAGCCCATGAGAAAATTTTAATAAATTTGCATTCAAGGCAAGTTTTGAATGGTGTGTAGTAAATAAGGCTTAGGGCCAGGCATAGAGGGTAAATATGTTGAATTGCTAACCATTCAGTGAGCAGTTGTCCACAATGCCTGGGCACCAGCAGTGAGATGGTCTACTAGCTCTCAGTCCTGGTTCCCAGTGTCACAGCGACCCCCTCCCAGCAGACTGGAGAAGCAACTGCAGCAAAAGGCCTACTCAGCCCCAGCCTGGATTGTGCTTTGGGGGCAAAGCTTTCTCAATATCGACAGTGTTCAGGAAAATTTTGTTGCTACTTCCCATAAGCCTCCACTCCACATGTGCAAACAGTTTCCAAAGACTTATAATTCAGCCAAATCTTCATTGTTTTTTCCTGTCCAGGAAAATCCATGATTCCAGAGCAAACACCTGTCAGATTTCCTGTTCCAAAGCATGGGAGTACTTTTGTTTCTCAACAAAACAACGGTTAGAATTTCTTTTAACATAGGGAAAAAATGTTTTGCCAATTCTCCCCCCCACCCCACCCCCAAGCAGACAGCAAAAAAGGCAACCTCAAGGCAGATACCTGGTATAGAAAATTTTAGCCTTGGTGGCTGGCTTGGCTATTCTAAGTAACTGCAAATGAGGTCTTGCAGTGGAAAGTATTAGGCAGACTTTCCTATAGTTAATGCCACATTACCTTCACCTATAATTGTGAAAGGATTAAGAAATAACTCAAAACTTGCAAAAATGCATTTAAACCCATTTCAAAGAGATTTTAAAGTAGTTTGTTTAACCCTCTTCAAACAATCTCCAACAGTCAAAACTGCACCATAGTTTTAAAATGGCACACTTGTTCACTCCTCCTCTCAAAATGGCCAGCCCTGGAAGGGTTTGCTGTCTTGAGAGTATGTTCTTGGTATAGTTCATATTGATGTCATATTGGAGTTTTAAGGTGTTAGAACCGCAAGGAAACACAACTTCTTAAAGTCATTTATAATATGTGCTGAGTGCTTTTATTGCATTGGCACACCTGTGTAAAGTATGCTTTTTTGGTTTTAATGATATTTGCACATAACTTCACCTGCTATTCAACTAGATAAAATTAAGATGGTATCGTTAAGTTGGTATAAAACCCCCAATTTATCTCTCACATGCGTGTGTGCGCGCGCACACACTTTTTCTTTAACTTCTAGTTTTCTGTATTTCTTGCAGAAGCTAACTTTTTGCCCTGAGTTAGTTGCTTTAATATCTTCCTAGAAAACTACATAAAACTTATTCTCTGCAGGTAACTTACAACCCTCTTTGAAGACAGCTAAGGCATCAGAACACTTCAAGGAGGACAGTTCAGAGGCTTCAAGTCAGGAGGAAGGTATTCATATATTCAAAGGTTCTATTAATGAGTAAAATTTTTACCAGGCTGATAGTCACAGAAATGATGTATTTGACTGACTTCTACCTCTTGTAAAGTGCTGAAGA
Organism: Natator depressus; assembly: GCF_965152275.1. Classification (NCBI taxonomy): domain Eukaryota; kingdom Metazoa; phylum Chordata; order Testudines; family Cheloniidae; genus Natator; species Natator depressus. Next base: position 119,406,011 of record NC_134235.1, on the reverse strand, counting down.
CTTTGGATGAAAGTTGCTATATAAATTTTAACTTTTGTTACTGCACGCTTTCAGTAACCTAATACGGTCATTACATTTGTGACTAGGAAGGCTTTGGAGGCGTGGTTGCTTTTTGAGTTGTTTGGAGAGGCTGGGTTGAGCAGCTAGGAAGAGTTGTGGGGTTTTTTGTTAGTACACGGACACACAGATATTTGTGACTCTCTCATGTGTCTACCTGTTTTTTACGACCAGGTTAATGTTGAGTGTGTTGTTTCAGTTTGTTTAGTTGACACTTATTTATAAAACATCTTAAATATGAAGATCCTCTCTGTGGAAATACTTCATTCCTCTAGTTTTATCCCAAAGCTGCACTTCTGTAGCATTGTGGCCAGTTACTAACAGTGATTCTAATCCTTCTGATCTTGGTAATGAACTCCAGATATGGAAGCTGGTACTTCTCAGATACCATACTTCTCAGGTACAGTTTTGATGGGATGTACTAGCCCAGTGGATAAGTAGTCTCATTTTGAAAGGAATGCCAAGCCAGTTTTGCATCATTTGAGCAGTACGCGAGTTTGACTTTTCGATAGGCAAAGGAGGATATGCAATGCAAAGGACTGTTAAACCATACTCTGTTAGCACACAGTGTTACCATTCCTGTCCTCTTATGCTGATATGCAAGGTGGAGTGTGATGTACTTTTGGATGCAACTTTTCTGAATCTCTTTTCAAATAAAGAAATGTGAAAAAAGACAGCAGCAGCGTGGGCTATCAGGTAGGAATGCTAAAGAGACAAGAAGACTACATTCCTGTTTAACCTACAGTTTCATAAGAGCTCACAATAGGTTGCTTGCTCCTTTAGTAGAAATGTTACTATCTTTAATTTTAGCTATTTCACCAGAGTACTGCAGTAATACAAAATAGCGCTTTTTTCAAAGTATCTCTTCCTTTTACCAACCAGTTATATCCAGTAAGCTATTTGGTCAGGTCCCTGTTAAGGAGATACATTATCCAGTGGATCCTCGCATTGTGTTTCTGTTGCAATGCATTGGCAAAATGGGATTCTTAAAGTTCTGTACTGTAAATGCCAGCGTTGGTTGATTTGTATCAAATTTTGTTCCCTTCAAGGCAGAGACAATATCTTCTACCACTGGAAAACTATATGCAATTCAGAAAAGCTTTTATCTGTTTTCGAAAGAAAATGCCACCCATTGCACTGATTTATCTTAAAACACATAACAGTAAGAAAACTCTGGAATGCATTTGAAAATAGTTCAAATTGTCTTTATATCGTCCTTAAATGAGAACTTTTTCCACTTTAAAATTTCAGATGCATTTGAGTACATGCTTAATGCCATTTGAGTAAACTTTGGTAATGCTTTCAAATGTTGTACTTTCCAAATAAGTCCAATTCTCACTCTACCTTTCGTCTTCTAGTTGGATCTCTATTTTGATCTTGTTCTGAACTGCATCTTTAAGGGAGTTGAGGCAAATGATAGCAACTTTCAAAAGAAAAATCAAAAAACCCAGAAATGATAGCAAAGGAGTCAAAGATGTTAATTAGAAGCCAAAAATCAGCAGCAGTTGGCCCGGGGAAATTTTACTTTTGGCAGTATAATAAATATACAGTACTTCAGAGAGGTAAAAAGACAAGGTCACTGCTCCAAGGACTTACGGTTAAAAATAATGAATATTTTTCCACATCTACATGCTATTATTTTTAAGGTTGGCTTAAATTGTAACTAATCTCAGATTCTAAATGCATTATATCAATGCAGGAACTTACTCATTCAGCAGTTCATCACCTACCAGTACCTTAGTAACCTTCTGGGGCAATATCCAGGAGTTGGAGAAAGGAAACAGATTTCCATTTTTCGTTTTGATTTGACTGTGGTGGGTTTTTTTGTTTGTGTTTTCCCCTATTCCATTAAGCTAAATCTGGCAACATCTGCTGACCCAACCAGGGCACCTATGGTTAGTCTGTTGGTGAGACAATAATCCCAGTTGCTTATGAAGTGTTCACTTCTCTGTGTGCTTTTTGCTATTTTTGTAACTTTTCTGGGAAACAGGATGAAGGTCCCCAGTCCAGCCATCTGAACCATGTCAACTGACCCCTGCTTCCATGCATTGTTTGTTTGACTTGAGTGGCCTTCTGTGCAAGTGTATGGGGTCCTCTCATGTGGATCAGATTGTAAGACTGGGATCTGTATTTATAGTAGCATTTGTCTTTCCTGTCACTGCCAAAACATTCAGTGAAATATAGTTGAGAAGCTTTACTGGTTGGGTTATTTTCCTGGATTGACTTGTAATAGAAACAATTGTTACTGTTGGAATTGCTGATTTGTGTTTTTTTGTTTTGTTTTTCCCCCCCAGATGTAATGCAGCACACATCAGTCCACAAAAAACATAATGGGAAAAGTCCTGTTGCCAAGTAGGTATTAAGGTTTGCAAAACTAGCATGTCTACTTTAAAGTCAAACTTAAATAAATCCATATTTATTAGTTGCTTGAAACTTTAGGGACATGTAAGTTTCCTTTTCGATCAAGGCTTTTTCAAACTGTCTTAAGGTATATTAAGTTGTCCTAATATTAAAACTTTAAGAAGAAAGTAGTTCAGTTGGAAGACATCCCTGGATAATTCTTCCTAAAACATGTTTTTAAAAAATGTAGTTGCCTAACATGTACATCAGGTAACTCATACATTTCTTTTCCAAAGGTAATCCATGTTCCTTGGTATTAAGCCTTGGGAATGAGATTTGAAAGATAACTAGCTGGTTCCAAAGAATTTTGGGATGGTCTTACAAAAAATGGCATTGTTATTCAGGGAGCATACAGAACATCATAACCACAAACTAGCTTTTCTTTTTCTCCAAGATTAGGCCCTTGCCCGGTAGGGGCCAAGTCTGTTACCAGTAAAGGTTCACAACTTTTCTGGCATAAATCAGACAATCACATATTGAATACTTACATAGTTGGCATACAAGACTCCATACACACACACCCCTCCCCCCAGCCCCGGGTAATTCAGTAATTCCTCATGTTGTTGAATCATCCCTCTTGTGTGGCTTTTCAGATTTTTCCTATGGGGGAAGTATAGTTACTATATTCCTACAATAGCCCATCAACTAAAGCATTGAAGTCTTAACTTTTGTTTATGGCCATTGTAAATGTAAACACCTTTTTACTGTCAACACAGTTTAAAAAAATCTTAGATATGCTTTCCATGTATATTTTAGTCCTTGAATTATTAATGGAGAATACTAACAATAAGCCTATCCAGAAATTTTGTGGAAGGTATTTACTCAAAGAATGGCCATACTGGGTCAGACCAATGGTCCATCTAGCCTAGTATTGTTGTCTGATAGTGGCCAATGCCAGATGCTTCAGAGGGAATGAAAAGGACAGGACAATTGAGTGATCCATCCCCTGTTGTCGAGTTCAAGCAGTTGGAGGTTTAGGGATACCTGGATCATGGGGTTGCATCATTGACCATCTTGGCTAATAGTCATTGATGGAGCTATCCTCCATGAACTCATCTGATTTTTTTTGGACAGTTATATTTTTGACCTTCACAACATTCCCTGTTAATGAGTTCCACAGCTTGACTGTGTTGTGTAAAGTAGTACTTCCTTATGTTTTAAACTTGCTGTCTCTAAATTTCATTGTGACTCCTACTTCTTGTGTTTATGTAAAGGGGTAAATAGTGCATAAGGAAGTGTTTTCTCCACACTATTCATGATTTTATAGACCCCTATCATATCCCTGCTTAGTCGTCTCTTTTCCAAGCTTTTCTCTTTTCCAACAGTCCTTTTTAATCTCTCCTTATATGGAGGCTGTTCCATACCCCTAATCATTTTTGTTGCCATTCTCTGTATTTTTCCAATTATAATATATTTTTTATATGTGACTCTGATTCCTATATATATTGTGCTGTGTACTATTAATTATCCTCATTACACCAAGTTTCCAATATCCTCGTTTAATGCCTGGCACTCTGGTTCACCCATCTTAGTATCAAGACTTACAGCATTTATATATAATGATCTTTTTACAGCAACTTTGCTTTCCCAGAAAATCTGTATGCAAGGTGCTTTATAGCCTGACATTTTGTTCTTCGTCATCTCTATATATACCTTTTATAGCATCTTGACCAAAAAAAATCTAGCAAAACCAGAAACTGCAAATTATCTAGCATAAGTATCAATATGTATCTTAAATTCTGTGGCTCCTGGCACAGAGTAAGTAGAGAAGCTAATTTTCCATTTTGCATACATACATACTGTGACAGGGTTGGGCCAGATGGCTACAGGAGAGTGATAGAAGGCAGCTATATTAGCCCCAGGTTAAGTAGGTCCCTTTTCCCTAGGTAAGGTAACAAAGAAGGTTCCAGAACAATCAGGAACTTTCTGGAAACAATTAAGGCAGACAGGCTGATTAGAACACCTGCAGCCCATCAGGAAGCTGCTAGAATCAATTAAGGCAGGCTAATCAGGGCACCTGGGTTTTTAAAAGGAGCTCACTTCAGTTTGTGGTGTGTGCAAGGAGCTGAGAGTGAGAAGGCATACTACTGGAAGACTGAAAAGTACAAGCATTATCAGACATCGGGAGGAAGGTCCTGTGGTGAGAATAAAGAAGGTGTTAGGAGGAGGCCATGGGGAAGTAGCCCAGGGAGTTGTAGCTGTTACACAGCTGTTACAGGAGCCACTGTAGACAGCTGCAATCCACAGGGCCCTGGGCTGGAACCCTGAGTAGAGGATGGGCCCGGGTTCCCCAATCCCTCCATGATACTGGAGGAGTTGAACTGGACTGTGGGTTTCACCAGAGGGGAAGGTCTCTGGCCTGTTCCCCGATCCACTAGGTGGATCAGCAGAGACTGCGGGGATTGTTCTTCTTCCTTTCCCCGTGCTGGCCAGTGATGAGGCTAACTGAGTGAACGGTAGATTTGAGCCATGAAAGTGGCCAAACTGAGGGCTGCTGTGAACCTCTGAGGCGAGAAAATCCGCCAATAAGTGCAGGACCCACCAAGGCAGAGGAGGAACTTTGTCACAATGCATATATCTATCATCATGCTCCATCTAAATTTCCTTCTTTCTTACCCTGGAAACTATAACTTGTTCCATGCCACACCTTTGTCTGTAGACCTAATCAGTTAGGGCTAAACTAAACCTATTGGATATGTAAGATGAAGGTTCTGTTAACTTAAAAATAAATAAATAAAAATACAGCACTTTGCTTAACCCCGCTGCTGGGATGGTACAGGGGTGCAGGTAGTAGCAATCTGAAACTTGAAGTGCCCCATCCACAAGCTGATGGAAGAGAGAAACATTCTCTTCTCTCCTATCTTGAATCTGCTGGTTTCTGTAAAGTGGGGGAAATGTCTTGACTTCTCCCTCCTTACAGCAGCCAAGCAGCTAAGACAGGGACAGAAGTCATCTGGCTATTCTAAAATCTCCCTTTCCCCCCGAAGTAGTCTCCCGTCCTGTGGATAACTTCAGTCTCCATCTATTCATGTGTTCAAATATGAATGGAGTCTCCTAGGTGAAGTAAGTTTCTGTCGGTCAGTTCTTACATACTCGTCCATATGAATCTGGTGTAAATCTTGGGTCAGGAAAACAATATCTCTGGAGTAGTGGTGGTACACTGTAGAGAAGCTTATATAGCACCTTTCTGCACATTCTGGCTTAAGTCCTACCATCACTCTTTTTTAGAAAAAGCACATTTATTTAGAGAGAAGGTTAGGAATCTGAAATGAAGACTCAAATAGTCTTAAAGCTTACTTAGTGTCTTTGGAAAAGCAGCAAGTGGTACATTGAACCAGTCCCTGTCCCTAACCCTTCATCAGCTGACTCTTTAGCAGAAGCTTCCAAAGTACTCCTGTACATTAGTTGTGGACCTTTTTAAGTGTGTCTCTTTCAAGACTCTTCAAGACTGAGTTTTGATCAAGGTTTACTCAAACTATTTCCTGAGGATTCATTGGACCATTTAACTCACTTTAAAGCCTCTCCTTTAATATCTTCCAGAGGTGCTTGGTAACAAAGCTCTAGAATCCCTATTGCCTTGTAAGGCACTAGAGTGCTACCATCCCAGGAATGGAATAAAGTATTTTGTATTGCAGTGCTTTCATGCAGCTGGCAAGAACAATTTAATTTTAAAATGTATTTAAAAGCAAAACGTCATATAGAAAAAAATTGGTTATAAATGTATAAGACACTTTATTGTTTTTTCTTTTTGTTCTCAGTCAAGAGTGGGGCACATCTGTGGATGACAGATGAAGGGTGGATTATAGGTCCATATGGCCTGGTGACCCCCATCAGAAATCTTGTTACAAGAGTCCATGTTGATCAGTGTGTCTGTACTTAGTTATAAATCAATCAGGCTGACTATTGCCACGTGTGGTTTGAGTGGAAGGCATTGAGGCCCAAAGTAAATGCAGAACACTAGTTTAGATTTCTCAGCACTCTTCAGAAGTAGTTTAGTGTGGGGACAGAGAATATGCAACCAAAGGGATAGTTTTAAATTCTGCTACGTGGTTGTAGAAATGAGCACAAATGTGGTTTGTAGATAGTCCTACACAGCTTTTTCCAATTTTCTTGTATATTTTTGAAGTAACAGTATGTAGTCACTTTTTCAATGTTTTTGAAGTTGAGGAGAAGGAAAACAAGTTTAAAAAAAAATCTAAATCTAGAAAACTGCTGTTTTACCACTTTAAGTGTGAAAAAAGGAAATGAATCGTGAAACATTTCTATGAGCTATTAGGATTTGTGAGTTTGTAAATATCCTAAATTTTGTGTCAACGTAAGGGCTTATCTACACATAATAGATAATATAACAATTTAGGGTTCTTTAGAAATCACACTCTCTCTAACAGAACACATTTATACTCCTGAGGGCATTCTGCGCACAATATTTTAAAATTCTGCAAATTTTATTTGTCAAATGTGAAGGCTCCAGCATGGCATTGGGGATCACAGGCCACTGGCTGCACAGAGGTGGGAGATCACTGTTCAGCTCTTTCCACCCCACCCCCCCTTCCCTCGCCTGGGACTTGGACTCAGCAGTGAGGCTGCACCCAGCCCTGACACAGCATAAGGATTGGGCCTGCCCCAGAGACACCCAAGGGCCCTATCCCTTCATGTGGGCAGGCAGGCTCAGCAAGGCAGGATCCAAGTGTGGAGGGGCTCCCAGTGTGGGTTGAAAGCGTTCTGTGTGCGGACAACTCAGTGGGGGATCCAGGTGTGTGTGGGGGATCTGGATGCACAGGGGCTTGTTGCAGGGTTCTGGGTGCAACAGTAATGGGACTGTGCAGGGGGGTCCAAGTGAAGGTGGTTGGGGCTCAATGGGGGGGGTCTGGGTGTAGGGGGGATAGAACTCTGTGGGGGGGGCTCACGGGGAGATCCAGATGCTGGGAAAGTGGGTCTCAGCTGGTTGGGGCTTGGATCTAGGTGGAGATTCTGTGCAGGGGAAGAGGAAGTCCTGTTCTCCCCAGCCCAGCCAGGACTAGCAGGTGAGCCAGGCGCAGGGTAGGAGCCGACAGCCAGGTCTTCCCCAGTCCTGCCTCCTGCCCCACAGTGATTTACCTCTCTGCTGGCTGTCCTGACACCCAGAATATACTGCTGGGGAAGGTTGCATGACTGCTTTTGTGACTTCCCTTTGCTTCACTGTTGGTCATTTTTCTGCAGGGATGCAAAGAAATCTTCAGGGAACATAAATGCTGCACATGCGCAGTGGTGCAGAATTCCCCCAGTAGTAACACTACCACACATGTACACAATCCATAAGTATTCCTAGTATATAATTGCCTGTTCAGTAAAGTAAATTTTAATGTTGATCTAGCTTACAGCCATTTTTGTGTGTTTAAAAATAAATACACACACACAAAACATGTTCCACCTAGAGATCTATTGAGAAAGAGACTTTAATTATTTTGAAAACACCTATCTTCCCACTATGCTACAAAATTGGGCATGCTGTTATGGAAATCTCAGAAGTTTTTTATACTTGTGTAATGTGTTTTTCACCAGCACTAGCAGTACAAAATGTTCTTCACTGGATGGCCTTAACATAAAACACTCTGAACAGAATGGGGTAGTGGATTGGAGAAGAAAAAACTGCACTGTTCAACAGCATCCAGAGCACTGTACAAACTTACTTGATCAGGTGAGTCGCTTTCATTTATTTCATAATGGTAGGTGAGGATATTACCCAGAGCTCACCATTAAATTTCACTTCAAGGCTAGTTATGCACATTACAGTATTAATTCTTGAAACTGTTTAAGTTCAACTTGTTAGTGACTACATTACTTACAGCAACCCTCCTCTAACTTTTTGTATAATTCTTACTACTTCCTTACTAACAGCCATATATTAAATTTCCATAATTAAAATGTCCTAATGAGAGAGATCTGAGCAGAAAAGTCAATACTCAGTTCCACTCAGTTTCCTACAGGGAACAGCTTATTTTAATGGGTTCTCACTGGAGACGATTCAAAGCTTGATCATTTTTTGCCTAGTTGCAAACAGCAGCCTAGAGCAACTGTTTAAAATGGCTCAACTGAGGGCACTTAACACTTCGTTTGTATCCATTGTATCACACCTGCATTGTATATGCAACTAAAATGCTATTATCTTTTGCTGAAAGACAATTGTAGTGACATTTATTTGTGGCTATTCAGTTTCCATCGCCTTGATATTAGTGCAATTCTGTAATAGTTACTCTTGTTTGAAATAATTACTGGAGAAGTGGAAGAACTACATTGGTAGATACTTACACGTACTTAAACTTTTCATGAGTCATCTGCATTGTTTCTGAAAAATTTTTGTATGTAGTAACTAATACTTACTATGGTATATCTCAATAAATGGAATTACATTTATTTTTCATCATTCATACGAAGTTGGGTATTGACAAATATAGCAATATTGCAAGCCAAAAACAGCTTTGTGGGTCTTTCAAAATACACAGTTAACATTCTATAAATCTTACAATCCACTAACTTTTTCTACTTCTTAACTTAATAGGATATAAGCATGAGAGAGTAAACATTAAATACTATACTAGAGCAGGTTTAACCTGGTTTAAACCTGGTTTAACCTGCTCTAGTATAGTATTAAATATATTTATTTATTTACTGTTTCATGCTTATATCCCATTAAGTCACTGGCTAGTACCATTCAGCCAAGGCAGACCACATGAATGTCATTCCTGGCAATTTGAAATTAAGAAAACATTATACAATGCTTTTGGATTTCTAGAAAGATGCTTGTTACCATAATACTGTAGCACCTAGGAGCCTTTGCCATCAACTGTAAATGGGGAAAGACTATTGAGATTTCTACCTCTGAAGAATTCTTATTTAAACTTTGTGAACTTCATACTTTTGTCCAATGTGAGATGTAAATGTAAATTTTGCTTGGTTTTTGTTGAGTTTTGTTTTCTGACTATCATCATGGTATTTGTTCTCTAGCATGCTGGAGAGAAACGGGGCTTATCTGCAATAAGCAAGAAGAAAGGAAAGCCACAACTGGAAAAGTAGGTTTTAATTTCACATAACTAGTAACTAAGGACTTAAATATAATGCATGTACTCAGTGAAAATGTCGTTAATCCATGGTTAATCTAAGTGTTTGGTTTCCATTAACATTGAGATTTGAGGATTTGTACCTTATTTCCAGCAATTTCTTAAAATTTGATTCCCTCTTTTGACTGTTTTGAGCTTCATTCTGACTTGAAGATCTAGGTTTTAAAATGGATTCTGTCAAATGTAGGTATGCAGATTTTTTTTTTTAATGATTGCCTTTTTGTAAGTAAATACAAGGATACATTGGATGCTGTTCCTTTTTGACCCATTTGCTTCAGCCTGGAATTGCATGATGATGATAGGCAGGCATGTTGTGAGTCACATAAACATACAAATCCATAACTCCTTCTTGTAATTTAAGAAGAATATAATTAATAACAGATCTGTATAAAGAGAAGCTCATTCTTCCATATGAAGAGAAGCTAACATTTACAAACACTTTTTTGAGATCTGTCACAAAATTGCAACTTAGCCAAATGTGTAAGGGATGGAGGAGGGACAAAGAATTAGGCTATGTCTACACTATGATCTTAAATCAATCCGTTAGGTCGACTTGCAGACACTATATTAATTATTGTGGTGGCTGATGTCCACGCTAACCTCCTGTCAGTGGTGTCTCCTTACCAGGAGCACTTCCATCAACTGAAGAGGGGCAGTGTGGGGGACTGAGAGCCAAGGCTCTCAGCTCTGCACAGCTTCCCACCAGGAGCTTAGCTGCCTCCTGGGGCTTCTTTGCTGTGAGCCGGAGGCAGCTGCCAGGGGCTTCTTGCCTCCTGTAGGGGGAGAGACACCCAGAGTGCAGTTGGCTGTTGTGCTCATGGCAGGGAGCCAGGACCTCAGTGGACAGCAGGGCTTCCAGCAGGGTACCCAGGCAGCAGCCCAAACCAGGAGCCTGAGGGGCAGCCCAGCTTGGAGTGGAGACCCAGCAGCATCCCTTGGAACTATGAAATTGACAAGAATGACAGCCAACAGCCAGTGTGTAAGGAACGCAGTGTCTACGGACACTGCGTTGCCCTAACTGCACTGACATAAGCTTTGCCCTCTCGTCAAGGTGGCTTTATTATGTCCACATAGCAAGGGAGTTACATCGGCGGAAGGAGCATTTCAGTGTGTACTTCTCCACTGTTTTGTTGACGAAAGTGGACTTCATCTATATCCTGAACGGATATAGAATTTTCTTTTTCTTAACAGTGTGAAAGTTAGAGGCTGTAAAATTATCCAGGACACTTCATTAAAATGTTCCTCAATCTGACATTGCTTAGTGTACAGTAATTTGGTGAGGATGGACGTCTTTAAATTAACCACTACTTCAGCTGTTTCTGTAAGCTGGTAGCCCGTCAATGTGAAAAATTTAAGCCAGTTGCACTATTTTGTATTGTTATATATACATATAAGTTGAAATCACATACCATTTTGCTGTCTACCACATGGATGCTTGTAAGACCATCTGGTATGTGCCTCTGCTATATTTCTGTTACTTACCTGAAGAAACTTTAATGCTAACTCCAACTTCCCATCTGTTTTCTCGTTTGTCTTTACTAAATATACTGAATAACACGGGTTGCAATTTTGACCTGTGATATATCCCAATATTGACTTCTGTAGGGTACTGTTTTCACTGATAAGCACAGTTGAGGTCATAAGTAAATATTCCAGTGCAAATAAAAGCAATATTATACCTTTTGTAGTACACTTGGTTATCTTTGCCAAAACTACCTTTGAAAAATATTCTTTCATTTTATCTACATAGGGATAACATAAAGAAAACTGACAGCAGATTGAGCAATAGGATTAATGGAGTTAGAGTTGCAGCAACACAGCACATCCGTGCAGGGGCAGCAAAAGGTAAGACATTCCCTTCAGGAAAAAGACTCTTATTTAACTATAGTAAAATAGTACTCATTATACTTAGGAAATCTGTTAAAGCTGCCATATCTTTAATCTAGTCCTATTTTTTGCACAGTTACTACATGCGTGTTTAAGAGTACCCAGTGTTGAGATCCTCTGCTAGTGATTGTAATTGTTAGGAATTTATTTAATTTTAATATTAAAGGGCAATTCCAATATGTGTGTGTATTTTTTTTAACTGTTATCTAAAACACAGTAACTGTTTCCCTCTCCTTTTGTGCCCCTCCGTATTGAACACTTCCCCCCATCTCCTTATTTGTTTTGGACAAAAACCAAACTTAAGCCTGTTTACTTTTGTCTCCCATGTCAGCACAACTATTGATACCATATTTGTTAGCTTGGCTTCCCTGCCTCCTTCTATTAGCATCAAAGGAAAAGAATTGTAGGGTAGGCATAAATGGCTGCTTCAAACACAAGCAGTAGAGTGAAATGAGAAACTTTCTGAATCCGCACAAAACAGCAATTTATTATGGTTTATTTGTGTATACATTGAGAGGAAGGAGTCATTAGTGCTGCTGTCCTAACAACCTTTGTCTGGCTAGTATAATGATTAGTAACACTGAGGGTAGTGCAGTTTGAGAAAGTGAAGAGTAAAAGTGGAGAAAGTAGTGAAACTTTTACTAATGTTAACCTGCTCATTGTGTAGCAGCAAAGAGAAATGCAGTAGAAAATATCCTCATCAAATATACATTTGCTTTAAGGAAGATTGGTTTGTCTTAATAGTTTAAATGTCTTGTTTCCTAGTGTATTGTCAATATTTGAATATTTTAAAATGTATTTTAACAAAACCGAGGAACTGCAGAAATACCAACTTTTCACCTCAAATGGGAAACTTAAATGTGAAGTCTTGTATGAAATGCTTCCACTCTATACTTCAATATAATTGAACCAACCAGTAGAGGAGCTGAAACCAAAAGTTGAGCACTTCAAGAATTAAAGTACCTAGTAAATGGAACATTATCAGAGGGAAGAGGGTATTTTCTCCAATATCAATAGTAGCTCAAATAGCAGATTAAGTGAAGTACTGCTGAGGGAATTCTGCACCAACAAATTTTTTCACACAATATTTTAAAATTGTGCAAATTGTATTTGTCAATAAATAAATGTGGAGGCTCCAGCATGGCAGTGGGGAGCACAGGCCACTGGCTGCATGGAAGTGGGAGATCATCCTGCATGTGTGCACACATCTCCCTACCCCCGGGACAGGGACTCGACTGCACCCAACCCTGTTGCACACAAGGGCTAGACCTGCCACACCCCAGAAACACCCTGGGGCCCTGCCCCTCTGTGCCAGATGCACCAGGTGTGAGCAGGCAGGCTGAGCCCAGCAGAATCCAAATGTAGTGGGGCTTAGTGCGGGAAATGTGGGGTGAGAGGTTTCTATGTGGGGCAGTCTGGCTGCGGGCAGCTCAATGGGGGAATCTGGATACACGGGCTCGTTCTGGGGTTCCGGATGCAGGGACAATGGGACTCTGCAGGAGTGGGGGGGGGATGGGGCTCAGTGGGGAGGTCTGGATAGAGGGGGTTCAGCAGGGAGGACCCAGTTCAGGAGGAGTGGAGGTCCAGGTGCAGCTGTTTGGGAGGTGGGGGTGCTCATCGGGGTGGTCCAGATGCAGGGTAGGTGGAGCTTGTCAGAGTGAGGGTTTGATGGGCCTGCTTAGTGTGGAAGCCCCAGATGCTGATGGTGCTGAGGGGATACCGCATGCAGAGCTCCTGCTCCCCCCTCAGGTTCCCCTGTCCCCTTTTCTTCCCATGCCTCTCCTGCCCCTATTCTGCCCCCCTTCCTTCCCTCACTGCCTCTTCTCCCCCCACCGCTCCGCAAACTATATCCATGGGCATTCCCAGGCCTGTTAAAAAGTAACTGGCGCCAATGTGGCTTCCCTTTGCTTCCCCATCACTTTCTGCAGGGAAGCAAAGAAATCGGTGAGGGGACGTGTTTTCAGTGTGCACACATTTGCACAGAATTCACCCAGCAGTAAGTGAAGTCAAGGAGGGAAAAATGGGAAAGGGGGGTATCCCCAGCAGTAGGAGGAAGTTTGCTTATATTCTGGGTTACATTCAGCTGTTTGACTCTTTTTTTCCAACCTCAGAAATGACCTTTGAAAGTGTGTACAATGGTACAATATGATCATATGACAGTTGCAATAGTCAGCTCTGCTTTGGGTGCTGGTCCCTATGTGTATTCCGCACATGGGTATGCATGCACATCATGCACCCGGGTCTGGAGATTCGTAACAGTGTCTATTGGCCCACATATGCGCAGTTGCTTTCCTTGTGCTCTAGTCTTAGGGCATAAGAGGCAGTGCAGGCCAATGCCTCTGCAGTTTCTTCTTACCAGTGCGTGGCCAGAATGAGAATCCAGTGTCCACAGATTTCTCCAACTTTTTTTTTATATAGTCTAAATAGTTTTTATATTAGTTAATATAGCTTGTTCTTCAAATGATGGTTCCTATGTGAATTCCACACATGGGATATGCATGTGCCCCCTGCACCTGGATGTAGAGTCTGTCTGGCTTGCACATGTGCCACAGCTCTCCTCATGCTCCAAACCAAGAGCATAAAAGGTGGTGCAGGCTGACACCTTTCCAGTCTAGAATTATGCACACACAGGGTTCAGAAACTGTTTCCTGTCCTCATTCATTTCAGTGAGTGACGAACATCAATGCTGCCTCTATTGCCTGGGTGAGGACGCACTTGCCAGAAATATGTGCATCTGCTGCTCTTTCACCCCAGAACTCGTGAAGATCAGGAACTGAGACTCAGAAAATCTCATGGAGAAGGCAATGAGTCCCCAACCAAAGCTGTGCCAGGGGTGACCTCCCCTCATTCCCCCATCAGTCTCATAAAGCAGGCAGAGCCCCTCCTAGCACAAACTTGGGAACCAGAGGCTAAGACTGTGAAGCCTAAGGAGAAGGTATCACAGGAGTGCTGGGAGCACTCTCATAAACATAAGGACAAATCATCTTAATTTAAAACTGCCCCGAAGAAAGAGGCTCTCTCCCTGACTCCGCCAATGTTGGGAGTACAAAGTTGGTACAAAGGAGGTTTGGGATAAATACCTCCTGGTGGTCCCATCCACTTCTACAGCCAATGCACTACCAGTATGACACAGCCCCAGAGGAAGCCAACTGCCATGATGACCAGGGAAGCTCCAGTACTGACAGCCATGCCAGTGGATTCTCATTGTACCCCAGGGTGATCTAAGACCTCCATTTCCCGAGCGGACATCTTTGCTCAATCCAATCCCTCCTATCGGAACAGTCTCTATTCTGAGACATTCTTACAACAGAGGAAGAGACTGTCCTATTATATAGAGTTGTTCTCCTATCCCACCTGCCAGCCTTAAGATGCAACCGTCAGTTCTGCTGGAGATGAATGATATGGCTTTTTCTTTGGATGAGTCTTAGGCCCCACAGAAGTCTGTGTGACATCAGGCAGTGACATGACAAAGGAGCCCCAGATAAGATTGGACAGGAGAAAGGTGGTATGGGGTCATGCCATGAGGTCCTCCTCTGTCAGTTGATCCATCATACTGGCAATAATTGGGACCATGAGAGCCCTACTCTAAACAGCCAGGATTGGTGCAGGAATCCTATTTTGCCATTGCCTGGACATCCACGACTGGCACTGTTGAAATATACAGAACGGGAAGGTGAGCGAGATCCAACAGTTTTGTGAGCAACCTCATAATCTCACTTTTTGCCTACAAGTGGGACTCTGTCAGGACAGACAGTTGGCTGCTAAAAATTATCCACCATGGTTACACCATCAAATTTCTCTTCCCTCCTCACACACCCCCCTTCAGGAACCACTCTCACAAGGAGATTCTTTGCCAGGATGCAGATTTTTTTCTTCATTAAGGGGCAATAGAACAAGTACCACCTCAATATCAAGGGAGAGGGTTACTATTTCCCATGCTTCTTAGTCTCCAAAAGAGATGCAGGGTGGAGATCCTTTTGGGACCCGGGACCCCCTGACAACTGAACATCTTATTCAAATTCAGGTTGGTAACACTAGCATCAATAATCCCCCCCCTACAAGATGTGAATGTGGTTCATCCTTCTCAATATGAAGGACACCTATTTTAATGTAGATATTAATCTGTCCTACAGAATTGCTTCAGTTCCTGGTTAGTCAGGAAACATTACTAGTTTGGAGACCTTCCCTTTTGCATTAGCAATAGTGCTCAGAGTATTCATTGATGGGTGGCAGCCCATCTGAGATGTCAGTTTGTTTTCCCATATTTTGATGATTAGCTCCAAGTAGTAGGTCACTCCAGCCACAGAGTCAGATGAGTGACTTTGTTCCTGCTTCATCTTCTGGCGAAGTGCAGTGTTTCCATGAACAAAGAAAAGTCCATTTTGACAGCACAGAGATATACTTTATCAGAGCGACACTGGACTCCAGTTTCAGCAAGAGCTTTCCTCCCACTCTTTTCTGCACCCCTCACCCCCCCCCCAAACATTTTAATCAATGGGCAATGTATGCTTTCTCTGCTAGGCCACATGGCCTTATGTACTTGTAACACCATTTGTCAGACTTCATTTATGCTGCTTGTCAGATGAGGACCACATAAACACCAGAGTGACTATTCTCGCCAGGGTCATCATAATTTTAACCTGGTAGTCGAACCCAGAACGAGTGTGTGGGCCTTTCTCCTGCTCATGCATTCAGTCTGTATCCAAGCAATGTTGGACAACATCACCAGGGTCGCTTAGGTAAAAACAAGCAGGGTGGCGCAAGATCCCTTTCCTTCTGCCTAGTAGCAGTCAGGCTTTGGAATTGGTGCACAAGAAACCACATCGCTATCCAAGTGTTCAGAATTAATTAGCAGACAACCCAAGCAGGCAGTTCTCTGCAGACCATGAGTTCTGTCCTGAGCGAGACATTCAGTTAGTGGGAACGTCTCAATGGGCTCTCCATGTCCCAGACTAAGTAACTTCCCCAGCACAGCTCCAGAGCATCTATGGGCAGTGACTCCCAAGGTGACGCTCTCCTGCTATTGTGGACGGACCAACTCAGATGGCGTCTTTCCACCTATTCCCCTGCTATCACGGGTCTTGGGGAAACATCTTCACAACAGGGCAGGAGTCATTCTCACGGCACCCAACTGGCCCCGACCATTTTTGTTCCTGGAACTTCTGAGGTTGTCAGCCCTTCGTCCTATCAGGATTCATCCCTTTCTGAATCTAATTCAGGAAGGTGACAATCACACATCTCATTGGTCCACACTGCCTTTTATGCATTCAGTCTGGAGCATGAGGAAGGCAAGTGTGTCTGTACACACCAATGGACATTGCTTGCTGAGAATCTCTGGACTCAGGTGCATGGTGTGCATCCATACTTGTGTGGAATACAGATAGGGACCATACATCTTGAGGAACCTCCCTATTTGATCACTTCAGAGGTTCCTTTACACTCATAAACAGTATAGCTAATGGGCCTTTTGTAGTGAGTATCTTTTTTTTTTTTTCCTCCTCCCAGAGGTGACTTCTTTAAACTACCATTTTTTAAGAACTTCTGTCACATTACATTGTTGTCTTTTGGAAGGTACATTTTGTAGAAATTAAACAGTTCATGCTGGTAAACTATGTGCTGATTTGTTAACTGAAGACTCTACTATTGTATTCTCAGTGTTATAGCGTCAGCTGTGCTCATCTTGTTTAAAGATGAGTAACCAAACTTCTGGAAGAATGTTTGGAGACCGCTGATGGGTACTTGGAGTGTTGAACAGCCTCAACTGCTGATGGAGTTAATGAAGGCACTGCAGGAATGGTTTGCTTTTTTTAGTAGGGCTGTCAAGCGATTAATCGCATGATTAAACAATAATACAATATTTAAATATTTTTGGATGTTTTCTGTATTTTCAAATATATTGATTTCAGTTACAACGCAGAATACAAAGTGTACAGTGCTCACTTTATTTTTATTAAATTTGCGTTGTTAAAAAAACAAAAGAAATAGTATTTTTCAGTTCACCTAATAGAAGTACTGTAGTGCAATCTCTTTATCATAAAAGTTGAACTTACAAAAGTAGAACTATGTACAAAACAATGTAAAATTGTAGAGCCTGCAAGTCAACTCAGTCCTCCTCCTTCAGCCAGTCACTCAGACAAACAAGTTTGTTTACATGTGCGGGAGATAACGCTGTCCTCTTCTTCTTTACAATGTCACCTGACAGTGAGAACAGGCGTTCGCATGGCACTGTTGTAGCCAGTGTCACAAGATATTTACGTGCCAGATGCAGTAAAGATTCATATGTTCCTTCATGCTTCAGCAACCATTCTAGGGGACATGCATCCATGCTGATTGATGATGGGTTCTGCTTAATAACAATTCAAAGCAGTGCGGACTGATGTATGTTCATTTTCATCATCTGAGTCAGATGCCACCTGCAGAATGTTGATTTTCTTTTTTGGTGGTTCAGGTTCTGTAGTTTCTGCATCTGAGTGCTGCTCTTTTAAGACTTCTGAAAGCATGCTCCACTCCTCATCCCACTCAGTTTGGAAGGCACTTCTGATACTTAAACCTTAGGTAGAGTGCTGTAGCTATCTTTAGAAAACTCACATTGACAAAATGCAAAGAAGGTACCAATCTGCAGTGAAAGTGTTCTTAAAATGAACATATGCTGGGTCACTGCTATAACATGAAATATATGGCAGAATGCAGGTAAAACAGAATAGGAGACATACAATTCTCCTCCAAGGTGTTCAGTCACTAATTTAACACTATTTTTTTAATGAGCATCAGGGTGGATTTGGAAGTCAGGAAGACTCGGTTTAATCATGGATTTCTACATAAGTGCGTTCTTGTTGGTTGTTACCAACCTGAGGATCCTGTATGTTCAGACATGTTCCTTTCATCATCTTCAATGCAGCTTCCTCCTGAGAAGGAACACTTCTCATGATGTTTCATTTGGGCAACCATGCCTTGCCTTTCTTGGTTGTACTATTTGCATTTTGCATATATGCCTCTCTTACCCACAGGTTGAGGAACTTCATTAAAATATTCCCAAACTGGGTCTCTTATGGCCTGCTGCCGTTATAGGTTTTCCCTTCTAGTGAGAGAATATGGTAGATCTCAAATCAATGAAGGAAAGACCTCAAGACTTCTGTAATATGCTGCTCAAACAATTTCACTTTTGTTTCTACTGCCTGTTCCTCCCTTCTCACATTTATCGCCAGACTTCTTCTCGTTGTCCAGATCTAGTCTGCCCCAACAATCTTCTATTCATTGAACTTCTTGAAACTTTGCACTTCTAGAAAGAGGTAAGGGATGGACTCTTTGTGTACACATTTGCAGAGGGACAATAGGGTTGAGGTCTGTTACTTCTCATCTCTATATATTTCTTTAAAAACGTTTTTGCTGTTAACAAGCATGTTATCTCCTGGAAACACACACCCACAGTTTGAGAACTGCAAAACTAAGCATCTCTGCTGGTATCCTCTAGACTGAGCACTGAGTCCCATTAGGTAGATTAACCTAAATCTATACAGAAGCCCCTGGAACCTCATAAGATTGGATTCTTAATCCATGAACTATTGAAACTCACTTACAAAACTTTTCTTAAACATTATATGAATATATTGTCTCATACTATAGAATTAGATTTTATAATCCCTATTCCATGATATATCTTTGAGCTATAATATATCTTTATCTTTAAATAGGTTTTTTTCTCAAAAATAATTTTATCAAAAAAATCCGATTTAAATCAGAAATTTTTATTTTTTTAATCATTGATTTTTATCCACCATGATGAGCATCATCAGCATGGAAGTATGTCCTCTGGAATGGTGGCCAAAGCATGAAGGGGCATACAAATGTTTAGCACATCTGACACGTAAATACCTTGCAATGCCAACTACAGACGTGCCATACAAATGCCTGTTTTTGCTTTCAGGTGACATTGTAAATAAGAAGCGAGCAGCTTTTCTCTTCTAAACATACTTGTTCGTCTTAGTGATTGACTGAACAAGAAGTAGGACTGAGTGGACTTGTAGGCACTGAAGTTTTACATTGTTTTGTTTTGAGTTCAGTTATGTAACAAATCTACATTTGCACGTTGCACTTCCATGATAGAGGTTGCACTACAGTGCTTGTTTGAGGTGAATTGAAAAATACTGTTTATCATTTCAGAGCAAATATTTGTAATAAAAAAATATAAAGTGAGCACTGTACACTTTGTATTCTGTATGGTAATTGTAATCAATATATTTAAAAATGTAGAAAAACATCCCAAAATATTTAAATTTAAATTAGTATTCTATTGTTTAATTGCGATTAACCACGGTTAATTTTTGAGTTAGTCGCATGAGTTAACTGCACTTAACTGACCATCCTAATTTTTAGTGTCTTAATTTTTATTCAGTTGTCTTGAATTGTGATTTGCAGATAGTAAAGGCACTTTCCTTTTGGATTTGTGCCTATTAACGTAACTAAAATGTGTGCCAGGTGTCCATAAGTATTCAGATACCTCTGAAGGTGAAAAAATGAGATGTCTTAAGTGAGTGCTATTATATCTGCAGCAGTGGTGGTGTACCTGCCAAATGTTACTTACTGAATTCCAGAGAACAAACAAAAAATAAGATGTTTTCCTGTCTTCCTAGTGTATATCTGTTACTACATATTGACTGGAGTAAAGGTCACACCTGTCTAAGGTCACAAAGTCCTATAACTTTGATCTTGTTTCCATATAAAATATTTAGGCCTGTACAAGCTATAGGTATTGCCCCTTTCTCACTTCAGTTGTGCTTTCTCCTCTCCCCATTGGCCTCTTGGCTACCAGAATACTTTCATGCAGTTCTGATAATCCCTCTGCGTCACTAGAGTGATTTTGCTACAATGGCACAACTTGTAGAATAATTGAAATTGCACACTCAAATTAATGCCTTCAAATGGAGTGAGATTATTTTATTTTAAACCACCTCTGCAGTTCATGTATTCTACTGGTTGATAGTCTGGTTCCTAACTGGTATGATCAGAGCTTCTCTGCCACTTTACTCCTGGAGGAATTCTGCGCCACTGTGCAATGCAGAATTTCACACAATTCCTGGTTTACCCCCTCAGAATTTCTGGCTGCCAGTAGGGGCCACTGGACTCTGCAGAGGCCAGCTCGCAGTGAGCAGTGTGCCCACCCTGGTGGGCCTGGAGGCTGCACGCTCTTTTTGATCCTCATTCTCCCAGGGACAGGAGAGGGCCTGGGAGACCCAGCCAGCTCTGGCAAAGGGGTAGGGTTGCCAACTTTCTGTTTGCACAAAACCGAACACCCTAACCCCACCCCTTCCTGAGGCCCTGCCCCTCACTCACTACATTCCTCTTCCCTCGGTGGTGTGCTCTCCCTCACCCTCACTCACTTTCACTGGGCTGAGGATGGGGGTGTGGGCTCTGGCGTGGGCCAGAAATGAGGGGTCAGGGTGCGGGAAGGAGCTCAGGGTTGGGGCAGGTAGTTGAGGTGCTGGAGGGGGTGAGGGTTCCAGCTGGGGGTGTGGGCTCTAGGGTGGGGCTGGGGATGAGGGGTTTGGGCTGCAGGAAGAGTCCCCAGGCTGGGGGTGGAGCCCAAGGATTTGGAATGTGGGAGGGGGCTGTGGGTTGAGGTAGGGGGTTGGGGTGTGGGCTGTGGGCTCTGGCCTCGGGGTGCTGGCTCTGGGGTGGGGCTGGGGATGAGGGTTTCAGGGTGTGGAAGGGGGCTCTGGGCTGGGGCAGGGGGTTGAGGTGGGGTGGGGTGAGGGCTCTGGGGTGCAGGAGGGGCTCTGAGTTTGGGGGGTTGGGGTGCAGGAGGGTATACGAGCTCTGGGCTAGGGGGTGCTGGCTCGGGGCTGGGCATGAGGGGTTTGGGGTGCAGGAGGGGGGCCTCACAGCTGGGGCAGGGGGTTGGGGTTTGAGCTTGGGCCCTCAGGGTTTACCTTGGGCGGCTCCCGGTCAGCGTGCTAAGGCAGGGCTGCCTGCCTGTCCTGGTTCCGTGCTGCACCCCGGAAGCAGCCAGCAGGTCCAGCTCCTAGATGCAGGGTGGGCAGGGGACAGGAGGCTCTTTCGCGCGTGCCCCCTCCCCAGCTCCCATTGGCCAGTGACAGCTAATGGGATTGTGGAGCTGATGCTCAGGGCAGGGGCAGCATGCGGAGCCCTGTGGTGCCCGCACCTATGAGCCAGACCTCCTGGCCACTTCTGGGGTGCAGCGTGGTGCCCTGAGATAGGTAGGGACTAGCCTGCCTTAGCACCGCCAACCGGACCTTTAAGGGCAAAAACGGGACACCCGGTTACGCTATAAAGGGGGTGAGGAAGGGCAGGGCCACACCACATCATGTCCCCTGTGGGACAGTAAAACAGTTTGGGGGAGGCTCTGGGGGGTGCTGCTGTCTGGGCTGAGGGGTGCCTTGTGGCTGGGCTCTGGGAGGAATGGAGTGCAGGTGTCTGGGCTCTGAGGCCTCCCCCAAGCCCCATCTTATCCCCACCCCCAACTGGAACTGGGTTGTTGTAGGGGTTTCTTTAACTGTCTACTCCTGGGGAAAATCATCTTTGCTGTTGTCTGTATTGTTCACATACTTGTTGACAGGTATTTTTGAAATACATTTCCAAAATTATTGAAACTGGAGTCATTATATTCTGTTTTAACAGATAAAATATGCAGAATTTTTAATTTTTTTGGCACATAAGTTTCCCAGGAGTACCATTTTCACTTCTGTACTTTCCTCCCCTCCTCCTCCTCCTCCAGCTATTGTTGTGAGGAAGAGGGTGGGGAGAAGCATTGTTGGAAAGCAGGATTATAATATTAGAGGTAACACTTCAGCTATTCATTAACTACTTTCCCTTTTCTTCTCACCCTCCTCCTTAGTGGGATTTTAACACAGTAAATCTAAACTAATATCTCAATTTTAACTTTTGTTCTTAATCACTCTGCTTTCCATATCTTTGCTATCTATCTTTTTCCCAGGCTCATAATCTGTCGTCTGCTTTTTTTCTCCCATATATCCAACTAATCACCAAAGTCACATCTTTGCCATTTCAGATCTTCCCTCTCCTCACTGCATAAGTCTTCTGTTCACGCACCCACAGTCTGTCCAAAATGCTACTGCTATAAGTTTGTCTTGCTGGTCTTTTCACCTTTGTCCTGTATCAAGAATTCATTCTCTCCTCCTATTTTTTTCTCCTCTTTAGTAACCCCATCCCTTTCCTGTTCTGAAGTGTTAATCCTATTTGTTAGAGGATTCTCTTATGAGACTTAAGTACACAGACATTTTTGAAATTTCAGCAAGCCAATGTGTGGACTCCCCTAAATATGTAATTTTTTTAACCAGCTCTAATAGTAAGCTATCCAAGTAGAGAACATTTCTTAAGTTCTAGAAGGTAGTGTTCTTCTTCGAGTGATGTCCCTGTGGGTGATCCATTTTAGGTGTTCGTGTGCCCCTGCTATCATAATTGGAGATTTATAGTAGCAGTGCCCAGTTGGGTCACACATGCACTGTCCTCGCCTCGCACTGCTTCAGGCAGTTATCTGGCTCTGTGCGACCAACCCTCTCAGTTCCTTCTCTACTGCTTTTGGCTATGAGTTGGAGAATTTAGCATCGCCTCAGAGCTTACTTAGCATAAAATAACCCCCCAGTTATTTCTCGTTTTATTAGAGACAGTCAACCCTTTTTTGTTTCTTTTCATCCTTGTCTATCTCTTGAAGGGGGGAAAAAAATCTGTTTTCCTGATTAGAAGTAGGTTTTCGTTGAACCGTTATTTTCGGTTCTCCCCTCGTGGGGAGACAAAACTCTCCCCTTAGGGGCATTCCCAGTTCCCCAGGCTTCAAACACTGCCTCACCTGTAAGCTATCGATACCAGTGTTGGACGGACACTGAGTGTGTCCACTGCCTAGGCGAGATACACGGACCTCAAAAGTGTCCACACTGCCATAAGTAAAAGCCAGGACCAGGAAAGCCAGGGACTTGCAACTGAAATTACTCCTAATGGAGAAGTCCCTCAAGCCTGCATTTGAGCCAGAAGCACAGACCCCCATAGTCCCCCCAGGCAAAAGTCACCCACAGCAGCCTCTGACAGAGGCTCTTCTTCTTAGGCTCAGACAATCAACCACCCAACCAAAAAGGTGGCTAAAAAGTGTACTTTGGATTCGCCGACTTGGGAAATGACCAAGAAATGGCAGTCCCCGTTCCGACATACACAGTTGGTACCGACCGCACCAGAAGTTTCTACCACTGAAGCTGTGGCACCTTCTGGTACCATGGGTACCACAAGAGAGCTAAGGACTCCGAGCCAGCTCAGGTATAGACAGTAAGGGGAAAACGAAACCTATGCTGCCAACAAGACACTCTGTACCAAGCAGCTCCATGCAACTACAGGGCATGCTTCCACCTACCTTCGGTCTACCACAACCGACGTGTACAACTATATCAACTTCGAGTGATGTCCCTGTGGATAATTATGTGAATAATTTCACATAAATTGTATAGACTTTATTGAATTTCTTCCCGAGGAGAAAAAATGAGTTTAGAGCCCTCACCTCTGAGGGACAACTGATTGCTTGCCAGAATGGCATTATAGGCCGCCTTGAACACTGCAGACATGGCAGCATGGTCTACAGCTACTGTGATAGCCATGAGATGATCTTCTTTGTTGCATCTCTCTGGAAAAGCCCGGAGAGATGCAATTAACAATTGAGGATCTGCTGTTTTTGAAGGGCTCAAACTCTTCATGGCCAAGACAGATGAGTCTTTACACACCATCAAGGGCAACAGTGAAATCCCTGGGAATTTATACTCCTAGGAACAAGAGAAGACAGAGTAAATATTATAACGTGCAGAGATACTGGTCTACACCATAGACACAAACACTTAGTATGAAGTACAGGGCCAAAAACAGGGGCCCGCAAGAAGACGCCAGCCTCCACCTCAATATGCAATATCTAACAAACAACCTCCCACCAGCAAGTTTGATGTGTTGCTCGAGGACTTGAGAACACCACATCTTTCAGTACTGGAACCCCTCCCCATCTCTCACCCATTTGCAGCCTAATTCCTTACTACTCAGTCTGGCAGTCCATCACAACAGACAGATGGGTACTGGAGATAATTGAGGTTGGATACTTCATCCCTTTTACTCCCCTCCCCCCACATCCTCCCTCTCTCTTCAGGGACCCCTCTCACAAAGCCTTACTGCAACAGGAGGTAACCCACCTCGTACATCTAGGAGCGGTAAAACTGATACCAACAGAAGGGGAAGGGCTTCTATTCACATTATTTCCTCATACAGAAATAAAACAGGAGGGTGGAGACTCATTCTCAATCTTCCACTCAACAACTTCGTGAAGATCCAATATTTCAGGATGGTCACGTTAGCCACCATAATTCCAGCCATAGGACAGGATCGTTTCCAGTACAAGATCCTACGCTTTGGCCTATCTGCTACTTCTCTAGTTTTTTCAAAGGACCTTGCTATCATGGCGGCCTATCTCCGCAGGAAAGGAACTTCGATACTCCCATACTTAAATGACTTCCTGCTGAAAGCACCTATACAACAAGCAGCATCAGAGTGCACCAAACAGCTGACAGCTCTCTTCATGGGGTTAGGCCTCCGAATAAATGCACAAAAATCAACACTAACACCAGTGCAAAAACTAGAGTTGATTGGAGCCTACCTCATTTCTCCCAAGGTGATGGCCTCTCTACCACAACGATTTCTCATCTTAACCAACCTGATCTCCACAGCACAAAACAGCCTGTAAGTCACTGCCAGGACTTGCAGCCATGTGGCCTAGTAGTTGCAGGCCACGATGTTTGTTGTCAGGCACACAAGACTACACATGCAATATCTACAAGCTTGACTCCAGAGTTTATATCCCAATGTAAAAAAAACACCTCACAATGCCAAGCAAAATAAGACTCCCTGCTCTGGCGGACACTACCAGACCATGTCTGTGCAGGGGTTCCTCTTGTACAAAATTCCCCAACCATGACCATCATGACTGACGCATCACTCCTGGGCTTGGGGGCACATCTGAACTCACATTCCATCCAGGGCCGTTGGTCCCCAGCAGAATCCCTTCTCCACATAAATCTTTTAGAAGAGGGGTCTCAAACACGCAGGCCACATGTGGCCCCCAGATTTATTTGCTGTGGCCTGCCAAGGTCTCTGCACCCCCACCCCATGGAGTTATTTCCTGTGGCCGCCAAGCTCGCCGCCCCCAGCATGCCACGTCCCCACTCCTCTGCCTACCTCCGGGCTTTGGCAGCACTTTCCAGGGGGGAGGAGCGGGGAGCTGTGTGCTTAGGGGAGGAGGTGGAGAAGAGGCGGGGAAGGGGTTGGAATGGGGGCAGGGAAGGGGGTGGGAAGAGGTGGGGCAGGGGTGGGGCCTCATGGAAGGGATGGAATGGGGTGTGGGGGGGCTTTATATCTTTATATGAAAAGGTGTCCGTGATGCAGCCCTCGTGCCAATGTACTAGTCCTCATGGGGCCCTCATGGTGATTTGAGTTTGAGATCTCAGTTTTAGAACTACAAGTCATTAACAACGCTTGCTCCCACTTCTTACTGATCATCAAAAACAAGACCACACAAGTCCTCACAGACAACATGGCATGCATGTTTTTCATAGGCGGGGGGAGCATTCTCACATTCCCTATGCAGAGAAGTGCTCTGGCACTAATGTATCTCACACAATATCCATGTCACAGCAGCATATCTACTTGGATGCCAGAACACCACAGCAGATGCATTAAGCAGGAACTTCTCTCAGGAACACATGTTCCAAAATGTTTTCAAGCATTGGGAGTTGCCAACAATAGACCTGTTTGCAAGTGCACAAAATGCCAAATGCCTGCAGTTTTGTTTCAGGGCAAGACTTGGTCCCCACTCTCTAGGCGATGCCTCCCTCATCCGGTGGAACACTCCCCTCCTATACGCTTTCCTTCCCATCCCGCTCCTAGCTCAAGTGATCCACAAGATCAGGCAGGATAGGTCCAAAGAAATCCTAATGGGCTCCATGTGGCCTCGACAAACCTGATACCTTTATCTTCTCAAGTTGGTGGTGCGTCCACCACGTATGCTCCCACTTCTGCCTCGTCTTCTGTCCCAGGACGCAGATCACATCCTTCATCTGGATCCCCAAAGACTCCACCTCAAAGCATGGTTACTCCGTGGCTCAGGATCTGAAATGACATGCTTTGACAGAAGTACAAAACATTTTGTTAAACAGCCACAGAACAACCACCTGTCACACATACCTGCACAAATAGAGACGATTTGATACCTGGTGCCAACAAAAACAGATTCTATCAATCTGTCTCCCTGCCTATAGTATTAGGCTTTGTTACAAAATCGGGCCTCTTCATGAGCTTAGAGTACATCTCTCCACTATCACAGCGTTCCACCATAAAGTAGATGATTTATCGCTCTTTGCCCACCCACTCACCAAATGGTTCCTTAAAGGCATCGTCGACCTGGAAGTGCAGAATCCTACTCCACCATAGGACCTCAGCCTAGTACTTCGGGTCCTCACCAACCCTCCATTTGAGCCCATGGCAACGTGCTCTCAACTGCACCTTTCCATGAAGCTAGTGTTCCTCGTGGCCATTACATCTGCCAGATGGGTGGGAGAGTTGGGAGCTCTCATGGCAGACTCACCATACACAATTTTTTTCAAAGACAGTTTCCCTGAGAATTCCCCCCCCCCTTCCCCCACCCAGTTTTTTGCCTAAAGTCACCTCAATCAGCCCATCTATCTACCGGCATTCTACCCCAAGCCCAACGAGGTATGGCACTCCCTGTTACATACCCTAGATGCAGGCAGGGCAATAGCCTTTTACATCGAACTAAATCATTTCGTAAGTCCCCAAAACTATTCGTCTCAATTACTAAATGATCCAAAGGGGACGCCATATCTAAACGGAGGCTATCCAAATGGATTTCAGATTGCATCAAACTGTGTTACCATCAACATGACTGGCAACCCCCTGCAGAGATTCGCACAGATTCCACCAGGGCCTTATTGGCTTCCACAGCGTTCCTTAACATTCCTATTATGCCACTACATGCATCCGATGAAGTGGGTATTCACCCACGAAAGCTTATGTTCCAATACGTCTGTTAATCTATAAGGTGCCACTGGACTCATTGCCGCATTCCCATTACGGACTTCTGTAAGGCTGCAATGTGGACCTCGGCCCACACATTTAAGCAACATTATGTATTAGAACAACATGCAACCTCTGATACTTCAGTCGGTCCAGTTCAGATTGTCATGGCATGAGCTATGGACAAAAAGGTCTGTCCTTGCTGATAATAAGGTATTGATACCACCTAGTGGCTGAACTCAGTCCTGGAAGAGGCCTCAAAGTGTTGAGGGATACTTGGTTGAAATAATTCATTCTTGAAATGCTATAGACTTCTATCTTGGGTCCTTTTTTCAATCTGTGTGAGCATGCTAAGGGATGTTTTGATCTGCAGTAAAATGTTCTAATGAAGATAATTACTTGTGTCCTTTGTTAACCCAACTCTACACTGTGGTGACTGTCTGGCACATATTTTTGTTTGGATAAGAGAGAGGTGATTTAAGTTTTAACCCCGATAAGATTCAGGTAATATCCTGTATTTGAATATTGTGGTGTTTTGAGGAAATGGCAAGCAGTCACTTAACACTGTAAATTTACATGGTGTTTTATACAGCATGATTATCTGCTCTGGAGAGCTTATTGTTTAAGACTGACAATATATATATCAAGAATTCTGTAAAGGGAAATTCTGGGGGATTTTGGTGAGAACAAGTAGGGAGGCCAGAGCAATGCCTCTGACAGGTTCAGAAGTTAAGGCATGTCTGAATTGTTCCTTTTGTATGGAAGTCCATAATGCAGTAGTATTCTGGAGGAGCAATTACCATTTGAATGTTGCCTGACAGGGACCTTAGCCAAGGTGATAACCAAATCGCAAGTAAACAAATAAAGCAATTTGCTTCTATTTGGAGTTGTTGATTTCAAGGTAATAGTTATAGAATGTGCTTGCCTGCTTGTTGCTTAGCATATGGCAAGAAAGCTGGTCGTGTCTGCCCTGACTTTCAGTTACTTAAGGTGAGATGGTCACTCGTATTCTTCCCAAACATTTGTGATCAGCTAGGTTATATTTGCACATCATACTGAGCTGCATCTGGAATGGGCTCAAAGGCAGAGCTATTGCAGCTCAGTCTGTGAAGAATGTCCTTCCTGAATGGCATGCTGGAATTCCTCTGTAGCTATAACCGGGTGTGGTCTAAAAATGTTCCGTTTAGGTTGGTAAAACTTGACCACTTTTTCTCTTTCATGACATCTCCCATCTCTGGTCTTTGGTTCTTGTTTCTAGTCTTGCCATGCCATTAGTTAGTTATGTTGTAGCTTTGTACACTGTCAGATACTTCTGAGATTCCACTTGAGGATCTTATTTTCAGTGACCAGAGCAGCAAATACTGACCTTTATATCTAAGAGAATGTTAGACTACCTTGGTTTTTCAATCTCATTTGAGTGAATACAAAATTCTCACTCCCAGGAAGTCTGCTTGCACTTGGTTGGGGAAGATGGGTGATATGATCTATCACAGAGGTGGCCAACCTGAGCCTGAGAAGGAGCCAGAATTTACGAATGTGCATTGCCAAAGAGCCACAGTAACATGTCAACAGCCCCCCGCCAGCTTCCCTGCCCCCAGTGTCTCCCACCCACCAGCACTGCCGATCAGCACCTAATCCTCCATCTCTGCGCCTCCCACCCGCTGCGATTAGCTGTTTTGTGGTGTGCAGGAGGCTTGGGGGGAGGGTGAGGAGGAGGAGCAAGGGCGTGGCAGACTTAAGGAAAGGGTCGGGGGTCTTGGGGGAAGGAGTGGAGTGGAGTGGGGCCAGGGGTTGAGCCGTGAGCACCCTGTAGCACATTGGAAAGTTGGCGCCTGTAGCTCCAGCCCACGAGTCGGTGCCTATACAGGGAGCTGCATATTAACTTCTGAGGAGCAGCATGTGGCTCCAGAGCCATAGCTGGGCCACCCCTGATCTATCGTGACTCGGTTCTACTACATATTTAACTATTAAAACTCCCCAAGAAATTGAACTTTCTCCCAGTAAGTCTAAGGTGGGGAAGTGTGTGTTTGGTTGAAAGTCCCCCTGACAGTATATTTGATAGCAATTCAAAAGAGAGGACATGATTGATCTACTGCAGTTCAGCAAAGGACACCATTTGACTGAGCATTTATCCTTTCTTTTAGTTCTTTTGGAGATTATATATATATATATATAAAAAATTAATCTGAACTAGCAGGGCGTGAGCAATCCAAAATAACCCAGCTGCCATATAGTGTGATACAAAATAAAAAGAGAGGTTCTTTTTATTTTTAGATCTGAATTTGGACGTTGGATCTGGACGTGACACATGTGGAGAAACATCTTCAGAGAGTTACAGTTCTCCTTCTAGCCCACAACATGATGGGAGGGAAAGCTTTGAAAGTGAAGAAGAGAAGGACAGAGGTTGGATTTGTGCAGTGGTGTGCGTGTGTGTGTGTACTTCGGACACCTCAGTAGGGCAAACATTGAGCTTGACCACTTTTACTCTGGAATGCTCTACTGACGGTCTAATTTAATCTTTATTCCTATACTATATTTATAAGTAGTGTAACTGTGATTGCATCCGTCATATATTTGATTACTGCATTGCCAGCTGGTCAGGATTCAGGTTTTCACTGCTATTTCAAAACCCTGTTTTGCAATGTTAAATAACTCTCAATTTTAGGTGTACTCAATTTACCAATTGACTAATTTTATGCCTCCAAGAAAACAGTGCTCCATAAATTTCATTAAGGTTTTTCCTCTTCTTTTTAAAACACCAAAGTTATATTAACACTTCTGACACTGTACTTACATCCAAGTACGCATGTTTGTGTTGATGGTAGAGAGTACCTAGGTGATACATTTTGTGGTATTGATTCCTGAAGGCAAGAAATGTTAATCTTTGCTTTGCAATACTTAACTTGTACCCTTCATTTTATACCATTATAATAACCCCTTGACACATATGCAGTCATATGACAGTAGGAAAATGTGCTTTATATACTTTAATTAGCAACATCATTGGAAGACACAAGCTGTCTATTTACTGTGAAGGAGTATAGTGCATGTCGCATGTTTCCAGAAAGCAGTGAACAAACAATATATCTCCTGCACACAAAGTTCTGTAACAAGTTAAGGATCTACTTTCAATAATGCGACAACATTTTGGCAGTTTCCAAAGCTTGTTTAACTGTTAAGGATTTCCTTGGAAATTACAAAGTTATAGGAAATGCAATGAGATGATGTACAGATATCGCATTTGTTCACTGCTGGCTTAAGGTGACTCCATAATCTGTATTTGAAATAAGTTTTCTGGAGAATGTTCTGCTGTCTGCCTTCCTGAGAGGGGCTATTTTCAAAAGCTTTTAAAAATAGCTTTGAATTTTACTTCAGTATAAAACATACAAAAAAATCCCCAAGATAAATATATTGCCGTTAACATATACCCCAGGAAAAAGGAGCAATGCTCAGCCTTATACCAAATATACAAAATCCCCCCATTGAGATTCCGCTGTAAGATTCCAAATGTGCGGCACGATTACACCTTGTCATGTTTTCAGCTGTAACATCTCTCAATCTGATAAATCAAGAAAAACTTGCCGCACTTCTTTTGTGTGTGAAACTTTTCATCTTCTGTAATTTTGTATGTTTACTTGTAAGAGACTTAGCGCTCATCCCTGCCTCATGCTCCCTGCATAGCATTTTCAAAACTCTTCCCTGTGTGCCTCGTAATTAGCCCCACTCAGTGCCTTATCCTCTTCTTCTACGTTCAGCTTCTTAAACATAAAACCAAATGTGATGTTGACTGAGGATATATGCAGAGTATATTGTGGAGCTGGGCAATGGAGGCAGGATGAACACAAGGCTGGGTAGGAGCCAGGGTTGGGAAGGCGACCATGAGGAGTAATGCATGGTGGCATAAGCTGTATAGGAAGGACTCAGCTTTTTTTTATGCAGACACTAGAAGTTGTTCTCATGGTTTGTTCCTTCTGGATTGCCTGGCTTTCCTTTGGTTAAGGCAGACAGTCTTAGTTTTTAGGTTTCAGAGTAGCAGCCGTGTTAGTCTGTATCCGTAAAAAGAAAAGGAGTACTTGTGGCAGCTTAGAGACTAACAAATGTATCTGAGCATAAGCTTTCGTGAGCTACAGCTCACTTCATCGGATGCATTCAGTTGAAAATACAGTGGGGAATGCATCCGATGAAGTGAGCTGTAGCTCACGAAAGCTTATGCTCAGATAAATTTGTTAGTCTCTAAGCTGCCACAAGTACTCCTTTTCTTTTTAGTTTTTAGGAACACTGTCAAGGTAAAAATCATTGTGTATATCTTTAAATATCCCCTACCTGAGTTGATAAAAGACTAAGGTATTAACGTCTTAATTTATTTTTCACCATTTACTTACATTTTTTATTTGCTCTGAATGATGGACTAGTGGCTTTCATGCACTTAATATTGTGTTGGGGCTCTTAACACTTAAGAAACTTGGTTAAATACAAGAAATGCTTTCTTTGAAAATTGAGAAGACACATGAAAACACCTTGGTTTTTTAAAATGTAGCAAACCTATTGTGTATAAATCTCAGCGCTAACCATATTTGTTTGTTTTCAGTGCTGTAGATCAGTGGTTCTCAATCGGGGTCCAGGGCCCTCTGTTTCAGGGGGTCTGCCAAATATGGCCAGTGTTAAACTTGCTAGAGCTCAGGGCAGAAAGCCAAAGCCCCATCGCACAGGACTTCAGCCTGGGGTCCCAAGCCCCACCACCCAGGGCTGAAGCCAAAGCCTGAGCAACTTAGCTTTGATGGGCCCCCTGTGGTGTGCGGCCCTGGCCAATTGCCCTGTTTGCTGCTCCCTAACGCTGGCCCTGGCTTTTACATGCAGAAAAACAGCTGTGCCACAGCTAGGCTGTGGAATTTTTATAGCATGTTGGAGGTCCTCAGAAAGAGAAAGGTTGAGAACCCGTGCTGTAGATTACTTGTATTTGACAGTGCAGTAGATGAAAATGTTTTGACTGTCCTAAAAGCTAAAGGAGCAGAAAAGTTGTTTAACTATACATGGTGAGTCTGAGATCTTTTCTCCTCTTCCCCTGCCACCTGTATTTTGAGAATTGTACCAGCTGGGGGCATAGTTATTTCCCATCTTTCCAGGTGGATGGGAGTAGCTTAATTTATTCTGTGCCCTCCACTTATACATATGGATACAGAAGTCACAAACACAAATTAGCAAGTGGATTATTTGGTGTAAGCAAATAATGGAAAGCAAGGCAGATATGCCTCTAATTCAAAATCAGTCCAACCCAAGCTGGAAAGGTGGATAAACAGTCTTTAATTTATTCTACATCAAGATGAAATAACACTTATTTGTGCCTTTAAAATTCAGTAAACCTCAAGTTTGCATTTTTAGTTTTTCACTAATGCTTTATCTTCAACAGATACAGACAGCAATTCAGAGGACTCTGGGAAACAAAACGCAGGCAGGTTTACTGTTTATGGTGCTGTCAGTCCATCGAACATCAAAGCAGCAGCTGCTCAGATTTCTTCAGTGAGTAGCGAGAATGGAAGTATTTCAGAGGATCCTTTAAATTCAAAGTTTCAACATATTTCATTTATGCCTGCCTTACACTGTGTGATGCACAATGGTGCACAGAAACCTGAAGCTGTAGTTCCACCACCCATATCTGCTGATGGTAAAACAATGGGAATGCTTGTTACCACTCCTGTCGCTATATCGCCAATGAGAGAATCTGCAAATTCAACTCCAGTTGGAATAGGGCCAATGACTTCTGGTGAATCTGAAAAACGCCTTGAGCTGTTGGCTTCCCCTCTACCAGTACCATCTACTTTCCTTCCACATTCTGTACAGCCTGGTAGCCCAGCTTTGCACTTGGCAATACACAGATTGAAAATACCCTCTTCACAGGGATCGTCTGAAAATTGCACAGTTAATGGACCACAGCAACCAACAGCAAACTTAAGCATTGGCTCACCAAATACTGCCTTTATCCCAGTCCACAGCCCAGGTAGTTTTCCAGGATCCCCAGTTCCTAATACAGATCCCATCACAAAACCTGCATCCCAAGTGGTAGGACTGAATCAAATGGTGCCTCATATTGAGGGGAACACCGGAGCAATCCCTCAGCCTACCAGTCTAAAGGTAGTTCTTCCCGCAGCTGGTCTTTCAACAGCACCTCCACCAGCTTCCTATACTTTGCCAGGCACTCCTCATGCTACCAGTGTGTTGCCCAACCAGAATACAAATGTGCTGAACTCTGTAGCAACTTCCACACCACCTCAATCAGCTGGTTTAGGTGTTGGTCAGATCCAGTCAACTATTCCCCCTGCAATACCTACCCATACCCCAGGCCCTGCCCCTAGCCCAAGCCCTGCTTTAACACACAGCACTGCGCAGAGTGACAGCACATCCTATATAAATGCTGTTGGAAATACTAACACTAATGGGACTTTAATGCCTCCACAGCAGTTGGGGTCTGGGGCTTGTGGTTCTTGTGGACGTAGATGCAGCTGTGGGTCCAATGGAAGCCTTCAGATCAATAGCTATTTTTATCATAACCCTATTCATGGACAAGTCTACAGAGTTCCACCTTTCTTCACTCTGCCATCTCTTTGCAATGGCAGCTACCTCAACCAAGCACATCAAAGCAATGGAACACAACTTCCTTTTTTCCTGCCTCAGACTCCATATGCAAATGGACTGATGCATGACCCAGTAATGGGGAGCCAAGCCAACTATGGTATGCAGCAAATGGCAGGATTTGGGAGGTACTATCCTGTATATCCAGCACCTAACGTAGTTGCCAACACAAATGGATCGGGGCCCAAGAAGAATGGGAATGTTTCATGTTACAATTGTGGTATAAGTGGACACTATGCGCAGGACTGTAAGCAGTCATCCATGGAGGCCAATCAGCAAGGTAATCATGATAGCTCCCAACGGACTTGCTTTTGAATTTACTAGTTTCTCTTTACCTTACTGACCATGCTGTTTCTGTTCTTGCAGAAAGGTGTGTGCGTGTGTGTTTGTATAAATGTACGTTGTGCACTAGTGGTCTGCTATAAAACCGCAAAGAGGCTTATCTAGGCCCAATCAAACACTGGGGGAAATGGAGTTCACAGGTACTAAACTAAATTTTGAAGGGGTATGAAATTCGGTTAGGAAATCAACCCATCTCTGTTCTAAATTGTCATTCTTTTCTCTAGGCTTTTGGCAGTATTTTCAGACTTGCATGCTATTAATGTCAAGTCTTCCACTCCCTTTGATGTTTTGGTAGAATTCAGTTGCAAAAAGGATTGGAAATTGTCAGGTACTATATACAATACATGGCTTGGATTTCTAAAGCATGTGAAGATTGAGAAAACAAACTGGTCATTCTGATGTATTTTTTACCTCTGCATAACCAACTATCCTCTGTATAACCTATTTTATGTAGGTGGGATTTGTTTGACTTCTGAGACAGTTGCAGCAAAAAGACATTGAAATAAGACACTAATAAGAAATCAAATTTTAACAAGTGACTTCGGTTTTATAACTTCCATCCTCTTTCCATTCAAAAAAAGAGGGGGAGAAAGTGTTTGTACCTGTAGAACATTAAATACATTTTTCTTCCATCAGTTCCTTTCTGATCCTCAGTGTGTGTCTGTTCTGACCTTAATCATGTTTGCCAAACTTGAACAGGAAAAATTAGTCTTGGTGTTTGGGGGTTGCTTTTACTTTGCATTTTTCCAGGGGAGGTAGTATCTTACATTTTTACGTTGGATTTCTTTTATGCTGACACTTCATCGTTTTTCATCTCCTTGATGAAGCTTGAGCCCTCCTTTTAAATAAGATTGGAGAACAAGATAATGCCTTTTGAAGAGCATGTCCATTTTGATACCTTGTAGTGGTTTGTAATCTGTTTAATTGTAAACAGTGACTTAGTAGTTCTCTTTCCTGTTTTAGGCACTTACAGACTGAGATACGCACCTCCCCCTCCCCCTTCCAATGATACGTTGGATTCTGCAGACTGAAACAAGTAAACATTGCCTACATAACAAACTGAAGTTTGGGGAATTGAGAGGGAGGGGGAATGTTTCCTGAGGTCTTGCATTTGGGATATTCCTGGTTTTATATTCTTTTGGAATTTTTCATTGCTTTTGCACCTCTGTTCAATACAAAAGAAGAAAACTGAGTCCCTGATCTCCTGGTTCTGCAAAAAGCTTGCATAATGCATGTAACTCAAACACACAGCCAAACAATCAAAAGAGCATTTGAACCATACTTTTGCACTGAAGACTTGAGACATGTGCAATGTTTACTGCATTTTTTAAAATGTCCTTTGACCTCCGACATCACTGGTGGAGCAGCCATATGGTTGAAACAAGAAACTTGGTCATGTTCCCTCATAATCCCGCCTCTTCTGTCCCACCCCACTCCACCCCCAGCCTGTTCTCCTTATGCTGCTGTTTTTGTTTCTCTCCCACCTTCACTGTGTGTCCACATGGTTTCATTGGACTGTATGAGTATTTGGCAGTTTGTAGAGGATTTGTCCAAACTATAGCAAATTGTTATGCTCATGAATTATATGGGGAAATTGTTTAGTCTTCCTGTGGGGAGCGAGACTAAAGACTCACAGAATAGTGTGTATATGTAATATCTTGTTACTTACACACACACACACACACACACACACACACACACACACACACACACACACACACACACACACACACACACACACACACACACACACACACACACACACACACACACACACACACACACACACACTCTCTGGGGTCCAGAGTGAATGAAAATACTTCAAGTGGGAAGGGAATGAAACACTGTGGACTAAAACAGATTTATGAACGTGAGCAAGCTTAAAGTGAAAGATCTTATTTCCATTGTAGTGTTTTAGCCTGATTGCTACAAGAGACAAGGGGCGGGGGGATGGTATGAATGTTGTATTCCATGTGTTTGCATTTCTGATGAAAGCTGACAGTGAGTCCTTTTTTTAAAAGCTATTCTACTTCTGTGTCAACACAGAATGAACATTACTTGATAGATTTTGATTTGATTTTTCCCTAAACTATCACAGTGTTGCATTGTATTTAGAATGTAAATGGTTTATTTCAGTCTGAACAAAAGTTATGGTTTTCTACAAAATAGTCAGGTATTAGTATTAGGACTGGTCTACCAAATAGCAAAGTCACTATTTTATAATAATTTACCACTATGCGTGATTATGGTATAATGTGAAAGACTGAAATGCGTGTGCTAAGATGGTATTAATCATGTTGGTGTCATGTCAGTAAGTTTAATGCTGCTGTATTTTTATTTTTAAAAGCCAATATGTACTAAATTGCTTCCAGGTAATATTTGATTTCCTAAAGTGCACTGAGGTTATCTGGAAGATTGAGTGAATTTTTCATGACTGCTATATTCAACACCGATGAACAAATTACCACTGTATATCCATAGGTTTTTGGCATTCCTCACAGTTCATAGCAGAAATGAAAGATTTTTTTTTTTTTGAAGTAAGATACTGGTATGCAGGAGAGGGACAAAAGTAAAATTGTATGGGAGTTCAGCTGCCTAATTGCTAAACAAAAACTTGAAGAAAAAAAGCTTGATTTACTAAATGTCTTCATAGGTAGCATTTATATTTATAGCACCAGTATACATTTTTCCCCCTTGGGGTGGGGTAGGGTAGATGAAAGCTTTAATTTAAAAAGAAAAGAAAAAATAAGTAGTAAATGGAAATTATTTTGATTAAAAATATTTTATTTGATCTGGGTATTTTTGGACCGCATTATTAAATGAATTAACTGCATTTGAGTTTAAGTGAGGGTGTTAAAGCACCAATGGACTCACATTGTGAATTACCTGCCAGTTGTACTTTATGGAACTTATTTTATGATTTAAAATACTGTACTGTAAATAGGAGGTATGTTACCTTCTCTTTATTTGTATGTTTACCATATACTTTGATATTTGAAATGTTATGTACTGGAAAGGTCACTTATATTTCTAGAACAGATTGGATTTTATGCAACCTTTCTTCCTTGAATTAACAGCAATAAAAAAGGAAAAAAGTGTCTATCTGCAAGTACTGTACTTTATCGCTTATAACAAAATTAATTAAAGTGGTGCCCTGCTCCTATTATGTTGTTTTTTAGCAAGGTACTCCATTGGCTGGAAAGTGGCATAGGTTGGACCATTTTGTTAGCATAAGTATGAAGTATTTTGTTTGACTAGTTGAGTTAAGAACTTCATGTCCTAATTCAGGGCCATGATATCTTGGACTGGGTAAGTGAACTATTGGCCACTATGAAACACTGAATTATGAAACCAGATGAAGGTATGAGGTGATGTGGGGCAACAGTGGGTTAAAGCCTTAGCTGCATTTTACTGCGATCTCTAAGTCTAGGCTCTGTTGGCCGCATGTCTTGGGCCTAGGGTAAGCCCATGTTCTTATATGCTTTGTTGGTCCAAGTGAAAACTCCGAGTCCCTAACACACTGGAAAAATCAACATACCCAGTCATAATACCTGGAAGGTGAGCTGTCTTCCTGTCATTTTCTTCATTCTGCTGGGGAGAATAGAAGGCAAACAGGCCTGCAATGGCTGAAAATCCAAGCCTCTGCCAAGTGGCACTTCTGTTAATTCCTTAACAGGATAACTTGTTGGGCAGCTGTCTTGGCCTAAGTAAAAAATGGAAGGCGGCATGCTCACTCTGTCACCTGACTTCCCTTTTTCATATCCAGAGCTCCACAGTTCCAGGGTTTAATAGCAGCTTTAAAATCATACACCTTGTCTACACTAGACAATTAAGTCGACCTACGTTAGCTCAACCTACAGCCACTGCAATAATTACTGCAGGTTTTCATGTCCATGCCACCCTCCTTCTGCCAGTGGAGGCGTCCTCACTGGGAGCACTTGGACTGACAAGTGCCGCCAGTGGCGAGGGTGGCGCACAGCCCAAGCTGTCAAGCATCCGATGAAGTGAGCTGTAGCTCACGAAAGCTTATGCTCAGATAAATTGGTTAGTCTCTAAGGTGCCACAAGTCCTCCTTTTCTTTTTGTCCTATATAAATGGCTTTAAAAAATGCTATACAAAAAGCAGGTTATTGTATTGACATTGAATAAATCATTTAAGTTGGTACAATACAGTAGCTTAATAGCTTTAGTTGAGTGTATTGTAGCTGCAATGTCCTTGATTCCCTAGCTTTGGAACTCTTCCTAAATGTAAAATAGTCCTGCTTTATCAACTTTTATGCCCTGCTGCGAGGCATTTTTTTCCTCCTAAATTGGAGGACTTTGGTTGCCATTTGAAGATCAAGTATGCTTAAGCTACTGAGTAATTGAGTTAAGGGGGGTCCTGGAGTAATTAATGCATGTTAGGAACACCTAGAACAAAGACTAGGCATGTGTAAATTGAAAGCTTAACGTTTTTTTACAAACTTTTCTAATAAGACACTTTTTCTCCAACTGTTCTGATTGGAATGGATTCCAGACTTCTGAAATACATCTGGTTAACATTGTAATGCTAATATGTTTCAGTGGGAAATCTAGAGTTACTTTTATACAGTAATGCATAATTATGCTTTGCTTGTTTCCAACATCTTTCATCCTGACTGGATCCTGAAATTCTTTACAGCGTATACATAGACCCCAGTGCTGAAATGTGGTTATGCAGTATGGACACACAACCTTAGTTTTTAAAATTTCATCGAAAAGTCCCTATTATAATCATTAAACTTCATGGAACTGATTATTAGCTTCTGGAGGAGGAAAGGTTGAATCAGCTCTGAGACTTATACTTCTAATAATTTCTAAGAATTAATTAGACCATCAAATTAATTAGACCACTAAATAATTCCTTCAACATATAAAATTCTTGAATTATAGATTATGCTAACATTTGGGGTGGTGCAGGGGTGGAGTTGGAGGTATTTAATTTTTTAAAAGGCAGGGTTTGAATGAACCAGAGCTGAGCCAGTCTTTCAGATTTCATTAGCCGTTTTACACATACCCACATCCAGTTTTGGCAAAAGTTTTTAAAACCAACAATTGTATCAATTAGGTATGCAAATAACTGAACTGTGTATTTGTGTAATTAGTATAGTTAACCATATGATACACATCTAATTGAATAGATTAGCACAGTATGCAACCTATGCTTTGAAACAGATTAAAATCCATAAGAACTGCCATACTGGGTCAGACCAATGGAGCGTTTAGCCCACTCTCCTGTCTCTGACAGTGGCCAGTACCAGAGCTTCAGGGGAAGTATACAGGACAGGGCAGTTTGGCGGTCAGAGTCTTAGGGCTGCCCTGAGCATGGCCATAACAAGGGTGGGGCAAGCAGGGCAGCTGCCTGGGGGGGGGGGGATGAAAAAAACAATAGGGGTGCAAATATGCTTGCTTGCTCTGGGTGCTAAATTGCCTGGTTATGTCTCTGGCCCTGAGCATGGGGTTGCATCCCTGGTCAGCTTGGCTAATCGCCCCTGAGAACCTATCCTCTGAGATTATCTAGTTTTTTTTTAACCCGGTGATGCCTTTGGCCATCACAAGATCCCATGGCAATGAGTTCCACATGTTAATTGTGGATTTTGTGTGAAAATGTACTTCCTCTTGTGTGTATTAAACCTGCTGCCTATTAATTTCATCGGGTGACCCCTGGTGGTGGTATTGTGGGAAAGGGTACATAACACTTTTTCCATACCATCCATGATTTTATAGACCACTATCATGTCTGTCCTCCAGTTGCCTCTTTTCTAAGATGAACAGCTGTAATCTTTAGTCTCTTCTTATATGGAACCTATTCTGTACCCTTGATCATCTTTGCCCTTTTCTGTATCTTTTCCAACTCCACTATATCCATTGTGAAACAGGACAATCAGAACTGACTACAGCATTCAAGGTGTGGGTGTCCAAAGTATGGACTCAGTGGCATTATGAGATTTTTTTCTGTCTTACTATGTGTTCCTTTCCTAATATTGTTAGCTTTTTTTACTGCTGCTGCACATTGAGCAGGTGTTTTCAGAGAACTATCCACGATGACTTCACAATCTGTCTTGAGTTGTAACTCATTATACATACAGAATGATGGGGTCTAGTTGGGATTTTTTCCAGTGTCCATTGGAAATGTTACACTTATCAACACATTGAATTTCTATTGCTGTTTTGTTGCCCAGTCACCCAATTTTTGAGATCTTTGGGAGTCATCACCTTTATCTCCCTTTTTTCATAATTCTATCATTTATAGCAGGGAAGGGAGGAGAGGCCTTAATTTAGAGATAGAATTGGCCAAAAACTCAACTATTAATGCCAAATAAATTTTCAAGTTATGGGACAGAGGAATATTGTTGTGTGCATGTATTTTCCCAGAGGTACTGCTTTTTCACCAGTTAAGATCATACTGTCACTTTTTATTTCCCTCTTTTTAAGAAAATCAAAGATTATTAAATGGCTGTGGTACAGTTTTTCTATAGGCATCAGTTTTCTCCACTGTACCTCCTTGATGTAGGCCCAAGCACATAGAACAAGAGTAATTATAAAAACTACAGCTGAATAATAGTAAGAGGAAATGGTTTCCTGATTAACAATGCATGTACTGATTAGGGGGTTAGGATAGCAGGAGTCTTCAGACTGCTGCCAAACACTGATTACCCATACTTTTAAAAATAGGAGCCTAAAGTTGGGCTCTACATCGTCTCTAGGCACCTAAGTAAGTGGCCTGATTTTTCAATAGTGCTAAGCACCCCCTAGTGCCTATTGGAATCAATGGGACCTGCAGGTGCTGAACACCTGAAAGATTAGTTTATGTAGTTGTGACCTACTCTACTATATAGTACTGTTCAAAACATCTCCCAAGTAGCAAAGGTGTGAGGGAGGAAGCAACGTGTTCGCGTTTTAAGGAATCTACTCAGCAACAAATGTATGGAGCCTTCTGGGTCATGTATGCTGGCTACATGGTGTTCAGACTTGCTCAGAAAAGAGGACCTGGTGTGCAACAACGGCAAGGAGTCTTTGAATTAGAGCTGTGAACTCACGAGAAGCTCTACTGCAACTCTGTCACAGCTTGTCTCCTCTTCATCCTCTCCCCCCCCTCCCTCCCCCCCCCCGTTTCCTTCCTTCACGACCTGGGACCATACAAAATCAGCTGGAGCTTCTCCAGCTGTAGGGCTAGAGTTACTCTGGAACAATGGAACCTTCTCCAACATAGAAGGAAGGTTGTCTGGGACAGGAGACGGCTTTCTCAGGTACTAGTCCAAGTTTAGAACGTATTCCCCAGGAACTAAGGATCACCACAAACCACCACATTTCTGCTCCAAGTTCAAGGTGGGTTTCTCTGATCTTGGCTTCTCGAACCTAAATGTGTATATTTAAAAACAACAAAAATACCTACCAAAAACATTCCACTTCATTCTCTTCTGTCCCTGAAGAGGTGAGAGAACAAAGCATACATGGCAGTTGCTCATCACATTCTTTAATGCACTGCTAGAAGGCATTCAGATATTATAAACCTAGAGCATCCCTGTTTGGGCCACAGTGGAAAGGGACTAGCTCTTCCTGGACCAGATCCTTTCTTTTCTCATTCCTAAATCCTGATACTTTTGAGATGCGAGGAGCTAGTAATTTTTATATGACCATTTTTCAGTTTGAGTTGTTGAGTAGGGAAAGGGCATTAGACAGCCATTTTCAAGGAGAATGACCACTTTGAAAGAAAAGTCAACCTTCAAAACTGCAGAACCCAGGAGGCCTCTGGAGCCATAGAGACTTAAGACAGATATATGGTAGGAGACTGTACCCCATCTCCTAATTTATTAGGCGCTTAACAAATGGGGGACGGGAAGTTGGGGGAGCTTTTGCAGTTCACCTAGGTTAACAATAGCGTATGTGCCTTAGCCTAATGAATGAATAAATGTACATTTTGAAACACTAAATTTTTTGAAAAGTTGCAATTTGCCTCTCAAAGTCTCTCTTCACAGCACTATTTCCCCTGCAATAGTTATTCAGGAACACTTTGCATGTCTATTTTTGCCTTCTCGCTGTGGGAAGGGCTTCCCAAAGATGGTTTCAATCTCCAAGTGCACCAAGCATCTCTATAACAAACAGTTCAGGCAGAGGCTGACTCACTTAACCAAGGTCACACAAGAAATCAATGGCAGAGCTGTAAATAGAATCAAAGTCCCTTGACGCAGTACTGTAATCCCACCACTGGAACACCACCATGTTGGTTTTCACTCAGCAGTTGCGCGCGCGCGTGCACACACACACACACACACACACAAAGAGAGAACGAACTCTGGACCTGGCAGGTAAGTGGAAAGGAGGAATTTAAAAAAACATACTTTTTAATTTAAAAATCTTAAGCTTGCACATTTATTCTGTATCTTTCTTAGCAACCAAAAGCATGCTAGGTGCTTCACAGTAACTAGTCAAGATATAATCACTGCCCCAGAGAGCTGCAATCTTAACTGTGTCTAAAATATTGAAAACAAAATCCATCATCTGTAGCTATTCACTGCACAGCAATAGAATATTGTGTGTCTGGATTCCTGGGTTGTATTTGTCTTCCATAGGAAAAAAGGTGATCTTAACTTGAGTTAGCTGTCTCAAGGTAAAATCCTAGCAAAGATGAGGGAGTTTGCGGTCTCCTTATGAGTCAGCAGGTTGAGGAAAAGAGTAGGGGCCAGACTTTCAACTTAGTTTAGAGCCTGCAGTGAGATTTTTTCA
Source organism: Natator depressus (assembly GCF_965152275.1). Lineage (NCBI taxonomy): Eukaryota > Metazoa > Chordata > Testudines > Cheloniidae > Natator > Natator depressus. The sequence goes on along the minus strand of NC_134235.1, from coordinate 119,362,771 downwards.
AAAGTGCCTAAGCAGGTTAGGCACCTAACTTCCACTGTCAACACAAGATAGGTGCTTTAGGGAAATCCTCTTAGGCACGTATCTTCATCTTTAGACACCTAAAATACCTTTGATCATCTAGCCCTAGTAGCCTCCCCTGTGGTCTTTTCAACTCCCATGGAAACTACAGACTGCTTTGTCTTCACTAGGATTTTGTAACTCACAATAGTAATGCATCTTTCTTCCCCTAGCAAACACAGGGTCTTCCTAGCTCTTTGAGAGAAGTTTGGTCTACAGATTAGAGCAGGGCTTAAATGGTAGACATCTCTCCTATTTGTCTTTTAATAATGTTTTGTATTTACAAAGCATCTATAGGTTTCAAAACACTTTTCAAACATGGTTATGTAGGAGCAGCCACATTTTACAGATGGTGTAACAACCTCCAGTATGGGTCGTCAGCAAGGTCGGCATTATTAACCTCAATGTTAGCCAAGCACACAGATTCAAAATGAGCATGCCAAGAAGTAGTGCATCTAGGTACGTGAAACTGGGTCTGTCATTTTAGAGCAGGGGTGGGCAAACTTTTTGGCCTGAGGGCCACATTGGGGTTACAAAACTGTATGGAGGGCCGGGTAGGGAAGGCTGTGCCTCCCCAAACAGCCTGGCTCCCACCCCCTATCTGCTGCCTCCCACTTCCCAGCCCCCGACTGCCCCCCTCAGAACCCCTGACTCATCCAACCCCCCCGCTCCCTGTCCCCTGACTGCCCCCCCCCACAGGACTCCCACACCTATCCAACCGCTCCCTGTCCCCTGACTACCCCCCAGGAACTCCTGCCCCTTATCCAACCCCCCTGCTCCCCACCACCTTACAATGCTGCTCAGAGCACCAGGACTGGCAGCCACGCCACCATGCAGTCTAGAGCACGGGGGTAGGCCGGCAGCTCTTGCAGCCGCGCTGCCCAGCAGGAGCTCGCAGCCCTGCTGCCCAGAGTGCTGGCGGCATGGCAAGCTGAGGCTGCGGGGAGGGAGCTAGCCTTCCCAGCCAGGAGCTCAAGGGCTGGGCTGGGCAGGGCAGACTGGATGTGGCCAGCGAGCCACAGTTTGCCCACATCTGTTTTAGAGACTTGGGTTCCATTCCCAAATCGGCCAGAAATTACCTTGTTTATCTCCTCTAAAGTGTGGGGAATTTTATACTTGTCTGCCTCCAAAGGTTGGAGTATGTGGCCTCCTTTGAGCTACAGGTTGTGAAGTGCATCAAATTAACAGGGTAACTAACTTGTGGCTTCCTGGCTCCCAGCCCAGCATTTCTTTTCTTAGGCTAAAGAGGGAGAGGAAGTGACAGCTTCCAGCTCAGTGCACCTTTCTGGAGGAAAAAGAAAAGGAGTACTTGTGGCACCTTAGAGACTAACCAGTTTATTTGAGCATGAGCTTTCATGAGCTACAGCTCACTTCATCGGATGCATAGCATATTGTGGAAACTGCAGAAGACATATACACACAGAGACCATGAAACAAAACTTCCTCCCACCCCACTGTCCTGCTCGTAACAGCTTATCTAAAGTGATCATCAAGGAGGGCCATTTCCAGCACAAATCCAGGTTTTCTCACCCTTTCCCCCCCCCCCCCCCCCACAGACACACATACAAACTCACTCTCCTGCTGGTAATAGCCCATCCCTCTTTGAAACCTCTCTTTATAATGCGCATGATAATCAAGGTGGGTCATTTCCAGCACTAATCCAGGTTTTCTCACCCCCCCCCCCACACACACCCCCCTCCAAAAACCACACACACAAACTCACTCTCCTGCTGGCAATAGCTCATCTTACAATGTGCACAGCAATAATCCATGTTTAACCAGAACGTCTTGGGGGGGGTTTGTAGGAAAAAAACAAGGGGAGATAGGCTACCTTGCATAATGACTTAGCCACTCCCAGTCTCTATTCAAGCCCAAATTAATAGTATCCAATTTGCAAATGAATTCCAATTCAGCAGTTTCTCGCTGGAGTCTGGATTTGAAGTTTTTTTGCTTTATATATATATATATATATATGCGCCATCATGTGCCAGCAATGTCCCTCTGCCATGTACATTGGTCAAACTGGACAGTCTCTACGTAAAAGAATAAATGGACACAAATCAGATGTTAAGAATTATAACATTCATAAACCAGTCGGAGAACACTTCAATCTCTCTGGTCACGCAATCACAGACATGAGGGTCGCTATCTTAAAGCAAAAAAACTTCAAATCCAGACTCCAGCGAGAAACTGCTGAATTGGAATTCATTTGCAAATTGGATACTATTAATTTGGGCTTGAATAGAGACTGGGAGTGGCTAAGTCATTATGCAAGGTAGCCTATCTCCCCTTGTTTTTTTCCTACAAACCCCCCCCCCCCCCCAAGACGTTCTGGTTAAACTTGGATTATTGCTGTGCACATTGTAAGATGAGCTATTGCCAGCAGGAGAGTGAGTTTGTGTGTGTGGTTTTTGGAGGGGGGTGTGTGTGTGTGGGGGTGGTGGTGAGAAAACCTGGATTAGTGCTGGAAATGACCCACCTTGATTATCATGCGCATTATAAAGAGAGGTTTCAAAGAGGGATGGGCTATTACCAGCAGGAGAGTGAGTTTGTATGTGTGTCTGTGGGGGGGGGGGGAAGGGTGAGAAAACCTGGATTTGTGCTGGAAATGGCCCTCCTTGATGATCACTTTAGATAAGCTGTTACGAGCAGGACAGTGGGGTGGGAGGAAGTTTTGTTTCATGGTCTCTGTGTGTATATGTCTTCTGCAGTTTCCACAATATGCTATGCATCCGATGAAGTGAGCTGTAGCTCACGAAAGCTCATGCTCAAATAAACTGGTTAGTCTCTAAGGTGCCACAAGTACTCCTTTTCTTTTTTCTTTTTACGAATACAGACTAACACGGCTGTTACTCTGAAACCTTTCTGGAGGAGGAATTTTGCTTCGTGTCTCCATCTGAAACTCTGTAGCTCTGTCTCAGGGTATTTCTACACCGCAAAGAAAAACCCGCCGCTAGACAGTGCCAGCCAACTTGGGCTCATGGGACTCGGGCTGTGAGGCTGCTTCATTGCTGGGTAGACTTCTGGGCTGGGGTTGGGGCCAGGGCTCTAGGACCCTGTGGGGCTCTACAGAGGAGCCGCACAAGCCTGAGTTGACTGGCAGGGGCTAGCTGAGGGGTTTGTTTTTGCGGCATAGGCCCTCAAGGGCTTACACCTACAGTACAGGAGAATCAGCAGGGATTTGGGGGCACATGCAGTGCAGTTAGAATGGTCAGAGCTAGCAATAGAGTTCTGTAGATGGCGATTTTCAGAGATTCAGAACTGACCAAATCTGGATGGGTTTTTCCAGGGACACCAGAAATCCTGGGGTCGGAGACTGCCAAACTTCTGGTTTCTGCTCCAAATCATGGAAGTGCTAGAGCTCTTCAAGAATTTTTGGCCACTGGTCCGTTCTGCCTATTTTTCACAAGCTTCATTCTCACACTGCTGAACCATTTTTGCTCAAATTTTGAAAAAACAAAAACTGTTTGGGAAACTTAAGCCTAAGCTATTAATATGACAACTTTAATATTATCTGTGTGTATGTTAGTAAATAGAATATTTGATTAGTAATTTGGGCTCTTAAGCATTTTTTTCAAAACTCTTTTATTAATGCCTTGATGCTTCACGTTTTATACCTTTAAATTCACAGTTTGAAGGTTTTATTTTTGGCTGCTTAGATTATATCTGATTCAAATATTAAAGCTTTAAATATGAAAATATTCAGAATTCATTAAAAAGAGGCAAAACTACATGATGCCTCTCATTTGGTCTCTTGATTTCCATATGTTTGCCCCATATTTTTCAGTTGCTTTGTTTAGAAATGCATCTAATTTCCTTTTGAACTCAGTAAAGCTGCTTACTTCAATGACCAATGTGGGTAACATATTCTAGATGCATGTTTTTCTTTCATTTGAAATGCTCTTTTAGTCTCTTTCTTTGATAGAGGTATACATGCAGGAAGCCAAGCTTGTTCTATTGCTATTCTAACATCTGGGAAGCTCCCTTAATTCTTTGTAAAAAATTAATTATGTTCAAAACAGGCTTCTCTTTGACTCTCCTGCTGCACATAACACTACTTTAGTTTGCTTAGGTGTTTGTATATTCTGTAGTAATTGTTTTATCTCTTCCAGTACATTATTTTTACAGTTGGCCGTGCCTTTGATATAAGAAAATGTTAGAGTTCAGAAGGAGAAAGAAAATGATGATGGGAATTAACAGCTATTTGAAGTATTCCCAAACCCCAGCAGAAGATAAGGGGGAGAATTTGTAAGCCCATATCTGTAAATGGAGTTGTTCTTTGCAAATCTCTCTGTGCAGAAGATTGAGTCGGAATTTTTCAATGCAGGACAATGGCATGAAAAATACGGACCAGCGCTAAAATAAACAGACAGTTGGCATCCCCCAGTGTTCTGTTCATGGTGCAAAAAAATCTCTCCACCACAGTCCATGATCCCTCTTGTGATTCTGTGGAACTGCTTATTTCTTAGCAGCTCCTGATCGTATAGGGTCACATGTCAGTGGGCACCAAATAAGGAGGATAAGTCACCCTAATTCTGAGAGAAGTGGATACTTGCAACAAAACATGAGCAGCAAATTATGATCTTGGGGAGGAAATTAAAACAGCAAAGTGGGATGCTGCCAATACAGTGAACAGAAGTTGTTTTCTTAAAGGTTGAACTGCAGCTCTGGGCATTTTTGCTCCAACATCGATGGCTCCGTGAGTGAGAAACTGAAGTAACAGTGGTGGATCTGTCCATTCCGTCTCCCCAGTGACGTAATGGGGGTTGGTGAATATATTGTTTTGGGTAAGTGTTGCTGCAGCAGCACAGTGGCAGTTCAACTCTGTGGTAATACGTTTCACTGCTCAGCTGAGGACTATTAAAATAAAGGCGCTGCATGGTAAGGCTGAGGCATCGAGACAGGTTGAGGAGTGGAGCCTTGCCTATAGATTTTTTCTGCCTTATCTGAGGAAACAAATAAATGCACAGCTGTCCACTTAGAAACTCCCCACTTGCCACAGCATGAGGTCTGAAATGCCAGTTTCCCCTCCCTCTGAGAAACATCCAGCAGTAACTGCATTTGTACCAGGTTACATATATAAATGCAAATGACTTTTAGTGGTGGCTATTGTGTTTTCTTAAGCATCTCACACCTGCAAGCAGGTTTTGAAGCAGTGCTTTGCCTCCTCTGTCTCAGCTACCGGAACGGGGAGAGGGCAGGATGTACCGTGCTTAGCAAAATGAGGCCTGAGTCTTGGTTGGGGCATGCAGCTGCTGTTGTAATACAAACAGTAAGCAAAATTCCCTGTCCATGTATCTCCATTTCTACCATCCTGTCTATCCCGGCCCGGCCTTCTTACATTCCCTCTGTAGTTATTACTGTTGGTCCCAAGCCATCCAATCCAATGAAGTGAGCTGTAGCTCACGAAAGCTTATGCTCAAATAAATTGGTTAGTCTCTAAGGTGCCACAAGTACTCCTTTTCTTTTTGCGAATACAGACTAACACGGCTGCTACTCTGAAACCTCTCTTCTGTCCTCTTTACTCCTTTGTCTCCCTGTTTTGTCAGTGAGGTCATCTTAAAATTCTCAGTCTCACACTTAATGCTGTTGCCCAAACTGGGCCCTTTTTAATGTTTTTCTCTTCTGATTATTCCCGTGTTCCTGCTCCTTTTTTTCCATTTGTCTTTATACTACAATGTTGATATAATATACTTTCCCCATCCCTTCTTTTTAAAGTCTCTTTTCCTCCAGCCAACTAGTTGATGTCTCTTGTGTTGCTTCCGCTGTAAGCTCAGCTTATGTTCTCCCTCAGTACTACCCGATTGGCGGTGACATATTGCTGTATTCTACGCTAGGCTGACCCGGTGCTCTGGGTCCAAGATGATGTACATTTTACAAAAATGTTATGTAGTTGGGAGTGGACTGAATCCACATCTTTATTCTCTTCTATATGTCCAGCAATTGGCCTGGTGGTGCAGTGAACACAGATTGGAAGAGTGGCACCAAAGCATTGTAGTTCCAGTCTGTACTGGGTAAAAGTGGTGAGAGGAAGATGGGTCAATGTGAGGGGATCAACCAGTGAAGGACGTGGCCTGAAGCAAAGTTTCTCTCTGAAAGTAGCATCAGCATAAGAGGAAATTGGCTAGCAAGCGGAGGGCCAATAGCAGGCAACTGAATAGCTTGAATCCATCTGCATCCACTCAACCCCTCAGTCTCTGAGTGACAGTCATTTATTAACACATCCAACCAAGCATGCAACTTAGTTGGTTCCTGCTGTACAATGTAGTGGTGTATAAGGTTACTGCATTGCTCTCGTTTTGATGGGTGGTATAACTAACTTCACATGTGCCTAATGCAGAGAGCAAAATGGATGTGGGGGCCTGAGTGATTGTTTGCCTTGGCATATGTGCACTCAGTGACATTTGCATGGTGAAGGCAAACCAGTGACTCAGGTGGTCTGCCTACAATGATGGGTGATATTAAAGGATGAAATTTCTAGAAGAACACAGCTAGGGAGCTGGAGAAGAGCGCCCACTGCTAGGGCAGAAGCTTTTGGTGCAGACATACAACGAACCCTTTTCAGCCCCGATATCTCTACACTCCTCTCTACAGAGTAAAACTGCTCCCCCCTCAGAAAAGCCCTAGCTAATGAAAGACACTCATTGCCTAAGTCCTAGGTACAGCCCAGCTCCATTGTTACCCTCTTCCTCACAATGTGCCTTGCCTAGGTCAGTGTAATTCTCAGACTTTACCAATCCAAATCTGCCTCCACACCAAGCTTTGCTCGTTAGCGCAGGGTCACTAGTGTCCATTACTTTACACCAGGACGCTGTGAGGTTGCGGAAAATCTTGCCATAGACTCATGAAAAATAGAGGGCTCGGCCAGGCCAGGACTGAGCTCGACAGCGTGTTCTGAGCTGCCCTGTCCAAAGGCATTACAAAAATGGAGCCCACCTCCACGCCTGATTTGCACTGTCCCTTCTCTTGTGTCCCTTACGGTGGGGCTTGGGTCATCTGTCTCAGTTGGGCCTTGGCAGGAGAGAGATGCCTTTACTTGGGTGGCAAACACTAAGTCGTGGGGCAGCAGGGCTAATGGGGAATCGCCCTCCCTTTCTCTGGAGCGCTAGCTCATTGCTGGGGTCTCCGTGTGCCTGTCAGAGGAGGCGTGTGTTCCTCTACATATTGTTTAATGCAGACGCTTGGAGACGGTATACAGGAAAGCTGCCTGTAGGTATTAAGAGTACTGTAATTAAAATGTACTGGAGGAGCTAGCTCACTGGCTTAATGTAGCAATAAAATGTTTCTCTAAATATGAACTTGGGCCCCAAGGGCCAAATGACTAATATTATGTCGAGATCCATTATTTGAGTTAAATTGCATATTGTTAAAATGGGCTAAGTGACTTGCTGGATTGTATAGTTTCCATTGGATCTGGATTGCTGGCAGATTAGCCGTGTAAACAGGATTTATTCATACACCTGTTCGGAGGTTTTCTTCTGTTTGGCTTTAGAGAAATGGAGCAGGGCTGATTTCTCCGAGGCTGAAAATTCTCTTGATTCCCCCGCCCCCTTCCCCCCCCCCCAAACTCTGAATTGTGCAGCTTATTAGGAAATGGAGTTTAGCTTGGTGCACCGTTAAAGCTTCCTGACGGCATGTAATGACATGACCATAGCTGCACTGTCCAGTACGTCCGACTGCTCCTTATTTGAGGTGCCCTTGGACTGGGAACAGCACTTGTAAAACAAAATCTCCTCCTCCTCCTGGCTGTTTGTCAGTTCAGTTTGATAAAGGGAAGCAGAAAGTGGCCATGTATTTCTGGGTGAGTTTTGCACTCAAAACTGAAGTTGCTCAACCTTTTGCCTTGTGCATCATACGTACACTGCCTTGCATACACGCTTGCCTCGTGTACTCTGCTTGTCACCTTATTGCTTGAATATTAAGTGATCAGAGACTAATACAAAGGTACAATTTCTCAGGAAATGCGATTAGAGAATCAGAGCAGGAGTCTGCCCAGTAGTGACTATGAATGAGGTTATAAGGTCGTATTTCCCGATATTATTACACAGAAAGAGAAAAAAGTACTTTGTGGCTCGGGAGTCTCTATTTCTCCTTTGCAAAGGGTGACCTTAGAACAGGGGAAGATGCAGCTCACCCACCTTGTTCGCTTCCATTGGCGGTAAAGGGAGAAAATCAGCATACCCCGTGCAAGCAATATCCCACGTACTTAAATCTTGGAGCTAAAAGCTCATGCTACTGTGCATCCTGGTACAACTCAGATCAAGCTGAATCTAGTCTCCGTGCTTTATAAACTGGGCTCAGAAACGTCACCGGAGATTTGAAGCTATTAGCCAGGGGCCAGCCTGCAAACCTGAGAAGGTGGGCGTCTGTAGCGTATACGGGCAACTCCCTGGCGTGAAGCCGTAGCCAACCCCCATTCCCTCCCTGGCTCTGGGACTCTTACCAATGAGCTGCCCCTGGACCATGCTCAGGGCTCTTTCTCAGGTCTGGGTGGTAGGGGTCTGGTAAATGTGAAGCTGCTGAAAGGGAGAAGGATCTGCCTGTCTGAAGAGCCTCCTGCCTATTGCAAGGAGAGGAGGTTTGTGCTGCTTCCCACAGCCATCTTGTTTTGTGCCCTCCATACTGCAGATGACTGGAGCGCCCAACTTGAAATTGACATGGTTCTTGAGTTTCCCTGAGGTGCTGAGACTAAATACTTGAAACTAATTTCATGCTGTTGCTGAAAAGAACTCTTTCCTGCAGCAGTAGAGGCAATGAAAAGGTCTGTCTGCAGATTCAGGAAGATACTCCCGTATCCGTTGGTACTCTGCTCCAAGTTGCAAAGTTTATGGTTTATCTTCCCCCCCCCCCCAACCCAAAAAGCTACTAAGGGTTACAGAGGGGTCAAGGGGTGGTCCCTGGTGAACCTTCTGAGACATGTGGGGGTCTCCAATCAGCCTGTTAAGGCTTGCTGCAGGTTCTCCCTCCTAGGCCCTTCTGGCCTTGGAATCTACTCCAGGCATCTAGTGTCTCCCCCTGTTGAAAATGGGCCCAGGACTTCCCCAAAATCATTCCCAGAGCAGGTCTTTTAGCAAAACAGCCAATCTTGATCATCTGTCCTCTCCTCCCAGTCCTCCACAGATCTGCTACGGTAAGAGGAGCAGGGGTCCTGAGTGTGTTGGGGGGAGCACAGGGGCCTAGGGATGGGCAGCAGGGCGGGAGCTGTTCAGCCCAGGAGAGTGATTACACCAGTGAAGGTAATTGTCTCTTGTCCTCCCACTGGGATCTGGTGATGACATGTTTGAAGCTTAGCCGTGGCGACCACCAATTCTTAATGTCTGAATTTACAAATGGCCTCTCTGCTTCATTTCTGTGTTGCAGGGCTGGTTGTCCTCTCTGTTGTGGTGTTTTGGGAGGAGGGATAGCTCAGTGGTTTGAGCATTGGCCTGCTTAACTCAGGGTTGTGAGTTCAATCCTTGAGGGGGCCGTTTAGGGATCTGGGGCAAAAATAAAGGAGGGATAGCTCGGTGGTTTGAGCATTGGCCTGCTAAACGAGGGTTGTGAGTTCAATCCTTGAGGGGGCCATTTAGGGATCTGGGGCAAAAATTGAGGATTGGTCCTGCTTTGAGCAGGGGGTTGGACTAGATGACCTCCTGAGGTCCCTTCCAGCCCTGACCTGCTATGGTTCTAGGCCAACAGGAAGCAAGATGGATTGTACTCTGGGCCAGAAATACTACCCAGGGATCATTTCAGTATGTGGTTCAAATAGTCTCTGTCAAATCTGGCTGCATATAAGCACTGGGAAATGCTGGTGTTGGTACATGAACAGGTAAAGAAATCTTTTGATTTCTTTGATGTTGAACCGGTTGACCTTTGAGTTGGGGATAGAGTGTCCTGAAGCATCTGTCATCCTCTGGTTTTGTGTAGGGGGATGAGGGGCTGCTCCTCTATCAGGAGCTTTAATGATTGTTTTTGCTTTTTAAAAATTCAACCAAAAAAACCCATCTTTCATTTTTTTGAAACTAGACTGTGGCGGTTTGCTGCTTCTCAGTTCCTTTATTTGTCCTTGGTCTAAATCCCATGTCCTCACTTGAACATCTGATGAGAGCAATAGAGCAGCATGAATAGCTCTCATGTGAAAGCAGGAGAAGTAGCCTGAAGAACCTAGTGCATTTCCCTCCTCTCCAATTTTAAATGTGTTGCATTGAAATGGTACCTTTCACTAGCAGAGCTCAAATTACTCTTCATACATCATTTCATCACAACACTCATAGGCGGTAGGTAGGAATTGTTCCCATTTTACAGATGAGAAAACTGAGGAACAGAGATTGAACTTGCCCTGGGCAGCCCAGTGAGTTGATGGACAGAATATCTAATGTTGTCTCCCACACCTAATCTTTATTCACTAACTCACTCCTGTGTCTTTCTGAGTTCCAAGAACCCAAAATGTCCCCCTCCCCAGGTCAAGGCTTTCTGACAACTTCTCCAGTCCAGTTACCCATTGTTCTACCCAAAGCCTGCAACATATTGAAAATCTGGGGGCAATGCAAAATAAATTGAACTTGATCTCCAAATAAGGATGGCTGACCTTGACTGGGGAATAGAGCTGTGAGTGGGAAAGGGCTTGGGGGAGGGCAGAGATATATGGGAGCCTGTCCATGTAATTTAAGTCTAATGTGCCAAATAGGACATGGGGTCTTGATCAATATACTGGAATGTATATAGAAACCTTCAATTTCTTTCTGTTGAAAAGATATTGGGTCAGCAACTGATCTAATTTAAGAGTTCCTACATTCCCTCAAGTCTGCCTTTTAAAAATATTTCTATGCTATTACCCAGGTCACATGCTCTTAGAAGTATCTTGCAGCTGATTGACTTTTGTGATCAAGAGAACCAGTTTTTATTTAATTTATTCTCCTTAGTTCATTTCCTAGCCCTGACCTCCCTGCTGCTGTTTCCACACCTGTGTGTGTTCCTTTCTACAAGTTCTGCTATTTCTACTTTTGGCTAATGTCAGTAAATAGACTTTTTTGCTATGATCAATGACCTACCTTTCTTTAAACAACCCTTGCTTCTTATCTACATAAATGTTCTTTTAATCTGTCTTCTCATTCTCGCCTGCACTTCTATAATGAGCTCCTATTTTTTTAATCCACTTCTTGCCTTCTCCATCTGAATTGGCTCTGTTATGTATGAGACAGCAGCTGGGAAGATGAATACTAAGCAGCTTTGTCTGTCTTTACTGCACCATAACTCAGATACCGTGACTTCATATCCATATAGACTTATTGGATGGGAGATATTGGTGGAGGAGGATGGGGGAGCTATCATGTAAGAATGAACCTACTCTGCCTGAAATGGAGCAGGACGAAGGTGACCTTTGAGATACCATCTAGCCCAAACATTTTGATTTAAAGCTGTTTTCACTGTCAGGCTTCTCAGTTTCCAATATGTAAGTCACTGAAGACTGAATTTTAATCTTATAATTCATTCAGTTTTTGTCAAGTACTTGTATCTTGTAATAAACTCTACCCTGAGGAAAACATCCTGAAGGTGAAATGCATTAGTATGTGAAACCTCCCCATTCACTGGTGGAAGCCTTATCAGTTGAGCCCTTTAAAACTAGGATGCACAAAGCATTGGAAAACCCTGTAGGGGGAGAGCCCTATCGTGGCAGGGCCATGGACAAGGCAGACTGAACAGTTGTGCACATCTCCTATAAGAGAGCCATTATCTTTGTCAGTTTCAGTTGCAATCATGGGAGAGTAATAGTCTGTACCTACGTTACAACATGGGTAAGTATTAATATCCCCATTGTGCCCGTTTCCCCATCTATACAAAGGTCAAATGCCTCACCCAGGATCATACAACATGGTGGTGGTAGAGCTAGGAATAGAACCCCGGGCTTAGCTTCCCAGTCCTCCCTTCTAACCACTAGATGACACTGCATCCAAGTTTAGAGACCAGCTCCAGTAAGGCAGAAAGTCCTTCTAGTCATATAGATCTTTTTTATTACATCAGCAAGATACAGCTGTATCATGGCTCAGAATTCTTCTGGATCAAGGCAAGATGACAGGAGACCCTCTTTTCCTTTAATTTTCTGACCTCATTTCACAATTTTATAATGCACAATTAAATAATTTAGGACTCAATTACAAACTCAAATAAATCTTAAATTGCTTGCTATGATGATATAGCTGGTGTATTCCAAAACTTTCCATTCCACCTAAGTCGTCTCTTCCCCAATTTAGTTCTGCACATAGATCTGTAGCCCACTCTGTTTCCAGGGCTGCACAAAAGGTACCAACAAGTCCCTTAATTATTTTATCAATGCAACCATGTTCCCTCAGGTCTCATAATATCAGATAAGAGGTTTGTTCTTTGACCTTTTGGGGGTCTTGCTCTATATATTCTTTCTTAGGGTTCTCTAAATTGCATGCACTGCTCCTTGTCCTTTGTATATTGAATGTTCTTTGAGGGGACATTCATCTTGCTCATTGAGTTCCTTGTTTTAAAGCTAAGGGTGGAGGCTCAGTGCTTTGTTTTTATTGTTCTCCAGCTGTTTGGTTGACTATTTTAAAGGGCCAGGCTGCATGGCACTGGGCCTCTACCAATTAATAATGGAGAAAAATTCTTGTAGGTTATAAAAGTATTAACTAGGGCTGTCAAGTGATTTTAAAAATGAATTGCAATTAATCGAGTTAATAATGGAATACCATTTATTTAAATAATTTGTATGTTTTCTACATTTTCAAATATACTCATTTCAATTACAACACAGAATACAAAGTATACAGTGCTCACTTTATATTTTTTATTACAAATATTTGCACTATAAAAAACGAGTATTTTTCAATTCACCTCATATAAGTACTGTAGTGCAATCTATCATGAAAGTTGAACTTTTTGTTCATAATTCTACATTTGTAAGTGCATTCAAATATAAAACGTCAAACTTTAGAGCCTACAAGTCCACTCAGTCTTTCTTCAGCCAATCGCTCAGACTAACAAACTTGGTTACAATTTGCAGGAGATAATGCTGCCCGCTTCTGGTTTACAATGTCACCTGAAAGTGAGAACAGATGTTTGCATGGCACTGTTGTAGCTGGCATCACAAGACATTTACGTGCCAGAGGCGCTAAAGATTCATATGTCCCTTCGTCTTTAACCACCTTTTCATAGGACATGTGTCCATGCTGATGATGGGTTCTGCTCAATAACGATCCAAAGCAGAGCGGACCGACGCATGGTCATTTTCATCATCAGAGTCAGATGCCACCAGCAGAAGGTTGATTTTCTTTTTTGGTGGTTCAGGTTCTGTAGTTTCTGCATCTGAGTGTTGCTCTTTTAAGACTTCTAAAAGCATGCTCCAAACCTTGTCCTTCTTAGATTTTGGAAGGCACTTCAGATTCTTAAACCTTGGGTTGAGTGCTGTAGCTATTTTTAGAAATCTCACATTCGTATCTTCTTTGTGTTTGTCAAACCTGCTGTGAAAGTGTTTTTTAAACGATTGTGTGTTGGGTCATCATATGAAATATATGGCAGAATGCGGGTAAAACAGACCTGAAGATATACAGTTCTCCCCCAAGGAGTTCAGTCACAAATTTAATTCATGCATTATTTTTTAACGAGCATCATCAGCATGGAAGCATGTCCTCTGGAATGGTGGTCAAAACATGAAGGGGCATATGAATTTTTAGCATATCTGGCACATAAATACCTTGCAACACCGGCTACAAAAGTGCCGTGTGAATGCCTGTTCTCACTTTCAGGTGACATTGTAAATAAGAAGGATCTCCTGTAAATGTGAACAAAGTTGTTCGTCTTAGCAATTGAATCATAGAATATGAGGGTTGGAAGGGACCTCAGGAGGTCATCTAGTCCAACCCCCTGCTCAAAGCAGGACCCATCCCCAATTTTTGCCCCAGATCCCTAAATGGCCCCCTCAAGGACTGAACTCACAACGCTGGGTTTAGCAGGCCAATGCTCAAATCACTGAGCTATCCCTCCCTCCATGATTGGCTGAACAAGAAGTAGGACTGAGTGGACTTGTAGGCTTGAAAGTTTTACATTGTTTTGTTTTTGAGAGCAGTTATGTAATATATCTACATTTGTAAGTTGCATTTTCATAATAGAGATTGCACTACAGTACTTGTACAAGGTGAACTGAAAAATACTATTTCTTTTATCATTTTTACAGTGCAAATATTTGTAATATAAAATAAGCACTGTACCCTTTGTATTCTGTGTTTGTAACAGAAATCAATATATTTGAAAATGTAGGAAAACATCTGAAATGATTTAATAAATTTCAATTGGTAGTCTATTGTTTAAGAGGGCGAGTAATTATTTAAATTGTGATTAATTTTTTTGAGTTAATCGTTTGAGTTAACTGATTAATTGACAGCCCTAGTATTAACATGTGGAGATGACATAATTCATCCTCTCCTGCTCCAACTGATTATTTATACAAACAAAAGCTGGCTCAAACGTTCACACTGGCAAGGCTGTAATGGACTATCTTTCATGTAATGCATGAGGTCAATGTTGGGTAAAGGGTGCCCTGGAATGAGGTCATGAACCATGCTGAGCTGAAGTCCACTTCACTCTGATAGTGTTCAGAGGGAATTTGTTGCAGATCTGTATAAATCAGACCACACAAGTTGTAAAACATGGAGCAGGGAAGAGGATATTGAGTGGCATCAACACCACTATTCACTGTGGGACAGAAGCAAAGAGTGAGGGGAAACAGCCTAAGATAAACTAAGCTGTGTCTACACTATGCACCTTTTGTCTACACAGCTGTGCCACTGCAGCTGTACCTCTAAAAGGTGCCCAGCGTAGCCGCTCTTTAGTGGCAGGAGAGAGCTCTCCTGCTGACCCAAAAAATTCCACCCCCAACGAGAGGCGGCAGCTTTGTCGAGGGGAGAGCTCTCCCACCGACAAAGCGCTGTCCACACCGGCGCTTTTCGTTGGTAACACTTTTGTTGTTGGGGGGGGCTTCACCCCCCTGAATGACAGAAGTTTTACTGACGAAAGTCCAGTGTAGACGCCTTATACTCATTGTATGTATTTAAGGAGAAAAAGAGGTGCAAATATGTGAATTAAGAATGACGGTGCGGCCTCCATTTTGTTTCACAAGCACCAATAAGAGCAAGGAAGGGCTTTGTATTGTAAATTGGTTAAGAGGGGTTATGAATACAGCTTTACCCAAAAGCAAAGATGCGGTTAGTCTGTTCTGGAGAAAAACACAACGCAGACGGGGGTTGTTTTTTTTTTGTTTGGGTTTTTTTTTATATATTAATCAATAGGCAGTGCAGGTAGCAAACACCTATAGTTAAGAAGTTGCCCTAAACTTTTTCTGTTTATAAAACCTTGTTTTCAGTTGCTTCGAATCTTGAGCTATTTTCCAGCCTGAGTGGTGGCCTCCGGATGAAATTTTTTTTTGTTAAGTTTCAGCTAAAATGATTTACTTTTGAGATTGAAAAACGCACTGATTTGCTCATGTTAAAAAATTCTTACAACTGTTTCATTAAAAAGCTCTAGCGTTTCTATGATCTGGAGCAGGGTCTTGAAATCTGGCAGAGGGGTCGCCCGGAGCATGTTACACAAACCTTTATTTTCACAAGTGTGTATTCCTCATTTTCTGGGTGCCAAACTTGAAAACCGTGGGTCTGATTTGCAGAAGTGCTGAGTACTCTCAACTGCAGTCAACATCACTGGGAACTGCACACTCAACATATGTACTAGTACTCTGAAAATCAGATCCTAGGTTTCTCAAATGGGCACTTCTGACAATTTTGGCTTTAATTTGTCTGTTTCCTATGTGTAAAAAAGAGAATAATACTTCCTCCCCTCCCAGGGGAAGTCATGAAGATAATTCTTTACAACTGTTAATGAATTTAAGATACTACAATGAAAATACCATAGAAAAGCCCATGAGAAAACTAAACAGTCTGTATTCAGGGCAGCATTTGGAAATCTTGAATAGCTACCCATTGAGTGAGTACTATCCAGCTTGTGCACTCAATGAGGCAGGGATTCTGCAGGAAAATAGTAGGATCATATAGATAAAGACTGTATTATCAATTAAAAATCGCATCTTAAGCAGTGCTAGATTACCACATAGGCAAACTTGGCACATGCGGGTAGGACCCAAATTTGCGATGGGGAGTGGTAACTACCAATGTAGATTTGTGCACAAGCTAAAAGAACTTCACTTGAGTGTGTGAGATACACAGAGGTCCTTTGGTACCAAATGGCAAAGAGTTTAATCTTTTTTTTTTTTAAACAGGCAATTCCTGTCTCAGACCTGACAAACTCACTACATCTAATACACTACTTTTCATATACTGTTTTTAGCATTGCAGCATACAGACCCAGACAGCGTGCTGCCCCAGCCCTGCCCCCACTCCCCTGAGCTCTGCAGCAGGGCCGGGCCTGCACTCACAGGCAGCAGGAAGTGCAGTTACCTGACCTCAGCCGTGCCCCCGGTGAGTACTGGGGGGTGGTTCCCCCTGTTCCCCAAGCACTGTTCCCTCTAAGCTGAGTGCGTGTGTGCGCGCACACATCCTCAACCCCGCGCACACGGCAAAACAGCGCGTGAACAAAAATTTGCACAGAAAATTTTTTTGCGCACACAGCCTGTCAAAAATTAGAGGGAACATTGCCCCCAAGCCAGCCCCGTGGCGCGCGCCCCCCCCCCCCAGCGGAGGCCTACACCCACCCCTGCGGGGGGGCTGCATAGGGCCTCAGAATTGCTAGGGGCGGCCCTGCCAGACAATATGGATTAGAAGTCCCAGTAGCTGTACTAAGTGTAAAAGTTCTTTCAGTTCTTGGCTTCTGATCTGTCTGTTTGCAGTATGTAGTCTAGGCTGAGGTGGAGGGGGAGAAATCAGCTCTGCTGTTTATCATGCCGCTGCATTGTAACTCAACATTCTGTTACTGTATGCCTGAATTTTCCCCCACTTCGGGGAGGTGAAATTCACGAGTTTGAGAGAGACCTGGGCAGGGCAGACTTCCACTGGAAGCCTTCAGTCAGCTGTTTGTGGGTGCAGTGCTGTTGCTTGGACTCACTCAAGCCAGCCTCACAGCAGAGGAAAACTCTGAGAAATTATATGACTTGATGGCTCAACAAAGAGCACAAATAGAAGATCTGCAGCAGGAGCTGGTTTGCTTGCTAAACAGAAAAACTAAAACGAGATGGATGCTGTAGCTGACCCTGAAAACATAGTGGCAGCAGAGGATGCAGCTCTGGACACACAACCAAGTACTAGTGGAGATCAGTGTGAACAAATGAATCTAAAGCTAGATGCTCTGGTTAATCAAACTAAATAAAATAATAAGATGCTGGTAGCCAGTGGGGGCCTGGAATTCAGCAGTATGAAGGATTTTTTTTTCCCTCTAAATCGCATACTGAAAGTTTAAGCAGGGACAATGACTGACTGCATCCTAGATTTAAATAGTAGCTCTGGGTGCTCCGAATTTCTGAAAAATCAGGCCATCTGTTTCGGTATCTAAATATAGCTGCAGGTACCTAACTTAAGTACCCAATTTTGAGAATGTTGACTTCAGTAGGTGCAAGCTTGGGATCCATGATTGTTAGATACTTTTTGCACCATCTGGATTAATTCATCCACACCAGCAAGATATTGCATAGCAAGATAAATTTGGCTATATTTTAGAAACCGTAGATGGGAACAAGAGCCATCTGGTGGTGGTGGTGATTTTATTCTCCCTCTGACACAAAATAAATTGGTGTAATCCCTGATTTATAAATCCGGGATGATAAACCAGAGTAAAGATGAACTAGCAGTGCCAGTGGATAGAGAATGAGAATCCCCCAAGGAGCCATTTGGGAGTTAACAGAGTTTATATTGTGAACACCCTGGGGCAAGGATCTTGACATCTGTCATGTCAGTAAAACAGCAAGCACAGGTAGTTTACTATAAATAATAATAAAGCAATATGGCCTGTATCATTCGCTTCTGAGACTGAATGGAAACTTACCTTTGCCAAGACAAGCATGAAAGATTTGGTATATGCATATATTAGGAGAGTTTATCCCACCTCTGTACACAGCTGGAGTATTGTACACACTCTGTAATTTTGATTATCCAATGGCATATGTTGGTTCTAGTGTTATCTTTAGTGTTAAACATTTAGTGGACCATATTCTATAGTGAATATCCGGGGATGCTGGCTAATTGAGGTTAGCAAATGGAGTACACCGTGTACAACAAATACCTGTACAATGTATGTATCTGTCTATACTGGGAATGGGTTCTCTCTTTCTCTTCAAGAAAATAACCTGTTCTTTACCTCAAATGTAATACCTGTTTTCATAAATCAGGGACTACAGATGACTTTTTTATATATGGGGATTTCCACATAGTATAGTATCTGAGACTCACTGTTGCCAATTCATACTTGTCCACTTCTGATGGCTTCCAATACAGCTTTTGAAGGAGGTCCTCTTCTCTGGGCTATGGAGAAAACCAAAGCGATGTCATAACTCTTGACAGATGTGCCAGATGTTGATGTCTCTGATAAAGCGAGCCCTTAAGTTTGCTCATGTCTATACCTATATTTCCCAGTTTGTATAGTCAAGATTGGTCATTCTATCTAACCTGCTTTCCCCAACACTCATCTGCTACACCATCACAGTGATGACTGTACTGTAGAGTAAGTCCTCCAGGAAGTGTAGAGATGCCATGTTTCCTTCGCCATCTTTGGGTTTCCTGTGACACACACTCTGCTGGGACCTGAAACAGAGAAGCCCAGGACATGGCAGTTGCAGGTTGCAGCTCCACAGAGTAGTAGGAAGTTTATCTCACTGTCATGCATAGTGCTGGTCATAATAAAGGAATTAGCCTGATGCCAGTCTCTGCACAGCTGTAAGATACGACATGGCACCAGCAGTGGAAGGCACAGCGGCCTGGAAGAGACTCAGTGAGAAGTTATATTGTACAGGTTGCTACAGAGCCTATTTCACTGCATACAACTCCTCCACCAGCCCTGGCAATCAGGGGACATGCAGAATACGCCTGGAAATGGTTCAAACCACCATTTGAGTTGTAAATGAAAGCCACAGAGGAAAATTAACTGGATGATGAGAAAAGGATTGCTCTGCTCTTAACCGTGGCAGGCACAGAAGCCCTGGATTTAGACAATGTATTCCAATCAGCTGAAGGAAGTGGTGCAGAAATAATGAAAATGTTTGTGTGCCTGGAATAAGTGTTACTTTTGAAATACATATGTTCAGAATGAGAACACAAAATGAAGGGGAAACAACACAGGAGTTTTTTGTAGCCTTAAAACTAAAGGGTCAGTCCCGTGCCATCTTGGGATATAACAATAAGAATGTATGTGAATGGTTACTAAGAGAGATGGATCTGACACTAGCAAGGGCAATATGTACCTGTAAAGCAGCAGAGCAACCAGAACCAAAATAATAAGCCTAGGAAAAGGCACAGTGTATAGAACTGTGTGTAGCATAACTAAATGAGCAAGGGAAAAGTTCACAGAAATTAAATTGGCCAGGGATAGAAGAATAGAAAGTAGGAAACAATGCCAAGAATGTGGCATTCAGCATGCCCAACATTCCGGCAAAAATGTAGAAACTGCAATATGCCTAACCATTGTGCTAAAATATGCAGAGAAAACAGGAAAGTGCAATATTAAGTGCAAAACTGGATTCTTCAAGTGAAGAGGAAGAGCTGTTCTTAAGGACAATAATGGAGGAGGCTAAAAACTCAAAAGACTGGCTAGTTAAAATATGCAAACTTGGCACTTGTGGCACACAAGACAGACACGGAGCGAGGCACAAGAAAATGTAATCACAGAAACTGAAATAGAAAGAGGTAAGGAGCACATAAAAGCAGATGAATCAAAAGTATCTGTGAAAGATAACAATGGAGGAACAATTCCACTGTTGGGGGAGTGCGTAGGGACACTTAAATACAAAGAAAAAATGATAGAAGAGTTTGTGGTGGTATGCCCAGGCAAGCAACCAGTCTGACACATCAGAGAATCAGATATGAAAGTATTAATAGCATCATATGAAGATGTATTCACAGGAAACGGGTAACATACAAATTAAGAGAAGATGCAGAATATGTGGTACATGGTACACGAAAAGTTCCATAAGCCTTAAGAAAGAAGCTAGAGCAAGAGCTGAGAAGCATGACAGCAAATGGTTTCATTTGACAGTAGAAGAACCAACAGATTAGGTTCACTCCTTAGTAATTGTAGAGAGGGAAAAAAAAAAAGAGGGGCTATGGTTGTATATAGATCCTAAGGATCTGAATAAAAACAAACTAAACTCACCTTTTGCTTGCCCCCCAAAAGTGAACTATTGTCTGAGATAGCAGGAGCCAAATTCTTCAGCAGATTAGATGCATCAGCAGGAGTTTGGCAGATCTCCTTGGACATTGAGAGCCCCAAGATCTGTACTTTCAACACACCGTTTGGCAGATGCAGCTTCTTAAGACTGCCTTTCATAATACGTTTATCTCCAGAAGTATTTCTGTGAACAAAATGCTAGAGGATCTAGCTCAGGGGTGGGCAAACTTTTTGGCCCGAGGGCCACATCGGGGTGGAGAAACTGTATGCAAGGCCATGAATGTAGGGCTGGGGCAGAGGGTTGGGGTGTGGGAGGGTGTGTGTGGGGGTGCAGTGTGCAAGAAGGGGCTCAGGGCAGAGGGTTCAGGTGCAGGATGGGTGTGGCAGGGAGTTGGGGGCTCAGGGCAGGGGGTTGGGGTGTGGGAGGGGGTGCGGTGTGCAGGAAGGGGCTCAGGGCAAGGGGTAAGGGTGCAGGAGGTGGTTCAGGGCAGGGGGTAGGGGTGCAGCAGGGGGCTCAAGGCAGGAGGTTGGGGTTGGGGTGCGGGCTCCGGCCTGGTATCATTTACCTCAAGAGGCTCTGGGGTGACAGTGGCATGCAACGGGGCTAAGGCAGGCTCCCTGCCTCCCCTGGACCCATGCCGTGCCACGTCTGGAAGTGGCCAGCATGTCTGGCAGTGACTCCGTGGGGTGGGGTGGAGTGGGGCAGAGGGCTCTGTGTGCTGCCCTCGCCTGTGGGTTCCCCATTTCCGGCCAATGGGAGCTGTGGGGGGTGGTGCCTGCAGGTGAGGGCAGCCCACAGAGCCGTCTGCCCTGCCCCCCTCCCCAAAGGACTGCAGGGACGTGGTGCCGGCCGCTTCTGGGCTGGCAATCCCGCAGGCCGGATTGAAAGCGCTGATGAGCCAAAGTTTGCCCCCCCCCGATCTAGCTGGTGTGAGAGTGTACATTGATAACGTCATAATTTTGGGACAGCACAGCCACTGAACATCAGGAACGACTGAGGAGAGTACTGGAAATTGCAAGAGCTAATAACCTTAAACGGAATAAGGCCAAATCTTAGCTCAAATAACTGAAATAACACACCTGGGGGAGAGAGAGACTGATCTCCAAGGGAATCTTCCTCAGTGAATCACCGATTCAGGCAATACTGAAGAGGCTGAGACATGAAGATACAAAGGGAATTCAAAGGCTGCTGGGCATGTGGCATTATGTCACCAAGTTCATATCTAACTATATGGCTCACACAGCTCACCTAAGACCAATGTTCCCTCTAATTTTTGACAGGCCGTGTGCGCAAAATATTCCTTCTGTGCAAATTTCTGACAGGCCATGTGTGCAAAAAATTTCTTCTGTGCAAATTGTGCTGTGCAAATTTTTGTGCGCGTGGTCTTTCACCATGTGTGCGGGGTTTAGGAGCTGTGTGCGCATGCACATGTGCACAGCTTAGAGGGAACAGTGCCTAAGACATTTCCAAAGGTCACTGAATGGACATAGATGTCATAGCATGAAAGAGCGTTCAATGATTTAAAGTACATTCTGGCATCTGTTCCAATGCTGCAATTTTTTGACCCATTGTGTGGTCTCAAGAGGAGGTCTGGGAGCAGTACTATTGCATGGAACTGACTGGTTGCCACCAGACGTGCCAAACCCACGAAAAAAATGCAGAAATTGGGCTTGGTTTTGGCTTAATTGGCTTGTGAGTTACTTGTTGGCTAGTTTTTGGCTTGTAGCTTGTTGCTTGTTTGGCTTGTAGTTTGTTGCTTCTTTTTTTTTGATTGGCTCCCAGCAAGCAGAGGCAAGGGGTGGGGAGAGAGTCAGGGGTGCACAGTGGGCCCATCGCAGTCCCAGACTGCACACCGGGGGGATCTAGTCATATAGGGTGTTAGTTCTTAAGGATTGGCTTGTTTTGACCTTGTTTTGAAATGGGATTAGCTTGATTTTTGGCTTATTGTGAAAGTCGGGGTGCTTATTAACTGTGTGAAAGTTGGCAACTCTGGTTGCCGCTCATATGCATCGAGGGCTCTAACAGCTGCAGAGATGGTGTATGCACAAATTGAAAAAGACACTAGGTTTGAAGCATGGGATGTACACAACTTCTTGATTTTCTCTATGGTTTAACTTCAAAGCAGAAAGTGATCACAAACCACTGATGACAATAGACAGCCTGACAATCTGGACCAAGAAGTAAACATACATGTGAACATGGTAAGTGTCATGTGCTGTCTCTCCAGGCATATGGAGCCAGAGAGATGAAATGCTGCCGTAGTGATAAAGGAAACAAATCAACACTTCCCATCTGCCTATTCCCACTATCAAAATGAGCTTTCTGTGGTCTCAGAAGTTCTCTTAAAGGGACCATAGATTGTCGTTCCACACTGATGAGAAGAAAAACATTGGAACAAATATATGAAGGGCATCTGGGAATGACCAAATCAAAAAGGAGAGCTAGAGAAGTTGTATTTTGGCACAGTGATAACAAAGAAATGATGAGCAGGTGGAACTTGTCCAAAGTATAGCGATTTCCAGCAGAAAGAACCAAAGATATTGGTTGAACAACTTGAAATTCCACAGGACAAAGTTGGAACTGAAACATTCAGCCTGGGAAGACCTGATCACCTGGTTATAAAAGACTACTTTTCTAATATCCCATTAATCACACTTAAAGATACCACAGCAGCAACAATTGTCAGGCACATTAAATCTATATTTGCACATCATGAAATTCCAATACAGTAATAAATGACAATGGTCCACTGTGACCCTAAGAGCATCCCAAGCCAGATGGCCAGTGGCTCCTGGTATGTAACTCTAAATCTTAGCTGGTCTGACCTACTGAATACACCTCACACACCGTAGTCATGATATTTATTTATTTAATACATCATCTGAAAACTACCACCACACTGGTCATTAATATCACTGTGAAGTGTATGTGAAATTATGGATTTTCTGATATGTTTTGGAGTCTGTAAACAGACAAAGGAGGCAAAACAGGTTTTTTCCAAAGAAACAGGCAAACCTCTCTTTCACTCAGCTGTAAATTGAGCCAGGTGTGGTCAGGGATCAGGACAATGGGCTACTCATTTTACACTGGAGATTGTGGAAAGATCATTTGCATCTTAAATCACAGGAGACTGCAAAATGAACGTAGTGTCGACTTCCTAGCCAACACAAGAAGCTCAGCCCCCAGAGGGGCTTCCTGAGATTTGAAGACAAAGATGAACTTTAGGGATATAAGGAACTGTTGGAAGAGTCTGGGAGACCTATCTACTGAGAGAACAAAAGCCAGCGCTTTGTATCTATGAAAGGTGGGTCCTCCCGCTAAAAGAGGCAAGAGAATGCTGACAACTTGGTGTGAGCAAGGAACTATGTTAGGCATAGCTATATATCGTGCTATGAAAGTAAGTTTTGGACACTAGAAAACGTGTTGTTTTTGCTTTGTTTGTAACCCTTTCATATCTCTTTCGCTCTTGCTTGAAATCACTTAAATCTCTGTTCTTTGTTAATAAACTTATTCTTAGTTTTACTACAAACCATCTCAGAGCTGTGTATAACCCCAGCTGGGCTAACAAGCAAGCTGTGTGTACTGGCTCTTTCGAGGCAACAGTATTACCTTTGTATGAGTGTCCAGGAAGAGGGACTGGATGCTGCAGGCGGGATGGTTTTGGCAAGACTTGGGACCAGAAGGGTGATAGGGGTCACCCTGCAAGGAGACACTGGGCTATTGGAAGCCAGGTGGAGACCATGGTGCTGTGAGCATGCTGCTAGTGTCAGGGATCCAGGCACGGAGGCACTCAGGGTTACAGGGTAGGCAGTGACAGAACCCCTTATTGGTCTGAATGAACCCTTATGTCACCACCACAGTTCAAGAAAAAGGAATACCTGGACTTTGCTAAAATGTATGGCTTTCATCATGAGACATTTCGTTTCAAATATCCTCAAGCCAATGGATTAGCTGAATGTGGAGCATATATAGTGAAGAACTTGCTCAAAAAAACAATGGACGCAAGAGAAGATCCATATTTAGCACTACTCAGCTATAGAGCTACACCACTGCAGTGTGGAAAGTAATGTGCTGAACTCCTCCACAAGAGGTGTATTAATACTCTGTTACTAGATATGGGATAAAAACAAAGGATGACTGTGAAGTTATATGATTAAAATAGGACCATGTAGCTCATTGTTGCTACCACTGTTATACAATTGCAACAAATCTTGTACAAAGTATGTCGTGTAAGGTGTCAATGGAAAAGTTATGATTTGCTGAATATAATTCTCCTATTTGTATGCATGTATCATTTTTGTATCTGAAATTATGAATATTGGCTGTATACCTGTATCTCAATGTGTTTGCGCTTGGATATCACCCACAAGGTATTTACATCCAGTCTAGCCAGCACACTGTGAAGGAAATGTTTAAGTTGATGGCCCATCAATGAACACAATGAGCCATGAAAGAAGCTTATCTCACCTGATGGACCCTCTGTGGACATTCTAGCTAGAATATGGGTAATGGCCCCTGCTATGACTTATCAAAGCATGCAAGGGCATGTGACTAGACTCCATCTTGTGTGCTGATAATTTTCCACAAACTGAGTCTAAGAGCTTTCCCTCCACAGGGCAAAAGCTATAAAAGGCCCTGGAATCATCTCCATTTTGCCTCTTTCCTGCCCTAATTTCTGGACTATGGACTTATACTAATGGGAGCATTCTAACCAAGGGACAGAGAACCTTCCAAATCATTTGGAAGCAACCAGAGACTTGACTTAAGCCAGCAGTTTATTCCATGACTGCTGCAAGCCTGATCCACGATCTTTGCAATTATTGTATGTATTTGATTTCTTTAACCAATTTTAATTCACCTTTCTTTCTTTTCTTTTCTTTTTATAAATAAACCTTTAGATATTAGATACTAAAGGATTGGCACCAGCATGATTATTGGGTATGTGGCTGGTCCTTTGGGATCAGAAGAACCCTTTGGTTAATTAAATTGGTTTTAAATAACCACTTATCATTAAGTCTAGTGGGTGTTGAATCCAGGACTGGAATACCTAAGGAAGCTTGATAGCCAGTGTGATGAGACAGGAGTTTACTTTTGTTGCTGGTTTGGTGTATCTTATGGAAGAATAACCACCAGTTTTTGGGGTGTATCTGCCCTATTTCTCAGGAGCTTGTCCTGAATTTGGTATTCTCAGTTGTGACCTACTAAGGCACCATGACAATGACTAAGGAGTCTGTGATAGTGAGGAAAAGACTGGGAAAGTACAATCAGACAAAATATTATCATAAAGGAGCAAGACCTCTTCCACTGCTAAAAAATAATAGATTCACTGAGCATTTGGCAAGATGGACACTGGCCAGAGAGAGTTCCTGTGATCAAAGAGGTGTCACCTTGCAAGCAAAGCTGCCCACTAAGAAATGTGTCGGCTTCCAGCTGGAATCCTTTTCCCCCTTGCTTCTGACAAGCATCTTTGTAAGTCCCTTTAATACCTTTGAGGAAACAGCTGGCACCCCAGTAGCTTGGCTACATACCTTCGGGTATTTGGCAAGAGCTGCCATCATCTGATATAGCTCTAATGGATTTCTCCTGGGCAAAGAGTAGCCAGGGCTAGAGCTCTACAGTTGTCTGTGAACCCCTGACACTCCAGACTAGTGTTGAAAATAGGGGTTGAAAATAGATTTAGCAGCCTTTCTGCTTTGGATGCACTTGAGATATTGTCTCAATGCATTACTCTCCAAGACAGCAGCAACTGAAATAGTAGATGCCATGGTTTTAAAAAAAACCACCACCACCTTTGAGTGACACACAGATCAAACGCCATGACCGATTCCAGGGAATCTGAAGTTGCTTGTTTATAGAATCATAGAAGATTAGGATTGGAAGAGACCTCAGGAGGTCATCTAGTCCAACCCCCTGCACAAAGCAGGACCAATCCCAACTAAATCATCCCAGCCAGGGCTTTGTCAAGCCAGGTGTGACACAAAGCTAGAAAAGGTTAAAAATCCTGAAAAATAAATAACCCTCAAAAGACATGTGAGGAGATAATGTTTGTGTTTTTGTATATTTACATAGGTATGAGTAGGGTCAACAATGTAATCAACAGTCCCTGTCTATGCTGTATTCTGATCATTCAGAGGTCAAAAGAACATCCTATCATTTAAATGAATTGTAAACACGGGATATCTCGGTATTCATCTCTCTTTGAAATGTACTGTGAATGGTGGAGGAACAAGTAAATGGCCTTGTTAATTCTGTAGCTAAGTACTGGTGATGGATCTCCTTCAAAGTCATGCTATTTACTTTTTGAACTCCCAACTTGTCAAAAGACATGAAATTGTATAAAAGATCCTTGGGTCCTGATTCTGTCATCTCAGATCTGCTTAGGCCCTGTCATAAATATAAAGGGAAGAGTAACCACCTTTCTGTATACAGTGCTATAAAATCCCTCCTGGCCAGAGGCAAAACCATTTCACCTGTAAAGGGTTAAGAAGCTAAGATAACCTCGCTGGCACCTGACCCAAAATGACCAATGAGGGGACAAGATACTTTCAAATCTGGAGGGGGGGGGGAACAAAGGGTTTGTCTGTGTGATGCTTTTGCTGGGAACAGATCAGGAATGCAGCCTTATAACTCCTGTTAAGTTAGTAAGTAATCTAGCTAGAAATGCGTTAGATTTCCTTTTGTTTAATGGCTGGTAAAATAAGCTGTGCTGGATGGAATGTATATTCCTGTTTTTGTCTTTTTGTAACTTAAGGTTTTGCCTAGAGGGATTCTCTGTTTTGAATCTGATTACCCTGTAAGGTATTTACCATCCTGATTTTACAGAAGTGATTCTTTTACCTTTTCTATAATTAAAATTCTTCTTTGAAGAACCTGATTGATTTTTTCATTGTTCTTAAGTTCCAAGGGTTTGGGTCTGTGTTCACCTGTACCAGTTGGTGAGGATTATTATCAAGCCTTCCCCAGGAAAGGGGGTATAGGGCTTGGGGGGATATTTTGGGAGAAGACGTCTCCAAGTGGGCTCTTTCCCTGTTCTTTTTTTAAAAAGCTTGGTGGTGGCAGCATACTGTTAAGGACAAGGCAAAGTTTGTACCTTGGGGAAGTTTTAACCTAAGCTAGTAAGAATAAGCTGAGGGGGTCTTTCGTGCAGGTCTCCACATCTCTACCCTAGAGTTCAGAGTGGGGAAGGAACCTTGACAGGCCCTGTCTACACTGGCAAGTTTCTGTGCAGTAAAGCAGCTTTCTGTGCTGTAACTCCTGAGGTGCACACACTGCCAAGCCACTTAGTGAGCAGAAACTGCACAGTTGTAGTGCTTTAAAAAAAAAATACCCCAACGAGAGGCGTAGAGCTTTCTGTGCCGGGGCTACAGTGCTGCGGTGCCAGTGTAGACACCGTGGTGATTACAGTGCTGTGATTGGCCTCTGGGAGGTGTCCCACAATGCCTGTTTCACCTCTCTAGTCATCAGTTTGAACTCTACTGCCCTGCCCTCAGGTGACCAACCATCATCCACACCCCGTAAATTCCTGTGGAAATTTGAAAGTCCCCTTCCTGTTTGCTTGGTGATGTGTGCAGTGGTCTCAGCACATCTTTCCAGGTGGCTATGCCTGCTCCACGCAACAGGTGATCCTCCCGCTTGGAGAAATGCCGAGCTGTTGGACCTCATCAGCATTTGGGGAGAGGAGGTTGTGCAGTCCCAGCTGCACTCCAGCTGTAGGAATTATGATACCTATGGACAGATGTCATGATGCGTGACAGAAAAGGGCCATGACTGGGACACATTGCAGTGAGGGTCAAAGTGAAGGCGCTGCGGAACGCCTCCCACAAGGCGCTGGAGGCAAACCGCTGCTCCAGTGCTATGCCAACGAGATGCCGGTTCTACCAAGAGCTGGACGCGATACTCGGTGGCGACCCCACCTCCACTGCAAAGACCACTGTGAATACTTCGATTGGCATGTGAGCCACCGAGAGTGGACTGAGCCAGGAGGAGGAAATCTTAGACGAAGAGCGGGAGGGTTACCCAGAGGCAGAGGATAACTTGGAGGCCAAAGATGCATGCAGTCAGGAGCTCTTTTCTACCCTGGAGGAGGCTAGCCAGTCACAGCTGTCGTATGTTGGCAAAGCACAAACAGGAGAGGAGGCCCCTGGTAACTGGATTTGATTTTGGGAATCACTGAAGCGAGTTGTTGCGGGCAGGAGGGTTGCAGAAAGCAGGCTTGTCTCCTGCTACATGCCTAGTCTGAGCAGGCAGAACAGGCTGTTGATACACTACCTGACTTCACGGGAATCTCCCTCAGATCTCCAAGAAACTCTCATGGAGATACTGGCAAATCCGCTGCCGCAGGTTCTTCAGCAGAGTTGCTTTGTTTCTTGCCCCATTAACGGTAACTTTCCCTCACCACTGTGCCATCACAAAGGGGGAGACCATTGCTGCACACAGGCAAGCTGCATAGGTGCCAGGGCGGAAGCTGCAGTCTTGGAGAAAACCCTCCCTTGATTCCCTGCTCACTGTCCACAGTGAGAGATCTTCCATAATGATCACATCCTGTGGAAAGTGTGGGGACAGGAATGATTATCAGGGCCCCCTTTCAGTGATGGTTCTCCCCAAGAGCCGCATGCCCAGTGCACAGCATGGTCCAGGAAGAGTGATTTACCCTGACCCTGCAGCTACTCACCATTTTGGGGGTCTTGTGGCTCATGTGTGCTTGCCTGGGGTCAGTCAGTTAGTGACAGGTGAGAGTACTGGCTGTGTTTTAAAGCACTGAATCAGTGTTCTCTGTGTTGCGAACAATACTGCTTCTGTAAAATGTTGCATTTAAACTTCACAGAGATGACCTTGGGAGCCCAGCCTCCCTCTTTATCAGCGGCTGAACGGCTGTGCAGAATTAGAAAGCGGCCAAGAAGAACTAAGGAGGACTTCTATGTGATGTTATGATGCACTCCACCGCTGAGAAACAGGAATTGAAGGAGTGGTGGGTCAGCGAGAAGAGGGACAGAAAGGAGAATGCATCATGCCAGAATGAAGCCACAGAGCAGCTCTTAAACATTATGGAGCGCCAAGCAGACATGCTCCAGGCGATACTAGCTCTTCAAACCAAGCACCTCCGCGTCCACCGTCCCCTGTAGTCGCTGTCGCAAAACTCATGCTCTCCCCAGACACTGCCAACACACTCTTATCAACCTCCTGGCTCCAGTCTATACCCATGGCATTCCACTCCTCCCCCCTCACAGTCCAGCACTGCGGACTCCCACTGCCCACTGCACTCAACACCCATCCCTCTGCAGTTTAGCCCTGCTGAAGTACAGTACCCACTGAATTATACTCCAAAGGAGAAGGTTGGAGATGATTCCTGGACATACACAAATCTTTAGCCATCCTGGGATCCCACCTCCTCCTGGGACCTTCCCATCCCCCTCACTGCTGATGGGGTTTTTTTGTTTGACTCTCTCCTCCGGTTGTTGTTTTTTAATGAAAGAATTGTGTTGGTTTGAAAGCAATTTTTATTCTATTAATTGAAAGCAAACAGAGCCTTGCAAAGCAACACACAATTATGTTAAACGTTCATATTGCATCGTCTGTACCAATCACAATCACCTCCTAGCATTGCAAGCACTGCACTCATGAGCATAGCAATAAATATTAGTGGCTTTCAGCTTCAAATTGCTGCCTCAAGGCATCCCTGATCTTTATGGCTCCGCGCTGCACCCCTCTAATAGCCCTGGTCTCTGGCTGTTCAAACTCAGCCTCCAGGCACTGAGCCTCTGTGGTCCAGCCCTGAGTGAAGCTTTCACCCTTCCCGTCACAAATATTATGGAGCGTACAGCACGCAGCTATAAGTATAGGAATATTGTCATCAGCCACATCCAGCTTCCCATAGAGGCAGCACCAACGGGCCTTTAAATGGCCAAAAGCACACTCAACAGTCATTCTGCATGTGCTCAGCCTGTTTTTGAACTGCTCCTTTCTGCTGTCAATTTGCCCCGTGTATGGCTTCATAAGCCATGGCATTAAAGGGAGGCAGGATCTCCCAGGATCACAATGGGCATTTCAACTTCCCCTACAGTGATCTGGTGGTCCAGGAAGGAAGTCCCTGCTTGCAGCTTCCTGAACAGGCTAGGGTTCCGAAAGATGTGTGCATCATGCACCTTTCCGGACTAGCCTGCATTAATGTCTGTGAAGCGCCCACAGTGATCCACAAGTGCCTGGAGAACTATTGAGAAATACCCCTTGTGATTTAATGTACTTGGTGGCTAGGTGATCTGGTGCCAGAATTGGAATGTGCATGCCATCTAACGCCCCTCCGCAGTTAGGGAAGCCCATTTGTGCAAAGCCATCCACAATGTCAAGCACGTTGCCCAGAGTCACAGTCTTCCAGAGCAGGTTGCTATTAATGGCCCTGCACACTTCCGTCAACATGAGTCCAACAGTAGACTTTCCCACTCCGAACTGGTTAGTGACCGATTGGTAGCAGTCTGGAGTAGCTTCCACAGTGCAGTCGCCAAGCGCTTCCACAGTGCAATCGCCACGTGCTTCTCCAGCGGCAGGGCAGCTCTCATTCTCGTGTCCTTGTGCTGCAAGGCTGGGGCAAGCTCATCACACAGTCCCATGAATGTGACATTCCTCATCCGAAAGTTCTGCAGCCACTGCTCATCATCCCAGATGTGCATCACAATGTGATCCCACCACTCAGAGCTTGTTTCCCAAGGCCAAAAGTGGCGTTCCACTGTGGTCAGCACCTCCATAAATGCCACAAGCAATCTCGTGTCGTAGCTAGTATGCATGGCGAGACCAATGTCGCACTCCTCTTGCCTTTGTAGTTTAAGGAATAACTCCACTGCCACTCGTGACGTGTTGGTCACAGCGAGCAGCATATTGGTCAACAGTTCGGGATCCGTTCCTGCAGACTGAAGAGGCACAGGCAGCTGTCAGTGTGAACACACAACAGCGGTTTCCCTTCAGCGCTCTCTGAGCAGCGGTGTAACTCCTGGCACAGTAACTCTGCCAGTGCAGACATGCCCTAAGATACTGATTTGATTTCCCCTCTGTGCTCCTTCTTGTCTCTCCTTTGTGCCTGCTATAATGGCCCATGCTCCCCCCAGACTGACCCTTCACCTAGGTCACCATGTTATTAACTTACTCATGGGCTTTTGTCATCCCTTCAGACTGCCAGAGAAGATGCTGGACAGTCTGTGCTGCTGTTCCCCCACCTAAGGTATCAGCTCAGCTATTGATAGCTCCAATATCCCCATCCTTCCTCCCCATCTTTCCAGAGTAGAGAATGCAGTACCCTCAATTTGTAGCAAAGCTTGTTTCGTGGTGAAAGTTGAAGGCAGATCAGTATGTGCCAGAGTGGGCTTTTAGGACCCTTGTCAAACTTATACCACCAGAGGAAAGAGAAAATCAGTTTAATTTTCCTGCCTCTAATAATCTTCCCCCTTTCTCAGGCTATTTTTAAATTATCCCCGTCAGAGACAACTTGCCCCATGAACAATGCTTCTGAAGAGCAAACATTTTGTCTTTGGATTGGCCCATCTGGAAATAAATAGTATTGTCCAAAAACTATTATAAAAGGGGGGAGGATCCCCCACTTTCATCCCCATTCCCATCTGGGAATGGTAAAAATGGAAAAGTGTTGTGGCTTTTACTATACTCAGTATAGTAAACAAGAACAAAGGACACACTTCCAGAAAATGCAGTTAACGTGTTTACCAAGCGGTGTTGCCTCACGTCCTAATGATCCAT
Source organism: Natator depressus (assembly GCF_965152275.1). Lineage (NCBI taxonomy): Eukaryota > Metazoa > Chordata > Testudines > Cheloniidae > Natator > Natator depressus. The sequence continues at coordinate 119,330,652 of NC_134235.1, read as the reverse complement.
TCCCTCACCCCTTCCGTCCACAAGAACTTCTGGTCTTTATCACAAACCGAGGAGGACATTTTTGTGGAAGCTCCTACTTAAAATGTTGGCTGCCCAACACTGAGGCAGGTGGCAAGGGCATTTAGGCTAAAGAGTTCTTGAATGTTCAGCTGCTTCTGTAGCATGTGAATGTGAGCACATGGACCCAATCACAGCAATCTGATGCATGTGACCATACCTGAATGGAGCCGCATTTGGAGTCGCAGAGAATATGAATGCTATTTAAAAAACTGGAAGATTAATTTTGTAAAGCTAGCCTGTAGGAGAGATTGTGAAAATGTAATGGAATAATATCCAACTCTTACATACCAAAAGTCATGAAAAACGGGAGAGATTCCAGAGGACTGGAAAAGGGCAAATATAGTGCCAATCTACAAAAAGGGAAAGAAGGTGGTGGAAGCAACTTGATTGCTGAGCAGCTCTTCACTGACTGCAGTGTGCGCGCTTGGGGAGTGGAGGAGCATGAAAGGTGCAGAGAATTGGGACCTAGCATAGCTTATTGTTTCAAACCAGCCCTAGTTGGAGGTAGGCCTATTAGATCATCTAGTCCATTCCCCACGCAGTGTAGGATTGTTCCTTAGTGTGTTCTCTGGTGCTTTATTTGAAAAGTCATAGGCAATGTGGTTTGGGAAGATGACTCCAGTTTAGCAGATCTCACTATTGAGAAGAATTGGCCCCTTTCAATATATTGTCTGTAAAATTAAAGTTCGATAAGAAAAGAGGAAACATGCAGACTTTTTAAATAAGATCTTTTGAACAGTCACATAAAACTGTAGTGAGTGGGCCAGAAAATGCTACTGCTGTCACTTACACATCTGCATAAATCTATGTAAAAATTAGACCTGGGAAAGAGCTGCTGGGATTTGATTTGCACATAGTTATAGCTGTCTTTAAAAAGGTGTGTTTATGGAATGCTATGAAAAAATCAGTGTTATAGTTTGGGAAATGTGGGAATGTTTTTGTATTGCATTTTGTGTTGTAAAAAAGTAGGTCAGGTACCACAAAATGTAACGCCTGCTCTGTAAGTTCTTCAGCAAGTTCAGCCAAATGTTCTATGCTCACCAGTTGTTGCTAAGAAGCAAAACCTTTTTGAGTCAAGGAACACTTTAGCCTTGTCCAAATAAGTAAAAATAGACTAGGTGCCATCAAAAATAACCGACAATTCTGAAAGATAAAACACAACCACAGCCAGTATTTGAAAATTCAGGTTTCAACATAATCAGATACATGCCTCCTGAGCTGAGTGGCTTGAAACACATATGAGAAGGGGTAGCAATGGTTCCTTGAATAAAGAGCCCATTTTTCTTCTCTACAACATCATCAAAATGGGTTTCTTGTCAGCCAAAAAGAATGAAGCAATGAGAAGGTGGCAGAGAGTGAGGGACTGACCATTTTCAAAGCTCACTGTTGTATCCAGCAAGGTGGAGATAGCTACCCCAGTTTGTGTTTGTAAGTTTGTTCCTAGGTGGGTCCTGTAGCTTGGAGTTCCTACAATTCCCAGGAGGCACCAGAGAAGGAGAAGAATGAGAGCGAGAGAGAGAAGGGAAGGAAGAATGTGAGCGCTGTGAAAGAGTGAAGGGAATAAACCTCACCTTTGCTGTTATCAAGTTTTCTGAGTTTTCCTCAAAGGGGTTCAGGTACAAAACAAATTGGCAATGAGCATAAGACAATCGGAGAAATAGAACTCTAATTTAGCCAAGCAACTCATGATTCCTGCTGTTGTGATCTGCTGTTCCTGCTCCCAGGATAACTCCACAGGCCTAAAGCCTGCTGTTCTCTGCAACTGTAGCTTGCTGAGAAGAGAAATTTAAAGGGGCAGTGCCTCTTTTGTCATAGTTTTCAGAGTAACAGCCGTGTTAGTCTGTATTCGCAAAAAGAAAAGGAGTACTTGTGGCACCTTAGAGACTAACCAATTTATTTGAGCATAAGCTTTCGTGAGCTACAGCTCACTTCATCGGAGTATGCATCCGATGAAGTGAGCTGTAGCTCACGAAAGCTTATGCTCAAATAAATTGGTTAGTCTCTAAGGTGCCACAAGTACTCTTCTTTTTGTCATAGTGCTTCTTTTTTGTCATGAAGACGATCAGTTCCAAGATGTGTGAATGACGTCTCATGATAAAAGTCCTTACCTAAAAGAAAACTGCAGAAACTGCTCAATGAGTGGAAAGCGCCATCTACTGTGCTAAGTCACTGTCCACAACACCAGATGTCTTCCAGCCTGCAGAGGTTAATGCAGTCCAATAAAAGTCTGCTACTTGCAAAACTCCTAAGTCTATATCCACGGTGCCTTTATCCTTCTACACATCACATTGCTACCAATGCTACAGATGCAGTGACCTTGGTCACAAGGTAGACTTTCAAGGGTGAGTGCCAAGAAATCAGTAAACAAGAAGTGCAACAAAAAAGAACATTTTGCTAAAGTCTGTAAGTCTGCCGTCATTGTTGTGTCTGGAGTTCTCACAGATAAGGATGATGGCAAACTGAACGTTACAGGAGATCACCACACCACTGCACGCTGCCAAGAGCAAGACAACTGCCATGAGATGAGCATATCAGTGGGTTCTGGTTCACCTTACGCTATCATTCTCAACCAACTGTATGCTGCGCTATATGCCAGCTCCCAAAGTGAGTTGCATCCTCCAGACATATACCCTGGAGGGTATAGTGGATCTCCCATCCCCATCAGTAGCTATTTTACAGGTACCCTTGAGTACAAAGGCCATAATGCCCAAAGGAAAATCTATGTGGCCCAAAAGGGAGTTTCTGTGACATATTGGGAGGACTTCCTGGTTCTTGCCAGGAGGTACCCTCTGCCCTTCCAGCAGGAAGTTTCAGCACTGACTGAAACTGGGAGCACAAGGCAAGAAGAGAGGAGGCTGCTGGACTGTAATGCTGTTCTGTTTCTCCTTACAGAATAAATCTTTGTTTCTGGTGGTTTGTCTGGTCTGACGTGAATATGCACTGACACACAATGCAGAGCACATAGAGGCACCTCAGGCTCATTTTCCTAAAGTTGTGTAAAAAGCCACAAGGGAGACTTACCTTATCTTGAATCTTAGGCACTGACTCCATGGCTGGTCTGGGGCTGGAGCACCCACGGGGGAAAATTGGTGGGTGCTCGGTGCCCTCCTTTCAGCACCTCCCCCAGCACCTCCTGCCCACCGGTGGGCCCCTCCGATCAGTGCTTCCCCCTCCCACCCACCACAATCAGCTGTTTTGCAGCATGCAGGAGGCTGGGGAGGGCGGAGTGAAGGAGCGAGGACCCAGCATGCTTGCGGGGAGGGGATGGGTGGGGGTGGGAAGACATTGGGCAGGGGTGGGGCCTGAGGGGAGGGGTGGAGCCTGGGGCAGATCTGGGGGTTGAGCACTCCCCAGCAGAATGGAAAGTCAGCGCCTGTGTCTTGAACAACTTCATACTGGGCCAGCGAACAAGAGGCGGGGTTACACAATGAAACTATTCATGAACGTGTTAAGAACAGACAGGATGTAGATCTTAAGAAAAGTGCTGAACCTAAAAAAGTTTCAAACTGTAGATTTTGTTTGTGTGAAGCTGCCATATCGAGTCAAAAAAGGACATTCAAGATATTCGTGTCTTTTGCAAATAACAGAAATCTTAGGAGATGTATTAATAGATGGAAAGAAATGGAACACTTCAAGATTGTCTGCAACTCATCAGCCAGCAGCTGAAGAAGAGAGTGTCGATTTTCACCTTGGACCAGAGAACATCGGTGACACTGATAGTGATGATAGACAATCTATAGCTGTAGGAATTGCTCCACCACCTACTCTTGTTCCTGACTCATCAGGTATTAGGAGAAGTGTGAGACAAAGGAGACTGCCTAAAAAGATTGGAAGATTTTGTTACTGGACTCAAGTGACAGATTGGAAAGTGACTGTTTAAAGTTTTATAATGGTTATTCTCAAGGGGAAGTGTGTGTTTTAGCTAGAGAGGTGCAGAAAGCTACACTTTATAGTAAGTTTGTTTCTAGATCATTCTTGTAGCTTTAAGTCCAGGAACTACAATTCCCAGGATGCACCAGTGGAGGAGGCAGCGAGACCGGGAAAAAAGGAGAAGGAAAGGAAGAACGTGAGCTCCGTGAGTCAGTGAAGGGAATAAACTGTACCTTTGCTGTTATCAAGCTTCCCACCAAGTCTTCCTCAAAGGGGTTCAGGTACAAAAATCACTTCACATATCTGCATAATGCTGTGGAATCCAAGATACCCTGTCCACATAATCAGCTGGGTCAAACAATGTCCAGTGTATATCTTTATGGAGCATAGATACCAAACGCCATTGTTCATGTAACTATGATGCCTATTTTGTGTACAGCACCTTGAAATGTCTATGAAGCAGCCATTTTGTTGTCAAAATTACTGCAACTTCTACAGAGTAGAGACACACACACACACACACACACACATTCACACGATGCTCTCTTGTGGAGTCTTCCCCTTTATTCTTAATTGTTGTTTTCCTTAATCTAAAATAAAAGCTATTTACACCAAAAGTATATGGTCTACTCCTTGTGTTTGAGGAAAGCTCATCAGTGCACAAAGTTATCTCAGATAGCCGAGACATCGACTGTTGCAATGCATTAGCAGACACACACCGTACCCCGTGATGCATCCCACTCTAGAATAACCCCTATGGGTCTCAGGTCATATAGGATCTGCAGGTGAATTCCAGCTTCGTGAAAAGGTTGAGCCTCCAGCATTGCTAATTCCAAATGTTCCAAAAAATCATAAGTAAGGCCTTAACGAAACATGAGATAAGCTTAATCATGGGAATATATAACCCTAAATAATTAGGTTCTCCCTCATTTGCCTTTTGGTTTTTGAGCCTTTAGGGTGCCCTTTGATGACATTTTTAAGCTTTTCTTGGCAGCCTGAGGGCAAGAAGCATCCTTTCTTTTTAGATGAGTGCTAAGGTTCTCACGTAATCAAGGGACCTCAGGAGCTGAAACTTCAAAAAGAAGCATCAAATATTGTGGGACTCATGATAAAACTGCAGAAATTGGCAATACTGGGCCTCTCTTTGGCTGCTTCCCCATGAATGTGTGAGAAGAAGCCTGAATATGAATTTGATTTTCAAAAAGCTTCGAGTTTTTGCTTTCTTAGGTGTTATTAGTAGTAAAAAAAAAAAAAAAAAAAAAAAAAAAAAAAGTAAAATTGAAGATATCTTGTCAATGTTGATACTGCCCCTTTAAATGATATAACTATGCATGGTGTAGATTACACAATAATTTATATTCTATTACTGGTGTGAACTATGTACTGTAATTACACTTTGGGCCCTAACATTTTCAAGAGCTAATGAGAGGAATTTTATCATCATGCCAATGGGGACAACTCTCTAGTTACTATATAACTGAGACATTTGGACAACTTAGAAGTGACAAGGGTGTTATTTCCTAGTTAGTGCCTTAGAAAACTGAAATTATTTACAACAGTGGCAATCAATATGTTTCAGAGTAGCAGCCGTGTTAGTCTGTATTCGCAAAAAGAAAAGGAGGACTTGTGGCACCTTAGAGACTAACAAATTTATTTGAGCATAAGCTTTCGTGAGCTACAGCTCACTTCATCGGATGCATTCAGTGGAAAATACAGTGGGGAGATTTATACCCACAGAGAAAATGAAACAATGGGTGTTACCATACACACTGTAACCAGAGTGATCACTTAAGGTGAGCTATTACCAGCAGGAGAGTGGGGTGGGGGAAACCTTTTGTAGTGATAATCAAGGTGGGCCATTTCTAGTTGACAAGAACGTCTGAGGAACCGGGGGGGGGGGGATGGGATAGTTTTACTTTGTGTAATGACCCATCCACTCCCAGTCTCTATTCAAGCCTAAGTTAATTGTATCCAGTTTGCAAATTAATTCCAATTCAGCAGTCTCTTGTTGGAGTCTGTTTTTGAAGTTTTTTTGTTGAAGGATTGCAACTTTTAGGTCTGTAATCGAGTGACCAGAGAGATTGAAGTGTTCTCCAACTGATTTTTGAATGTTATAAATTCTTGACGTCTGATTTGTGTCCATTTATTCTTTTATGTAGAGACTGTCAGGTTTGGCCAATGTACATGGCAGAGGGGCATTGCTGGCACATGATGGCATATATCACATTGGTAGATGTGCAGGTGAACAAGCCTCTGATAGTGTGGCTGATGTGATTAGGCCCTATGATGGTGTCCCCTGAATAGATATGTGGACACAGTTGGCAACAGGCTTTGTTGCAAGGATAGGTTCCTGGGTTAGTGGTTCTGTGGTGTGTGGTTGCTGGTGAGTATTTGCTTCAGGTTGGGGGGCTGTCTGTAAGCAAGGACCGGCCTGTCTCCCAAGATCTGTGAGAGTGATGCGTGGTCCTTCAGGACAGGTTGTAGATCCTTGATGATGCGTTGCAGAGGTTTTAGTTGGGGGCTGAAGGTGACGGCTAGTGGCGTTCTGTTATTTTCTTTGTTGGGTCTGTCCTGTAGTAGGTGACTTCTGGGTACTCTTCTGGCTCTGTCAATCGATATATTGTATTTGCTAACACTGCATTTCACTGTTATGGCCACGGAAATCAAGAATCTTTAATAACCTAGACTTTACAATTTTAAAATGTTTGTTTCTTGATGGAGTCTCCTTTTCTTATTGTGAACAATAATGTGTGCAGGGAATTTACTTTATACCTGTAAAGTGTATTTTATTATATTGAAATGAAATTGATTTAGCCATTGTAGTGGCCTCGAGTGGTCCCCCGACTCATGCCTCTTATCCGTCCTGTTCTGCCCCTCAGCTTCCAGAGCAAGGGGCGGGCCCAGCATGGCTCTTCCCACCAGGGGGCGGGGAGTGGTTCCTCCCTGTCAGCATCAGAGGGAGGCCAGTCCATCCTGCTACAGCCATTCAGAGTTCAAGAACGCTGTAAAATTACTGATATAGTTTCTTCTCAGTTATGTAGTTCCCTGCACTCTGATTTGCATACGATTAAGGAGTCAGGATTTATTTATATTAGGATAAGGTTATTGCTTTGTAAATAGGGTGGATTCTCAAGTTACGGGAGTCAACTTTGTGATCCTATATAGCACCTTCCATCTGTGGATCTCAAAGCACTTTGCAAATCTTAAAGGTGACTTGAAAAGGAAAAGAACAAAACATTAGGCTTCTGACCGAGTCTATCCTTGAAAACTGTATTATTGACTGGAGAACCAGTGAATTAATGACAAGAATTATGAGGGTGAAAGCTGATCAAGTGAGAGGGGAAGGGGGTTTTTAGTGGGACTGTTCAAACCTGTTTTCTTTGTGGGTTTTTTTAACACCTATTTAACTTAAATGAGTAGCATGTTGGAGGAAGGCAGCCTTTATTATATGTTCTTCCTGGCTACCTCTTTGGTTTATTATTTATGTATTTACTTTTCCCGGCACTCATCCTCATCGCGTGTGAGAAAGGAGTTAATGGTGAGAGGGGAAAAAGAAGACCTGTGTGTGTGTGTGTGTGTGTGTGAGAGAGAGCGAGCTTTAAAATACACAAATACAATTTAATTAATTAACAAATTAGTTATTGGGTATGAGGATTATGATGATTAATCTTTCCTAAATAGCAACTGGGACTAGGGATGCAGACTGAAAGGACCAAAGATAGATGGGTTGATGGGGTGTAAGGGAATGAAAAGTTCAGGTAACCAACTTTGTTGTGGTATATTATTCTGTGTAGAAGCTGTAGTGAATCAGAATGTATATTGTAATTAGAAATAAGCATACAGTCATCAAGTGAATCTGCCATTATGGGCCTGATTCAAAGCCCACTGAACTGAATGGGAGACTTTCTTTGACTTCAGTGGGCTTCATGATTGTCTACTGTTGGATGTGAGTATTGTATTATTGTTATTGAGAAATTGCCACTGGTGGTTGGTCACTAGAGCATCCCATTGTTCTGGATGGCTGAGATGGCCCCCTTTCAGTACGATTCTCTTTAATCTGTAGTAAATACAGAATATTATGTAAATGAACAGTATTCAAAGGAAGGAAAAAAATCACAGGAAAACATTAGTGACAAGATTCTCTGCTGTTCTGAAGCAACTCTCTCACTTTTTCTAAAGTAGGCTGCATAAGTATTGATTTTCCCTGGGTATGCCCTCCATTCATTTGCACAGACATGATAAATGTGCTTCAGAATTAGAGATCAATCTTACTTTCCTGCATAGTGAATATATACACATTTCGGAGTGCATGTAGATAATGCAAATTCTCAATTCTCAAGCCTACCACTTAATCATTGAGTTATGTAAGAAAAATGTTATTCTTAGCTATTCAATATTTTAAAATATATTTGCATTAATCCCAATAAAAACCATTTAAAATGTATTCAAATCACATTTCAATTATAATTATCATGCCAAAGTTTCCTGTATTTTCCCTTTATATTTATTCATCTTATTTTTTATAAAATACTCTGTTTTCGTGAAGTTGTAACCTGAAACATTAATATAACCACGTTGCTTTACTACCCCTTCTCCCTTAACCCTGTTGTGGTTTCTATTGGTTTGAGGCCATGGGCAGCCATCCTTGACTCCATCCAGCACACCCTCTCACCCTCTATTATTCTCCCTCTTATATAACTCAAACACAAGGGAATCTTCAATGAAATTGAAAGGGAACAAATTCAAAATTGATAAAAGGAAATACTTATTCACAGAATGACATACCAGAACTCGTTGCTACACAATATCACTGAGGCCAAGATCTTAGCAGGATACAGAAAAGGACTGGATAACAAACATATCCAGAATTACAATAATAAATATTATTTAAAAAAAAACCAAGAGTTTTTAAAGGGATAGACACCCTCATGCTTCAGGGCATAAGCCAACCTCCAACTACAGTTGTTTTGGAAGAAATATTTTGTGGGCAGCTCATCCCACAATTGCAGGGGGGGTTTTCACCTTCCCCTGAAGCAAATGTCACTGTTGGTGACAGGACACTGAACTAGAAGGACCAGTGGTCTGATCCAGCAGGGCAATTCTTATTTTTCTGAATAGAAAGGCATAGTATTTTTTCTTTCTGAATACTGACATTCTTCAGATTTATCGAAGTGTGAGCAAACATGTGACTACACCCATGTACTTTGCAATCCCTCATTGTGCTCTAGAGTCTGCACTGACTTCCAATCTATTTGTGAGTGCAACTCAAATTGCTGATTTGATCTGTAAAGCTCTTCATGGTTTTTATTCTGTGTTCTTAGAGATTGCGAGTGAAATACTGGTCACGCTGAAGTCAATGGGAGTTCTGTCATTGACTTCAGTAGAGCCAGGATTTCCCTCTGCCTTTCTCATGTGTTACTGTGGAAGTTCAGAACTGGGACATGCAAACTAACAGCCCCCAGGTTTGACTGTCAGGGGGCTGAAGCAGAAGATTCCTAGGGGAGGACTCTGATTCGGAATTTTACTCCTCCAGCCTCTCTTGGTTCAATAAAGCTAGAATGTGTTGCCTTATCTATTTATGAGGCTCTGAGAGGGTTGCTCGAGGGGTTTCTGGGAAGCTGTATGTATGGGGGGATGTTAATTGCTTTATTGTCATTAACTGGTGTATTGATAGTTAGAATTTTTGTACTTTGATTTTTATTTAATTCACCTAAGTATGAATCAGAAAGAATCAGAATTGACGGAGAACAGGTAACGCATCTTCTCTTCGCTGACAACTAATACTAGCGAAGGACACAGCAGAACTGGAAAACAAATTGCAGCAACTGCAAACACTTTCACATGACATTGGGTTGGAAGTGAACACGTTGAAGATGAAGTGGATGCGGAATGAGCATAAGGAATTATTCATAAGGAATCACCACTGTAAATGGGAAAGAAATCATGGACAAATATATTTACCTGGGTCAGCAGCTGAGCAGAGACAACTCATTCGAAGGGGAATGCAGTAGGAAGAGAAAGGCGGGGTGGGCAAGTTTCAACAAAATAAAGACGTCTCTAACAGATGATGAACTGCCCATGAAGAAAAGGAAAGAACTGTTGAACTCCACTGTTGTGCCAGCAGTGATATACAAAGCAGAAAGCTGGTCAACGACGAAAGCGGAGGAAGAAAAATTTGCGGTCACCCAGAGAGCAGTGGAAAGGCGAATATGTAAGATATCACTCTGTGATCATATACCGAATGAGGAAATCGGAAGGTGTACAGAGGTGACCGATGTAGTGCAGGCGATGTATGACACAAAGCGAAGATGGGTGGGTCATGTAGTCCGCAGGCAAGACAGTAGGTGGATAACCCGCATTAGTGACTGGATCCCCAGAGACCACAAGTGATCGCTGGGCAGACTGAAAACGTGCTGGGCCAATCCCAGGAGAAAACTCTTTGGCCAGAAATGGAAAGAACGTGCTCACAACAGAATAGAATGATGTGGTGTCGACTTGTGTTCGTGGAGGGAGGGACGAGGACAAGTTGGACAAAGGTGAAGTATGAATATTGTTTGATATTTAAGTACCTTTTAATAAGGTGTATATTTTATGTGCTTAAGCAGCTAAATAAAAATAACTTTTGAAAATGAACTAACTGATGCATTTTGTCCATGCTTTTAGTTAATTATTGTAGAAGCAGTTGGAGGCGGGTGATAGGCACCTTGTACAAACGGAAAACAATAAATAAACATTTAGAATTTTTTCCTTCAACTGTGCCCACTCTCACATCAAAATTTACTCTATTCAGACTTAAAATATGGGAATTTCTAAATTTAGTCTCTTATCACAAATCCTCTTTTAGCACTAGAGACTGTGACATGAATTATTTAAAGAATTTGCTTAATGGAAGCTTGTGATGCTATAGTGAAAAACTGCCAAATACTGTGGGTCATTCCAAACTTGTTAATGGTCGCTGTTCAGGTTTATCGCTGATGCTGAAACCAACTGTTTGAGTCATTGTGTTAGGTTATAGCTTTCTGAATCCACACTAATCCTGTTAGATTTATTAATGATGAATTTGTACTTCAGGGAGTTGTACAGTTCTGGAACACAACAGAAGTTTGAACAAGCAAATACCAACCTAAGGGGAAAATACTTGAAAGGGGGGGAAAGGGCATTATAAGCTTTTGGAGGAGAACCTTTTAATTTTTTAACATGCAATGTGGAACAAAACTTTTTTTCCCTTTTTAAATAAACAAACAAATCTGTACTTAAAGACAGGAGAGTGGATGGCTGGGTAAGAGGATTAGTGAAAACTTTCTACTAATTAATCTTTCAGCTCTGAAGTCTGGTTTTGAGATTAATCCAGCACAAATTATAAACAAAATCTTTAATAAATGTTGCTTTCATTTTAAGAATACTTACTGTAATAATTTGGAATATTTGATATACCATCGAACATACTCCTGTAGTTTATAAGGCTAGGTGGGTTTTTTTTCTGAATTTGTTTCTGTGGGTGCTGTTTTTAATAGCATCACAACTCACCATCAGCTGCTGTCTCGAACAACACAATGGAAAAATTTAAAAGAGGCCTGATGTTTTATTTGTAGCTCTTTAAATCTCTCCCGACACATGTGATGTGACGCTGTTCCTAGTGCTGATAAAGGATCAACATCTTTGTGCTGGGAGTGACAGATATAATCAGAATAAGTTGGGGCCTTCTTAAATTTGCTAATGCATCCACACTTCTGAACTACTTCATGATAAAGCTAACACAGTATTACAAAGAATTATATATTAACAGTCTAGCACAATTTGGAAAAATACAATTCACAATGCTGATTATTTAGGAATTCCTTGTCCCATTGAAAACTATATGATCTAGCTACACCAAGGAGCAACTTCAAATACTGGTCTTAGCCTCAAACTGGTCCTGCAGTTCCCGTGACTGGTGGGAACTGCGGGACATTGCAGAAGCAGCATCCTCCATTCTTGGGTTAGAGGGAGCCTTGCATTACTTAACAGAGACCCCAATAATCAGAAATGACAATGATGAGCCTCTCTATGGAGCCCTATCCAGCCTGCCAAGTCAGAATGAAGTTAGTGACGTGGGCCCAGATCCTTAAATGTATTTAGGTTCCTAACTTCCATTGAAATCAAGGAGTCTAAAAACCTTTGAGGATCTGGGCACTGGTTCCAATTCAAAGAGCAGAGTCAAGAGCCACATATTCACTCTCTCCTATCTAGATTTCACAAATGAGAAACAGAGGGCCTGGAATCTACTCCCAGGTTTGAAACTGACTCACTGTGTGACCATGGGAAAGTAGCTTAACCCGTATTTTGCCATTTTCCCCATTTGTAAAATGGAAATAATTATGCTTATCCATCCTTTGGTAAAATGCTTTGAGATCTACAGATGAAAACTTACTATTGTAAGATAATTGGGTTTTTCAGCCTGGAAGAGGCTGTGGATTTGAAAAGTTGGGCAACCATTGCCAGAAATTATTGTAGGGGTTAGAAACAGAAAATAAATACCAAACAAAATTTCATGATCTCCCCCACTCCCTAAAGATACAAATGCAAGTGTAGAGCATTATATAATATATGGCCTAATTCTTTTAGTCCCCAATTCAAGAAAGCATCCCTATTGAGGCATGGCTCTTAAGCTGATGCTCAACTTTAAGCAAATATTTAAGATTACATATGTTCTTACCTGCTTTCCTGAATAATTATGGACTTATGCACTTCCTTAAGTACTTTTCTAAATTGGGGCATTAGACTATTGATAACACCTTTCATATGAAAACATTGAATTGCATTTACAAAAAAAAAAGACATTAAATTGCTTTATTTTATATATATATTCTCATCCTTTCCCTACTTCTTGGATTATTTTCACTGTTGAAAATGCTTTGTCTTCCGTTGCAACATGTTAACACTTAAGCAAGCCTCTTGCCTCTTTCTCTTTAGGGAAATTCTCTTTCTCTAGCAAAAATAGGCTATTAAAAAACAGAGCTGAACAAGGCTCCAGATACCTTAGTACAGAGCTGCTGAATATTAAGTCCTCCTTTCTGAACTAGATGTTATTTCTTAGCTCCCATATTTTACCTTTTTCCCCCTTCACACATTAACTGGGATCACTTCAATGTTTTCCCCCAACCCTTCATATCCCTCCCATTCTTAAATATAGATGCTCATTAGCAGCAGTAATAAAACCTACTTACAGCAGGGAAACTATGAATATGATCTGTAAGTGTTCACCTGCTTTTGATCCAGCACTGACTCACCAGTAAAGTTTTATTTATTCAAAGGTTGGAGAATGAGCAACACTTGCTCAATGAAGGCACAGTATTATACCATTTTTAAATTTAGTATTTAAAAATGAAGAAATAATTGCATATTCCATATAACAATAAACTTCTTTTTTAAATGTAGTAAGTTATCAAACTAATTATTTAATAAGGACTACATAATATATACTATTCTGTTCCAATGGATAAAAAGACAGGATTGAATTGCAAATCAAGACATTCATTTTAGCTAAAACTAAGAACTGTACAATTGCAAGTGCTGGAGGTTTAATAGAGTCAACACAACAAAGTGGCATTGAAGTGAGTTGACTGTGGGCTACATTCTCCCATCTATTTCTGCAATCAAAGAGGAGCCAAACCCCTAGAAACCAACTGGTGCCCCTACTATGCCCTCCTATAGGTGTACTTTAGTTTCAGGGCTCCATACAGATTTGTGGGAATCAGAGAGTAGCTGCTGTACTGCAGACTTCATAGATAGCTGAATGGGAGTTGATACTACTCCAAGCATAACTGATATGGCTGGGTCCCCTCCCGAGGTGCTACTGTGCAGCTACAGAATGCAGCTGATGGCAGCAAGCCTTATATAGCCATGCTACCACAGCAGAGGTAGGCCAATAGGGAAGTGCAGAGAGTATCTCGGGCCTGGTCTACACTTAAAAGTTAGGTTGACTTGGCTATGGTATCCAGGGGTGTGAATAATTCACACCCCTGCGTACTGTAGCTATGCTGATGTAACCCCTGGCATTGACATGCCTTTTGGCTAAGATCAAGTGTAAGTAGTCTCTTGGCCTATCTAAGGCCGTGATCAAGTGTCTTTCTTTTGGCCTCGAGATGAAAACCTTGTCTGTGTCTCTTAGACCTTGAAGTGAAAAAATTATCTTAGCTATAAGAAAAGGAGTACTTGTGGCACCTTAGAGACTAACCAAATTGGCCTGAGGGCCACATCTGAGTATGGAAATTTTATGGTGGGCCATGAATGCTCACGAAATTTTGGGTTGGGTGAGGGAAGAGGTGAGGGCTCCGGCCGTGGATGTGGGCTCTGGGGTGGGGCCAGAAATGAGGAGTTCAGGGTGTGGGAGGGGGCTCCAGGCTGGGGCAGGGGCAGGGGATTGGGGTGTGGGTGAGGGGGGTGAGGGCTCCGGCCTGGGGTGCGGGCTCTGGAGTGCAGGAGGGTGGGACCGAGGGGTTTGGAGAGTGGGAGGGGGATCAGGGCTGGTGCTTACCTCAAGCAGCTCTCGGAAGCAATGGCATGTCTCCGCCCCTCTGGCTCTTACGCAGAGATGTGGCCAGGCAGCTCTGTGCTAGGACTAGGACTTTTCATCTTGGAAAAAAGGAGACTAAAGGGGGATATGATAGAGATATATAAAATCATGAGTGGTGTGGAGAAAGTGAATAAGGAAAAGTTATTTACTTGTTCCCATAATATAAGAACTAGGGGCCACCAAATGAAATTAATGGGAAGCAGGATTAAAACAAATAAAAGGAAGTTCTTCTTCACACAACGCACAGTCAACCTGTGGAACTCCTTGCCTGAGGAGGTTGTGAAGACTAGGACTATAACAGGGTTTAAAAGAGAACTGGATAAATTCATGGAGGTTAAGTCCATTAATGGCTATTAGCCAGGATGGGTAAGGAATGGTGTCCCTAGCCTCTGTTTGTCAGAGGGTGGACATGGATGGCAGGAGAGAGATCACTTGATCATTACCTGTTAGGTTCACTCCCTCTGGGGCACCTGGCATTGGCCACTGTCAGCAGACAGGATTAGGGTGACTAGATAGCAAGTGTGAAAAATGAGGACGGGGTTGGGGGGAAATAGATGCCTATATAAGAAAAAGCCCCAAAAATCGGGACTGTCCCTATAAAATCGGGACATCTGGTCACCCTAAACAGGATATGGGGCTGGATGGACCTTTGGTCTGACCCAATATGGCCATTCTTATGTTCTTATGCCCTGCCCACAGGCGCTGCCCCTGCAGCTCCCCAAATTGGCCCCTGGCTGCCCCTACACATAGGAACCAGAGGTGGAACATGCTGCTGCTTCCGGGAGCCACACGGAGCAAGCCCCCAACCCCACTCCCCAGCAGGAGCTCAAGGGCTGGATTAAAACATCTGAAGAGCCAGATGCGGCCCCTGGGCCAGAGTTTGCCCACCCCTTCTCCAGCAGATTTATCTCACTTTCACAGGCCTACTGTTCTCTTCCCACCAGTTTTTCTGTGGGAGGGTATACTATGTCCCCTCATTTTAATGTAGTTTTTAGTCACAATGATTTCATAATGATAAACTTAAAGTATTTTTTTTTTTTTTTCAAAGTGTTTCAAGTTCAGAAAATTTTTCATCAAAATTGCCAGATTCTGCTGGGAAGCCTCTAGATTGTGAATCATCCCCTTTCCCACTATTCCTTTTTATTGTTTAATAATAATAATCAATAAAAATATAGAAAAGCAAAGAAAATATTTCATCCACCTGTCCTGAGCTACAAAGATTAATCATGAGAGTATCGCAGTATAGCAGCAGTTAATCCCTATCAACATTTCCAATTCCAATTAAAAAAAAAAAAAACCTGGTAAGAGGAGAATTAAGGTTGTAAATATCTCTCAACTACTGGGAAATAAATCCTAAAGAGAACTGTGTGGTTTTCACTAAAGATACAAACATGCTTTTGCACCTGAATGAATTTTATAATGCAGTGGTAACCCAAACAACCTTAACTTTAATCCAGTCCACCCTGTGGACTTCAGTAGTTTGCTACAGTGAGATAGGCTGGTGCACCTCATTTTAAGGACCACAGTAATGTAGCCAGCCTATCAACAAGAAAGTATCATATAAATCACTACTCAGTTAACAGAGTTGTTTTATGGATTTGAGTACTTCTGTGGGCAGAGTTATGAGCTGGATTCACAGATAGTGTCAGTTAGCATTGCTCCATAGATGCTAATGGAGCTAAGCCATTTCACACCAGCTGAGAATCTGAAATGAGGTTGTTTGGATGACTGTAGCCATACATATGCATACTATCTAATACTAGATTTTCTGTATGTTATGGATTTTAGTGTAATCTTAACTTTGAACTTCCAGGTTTTCTAAATATTTGTTCTATTTGAGAAAACTGTTGTTTCCCCCTTTAGATAAATATTTACCAGCTTAACTCCAACTCAGCAAAGTATTTCCTGGTAAATTCCTTTCCTTTTTAAAAAGGCTTAATATAATACTAAGTGACAACAGTCTCTTTGGAACTTGCTGTCTCCCTCTTGCTTGCCCCAAGCCAGGATCATTCTGCCCTGCCTCCTATGTCCTTCTCTCTCTTCCTCCAGTCTCCCCAGACAAGTTTCTCATATACCCCATTCCACCCCCTGCTGCTCTTCAGATTGGGCCATCTGTACTGGGGCTGTGGTGTCTTGGCAAGGACCACAGGGTGTCTCAAACTGTTCAAGGAAAACACCTTTGATCACTAAATAATTCTGGTAACACCCTTTTTGTTCACCTCCCCTCCCAAAAAAGTCAGAACCTATCACCACCTGCAAAGTGTATTTGGACCTAAAATCTTGGAGAAAAGAGATGGTTAAAGAAATATATTCTGATTTGGACTCATAATCTTTATTTTATGTATTTATACTATTTTAGGTCTTGTGTATAGTAAGACTAAAACCTGAATCTCCTCTCACTTAAATTGGTTTAAATCAGATCAGGAATAACTCCAGTTCAGTCAGTGGCATTACAGTTGTGTAAAATCAGCAGAAGTGAAAATAGAGAATGTGGAAGGAAGTGGAGAATCAGAGTCTAAATATCTGGACTGTGATATACTCAAAGCTGCACTTATGCTGCATTTTGCCCCTCTCAAAGTTGTTTTTGGACATAAATCTGAGCCTTTGCTGTTAATTTATGTTCTGGATATGATTCTGGCTATCTAGCTTAGAAAGAATTCCAAAGATGCTTTTGCTTTCAATTAGACCTAAGGATATACACAAGATAACTGCAGATTCAGAACAGAGCAATTAATTTACAAATCACTCTGTTCTAAAGGACAACAGTCTACCAGTGAAAATAAACTTGTAAGCCTCCTTTGGACACATATTTTACAAAGATTAAGATATATTTACATCATAAATTCTTTAGAGAAAACCTTGAGTGTTTTCTGTGGAGTGAGCAGCACACTTCTACAGGATGAAGATGATGATGATAATGTACAAATGGACACAGTCTGCTTTGTTGTTTCTCTTTACATTATAAATATGTTTTTAAAAAATCACAAGTTTTGCAGTAGGTTTCATAGTTAGTGTTTCACTGACCCTAGAGAGATTATTTTAGGGTTCTTAGTGGTGAAGATTTGTTTCTGTCTCCCATAATGTTGTTGATACTTGGTTAATTGCCAAAAGCAATTAGTTTAGTGCAGTCTGTAACATTTTAAACAAATATTTGGCAAAACGTTTCACTGCAACTTTACAAAATGTACTAAACGGGGTACAGATCTCAAGAAGTTAGAACCTGATCCTGGGGACATTACTTGGCTAAAACTCCCCCTTGACTTCAGGAGCAGTTTTGCCTAAATAAATATTGTTCGATTGTGCCCCTACAATATTAAAACTCATATTTTCACATAGTTAAGTGTATTTATGAGATATTTACCATTTTAATACATTATTTTATTTTGAGGCATATCTTTTTGGACAATTTTGCAGAATCATTTTGCTACTAAGCAATTTTTTTAAACAAAATATTTTAATTCAATTTTCAGTGCTTGAAATGGGTGCCAGACCAACAACCACTTCTCTGTGCACCAAACATAAGCATCAGCTGTACAAGTTTTTTCACAATTGTATGAGTTTTTCCATCCTGGTTCTAATCTGAAGAGATCATTCTCTATAGATGAAAAGGTAGCTCCGCCTCTTCTTATTAATTTGTTGGCCTCTTTACTGAAACAGCAAATAAGGTTGCCATTTCAGATTTTTAAAAATTATGTGGATATGGTAAATGGACTTGTGAGATTGTTTTACATAGGCCCTCAAGAAGCGACCAGCTGGTAATTACTTTCAAACACTGTTGCCTTCACTCAGTATTAAACTAGTGAAAGGAGCTGCATGTAGGTTTCATTATCAGTGCCTTGGGCAATACAGGTTCCCTGGAACAGCTGGATTTATTTTTGAGAAAGCTCTGGATAAAATATAATCATTGGGTAAAAGGCAAAGTCCTAGTGTAGATTTTAATACTAATTAAGCCATATGAAGAGTGGTAGTGAATGTTAAGTGACTTCCCCTGGGCGTTCTAGCTAGTCTATTCTTTATTCAGTTTCTTAAACCTCATTGCGGTATCTGAGAATAAATGAATTTGTGTTCATTACATTTATGATCTGGAAGAAGTGTGAAGAGGGGTTTCCCAGCGATAGTAAATCGGTTTTAATGATTAAAAGGGAAGGAAGACCATGCTCACTATCCTAACCAGGCCTCTGAATGCTGCTATCATCAATAACTGTGGAAAACGTCAGGCTGGACTTAAGCACGCTGGGGAGTTGAGCAACGCACTGGGGGAAGCAACTGTGCCTGGGGCCGGGTGGCTGCCAGCTGCGGGGGGGAACCCGCGCGGGCTGGGGGCGTGCAGAGCGCTGTGGGAGCAGAGGCCAACACGAGGCTACAGGCAAAGCCACCACGGTTTGTGCGGCCGCAGGTGAGGCATTTCTGACAGGGCCCCCGCCCTGGGGCAGTCACAGGATCACGTGCGGGCAGGCGGGCGCCCCGTGGGGACAGGAGGGCGGGAACCTCGCTCCTGTTGGAGAGAGAAGAGGGGCAGGGGATGCTGGGACTTGTAGTTCGTATGTGGGGGCGTGTGTCCTATGGGGGCCGGCCGCGGACTCCATTTCCCAGGATGCCTCGCTCGCCCCCTGCCGTCACCTTGAATTATCATCGGCGCCCCGCCCCACCGCGCTAGGGATGGCGTCAAGCTGGGACGCGTATTCATGAGCCCACCCCCTTCGCTCCTCCCTGGATGCTATTGTAAATAGAAGTTTGGGGTTGCTTAATATTCATGAGGCTCCGAGGAGGGAGGCGGGAAGGCGGCTCCTCTCTCTGTCCCTAATGGCGCTCGCGACAGCTGTGGAGCGCGGCTGAGCCGAACGCGCGGAGGCACCGACCGACGGAATGTTCCCAATTGCTACATAATCCGCCTCTGGAACGCGGCGCCTCTCTCCGTTCTGTTTCCCCACCCCCCTCCTCCTCCGGGCTGTGAGCGGCGCTGCCCCAGGGAGGAGGCGGCGGCATCCTCAGCCCCCGGGCAATGGAGCCCGCGCAGCAGCGAGCGAGAGAAGCCCCGGCGGCAGCGCGAAGCAGCAGCAGCGTGGAGCAGCAGGGCAGCTCCCCGGGCGAGAGGAGCCGGGCAGCGCCGGGCACAGAGAGCAGCGTGGAGCCGCCCGGCGGCGCCGAGGCCGGGCAACTAGAAGGCAAAGCAGCCGGGGGGCCGCGGAGGAGACGAGGGGCCGCTGGAGGCTTCTCTCCCCACGCTGCACTGGTAGCCAACGGGACTCAGGCTGCTCCTAGCCGGGGCAGCAGCGCCAACTCCCTGCTGCTGAGGAGAGGGAGGCTGAAGAGGAATCTATCTGCCGCCGCCGCCTCCTCCTCTTCCCCGGCTGCCCCTGCCTCGCTGGGCACCCGCAGCCTAGACAGGAAAGCACTGCTGCTGAAGCCGCCCCGGCAGCTGCAGCCGCTGCAGCCCGCGGAGCGGGACTGGGTGCGGCGGGACCTGCGGCGGGGCTGCGTCCATGTCTACGAGCGCCACATGTCCTACCTTCGCCCGGTGCTCTGTACGCTGGAGACCACGGCGGCCGAGGTGGCGGCCCGGCTGCTGCAGCTTGGCCACCGGGGGGGCGCCGGTGTGGTCCGGGTGCTAGGTAAGGCGAGCGCGCAGCCCCAGCAGGAGGTGGCAGCATTCCCGGGGGAGACGCTCCCCGGCGCCGCGGCTGTAGCAGACCTGGGCAGCCTGACACCGCCCGATCCCCCTTCTGCCAGGCAGCAGCGGCCGGAGCACGATGAGAGGCCGAGAAGCCGCCGGGGGACCCGGCACGAGCTGGCCCGGCAACCGCCGGGGGACAACGCGGAGGCGGCCCGACCCGGCCGCCTGGCACTGAGCGGCAGCGCCGGGGAGAGTAGCTGGGCAGATCCCCGGCCGAGTCCCTTGTCCTCCGACTTCAGTCCCAGGGCGCTGCCGCCCGCCGAGCTCTACCTGGCTGGGCCGCCGCTATCCTGCCCCTCCCTCCTGGGCGAGCTGGGGCTGGCCGGCTCCGACACCGAGAGCTTCAGCCTCAGCCCCAGCACTGAGAGCGTCTCCGACCGCCTGGACCCCTACAGCAGCGGCGGCTCGTCCTCCTCCGAGGAGCTGGAGGTGGATTCTGCTGCGCCAGTGGGGGCAGGGGCAGGTGTGGGACCGGGCAGGAGCCATCACCGGCCGGGCGAGTTGCCCTCGGTGCACCCCCCTCCGTGGACAGGGTGTGCGGGAGAAGAGACCCCCGGGGTAGGGATGGCTGCGGCAGCCCCTGCCGGCTCCAAGGTGTCTCACTTGGGAGGAGAGGCGGGCGCCTCGTCTCCCCTGCCCTCGGCCTTGTACGTGCAGTTCCACGGGGAGACCAGCCGCCGGCTGGAGGCACACGAGAAACCCCTGCAGATCCAGAACGACTACCTCTCCCAGCTGGGCTTCCGGGACCTGTGGAGGGTGCAGGAGGAGGGCATGGACTCCGAGACCGGCTGCCTCATCCGCTTCTATGCAGGTGAGTAAAGGGGTGTGCGTGTAACAGGGCTGGCTGGGCGCGGGGACGGCTCTGCCTAGCAGAAAGACAGACACTAACCTTTGAGTAACTAGACATCCCTAGCTGAGTACCAGAGGAATTACTTTAAAAACTGCATGCATCAACCTGTGGACAGTTTGTTACAGTTGCACCAGAGACATGGTGGGTAGCTTGTATTTATTACAGTGTATTTGTAATTGTATAGGGCCCCCAAAGTGCCAGGTGCTTTACAAAAACATAGTGTGTCTCCGTTTTGAAAAGCTTACAATCATTTTCTTCCCTCCCATTTATTTGCTGTACCAAATTCCATAGCCCGGGAACCCCACCCCACCGAAAAACCTGATTAATGTTCTGTTATCATTTATGTGGCTAGACTGTCATGAAAACCTATCAGTCAACTTTAGCAAAAGTCCCTGTTATCCAAAACGCACATCATCTGAGCGTATTCAGTTTGTCTGATGCTGTTTGGGTCATGAAGGTTGTACTATAATGTTGCAGAGTTTTCTTCCTCCTCCTAAGTGAAATTTAGCATCTGCATTTAAGGTTAAATCAGAAATTTTAATATCGTGCGTTACTTCTGTCTTCCACAACTCTTCGCTAGGCTGAAAAGGCAAAACAAGTATTAAATACGAATTTTTATCATACAAATAGCTTAGCAGTATATTCTACATGGCTTTCGACTGTTTCTTGTTAAAACATGAAGCTGAGGGCAGGGCTGCATAGAGATATGTCCTAAAGATGGATCTTCAAAATTCAACCACTTTAGGCTTGTAATTGTACAGGCAGCATCAGTAGTTCCTGTGAGTTGATAAAAGTGCATATTGCTGAAAGCTAAATGCTGTATTTACATTTAAAAAAACTTGTTAAAAGCAACTGCTAATGTTTGAGCAGTTTATACAGAACAGTCCTGTTTGTATTAAAAGAATAAGACAATAACCCTGGAAGTGTATATGCACAAAGTAACCTTTAAGAATATATGTATCAAAACCTTGGTCACATAAATTTTTAATGAAACTTTGCTGTGTGGCTTACCAAGCAGAACTTGGGAAGTCACTTGTTTTAATTTTTGCACTGTAAATATGCACTATTTTGTATTTGTGATATCTGCTTAAAAGCATGCGGTGCCAATTGAGTTACTGAGTTAATGTAAAATGTCAGCCATATAGTTGCATAAATAGTTTGCATTTAATTTCCTTGCCAGTACTTTAAAAATGAGGGGAGAGAAAAGAACTATTGAACATTCAAATACCTGCCATGTATCTGAATATGTGGTCACCTCCAATAAGTGAGTTTATTTCAATGTGTATGTCTTGTATCTTACAAGTTGGTACTATTAGCCATTTAATAGAAAATGACAGACACAGCATGTAGTGACAGACACAGCATGTAGGCATTGCCGCTGTTGGACTTGACTGGACCATGAAACTTGCTTTCTATTGTGTACTACTTAGGCAGCCGTTCTTGTGTACTCCAATAAATGCAAAATGAACACTTTGGAAAAAAGTCTAACAGTAATACACTAGATCAACTCCCCCTCCCTTTTCAGTCTGATGGTCTGATGCTTAAGAACATAAGAATCGCCCTACTGGGTCAGACCAAAGGTCCATCTAGCCCAGTATCTTGTCTTCTGACAGTGGCCACTGTCGGGTGCCCCAGAGGGAATGAAGAGAACAGGTAATCCTCAAGTGATCCATCCCCTGTCGCTCATTTCCAGCTTTTGGTAAACAGAGGCTAGGGACACCATTCCTGTCTATTGTGGCTAACAGGTTCATCAATGGCTATCTTCCATGAATTTATCTGGTTCTTTTTTAAACCCTGTTATGGTCTTGGCCTTCACAACATCCTCTGGCAAGGAGTTCCACAGGTTGACTGTGAATTGTGTGAAGAAATATTTCCTTTTGTTTGTTTTAAACCTGCTGCCTATTAATTTCATTTGGTGACCCCTAGTTTTTGTGTTAGGAGGAGGAGTAAATAACACTTCCTTATTTACTTTCTCCATACTAGTCATTTTATAGACCTCTATCTTCTTTCCCTTTAGTCATCTTTTTCCAAGCTGAAAAGTCCCAGCCTTATTAATCTCTCCTCATCAGAAAGCTCTTCCACACCTGTAAGAGTTTTTGTTGCCCTTTTCTCAACCTTTTCCAATTCCAATATATCTTTTTTTGAGATGCGGTGACCACATCTGCACACAGTATTCAAGGTGTGGGCATACCATGGATTTATATACAGGCAACATATTTTCTGTCCTATTATCTATCCCTGTCTTAATTATTCCCAGCATTCTGTTTGCTTTTTTGACTGCCGCTGCACGTTGAGTGGATGTTTTCAGAGAACTATCCACAATGACTCCAAGATCTCTTTCTTGAGTGAATGAGTACTTGTGTCACCTTAGAGACTAACAAATTTATTAGTCTCTAAGGTGCCAAAGTACTCCTTTTCTTTTTGCGAATACAGACTAACATGGCTGCTACTCTGAAACCTGTCTTTCTTGAGTGGTAACAGCTAATTTTGACCCCATAATTTTATAAGTATAGTTGGGATTATGCTTTCCAATGTGCATTACTTTGCATTTATCAACATTGAATTTCATCTGCCATTTTGTTTCCCAGTCACCCCGTTTTGAGAGATCCTTTTGTAGCTCTTTGCGGTCTGCCTGGGTCTTACAAAATTACTAAAGATAGTTATCATTTGCAAATTTTGCCACCTCACTGTTTACCCCTTTTTCCAGATCATTTATGAATATGTTGAATAGGACTGGTCCCAGAACAGACCCCTGGGGGACACCACTATTTACCTCTCTCCATTCTGATGCTTCCCTTAGGTTTCTAGCATGCACTGTAGCAGTATCTTCACTGCAACTAGAATATTGCTCAGTGCAGGAATTGGTTGGGGTGGGATGGATACCTTGGGATCAGAAAGAAATTTAAAACTGTTTCAGGTGGTTGTACGCTTAATGTCTTCACTATGCAGTAAGTGTGGAATTAAGCAGGTGTTGCTGAAAGGAATACTTCTTTTTTCTAAACTCATTATTTCGATTCCCACAGTTAAGTGGGAATACACAAATCTGGTCCCAAATGGGGTAGCAACTCTGTTTGCACTTCTGTATGCTTCAAAAAACTGCACATTATTTAAATAAAATAAAGTTAAAAAACATGAGGCTTTTACAGTCTTGCTTACACTCACTTACATATTTTAATGCATGACTATTTTAATTTAAAAAGATCCATACAATGCCAAAGTTCTGAACCTGTAAATAATTATTTAGGCATGGAATAATCTTTGATTTTATCCACTTGATGGAAAACTTAACAGCTTGTAAAAATGGAATTTCCTGGCTTTAAAACACAACTTAGCAGGATAAGTTCATATGATGGAGTATGTAGTGGATTAAAGCAAATTTAAATTTGAGTTACACAATCTCAAATATTGCTTAGCATGCCATTCTCAAGCACTTTTAAACAAGAACCTTTCATTCAGTTTTAGATTCATATTTCTCAGGATGACTTGTTTTAATAACCAAATTATAAAACCCCTATAATAAGGTGTCTGTAATAGAATGGCCACATTAATTGGTAATCTATGCTATCCAAAACTAGTGATTAAAAATAATGGACAACATTTAATCATACCAACTTCATGTAGCAGTTTTGGCTACTTAATTAAATTCTCTCTCTCTTTAATACCCTATTTCTCAGGCAAACAGGTGTAACAGTAAGCAATAGTGGTGAACAGACAATAAATGCACAGAGAAACGAGATGGGTGAGGTAATATCTTTTGTTGGACCAACTTCTGTTGGTGAGAGACACAAGCTTTCAGGCTTACACACAGCTCTTCTGAGCCATTAAGAGAGATTACCTCACCAGCCTTGCATCTCTAATATCCTGGGACCAACACAGCTACAACAATACATAAAATAAATGCACAGGACAGAATTAACAAAAATTGACATAGGGAAGTGTTGAATTATTCCCTATGCTAGTCTGGTCTCCTATATTCTAGTGGAGGGTTTCACCTAAGGGGGTGGAAGGAGCAGATGCTCCTGACATCGGACATTTCTGGCTGTGATAAGCAGTGTGGTTACAAATGGTGACTCATAAAGACCCTGATGGTGGAGGGTTCTGAGGGCTGCTCTAAAACAGTGTACCCCTTGTTCTCCCTGACCATCGTTCTCTTGGGTGGTGCGCCAGTGGATGGAGGTGTTGGTTGCTATGTATCTCCACAATTTCCTGAAGATACAGTAGGAATTGGTGTACTCTTTCCCTGGTCACTTTTTTTCTTTGCTTCCCTGATATACTAAAATTGTGCTACCAGAAGCATGCCTATGCAAGTTGAACATGAGTAATAAAGGGCATGGTTACTAATCTGAAACTTACAAGTGTAATGTCCAGTAAGGTATTGATATTAGCGTCCAGATCTTAGAGTGATCCCACTAACTTTAGAACATGACAGAACCTGTTATCTTTAAAAAAAACAAAAAAACAAAAAACGTCTCCCCCCTCCCCTTGCAAAATGAAACTGGAAAAAATTGAAGAAAAATTTAATAAGTTTTCTCCCTTTAATAAAAATGTTTAAGACTTTAAGTGGAGGAAGATGTTGCAACACTCATATGTAGCACTCTACCAGCATCTTATATTTTAAGTACGTTTCTCTGTGTGGAATGGCAGCTTTTAAAAAAAAAACCCAAGCAAACAAAATGCAGAAACTTGTCGCTTGACATTTTTATGGTAAAGTTCTATATTCTACATGTAATTAGGAGGAAGCATGTTTACTTAGCTCACTTCAAGATGTGGCTTGCACATTTCCAGTATTTCTCCATCTCCCTGCTCCTCCCTTATTTTTAAGATCATGGAGGTGTTTAACTCTCGTCTTAAGCTCTGTAACATTTAAAGTTACAGTATAACTCTGTTGTTGAAGTGAAACCCATCTTTTGGGCCTTAAGGGCCTGATCCTATTCTCATTGACTTCACTGTGAGCAGAATCAGGCCTTAAGTGACTAGTCATGCACAGTAAAGTCGTGCTCGGTGGGAATCTATTTTTAACAGACTTTCCTCAAAGTCCAAAATATTAAATCTTAATTTTAAAGGATGTGGTTACATAGCTTTCTGATGAGGTATTATTTTACTGGATTATGGAACTCAGTAATAATCCATAGTGCAATTATACTCATGATATTGTAGCTGTGAGACCGATTAGATCGGAGTTCCTAAATTATTGCTTAAACCGTACGAGTGGCTTTGATCCAACATGCTTTTTGAACACCAAGTATACTGTCCCTTACTGCTCTGTTTACCAAAACAAAATCTTGTGAAACGTTCTCCAGGTGGACTTGACTTCTTAAATTTTCAATGCAGGCAAAAATGTGCTGCTAGTACGAATAATTTTAAAATGAACAGATCATTGTAGGGCTAATCACTTTGAGTTTTTAGGTCAAAAGAAAGCTTAAAAGGGTTTCCTTAACTTATTCATGCTGAATTCTGAATCTGCGCACTGTAAACAATGTGTTCTCTGAAATGATTTCTGAAAACTTGTATTTTGCGACTAGCAGTTGGGGCTTCTTTTTGGCACTTGCTGAAATGTGGCATTACTTTTGACCCTGAAACTCGGTGTGAGTCATGAGGCTTCCATGCTGCTGGTGTCATCAAATACCGCTTTTCAGTAAGATTGCCTATAGGCAGAATATTGAGAAATGCCAGTTATAACAAAGAACTTTCATTTCAAACATGGTTGTCAGATCTTATTTGAGAAATGCTTCTTGCCCATATGACCTTTCAGAAAGCAGTGTTGAGAAAAATATGTTCAGCTTTATATCAAACTTTTTTTTGATGTAAAATATGTCAGTCTTCCATTCTTGTCTCAATCTGGGGACGATTAAGACATTAGTCAACTGGAATGATCTAATTGGATTAAAAATAGTCAGTTATTGAAGCTGGAAATTTTAATGTTACTATGTGGGCAGGAACAGGTTTTAGACACTTAATGTTATGTGACAAATGGGCTTTCTAGAGTGTGGCACGTGTGGAATTTTATGTATATTTTAGGTGTAGTGTGGAAGTCATGATTCTGAAGTTGTACCACTTTGTGGTAAAGAGAGAATGAATAACTTAATATTGGCACCTTTTCTCTTCAAGGACTACTAGTGGCCTTAAATTGAGTTCACCAAACATGGCGCATAAGCATAAAACTAGACCTGTACTATTAAGGTTTCTCTCTGTCTTTGCATCATCGTTTTTGTTTTCAACTCCATTATTTTATTTTTCCCAAAGACATCATTGAGAAGGTGAGCTCTTTGGTGTGTTAACTTAAGCATAACTGTACGACCAAGCACTTTAAAGAAAACCGTTTTTAGCCTGAAACTTCCTATATATTTCCTTTACTTTGATTTTTCCTTCCTGTTTCTAGTTTGATGTAAATTGTATGTGCCCTGATCACTTTTATATAGGAATGTCAGTAGTGCATCAGACCAATGATCCATTTAGCTCAGCATCCAGATCTCTGACAGTGGCCTGTGCCAGATGCATCTGACAGTTGGAGGTTTAGGGACATCTAGAACATGGGGTTGTGTCCCTGACTAACTTGGCTAATAGCCATTGATGGACCTTTGCTCCATGAATTCATCTGATTCTTTTATGAGCCCAGTTACGCTTTTGGTCTTCACAACATGCCCTTGCAACGAGTTCCACAGGTTGACTGTGCATTGTGTGAAGAAGTTCTTCCTTTTGTTTGCCTTAAACCTGCTGCCTATTAATTTCATTGAGTGATCCCCCATTCTTGTTTTCTGTGAAAGGGTAAATAACACTTTCTCCACACCATTCATGATTTATAGACTTCTATCATATCCTTCCCTTAGTTGCCTCTTTTCTAAAATGAGCAGTCCGTCTTTTTCATCTCTCCTCATACTGAAGTTGTTCCATACCTATAATCTCTTTTTTTTTGTTTCTCTGTACCTTTTTCCAATTTTAATGCATCTCTTTTTATTGAGGTGGGGTGGCCAGAACAGCCCACAGTATTCAGGGTGTGGGTGTACCATGGATTTATGTAGAGACATTATGATATTTTCTGTCTTATTATCTATTACTTTCTTGGGTTCCTAACACACAGTTTGTTTTTTTTGGGTGGGGCTGCCACAGCATATTGGGTGATGTTTTCAGAGAACTTTCCATGACGACTCCAAGATCTTCCTTGGGAGGTAAAAGCTGATTTAGACCCCGTCATTATTGTATGTATAATTGGGATTATGTTTTTAGATGTGCATTACTTTGCACTTATCAACACTGAATTTCATCTGCCATTTTCTTGCTCAAGTCACCCTGTTTTGTGAGATCCTTTTTAACTCTTCACAGCCAGCTTTCGACTTAACTATCTTGAGTAATTTTGTATCACTTGCAAATTTTGTCACCTCACTGTTTATCCGTTTTCCAGGTCCTTTATGAATATGTGGAACAGAACAGGCTCCAGCAGAGATCTGTGGAGGGCCTAGGATCCTGCTGTTTACCTCTGCCCACTGTGAATGCTGCACACTTATTTCTACTCTTTTTTTTTTTTTTTTTCCCCCTGTCTTAACTAGTTACTGATCCATGAGAAGACCTTTCGTCTTATCCCATGACTACTTACTTTGCCCAAGAGCCTTAGAATCATAGAATATCAGGGTTGGAAGGGACCTCAGGAGGTCATCTAGTCCAGCCTCCTGCTCAAAGCAGGACCAATCCCCACCTAAATCATCCCAGCCAGGGCTTTGTCAAGCCTGACCTTAAAAATATCTAAGGAAGGAGATTCCACCACCTCCCTAGGTAACACATTCCAGTGTTTCACCACCCTCCTAGTGAAAAAGTTTCTCCTAATATCCAACCTAAACCTCCCCCACTGCAACTTGAGACCATTACTCCTTGTTCTGTCATCAGCTACCACTGAGAACAGTCTAGATCCATCCTCTTTGGAACTCCCTTTCAGGTAGTTTGAAAGCAGCTATCAAATCCCCCCTCATTCTTCTCTTCCGCAGACTAAACAATCCCAGTTCTCTCAGCCTCTCCTCATAAGTCATGTGTTCCCGTCCCCTAATCATTTTTGTTGCCCTCCGCTGGACGCTTTCCAATTTTTCCACATCCTTCTTATAGCGTGGGGCCCAAAACTGGACACAGTACTCCAGATGAGACCTCACCAATGTCGAATAGAGGGGAACGATCACGTCCCTCGATCTGCTGGCAATGCCCCTACCTATACATCCCAAAATGCCACTGGCCTTCTTGGCAACAAGGGCACACTGTTGACTCATATCCAGCTTTTCGTCCACTGTAACCCTTAGGTCCTTTTCTGCAGAACTGCTGCCGATCCATTCGGTCCCTACTCTGTAGCAGTGCATGGGATTCTTCCGTCCTAAGTGCAGGACTCTGCGCTTGTCCTTGTTGAACCTCATCAGATTTCTTTTGGCCCAATCCTCTAATTTGTCTAAGTCCATCTGTATCCTATCCCTACCCTCCAGCGTATCTACCTCTCCTCCCAGTTTAGTGTCATCAGCAAACTTGCTGAGGATGCAATCCACACCATCCTCCAGATCATTTATGAAGATATTGAACAAAACCGGCCCGAGGACCGACCCTTGGGGCACTCCACTTGATACCGGCTGCTAACTAGACATGGAGCCATTGATCACTACCCGCTGAGCCCGACAATCTAGCCAACTTTCTACCCACCTTGTAGTGCATCCATCCAGCCCATACTTCTTTAACTTGCTGACAAGAATACTGTGGGAGACCGTGTCAAAAGCTCTGCTAAAGTCAAGGAACAACATGTCCACTGCTTTCCCCTCATCCACAGAGCCAGTTATCTCGTCATAGAAGGCAATTAGATTAGTCAGGCATGACTTGCCCTTGGTGAATCCGTGCTGACTGTTCCTGATCACTTTCCTCTCCTCTAAGTGCTTCAGAATTGATTCCTTGAGGACCTGCTCCATGATTTTTCCAGGGACTGAGGTGAGGCTGACTGGCCTGTTGTTCCCAGGATCCTCCTTCTTCCCTTTTTTAAAGATGGGCACTACGTTAGCCTTTTTCCAGTCGTCCGGGACTTCCCCCGATCGCCATGAGTTTTCAAAGATAATGGCCAATGACTCTGCAATCACATCCACCAACTCCTTTAGCACTCTCAGATGCAGAGCATCTGGCCCCATGGACTTGTGCTCGTCCAGCTTTTCTAAATAGTCCCGGACCACCTCTTTCTCCACAGAGGGCTGGTCGCCTCCTCCCCATGCTGTGCTGCCCAGTGCAGTAGTCTGGGAGCTGACCTTGTTCGTGAAGACAGAGGCAAAAAAAGCATTGAGTATATTAGCTTTTTCCACATTCTGTCACTAGGTTGCTTCCCTCATTCAGTAAGGGGCCCACACTTTCCTTGACTTCCTTTTTGTTGCTAACATACCTGAAGAAACCCTTCTTGTTACTCTTAACATCTCTTGCTAGCTGCAACTCCAGGTGTGATTTGGCCTTCCTGATTTCACTCTTGCATGCCTGAGCAATATTTTTATACTCATCCCTGGTCATTTGTCCAATCTTCAACTTCTTGTAAGCTTCTTTTTTGTGTTTAAGATCAGCAAGGATTTCACTGTTAAGCCAAGCTGGTCACTTGCCATATTTACTATTCTGTCTACACATCGGGATGGTTTGTCCCTGTAACCTCAATAAGGATTCTTTAAAATACAGCCAGCTCTTCTGGACTCCTTTCCCCCTCATGTTGTTCTCCCAGGGGATCCTGCCCATCAGTTCACTGCAGGAGTCAGTCTGCTTTTCTGAAGTCCAGGGTCCGTATTCTGCTGCTCTCCTTTCTTCCCTGTGTCAGGATCCTGAACTCAACCGTCTCATGGTCACTGCCTCCCAGGTTCCCATCCACTTTAGCTTCCCCTACTAATTTTTCCCGGTTTGTGAGCAGCAGGTCAAGAAGAGCTCTGCCCCTAGTTGGTTCCTCCAGCACTTGCACCAGGAAATTGTCCCCTACACTTTCCAAAAACTTCCTGGATTGTCTGTGCACCGCTGTATTGCTCCCCCAGCAGATATCAGGATGATTGAAGTCTCCCATGAGAACCAGGGCCTGCGATCTAGTAACTTCTGCGAGTTGCCGGAAGAAAGCCTCGTCCACCTCATCCCCCTGGTCCGGTGGTCTATAGCAGACTCCCACCACGACATCACCCTTGTTGCTCTATGTGGGACCTTATCAAGGGTTTTTTGCAAGTCCAAATACACTGTTGACTGATCACCCTTGTCCATATGGTTGTTGATTCCTTCAAAGAATTCTGATAGATGGGCAAGGCATGATGTCCATTTACAAAAGCTGTATTGACTCTTCTCAGTATTGTCTTGATCTGGGTCTGATTTTGTTGTTTATGTAGTTTCAGCTATTTTGCCTGGTATTGATATTGGGCTTACTGGCCTATAATTGCCAGGATCACCTTTTTGGAGCTTTTTTTTTTTTAAATTGGTGCTACATTAGTCACCCTCCAATCACCTTGTACAATTTAAGTGATAAGTTACATACCGCAGTTAGTAGCTCGCAATTTCATATTTGAATTCCTTCAGAATTCTTGGGTCAATACCATCTGGTCCTGGTGACTTCTTATTGTTTAATTTGAGTTTCTTCCAAAACCCCCTCTATTGACACCTCAATCTGGGACAGTTACTCAGATCTGTCACCTAACAAGAATGACTGTGCTGTGGGGATTTCCTCTATGTCCTCTGCAGTGAAGACTGATTCAAAGAATTCGTTTAGCTTCTCTGCAACAGCCGTATCTTCCTTCGGCGCTTCTTTAGCACCTTGATCATCGATTAGCCCCACTGATTGATTGGCTTCCTGCTTCTGATGTACATACTTTTTTTTTTCTCCTCCCCCACCCGTAGTTTTTATGTCCTTAGCTAATTGCTCTCCAGATTTGTTCTTGGTCGGCCTTCTTAAATTGTGGCAAGTCAAATAAAAATGTATGCCCCTTTCTGTCTCCGTCACTAGGATTTGACTTTCCATTTTTAAAGGGTGCCTTTTTGTGTCTAACTGCCTCTTCTACTCTTTTTACCGGTGGTGGCATTTTTTTGGTTCTCTTGCTTCGTTTATGTATTTGGGATATACATTTAGTTTGAGCCTCCATTCTGGTGTTTTAAAATAGTCTCTGTGCAGTTTGCAGGCATTTTACCCTGGTGAGTAAGGGACATATTTCTGTATCATGCAGTAAGGGAAGAAAACATTGGTAAGTCTTCACAACTCAGTGATACCAGACCCCATTAATCTTGTTTGAATCTGAAACATTTAACCTCGGTATGCTAAGGTGACTAAATGTCCACCTCTGAAGTTGCATTTGTTTCCTTGTCAGCAAGTTAAAAGGATTGAATCACTGTTAGTTTGCAGCAGTTCGGTTGGTGGTGTGAAGCTGGGGGCTGGGGAACATGCAGGCCTTTCAAACACTGGAGGAGGAGCCTCACTGATAACATTGGAATGCTGTTGTAGCTTGAGTTGATCTGCAACAGCTGCGAGTTCCATAGTGTTTACAGCTCACAAATTCTGATGCATACTTGTCTAGTTTACGTTATTTATAAGTGCATATGAAGAAGTTCAAATATAAATATCCCAATATTAAGTAAATTTTAAATACTGCTATATTCTGTAAATATTTAGTACTTAAATTAGAATGTTTAAGTGCTGAATTTCACTGCTGATGCAGTATAGAACATGGTATTTTTTTCTCCATGTTTCTTCAAGCATTCTTACATTTTAAATATCTGATATTCTGACTCACCCTTCTCCAGATCCCCAAAAGCTCTCACTTTTGGAGTTCTGTGCATAAAATCCCTCTTGATGATGGTAACAATGATATACTTAAAAACCCTCTGTTCCATTAAAATATTAGAAGGCCCATGCAATCTGTCATAGGAGAACACAGCCTCATAAAGGCAATAGCAATGGGGCAAAAGGAAATGAAAGTCCTTTACACAAAACAATATTAGCAACTGGCTTTTATTGACTGAAGTATTTACTGCTTTATTGGTCTAATGAGACAATGTAAAGGAAGTTTCCTTTTTTAAAGACATAATTATATAATACGGCTGTAGTGAATGCTTCTGTGGAGTTGTCTTAAAATTACTTATTTCTGGAAAATGTAGACAAAGTGCACTTTTTCACTGTTTTCCACTTTATCCTAACAAATTCTTGTAAATGTTGGAAATCCAAAAGAAAACTTCCCATTTGTATTGAATTGTTTAATTTTGAAGTATAGTTTCACCTCTGATTACCTTCAAATCAAGTTCTCATTTTTACACTTCCCTTTGATTTTAAAGGACAGACAATTTGAAGAAATTGATTCATAGAATCATAGAATATCAGGGTTGGAAGGGACCTCAGGAGGTTATCTAGTCCACCTCCCTGCTCAAAGCAGGACCAATCCCCAATTAAATCATCCCAGCCAGGGCTTTGTCAAGCCTGACCTTAAAAACTTCTAAGGAAGGAGATTCTACCACCTCCCTAGGTAACGCATTCCAGTGTTTCACCACCCTCCTAGTGAAAAAGTTTCTCCTAATATCCAACCTAAACCTCCCCCACTGCAACTTGAGACCATTACTCCTTGTCCTGTCATCTTCTACCACTGAGAATAGTCTAGAACCATCCTCTTTGGAACCACCTCTCAGGTAGTTGAAAGCAGCTATCAAATCCCCCCTCATTCTTCTCTTCTGCAGACTAAACAATCCCAGTTCCCTCAGCCTCTCCTCATAAGTCATGTGTTCCAGACCCCTAATCATTTTTGTTGCCCTTCGCTGGACTCTCTCCAATTTATCCACATCCTTCTTGTAGTGTGGGGCCCAAAACTGGACACAGTACTCCAGATGAGGCCTCACCAATGTCGAATAGAGGGGAACGATCACGTCCCTCGATCTGCTCACTATGCCCCTACTTATACATCCCAAAATGCTATTGGCCTTCTTGGCAACAAGGGCACACTGCTGACTCATATCCAGCTTCTTGTCCACTGTAATCCCTAGGTCCTTTTCCGCAGAACTGCTGCCTAGCCATTCGGTCCCTAGTCTGTAGCTGTGCATTGGGTTCTTCCATCCTAAGTGCAGGGTCCTGCACTTATCCTTATTGAACCTCATCAGGTTTCTTTTGGCCCAATCCTCCAATTTGTCTGGGTCCCTCTGTATCCTATCTCTGCCCTCCAACGTATCTACCACTCTTCCTAGTTTAGTATCATCCGCAAATTTGCTGAGAGTGCAATCCACACCATCCTCCAGATCATTTATGAAGATATTGAACAAAACCGGCCCCAGGACCGACCCCTGGGGCACTCCACTTGACACCGGCTGCCAACTAGACATGGAGCCATTGATCACTACCCGTTGAGCCCGACAATCTAGCCAACTTTCTACCCACCTTATAGTACATTCATCCAGCCCATACTTCTTTAACTTGCTGACAAGAATACTGTGGGAGACCGTGTCAAAAGCTTTGCTAAAGTCAAGAAACAATACATCCACTGCTTTCCCTTCATCCACAGAATCAGTAATGTCATCATAGAAGGCGATTAGATTAGTCAGGCATGACCTTCCCTTGGTGAATCCATGCTGACTGTTCCTGATCACTTTCCTCTCGTGTAAGTGCTTCAGGATTGATTCTTTGAGGACCTGCTCCATGATTTTTCCGGGGACAGAGGTGAGGCTGACTGGCCTGTAGTTCCCAGGATCCTCCTTCTTCCCTTATTTAAAGATTGGCACTACATTAGCCTTTTTCCAGTCATCTGGGACTTCCCCCGTTTGCCACGAGTTTTCAAAGATAATGGCCAATGGCTCTGCAATCACATCCGCCAATTCCTTTAGCACTCTCGGATGCAACTCGTCCGGCCCCATGGACTTGTGCACGTCCAGCTTTTCTAAATAGTCCCTAACCACCTCTTTCTCCACGGAGGGCTGGCCATCTACTCCCCATGTTTCGATGCCCAGCGCAGCAGTCTGGGAGCTGTCCTTGTTAGTGAAGACAGAGGCAAAAAAAGCACTGAGCACATTAGCTTTTTCCACATCCTCTGTCACTAGGTTGCCTCCCTCATTCAGTAAGGGGCCCACACTTTCCTTGGCTTTCTTCTTGTTGCCAACATACCTGAAGAAAGCCTTCTTGTTACTCTTGACATCTCTTGCTAGCTGCAGCTCCAGGTGCGATTTGGCCCTCCTGATTTCATTCCTACATGCCCGAGCAATATTTTTATACTCTTCCCTGGTCATATGTCCAACCTTCCACTTCTTGTGAGCTTCTTTTTTATGTTTAAGATCCGCTAGGATTTCACCATTAAGCCAAGCTGGTCGCCTGCCATATTTACTATTCTTTCGACTCATCGGGATGGTAGCTGGTCTGTTCGTTTGTTTCAGGGAAGCCTGGCTGTTTAAAAATATTGACAAGATTTTTTTTTTTATTTATTTCTTAAGTGAGAATTTTAAAAATCCAGGTACTAGTGCCTGTGCTTGACTGTTTCTGTCCTTTTTCTTGTTTTGGACAGTGAAAATCAATGGAGAGAAGTTTTTGCTTTATAGTCCATTATACTTTTGTAGATTGAGGTTTTTATTGGTTGTCTGGCTCATTTATTCTTTGGTGTTTTTAATTTAAAAAAACCACAATTTCTGGGCCAAAAATGCACATTGTGCACCTGTATCTAAACAATTCTTGCAGAACTTCTCTGGTGTTGAATTGGGAGCTGGATGCTCTGTGCCATTGGAGTCCATGGCAAAAACTTCTTTGGTTCAAATTGGAACAGATTTTGGCACTTCGGTCCTGTGGGAATTGAATCAGCCCTTTGAGCAGACTAGACTGGTGGAACCCTCCTCCATGCGCACATCTTTTAAAGAGTGATTTTTGGATAGCTTATTTGGCAGCCATTTTAAAAGAAAACAACAACCAGGAAGCTGAAACTGTGCTCCTAATTGTATGAGAGAAACGTGACCCACTTCCATGACCCAACTGACTATTAATATATTTCATTTTAAAAAAACCCTCCAATGAATGTATTTGAACTCTTTACAAAGTTTTTGGCCTTCAGAAACTTTGGGGGCAATCAGTTTATTCTAATGGTTGCTGCAGTATTAACATCTTATGGGAGGTGGTCTGTCATTTGCTTGTTCAGTTTGAAATATTTTATAGTGCTTTGTGCTCTTGGGCTTCAAATACATTGTGTAACATGGGACTCGCCCTCCAAAAATAAATCCATGTAAAAACCTAATGAGTTCCCGAATCCCCCCCTCCCCCCCCCGCTGCCCCCCACCAGTGTGGCTAGAACCAAACCAACATGGACAACTGTAGTTAACCATTCAAGTTGAAGGTGTTATGCTATCTAAACCACAGTTTCAGTTTTTATTGTGTGGCATAATGTTAGTTAAATATATTTTACCACAAAGCATGTTATACATGCATACGAGGAACAGCATCAATTGCTGCTGGAATGTGACATCTGTCTTAACTGCACAAAGCAACATTTGTGGGCTGGAAATGAATAACAATATTGTGTCCGTCTGATATTCCAGGGGGAATTTAGGTAGGCAGACTACTACCCAAACTGTCATTTTCTGTAGTACCCATGCTAACACACCTATTTTGAAAAATAACAATAGCTGTGATCCCCTGTTGAGTCTTAGCTGTAAGATAGTACCTGTAATGGCACCCTGTGCCCCTTCCTCAAAAAAGCCATGCATGGTCATTGACTCAAAGCCACTGAATTGTCAGTGCCACTTTTGCCACAACCTGGATTTTATTTGAAAATATCCCATTCAAGTGATAACTAGACCTGGCCCTGTTCATCTTAGATGTTGTCTTCACAACTGAAAGTGGCATGGCTGCC
The DNA here is from genome assembly GCF_965152275.1 of Natator depressus. NCBI lineage: Eukaryota > Metazoa > Chordata > Testudines > Cheloniidae > Natator > Natator depressus. The sequence continues at coordinate 119,293,831 of NC_134235.1, read as the reverse complement.
GATGATATAAATGCTGAAAGAATGTGAATGAAGCAAACTGTCTTACTCTCCCTCAGTTTTTCAAAATATTGCTATTTAATATATTATTCAATTTGCATTTAAAAATAAACAAATCTGTCTCTAAAATCAACATCTGTTTTAGTCTTTAAATAAAAATTACCTGGGGTGGGGAATTGTTGAATTTGACAACGCAGCACGCCTATCCTGTAGGTTTTCTATTGCCAGGAAACTAGAATTTCTCCTAACTGGCTTTTGTGGCCATGGCTTGATTGCTGAAAATATTCATTCCCAAATGAGACCAAGCATTTCTTAGTGTGACAATTGACAATTTTTTACGCAGTCAGTAAAACTTTCAAACAAATATTCAAAAGTAGAATTCTTTTTAATTGCATTTAGGCTTGGTTTTTAGGGTAAAAACTAGAGTGAAAATAGTATGGTGTATATGTATACACTTGTCTTTCTAGACGGACAAAATGTGTGAATTTATGCCTGAAGTTGACCTCTGGCTCAAGTGTGTGTAACTCCATCGAGGAGTTGTCAAAGGTAAATTTGGTCCTGTAACTTGTATTCCCTTGGTGAGACACTGAATGACTAATAGCCTAAAGTCAGTGGGAGTATTTTGATTGACTTCCGTGGCCTTTGGATCAGATCTATGGTCAGGGTTGACAATTTTCTGGGGAACTAGTTTAGGACATGGTGCTGGGAAATACCAGCTTAAACCCAGTTTACACTCGGAAACTGGGAAAAAAATAATTGCATTGGTGTCCAGCAAATTCAGCCAGCACATAACAAATCTTTTCAAACTTCAGGTACATCCATTCAAAACTGAGAAACAGGCTCCATCTATCCCAGTGGTCCCCAAACATTTTAACTTTTTACCTCTGCCCCTGAGCTGGGGCTGGCAGCGGGGCTGCACCTCTGGGAGGAGGGACAGGGATAAGGGGGCCAAGGCTGCGGGGTGAGGCAGGGAGTGGAGCTAGGTGGTGCTCCCTCCTCCACCCCACTTCCCCCATCCCCATGGGGGCATGCCCCACGGTTTGGGGAGCTCTGGTCTATCCACTATCTCAAAGTTGGTCTTTTGGTACAGAATGTTGCATGACCCAGTGGCCCTGGGCTGGTAGTCTGCAATTCTGCATACTTCTGATTGTGGAGTGCTTTAAGCCTACAACTCCTGAATTATTGTTGTTTTCATATAATCAGATGTTTTGTTTTTTGTTTCAGTAATACTGGGAACTGAAATGAGTCATGACATGTATAACTTCCCTGAGGAAAATATCAAACCAAAATGTATCCAGACATCCCAAGGCTCAGTATTACAGATTAGTATTATGCCCACTCCAGTTCTACTTTTTACTAGTGTAACCCTAAATCTATGAATCTACTGCCTTATGTAACTGCATTTTGGATATGTAACTAAAACTAAGTGTAATAGGGCGTGCATTAATAACAGTTTTTAAAATAGAAGATGCTTTAAACTGCTAACTTCATTTTTCCTGGGGCAGTAAAAACCATGATTTTACTTGGTAAAAAATACCTCTGGTAAATACCATGCCATCCCTGTCCATAGTTCTCAAAACAAAACAAAAACCAAATGCACACACAAACAATCCCTACCCTCACAGCCACCTTCCCACTACAGTTTTCCAAAATTCTCATTTACTTAGCTGCCCTTCCTAGAGTTGTAGGGTCAAAATGTCTTTTTAAATGTGTTTATTTTGGGAATGTCTTTTACACACCAGACACCAATAACAGATTTCTTTCCTATAACACAAGTATTTTAAAAACAAGGTTCCTTGAGCATAAAAAAAACCTTTTTCCACTGAGTAAGAGTGGAATGGAATAGAGTTGTTGCAGGATAATAATTTGTATTTCATCAAAGATCTGAGAGATCTGTTCTGTTACAGCGCAAAGTTTGAGTCAGATAATGCTTTGCCTATAAACCGAGGCATCCTGCTTTCCCCAGTCCATTCATGCACAGCTCATGTTATTGAGGAGTTAGATATTTTTCTCCTCCCTCTGCATGTGCACCACGTGTCTGGTGGACCAGTAGGGTAGGTTCAGTCCTCAAACAAGGATTTTAAGAGGTAAAGATGACTTCTTCTCGTAGGTCACCTGTAGCTGTATTAGGCCCTCTGTGCATGATGGTAGGGAATGGGGGGGGTCATGCCTTCCCTCCCCGTCCCTTCTGTTTCCAGGATTACATTGAATTGAATTAATTTAGCTCCTTTAACCCACTCCTCTCTTCTGTAAGCATTCAAATGGTTGTCAACTTTATTTTAAAATAATTGGATGGATCCCACGAGGTGCTTAGTAGATATCTCCAGCTCTTTTCAGGATCTGGCCCTAAAGTGGTAGATGCTAATTTGCATAAAATCTCAAATGTAATTGATGCTTTTATATTATGTAATCTTAATGCAGACTGGTTTTATCTGTTTATATCACACATAACTCTCATTCCCTTTGGGTCAGACCTATAACTAAAATAAATGGGGGCCCGTTCTCTTTCTAATGGGTGTTCTAGTCAAAGGAGAATTGTTGAAAATGCATTAGAAAATAGGCAGCAAACTAGAACAAAATTAGTAATTCTAATCTCTACAACTTCAGTTAATCAAAACAATACCAATCCTGTTTCCTTATTTTAGTGAGGAAAAACTACACGTTTGTGTTGTACTTAAGTTGTTTAAACAGCTTCTTGATACTCAGTTCAGCACATCATTTTTGCTTTAAGATAAATGAAGTAGAAAAATTGAAACCTCTTACGAATTATGACTTGGATTTTTATGTGGACCACAGATAGTCTTCAACTTGAAATTTAATGATAACTTCATATAGTTTTAATATTTGAAGGTTAATTAGGTCAGTGAGGCAGTCTCCTAACTAGAAATTGATATAGTGATATTGCTTCTTTGAGAAGTAAACACTTCTTTTGGTCTCTCTCCTACCCTGACCCCTACAGAAACTCTCATAGAGCAAATTATAATCAGATAGAAAAGAGGAAGCAATATGTTTACAGTATTAGGGTTGTGATTCAAAACCCTGTAAATGTGAATTAAAGGTGGATTTTTAATGTTTGCACAGGTTCCCTGTTAGCAGCGTGATTGGTCGTTGTAGAGCTGACTACTTACTATTGTAGGATGCATAGTGACTCTGTTGGCTCAAATAAAGAGTGATGTAGCCTTGTCTGTGATACTTTCTGCTGTACATTACTCAGTGCATTAAGAGGCACTGCAGCATGCAGTACAATCAAAATCCCTATTCATCAGTCATAGCCTTTTGTGATAAGTAAGGATTTGAATCTTGGGATATTTGTGAAACTGGATTATATCGAGTGCAGCTTCCGTGTTTTTGTTTTGTTTACTGGCTGGGGTTGATATGATACTGAAGCTGACTTTCTGGATCAGGCCCCTTCTCTTTACCTGCTTCCAAAGCCTGAGATGGCTCACATTTGTAATATATCAAGGAGGTGTAGCCCCAGTATGTAATGCTCTATCATAATCTGAGCAGTTTCAGATTAAAGGTGAAGGTTGCTGCAATCTGGGTTCTTGGCAAGATGCCAGTGTTACTTTTAACTGGTGGAACAGCTTGGCTTATAAATATATATATTTCAATTATTTTGAGACAAGTGTTTTATCATTTACCATAGTGATAATAATGGATCAGTTGCAGGCTTCCTCATCACACAACTTTGCTAAACTTGCTAGTAAGATGTTTGTCCTCCATGAAGCCTTTGGGAGTTAAATATCGGAGCTTGGAGCATGTACCTTGGGTTTTTCCTCTTTTAAGCATGCTTACTGATATGCGAAGGCCTTTTGTTCTGCAAGGTGATATGCATAACAGTAGCCCTAAGTTGTAATCTGACAGGGAGGATTTGTTCTGGGAGGATTAACATCAGATGTTGGAAGTCTTCAGTTGGAGGCCAGAATCCTGAACTGTAGTTGGCAGCGAAGAAGACAACTGTGAGGTTTGTCTACACAGACACACTCAGAGAATCATAGCATATCAGGGTTGGAAGGGACCTCAGGAGGTCATCTAGTCCAACCCCCTGCTCACAGCAGGACCAATCCCCAATTTTTGCCCCAGATCCCTAAATGGCCCCCTCAAGGATTGAACTCACAACCCTGGGTTGAGGAGGCCAATGCTCAACCCACTGAGCTATGCCTTGTGGCATATCTATGTCTATAAACTGCAGAGCCTCAAACCATGATTTAAAGCACATGGATGAAAAGAACAAAGATTAGAGTACTGACAAAGCATCACAGTTGGTGTCTGAGAGAAGTTTATGAAAGCAGTTGCAAAATCAATCTTTCTGTGGTACACATTTGTGTTACTTTACTAGTAGTTGCTCATTCAAATCTAAAGCCCTAAAACTCTCCAAAAATACTTGATCTTAGAAACATCTTGTAAAGTAGGTAAGAAAGAAATAGATGTGAGGCTGGTGTTGCCACAGCAGGGGAGTTAATGATGTCTGGATTGGCAGCAAAAATATTTCCATGTTTTTAATGTGTTTTTAAGATTGACCTTAAATTTGAATGTCCTTGGTTCTTAATCCTGTGTTAAACTGCAGTGAAGGTTGATACTGTAGTATTATATCAAAGGTTTTGGTTTTTTCTTGCTAACGTGTGTGAACACCTTCTGTTAATGCGGAGGATTTTCTTTGCTGTGAATAGATATCTAATGTCGCAGGTTTAGACTATTAGCTGGTGGCTAGACTGCTGTATGTAGTGAGGTGTAGAGGACAAGATGGTAAAGCAGAGGTGGGCAAACTACGGCCCACAGGCCCGTCCTGCCTAGCCCCTGAGCTCCTGGCCTGGGAGGCTCACTCCCAGCCCCTCCCCCACTGTCCCCATGGGCAGCGCTCATGCTGGGCGGTGGGGTGCGCGTCCGGCTCCAGCTGGGCAGCGCAGCAGCCAGACATGCTGCTATGAATGGCATGGTAAGGGGGCCGGGGGGTTGGATATGGGGCAGTCAAGGGACAGGGAGCAGGGGGCGGTTGGATGGGGCGGGGGGGGGGGGTTAGAATGGGCCTGGAGTCCCAAGGGGCAGTTGGGGAGGGAGTGATCAGGGGGCAAGGAGCTGGGTGGGGGATTCTGAGGGGGGCGGATAGGGAGCAGGGGCCAGTCTGTTTGGGGGCACAGCCTTCCCGGCCCTCCATACAGTTTTGCACCCTGATGTGGCCCTTAGATCCTGGTAAGTGTAGGCAAGCCCACAGGGTCTGTGTAGAAACTGCATTACTTACATCCGCTGTTAGCTGTCTTGTCAGTTTCACAGCAGGAGCTGTGGGCAGCTAGAGCCCAGTTGCCCCCTGCTCATTTGGAGAGCTGGACAGCTTGATCCCGTTCCTGGTGGGAAGCCGATGTGGGAAGCCTGGACAACTATGGCTCCCCTCAGGGAAAGTTGTCTATCTTGTCAATTTCATGGCTCCATGCTGGAGCTGTGAAATTAACCAGGCTGCTTGGATCCTGGTAGGGGAGGAGGGGGGCTGAGAAGCTGGGGCGGCTGGACCCTGCTCCCCAGGGGCGACGAGCCCTGGGTGGCTTCCTCTCAGCGGGGTACAGGGATGCAAGAAGCCCAGGGTGGCTTCCCCACCACTTCGAACACGGAGGCTAGAAGCTCTGTGACCAGGCTCTCAGCTCCCCACACCGCTTCTCTTAGGTTGGTGGAAGCGCTTCTGGTGAGGATGTGCACAACTGACCCAAGGAGGGTGGTGTGGACATGTACCACCTCGGTAATTACTGAGGTGGCTGTAAGTTGACCTAATATAGGTTGACTTACATTTCTAGTGTAGACATACATCCTTTCTAACCTGGAGCTGCCTCTCTGATTCATGAGGGGTGGTACTGCTGAGTTAAGTCATGTCAACATGACTTCAGTCTAGTCAGTCACTGCAACTGAAAACTTGTTTTTTTGTTTTACGTTTTTTTTCTCCCACTGATAACTGTGAATATTCAGAATTGTGTGCTGTTCGTGAAAAAAGTGTAGTTCCCTTTGAGAGAATCATGAATACATTAGTACCAAAAATCAGTTAAAAGTTTCTATAGCTTTGAGAGAAATCTTTTCCTTCAGGTACATGCAATGTAAGTTCTATGGAGGTCTGACACACACCTCCTTTAGATAATCTGAAGTGCTGGTCTTGCAGATTTTGGAAATGTTCCTTCAGGGTTTTCAAACCCAGTACATGGACTTCAAAGTCTGCAACAGAGCACACTCCCCTGTTAAGTAAGGCTCGCATTTGAACAGGGCTCTAGCTAAGGCATCCTGTTGTCCCCAGTTCAGCAGCAGGGCTTTGGCAACTCCAGCTAGCAGTTTACATCTAAACCTCACTTTGAACCTTCCTGACATGGTTGTGATATGGCCTTCATTTAGATAAACAAAGTGGGTGTGAGTGAATAATATACAAAATATCTCAACCCCCTCTCAACAGGAATTGACTGGCAAACTGCTTTGGTGCAAGAAATGCAGCTGTTACAGATGCAGTTAGAAATTGATAGCTAACTTCCACATCTCTTGTGGCTGGAGGTCATGATTTTTTTACAATCATCCTCCTTAAAACTGATGTCTACTTGTTCTTTGTAGTTAAAAATTAAAAGCTGTGATTTAAATGTAGGATTGAAATTAATGAATCCAGCAGTTCCAGATGAGCTGAACCTTGGGGGGCAGGGATAGCTCAGTGGTTTGAGCATTGGCCTCCTCAACCCAGGGTTGTGAGTTCAATCCTTGCGGGGGCCATTTAGGGATCTGGGGCAAAAATTGGGGATTGGTCCTGCTTTGAGCAGGGGGTTGGACTAGATGACCTCAGGTCCCTTCCAACCCTGATATTCTATGATTCTGCTATAAGCAAAGCACTAAGTGAGGTTTTGTCTGCTGAAAGTTTTTGCTGGTATCTGGTATAGGCTACTGAATTTTGAATGGGCAGCTTTGCATTGAATAGGAGGGACAAAATAATTTGATTTTTAATTTGATTTTAATGTGACAGATTATGTATAAATAACTGGATGTTCGGGAAAACCTTGAAATATCTTGGCTTGTCACTTTCTCCTCAGGTTTTTGCTTTCCAGGGGTACTGGAGATATTGGAGGCTCTTGGTGACAACGTGTGCTCAAGCTGGTGGACCAGTGTGTTGGTAGAGGTCGTATTTGCCTCCTTAAAGGAAAGCATATTGCTGTGCTCCTTTAAGTAAACTAGTGTGTGGCTGCAGCACAGGAAAGCATTGCTTGATGCTTGTGATCTGGCCATTTACTGCTGTCTCCGTTTTTTGGTTAAGATGATGGAAAAGATTGTGGTGAGGCAATTTTCACAGTATCCTGGTTGTTTCAGATTTCATTGATCTTTGTCAATATGGCTACAAATCAGGTATGAAACGGATGTCACTTTGTTTGCATTGGTGGATTACCTCTTCCTGGTGATAGACAAAGATCAATACCCTTGCTGATATTGGATCTAAAGATACCATTTATCATGAGGTGATGTAGACGTGTGAGCCAGATTTAGTAGGGGTTAGAAAAGCCTATATTGCTTGAAAAAGGGTAGAGCATTGTGAGGTCACTGAATTGTTGCTAAGGAAGTGGGAGTTTTCATTTTTTAACTCGCATGGCTTTCTGGTTAGGGGCTAGTAGGAAGGAGCAGTTGAAATTGTAATAGATTCTTATTATGCACACTTTAATCTATATTCAGGGTGCCTACAATTTGGGTGCCCACAATATCCCCTTTTTATTGTGCATATATCCAAAGACAAATTAATAGTGGATTTCAGGGGAGGGGATTGAAGATACAATAGCAAAGTCAAAATGTATCTTGTCTGGGAATGTGGCGGGAGTTTCCCTGTGTACATAGGAGTGGAGTTAAAAAATGAGACACTAAAGAAGCATGTACAACTTGAAAGATCACTTGTAAAGGCTCTATTCTTGCAGGTAAAGAGTGACTAAGATTGCAGTTAGCTCTTCCCTAATGCATTTACAGGAGTGTGATAATGACATCACCTCAAGAAAAAGGGAGAATGTCAGGAGAAGTCACTGGGTCTGCTTGTTCAGCACAGCCACTTGGAAAAGGCTTTCTTTCGTATGCTGCCTAATTATATTATAAAATAAAAGGCTGAATCCATTAAATAGCCAAGCCTTTGTGAAGCTCCTGAATTCCTTTAATTTAGCGGCTACACAGAAGCTGAATTCAGAGCATTCATAGGCCTGTACTATCTCCCTGACTAGTTGCCAGGTCTATTCATGTTGTTCTGAGTGCAGGAAGTTCTCACATTCATTCAGGAATGGGGGGAAACGGAGGGCTGCTTTTTTTTTTTTTTAAAGCAAGGGAAATGGTTATAAGGAAAATTCTTTAGTGATTCCATGGGACCAATTTACCAACTGTTAATCTGTGAGTAAATAATGGGAACAGTTTATACATTTGGCAGCTTTTGAGAATGACCTAGGAATACAAAAGTTCAGTCCACAGCCCCAAGGTAGCTAAACACTTTGTTTGTTTGATTCTCTAGGATATGTCTTGACTAGGGTAGGAAGGTTTTGTTCTTTTCTTTTTTAAAAAAGAATGTGTTAGCTAATATATTCTAAAATCTCGTGTAGACAAGGAAAGATGTACATCGACATCCTAGCTGGCTAAAGTTCAGCTCAGTCCGCTAATACATGCCAAAGTACAACTTGCTCTGTCTACACAGGACTTTTAGAAGGAGCTATCGAGCATCTAAACATTTTCTTATACTAGCCAGGACAAATCCCCTGGTAATACCTTTTTTATTTCCCCAAGAAGGGGTTAGCAGAGAATTTGGTCAGTGTCTCCAGGGAGGGATGTATGCTGCAGTAGCCAGTTTTGGCTTTCTGAGGGTAGCTAGGGAATATCTGGGGGGAAGAGGAGCAGAAAAGAGAAACAGAGAAGGAAATGAATAAAAGGAAAAGAATTGACATTTGTTTCATATCTAAACCTAAAACCTTGTTTCACTTCTCTGGAATCATCCCTCACTTCTAATCTGTGCTGTATGTAATTGCTACAACTAGAAACCATGATGGTAGGCACAGTTTACATCTAGAATATATAAGGGAAGGGAAGGTGGCTGTAGAATGTTTTTGGTAATGGGACTATGGTAAATATGCAGCTCATGGAGCATTTAACTAGTTAAATGTGGCAGATGGTTCCTGAAAGCGGCAGTAGCATGTAACAATACCCCCTTTACCTTCCTGAGCAGTGGAAGCAGGATGGTGTCTTCAGTCCTGCAAATTTGGTGTTCTGTGGACAAACCTTTCATGGTGATAGATTCTCTCCACCATTGGTCTCCATTGCATAATTGGGTTGTGGGGGAAGGAGCTGCTATGGGCTTATGAAGAAGGAGCCACATTGTGTTGTAGGTTTCTGCTCTTTTCAATGGTACTGGTAGTGGACAATATTGAATGTGTACATTGTTATAAGCATGAAGTGTGAGTATGCATTTCAAGTGATGAAAATTGTAGAGTGGATGGGACAAGCTGTTTTTTAACATGTTCTGACCAGTCAAAGTGAACTGTGGGTGGAAGCCTAAGACTTCACCTTCCCATCTTGTGTTAAAATATAGCTTGCCCTGTCTCATGGGAGTGTTAAAATGTGGTAGCCAACACATTTTCTGTGTTTAAAAAAACATCTTAGTTCAGACCCCTTACACTGGTGTGATTACTGCCTTTAGGGTATCTCATCTTGATTTTGGCATAAACAGGCAGACTTAAAGGAAGCTTAATAGCGATATAAACCTACAAGCTTATCCTCTCTGTCCCCTTCCGCCGCAACCCCTCTGAGTATTCTGTTACCTTCTACATAATCTTTCTAAGGCTGTCTACGCTGTGCACCTTGTAACGGCATGGCCGTGCCACTGCAGCTGCGCTGTTGTAAGGTCAGCAGTGTAGCTCTTGTTTGTCACAGGGAGAGCGTCTCCTGCCGACTAAGTGCTGTCCACACACGCGCTTTTTGTTAAAACTTTTGTTGTTCAGGGGTGTGTTTTGTGTCTCAGGGGTGTGGGGGGAAAAAAAGCTTTAACAACAAAAGTGTGGTATAGACAAAGCCGAAGGAAAGAGGTTCCACTCAGTTTGATACAGTTCTGTTTGTCCACTTTAACTGCTTCCTCTCTTTAGCTCATTTCTGATACTGAGATTTTAATGTCACTCCTCCGCTGTCCATCAAATACAGTAGTGGCAATCCTGCTACTACAGTAGTTGGTGGGTAGTAGAGGAGTTAAGTTAAAATTCCAGTATTAGGAATGAGTTAGCTTTAAAGCTCCACTGAGTTTGGAAAACACTTTGTATCTTCTAGAGAGGATTTTGTACAGGTTGTCATGGATGGAATACTATTTAATGTGCCAGAGGAGTTCCCAGAATTGTGGTCTGCTAAGAACATTACTTATGTACTGATTATGGGACACATTAACACGCATATAACTATGTAAAAGTAATGCCAAATGTCTGGCTTGCACCCACAAAAAATAAGGAAATGAAGCGTGTAAAATTACTGTCATTGGATCTCCTCTTCACACTTGTAAAACTGTTTTTGATTTGGAGCTGTGAGCACTGCTTTCTGTTTTATATTAAAGAAGATCATAGTTCTGAACTTCTGTGGTGTTAGGGCAGCTTTTTCTTTAAAATAAAAGACCAATTTACTGTTTTGTAGTCTAATAGTACTAGCTTATTTGCTTTATACATAGGAAAGCAAAAGTTGTATTTGCTTTTTTTTAAAAGCAGTTTGCAGTTTAAAAAAGAAAACAGCTAATAGACCTACTTTGAGAAATCATTTGCATAGTAAGGCTAAAAAAGTAGCTAGAGAGACACTCTCTTATAGAATCATAGAATATCAGGGTTGGAAGGGACCTCAGGAGGTCATCTAGTCCAACCCCCTGCTCAAAGCAGGACTAATGCCCAATTTTTGCCCCATATCCCTAAATGGCCCCCTCAAGGATTGAACTCACAATGCTGGGTTTAGCAGGCCAAAGCTCAAACCACTGAGCTATGCCTCGCCTGCCCCCCATGTACCTCTTATCCTTTACCAAGTTGAAGATCTCTTTTTGGCAGGTTTTCAGTAAAAACAAAAGCCAACAGCATCAGCTGTTCCACACAACCCTACTGGAGTATTTAGGGAGGAGGGGGAGTTTGTAGATTCAGGGAGAGATGATAAGCTAAATAAAATTCTGTTACCAGGCAGCCCAAGAAATGAGACTTCACATCACTTGAAAAATAATAGGATGGGGGCTGGTGTTAAGAGTGGGGTGAAGGAAATACAGGAAAGGGAGAACTTGAACAGTATTCTTAACGCACTTGCTCCTGCTTGTAAAATACAGAACAGAGGAAAATGAGTTGTAGATTAATATTGATGGAAAAATTATCCAGTCATCCAGGAGGCCTGACCAATGAGTGATGAGAATGTAGCAGTGGATCACACTCGAAAATATAGTTCTATTCCTTTAGTTTTTAAAATGATCTTAATGCCGTAACTCAAATAGCCGTCGGGAGGATAGAATGTGCCCACTTTTGGGTGGTGGTGGAGTGTCAAATCACTTGAAATCTTCTCTCCATCAGACATCTTGGATATAAAGGTGCTTTTAGGGACTCTTCCCTCACGATTGCAATGTTAAGCTTTTTTGAAAAAGCTTATTTTAGTATACTGTGCTGCAATACAAATGAGTCTAGCCTTTATCACAGGGCCCTGCAATGTACCTATTTCTAGGTGTGATACTTGTAAAGGTGTTGGAATATTGTCTCAGGATGATCCTTTTGTTTCCTTTGTCTTTGTAATACAGGATGAAAGTTTTAATATACCTTCCTAATTAGATACATGCTGAATGCCTGAAGGAGTTGCTCTGCGGATCAGATTATATATTTCCTAGGTTATAAATGAAAGCCACCCCTCCCGCTATTAGTGCAGAGCTTGCTACAATGTAATGTGCGTAACTCCCATTAGGTTAAACTTGATCGTATGCATTTTAATTTGTAAACCGCTTATAACTAATAGCGCGCTTTACCGTAGTTGCTCTAAAACATATTGTAATAACATATGGATGCAAGATTGTTTTGTAAACACTTCTGGTAATGTAGACACTTCAGAAGATCATTCCCATAATAAGAAAAGGCTAATGACTGCTCCTGCAACTTTCCATTACCTTGCTGATATTGTTAAGAGAGCCTGGTTAGACCTGAACAGTGAGTCAGAAGATGGAGTTTCTATTTCTAACTGCCACTGACTGACTTTGTGGCTGTAAGCAAATTTCTTTGCCTCAGTTTCTCCATCTGTTAAGATTATTTCAACTTTGAACTTTTTTTCTTGAAAGGTGCTTTGATATCCTCAGTTTAAACTTGAAGATCTTGAAAGTACAGTCTTGTCATTATAGTAAATACATGCAATATTTTTGTTGTATAAAGGGCTTGTCAAAACAGTTTTTGCATTGATTTAACTAGTTCAGTACAAATTTTTTTTAGTAAAGTTGGTGTTTTTACAGGATAGCTCAGTGGCTTGAGCATTGGCCTGCTAAACCCAGGGTTGTGAGTTCAGTCCTTGAGGGGGCCATTTAGTGATCTGGAGCAAAAATTGGGGATTGGCCCTGCTTTGAGCGGGGGGTTGGACTAGATGACCTTCTGAGGTCCCTTCCAACTCTGCTATTCTAACTGTATCTACAAAAGGGGGTTTTCACTGACTTGACTAAACTTTCACTGATCTAATTAAATCAGTGCAAAAATTGCATGTAGTCACGCCCTAATGCTTGAGCTATGTTTATTTTGTGGCTGCTCTCCAGTGTACAAAACCTTTAATCTTTGCCTATTGAACTACTCTTGTGAAGTTTGAAAGTACTGCGAAGGGCATTATGACAGAGGGTTTTCATGGCAACATTTTAGATATGGCTCCCTTTCCTCATCCCATCCCCCACTACTGAGGATTGTGAGCAATGCTGTTCTTGTGAACTTCTAGTTTTCTTCCAGGAATAACTTCAGAATAGGATTGTAATGAACAGGAAAAGTGCTTTTCTCCCTAGCTCCCCTCCTCTCCCTATATTTTCCTTGTTAATTTAGGAGACCCTAAACAGTGCTAAATCCTTAGTAGTGTTTGTCCCCAGGTGCTCATTGTCTAATTGTAACAGTCCAAAAGACTGTGATGAAAAGTGAGGTGATAAAAGTGTTTTCTTTGTATGTCCAGGTCCATGAAAAAAGGAAATGTAACACTACCAGTGTGAGAGAACAGCTGCAACTGCAAATAGGGGGGGTGCAGGGAGGGACCAGCAGGTTGTTTGATAACAGCATAGCAGACTGTTCGTAGGCTTGGTTTGCATGGTCAGATAGTCTATGAAGACCGCTTACAAGCTCTGGATTTTGATGGTTGCAGTAAGATTACTCTATGTGCCCGAGTGCAGGTTTCTCCCTTAATTGGCACATGTTGGCCTATTCCCAGTTTGGGAGTGTAGGGGTGATAGTAAGGATACCATATGGAAATCAGGTCATTCAAAGTTAAATTTCTGAAGGCTCTTCAAAGGGCAGCAAACACTTAAGAATAGTGTGTTAAGCTTCATGGTTGTTCACCAACTGCTCAGCGTTTACAACTTGTCTCACTCTGATGCCCAGTCTCCTTTTTATACTTGGGGTATGTCTACACTGCCAATGTGACAGCATGGCTGCGGCAGCGCTGTGACATGGGCAGTGTAGCCACGCCTTATCGCTGGGGGAGAGCTCTGCTGGTGATTAAAAAAAAAAAAAAAATCACCCCGAATGAAAGGTGGTAGCTTTATCGCTGGGGGCGCGGCTCTCAGCAATAAAGCATCCTGTATACTGGCGCTTTTCAGCGCCAGAACTTTTGTCGCCGCAGGGGATGGTTTTTTCACACCCCTGAACGACTAAAGTTTTAACGCTGAAAGTGGAGGTATAGACACAGCCTTGATCTCCCCCAGCTGTGTAGGTATTCTACCTACATATCATCCTAATGAGATGTGTGACACTGAAATCTGCTGGGACTCCCTCTCCAACAGCAGCTTCCAATTTCCATAGTACTTGTACCATCACCCACCTGTGCTCTGGGAACTCCTCACACCAATTTGTGACACAACACCACCCTGCCACCTGGATAGGAGTGTAAGCAGCCAAGTGATCTTACCTGTGTTTTAACTGAGTATGTAGAACATGATTTTCTGACATAAATATTGTCATAAATCACAACTATCCCAGACCTCTTTGTCTGAATTTCATAGCGTTTCCAGCTCTCGGTACTCTAACTTTGAAGATTAAATTTAATCTGAAACGTCGGTGGTGACAGTTCCTCTCAAATTAATTTTAATAAAGCCAACAGGGGATGAAGGTTTTCTGCACGGAATCAGCTAGTGGTAGGATACAAGAGGGTACTAATGACCACTGCTTCCGAGTTTCACTTTAGTTGGGAATCACACTATTCTAATGAGAGATGATTATTTTTATCTTTGGTAGAGGCCATATCTAGGCACTTAAGAAACATTTTTTAATGTCAGTTTTCTTAGTGGAAAAAATTCCCCAATCTGAATTTTAATGTCCTAATTTTTAGTAGAAGTTGAAAGTCTACTTTAGCGTCCTAGACTATAAAATGGGAAACTTGTAAATAAAAAATCTGATTTGTAAATTTTAAAGTAAATGTTTTTTTAAAAGTCAGTTTATCCCCCCTGAACTTAATCATACAGCTGTTGTAAGACAAATAACAATACTCATGTATGTACTTACAACAGTATATGTACATTTAGAACTTCATGGTTTAGGTTTAAGGGAAGGTGTTTTTTCATCTTTCCATAGATTGAAACTCTGTGGCAACCTACTAGTGAGACTGATGAAACAGTGCTCTTTAATGCAGGTGGTTGCAGTAAAGTTTGACACCTGCTGGGATTTTCTTGACACCCTCACCCCCATCCCCCAACAAAACAGGCTTCATAGAGAAGATGAATGATCCTAACTGAGCAGACAGCTTCACTAATGCCGACTGGAGGCAGACAAGGGGAGAATATAGTATTCTTCTAAACCAAATATAGCATCCTTCTTCCCCCCCGCCCCCCCCCCCAAACCAAACCACTTCTTATAATATCAGTATTGTTACTTCAGCAACATAGTTACTATATTACCAGCAGAAAGCACAGAAAGGCCCATTTTAATTAAATACAAAACCAGAAGATTGTCTTATTTTCAAATACAACTTGTATTTTATATGGTAAGAAATGCATCTCACCATTTGAACTTCCTTTTTTTTTTTTTCTCAGCACAATATTCCAAATCTCTTAACCTCTGCTACTGGTGGGTCTGGAGAGTCTGCCAATATTGTTTGTTTGCTTAGTGTCCAGGAAACCCGGCTCCTAGTACCAAGGGTTTCATAATGTTGGCCCAAGCTGTGTGAGAATGAATGTGGGATTTCTCTTTGGAAAAGAAATGGGCTTAAATTCTAACAGACAATATGTCATTGTTTTCTATGTTTAATGTATGTTCCTGCTGTGAACCCTAAGGTAGGTAAAGGATTTTGTTCTTTCTGGTTTAGTTAATTCATTGAGGTGTAGCTGTCTGCTAAAAACAAAGCAAGGGTACCAGCCTGGGGCTGCTTACTTCACTATGCCATGAATGATCTCTATCTACCCAAACGTCTGGTCTGACTGAAGAAAATTAGTCTTCTGATATCTTCCATCTATTCAGGTAATAGAAATAATAGTTAATGGAGGGTGAGGTAAAGTCTTATGTAACCTGCCTGGCTATATTTTCATGTATGGGAATGTGTTAAAATGTGTCATATTGGTGATTCTTGGGGTGTTGTAACAGGGATTTATGATCTGTTGGTGCTGTTGGCTCTTCTGTAGATAGAAACTATATTTTTCCACCCTCTGATTCTTCATCGTGGACTGGTGTGATGTATCCTTGCAAGAGGCTGGCAGCAGCACCAGTTGCATTTGGGACCAGAACTTTGGGCCAAGGAATCTTCTTTCTTCTCTCCCGGTCTTCAGTTGTAGTGTTAGTCTTGTTTCACAGTCTTCAAAGAGAAGCTAGTCATGGACTTGAGGAAATGCCAAAAGGGGCAAGAATTGTTCCTCATGTCAAGATTGCTGCAGCCACTCTTGGGTATTTACATGTGCTCATAACTAGTCACTGGGACATGCACAGGACTTCCTTGCAGAGTTCCTTCGCTAGAGGTTAGCACTCAAGTCCTGAAGACTTGAGTCCAATAATACACAGTATTCAACAACACTCTGAAAATGTAAAGTACTAAACATGTATAAAGTGTACATGGATGGAAATGTTAAATTAGTAGGTATGCCTGTTGATGTAGATTGTAAGCCATCTGGGGCAGGAACCACATCTTCATTCTTTCTGTATAGTACCTTAGCACACTGGACTCCGAAGGAATAAATAAAACTAGATTAAGAGCAGCAGGACTAGTATTTCCTTACTAAGCGTCTAACCATACAAAAGTTCATGTTGCCTGCACCACTTCTGACTGTTTTTTCTTGTGCATATGCATTTCTCCTTATAATTACTGTATATACTCGTTCATAAGCCGAAATTTTTTAGTAAAAAAGAAGCATCAGAGAAGGGGGTCGGCTTATGAAGGGGTATAGAGCGGGAGAGGTGGGACACAGCCCTTCCCCCCACAACAGAGGGGGCAAGGAGAGGCAGCAGAGCCAGAAGGGAAGAGGCGGGGCCAGAGTCTCTCCGCTTCTGGCCATGCTGCTCTCCCTGCAGCCTCCGAAGCAGCTGCAGCTCCAGGGCTGGCAGGCTGCAGCTGTGCCACTCGGCCCTGCCCACCAGAGCAGGCTGTGGCTGCTCCGCCTGGCTCAGCCCGCTGGAACATTCTGCAGCCACACCGCCTGGTCTGGCCCATGGGAGCAGGCTGCGGCTGTGTGGCCCAGCTTGCCGGAGCAGCTCCAGCCAGGCCAGAGACCTCCTCCCCAGATAAGGTGGGAGGGGATGTGATGGGGAGTGTGGGAGTCCCGGGCTAGGGGTGGTCACAGGGGTTACTCCCCTGACCCCTAGCTTCTCCTCCCCTCTCCCCCCCAAAAAAATAAACGTTTCCCGACTAGTTGCTGTCCCGGCCTGTCAGGGTAAGCAACTGGCGCGCTGGGACACTTTGTTTACTTAGATTTACCTCCGTGCCTGCGGACGCTTGAGGTAAACAAACCATCTTCAGCCTGCCAGTGGCTTATCCTGATGGCCCGGGAGCCAAAGTTTGCCAACTGCTGAATTATAGGGTCGGCTTATGAATGGGTCATAAAAATTTTCCATTTTTACTTATCCATTTTGGGGGGGGGGGTCAGCTTATAAATGAACCGGCTTATGATGGAGTATATATAGTATATGGTCACATTAATATCTGCAGAACCCCTGCTATCTTTAAGATAGTACATAGTGATTGAAGTGGTATGACATTTATTTTGAAATACCTTCTGAAAACAAGTGAAGGAGGCTGCACACAGTAAAAAATACCTGTGCTAAAAGGAACTATGGCAATTTACAATTTCTAATTTAAATCTCTTTAAAAAACCAAGTAAATTTTAAGTAACTCATCCACTTTCATACAGTGCACCCCTTCTTCTTTCACTGTGCACCATCCAAACTCTGCACTGAAAGCCAAATTTTGCTCTACTGTGTAAGTATGGTTTCTGTTTTCAAGGTTTATTTTTTAGCAATTTGAGTATTATGTGGTCCAAAAATGTGTCTTTGGGGGCTTTCTCTTTGTATGTACTGTAATGAATAATCTTTGTAATATTCCCTAATGTGCTTTAACATAATACTGTTTCAAACAGCAGTACGTTCAAGTGCACTATGGAACCTTTAGTGCACACCAGCAGGGTCTGCATGGACCAATTAATGCACGACACATTAGTGCGCTTTAGAAATTGCACCTCTGTAGTCTGCAATTCTGTTCCATCTAGATAAGGCCTTAGATACAAGGAACATTTCCAGTGTTTTACTGGCGTTTATTGGATAAATGCTGACTTTTTTTATTGGGGGCATTTTGTTGGTATTTGTCACCTAAACCTGTAGTCAGAAGCCCTGTATATGTGTACATTTCCACTGCGGAGCTACTCTGAATTTAGACTAAGTGCGAAGAGAACTTTGCTCACTTCAGGCAAGGATCCTCAATCCTGCTTCATTTACTGTTAACCCTTTTCTGTTTTGGCTGCATGCTGAATGAGATGGGCTCATGTGGAGTCCTGTGATCATGTAATTAAAAACTATTGTATAGGTCACAAGGAGGCATTGTTAGGATTGCTTATGCAATCTTAAACTTCTGCATGAGTTTTTTTTCTAATAGAAATTGTAAAATGCCCCCCCCATGTATGTCTATTATGCATTTAGATATATAATTTCTCTCTATCTGAAACTAGTAAAAGGAAATTTGTGTAAAGGAAGGCTTTGTTTCCCATTCTCCCTCTGCGAGGCTGTTTTTAGTTTTTTAAAACCATCTCCCTACGGGATTTGGAGGCTGAGAGTAAGACTTCAGTACAAGAAGACATTTGTGTGTGATTCACATGGTGAAATTACTTAGTAATCTCCAGCAGGGTTTTGTTAATGTACCAGGCCACGTGAGATAAATTAAATTTAAAGAATAAAAGAAAACGACACATAGAAATCTTGTTACAACAGGTAATGTACAGTGGTGAGATCTTTCCATCTAAGCAGTACTGTGGTAGTCAGGCCTCTCTTCTCTACCTCTGAAGAAGACAGAGGTAACATTCATCTTGATTTAGGCCAAAATTAAGTTGTGTTACCACAAAGAATATAAAAAGATGTTTCATATTAAAATGCCAGACATGGTGCCAAGGGAAAAGAAAATCCTGCCACCTGGAGTGGTTCTAACAATGTATTAAATGTTTCTTTCCCAACTTGATAGAAATTAGTGGCTTTTAAGAGAGCCAACAATTGTCTCCTACATTAATGTATTTGTAATCTCTGCACTCTAGAAGAATACAGCTCAGACATGTCTTTTAAGTGATATGATCAACAAGTGGTGGCAGTTCCTTAGTTGTATCAAAGCATGCATATTTCCATTTTGAAGATAATATAAATGACTACAGTTCTTTTGTTAGGTATTTTGGGCAGCAGTATCAAGTGGGCTAAGGTGACAAGAATATTTCCTGTAAGGTCTCACTTAAGTGTTCCTTCCTAAACCACATACTTTCTTGGCTTGAGCCACTGTCCATAGAAGCTTACACGCTGTACTCTGGAAAATAAGAGCCTGGCATACCTAGTTGGTGCTTCCTAGCTCTATAAGTTAGATGTGGTTTAGTAGTGAGGAAGGAAAAAAAGCTTAGAGGACTACATCTGTGAACAATTCTAAAATGAAAAAAGTTGCATGATGACTAAAAATAGAAACTTTGGGATAAGGTGCCCAAACAATAAAGTTGGATCCAATAAATCACTTATTGAATGATGTCCACAGCTTAAATATTGCAAAGGTTGCTTCCAGGATACAAGGAAAGACTTAGTTCATCACCTGTACCACCACCACTATCATATATAGGGATCCATTAGGTGGAAGTGGTGATAATCATGTAAGACAGATAATCAGGGCTCACTCGGGCACAGACAGTATCCAGGGTTCAGCAGCAGTAACTCAGAAACAGTGGAAAACGTAGGATGTGATGTAGGGTGGGAGGGAAGCTGACAAACTAGGAGCTCCTTGCTTGCATGTGGTATCGGTGGATTTGATTTAAATCAAATTGATTTAAATCATTAGTCAGGAAGACTCTATTTAATCATGGTTTTCTACATAAAAGTGCATTCTTTTGGTTATAACCTTAATACGTATTCTTCACAACTCAGAGATAGCTATAGGTTTCATTTTTAGAAGGTACACACTATACATAAAATAAATCACTGTTTTAACTTTTCAGATTAATTTTACAGCTATATCAGAAAGTGAATGATTGGTTATTTCATTTACCAAAGGTAATTGAAACAGATATTTATGAAGTCGCTGGGAGGTGAACTATCTCCAGTTTAACAGGTTAATCATTAATATTTGGAGGATTTTCTTGCCATGCTGTATTAGGAGGAGAACATCACCAGATAGACATTTAAATTGTTTTATTTAACTAAAACAACAATGGTATGTATTCTGGATTTTTTTCTTCAATGTCAAACATATAATATTTTAATAAAAGACGCATATGTCCCTTGCTTCTCACATTTATCTCCAGAGTTCTTCTCCTTGTCCAGATCTGTTCCGCCCCCAGTAATCTTCTATTCATTGAACTTTTTGAAACTTTGCACTTTTAGAGAGAGGTAAGGGACTGACTCTGTGTACACAAATTTACAGAGGGACAACAGGGTTGAGGTCTGTTATTTCACACCTTTATATATTTATTTATTTAAAAACATTTTTGCTGTTAACAAGAATGTTGCCTCTGGAGAGACAAATCCACAGTTTGAGAACTACAAAACTAAGCATCTTTGATAGTATCTTCTAGACTGAGCACTGAGTCCCATCGGGTAGATAGAAAGATTGACCTAAATCTATGCAGAAGCCTGTGGAACCCCATAAGATTGGGTCCCTAGTCCATGAACTATTGGAACTCATTTACAAAAATTTTCTTAAACATTACATGAATATATTGTTTCATACTATAGATTAGAGTTTATAATCCCTACTCCATGATGAGCAATCTTTGAGCTATAATGTGTCTTAATTAAATCTTTAGATTGCTTTTTTCTCAAAAAGCATTTTATCAAAAAATCTTTTTTTTTTTTTAATTTTTAAATTTTTATCCACCCTGTCTGGTATGGCAGATGGCTTATCCACTATGCAAGTGGCTGTAACCTTCAGAGTTTCTGAAGAGTGCATTATTTTTTTCAATCTATATGGCAACTGCTTTGGGGAGGGGATGATGTTCCTGTCCCTTCTGCTTTTTATCATGGAAATTTCTCCCCCTGGGAATGGCACATGGTGGCTGCTCTCAAAAGATCTGTTCGGCCTACCAGTGAGTACATACTTGGCTGGGTATACTTCACTCTCTGCTCTTCTGATAGAGGTGAAGGTCACTTTGCTGCTGAATACCCTAAGGGCTCTAGAAAGCTCCAATTTGAGTAGGGCTACACACTTTTCTTCATATTGGTGCAACATGCACATTCCAGTGTCTAGCAACTAGAATACTTTCTGTTCACTAAAATAAGATGATAGTTACATCAACTTCACACAGGTCTTTGATCTAGGATTGGGTAATAGCATCCTTCTCCAGTTTATCTATTGACACTGTCTGGGTTTCACTCCCTCTAACTACTTTAAAAAGAGCAGGAGTACTTGTGATACCTTAGACTAACAAATTTATTTGAGCATAAGCTTTCGTGGGCTACAGCTCACTTCATTGGATGCATGCAGTGGAAAATACAGTAGGACAATTTTATATACACAGAGAACATGAAACAATGGGTGTTACCATGCACGCTATAAACAAGAGCGATCAGTTAAGGTGAGCTATTACCAGCAGGAGAGGGGGGAAAAAAACAACCACCCTTTTGAAATGATGATCAAGATGGGCCATTTCCAGCAGCTGACAAGAACGTGTGAGGAACAGTAGGGGACACAAATTATAACATTCAAAAACCAGTCGGAGAACACTTCAGTCTCTCTGGTCACTTGATTACAGACCTAAAAGTGGCAAGTCTTCAACAAAAAAAACCTTCAAAAACAGACTCCATGAGAGACTGCTGAATTGGAATTAATTTGCAAACTGGGCACCATTACATTAGGCTTGAATAAAGACTGGGAGTGGATGTCATTACACAAAGTAAAACTATTTCCCCATGTTTATTTCCCCCCCCCCTACTGTTCCTCACACGTTCTTGTCAACTGCTGGAAATGGCCCATCTTGATCATCACTACAAAAGGGTGGTTGTTTTTTTTCCCCCCCTCTCCTGCTGGTAATAGCTCACCTTAACTGATTGCTCTCGTTTATAGCGTGCATGGTAACACCCATTGTTTCATGTTCTCTGTATATAAAATTGTCCTACTGTATTTTCCACTGCATGCATCCAATGAAGTGAGCTGTAGCCCACGAAAGCTTATGCTCAAATAAATCTGTTAGTTTCTAAGGTGTCACAAGTACTCCTGTTCTTTTTGCGGATACAGACTAACACGGCTGCTACTCTGAAATCCAACTACTTTGGAACTTAAATCTGTAAGCAAAGTAAACCTTAACATACAGGTACTCTTGTACTTTTTGCATGTTGGCTAATTACAAATAGAAGGTTATTGCTAAATGAGACAGTATATTTATGTAATTTCTTAAGCAATGGTTTTGTTAATGTGCAAATGAGAAGCACCCAGTGAGAGTTCACTTGTGGAATGGAAAGTGTGGCTCTTAAATTGTGAATGCTTAATTAGATTAAAAATAGACTTATACCAGTCTGAATTTGACGGGTATATCCTGATGGGAGTTAAGTACTCCATTTCTCTTTCTGGTTTTTGTCCTCGTGCTCCATGCATCTGATGAAGTGGGTTCTAACCCACGAAAGTTTATGCCCAAATACATTTGCTGGCCTCTAAGGTGCCACAAGGACTCCTCATTGTTTTTCCAAACATACTTCAGACTCCTTGTGCCAGTGCTTGCTGTTGGAATTTTCTGTGCCCTTTGTTAGAGTTCTCCTGTCTGTCTCTATGCTGTGGAGCACTATTTTGGGGGGTTGGTCAGATGCTGGTAAAGTTGTGGGGGAGGAGGCAGTTCAGTTCCCTCCTTCAGCCCAATCTTGACTATTGCCTCTGTTCTTACTCTGGTGAGAAAAGAGCCAGAAAGGATCAGTGCAGCTTGCTGTGCTGGACAGGGTATAGCACAGGCAGGGTGGGCTTGCCTTAATCCCTTACCCCCCCTGCTTTCCCTGGGTGAGAGGAGAACTCATTTCAGGGCAAGCAGCCCCCTTCCCCAGTCCCCATGTGGGAAGTGAAGCCAGAGGGGTAATATGCCATATGGAAGATTGCACTTCAGTCCCTATAGGTCACACCAGCAGCTATGCCTCCAGCTGTCCAGCTCAGCTGCCGCCTTCGCCTTCTCCTTCCCCCTTTTGCTTCTCCATGTGTCGTGGATGGAGGGCACTGGGCACAGTACGGATGGTGCTGATGCCAGAGGATGCTGTAAGAGGACTTCAGGCCTAGCTCCCTCTCCCTGCTGCCACTTCTGTAACAGACAACCCTCTTCCGCCCCCTCCCCAGAATCCCTATTCGTTTCCCGGGATGAGACCTCCTGGGGGGAAAACAGACCCATCTGACCTGTGAGGTTCCCATGTAACAGAGGAGTAGAGCCTCTGGAGACCCCATCCTTGAGCCACAGGCCACCACCTTTGTTGAGAGACTCAGAAGGGACCCATGTGGGGAGGGGAGACGAATAAGCCCAGCTTCCTTGAGTGGGGACAGGGAAGTTCGGTAGCCATTTGAAATATTTTTGGAACAATCTGAGCCCGTTTTGGTCTCCTGCTGAAGCAGGTTTATAGGGACAAACTCCCAAAGGGGAAGTGAATTAATAATGAAATAATTGATCAGTTCCCCTGTCCACCTCCCCAGAGAACAGCATGGCAAATCAATGCAGAAAAAGGAAAGACAATGTCCATGTGCAGATTCTACTAAGTGTGCGTGCACCCCTCCCCCATCGCACACAAAGATAATACTTTCCTATGGTAGGAAGAGGAGCAGTCCAAATCAGAGTTGGAGAATCAACTAGTAAAATATGGCTTGGTGAAATCTTAGTTATAGAACATACCACCAATTTGGTCCTGTCTTTGACAGTCTGCCCTGAGATAGGTATTCACAGTCATGAGCTTTTCCAGACAGCATTACAATAAGGTCCATGGATCCAGCCCACCCTAGAGACAAATGGGTCATCATCAATAGAAACAGAAATTGACATCTAGGGACATGGGTTTGTTATTACTTAAAAGTTATTGTGCTCTACAGTAGGATAAATTTGTGTTTTCCCACAATAGATCTAACAAAATTTTTAATATGAGAGTAGATTTGAGTTATCCTGGCAGTGGAAGTTCTCTCAACTGGACAGAACTTCAGGAAGCTAGGCATTCCCCTCCTGTCAGTGACTGACAGGCCTGGTTTCGACCCCAACTTGCAAGCAAGTTGAAGTATCCATTGTCCTAGATTTGTGGAACTTTTTACTCAAAACTTTCAGATAAGGACAGGAATCTTTCTATCAACTGCTTGTTTTCAGAATTCATTCTGGGTGTGTTTTGAATGAGAGGGGAGTGAAGTTGATTGTAAGACCTCTAGAAGGAAGAATCTTGGCTTCTGATCTGTTTTGTAAACAGAGGAGCTGTGTGTGACCATAACTAAGGTAGAATTAATTATACTGTAAATTTCCATCAGGGTGCTTCTCTGTGCAGAGCACTCAAGGCAGTGTGAAAGTTAAATGCATTCTCTTATTGCATAATTGTAACTGATTGTTTAAGTGGTGTTGTGCTGGACAAATTGGTCTGGGTGTAAATATTCACGAAGATTCTGGGCACAATAGAGAACTATGGTACTGTAGACTCTGCATATAATCCCTGTATCCATGGAATGGTTTTATTCTAATTTGGGTTTTGGAAGTGGATTTTAATTAAGAGCTCTAGTTACATAGCAATTGCTAAATATGAGGTACTTGCTGCTTTGATATGCTGAGTTCTAAAATTCATCTTAAACTAGAATAGGAATGTATATTCAAATTCCAGTGTGATGAATCTGAATCTTGGAAGTCAAACCTTGCATCTAAGAAATTATCTTTTTGGATGATTTCTGATGCACTTTAGAAACTTTTTTTTTTTTAAAGGAAAGCAAGTAAGCATCTGATGTGGTTGTAAAATGTTTCTGCTTAACTTCCAGCTACTGTAGCAGATTAATACATCCTTTTAATACTGGTATAGTCAGTTTCCCCTCTGTTATGCTTTTTGTTGGCTTTAAATGCAGGAAGTAATCAGAGTGACTAATTCCACGTTTTATTTGTTAACCCATGGTGTGGTGTGCTGGTTTTATGTAGTATTCTTAAGATAATCATAGTTCTCGAGAAAAAGCTGGAGGAAGGGTAGAGCAATTTTCAAAATGGTGTCTTAATGAATAAACATTACCGAAGCAAAGCTCTTATCGAGTCTCTTCTACATCAGTCACGTGTTTAACCTTTTTTTTTACTTAAACAGTTGAATGAGTGCTTGTCATGTAGCTAAGGTGTGGCATGATAACAGTAGGAAATGGAGGGCATAGGTAACTCCCTGACATTGGTGAAAAAATGCTGCTTATTTTGAAAAAGTAACACTTTTTCACAATCGTAATTGAGAAATTTGATCTGTACAAATCTAAGTGCTGTCTTCTCAGCCAGGTGAAATATTCTCATCATAGTGATTTATGCACTGAGACAAACTGGGGCTGATCTTCAGGATACACTGCAAGATGCATCTATTTGTGTGGGCTACTGCAGAGGTGGGCTTTTGAGAGGAATCCGTTGTATAGAGGAAGAAAGGAGAACTTTAGGTTCTGCTACAGAGTGCTGATTTAAATTGCTTTGATTTAAATCAATTCAATCAGGAAATCTTGTTTTAAATCCTAAATTTTAATCGCACTTTGCATTTGTACTTTTTAGTTCTTTTCTTCAAGAAAGATTGAGTTGAATTTGTTGGTAATCATTAAAATATTTTGTTTGCAACTAAATATAGCATTAACACTAAATTTGGTGCTCTTTGCTAACCAGGAGGATACACTCAACTTATACACATTTATTAAAACAATTATATATCTTAATTTAATTTATTCATATTCTTATTTTATTATCTTCAGAAAATGGTGAATGATTCATTTCTTATTGACTAGATTTATTTTTTACTTGTGGCTTGAATCAAGCTCTATTTAAATGGAAATTCTAATTCAATTAATGCACAAAAACAGCATTTTAAATCTTTTTTTTAAATAAAACTATCAAATATGCTGGATACATAAGAAAAAAGATTCAGTAAGTTTATCAAAACTTTTTCTGCATTTAAAATCAGTTTATTAAAGGAAATATTATCTGTAGTAAATTGAACTGATTTGTTTGTGGTCACCGGATCCTTCAAGATTTTAGAACTACTAGATCTCATCCTATCTGACCTGGTTTTCATGAACTTAACTTTAAATTAACTAGTCATTGCATTGAAGAAATTTATATGAAGAAAATGTTCTTTCTGCACCTGCACAAGAGGCTACTGCTGTCAAAAGCCGGTTTGGCACTTCAGCAAACTCTGGTTTCAGTTGCTTAGCCAATGACTTCCACCAGTTTGGTGGTGTGACATTCTTTAAAACTTGGTAACAAACATATACTGCTTAATATTTTCTTTTAATTTAAATGAGTTTAATAGATTATAGTAAATTTAAGCCTAAACATATGGGTCCTAATTTCAAATTTTGAATAGGTTTAATTTTTTAAAAAGCCTGTATTTAATTTAAATTTAAAATAATCCGTTTTTATTTATTTAAAAAGAAAAATGGACTTTATCCACCCTGTTCTGCTAGCTGTTGAATTTTGTTTTTGTGATTTATTTCCAGTATGCCTGGAACCTTGAATAGATGTCCCTTCAGTTTCATATAAACACATTTTTCCATAACTGTTACCATGCCTTTGTGTCCCATCTTCTTCAGACAAACCTGTTTTTTCTATGCTTGGGTTATCCTTGCTGTATGTCTAGGTTTCTGATAGACTTCCAAGGTAAATGAATTTGATGGCATGGACAAATACCATTGACTTGTTTTCCTTCATTAAAGCACAGCAGAGCTATTTGACTTGACTAGGTTTAACTGATGCTGCTCTATTCTAATTTAGCATAGTAATTGAGAAGGGGTGAAAAGATACTAGGCAACACATGTTGAAAAAGATGTATGGCATTAAATTACCTTAAACCCACTTCTAACTTCAAGAATACAGGGTTTATACTTTTAAAGATTCTGCTTAACTTCCCCTTTTTTGTTTTTTTATATTTAGTTAAGTGTTGCAAAAGCACTGAGATTAACTGTCCTCACTCAAAATATCCTTAATTCACCTTCTTTCATACAAGCAGAAGAGTGCTTCCTTCCTCTCCATGTTTGAGTGGTTCCCCCCCCCCCCTTTTTTTTTTTTTTGGAGCTGGATGTTCCAGACTCTGATCCAACTTTATAGAAAGTGTCCTTGCAAGCGCCATTCAGAAATGTAGAAAATAGTGTGCAGCAGGAAAGCAGGAGGAAAAAACAAAGTTGTTTATATGGTGACACAATTTGTTCATTGTGAACATGAATGGAGTACTTTTAGTCCTCATAGCAAGACTGAGGAAATTCCAAATGGCAGTTTATTTTCAGTGAGATTCATTGGGAATTTAGACTGAGGCTTATGATGATAGTCAAATATATTATATATACATAGCTTTTCATAGGTAAACCAGCATCTTGTTTTCCAGTTCTGTACCTGAAGTCCTCTAAGATTACTGAAGTAATGTGATTTTCCTTTTCCTGCAGCATTATGAAAAGAATAGTGGTTGAGCAGCTTTATTTAAGGAAACTGGGGAGGCTTTCAAATTTCATCTTAGTCCTCTTTACATAAAGTAAAGGTTTTTCCCGACTAGGGGCCCATAGTCTCACTCCTTCCTAGGACTCTGTGTGAGAGGATTGGGCTTCAGTGTACATGTTGGCATTGGATGACCTTTGAGTCATCTAATTTTTCGTATTCTTCTAGTTTGTAGATGTCAGATTTTTGCAAGCTAACAGCTCCATAATGAGCTGTATAGATCTACTTAGCAACTGGTTATATTCTTTTTCAAGTGCTTGCTCACATCCATTCCATGCTAGGTGTGCGCGCACCGTGTGCACAGCTGCTGGAGATTTTCCCCTCAGTGGTATCCGTAGGACTGGCGCTAGTGCCCTCTGGAGCTGCCCACATATGTCCGATATAAGGGGTGCCGCCGGCTCCACACCCTCTCAGGTTTTTTTCTTACTGCCTGTGATGGTTGCCTTGAACAATCCTTATTGCTTTTGCAAAGCTTCTTTCCCAATGGTTTGGACTCTTTTTTGTAGTATATTGTATAGTTATTGTAGTTAGTGTATATAGTTGTATGTGAATAGTTGTCCCTGTTATCAAGGGACTTTTGCTCTGGTCCCAGGCTTCAGGCAATGTGCCTCTTGTTGCAAGCTGCCATTGAGTGATCCGCACTGTAGCTGTCTAAAGGGCCTCGGGGAATCTCATGTTAAAGAGAAATACCAGATCTGTAGGGGCTTCAGACCATGCACTCAAGAAGACAGATGTTTGTCTGAGGGCCTTACTCATGGAGGCAGCCCTCAGACCAGTCTTTGAGCAGAGCACTTCAGCTTCCATGTGAAGCGTTTATCAGCACAGTGCTCTTCTCAGCATCATTCTCTGTCCCTGGTGTCGAGGAAGAAGCATATAAGAAACAGTACACCAAGCAAGGGTGCTCTCTGGTGCCAAAGAGGGACAAGCAGGGAGTGACCAGTGTAGTGAGAACCTGCTGGGCCACTTGTTCTCTCCAGAGCCACTTTGGCTCTGGTGATTCCGCTTACAGTGCTGAGTCTGGTCCAGGACCCACCTCTGACTCCTTGGAGTGGCTGTGGGACCTTGTGCCTACGACCCCTTTGACCCCAGAGGTTTTCCAGATGGCGAAGGACCTGATGTCCCTCCTGATCCTGCTGACCCCTTAACGACCCCTGCCAGCCAAGGTGACTGAGGATAGAAGGGATCAAGGAGTGCTGAGCTCCATCGTGGCATCGACCACCGTGGTGCCGTCCAGGGTCAAACCCTCCATGGTCCCAATGGAGCAATCTCCAGCCCATTGTTGGTCACCGGTTCTCCAGCATCACCTGGAGGCAGAAGTGGGTACTGCATTGTCATCCTCTTCGAGGGAAGAATTCTCTTCGGGAGAGCAAAGGACTCCTCTTTGGACTCCAAAGACCTACCGATACCCTGTCTATGTACCATACTTTGGTACCAGCCCCCCAAGAGGCACTGGGCCACTGGCCAATCAAGTGGCAGTATTGGAACCCATGGGGATTTCCCCTGGTACTGGGTCCCCTTTCCCACTGCTCATACTCAGTGGTATCCTAGAGGTGAGTCACTGTTTCATCCCATCCGGCACTGGACCCTGAATCCAAGGAATGGCCCCAATGGACATGCTGCAGGTGGAGGAAGGAGGAGGCAGCACCTCCTCCGATGCAGTCCTCATCCCGGACGAGGTGGTTGTGGGCTCTAGTAACCCGCTCGTAACAGATGACTTTAGGGCCCATCAAGAGCTCCTGAGAAGGGTCGCCACAAACGTGGGGCTGGAAGTTGAGGAGCTAAAGGAGTCTGTGCACAGCCTAATTGACATCCTGGCTGCAGCTGTTCCCTCCAGAGTGACCCTGCTTGTTAATGAGGCTGTGTTGGGTACTATGGCAGATTCCTTCATCTCTGCCCCCACCTCAAAAAGGGAGAAGTACTATGTCCTAGCCTGTGGGTCTGAGTACCTTTACTTGAACCCTTCCCTTCCCCCTGCGTCCCTTGTGATGTTGGTGGTGAATGAGTGGGACAGACGGGCAGTCGAGTGCTACCCCCAAGAATAAAGAGGCCAAGAGATTGGAGCTGTTCCTGCACAAGGCTTATTGTGCTGGCAGTTATGCTCTGCTGGGGAGATACGTTTTAAACCTATGGGACTCATTGGCCAAATTTATGGACTCCCTGCCACAGGAGTCGAGGCAGGAATTCACAGCCATCCTGAAGGAAGGCAAGATAGTGGCCAGGATCTCCCTCCAGAGGGCTCTGGATGCGGATGACTCAAGTGGCCAGGACTATGGCGTCGGTCGTCACCATGAGGTGGAGGAAGGAGGAGGCAGTTCATGGCTCCAGTCATTGCAGCAGTCCGTCCAGGATTCCCCTTTGAGGGGACAGAGGGACACCAGGCTTCATGGCCTCAAGAGCCACAATTTGCTCCTTGAGCCTTCACTTGCCTCATGCCTCCAGGAGGCACTTTAGGCTCCAGTAGCCCCTAAGGTTCATGGCACCTCCCAGGCAGGAGCCCTATTTTTTTTTTTTTTTTAAAAAGGGGGGTGGAGGGCATCACTTATAGCCCTTCCCTATATTCTGCCTCAGCCTTCCAGTTGGGTTCACATAGATACCACAGCGGGGCCAGGTCAGCCTTTTGAAGGTATGCCTGAGGATGTTTTACCACTATGCTCCAGATCCATTTACCTCTTTTGTTGTTCAACAACAACCAGGACATTTTTCTTCCTGTCTTCTTTCTGAAACCTCACAAGACCACTGAGGAACGTTGGCTTCGACATTGGATGTTAGGCGGGCGCTCGCCTTCTGTATTGAGAGAGCAAAGCCCTTCCGCAAGTCTGTGCAATTCTTTGTAGAATTCTTTGCAGAAAGGATGCGAGGGCTGAGTTTGTCATCCCAAAGAATCTCATCCTGGATAACTGCTTGTACACAAGCTTTCTATGAGCAGGCGAAGGTTCCGCCACCAGCCATCATGACTGCTCATTCCACAGGAGCCCAAACTTTGTCCGCAGCATTCCTTGTGCAAGTGCCAATCCAGGACATCTGCAGAGTTGCAGCATGGTTGTCAGTTCATACCTTCACGTCCCACTATGCCATCATCCAGCAGGCCTATGACAGTGCCAGTTTTGGGAGAGCAGTGTTGCAGTCAGCATGTCCGTGAACTGCAAGCCCACCTCTGGGGTACTGCTTGAGAGTCACCTAGCATGGAATGGACATGAGCAAGCACTCGAAGAAAAAACGGGTACTAACCTTCTGTAACTGTTCTTCAAGATGTTGCTCATGCCCATTCCATGACTTGCCCTCTTCCCAAACTCTGTCAGTTACTGACGAGAAGGAACTGAGGGTGCTGAGCTGGCAGCACCCCTTGTACCAGCGCATGTGTGTGTGACTCCAGATAGCGATAGAGCTGGTTCTATGGATAGCACGGAGGGAAGAATAGCTGGCAACTGTGCGCGCAGTGCGCACACGCCTAGCATGGAATGAACATGAGCAACACATCTTGAAAAACAAGTTACAAAAAGTTAGTAACCGTTTTTTTTCATGCTTTGTTCTCGGATTCCCATGTGTAATAAATATTCTTATTAAAGCATCAGCTGTGATCGTCAAAGGATCCACTTGACGTATCACCTGAGGTCTGGATTCCAAATATCTCAAGACTCGTTCAAAATTATTGTGGTCTTTCCTCTTTAACACTTTTAAATGTTTCTGAAAAGCACAGATTTTTGAGGGAAGGAGAGTTGTTAAAGAATCAACTGGAAGGCAATGAGGTCACTCTAATTTCTTTCTCTAAAGAGGCTGATAGTACCTAAAATGTGTTATGCACACGGAAATAGAGGAAAGCAAAGTCCCTGCTCTGGACAGCGTAATCTAAAAAGACAGACTGGAGGAATCAAGGAAAGGGATTTTCTTTATATAACTGATTAACAGTACATTTAACTTAAAAACCCAACAATCAAACTACGGTCCCAATGTCTTCTCCATTTCCCCCCTCCTCCCAGCATCAGGCCATGCTTTCCAACCCTTCCAACTCTGTGTCTAACCCCCTTCTCTCTATACAGGCACAGTAACTCATAAATGAATTAAATTAGTTCCTGGATGACTGACTTGCTAATTTCTTGTAGACCGAACAGAGGAGTGTTCAAGAGTGATTTAAATTAGGGAGAAGTGTGGTGGCTTTGTGGACCAGCTGAGGGAGGGTGTTCCCTGGGTAAGGACAAAGTGGAGAAAATTATGAAGATGGCCTTGGGCATAAATGACAAATAGAATACTGCAGTTATTATAGTTGGCAGAGGGGAGTGGGTATGGTAACTTGTTGGGTTCAGGAATAGACAGGTAGTTTTGAGTGCAAGGTTGGCAATTTCCTGGGGAAAAACTAGTTTAGGACACGATGCTGGTAAATACAAGTTTAAACCCTGTTTAAACCAGGAAACTGGGAAAAAAATAATTGCATCAGTGCCCAGCAAGTATTCTTCAAACTTCGGATATATCCATTCAAAACTGAGGAATAGGCTTAGTCTAACCACTAAATCAAAGTTGGTCTTGTGCTGCAGAATACTGCGTGGCCAGGTGGACCTGGATTAATAGTCTGCAACTCTGCATGCTTCTGATTGTTTAATGATTCACCCCTACAACTCTGCATTATTGTTTGAATAAACACAAGTCAAAAACATTTGATTATATATAATATTGAAAACTGAAAGATGAGTCATGACATGTATAACTTCTTTGAGAAAACATGAACCAAAATGCATACTGACAGTCTGATGTTCAGTATTAAATACGTATGTCCGCTGCTGTTTTACGTTTTATTTGTAAAACCGTAAATTAGTGTTCCAACCTATTGTCCTCTGTAACCACAATTTGAATATTTAACTAAAACTAAGTGTAATGTGGTGTGCTTTAACAAAACTGTTTTCAAAATTAAAAATTCCTTGCACCAGAACTAACTAGTTTTTCCCAGGGTGGTAAAAACCTTGATTTTTACCTGATGGAAATGATCTTTTGATATATACCACGCCCTTCCTGCTCATTCATTGTCGGTTTAGAAATGGCAATTTAAATTGTGTGAGCAGATGAAGTTGGCTGTAGATGGTGCTGGACAGAGTCCCGCAGAAAATGGGAGAGGGGACAAAAGAACCACCAAAAGGTGAGGTGTAAGGGGAGAACTATTAGTGCAGGAGTCCCAAACTCCCGGCCTGTGGGCTATCTGTGGCCCAAGAACCTCCCCAATGTGGCTTGTGGGGCTCCAGCAATTTTGGGGCAGGTCTCTCCCTTGGCCCCGCCTGCCGCCCCCTGGGTGCTTCCCCTCCGTGTGATTTACAATGGCCTGGGGCCCTGCCCACCACCTGCAGCGCAGCGGAGCTGAGTGGCTTCTACCTGCTCACGCCATGTGTCTGCCGGCCCCTCCCTGTGGCCCCGGGGCGGGGCTGTGCCTCCATGTGCTGCCCCTGCCCCGAGTGCCACTGTGGCCAGTTGGAAGCTCCAGGGGCGGTGCCTGGGGGCAGCAGCTCGTGGAGGCCCCCTTGCCCCGCCTTGCCTTGGAGCCCCAGGTAAGCGCCGCTCCCCCCCCCCCCCTCAGAGCCTGCACTCCCACCTCTTTCCCAACCCCTCTCTGGCTCCCAAACTCCCTCCCAGAGCCTGCACCCCTCCACCTCCTCACCCCCCCCCAGCTCCTAAACTCCCTCCCAGAGCCTGCACCCCTCCACCTCCTCACCCCCCCCCCAGCTCCTAAACTCCCTCCCAGAGCCTGCACACCCTCCCTCTTTCCACACACCCCCTCCCACCCCCAGACTCCCTCCCAGAGCCTGCATCCCTCCCACTCCTCCCTCCCAGAGCCTGCAACCCCACCCCCTCCTCCTGCACCCCCACCCCCGCCCGAGCCCAGAGCCTGCACCTAGCACCCAAACTCCCTCCCAGAGCCTTAGGCAGGTGGGGGGCAGAGTTTTGGGGGATGGGTTTTGGGTGGCATGAGTGACATTGGCCCGCTGGGAGGATTTGAGGACTGGCACTGGCCCTAAAGCAAATTGTGTTTTGAGACCTCTGCATTAGTGTATGGGATAACTTAAGCCAAAGGAAGACAAGAGGTCAGGCAGCACAGTTCTGTGTATGTGAGATGACATTCTTTAATTAGTGCTGATTAAGGCTGCTGCTTTGTGTGGATATTCAAAAGAAAACTGTTAGTTTTGCCACTTTTTAAAGCTAGCTGTAAAGAACTCTTATCTTTACAGCTTATTGTAAATGGTTGCTACGTTGCTGTCTTTCTTGCTTGGAAATGAGTACAGTACTGCTGTGAGAGAGTAATTTCCCCACATAATCTCTTAAAGCTAAAGCTTTTAAGATGCTACAGTATTTCTCCATAAAATATTTTCCCCAAGTTAGTCTATTGAACATGTGCAGTTGAAAGTCTGGCTAGACACTTCTTTAAAGCTGCTTACAACTCTAATATATAATGCTTAATGAATGTTTTCTTCAATTAATTTCTTTCTAAATATAAACAGATATTTGGAAATAGGTCCAGCAAGACCGTCACTATTCCAAGGGGTAACTTTATCTTGGATGTCCTTCATCTCAGTACAAGGGGAACCAATCTTCTTGGGGATGAGCTGGCTAGAGTAGTTAAACTAACAAATGGGGAAGCTGAAAAAAGAGAACAGATGAGCAGTCAGCACATCTCATGATGTTGAGAACAAAATAATAAAAAAAAGGATGTGAAGAGAAGAAATTCCTTAGTTGCCTATATGGTAATGTCAAGAACCTGGGCAACAAACAGGAGGAATTACTCATTTATGAACATAAATTCAGTCTGGGTGGTGGTACTGAAACTGGTGGGATGACTTGCATGATTGGAACATTCAAATTAGTGGTTATAATCCACTAAAGAATCAAGTGGACAAAAGGGGAGGAGGCGTGGCTCTTTCAGAAATCACTATCTGTTTGAGTCACCGACCGCTTGGCAACAATAAATTTGAGTGCTTAAAATGGGAGAAGAACTTGCTGTACATCAGTGGTCCTTAATCCTATAAATACCCTTACCAAAAGCTGAGGAAAAATTAGTACAAGTCTGTTTCCTTACAAAAGTTATTTTCTATCTGCACTCTCAAACATTGTTTTAAACAGTGTTGTGTAGTGCAACTTAATACGACTTTGGTTGTAGCATATTGAATCATTTTTTAAAATAAACTCCATTAGGGTTTTTATTTCCTTCTGAGATATGATGAAATGTCAAGGACATATTAAGTCAGTGAGGTAGCAGTATTCCTAAAGAGAAAGTAACTTTTAGAGCACGGAAGAGAAAATTGTCAACCTACAACAGTTCAACTCTATCAGGCTTTTTATTTTTGTTGTAGATGTACAGTAATTAAAGAAACTTTCACAGAAACAGAATTGAACTAAAACTGAATATTAAGCGAATATCTAAAACTTGCTATTGTTTGTAATATGCATAGCAGAACATTCTAAACCAGTCATATTCAGACCTTAATGGTTCAGGAGCCAAATTAACGATCAACATTACTCAAGAAAGCCACACTAGTGTGAATTCATTTTCGTTTACTATTTTTATATATATTCTCACAGCAAAATGACTCACCTGTGTATTACTATTTTATCAGCTACAATTGGTTAATAACATAGTACAAGCATCCTGTTTGGTTGTTAACTTAGATTGGTTAATAATTAAATTGGTGTGTTAATATCACAAAGATGATATTGCAAAGAGCCGCAGGAGACTCATTAAAAAGTCACTTGCTGCTCACGAGTCTGAGTTTCACTGTTCTAAACCTATGGGATCAAGTAGGAAAATGCTCTTGTATTACTGACATTTTCTTTTGATTTTAAAAAAACATCATCTGTTGATCTGAGACCAAGAACTGAACACAGTCTTACTAAAGAGGTATTAAATATAGCTTCCTGAGTAAAATGTAGTTGTTGGTGATTTTAGCTCATGGGGAGACTTTATCAGGTGTAATCAGTCTGGAGTGCTAGTGCAGTGATTTAGTTTGGTTTGTAGCAGGATTGCTAAATAAGAAGACAGCATTTTCTGCAAATGCAAGCTTAAGGTATAAAATAGTCTGGACCTCTGTAGGTTTTATGGAAGTGATACTTGCCTCAAAACAAACACCTCTTTACCCCGAACTAGGATTCCAATAATCTTAATAAATGCTCAGATAAAGTAATTTGTATACAAGATGGCTGGGTGTCTGGCTGTATTGCTTATTTTTGTCCTTTAGCCTTTACCAAAAGTGTCTTTTTAGCTGACTCTGTGTAAGTTGCTTAAATTACTCCATCAGAAACCTTTTAAATTTGCAAAAAGAAAAGGAGTACTTGTGGCACCTTGGAGACTAACCAATTTATTTGAGCATAAGCTTTCGTGAGCTACAGCTCACTTCATCGGATGCATCCGATGAAGTGAGCTGTAGCTCACGAAAGCTTATGCTCAAATAAATTGGTTAGTCTCCAAGGTGCCACAAGTACTCCTTTTCTTTTTGCGAACACAGACTAACACGGCTGTTACTCTGAAACCTTTTAAAAATTGATCTCCAATTTCCTAACCCTAAGGAGTTAGCATTGAGTGAGTGTGATTCATTAGTACATCAGTTCAGGAAATCCCAGGATCAGATCAGATAGAAGTGAAGGCCTTTTTCTTTCTTAAAACCCCCCCAGACACTTTAAAGTAATGCACAAATTTCAGTCTCGTGAGAATGCTTACACTTATCTGTTTTTAGTGGTGAACATAATTGATTCACCTTTTCACTGCACCGCACAGAACTTAATTATGGTAGGAACAAACTGTCTCTGGAGACAGAAGCTTGAGTGGTTATATGAGATCCTGGTCTTTGTCCAGCAAGTGATGCAACGGCCTGTCTTGCTTCTGATGCTTAAAATTTGGTATTAAAGTACTTTTGTGTGCTTAAAAAAAATCAACTACTGCATTTTTTAGTTGTATGTAGCAACACAATGCTATCATTTAACATGTAAGATAGTATGCCTTTTGTTATAACTATACTTTTTCAAACTACTTCATTACCTTGTGTGGGGGTAGAGGGGCGAGTAAACTGTTTACTATATTTCTCACACATAGTCCATCTGCTGGAGTCCTTGCTACTGCCAGTTTCTCGAATATAGAGATAGCTTTGTTAAAAACTCATTTCTTTTATGGCATTTGTACTCCTTCACCAGGAAGACACTGTGCCGTTAACCCCAATTCTCATGTTTGTTCTCTCTCCCTCCCTCCATTGAATGCTGCAGCTGTCCTTGTCACTCAGCCTCTCGTCTTTTTTTTTTTTTTTTTTCCCCCCCCCTCCTTCTCCACTGGGAACCAGATTGAGATTCCTGACTTTAGATTTTTGAGATTCCTGAACATATTTCAGAGCAGCGTATAGACCCTTCAAGCAAAGCAACACCTGGTATTGTGCCTGGAGTGGTTCTGAGCTCTCTACTTGAAACCATTAACTTCCTTTGCCTGTGGGTGTTGGTCTGCCATCCCAAACACTAGAGGGCAGTGTGTCCTGACCACACCAGTGTCTCCAGCTATTTTTAAAAATGCAGAAGCGTAAGACTGTGCCCTCAATGCTTTTTGGCTCCAACAGATATTCCATTATGAAAAAGATGTGGA
Organism: Natator depressus; assembly: GCF_965152275.1. Classification (NCBI taxonomy): domain Eukaryota; kingdom Metazoa; phylum Chordata; order Testudines; family Cheloniidae; genus Natator; species Natator depressus. The sequence continues at coordinate 119,256,767 of NC_134235.1, read as the reverse complement.
GTGGGAGCATCTTGGTATAACTTATTTGGTAATGGGGGTTTCTGTCTCCTCCTTCGTGTTGGATGCTTTCAGAAGATAAGCAGGCCTTATCCAGGATCCCCCTGCAGACTGACCTGACGATTTGTCTCTTCCCCCAACTGTGCTTTTGACTGGGATGGGGATTCTAGGCTCTATAGAAAATAGTTATCTCCCACCCCTTTGTGCATCTACAGAAAAATGCTGAAAGGTGTCACTCTTTTGATCTCTGCCCAGTTTCTTGTTTCAAATTGCCCTTCTGACAACTCTCCCTACTCACTGGAGGAACTGTTCTCTTCTGATCTGCTTGGGAACAGCATTTTTTGATGATAAAATCAAAGCAGAAAATTGGGAAACCTCATTGGTTTGTATCTATCTCACATTCAGTGTCCTTTTTTGAATCTCATAGAACAGTGGCTCTCAGCCTTTCCAGACTACTGTATCCCTTTCAGGAGTCTGATTTGTTTTGCGTTACCCACAGGTTTCACTTCACTTAAAAGCTACTTGCTTACAAAATCAGACCTACAAATACAAAAGTGTTACAGCACACTGTTAGTGAAAAAATGCTTACTTATTTTTACCATATAATTATAAAATGTATTGATTGAAATATAAATATTGTACTTACATTTCAGTGTGCAGTATATGAGGCAATATAAATAAGTCATTGTATGAAATATTAGTTTGTACTGACTTTGCTAGTGCTTTTTATGTAACCTGTTGTAAAACTAGGCAGATATCTAGATGACTTGATGTACCCCTGTTGCCCTGGATTTGAGGGATGTGCATATCCCAGAAAGTGATCAAGCTAATTGCAACCATATTATGTGCATTCAGCCACCATTAATTAAGAAAATAGGATACCACATAGTTAAGCATTAATTGGAAAGCAGGCTTTTAGATGTAATGTCAAAACTAGCTACAGTTTCTGTTAATCAGAATGGGAGGAGGGGGAGAAAAGTAAATAACTGACAATGAAAGAAAAGTGGATGAAAACGTTGAGTCTACATGCCTCTGATATTAGAAAGTTTATTGAAAGTTGGGAATAGTGATAATTCAGTAGGGGGTCATTATGACCTATGTGTTTTGTAGAAGTTAGTTATAAAAGATTAGCAAATAGAGTGTATTTTGGAGCAGTCCTCTGAAGCCATCTTGAGAGGTTTTTCCTGACTCCTTTTCTCCCCGGTGGGGTGAGTAACTGGCCACTGTGAACCTGCTGTTAATTATTCAATACTGTTCCAGATATTAGGTGACTATCTGGGATGTTCTAAACCAAGTATTTGTCTTTGTGTGCTTAAATCTAATAAACTGCACTGTTAAACAAGAGCACGCTTACTGCATTTAATCCTTGATCAGACAGAATTGCTGTGTTCCTATTGATTTATTCCTGACACTGCCTGGAGTGAAATAGTTAAGTTACCACTGTTGGGGGTTCTAAAAACGCCGGGTAACATCTCCGGATGACCTCTACATACCCCTGCTTGAGAAACCACTGTCACAAAACACCTGATCACGCTTTTGGAACAGCTCTAGCAGACAACTAAGTCTTGCTTCCCTGGTCAATCCCTAAAGTGGGGGGAAGGCTGAAAACAAAATTGATGCTTGAGCGAAGTAAATTTCAGAAAATTGGGGATTTATCAGAAAGCATTCTGTAACATAGCTTATGTGCTTTTCCCATCTTTTTCTTCGTCTTCAAACCCCAGTTACCTATGACAAGATTGTTTCCTTTCTTCTGTGCAGCAACTTCAAGATACTGGGACAGTTAAAGGTTTTTTTAAGAGTTTGTTTTATAGTTTCCAAAGAGACTGGTGGCTTTTCATCTTAGGTTTCTTGGTTCTCATTCTCTTTGTCAGAAAAGTAAGGTTGAAATGTTAATGCTTTAGACTTAAGGCTCTTTCAGGTCTAGTAAAGCACAGTCTCCTTTAGTTGTTTCCTGTCTTCATTTTCCCATAAATTGACAGCTCCTCTCATTTTGCACTAGTGACTTAACAATCCAAATGGCACTGTAAGTCATTAGTAACCAGGCTCTGTGAGAAATTGATGGTGATTCTGATTTCCAAATTGAGAGAATCAGGAGAGCAGAGAGGGCTACTTAGTTTGTGCACCTGGGACCAGACTTCAAAAGTTAGGGCAGAGTAGTTCTCCTGGAGGACGGATTTCAGAATAGAACTCTCGTCCACCTTGTTACTCGATTTCACCAGTGTGTGGCCATCTGATGTCTTCAAATCATTAGGATAATAGTCTGCGCAGATTGTGTACTAAGTCATGCTTCTCCTGTGCAAACCCAATTTTGGAGTCAGTAATGTTAAGCATGTGTAAGATGCTACTGGTTTTGAGTCTAGAATAAAAACATGGAGATGGTGGACTTGAGTGAAAGATCTTTTTCCTGGATGTAGCACCACAAGTACCAGCTTTTGTGGCTGGGAGCACAACTGGAGACACCTATTTTTTAAGGCATCTTTGTCCAGAATAAATCTTTTGTAGCTGCAGGCAGTTTGGCTTTGGACATATTCTCTTCTCTGAAGAATCAAAGTTCAGACAGTTGACCACAGAAAACAGTTCCAGCTCTGTGCAAGTATAAACTGGTGAGGGCTTGGCAGAAGGAGAGCACGTTAGACAAACATGCTAAATCCTATTCCACCTGGAAAATTAAAATATAGAAGAATCTTCTGAAGGTAGTAGAGTACAGCAGTTTACCAGTGTTCTATGAGATGAGGAAGTCTTGATCTTGCAAAGGACTTATCAATGAAGGTATAAAAGGATAAATTTGACAGCAAAGTAATTTGTGTCATTGGATGGTACTATTATAAGAAATTTAAATTACAGGTAAAGAAATAGTTTCTGTATCTGAGCTGAAACTTTGAGATGCTGAAGCAGTATTTAAAAATGTGTTCTCTTTTGATTAGTCAGGCTTTCTTAGTTTGCTTGACCATGTGTATACATGATGTGTGAAAAATTGGAACTTTCTGTGTGTGCCCCACTGATTTTTGTGGGGGCAAGTTTTCCGAAATGCATGTTCAAAATTACTCCTGCCTCATTTGCAAACTACTGTGGCTGTGCATGCATTTATAATTGCATGCTCAACAATTGTACATGCTCAGTTGAGGGTGTGCTCTTCTGAAAAAGTAGGCTTGCATCTCCATAGAAGCAAGTCAAAATGCATGTTTTGTGCTTAAATAGCAGGTGGGATTCCTATGGCCACGGTCCCTATATTTATTCATAGTTTGGTAGTATAGGACATCAAGCAAACTTTTCCAGTCGCGCACCCCCTCCCCATTAGTTGCATCTGTCTGTGACCACTCCCTCCATTTCTGCACAGCCAGGGCTTCCTCAGCAACTGTTCAAGGTGGAGCTAGGGGAGGAACTGGGGCTAGAGATGGAGCTGGTCTGGGGGCAGAGTGTGGGGCTGGGGGCGGATGCCCAAGCCCTGTTGCATGCCCCTCTGAATCTTCCTCCACACCACTCTGGAGCGGGAGTACACCCCACAGTTTGGGGACCACTGTGTTGTAAATCAGCTGAACAGAATAGCTCTAGAAAATTGCTTCTGGATATTACGCATATTTTTGTAAAAGAAAAGGATGAGCAACTTAAATCACTTACTGATAACTGAGTGTTTTTGATGTTTGCATTTTTAAAAAATCCGTGTGAGAGGTGACTAAAAACATGGAGGGGGTATTGATGCTTAGTCTTCTGAAACCCACTGTAAAATCTCATTAGGCCTAATGCTGAAGCTTGCAAGGATCATCTTGCCGCAAAACACTATACTTGCTATGGACAATGCTGAGCAATAGGCGGCTACGTGTCCCCTTGGACAACAAAATCAGTTGACCCCGGTTCCTCAACAGTGGGGTGCCACAAGGCTCAGTACTCGTGCTGACTGTGACGTTGCACTCTATGATTTTATGAAAATATGCTAATGAATGTGAATATAATGTAACTGGAATATGCTTCATGCAAAATGTCTCTTGTAATGTATTACAAAGCTTATAATCTACTGAGTGTGGTCATCCTATTTGTATGTATGTATCATTCTTGTATCTGAAACTAGAAATATGAAATATAACCCTGAGGGCCTATTGTAATTATGCAAAGTGTGGGCCATTAATGGTAGTTTGGAATCTTGATGGCTCCCATTAACCAGGACAATTGACTGTAGATGGCTCTGTTTACTTGTAAGTCCTCCTACATACCTGTGTGCTGGCAGTTGGGTATTGAAGTCCTGCAGTGACATGTGATCATGTCTGTTGAACTGGAATCCATCTTTAACATGGTGCTTTTCCATTTAGAAGGAGGGGTGGGAACCCAGACGAGGACAAAGGATTCCCGCCTTCTGCAAAAGATATATAAAGGGGTGGAGCAGAACAAAGGTCCTGCGGTCATGAGACATCCCCTAGCTACCACCTGAGCTGGAACAAGGACTGTACTAGGGGAAAGGGTTTTGCCTAGACTAAGAAGGCGTCCAGTCTGTGATAGAAGCTTATTGAAACATCTCTGAGGGTGAAATTTTATCTGTATTCACTTTTCTTACTCTATTAGGCTTAGACTTAAAAAGAAAAGGAGGACTTGTGGCACCTTAGAGACTAACCAATTTATTTGAGCATAAGCTTTCGTGAGCTACAGCTCACTTCATCACTTCACCTATCATAAGGCTTAAACTTGCGGGTTTTGTTTTATTTTGCTTGGTAATTCACTTTGTTCTGTCTGTTATTACTTGGAACCACTTAAATCCTATTTTTTGTATTTAATAAAATCACTTTTTACTTATTGACCCAGGGTAAGTATTAATGTCGGGGGGGGGGGGGAGCTGTACATACCTCTCTATCAGTGTTATAGAGGGCGAACAATTTGAGTTTAGCCTATATAAACTTTATACAGGGTAAAACGGATTTGTTTGGGGTTTGGACCCCATTGGGAGTTGGGTATCAGAAAGCTGGAGACAGGAACGCTTCTTAAGCTGCTTTCAGTTAAGCCTGCAGCTTTTGGGGGCATGGTTCAGACCTGGGTCTGTTTGTAGCAGGCTAGCGTGTCTGACTCAAACCAGGCAGGGCACTGAAGTCCCAAGCTGCCAGGGGAAACTGGCTCAGAGGTAGTCTCAGCACATCAGGTGGCAGTTCCCAAGGGGGTTTCTGTGACCCAACCTGTCAGTGCTTTTCAATGTTTACAAGAGCAACATGCCTCCAACAAAGTCATGCAGATTTGCCTATGAGGATAACCTTGTCCTGGCAACGCAAGCAGTCACCTTCCACAGCCATCTGAAGAAGTTGCCAAGACAAAGACAAGGATCAACCTAGTCCAGAAGCACAAGCTCAGAAGTGTCAGCATCAGTTTTACGGGCATCATCGATGGCCCTTGTGTACTCCGTAGCCAAGTACTGTACACTGGTATGGACCAGATAGAACTAATACAACTCCAGTAGACTTGCTCCCACAGGATTAAATTGGGAGCTATGGGTATGACCCCATAGTCATACTACTTTAAACTTCTTACGGACTGCATTTCACGGAATCCTCAGTTCGTCCATTCTGTTTACAAGTCTCTTAAATAAATACGAGATTGTAACATTGATCATAACAATCTGCTTTCATACTGTGCTTTTTGGAATGAGTGTCGTCTTTGTTCTCTCAGTAGTAGGAGTAAAGAGGGGACATCTGAGCCCTTAGGGTAAGCCATTTTCTGCATCTCTTCCTTTCCTCCTGTTGCTTTTCTTTAATCTCCTCTTTAGAACAACTATCTTCCAGATTGCAAGAACAGTGGGAATTACTTATGAGTCTTGGTACATGTCACTCATCCTTTTGTATAAGAGGAAATGTGGAAACTGGAATAACACCCTTTTAGTTTACATAACAGAGACCTTGATATAGTGGTTTCCTGGGATGTTCCATCTGCCTGCTGGGAACTTCAGATACCCATACAAGAATCTGGTCACTCAGGGCACTTGTCAAAAAGCTGCTCTAAGTATGATGCTTCTGTAAAGAGAATGTGTAGTTTCACTTACTTAACCACCTCCTGTAACATAAGAGAAATGAAAAAGCAAGCAGCTATCAATATTTTGGTCATTTTTTTTGACTTGCAGTTTGTTAGCAAGTGTGTTTTGCCCACTGCTTTGCAGGTTGCTGTTTTTACTGTTGATGAGTATTTTGTAGTAATTCTAGAATATTTTGTAGTGAGAACTAGAGATGGAAAATCTGATTGGATTTTAAAAAAAAGATAAACCTTCTTTCCAAATTTATTTAACCTTTCCTTTTATAGTTTGCTTGTATCCTGGTTTCAGCCAGAATCCCTGAAATTCTGAATGGAAGGCTGCAGTCATGATAGTCTGTCTACCAAAATAATGAGCTACAGTTAATATCAGGAGAGCCGGATCTTGCAAGACTTCCACATCAGGTTAAAACTAAGTCTCAAACTGTGTGTCGGGACCCTGTTGTGTATTAGGGGCTGCTGTGGTGCTGGGCACAGGAAGTGTGAGTGGCAAGACTTGCTCCTGTGCTGTCACTGCCCCCCATACTGGCTCCCAGGCTGCCTGCAGGAGGAGTCGTGTGACCCCAGTGCGAAGGGACAAATTGCTCTGAGGTGATCTTTGAACTTAGACTATTTTTTCCTCCCCCATGATTATACTGAGTGTAAATGTAGTGCTTTAGGTTTTTTGTAGTCTGGTTCTGTGTTGCCAAGCTTCTGAAAGGGAGAATTAAAAAGCCCTTTGATTTTCACATCACTTGCCTTCCAAGCATTGGTATAGCTTCAATTTTGTACATAAAAGGAAAAATATGATATGCACAGGACACAAGATCCAAAATAAGCCTTGTGTCCTAAGACATATCTGGCTTCAAGACTAAGTTTGATAAATTTATGCAGGAGATGGTATGATGGGATAGTCTAATTTTTGGCAATTAATTGATCTTTGACTATTAGCGATATCTATGCCCAATGACCTGTGATGGGATATTAGATGGGGTGGGATCTGAGTTACTACAGAGAATTCTTCCCTGGGTGTCTGGCTGGTGAGTCTTGCCCACTTGCTCAGGGTTTAGCTGATCGCCATATTTGGGGTCAGGAAGGAATTTTCCTCCAGGGCAGATTGGCAGAGGCCCTGGGGGTTTTTCGCCTTCCTCTGTAGTGTGGGGCACGGGTCATTGCTGGAGGATTTTCTGCACCTTGAGGTCTTTAAACCATGATTTGAGGACTTCAATAGATGAGACATAGGTTAAGGGTTTGTTACAGGAGTGGGTGGGTGAGATTCTGTGGCTTGCGTTGTGCAGGAGGTCAGACTAGATGATCATAATGGTCCCTTCTGACCTTAAAGTCTATGATTTGTGTAGCTGGATAGGTGATCCTGAATTTAAAATGTGAATAAACAAATAAAAAGGGGCAACAAATAACTGCACCAAAGTTAAGGTTATAATATGGCTTCTGTTTAAAGGTGAATATCAAATCCATATACACAGTTAGATTAGTTTAAAAATATGTGCCCCAGTTCAAGGACCAGGGTAGAATGGACTTGCACATCTGAGCTTGCTCAGGCTAGGAATTCCTGAGACTGTTTAACAAGAACCTTGCTCCAATTCACTAGCAAAGCATTAAGTTCCTTGGGAAGCTAAAACTTTTATCTTACTCATTCTCCCCTGCCCCTTGCCTAGCACAGAGACCCACAGAACTTTGTTTCCCAAATGTGTACTTCCTTATTTTCCTCACCATTCATATATTTGTGCTTCAGTTTTCTGCAGTGTTAAGACATAACCAACTTTATTTTTGTTAGGTATTGTCCTTGCTTTGGGGAAGAGAGACTTTTTGTTTGCCTGTTGCAGAACCTCATGAGATTAACTTACTGTACCTTTTTGGGGTGGGAGGTGACATCTGCACCTCCAAATATATTTTATATGTAGATTATCCGTCCAACAGCGTCTCAGATAAATTAATGGTCTTACCAGAGCCATTTGATTCCATAAAATTGTCTCTGTCACTCTGTCTGAATATCTGTATGGATCCTATATAAAATGAAGATGAGTTTGACATTAGAGATAATTCGGCAGGGTGGTAGGACGACCCTGATAATTACTAATCACAGTTCTGGAGTTAAGCCTGGTTTGCTTACAACAACCAGCTATACACAACTCTTATGGATTCAGATAAATGAACTTTTTAACAAGATTTCTCTTAAACTGGGCTGTTTGGGTAACATCTGTCTTTCTTTTGTTTTTGTTTGGAAATGGATCTTGGTTACTCCCGGAGTTCAAAATAGAGGCCATTCATTTTTCTCTATAGAAGAGCCCTTGAAGCCTCTCAAGATCAGACAGTGAGAATGTCTTGAATTTTCTAGCAAAGCTTCATTTACCTCGTCATCCCAAATCTTTCAAATCATGTTAAGCATCTAAGTGCAAAAGTGATGACTCAAATGCAGAAACAAGGTCTTCTTCATAAAGTTACACCATCTCTTCATGTAGAAACAATAACGTTCTGTGTTGCTCACAGTGTAGCTTAGCGGAGCTCCCAGCAGTGATCTGCCTTCACTGATGTTTTTGTTGTTTCTTGTGTAAGCTTTAAGCACAGAATGAGTGGATTACATTTGAGAGTATAGCTATTTTGTCATTTTAAAAATGAGCAGAAAGATTATAGGATTCTGTTTTTGTTAGGTAATTGTATGGTTTTTCTTACATAGCTGTTATAATATTGAAATAGGAATATAGATGCCATGAGAGAAATGGAGTCAGGGAAAATTCATAGTTAAGTATGTTGTGAAAATCACTGCCTTTACTCTCTCCATGACTCTTTTTTTTTTAATGTGGAAAAATCCGATTAGATTTTCCGTGGATTTTTTTTAATGTGTTCACAATGCTTCAAAAGTTAGCAGTTATTAAAGTTTCCCTATATTTGTCAGATTTTTTTAAAGTTTCCTCACTGATATTTGTATCTATTACTAAATAGAGTATGGATGATAGTGAAGGACTCTGCTGATATCCCAATGGCATGCAATGTATTCTCTCAAACAATTACAAGGTGAAATTCTGCCAACAATGATGAAATGACTGCTTTACAAAGAGCCTTTAAAATTATATTTGATAGCCAGCATGAGAAACTTGGAAGAGAGCTTCAGCAAATTTTTTGAGGAAATGGATATAGACATTCCTCCTCCTCCTCCTCCTCCACGTTGCCAATTTGCATGTTAGTAATAGGTTTGATTACTTTTGTAATGCTATATCAAGTAATTACAACAATATGCAGTCAAAGAACAAGAGGACTGATTACATGACTGGACAGTTGCTTTGCATACTGGAGATATAGGACCACTGACTTATGCCCTCCCCCCACCCCCCCAATGAGATGACCGGATTGCATAGAACTCAGGAAAATGAGTGAGTACCCATCAATTTAAATTTACATTTTGCTTATATTGTGGGGAAAGTTCACCAGTGTGGTGATGGTGCAAGAACTATATCATATCCAATTCGTTTTAAAATATACTAGGAAATATTGAAAAGGGAAAACGTGTAACTTGTACATATACTAATTAACTTTAAAATGGGTGAGAATTTAATATGCTCCAGCTAGCTGCAGATTGATTAGCTATTAAAACAGCAACACTCGGTGTCGTTTTCAATGTCGGAAAAGTTTTTTGCATTAATCTGAAGCAAAATATATAATTCTTTAGCTCTGTCCATAGATCTCAGCAGATCAGGGTAATGTTGTGAGGCTGTGTTCTCTGCTATTCACCACTGCTCTTTAAATTGGTACATGGAAGCTTCTAAGTTCCACAGCAGCAGAGACTCTTCTCCTTAAGAGTTTACAGGAGTTTTAAGAGTTTAAATAAGTCTTTCTCTCCTTTTTTCCTCTAAGTGCCTTTTCGTTATATATTCAGCCCAGCTGTCATTTGCTGAAACTCTCAAATTGTTCCTGCCTTGCAAAAGGACTTTCCCAAGGAAGGAAAGGAAAGGGTTGGACAGTGAAACCTTGCTTGTTTTGAATTATTTAATAATGGGTCTCTTGTTGGGGTTTTAAATATTAATTTTTAATAGCAGCTTCAATATCCTCTGAGCATCCATCTGGGTCACTGCCTTTCCAGCTGTCATCTGTCCATCCATATAGAAACCGTTACAGAGAAGTGTCTGTATTTGCTTTTTTGGGGGGGGAATCTGTCCTTTTCAGTCTGAATGCCACTTTCTTACTTTTAAAGTGCTGCAGCATACCTAGTTCCAACAATATATCAAGCTGTATTGTTCCTCTCAGGTCATTAGGACGCTGCAGATAGAGATGAAAAAGCCACCAGTCCTCTAAGGCAGTATTGAGTTTGGGAGTCTGTTCCCAACCATTTCTTGATCCAAAGCCTGGGTCTGCAGAACTTCAAGAAACCTCAAACCACTTCTGCAGAAAAGAGAAGCCTCCACGTATTTGGTCATCTTATGAGCCAGAAGAATAGCTCATGGTTCTTCTAAGCAAGAAAGATATTCTACAGCAGAAAGACTCTTGCTCCAGCAAGAATAAACAGCACAATTTGCCGGGGTCCAAAACATGCTAGAACCAAATAAAGCCTACATGTCACCCAACTTCTACCTTTCTGTTGTTCTCCCTTCATTTTTTCCTCTTCCAGAAAGAAACACTGCAGGTTTGGCACCATCAGTACATCAACTTAAACGTTTTGATGGGTTACTGCCTTTTTGTTCCAAACTGACTAGAAGTAGGCCATTTTCTTGGCCTCTTCCACAAGATAAGTTTTGTCCTGTCATCTTTCTTCCTTTACCAGAGACAGCTTCAGCACACTGTTTCTGTTTTACTGAAAACAATGGGAGATGCCAGCTATTGGTTTCAGAGTGATGTATTGAGATACAGGAACCTGAAAGGTAAGAACTACCTTTTTTGAGACCCTCCCTTGGGCTAGCTGCTCAAGGAAAAGTGCAAGAAATATCACTGACAGCTGGGATGTTTCCTGTCATGTCTGAAAGCTAAATAATGATACGGTAACTTCCTCACTTGTCAGGGTGCTATGTCTTGAGGACCTTCACGAAACTGAAGAGTGCACAAGCAGACCTGAGACCATTTGTCATCGTATGTTGAGATGTCTGGCAGATAAAAACTTTACCACTTGGCCACCAGCTCAATAGGCATACTCCGTGTTGCCAGATACTAACCCTCCATGGCTGGATAGAGAACTGAAAAACAGGTGCTCTCAAGGTCATCAGCAAGCTCCTTGAACAAGGGCATTATTTTAATGTGTGTGCTCTCTTCTGAAAACCGTTGGTCTCCTGGGGCGCTTGTCCACCTAGTGGCTGATTAGTTAACTGATGTCTGCTCGAATAGCTCTTCTTTTCTTCGGGTCTGGTGCGTGTCATATGTGGTCTGTGGTGACCTTGATCTGAGTTTCCAGTGGCAGACCCATTTCATGTGGCAGTTGTCTGATGATGATTTTTAAATGCTGGAGGCCAAAAGAGAAGAATATCTGGGAGTGAGTATCACCAAGATGGAAATTTTGAAAACTAACATAGTAGACAGGAGGTACATCTGAAAGACCCTGTTGTATTTCAGAGGGTGGCTGAACTGTGAGTTGCTGTGTTACCCCTCTGCCTCAGCATCTGAGAGCTTTGCTGTTGCTAAGGTGTGTCAGCTCACTGACACACCAGCCAATCTGCCTTGCCAGCAAACTCTTCAAGACTCTGCTAGTCTCAATGTTGCTTGGCAGGTAACAATCCATGAATCCCAGTTTGAGTTCCCCAGAGACGTCTGCCTGCAGTGTCCATTCCCTCTTGCTGGATGCTCAGAAACTGTTAGGTTTGCTGCCTCCAAAGAGACCGAGCACACATCGGCTCATAGATTAGCTGAAGACTCACACTTCATTTGAATATACAACATTAAGATGGCTTAAAACAAGAATAAGTTTATTAATAAAGATCAGAGATTTAAGTGATTCTAAGCAAGGGTGTGGGGAGAGGGATAAGACGGATATTGTTACAAACCAAACAAAATAAAACATGCTTTCTAGTGACTAAAACATTATCTTACCAAGTTATAATCTGTCGAAGCAGTTATCAGCATCTCCAACCCGCCAGGCCAGGGGACTCCAATGTTCACAGAATCAAAGGGTGCTGTTCCCTAAGTGATGGGTAACTGAAATGCCTTTTTGCTCCCCTTATATCACCCAAAGTTCATAGTCTCTGCCTCAAGAGCCAGGAAGGATTCCTGGGGTGCAGACTCAGTTCCCCAGTGTGCTCACTAAGCTGCTGCTTGGTAACTTTGTTTACCATATATATAAATGTACTTTTGTCCTCTGCTAGTAATCAAGCTGGTCAGACATGTTTCTTTGGCAGGTTTATTCGCTACCTCCCAAACACATTTTAAGAAGACATTTCTGGCGCACACACAATTTTGTATGCAATGCCCTACTGAATTTCAAAGGCCCGCTGCAAACATTGGAGGTATGAGAGAGCTTCTCGAAAGATGGAAAGTAGCTTTTATAATGGAAAGCGGTAGGCAACCTCCATATAGGGTTGGTACCAGCTTCCATATTCTATTTCTTCAGTAGCAGTCACAAAATGCCAAGCAGCTTTCATGCCTAAGGAAAAAACTTACTATCTAAGGAAATGGGCACTGTTCAAACGGTGGGGGAGGGGCGGGGGAAGGATAAAACCAAAATATGTACATAATGTCTAATTACACTTGACTGTCCAATGTATCTTCTATTTTTATACTGCACACATCAAAAAAGGGGATGCTAAAGAGATTGAAGACAAAAGATGTTAGCATTCTATGAAGACGGGGCAAAATAAATAAGATGGACACCAAACACTTGAGAGAAGTAGTTGACCTAGGCTAGTGTCATTATTGGAATGGGAGGGGGAGACGGGCAACATAAGGGCCAAGCAGATAAACAAGGAAAGAGATCTGGGAAGGATCTTGGAATACATCTTGCCATTTCTTCACTCTCTCAGTCCCAACTGGTTCTGAGCTAATGCATGAATACCTACTTGGAGACCCCTTAATTCTCTGAGGGATTCCAAAAGTAGAAAATACATCGCCTAGTCCTGTTGCCTTTGCATTCACAATCACAGCAATGTTTAGGAGCACTCTTGCACATTAAATTAGTGAGTTAGGCTATGTCTACACTAAAGACTTTACAGTGGCCAGCTGTACTGCTGCAGCTGTGCTGCTGTAAGGCCATCCATGTAGCCACCCTATGCCGACTGTAGAGAGCTCTCCTGTCGGCATAATTAAACCACCCCCAATGAGCCCCGGTAGCTGTCGGCAGGAGAGTGTCTCCCACTGACCGCACTATCCATACTGGTGCTTTTGTCAGTGAAAGATATGTTGGTCAGACGTGTGTTGTTTTTCACACCCTTGATCAACCCTTGACCTTTGTAGACATAGCCTTAATGTTTCAAGCCACTACAGTACTGTGGAAACTCCATTTTACCTGTGACTTTATGCCTTCCCTGAGCAAATTGTAAAGATTTGAGCCCAAGTTTGAGCAGCAGTTATTCATTTGGATCCATGGAATTATTGTGTATGCTCGAAGGATAAAGCATGTGTGAGACATAATAGAGCCAGGGAAGAAAGGCTGAGTGTTAATTTCTTTTCTCTCTATTACAGCCATGTAGGGAAGTGCATCAATTTCTAGTTCTAACTGGGAATGCTGCACAATGCCGAGAATTGTCTGTCTTGAAGGCAACGCTTCTGCTTTAGTTCCACTGCCTCTGATTTTGTTTTCCTTCTCTCATCTGTTCTCCCCATCTGAAAAATTAAATAATCTTGCCTTGATGAAAAGACTTAAATGTTGACTTGACTGTAACTGCTGCAACAAGGAATCCAGTCCTTTTCAGTCTGAGGCTATGGTTCCTGGTGCACAGAGGAAAATGACATCTGCAACTTCCATGGGCAGGAGAGAGAAGCACCGTCAGATAGAGGCCTGGTAAGAGGGTCAGTAAAGAGATTTCATTTATTTTGAAGTCAAATACAGTAACAGAGTATCCGTGTGTACACCACAATAATCTTTATGGACAAAACACATTTGTCCAGGGAGATTCTGAGGAAAAAAAACTAGACTTTGAGAACTTTCTGAAAAAAGGGGAAAAGAACTTGTTTGCTTTTTTAATTAAGTGCAGTATTAGGTTCAAATCTCATTGTGATGGAAGGGTTCTGTAGTGCAGAGTAAGAAGCAGGTATGCTAGCGGGCCAACTAAAAGCTGTGTTTCTGGGCTTCAGAATGAAATGTAAAATATTTTCCTTTGGGACGTTTTATATTATTGACAGCTTGTTACTGTTTCAGTTTTTAATGCTTTTGACCATTTTTGATATGTTTTTAGACAGTGCAAAGCATCTGAATTTTCTCATCTTTCAAACTGTTGGAGCTGAGAGGCTGTTTTGATTAAAGCGTTGTAGGGAGTGTTCTCTCAGGCACATATCGTCATTGCCTACTTCAATTGGTGCTTGAGTCTAATTTAAGTGTCATTGTTGAAGTTCTTTCTCATCAGAACTGGGTCTTGTCATGTGATGTCATTCAAAGCCCCCTTCAGTTGCATCGTTTGTTATGCTAATGCTTTGATAAGCAAAGATATTTTGTGGGAGGACAGCCCATAGCTTTTAACACAAAACTACCTGCTTGTCAAGGTTATGGGAATAGAGTGCAATATACAAGCAGAGTGATCAAGTGATGGTGGCAAACATGTTAGTTATACTTTTTTTTTTTTTTTTAACAAAGAGGTGTGATGGATTTAGTTGCAGTGGATTAAATGGAAAGACAGGGAGGGTGTGGTGGGACAGCAGGTGAGAAGAGGGAGGGGAGGACGTTTTGAAGCAAACAGGCAGTCAGTGTAGGGCAGAAGGCCATAGATCAGTTCAGAAATAAACCATGGAAGCCTGATACAATATATTATGGGGGTCAAAATAACTTAAAAGGCCAGTGAACCTGGTGCGCTGCCTAAAATGACTGTGCAGTACACGGTTTCCTTCTTCCCTCTTCTCCATTCTCTGATTAAAGTAAATTTTTTTTCTAACCTGTTCTACTTAATCCTTAATGTGAGTTGTAGTAAAAATATGCACCCTAATTAAAAAACTAATCCCTTTCTGAGCAGCACAAACACTGATTCAGCTGTTAGTAGCAAGTCATTATTACATACTCCCAGGAATGATAGAGATAATTTGCTTATGTGGGTCTTTTTCTAATTCTCTCCCTTCCCCCAATTAGTCTATGATGCCTTAAAATAATTTAAAAAACCTGCAGATTTTATAAATAGCACTTGAGGCAGAGATTTTTTTAAAAGCACTAATAGCTTGTCTTAATTAACAAAGGAAATTTGATCAATATAGTGTTAGGCCAGTATGTCTAAGAACTGATTACCAAAGTGTTATCACATGGGGAAATTGAATTTCCCCCCCTTCCACTGGTCCCATTTGTTACCGAAGTGCAACTGCTCTTTGGTAACATAGAGATTTCCCTGGGGTGTGTTCTGCTTTAAACAGGCCTATATTTGAATCATAATTGTCACTCTTGCTTTTGTGGTGGTTGTGACATTATTGCTTTACTAATGACTAAATTCCAATTTATTCCCAGTCTCCTGCGGTTTACTATAATAAGATGAGTCACTTAAAAATGTTATCTAATCATGTTGAAATGTTTTAAAGTAATTTTCCTATTTAAGTTATTTATTATTTAATTTTCTGTAATTTACAAAATATCCACTCACTTGATAGCTCTTTTGTTATGGATACAGATGTCTTGAACTTCTTAAATTAAAGAGAAAAACAAAAGATGAACCCACCCATTGTTATATTTAGCCTGGGCATTCGTTAATCAAGCAGCTTATCAGATTCAGTGTGTTCCCTGAGTAGTTCAGGGTAGCTGAACTGTTTTGGAAATGATAAAAACTGATCCTTAACCTTTTCCATAGGTTTGTAGATGAACATGACACCTTTTGTGTTTTTTAGAGTAAGGAAGGTAATACGGTAAGGCACATAGTCCAAGCATGCAAAGCAATCTTGCTGGTAATTGTGGGCTGTGAGGGCTTAATTGTGACTGTCTTTGGTGGGTTGCGGGGGCCGGGGTGGGGTGGGGTGGGGTGGGGAGTGAGGTGATTATGAGCTGAGAATGAAAGTCTCTAAAAGTCCAAGTAAGGATTCAAGCCCTTATTTCACAATCAATATAGTGTTTATCCTAGTAGCAGTCATGCCATCTGGATGCATCTGCAAGATGGCAGGGTTTTACCTATAGATCCCTGTGGATCTTCTGTCTTGATGATTTGTGGGAAAGGTGTGGTTTTTTGATAGGATTGGATGCCTTAGACAGGGTCTGAGTCAGGAAACTGGTTTATGCAGGTTGTCTTGAATCCACCTCTTGTTCTAATGCAAATTGGGTATTCATGAAAATGAGACTAGAAATAGGCGTTACTGTGGGCTCAAGATTTCTCATATAGTTGTACCAATTTTAATTCTGACTCCAGCGGCCTTGCTGTTCCACTCTGGGCCCCTCCCTGAGTAGAAACCAGTTGTTGTAGTGGGTTTGTTGTGAGGACATCCCAACAAAGTGGCCTACGTGCTGCAGATAGCATGTTTTTAGTTTGGGCAGATACATAACATACTAGCCACAGACTGCTGTGAAAGATCTAGGGCACAAGATTCAAAGGCAATAGCCAGATGAGGAGCCAAGTAGTCTTCTCTCCCACTTCCTCTTCGGGCTTCTAGGAAAAGGAGGGAGTGCTGCTGTCCCTGTCCAAGTGCCCTGTGCTCCCTAGTAATGTGCTAGTTTTGTAGTTCATATATTTTCGTTGCAATATGACAGGGACTTGCTGATGTGGTTCTTCGTTGCTCTGTTAAACAGTGTTTGTACTGTTGCTTCACCCTTCTTTTCTCTGTACTGGGCAGTTCTTGCCTGTTTGAGTCTGAAGATTGACATGATTCTCCTTGTCAGTGCACACATAGGCAGGAGAAGATCAGGAATCTAGGGGAAGTCTCTCTGGGTTCACCTCAACATGTGCCATTGCGCTGTGTGGACACTCCATTGTCTCAGTAACACTGGACGGCCCAATAGAGGGTCAGCTTTTGGTATATAACAGTGTGGGACTTTGTGTCTCCAGGGACACCATTAAATTAGGCTTGAATAAAGACTGGGAGTGGATGTGTCATTACACAAAATAAAACTATTTCCCCATGTTTATTTTTCCCCCCTACTGGTCCTCACATGGTCTTGTCAACTACTGAAAATGGCCCATCTTGATTATCACTACAAAAGGGTTTGTTTTTTTTTTCCTCTCCTGCTGGTAATAGTTCACCTTAACTGATCACTCTGGTTATAGTGTGTATGATAACACCCATTGTTTCATGTTCTTTCTCTCTATCTCTCTATCATTCTAAAATTTTTTCCTACTGTATTTTCCACTGCATTCATCCGATAAAGTGGGTTTTAGCCCGTGAAAGCTTATGCTCAAATAAATTTGTTAGTCTCTAAGGTGCCACAAGGACTCCTGTTATTTTTGTGGATACGGACTAACACGGCTGCTACTCTGAAACCTGTCATTATGCAAGGCACTGAATTTAGCTGTATGGAGTGGAAATCCATCAACTTCATGAAAAAACTCGTACAGATACAGACATCTTCCTTTCCAAATTCCAGATGAACATCATACCAAAAGGACTGAACGTAAAAAAATCCATTACAATCTACATACCACACAGACTATGCTGACAGATTGTGCCACACACTCTCAAAGAAACTGCGGAACCAACTAATCAACGTCCTATACAGCAAACAGGGAAAGATTAAGAATGAGCTCTCAAAACTAGATACACTCATTAAAAAAAAAAAACAAAAAAACAAACCTTCCACACAAACTTCCTTGTGGCTGGACTTTACAAAAACTAGACAAGCCATTTACAACACACACTTTGCTTCTCTACAAAGGAAAAAGGACACTAAACTATCTAAACGACTGCATGTCACAAGGGGCCACAACAGTGGTTCCCTTAACCCACCAAGCAATATTGTTAATCTATCCAGCTATACTCTCAGCCCAGCAGAAGAATCTGTCCTATCTCGGGGCCTCTCCTTCTGCCCCTCAACCCCCACGAACATGATACAGTTCTGTGGTGACCTAGAATCCTATTTTCGACGTCTCCAACTCAAAGAATATTTCCAACACAGCTCTGAACAGCATACTAACCCACAGAGACCTTCCTACCAAGACTACAAAAAAAAGGATTCTGGGTGGACTCCTCCTGATAGTCAAAACAACAGACTGGACTTCTACACAGAGTGCTTCCACCGACGTGCATGGGCTGAAATTGTGGAAAAGGAGCATCACTTGCCCCCATAACCTCAGCCGTGCAGAACGCAGTGCTATCTTGATTATCACTACAAAAGGTTTTTTCCCTCTCCTGTTGATTTGTGGGAAAGGTGTGGTTTTTTGATAGGATTGGATGCCTGTTGGTAATAGCTCACCTTAACTGATCACTCTCATTATAGTGTGTATAACACCCATTGTTTCATGTTCTGTGTGTATCTTCCTACTGTATTTTCCACTGCATGCATCCGATGAAGTGGGTTTTAGCCCACGAAAGCTTATGCTCAGATAAGTTTGTTAGCCTCTAAGGTGCCACAAGTACACCTGTTTTTGCAGATACGGACTAACACGGCTGCTACTCTGAAACCTCTCCAGGGTGTGTAAATCTCCAACAGAAGAAACAATGTCTCACCTGACTTTCAGCGACAGTGTCATTTTGTGGCCTAGGCTTGGCACAGAGCATGTTACTTTTAGATTGGGCTGATGCATACTGCAAACATGCCCTGAATGCAGCCTTGGAAAGGAGATAACTAGCTGTTCTAAAACTACATAATTTAGAACCGATGTGTGAATGCAGGTCTTGAAAAAACTTTCCAAAGCCCGGTAGCCTCTTCCCATATATTTTTCTCTCCTTCCTTCTCTTCCACCTTGCGCCCTCCCCCCCCAATAAAATTCCTTTAAGGACCTTACTACTACTTTGATACTTTGACTATCCTATTTTTCCTATGCACCCATATATACTGCTTAAAAATTGTGCTGGACAATTAAACCCTCTAGCCACAGGTTGATGTGAAAGATGGGAGGCCCAGTATTCAAAGGCAATACCCAGATGAGGAGACAAGTCGTCTTCTCTCCCACTCCTGCCTCTAGCTACTAGGAAAAGTAGGGGCTGCTGTCCCTGAGCTCTGTGGGGTTGCTTAATCGGATTCTTAGATGTTACATATATTGATGTTACTTGCCTGGAGGTCTACTTGTCGTGGCAGTGAATTTTTAAACCTTTTCTGAATAGATGTGATGTATAGGTGCTTTTTAAAGACACCAAGAACATGAATTGATGATGGAAGGCTTGTTATGCTGTGGTTTTTTTTTAAAAAAAAAAGTTAGATATCTGATTAATTCTCCAGATGGAAACCAAAACCAGTAAATCAGAAAATTTGGAGGAATGGTTCTTCTATTTAATTTATAGATTGGTGCACAGAGCATGTACAGTTCTATACTTCCAAGGCCCTTACTGCGTTTTCTGCCTAGCTGACTACACTCATTACAATAGAATGGTGTGCAGAAGATAAAAGGACTGTACTGGGTTTTGATCACGCGTGGATGACTTTAATCTTAATTTCTAAATCTCCACCACCTAAACACTTAAAGTGAAGAGTGACCGTCTTAAGTGTCTTCATTTTTGTTACAGCCTTAGTATTTTAGCATAGGTTTTTTTCTACTTTAACTACTCTTTCATAATTACATTTTTCCTGTGTATTCTGTCTGTATCCTCTTAAAACTATGATTGGGAATCTTATTACTTCTGTGATTTCACACAAACAGTAAAAATTGAACTCCTTTTGAGATGGTGGCAAAAATAGCATGTACAGCAAACCTGCTTGCCACTGTGCCCACTGCGGCTCCTGGGGCAAAAGATGACATTAACTTATCAAAGAACAAAATTCAGCTTAGAAGCTCTGCTTCCAGAAGCTTTTATTCAAAAATCTACAATAGTGTTTTCATAGATTCATAGTTTAAGGCCAGAAGGAACATCAGATCATCTAGTCTGATCTCCTGTATGTCACAGACCATGCCGTTTAATTTGACCCACTTACCCCTGTATTGAGCCCACTAATTTTTTTTACATAAAATATTTTTAAATGAAAGTCAAACTTAGAGCAAATACATCTTAAAGAATCGTAGAAATGGAGAGCTGGAAGGGACCAAGAGAGTTCATCTAGTTAATTTTCCACCACACATATACACAATGAGACAGGATCTTCCCAGACTATCTTTGGCAGGTGTTCGTTGAAACTGTCCTTAAAAATCTCCAATAGGGATTCTACAAATGCCCTTGGAAACCTATTCCAGTGCTAACTATCCTTATGGTTAGAAAGTTTTTCCTAATATCTAACGTAAATCTCCCTTGCTACAGACTAAGCCCATTACTACTTGTCCTACCTTCAATGGACAAATTACGACTATCCTTAACATATTTGAAGATTTATCCAGTCCCCTTCCGTTGTCTTTTTTCAAGACTAAACATGCCCAGATCAGGTGTTCTAAACCTCTTATCAGTTTTGTTGCTCTTCTCTGGACTCTCCCCCTAATTTGTCCACATATTTTCAAAAATGTGATGCCCAAAACTGGACACAGGACTCCAGTGAAGGCCTCACAGTGCAGAGTAGAGTGGTATGGTTACCTCTTGTGCCTTTGTACATCCCAG
The DNA here is from genome assembly GCF_965152275.1 of Natator depressus. NCBI lineage: Eukaryota > Metazoa > Chordata > Testudines > Cheloniidae > Natator > Natator depressus. The sequence continues at coordinate 119,236,076 of NC_134235.1, read as the reverse complement.
AATATCAGCCTTTTTTTGCGGCTGCATCATAGTGATTCATGGTCATTTTGTGATTCACTAAATGCCCACATCCTTTTCAGCAGTACTGCTGGCTAGCCAGTTATTCCCCATTTTGTATTTGTGCATTTGATTTTTTCCTTCCTAAGTGTAGTACTTGTCGTTATTGGATTTCATTTTGTTGATCACAGACCATTTCTCCAGCTTATCAAGGTCATTTTGAATTCTAATTCTGTCCTCCAAAGTGATTGCAACCTCTCCCAGCTCGGTGCCATCTGCAAATTTTATAAACATATGCTTAACTCTTTCCAATTCATTAATGAAAATATTGGCTAGTAGTAGACGCAAGACTGACCCATGCAGGATTCCACTAGAGGCCCTCCCAGTTTGACAGCAAACCATTGATAACTACTTCTGACTGTGGTTTTTCAATCAATTATGCACCCATCTTATAGTATTCATCTTACATACGGTACTTTTCTTGTTTCTGTTCTACAGACTGGAGATACAAAGTCCAACCTCACAAATATGGCATGATCAAATCTTTCTTCACAAAAGCATAAAAATACCATATATACTCGTTCATAAGCTGAATTTTTTTTGTAAAAAAGTGAAGCCTCAGAGAAGGGGGTCGGCTTACGAACGGGTATAGAGCGGGAGAGGTGGGACACAGCCCTTCCCCCTCAACAGCGAGGGCTAGGAGCGGCCACAGAGCCAGAAGGGAAGAGGTGGGGCCAGAGTCTCTCCGCTTCTGGCCATGCTGCTCTCCCTGCAGCCTCCGAAGCAGCTGCAGCTCTGGGGCTGGCAGGCTGCAGCCACGCACCCCTGCCCAGCCCACCGGAACATGCTGCGGCCGTGCTGCCCAGCCTGCCGGAGCAACTCTAGCCAGGCCAGAGACCTCCTCCCCAGATAAGGTGGGAAGGGATGGGATGGGGAGAGTGTGGGGGTCCTGGAGTAGAGTCGTGGGGGGTGGTCACTGGGGTTACTCCCCTAACCCCCAGCTTCTTCCCTCACCCCCTTCCAAATTTCCCCACCAGTTGCTGTCCCGGCCTGTCAGGGTAAGCAGCTGGCGCGCCAGGACAGTTTGTTTACTTAGGTTTACCTCCATGCCTATGGATGCTCGAGTAAACAAACCGTCTCAGCCCGCCAGCGGCTTACCCTGATGGCCTAGGAGCCAAAGTTTGCTGACCCCTGAATTACAGGGTTGGCTTATGAATGAGTCTTAAAAAATTTCCACTTTTACATATCCATCTTGGGGGGGGGGGGGTCAGCTTATAAACGAACTAGCTTATGATCGAGTATATACGGTAATCAAGTCTGGATATTTTTGCATACATAGAGGTATATTTTATGACTTTTTCTGCCTCTTACCAAGAAACATCAAGTTAAGAGTTACAAATACCTGTCAAGTCAGGTTCCTCTGAGTGCTAAATAATCAAAGGATATAAACTAGAATTAAGAATTACAGATGTATCTAATACTAGAACCATGTCAGTACAAACTGGAACATTTATTGGAGATAATTAGTTGTTAGCTTTAACTTTCATGACCCTGCTTTTCAGCAGATAAACTTTTGTTTTCCTCCCCCTAATGCTTCTGAATATTAACAAATTGATGATGCAACTTCATCATGCTGTATTTGTCAAAGAAGATTAAACTCAGTCATTAGAGCCATTAGGCAGAACCTCATAAAGTAGCTCAGGATATAGTTCACAGCAGTCATGTTTTGTCATATTTATACTCTTATTTCCTCAGAGTAGCCTTTAAGACCAGCACACTCCATAGTTGGGTGAGTGGTGTGTTGGCAATAATCTTTAAATTCATGGCTAGGATATTAAAGTGAAATGTTTCAAAAGGGGAGAAAGGGAAAACTTTAAAATTTTGTTTTGCTTACTGCAACAAATTCTGTAAAGAGGTCTAGTTTTATAATATTGGCATTGGGCATGCATTAACTGCACTCTGTTCCCATTCATTGAAGTGATTTGAGATGCTGCCAATAAAGCAAACCAAGATCTCCTGAATAAATAATATATAGTAATGTGGTTAGCTTCTTTCTTTGAAATGTTACATTGTGCTGACTTTCCAGAGAAACAGATTTTATGTACCATTCATGCAATTTAAAATGTGTTTAATGTGACTCCTGAAAAGCAATGGAGAACCTTCCTTCCACTGTTATGGTTTGCAAACCACATGGTGGAGAAGAATGCTAGAACAATACAGGATACCCAAATCTTTGATTCTCCTCTTCTTCCCCCCCCCCCCATGAGTTTATAGGTGCTCTCATGAGTATGAAATAGCTGTAAATGGTCTGGATATTGACATTCAAATGACCACATCAAGTGCCTCACTTTGCTTCAGAATTTCCTGTCCAGTATCTTCCTAGAGGTAGGCTTTTAAACTGGAGCTTGCACAACTTTGGAAAAGGAGAAATTTATTATCTGTTAGTGTTTCCATTTTAAATTACCTCTCTATTTTATAAAATGGCTTAAATTAGGCATATAATTTCTCAGCGTCTGTGTCTGTGTGTGTGTTGGGGAGTGGGGGAGTTAACTGACTAATACAGTTTGATTGGTATTTGTCCAAAAATATTTTATGCTAATACATTCTTACAATATGACATGTAATCAAATTGTTTTATACTAAGAAATCATCTGAAAATAGGTTTTGTTTTTTCAGTTTATGGGGGGCAGTGACTGGCATCTAAGACTGAACACTGGATATTTCACAAAGTTAATATGGGTAGCCGTGGCATTGAGAAAATGGACCTTCAGGCTCTTTTTAGGATCACGTTGTCAGTACACCTACTAATTCTTTTGTGTTTGTCACTGTCCGCAATATCGTTAAAATAGCTATAGAGTCGTCTCTACAAATTCATTGGCTTTTAGCGTGTTGTGTAAGTTTATGAACCCTGTTCCTTGGATGAACGCTTCTTGGTGGTGAAGGGTGGGTAGGGCAAGATGGCTGAGGAGGAGGAAGAGCATTTTGTAGAATTTTGTACCATGATATTAGGAATAATGGGAAGTTGAAAAACCATCAGTATTACTTTAGTATACACTAGGTCCCAATTCCCACCTTTAACTTCTGGGTATCTGGTTTTCATAGTGTCTGATGAAAGGTGCTATATGTGCTACAATTTGAAGCCACACTAAGGAAGTCTGAAGATGGATTGGCTGAGTCTGGTGGGTTTAATTCTGATTTTTAACTATGCTGTAGGGTTAAAATTACCCAAAACAAATATGCTAGTAGTCACTAGTAGTGCAAGCCTGGAAATAAAAACCAATTTCGGAGGGTCATTTAAACGTGTTAAGGATAAATGGTAGCCTGGCAAACACGCAACGAAAATGCTATTAACAGCTTAATACAAGGCTACATTACAGTTTACAAAACATCCCTACAGTTGTGGTAGACACTTACCAGCTTTGAACAAAACACATGCAATAGAACTTTTTCTATGTACCGAGCATCTGTTAATGTTATGGACATAGTGGAATAAATACTTTGTTTTCCCCCTAATACTTGTATGAAGTATTCTATAAGTAGCTTATTTTTTCTGCATTGTCCATTAAAAGTTCACATTTTCAGTTTTAATGACTTGAGCATACCAAACTAATACTGTTTAGCCCTACTAGCATATGATGATTTGGCTGTTTCTGTATGTTGTATTAGGATGTAACTGCATAAAATTTCAGTTGACAGCACTAGACTACATTCCTGTAAGTCTGGTTTTTTTAAAATCTCACAGGGTTTGCCTTGGTATCAAAGTACAAATTTTAAATAAGTAGACTGGCTAGTTTTCCTCTACTGCTGGGCACTTGTTGGTCTGTTGAATCCTGGACTTGGTATGAGACTCATTGAGTGGTTTTGAATTGTTCACTTTCTCCTTCTGTGGTGCTATTCATCTTGAAAGGAGATAGCGTTGTGGTTCATGCCAGAGGTCACTGTGTGGGTGTGGAGAAAAGATCTGATTCTTAGCATGCAGGATTTATAGCTGTCCCAGTTAGAATTGGAGAAACTCTTGAAGCATTCTTTACAAGACTTTGCAAATTGAGTGGGCAAATTCATGCCCTACGCAGATTGCCAATATGCAGTAAAACCTACTTTTTTTCTTAAAATGGCAACTTCTAAAATGTTTAGTAACATTACAAATGTCAAAGGAATAGAGCTGTTTCACATTGGGGGTTTACCTTGATCTGTTTTGGTGGAAGGGGACACGGGAATCTAATCTATTCCTCTTTAGTATTAAATGTTTTTTCAGATGTCTGTGAAGTATCTTCTATACCAGTGGTTCCCCAACTTGTTCCCCCGCTTGTGCAGGGAAAGCCCCTGGCGGGCCGGGCCTGTTTGTTTACCTGCCGTGTCCGCAAGTTTGGCTGATCGCGGCTCCCAGTGGCTGCGGTTCGCTGCTCCAGGCCAATGGGAGCTGCTGGAAGCGGCGGCCAGTATGTCCATTGGCCTGGAGCAGCGAACCGCAGCCACTGGGAGCCGCAATCGGCCAAAACTGCGGACGCGGCAGATAAACAAATCGGCCCAGCCCGCCAGGGGCTTTCCCCGCACAAGCGGCGGAACAAGTTGGGGAACCACTGCTCTGTATAATAGTGGTGTCATACCAATTACAAAATCAGATAAAATACTGAATAAGTTCTTCTTCTTTTTTTAAACATAATTAAAATGTCTTTCAGTACAAGAAACATACTATTACCTCAATCCTTTATGGTTCAAGGAGTGAGATTTGAAATAAAAACTATGGCAATATCCCATGTCACAGCGCAGAAAACTACTAAGACTCCTAGAGTTTGTGTAACTTTGTATTCTGTTCGTACGTAGAAGCCCCAATCAGAGATCATTGCCACATGGTGCTGGGAACTGAACACACGTGCAATTTTAAATGACTGTCCAAGGTTTTGGCTTTGAAAACACTCTACAAATCGTACAGTATGACTAATCCAACATAGTAAGGTCTACAGAACTTAGTGAGTCGGAAATGCTCAGATATCACTGGTGACAGGCTGATGATTTGTTTAGGTGTGCTCATGTGTAACTCTAGGATCTGTCTATAGTGCACCAGCACTGCATATTTCACTCTTGGCACTGTGAGTCCTTAGCACAAATCTAGCCTCAATTCCTGTGATAAATTCTGTTTCTCATAAATCACTGATAGTTTTGCTATCTTTCTGCTCAAATCATTGGCACTAGAAGACAAAACAAAACAAATCTCATATGCATGCATCAGTGGTGTTCTAAATAGACTGAATTAAAGCATTCAGTATCTTTCTTTATTCTAGGCCATCTGGTGATCTGAGGCCAAAAGGCTTCGGAGTATTAGATGGATCGTGTGTGTGTGTGTGTGTGTGCGCGCCTGAGATCTATAAGGTAAAAATTTGTCTCCTTTGGTCTTAGCATGCTTCTTAAGAGCAGTATGACTCTTGTGTGCAGTGACTTTATATACCCTGTGTAGAAATCTGGCTGTCTTCATCTGCCCACCTTTGCAAAACACTGGGTAGGTTCTTGTATGTCCCTCATCATGTTAGTATGTGAGTTCCTATGCTCTTTGGCAGATGCTGGTTTTAGGACTGTATTATACAGTGTAGTGCCTCAGTAATTTGAGAACTCCACGTGGAATGTAATAAAACTTGTGCATTTTTATGGTCCCTCCTTAGCTGTGCTGTTGATAAAATGTCACCATAGAATGTATGTCTGCTACTATGCTGAGGATGAAGAAAATGTATCTATGCTTATCTTCAGATTTACTTCAAGTAGTAAGGTCTACAGACCATGCCAATGGCTATGCAGGGTCTAGACCACCTTTTTGGAGATGAGGATTTGGGGGAGGGGGCTAGAGTTAAATAGCTGACTATCCTTTTTACTATTTAATTGTAGCACGGATAGACCTCTCATAAGTCAGTTTGTTCTCTTCGGACCAGGAGGAGTATAGTCCTCTGGTCTTGGCTGATTGAAGTCCTTCTTCCCCCCACAGTATCAGATGTTTCTTGATAAATAGGACCGTGATGAATGGCTCTCCTGCAGTAGGCTGTCTTCTTCTTTTTTCTGTGACTGGGAATGGCTCTGCAGCCAGGATCTCCTTTTCTCTATATGCCTGGGTGAGGCTTGCTTATCTGCTTCTCACAGTCTTTGAGCAGTCAGGCTGGCTGTGTCCCTACTCTCATTAAAGCAATTCATTCTCTCCCTCCCTCCCTCCCTCAATCCCCTTCCCACTCCCCCTCCCCCCCACGGGGACTTCTGATCCTCTCTCTTGGGAGACTGGGGTTAGGCTTAGCCGGTTACCACTTCTCTGGGTTGACTCCCAAAGCCTTCTGATTGGCTCTTTTCCTCTTTCCTCTCCTCTTCCACCTGCATGAGTTCCATGAGCTGTTTTCACAAAAGGAGTGGGGAGGCCAAACCTCATGGAGCCCATTATTCTTTGTGCTCTCCCTTTGCAGCATCTGACCCCAGACCCGTCATGTCAGGCAATCAAAAGCCCTCCGTCGCCATTTTATTTGTAGTCCTTTCCTTGTCAGTCTCTGGGTGAGAAAGTAATCTAAGGGGTTACCATACGCAAAATATAAAAACAATGATTTTCTGTTGTAACCAACAGATTGTTTGTTTCATTTCTTCATTCTAGACTCCTCTACAAAGAACGCAGTGACTGTATAAAACCAACAGGCCAACTAAATGTTTGTTTTACCAGATTGTAGTGTATTTTGTTTTAATTTTGCAATTATATGCTAATCTTAAGGTGGAGTACAAAAACAATGTATGTTCAAGTTGCTAAAATGAAATCCCTTAAAACATGGCTGACTTAAAATAAGAGGACAGATTTAGTGATCAGATTGCAACAATTGGTTCAGTTTCTGCTGGTTGCAATGCTAAGATGGCTCAACCATCACCTGCAGCAGGAACCAAATGCCAGCTGCTTGAGACTGTTAGCATTCATGACTAAGGGTACGTCTACACTACGAAATTAGGTTGATTTTATAGAAGTCGATTTTATACAGTCGATCCTGTATGTCCCCACTAAGCGCATTGAGTCAGCGGAGCGCATCCTCAATACCGTGGCTAGCATCGACTTGCGGTGCACTGTGGGTAGCTATTTCACAGTTCCCACAGTCTCCGCTGCCCATTGGAATTATGGGTTAAGCTCCCAATGCCTGATGGGGCAAAAACATTGTTGCAGATGGTTTTGGGTACATGTCGTCCCTCCCTCCCTCCGTGAAAGCAACGGCAGACAATAGTTTTGCACCTTTTTTCCTGGGGTACCCATGCAGATGCCATACCATGGCAAGCATGGAGCCAGCTCAGCTCACCGCTGCTGTTGTGAGCGTTGTAAACACCTCGCGCATTATCCTGGAGTATGTGGAGAACTGGGCTAAGAGACGCCAGCATGAGGACGATTGTGAGGAGGACATGGACACAGATGTTCCTGAAAGCACGGTTTGTGGCAATTGGGACATCATGGTGGCAGTGGGGCTGGTTCATACAGTGGAATGCCGATTCTGGGCCCGGCAAACAAGCAGACTGGTGGGACTGCATAGTGTTGCAGGTATGGGATGATTTACAGTGGCTGCGAAACTTTTGCATGCGTAAGGCCACTTTCCTTGAACTTTGAGTTGCTTTCCACCACCCTGAAGAGCAGGAATACCAAGATGAGAGCTGTCCTGACAGTTGAGAAGTGAGTGGCGATAGCCCTGTGGAAGCTTGCAACGCCTGACTGCTACCGGTCAGTCAAGAATCAATTTGGAATGGGCAAGTCTACTGTGGGGACTGCTGTGATCCAAGTAGCCAGTGCAATCACTGACGTTCTGTTATCAAGGGTAGTGACTCTGGGAAATGTGCAGGTCATACTGGATGGCTTTGTTGCAATGGGGTTCCCTAACTGTGGTGGGGCGATAGAACGCATATCCCTATCTTGGCACCGGACCACCTTGCGAACCAGTACGTAAACTGCAAGGGGTACTTCTCAATGGTGCTGCAAGCACTGGTGGATCACAAGGGATGTTTCACCGACATCAACGTGGGATGGCCAGGAAAGGTGCATGACACTCGCATCTTTAGGAACTCCGGGCTGTTTGAGCAGTTGCAAGAAGGGACCTACTTCCCAGACCAGAAAATTACGATTGGGGATGTTGAAATGCCAATAGTTATCCTTGGGGACCCAGCCTACCCCTTGCTCCCGTGGCTCATGAAGCCGTACACAGGCAGCCTGGACAGTAGTAAGGAGCAGTTCAGCTATAGGCTGAGCAAGTGCAGAATGGTGGTAGAATGTGCCTTTGGCCGTTTAAAAGCTTGCTGGTGCTGTTTGCTGACTAGGTTAGGCCTCAGCGCAACTAACATTCCCATCGTTATTGCAGCTCGCTGTGCACTCCATAATATTTGTGAGAGTAAGGGGGAGATGTTTATGGCGGGGTGGGAGGTTGAGGCAAATTGCCTGGTGGCCGATTTTGAGTAGCCAGACACCAGGGAGATTGATGAGCAGCGTGCCTAGCTGTGCTCTTCTAGAGAGGCTTTGAAAACCAGTTTTATGACTGGCCAGGCTACAGTGTGACAGTTGTGTGTTTCTCCTTGCTGCAAACCCTGCACCCTTTGTTGATTTTAATTCCCTGTAAGACAACCACTCTCCCCCCCCTTTGATCACAGCTGGCAAAGGAAATAAAGTAACTATTGTTTTGAAACCATGCATTCTTTCTTTCTTAATTAAAAAAAAAAAGGGGGGGGGGAGAGAACTGACAAGATAGCCGGGGTGGGGTGGGGTGCAGGAGGAGGGAAGGACAAGGCCACATTGCTTACTGTAGTCACACTACAAATCAAAGCTGTTTGAATGACAGCCTTCTGTTGCTTGGGCCATCCTCTGGAGTTGAGTGGCTGGGTGCCTGGAGCCTCCCCCTCCGCGTGCTTGGGCTCCTGGGTGAGGAGGATATGGAACTTGGGGAGGAGGGCAGGCGGTTATACAATGGATGTAGCAGGCGTCTGTGCTCTTTTTAGCTTTCCTGCGGCTCCAACAGATGCTTCATCATGTCCATTTGTTCCCCCATTAGCCTCAACATCGGCTTCTGCATCTGCTCTTTGTGCTCACTTAGTGCTTTCCTGGCCTTTGCCACTCAATGCCTGCATGCATTAAGCTGTACCCTATCAGTGCGGGAGGACTGCATGAGCTTGGAAAACATGTTATCGCAAGTGTGTTGTTTTTTTTTCCCCACCTTCTAATCTGCGATAACCTCAGGGCCGAGATGATAGGGGGAGCATAGAAACACTTGCACCGCACATGTGCTTCAGGTATAAAAGGCAAAATGCGACCTTGTATTGAGCGCCTGCCAGTATGGTGACACATCACAAATGGCTGGGCAACAGAACTCAGTTTCTAGGCAGCCATGGTAAGTCTTTTGGTACGTGGGTTGGCTTCTTACGCCTTCATAACATGTGGGAATGGTTTCAAACTGCAGCGCCATCCTTTCCCATAGCAAGCAATGCCGGTTGGGTTTCACTTTTAAAAGGAGGGGCTGCGGTTTTCAGGTGGATGTGTAGCACACACCTCCCCCCACCCCACCGTGTGGCTATTCTCCGGGATGATCTCTTTTAGCCAAGCGCAAACAACCCAGTATGAACGGAGTCCTTTTGCTGTTCCCTTACAAAAATTCCCCTATTTCAACCAGGTGACCATGAATGATATCGCTCTCCTGAGGCTAACACAGAAAGATATAGACCAAATGTTGCTTGAATGCGACCAAAATCCAGGACCATTCGCTGCCAAGCTTTGTGCTGCAATGATTCGACTACTTGCTACTAGCTTGGCGTGGTAAAGTGTCCTACTGTGGAGGATGAAATAAGGAAGCCCTCCCCAGAAACCTTCTGCAAAGGCTTTCGGAGTACCTCCAGGAGAGCTTCATGGAGATGTCCCTGGAGGATTCTCACTCCATCCCCAGACAAGTAAAGAGACTTTTCCAGTAGCTGTACTGGCCACGAATGCATCCCAGTTCTTCATGGCAAATCAAACATCAACACTATTGCTTTTAAACCCTGTACTGTAGTTACAAATGTGCACTCACCAGAGCTGCCTTCAGGTTTGGGGATCCTGCCTTGGGAGGGTATTGGCTCCAGGGTGATGAAAAGGTCCTGGCTGCTGGGGAGAACAGATTCACCACTTGCCTGCTGCACATTCTCCTTCTCCTCCTTCCTCATCCACAAAATCCTCCTCCCTGTGGCATGAGACTCTTTCCCCCCCCCCCCCCTTTTGCAGGTGTCTACGGACCATGGTGGGGTAGTGGTAGGGTCTCCCCCCCTAGAATGCCATGCAGCTGATCATAGAAGCGGCACGTATGGGGCTCTGACCCGGAGTGACCGTTTGCCTCCTTTGTCTTTTGGTAGGTTTGCCTGAGCTCCTTGACTTTCATGCAGCACTGCTGGGTGTCCCTGTTGTAGCCTCTCTCCACCATGCCCTGTGTGATTTTGGCATATAAATCAGCATTTCTTCTTTTTGATCAGTGTTTGGCCTGCACAAATTCTTCTCCCCATACAGCAATCAGATCCAGCGTCTCCCTTTTGGTCCATGCTGGAGCTTGTTTGCGATTCTGGGGGGACTGCATGGTCACCTGTGCTGCTGAGCTTGCCACGCTGACCAAACAGGAAATGAAATTCTAAATTTCCCAGGGCTTTTCCTGTGTACCTGGCTAATGCATTGGAGTTCAAAGCGCTGTCCAGAGCGGTCACATTAGAGTGCTTTGGGATAGCTCCGGGAGGCCAATACTGTCAAATTGCATCTGCACTACCCCAAATTCGACCCAGCAAGGTCAATTTTCGCACTACTCCCCTTGCTGTGGAGGAGTACAGAAGTTGATTTTAAGAGCCCTTTAGGTTGACAGAATGGGGTTGGTTGTGTAGATGCATTCATTTTAAAATCGACCTAATGTAGCTAAATTTGACCTAACCGTGTAGTGTAGACCAGGGCTAAGTCTTTCCCTTTACATACTTTGGAAAACAAGATGTTTTCCTGTTTTATCCTGGTTTGATTTCTCACCCCTCGCCAGTGGCTTCATTATGCTGAAGTTAGTAGAAATTAAGTGCACTGTCACTATTGTACAGCTTTTAAGTGTAAAGTTCAGATTCTCTAATTGGAAAAAGGCTTGAGAAATTTGAGACCCCAAGCTTCATGTCATCACAAAGCAGTTGTTCTTCAGTAGACCACAAAGAATGTTGGTGACATGCTAAGTTATTTTTGGTGCTCTCAGAAGAAAGAAGAAGGGTGTTGTTGAGAATACGAAGCAGAGCATGTTATCTTGTCAGACAAGGACTTGCACTGCAGGGCCATTATACTGAACAAGCTAAAAATAATCCCTTCTGTGGAGAGGTTGACTGCAACTTTATTGAGATGCTTTATTTGCAGGTCCGATATGACCCTGATATTTCCAAGTGGCTGAGAGTCTAGAGAAATTCAGAATTCCTGTAAAATTATGTACTAGTGGCACCTTAGAGAATACAGACTAACACGGCTGCTACTCTGAAACCCGTAAAATTATGGTAGATGAAACAGATTTCTCCAATGAAGAATTTTGTTTTATGCCCGTGATGTGGATGATTTGAATATTCATGAAGTTAATTGCATTTGTACAGGCTAGCCTGTACATTGGTGAAAGTAATATAATTAAAGATCTATATTATTGCGTCTGAATGTGAGGATCAGTAATTGTCATGGACGGTTCTATGGCGGTTTCACTAATATGGCAGGCTTAGTCTCCCGTGTAGCAACCACACTGCAGCAGAAGGAACCATGAGGGTATATATACTCATTGTTATGGGTATGCTTTGAATTTGACGTGCTAATGCCTATTTTAAAAACTACTGTCCTAAGAAATATGATTGAAACTATATTTATTCTATTGTAATAGAATATTAAAAAATCACCCAGAGGAGATGCTATATTTCAAAACACAAAATGTGTTAAGTACCATTACCAGGCATCTGTCCAACAAAATGGACTCCATGGAGAAGCATTGGATTCAATTTGAGAATTACCTTGTACTGTGCACAGCTTGGGAGGTTGCAAAGGATGAAATGGAAGATCCTGAAATGAGCTCAAATTGATGGCATAGCAGCTCAGATGGAAAAGTTTAAGTTCCTCTTTGGTACTGAGCTAGGTCAAAACGTCCTAAACATAGTAGACAGTCTGTCCAAAATTCTACGAGGGTCAGATATATTTCAGCAACAAGAGGCTACTCTCTTATGAAAGAGACACTTAATTAACTTTAGTCCATCTGCTTAGATGGAAAGGTGTAACTTTTTGTACGAGCAAATGCACTAGAAAAGCTTAAAGTTGGAGGTAGTCAGAATGCCTGAGCTTCTTGGGAAGAGAGATGTTCCTAGGAAGGTATAAATAGGGATAGGTGAACCCAGCAAAGGTGTTTTAAAGTATATTTACTTTCAATTTAAATATTAAAAATCAGCGTGCAATATTAAATCAAGATATGAACCGATTTTACACAATTTTTTAGTCTTGAAGCTCTCAACTCCAAATGCAATTTAAAGATGTCCTTCAGGTGTATGATCCTGGTTTCAGTCATGATTAACTGATTACTGAGCTTCTTCTGTCACAAGCCAACAGTCTGTTCACAGAAAGATTGTTGAAGTCAGTTCAAAAAATATCTGTTCACTCAGCCAAAATCCAATGTCAGCTGATTTCTGAAGTGGTGAGGCTGATGATTTTTGTGGTACCAGCAACCAAATGCTGTAAGTGAATGTTGTTCCAGTGCTCTACATTGTATTAAAACATGGCTTTGATCTGCAGTGGAACAATCATGGCTCACTTGGTGTATGACTTCACATGTACAGGGCAAAACTGACTTAGAGCTTACAGATGTTGCAGCAGAACAAATTTCAAGAAACCTACGACGAAGATAATTGTTCAGAACTTTTTTCAGATTAAGGTTTTTGACTCTTCTTTAAAGTAATGCTTCAATGAGTAGTCTTGTACCATCACTAGAGTAGTCCACTTTAAAAGTGAAATAAGTCCGCTTCTGTTCCAAACTCTAGTTTTCTTTATAGTTGAAATTCCTAATTTTTGGGGGGGGGGGCGAAGAGGGGCACCAACACCCTCCAGTTGGCTTTACCTTTGCAATTGTCTGATAAGGAATCGCTAATTTGGAAGCCAGCCTGAAACTATTCTTGTCTTCTGCTATAAGCAAACTCCATGCTAAAGTTCAAGATGGTTTACTACTTTTAAAAAAAGCAAGAAAACATCCTCTCTCCCCCAAATATGAGTGTTGTCTTTGCTGTGGAAGTTTGTCAACTGCAAGGTTATTCAGAAGAAGGAGGGTATAACTTTCATAGTGAGAGATCTGTCCCCAAAGCTGCAAGTGGGCTGAAAAGATGTTGTAGAATCAGTTAGTTGTCAGTAATGCTTGAAGTAAGGAAACTTTTCCAATAAGATTGGATAAGGAGTTCTATTAATGTTGCTTTAGTTTTTCATTTGCACTTCAAACTTCTTGCTTTAGAAACTGAACAAGAAGTAAAGCAAAAATGGTATTAAGCAGAATATAAATCCACATTTTATCCCAGTCCAGTTATGTTGCAATTCCTTATCAATACTGCAAGAACTTGTATATGGTCTCATTGACGGTATGTCCTTTAAAGTTCACTTTCCAACAGTTGTGGTGCTGTCTAGCTGCATTGGCTTTGAAAGAGGTACAGTAAGTAACTGAAGGAGATAATTTCATTTTGAAATAGGAAACTCTAAAGTGTTCCCACTTTATCACATTCCCTAAACTTTCTAAAATAGTTTAGCATATGCAAGTAGAGATTAAATTACATAGATTGTAGGCAATATATAGTTTTTATCCTTTACTGGTTTCATCTATACATTCTTTTGGTATCAGAAATCACTTAGAAAGATGCACCTATTTTATTTGAGTTCTGCCTTTTCACCAGGGATATGGCATGTTATGCCCACCTACCCTTGTGCACTGTTTCCCTCCATCTGCCCTTCCTCCCACTTATGTAAATCTAGGTAGGCTTCTGATCCATGGACTTCTAGTTGATCAATTATGTATTCATCTTTTTTGGTGAGGGGGAATTGTTTTTTCCCCATACTGACTTAGCTGAGCAATAAATAAATTTCTAACCTTGACATGTAATCTTGAATCCCATGGGCTCATTCGTGTGACAGTGGCAATGCCGCTGGTCTTCCCAGTACTACAGTTGTGGTACCTAGTGGTTTAACTATTAGTATATTAGGAATGTTTGAAATGTGAAGTTTTTTTAAGAAAAATAATAGCAAGAGGGGATAGGTGATTTAAATTTCGATATAAATCTATCTAAATCATGATTTAAATTAGCAAGTAGGACATGTTGATTTTAAATCTATTTTAATCTTGTTTTGCATTTTTACCTTTAGTTATCTTCCTAAAGAGAGAGTGTTTATCATTAGCTGACAATCATTGCCATGTTAAATATAGCCTTTACACTAAATTTGGTGTTTATTTAACATAAATGATTTTAAGATTATAGTAAGTTTAGTTCTTAGTATAGGTTATTTCAAATTTAATTTTACACTAAATATTTTCTCCCAAAATAAATGTATGTAAATTCTGTGTAAATTGTTTTTTAAACAATCTCTGATTTTAAAAAATATGTGTGTATCCTTCCTGATAGCTGCCAGTATTCGCAATCGACTACCTACAACAGTTTTGCTCCAGTTACTTAATGGGTGACATCTGTACCTGTACACTCTTAAACCACTTATGAAAGTGGTTTGTCATACTTCAGTGCAGAACAATTGGAAAAATCTTCGTTTTGTGCCTTCCAATATTCTGGTATTGAAGCAGGTTAGAAGTGCCTTTGTTCTCTTGAATGTGTAGCTCCCATACTCCCTGAGCCACTGTCCAGCAAAGTCTTCAGCTACCAGTTCCCTCCAGAATTGCTGGTTTACATTTTGTGTTTAAAAAAAAAAAAAAAAATCCAAAAGCCCAAAATAAAACCCCTCTAAATAAGTGTATAGCACCAGGGGGAGAGAAGTGTCATAATCGTTACCTACAATATACATAACCACATTCTGTCTTTATTAAACGGAAGCCTAGAATTGCTAAACCAAGGCACATAATTGAAGGGAGAACATTTAATACATTCCCAGTGCTTTTGAAGACTAGTAATTTGTCAACTATCTCTTCAGCTTTGGGCAACTTTGGTCCTAAGATAAACAGAAGAGGGTGGTGGTGGAGCAGCACTTAATGTTCTAAGATCAATCCTACTGGAAACGTGCTATTTCATTCCAAAATGCAACATCAGGTGTTTCAACTGTTTATTAATCTGGTCTTCTGAACATCTCAGCTGCATATTTAGCAAAGGTTCAGTGGAAGTGGGAATGGAGAGGAGTAAGTTCCTGAGAACTGGACCAAGTTATGAGATGGTCAGAATAACTCCACTAAAAAGAATGGTGACTCTTTGAGGAATGCCCCTGAAAATACACCCCGTGTAGACTGTAGAACTCTCTTCACTTTGTATTTGTACAGCACCTAGCACACCAGGACCCTAATTCTGATAGGACCTTCTATTACTTATATACAAGTATTTCCTATTTAATTCACCCACTTTAGCCTTCAAGAGCCTTTTGGGAAGCAGTGCTGAAGGGTGTTGTAGAAGCATCTACGTGCTCAAGTTTGGAACAGAGCTTGTAAAATAAATACTGAATGGTTCTCTTAATCCTAAAAAAAGTAAAACTACAAGGGAGAGGGGAAGATGGGCAGGGACTGATAAAGTTGTAAGTAAATAAACTCTGATCACTGCTACTGAAGAATTACATTTTTTTTCTTCGAGTATGGTCTCTACACAATCCTAGTTACAGGAATTTTTAACAAATTCTAAACCAAGGTAGGTAGACTGAATTGTAATGAAACATCACAGCACGACTTGCCACTGGAGTTGGTATTTTCACCAGTGAGGCCAATATATGAATTCACATGGAGGATGAAATATCCTCTCATCTCTAGAATTAATTGGTTCGTACTGTGGGGCAGTGTGGAGAAACTGGCTGTCCTCACTCTGAATCTGTTCTATGGATTGAGGGTACCTGGCTATTAGTCTGGCATTCTTCACAATCACTAAACTGACTGTATTTAAGTCAGAATATTGCGTAACCTGAAAATGTGCTTGCCCTATAACTGAGCAAAGTATGAGTGAACTAAAACTTTAAATTCCTTTCATAGCTTTTCTATTGCCAGACGTACTGGTTGATTACAGAGGGACTCCTCGTAAAGAAAAGGAGTACTTGTGGCACCTTAGACTAACCAATTTATTTGAGCATAAGCTTTCGTGAGCTACAGCTCACTTTATTTGAGCATAAGCTTTCGTGAGCTACAGCTCACTTCATCCGATGAAGTGAGCTGTAGCTCACGAAAGCTTATGCTCAGATAAATTGGTTAGTCTCTAAGGTGCCACAAGTACTCCTTTTCTTTTTGCGAATACAGACTAACACAGCTGTTACTCTGAAACTCGTAAAGAATATCACCTGGAAGACCTGGGAACAAAGTGGATCAGTCACTCATCTGTAGCTACAGTATTTAGCACAGTGGGTCCCTGATTTGGTTGAAGCCACTTAGTGCTACTGCAATATAAATATTTAATAATCCAATATACTTGAGATTTTACTGGATTAAGTACTGTAACTTGCTAACTATGCATCTGTAACTAAAATAATATCTTTTGTGACAAATCTAAGGTAGTATGTGACTTACTTTTTGTGGAAAATTTTCCTTTTATAATGAGTATTAAAATTTTAATTACAGAAACCTGATTCTCAGCACAAGAACTCTGAAAATGCCAAGCTGATAGATGCAGTTTCTTTTATGTGAAGCCTTTTTATCCAAGTGAGGTGGAGGCAGCCTGTGTTTTGAGAAGTCTTTTTTTTTTGTGATTATCACTTGCCATAGCTTCTTTAAACCCATTCAGTAGTGTATGTTTGAGATAGGGTATGTTGGTATTCTTCTTCCTCTTTTCTCCTCTCCCCCTCGTCCTATTCTCTCCCGTCCATCCTACCACACTCTTAGGCCTGGTCTACACTTAAAGTATATGTTGACATAGCTATGGCCTCAGGTGTGATTAAACCCATACCTGTGAATGCCATAGTTCTGCTGAGCTAACCCTGGTGTAGATGCAGCTAGGTTGACAGAAGAATGCTACTAGCCGCTTGGGGACATGGTATTCCTACAAGTGACTGAAAAATCTTTTTTGTTGCTGTAGGTTGCATTTACACCACAGGGTTATGCTGGCATGGTTACGGCGCAGTAGCTATGCCTCCTCCGTTCCTGTAATGTCAACATGTCCTTTGTAAAACAGTTAGGTATCTATGCTGACAGATTCAATCTAAACTTTGCTCCCTGAAGAGCCTCTTGCTGCAATTTGCCAGACGTAAATGGCCCACAACAATATCCAGAAAACTGAGCCAGTTGTGGTTACTGTCATCTCTGATACAGAGGTGCAGAGACTGCTTAGGGTCAAGATGGACTGACACAGGCTGAGACTGTTGCCATAGGTTGCACCTGCTGTATTAAAAAATAAGTGGCTACTCACTGCTGTGTAGACTTAACCCATGGGCTGCACTTTGGCCACCCGTGTGTGTGTGTGTGTGTGTGTATTGTGGATGTTAAAATAAATGGTTTTAACTGCTGATGGCTGCTGACATGCTGAAGTAGCATGTTGTATTTTGTAAATATGATTTGGAACTAATGAAGCACGTCAGGGAGAAGCAGCCTTTTACATAATGCCATAGCTTCAGCACTAACGTGACTAATCCATTTGGACAAGTCACGATGAACTTAATGGCTCATTACAGGATGCTTGAGTAACTTGGTTGGTTAGAAACAACAATCTTTGTGTTGGCTTGGCATGGCAATCTCCTTTTTATATGAACAAGTGGCTAGGTTCTCTTCAGAAGCATACTATTTTTGTTTCACAACAGTTGGATGAGAAGCCCTGGAGCAATGCTTTTAAAAATAAAAAACAACTCATTACGGCTGCAGACTAGAAAATATTGTTTGGAGCATAGTCCATGGACATAGAACATGGAGGGGGATGTGGGGGAAAGGATGAAACAGCAATATATGAAGATGCAGGTTTTTAACCTAGAGTGAGTTAAGAATGTGGCAATTTAATATTAAATTAGGGGTTTTTAATAGTCCATCCAATTTTTCTTCTCTCACTGTGTGGTGTTTTATATGCATATGTGTCTTTGCTCTGCTTCTGTCATCTCTCTTTAATCACCTTCATTTTATTAGTATGAAATGGAGACTTGAATGCAGCAACAAACATGAGGTTTTTGTTACTACCCAAGTAAATTGTCTCAGTGGACCATGAAGAACTCAGATTGGTCCCAGGTTTAAGAAACAGTGTTTGGCATTTCTTCCTTGTTTTTAGGTTTACAAAATCTTGTATGCATTTGCTTTTGGCAGCTACAGCTCTTCGAATGTCTTGCATAGAGTTAGAAGGCTAGATCTCGCTATGATTAGATAGCAAGCACAATTAATTCAATTTTCCACAAATACAGACCACTGTTGATTTTGACAACTATAAAAACATTTGTCAGTTCTGATCTATTATCCATTGTTCGCTAACTCTTAATAGTTTAGCTGGGCCAATCAATATTAACCATCTTAATTGCTTAACCATCCCCTCTCCCATCTTGAAACTGTTTTTGACAGGTAACTTCTATTTGGCCAATTTAATAGGGACCAAAATGTCCATTACTATGGGCTGACTGTAAAGCAAATAGCAGATATGTAGATTTATTTTAGGGAGAGGAGGATCATAGAAATCATACAGTAATAATCGGCTATATCCCCTACTTGTGTATATTTTGAAGACAAAATATACTTGCAGATGTGCAGTAGCTTTTGATACTGATTTTTAAAGAATATTTATTAGAACTGCCTCCTGTCAATAGAATTGTACCTTTATAAATACAGACTTGATGTATTTTTTTTTTTTGGTGATGGTGTTCGCTTGAAGCTGGGGCAGCTCCTTAAAACATAATGGTGGGAATATTTAATATTTTCCCCATAAATAGTGTGTCTTACTTTAAATCCTGTGGCATTTTTCTTAAGTCTTGTAATTCAAAGGCATTCTTACATCTTAAAAGATGTTAAACCCTTCGTATATTAAAGAAGAAGTTGGAGCAGAGACCAACTATGCTGGCACAGATACTGCACTCTTAAATGTATAGTAACCAAATTTCTTGACATGGCTGTACTTGTAGTGACGGCAGGGCCTAAGGTGACTTGATTGCAAACAGGCCTTACGCCTTGCAAGAATTAATTGGGTAATGCGCACTTCTTGCATTATCAGCTTCTCAGCCAGTCTCCTTTCTAAATTTGCTCTTTTGTTGTACTCATTCTTCTCTACATCAGAAGTGTCGGGTCAGAGACCTTGTTTAATCTTCCCAGTGATGTATCATATTTAGTCATGAGGAAAATCTTTTGGATTTATTTCCAGGAAATGCAAGACAGAGGGCAGCAGTGAACAGTCCATTGTGACTGCACCTGGATAGGAATGGTATTCTCCAAACAGGGAGAACGTTGGTTCTGAAGAGGTTCTGGCCTTGCTGTTCCACTTAGTGATGCAAGTTCAATTCAACTTTGTGCCTTATAAGAGAACTGGATGAGCACAGCTGCTGTGCTCTGTCTGCATAGATTGTTTTGAAAGCCGTTTGATTAGTGTATGTATTTTGTTTCTAAAACTGGTAAATACGGCATGAAATTTAGGAGGCACCCAAAGCTGGAGATAGTGGTTTGCATTTCAATCCAATATCCTGAAGCCAAGTACAGTGCATGCAGCCTACTCCCACTCTGCCTACAAAGTTTGCTGAAGGAATCGGAGAACTTAACTTCCATGCATTGTATTCTGAGTTTAGGAGAATTAAATAGTACATCTTGATTCAGAATGTCTCTTTTCTTTAACTTAACATCTTGGAAAATTGAATGTTTGTGTTTATAAACCTATCACTTCTGCTTAAAGATCCCTGTACCAAATTTTGAAAAATCTTAACTAATATCATAAACTTGATCTTCAGTCATTTAAAATGTCTGCGGCTAGATTAGCTGGAATTAGCGATCTGTGGTAAATAGAATGAAAAGTGGTTAGACTCCTATCTTCATGGAGCCAAGAGACCTATCCTGAAGGGAATGAAACGGGTTTGTCTAGCTCTGTCAGGAGACAGAGAACAAGTACATTTCATCCGAGATGCAG
This sequence comes from Natator depressus, assembly GCF_965152275.1. Taxonomy (NCBI): domain Eukaryota; kingdom Metazoa; phylum Chordata; order Testudines; family Cheloniidae; genus Natator; species Natator depressus. The sequence continues at coordinate 119,215,865 of NC_134235.1, read as the reverse complement.
TCCCCTTTTTCCCCTACAATTAGGATCTGGCTAACAGGTGGTGGTTGTTCTTTCAAAGATGGTTATATCACTTAAAATAACCTGAAGTCTCCTGTGTCTTCTCCAGAAGACTTCAAAAAAAAAAAAAAAAAGCCTCTGAGACAGACTTGAAGTTGGCTCTAGAGTCTAGAAAATGGGCTACCTTATTCAGAGTAGCACCTAACGGTGCAGTTTTGATACTGAGCAATGCACAGATCTGATTTTTAGCTCTTTAGTAGATCTCGTTGAACTATGCATTACAAACCAGATAATTTGAATGCAGCCCTCTTTTCCTGTGTGCGAATTGACTGATCATATCACAACTTTTAATGAATTTGCTATTCAGAATTGTTCAACTAACAGTTTTTACTAACCTGTTTGAATTCTGGATTGTTTAGTCTTTGTTGTGAGCATTTAGTTAATTATTCAATATTTTGAATTCTTCAAGCTGTGACTGGCTACCCAAGTCACATGGCCCTATTTCTATTTCCCAATTAAATGACTTAACCGCTTATAAACTAGCTCTTCCTGAAACTAAGTTAGTCGAGATTAGTTTATCAAGAATTGTGGGTTCAATTTCTTTTTTGCGAGCGGTCTTACAGAATTTTGGCTCACTTTTTGTGAGCATTCTTATAAACAGTAGCCTGAGTAGAAGTCCATTGTGCAATACTTCCATGTTAGTTGCAGCGGTCTGCTTTTTAGGCTGAGGGGGATTGGAAGAGAGTTCTTGGAAAGCTTTTTTTTGAAATTACATAAATCTCACTTCCTATTTTCTTTTAGGGCTTTGTGAACATTCATTTAGATTAAGGCGGGGGGGAAGCTTCAAAAATTATAGAAGTTTTTTATTTTGGGTCAAATACGTAGTCACAAAAATGCATGTTGAAAAGTTCTTCTCTGAAGCCATTTCTTTTACTTCTTTACAACTAAATACAATTGAATCCTCTTGTGGAGTGAGAGAAATAACAAAACCCAAAACAAATAATGTGAACCAACATTTTTAAACTGAGTTCTCATGGATTCTCACCTTTTATTAACAACTCTTGTCTAAGAGCAAACAGTTTGGTCTTCGGCAAGACAGTGTGTCCAAGCAGCCTTTTATACAGTGACTTAGTATGCAGCATGCAAATCAGATGCAGTAAACCAGAGGCTTTTTGTCATGATTACATTCCAGGTCATTGGTTCAAATAAGCTCACGTACCAGCAGGAAGCCAGTTCAGAAACCCAGACTTAAGAAGTAAGACTTTGAGTAAGATGAGCTGGGACAATTGGGGAGGGGTGAGCAGGGGGGATTCTACTTTCTGTGGTGGAAAGGTTAGCACCCCCCTCCCCCTTCTCCTTAAGTCTTTGCAAGCATTCCATTGCTATAGGATACAAAACATTTTCCACCCTTGTAGTCTAGAGTTGATGGTAAAGTCCCAATCATGCAGTCCGAATCTTCATAAGAGCTAAAAATGAAGCAAAACCCATATGCCTCTCAGCCATGCATAGCAGATCCTCTAGACTTGTGATCTTCTAGACTAAACTATAGAGTGTTCCACAGACACTGTAAGTAGCTGTAACCCTATCTACTTAAATCCCTTCCATCTCTAAGTAATTTCTTGGCATTCCTACAGTTTCACAAGGCAGTCTTGAAGTAATTACCTGAAATTTTGTTCTCCATCTTGATGGGAGTGACCATAAATGGTTGCTGATATAATTTTGAGAACACTAATTTTTCCTGCAATCTTTTCCCATAGAGATTAAAACTTGTATGCCATGGCAAGTGAGGTCTGTCTGCCTACATACATGCTTGCATGTATTTCTCCTCTTGTCTCATCGTCATTTGATGCAGAGTTTAAACAAGACAGTTCAAAAGCACATCCCCCCCTCCCCCCCCCAATCTTTTTGGGATGTTCACATCCCTAGCCCCTCTAATCCCTTTCATGTTAGGTTTGGCAAAAGCCTCTGATTTTGCAGTGTTTCAACCTTAAATCTTTCCTAATTTGCAGTCAGATTTAATCTGCTTGGTTGCAGCAAGACTATTCCAATTTAAAATTTCTGTACACCCGCAGTTCTGTATTACATCAGTTCATTTGACTGTGCAGTAAGGTGACCTCTTCAAAAATAAATTTTATAACTTGCACACTGTTAGTTAATATGAAGTAAATGTGATTACAACGACTCAGCTGTTCACATGTTTTGCCTTTTGTTCCCATCTCTCCAGAAAAAAGAGCAGAAAACTTTTAATGCAATTTTAACATTTATTTTGGCCCCTAATAATTATATGAAAAAAGTGCCTTGGCTGGCTTTTTATTTTTGTCTTTTTGTTTATAGTACTGTAGAAACATAAATAAATGCTGACAATCCACAGAGGATTCAAAAACCGCTTACAAGTATAATTGTATCCTTGACCTCTCCCTTCCCTTTCTTGCCTGGGTGGAGATGCAGAAATTTGGAACAAGTATAGATTGTGTTAAAGTAAGGTCCTTGAAAGTTTCAATCCTCCTAACCCAGAGGAGGGGAAGAACCAGTAAGATTATGTTTTACCCAAATGGTAAGGATTACTTTACAAGTCTATTTAAACAAAAACCTGTTTCTAATGGTGGTGAATGTTGCTGAATTCGACAGTGCTGGAATCTCCGTACAGAGCAAGTCCAGTGCAGGCGGTCGTAGCAGCAAAACCTTCCCCTTCGTTGTCCTGCCCGTGTGCTTCATCCAGGGCTTAATTTGTGCCAGGGCTGAGCCCTGTCGCCGCTAGGCTTGGCAGTTCATAGCCCCAGCACCTCTGGGCTTACCCCATCAGTTATGAAAGTTTTTTATTATTATTAATAATAATTAAAGTCTTGAGCCCCAGCCTCTCTCTCATAACAAATTAAATGTAGTCTTCCTGCCTGTTCTCACGCCTAGAAATGGTTCCTCCAGTAGTTTAAACTGAATGATTCATCTTGAGTAAAATGATTGATCTGAAATAGGACTTCAAAAAGAAAAAAAAATACTTCAAGCTACTGTTCTGGACCTTGTTTATTTACTCTGGTAATCTGGCATTTGGGACACTAGCAGAAGAGAATTCTTACTGCTAGGACATCTACTTTTAACACTCAACCCATTTTCTTTCCACCTCTTCAATGTGGAAGGCCTGTGAAGGCCTTTTGAAAAAATTGTCTTCTCTATTTGCTGTTTTATGGTGTGGAAGGGTCTGGGAGTTGTGCTTTTTTTACCTTTAGAAATACCAGAAATTTTATCTTGAGCAAACGTTAGTCCTCCTCTGGCTGGGATTTTTCAGATTCCTGGGATTCAGGTTTTGAATATGTTCAGCTTTCGTGGGAAAGGGGATCTACAAATACCTTTTGATTTAGCTTAGACAACCTCCTGAATTAAACAGGCTTCAAGAGCACTAAATTGGCTGTGTACTTGTAAAACTGGACCATAGCACCAAGATCTTTTCATGAATCTGTTAGTTTTTTTTTTTATGGTAGATCCATGAAGCAAGATATTTTTGAAGTATCAGGCAACCTTTATAGCCAGCACTGTAATATTCTTTGCGGCATGTTTAGAGTGTTGTGTACAGAAACTGACAGCAGGTGCGGGGAGGACTCTGAGATCAAATGAGTGTGATGGCTGATTTTAATGAATTTAGAGTGGCTGTGCAAAATGTGTATTTTTATAGTATGCAAATACCATGATATGTATCTCTTCCATATGATTCCCATATCCTGTTGTGTTTTGTCAAGTTCTCTGGGAGAAGTAACTTCAGACCCATATTGACAGAGGTGAGGAAAAGTAGCATCAAACTTAACACCTGTGGGTGAGCGATAGATCTCCCCTAGCTGATGTTTTAAGGAATGGGGAAAGCATCAGACCTGTTCCTCTTCCAGTTTCTTCATGGTGAATCTCCCTCTTCTGTCCTCTCTCAAGAACTTCCCTTCTCTCTTCCATTATGAAGAGGGGCCTCCCTTTATCTCTGTCTTGCCCCACTCCATCTTTTCTCTTTTCCTCCCCAATATGGACACTCCCATATGGATGTTGAAGCTGCTGCTGGTGGTAGGTTAAAGCTGACAGACCAGTGAGTGGGGCAGCTAATGACACCAGCCCATCTCCTGATGTCTCTTCCTTGCTGTCTGCTGAAGAAGCAGGCTCTCACTTTAGAGCCCAGAGAAACAGCATGAGAGAAGGAAGAGAAACCCGTGCAGCCTTGTGATTGGTGGGGAGGAACTGCAGTGGAAATGCTCCTTAATCCCAATTGCTTGAGCCAAAGGCGCAGCTACTGGGGCAGAAAATTGGGACATCCCAATGAAAACAGGACTGTTTGGAGCTGTGTTGTGTTACACATGAAGCAGTTGTGGCACACAGGTTAAATGACTTTCCCAGGTCACATTGAATTACTGGCACACCAGTTGATGTGACTGAGCAAGCTTGTTTATAGGGACACTGTCCAGTTACACATACAGTGATAAAGTAAAATAATCCCATTATCTTGGATTACTAAAACTGAAAAAAGTTAAGTCTAATGCCCCCAAAATAAGTATGTCTCAATGGCCTTCCCTATGCAATGCACTCTTTCGCTGTTTATGCTGTTTGGGTTTTTTGTCTTTTCCTCCCGCTTTGTACAATTTAAATTAGGCTGACTTGTCCGTTTCACTTTTAATAGTCAGCTTCACTTTTAGGTTCTTGCATAACAGTGTTGCAATATGTTATAAACATTGGCAGGTTCAAATCCAGTAGAATTGGGATTGTGAAAAACCAACAAATATGGGAATACTTCAGGTTTTGTAAAAGCTTGTTATTTCAAAACCTTAATTTTAGGCCATGTTTGACCAGACACCCTCATTAAACCTATTAAATTTGTACTTCTAACCATTACAATATACTGCTGCATTTTTTCCCAGTGTTTTCATAGCAATTAAATGTTTGAGAGGCATTTTAAATGAGAACTAAATTAGATATGCTAGTCACTGTCTTGCAAAACTGCACAAAATTGCTCTGACCCAACAGCTCATCAAATGAATTCTAATAAATAAAACTGTCTTGATTCTGTTATGTGTTGTAATGCTGGTACAGTACTCTACTGCAGGGTGTATTACTTAAAATGCTTTAAAAGGATTTAAGTTACTAAACTGCTTCTAAACATATTTTAGAATACTGAATCTGGTTGGTTTTGTTGAAAGAACCTAGAAAATATGAAACCATAGCTGAGATACTGTATATTCACTCTAAATCATACTGTACTCTATGTACTCTAAACTATTTTGTGAATTTTAGTGCATCTCTTGGCTTTTAAAATTTTAGTCTCAAGAACCCTGAATGGCCACATGGTGGTAAATGTATATAAAACAATTGTCTTGTAGTATACAAACATTAATCAGGTTTATTCAGCATCATGTTTTATTAACTTGATATACTCCATTCTAGCAATAGTGTATATCAAGTTAACATTTAACACAGTAGTGTCAGCAGAGAGGAAGTATTTTCATCAGGTCTGTTAAGTCCTGGGGGAGAAGGGGAGAGAGGACATTCTTGCCCTGAAGTTTTTTTGCTAAAGGAATGTGCTTTTAAATTTGTGACCATGAGAATTTTACTGTTTTTGTCTGACACTAGCCAAATTGTGATGCTTTTTTTTTTGCTGGTAGAATAGAATGTAGATAAGCCCTTTGATTTTCAGTTTAAACCAATTTTTACTGAAAAATTTCTGGGTTTTACAAAAACTATTATTCAGTTTTTTCTGATATTTCACCCTACATTTGCATCATTAAAATATATAAGAAATAACATGTTTTATGGGCAAAATACAATACATTGCATGAGATATGTAATACAGTTGTCTGTGTGTATATGCAAAGCTGCCTAAGTAAGGCTATGTATTAATTTAGAAGATATACACAATAAACAAACAGGCATGCCCGCAAGCTCTGAAGTGTGTGCGCGTCTGAACGTACCGATGAATCTCATGCCCCCCTCCTACACAGTTCAAGCTGTTAGCAGATAAAAGGGTTAAAGATTTGACACTAAAATGGGAAGAAAAAAATCTGTATTGTGTTCGGAAATGTATTCCAAGGAAGCACGCAAAAGTTTAAAAAAAACAAAAACCGGAGAAAAGGATGAAGTTGAGTGTATGCACTGCTAATGGTATTACCTAATTATTAAATGTAAATATTTATAGGCTGATAGTTCTAAGTATACAACAGAACTGTTTATTCAAAGACATTTTTATCTGGGGATTAGAGATATATTGTTTTCTTAAACTCAGAGGTCGCATTGTGTTGTGAGTTCAGTTTTAGTTCCGCAGCAAACCACATTAATGAACTGAATTCAAAGCATTAATCTACTGAATATTTTTTACCAGTCTTTCCATCCACCAAAATAAACCCTGATATTTACCCAGAAAAATTAAGGTTTTTTGCACTGATTTTCACCTGTTTTTGTTGTTGTGGTAATAAACATTGATAAATTCCTTGGGAAAAATTAAATAAAATAAAAATTGAAAAAGAAGGGTTCTACATATAATTTTTTCCTTAGTGGCAGTGAGATATAAATATATATTACTGTCAAACCATTGCCAAGGGCTGTAATCCACCACTGTTCCCTCTCCGTGGAGGATAGTTTTGTTTGTTAAAACAGTTGATTAAGTTTCAAACAGTATAGTTTTTATGCATCTGTAATGTTTTTCAGGTATCGTCCAAAACTGCTAACTGTGGGTCATCAATATATTTGTAAAGGAATAATTTTCTCAAATTCCAGCAAGAATACAGGTGTTTTGTTTTTGTTTTTTTGTTCTCTAAGAACAGTGTGTTATCTTTAGACGTTTTGCCACTACAGAAATTGCATTACAGAGAGAGAACATCATCTGGGATGTCAAGAATTTTAGTCTGTGGCGTTATTAAATGTTGGAAGTCTAGCACGCAGAGTTCAGTTTTGCATGACTTCACAGAAATTAATCTGCATTGTTAGCATTCTGTTTATCTGTTTTTAAGGGGAAAAGACCAGGCTGAGCTGTCACTGGGGCCTATCGTACAAAATTTTCAGTGGGATGTTTTGAAATCCAAGGCATTATTTCCATACCATTAGGGATTAGATTTTTGGCTAGTGTTTGATAAATTCCTGTTTTTAACATACATCTGTGCATATGTACAATTTTATCTGGAATACGGTTTACTGAGATAATCTTAAAACATGGATAACATTCAGTTTTTGCCAGTATATTCTCAGCACGAACCATCCTGCTGCATAAGGTTTCACTTTGGGGATGTGACAAGGTGGAAAATGTTTATTCTTGAGGATTAGGTTTTAAATTAAAATTATCCTATTATCGGGAGAAATATTATTCTTCAGAGGGTGGTTGGATTGAAGAATGGTGTTATTGTTCAAGAGCACTTCTAAATAAATCTGATCTCTAATTTCTGTGAATTCAAGATGGAAGTTTTATTATTTGTTCAGTTCAGATTATTCCTATGACCTTTAAAATGACCTTTAAAAACCTGAGTTAATATTGAAGGTTTTTTGTAGGGCTGTCGATTTAATCACAGTTAACTCATGCAATTAACTCAAAATTAATCATGATTAAAAAAATTAATCACAATTAACCACGGTTTTAATCACATTGTTAAACAATAAAATACCATTTTAAATTTATTAAATATTTTGGATTTTTTCTACATTTTCAAATGTATTGATTTCTATTACAACACAGAATACAAAATGTATACTACTCACTTTATATTTTTTATTACAAATATTTGCAGTGTAAAAATGATAAAAGAAATAGTATTTTTCAATTCTCCTCATACAAATACTGTAGTGCAATCTCTAGATCATGAATATGCAACTTACAAATGTTGAGATTTTTGTTCTATAACTGCACTCAAAACCAAAACAATGTAAAACTCTAGAGCCTACAAGTCCACTCAGTCCTACTTCTTGTTCAGCCAATTGCTCAGACAAACAAGTTTGTTTACATTTACGAGAGATGATGCTGCCCACTTCTTATGTACAGAGTCACCAGAAAGTGAGAAGAGGCGTTCGCAGGGGACTTTTGTAGCTGGCATTGCAAGGTATTTACATGCCAGACATGCTAAACATTCGTATGCCCCTTCATACTTCAGCCACCATTCCAGAGGAAATGCCTCCATGCTGATAACGCTTTAAAAAAAGGGGGGGGGGATATTAAATTTGTAACACAAGGAGTTCAATGTCTCCTGCTGTTTTACCCACATTCTGCCATATATTTCATGTTATAGTAGTCTCGGCTGATGACTCAGCACATGTTGTTTGTTTTTAAGAACACTTTTGCTGCAGATTTGACAAAACGCAAAGAAGGTACCAATGTGAGATTTCTAAAGATAGCTACAGCACTCAACCCAAGGTTTAAGTATCTGAAATGCCTTCCAAAATTTGAGAGGGACGAGGTGTGGAGCATGCTTTCAGAAGTTTTAAAAGAGCAACACTCAGATGTGGAAGCTACAGAACCTTGGCTCCTCCAGAATTTGGGTCTGGGTGTCTAAAGCTTCCAGGATTTAAAACTGCCTGCACTCAAACTCAGGGGCTGGTTTTCATGCCGCACTCTCCCCTTCCCCCTGGCCTTTCTCCTGTTCTGGTGGGCTCCAGACTCTGAATCCTGAAAGGCCAGGTAAGGCTCTGTGGAAAGCAATCAGGGTAATTATCTCCTGTAGATTCTGCCTAATTATTAAAGCTACCTAACTGATTCCCAGGTGTCAGCATTCTCTGATTTTCCTTTTCCACTTCTTTTTTCAAATGAGCTAGAACAGAGAAAATACTGTAGCATAAACAACAATATACTTCATAATCTATTTGTATCATATGCACTCAGTCATACCATATAAAACCTCCCCTAAGATATCCAAGCTCACAAAACATGATGCCACCAGCCTGTAATAGTTTCTGTAGAACAATGGTGGGTTCTGCCTCTCCAGGTACTGTTTTCGGGTTGAAGAATTTGGAGCTTAAGTGCAGCATTGGTCTCAGTTGTTCATTCTCTCCGGTCCTGCTTCCATGTGCAAGCATAATGCACTACTGCTAGAGGTGTCAAGATAGCCTAGGATTTCATTTTGTGCACCTGCTTATATGCACTTTGTTTTAAAACTTGTTAATGTACTGGGAATGAGATGGGGAGGGGGGAGGGGAAGGAAGGCAAAAAGGAGGGGGATTGTGGAGGGCTGGTAGTTTATCTTCTGCCCCAGAATGTTAAGGCCAGAAAGAAGGTTATTGAAATGTTTTTTTATTTTGTCAAATATTAGATTTTTTTTTCAGGGGTGGGGTGGAGAGTGAAGCTTTTTGGTATGTTTCTCCTGCAATGCACATTTGCAGATGTTCGCTAATGCATGGTCCATTTCACAATGTACAGAGGCAGCTAAAACTGTCATTCATATGAAGGCCAGTGGGCCTGAAGGAACCTGCCTGCTTGTACTCTGTTCTGCCTCTAAATGGTAACAGGCAGCAGCTAGAGTTCCCAGACTGCTCTTCCATCATAATCTACAAGAGACTTGCGGTTGACTTGCTTTTTTTGATTCCAAGAAACATCCTACATTGACCATTCTGTCTCCCTCTTTGGTCTGTTGTCCTTCTTTGGTTCTGATCAAGATACAGAATTGCACCAAGTTAATGTTTTAAACTGATTTAGCTAAACCAGCACAAATCTATGTGTGGATGCTCCGGCTCATATCTATTTTTGCCTGTGTTGTTAATTGTACAGGAAAAAGCTAAATCAAAATAATCAGTTTTCAGTTGATGCATGCAAAATCCTGTGTGGATACACTTTTTAACTACCCTTTTAAAAAAGAAAAAGTTAAATCAGTGTGACTTCTGTGTGGGGACAAAGCCTTAACTTTGGCATTAAGTCTGAATGGGGGAGAGGGGCAGGAGACAGAGCTGTGAAAACTAGAAGTGAGGAGTACTCAGGCTGTGAAATCACGGATTTTTGTTCTTTCAGGTATGTTTCCATGTAAAAATAAAGACGAGGGATATCCACTGAGTTATGGAATCTGTGCTGGGAATCATACTACCAACATTTTAGAGGCTTACTCAGTGGGTTTAATGCAGTCAGGATGGTTGGTATAATACCACAGACATTACTTGCCTGGGTATACCGCAAGAAGGACAGGAGATTTGTTATGGGTTTTAATCAGGCTGCAACTTTATTTTATAGATGTCTGGGACTACCCGGCAGATAAAGTGTACAGTGCAGGCAAATCCTTATTCAAATCAATTTTCCACCGGCCCCCCTTTGTTTCCATCCAGGTCCCCTAGCCAACCCATGGCTTGGACCTTACCATCCACCAGCCTCATAAGAGAGTTAAGGAGGGCTATGAGAATGGTGGGGAGGGGGGGACTTGGCTCCCTGCCATACCAATCATAGGACTCCCTGAACCCCCTCCCCCGTTCTGTTCCTTTATCCAGAACCTCCTTTTAAGTCCTTTACCAGGCCATTTATCTGGTCACTGACTGCCCTCCCAATGGAGTACCTGCACTGAACATCCGCCCAACCTTACAAAATAAGTTGCGACATATGGCCTGCCACCTTTTCTATTCACCAGAAAAGGTCCATCCTCGCATCCGCTGTGGGGAAGGCGAAAAAACCACACTTCATAGAAGTCAATTCTAGTGGTGCGGGAAAAATTCCTTCCCAGCCCCCCTTTAAAAGGGGCGACTAGCGTAATGCCCACAGCAGGTCCTAACCCAACCTGCCATTAGCCTCTACCAGGGGAAGGAGGGTGGGTCTTGGATTCCTTGCTGCGTGGACATGGAGACTTGCCCCACCCAGGTTTCGTACCTTTATGCACATTCCTTGGCGGGCGGGGGAGGGTGAGTCATTGCTGCAAAGCTGACCACCAAGCACCTTTTTACAGCAGTTTCTGACCAGCTTCCTCCCCACCCCATCCCCCCCAACCACAAAGCGGAGCTGCCCTTCTTTGGGTAAGCCCAGACAAATTCTGCCCCCCTTTACTTGTGGTGCAGTCATTTCCAAAGTGACCTCTCTTGTACAGCAGTAGTGCTTCTCTCCCAGGGGTACTATCATAGTGAAGATAGAATATATCTTACAAAGGCCAAAGAATATCTATTTTCTAGTCTGCCTTCTTTTCGTAAGATGCATGGTTTTCTAGCTTGTAGCAGTAGTTCCTTGGGAAGAAAAGCACCAGATGCTTTGCAGTGTTAATAGAATTTATTATGCAAAATGTAGTTGTACAACTACAGCCAGTCTGTGGACTGGATACGTAGGTGGCTTGGTTTCATTTTCAGGTAGTCTACATACCATCGAGTACTAGATCTTGAACTACTAATTCATAGGCAAAGCTCAACCTGGATTTTTCCAGGTATAATACTGCATGCATTTCGCAGTACAACAAGACTCACTCATCTATCTTAAGAATGTGATTGAGTCCTTAGTTTGTAGTAGGAGATGGGGAGAGGCAGAGAAAGGGAATCAATCTTTCAACAACCACATGTTAAATCTCATTACAATTTTTAAAGAAGACTTGGAACAGATTAGGATCCCTGATGTTTCCTTCAGCAAGGAAAATCCACTTGCAACATATGACTTGAATTACTGGTTGGTAGTCCACTTGCTTCATCATTAACTTGAATTACTAGTATGTTCCTGCACATAACTACTTGATTATGCTTCTCTGACTAGTGAAATACATAATAATCAAAGCTATTTATTCCCATTTCTGTCCATACAAGATGTATTGCAGTATTCCTCTTTCAACCTCCCATGTGTGTCTAATATACTGCTGCTTCTCTTGCCCCCCCTTATCCACTTGCTGTCCTATTTGCATCTGTCTGTCATTACTCTGTGACTTTGCCTGCAGTTTTTTCTGCTTTGTTGTCGTCTTTTGACACACCTGAAGGATTAAGGAGCTTTAAATACTCAAAGCTTAAGAAAACCATATCACTAGATTTCTTCGAAGCCTTGTATGTCCGAGGGAAAAAGAGCAGCAACAGTTAAAACAAAATACCACGGTTGGGATAGCATTGGTACAGCAGTTGCTGAGAACTGAGGGTATGTCTACACGGAAGAGAAAAACCCTTGCCACTGAGCCCAAGTCTAGGTCCTTTAACTGGGCATCTGGCTTTGGGGCTAAAAATAGCATTGTAGACATTCCCACTCAGGTTGGAGCCCAGGTTCTGAAACAATGAGGGTGGAGGATCTTTGAGCCCAAGCTTCAGCCTGAGTGGGATTGTCTATATTGCTATATCTAGCCCTGCAGCCTGAGTCCAATGAGCCTAAGTCAATTGACTCGGGCTCTGAGACTCAGCACTGTGGGATTTTCTTGTCTGTGTAGACCTAATTAAAGTATAGACAAGGACATGCAGGAGTTGGGACTGTTTCAGCTAATCAGGGTTTACCCATACTTGTAACTGGGCAAAAGCTTGATTAGCCAAATCAGTGCAAAACCTTAGTTTACTCTTACATTTAAGGTTCAGTATAGCTTGCGACCGCCAGTGGCTGAGTTGAAATAATTATTCCACATGAGCTACATGATGCATTCTAGAGCACTCTGCTCTTCTGTTCAGACTCATGCGCCTGGTATGAAAGCACAAAAAGTGAATCAAGGGAGTGAGAATGTCTGTCTGTCTGTCAACGGGGCAATTAAGAAATATGGGGAAAGGAAGAGGAAATTCTAAGTTTTTTATAATGGATGGTGGCCTAATTTTTTCAGAAATGACTTAGTGATTTTGGGATACCTTGATTTTTTGGGTGCCAACTTGAGATACCTTAAAGGGATCTGATTTTCAGAATGTGAGTGGTAAGTAATATAGTGCTCTCTGAGCACCCTTTTTCTGAAAGTTTAGATCCCTTTGAGGTATCTGAAATTGAGTGACAATTTTTGTATGCCGAATCAGCAGTTATTCTTGAACCTTCAGCATATTCAAGCAGACTGACAGCTAAAGCAAGATATATGTTCTAAGTATGAAAAGCTTATATTCTTATTGGCTAGCAAACATCTGACTTTTTGAGAAGACTGAGAATATATTAGGGCAGCCTGTGCTAACATGTCAGCCATTGACTGGGATTTGTCCAGTTGTATGAATGTTTTGCAGTTGGGAAGACTGTTTGTTTAGCACCGACCTTTGACAAAATAAAACTTATTACAAAGTCAGATGAGTTAGCAAGTCCAATACATCAGTGCTGACTACATTTTTTTTCTTTTGTTTGATAACTTTAACCCTGTGTACAAGTTAACTTGACTACAGTTTTAATTTCATATAAATTCAGACACTCTAAATTTAATTCTTTCTAGTTTCCCTGTCTTTTCTGGAAATGCTTTTGTCCCATAATAAACAGCTATTTTATAACTTATCTTAGCAATGCATTGCAAATCATAAATAATATCTCAAAAGTCTTGTGACTAGGACCAATAGCTATTTTCCAGATTCCAAAGCCAGCTGTTATGGGTTCTCAGAATGGTCTGAAATCTTTTGCAATCCCCTAGTAGATGTAGAGTATCTTCACAGTACTCATAGCTTCTTCCAGCTCAGTCAGGGACAATGATGGTCTCTCCACTTTATAGTATTCTGCACAAAACAATCAGCCAGGATAGAGTATTTTAAATTAGATGCATTTTTTTCTATTAACATCAAAATGTGCACACCCAAAATCGAGCAGATTTTTATAAATTATGACTAAGGGTGTGACTTGTATAATTCAATATCATCATGCATTATTTCATCCAGTTAATCTGTTTGCGGGCAACAGCTGCTGGCATGCAAGAGTTCATTAGGGTTGGTTGCAGTGTGAATAAAAACAAACATTCACTTTCTGTAGAGTAAATATTACAGCTCCCCCAGGATATTCAAACTTTTCTTGTGTGGTTTTTAATTTCCATTGTTAATAAATCTGATTAAGTTTTTTTTTAAAATTTGGAAATCTGTTGTAATTCCATTACAATTATCTCACTGTTTCTGAAGAAAGTAATGTAGCTAGGAAACCTCCAGAAAACAACTGTTACCTAACTTTGCTTAATGTGGGAGAGCAGTGCTTCTCCTGGACTCTTCCATCTGAAGGCATGTCTGCATTGTCACAACAGACTTTCTGCACAGCCACAGCTGGCCCCAGGTCACCTGACTTGGGCTCATGGGGCTCAGGCTATGGGGCTGTAAAAGTGTAGTGCAGACACTTGGGGCTGGAGCCTAGGCTCTGAGTTCCCGAGGCGGGTGGATCTCAGAGCCTGATGGGAGTGAGTCTAAGACTGGAGCCCAGAGTCTAAGCCTGAAGTCTACACCACTATTTTTAGCCCCGCAGCCTAAGCTCCGCAATCCTGAGTTAGCTGATCTGGCCAGCCACAGCCGTGCTGCTGGTTTATATATGGCAAGTCTAAAGTTAAAATCAAAACCCTAGGTTTTTATACCCTTATTCTAAATGCCACCAATTCCCCTCTAGGTCCTGGGACCAATTTAAAACTAAAGGTAGCTTAGTCATGAATGGCAGGTTATCTGAGTGGTCTGTTTCTCGATCTCAGACATCTCTTTAAAGCGTTGCATAGAATGTAATGTTATGAATGCCTTGTTATGGGTGTGTTAAGGTTGTACTTTTGGAGTCTGGATAGGAATGAAAAAAATATTTCTTGCCAATTTACCCAACCTATTTTGGTTGATTTTTTTTTTTTTTTCAAATGCTCAATCCATTTTTCTAGTATGTGTTTGGGATTTGCTTTGGACATACTTGTCTTCACTCTTTTACATCCAGGTGATAATTCCTGCAAAAATATTTAAGATATTTATTGTTGAATTTTTTATTGGTGCTGTCCTGAAGCATCCTTAGGTACTTTTTATATATGAAAAAATGTGAAATGCACTGTTCTCTGAAATTCACCAAACTGGAGTGCTGTCAGGCTGCTTGAGGAAGCAGATTCTAGGTGCTGGTCTCCAGTCAGAATGTATTCCTTCCAGCTGTGAATAATTTAACCCATTAACCAACAGCCTCTCAGCAGAGAATATGGTAATACTGGTACACTATAAGTTGTTTGCCTTCAGACCCTTGATTTGTACCCAAAGGAAGGTGTCTAAAGTTTGTTCGGAGTTCACGTTCATGAAAGGGATGGGACAATTGACCAGAAAAGGAGTTTGTGCCCCCTTATAGTAGATCAGAGACTAACTTCTGCTTCCAATGCATGGCTTGCTTCCCCCCCCCCACCCCCCCCGCCATATGAAGTGTGGATGAATTCCTTGGTCTTGGCTTGCTCTCCTCCACTTTTTCTGCTTCATTTAGATATTCTGTATTCTTTTGATTACAGTAATTCTGTAAAAAGAAAAGGAGGACTTGCGGCACCTTAGAGACTAACCAATTTATTTGAGCATAAGCTTTCGTGAGCTACAGCTCACTTCATCGGAAAGCTCATGCTCAAATAAATTGGTTAGTCTCTAAGGTGCCGCAAGTCCTCCTTTTCTTTTTGCAAATACAGACTAACACGGCTGCTACTCTGAAACCAGTAATTCTGTAGTTGATGCCATATTCTGGCACATGCTGCCTTGATGACAGTGCAGTGAGAAGCAGCAAGTATGAGTTTCTTCACTCTGTCAAAAAATCTTTGTTCTTTTGTTGTCCAACTCTATAGCTCACCATTGCTGAGGCTTTCTTGCCTGTTGCATTCTTTGGCAACTAATAGTCTTGATCTTTTTTAAAGTTACAAGCTGTTCAAGCTAATCTGTCAGCAGGCAAGATTGCTTCCTGTTAAACAGTTTCTCCTTTGAGTCACGTGTACCCTGGGTGAGAATTTCGCTATCAGTTCACTCTGAACTAGTGACACATTCACTCAGTGGTGCTCAGACAGATTCCAGTAAGTGCAGAATAATTTAGCACCTCTCAGAATCCTGTAGAACTGCCTCATGTTTTTCTTTTGCACTGTAAATTGAACTATGGTCAAACTCCAGATAACATTAAATATTGAGGCATTGCAGTCCTGTTAGAGGAGTGACCCAAATGACAGTGACCAAAATATTAGAGCACTTTGGGCTGCAGGAAATAGTGATATGTAGTATTAGTATCAAGTCTTGCACTCAAGAAAATGGCAGGTTTCAGAGTAGCGGCCGTGTTAGTCTGTATCCGCAAAAAGAACAGGAGTACTTGTGGCACCTTAGAGACTAACCAGTGTATTGGAGCATGAGCTTTCGTGAGCTACAGCTCACTTCATCTGATGAAGTGAGCTGTAGCTCACGAAAGCTTATGCTCAAATAAATTGGTTAGTCTCTAAGGTGCCACAAGTACTCAAGAAAATGATACTCATAGTGGAGATACCAAATGAGGAAGGGAAAGGACATAAGCAAGCAATAGGCACCTATTTTAGTAAAGCTAATTTTATTTTTTCTCTTTATAATGTTGCAATTTTTTTTGTATAACAAAGTACTGTAGTTGCTAGAAAGTTTGTTAGCTTTTTAAGACCGGAAGGGACCATATGACAGTGTAGTCTGTATTCCTATATAACACAAACCTAAGGTGCCACAAGTACTCCTTTTCTTTTTGCGAATACAGACTAACATGGCTGCTACTCTGAAACAGAACTTTGCCCAGTAATTCTTAAATCAAATCTGGTTTTTTGGTTGAGAGCAGGGTTTTAAAAGATAGCGAGTCTTGATTTAAAGACCTTCAAGTGATGGAGAGTTACTGCATCACTTGGTTCCAAAGATTAATTACCCTAACTGTTACATTCAGGCTAGAGATACCGGGGAAATATTTATCTAGCTTTGTCTGCAAAATCAGAGGTGTCTGACAATTCTAGTCACTTAGTTACTTACAATGGCCAAATTACCTCTTAATTCTTTCTTGGATGAACTAAGTATATGGAGCATCTTTAGTCTCATGCTATAAGGCTGTTTTTCCAGACATCCCGTCATTCTTGTATCTCTTTTTCTGAACCCTTTCAAGTTTTTCAACATTTTTTTCCAAGTGGGGCTAGAATTGGAAACCATTTTTACACAAGGCAATATCACTTCCTTACTGCTCTTCAGTATTTCACACCAGCCGTCTTAGGGTATGTCTACACTACAAAATTAGGTCGAATTTATAGAAGTCGGTTTTATATATTTGAGTGTGTGTGTCCCCACAGAAAACGCTCTAAGTGCATTAACTCGGCGGAGTGCTTCCACAGTACCGAGGCTAGAGTCGACTTCCGGAGCGTTGCACTGTGGGTAGCTATTCCACAGTTCCCGCAGTCTCCGCTGCCCATTGGAATTCTGGGTTTGAGATCCCAATGCCTGATGGGGCTAAAACATTGTCGCGGGTGGTTCTGGGTACATATCGTCAGTCCCCCATTCCCTCCCTCCCTCCCTCCGTGAAAGCAAGGGCAGACAATCGTTTCGCACCTTTTTTCCTGAGTTACCTGTGCAGACGCCATACCACGGCAAGCATGGAGCCCGCTCAGCTCACTGTCACCGTATGTCTCCTGGGTGCTGGCAGATGCGGTACGGCATTGCTACACAGCAGCAGCAACCCATTGCCTTGTGGCAGCAGATGGTGCAATACAACTGGTAGCCGTCATCGTCATGTCTAAGGTGCTCCTGGTCGCCTGTGTGAGGTCGACCAGGAGCGCCTGGGCAGACATGGGCGCAGGGACTAAATTTGGAGTGACTTGATCAGGTCATTCTCTTTAGTCCTGCAGTCAGTCTTATTGAACCATCTTATGGTGAGCAGGCAGGTGATACGGATTGCTAGCAGTCCTATTGCATCTTCTTCTGCGAGGCAGGCAAGAGATGAGGATGGCTAGCAGTCCTATTGTACCATCTTCTGCCGAGCAGCCATGAGATGTGGATGGCATGCAGTCCTTCTGCACCGTCTGCTGCCAGCCAAAGATGTAAAAGATAGATGGAGTGGATCAAAACAAGAAGTAGACCAGATTTGTTTTGTACTCATTTGCAAACCCCCGTCCCCCGTCTAGGGGACTCATTCCTCTAGGTCACACTGCAGTCACTCACAGAGAAGGTGCAGCGAGGTAAATCTAGCCATGTATCAATCAGAGGCCAGACTAACCTCCTTGTTCCAATAAGAACAATAACTTAGGTGCACCATTTCTTATTGGAACCCTTCGTGAAGTCCTGCCTGAAATACTCCTTGACGTAAAGCCACCCCCTTTGTTGATTTTAGCTCCCTATAAGCCAACCCTGTAAGCAGTGTCGTCAGTCGCCCCTCCCTGCGTCAGAGCAACGGCAAACAATCGTGCATCTGAGTTGAGTGCTGTCCAGAGCAGTCACAATGGAGCACTCTGGGATAGCTCCCGGAGGCCAATACCGTTGAATTGTGTCCACAGTACCCCAAATTCGACCCGGCAAGGCCGATTTAAGCGCTAATCCACTTGTCAGGGGTGGAGTAAGGAAATCGATTTTAAGAGCCCTTTAAGTCGAAATAAAGGGCTTCATCGTGTGGACGGGTGCAGGTTTACATCGATTTAATGCTGCTCAATTCGACCTAAAGTCCTAGTGTAGACCAGGGCTTAGAGCATCGCACTAGGAGTTCATGTTCAGTTGGTTATCCACAGTAATCCCTAAATCCTTTTCAGAGTCACTGCTTTCTAAGATACAATTCCCTATCCACTAAGTATGACCTACGTTCTTTGTATCTAGATGTATGACGTTGTATGTTACATTAAAACACGTGATGTTCAAATGAACTCAGCTTACCAAGCAATCGAGATTGTTCTGTACAACTCACCTGGCCTTTACATTATTTACCATTCCACCAAGTTTTGTCATCGGCAGCTCTGTTAGCAGTGGTTTTGTATGTTCTTCTAAATAACTGATAAAGGCCTGGGCTATAGAGTTAGGTCAACGCAAGGCAGCTTACGTCGATCGAACTGTAAGTGGCTACACTAAAATGTAGCTCCCACTGATGTAAGTTGCCCAATACATTAACTCCACCTCCACGAGAGGCGTAGTGCTTTGGTTGATGTAGTTAGGGCATCGCTTGTTGGCTGTCAGTCCCATGCGGGGCTCACAGCTGGAGTCATCCCCCCATCCCAGGGCTGACAGCCGGAGTCGCGCCCTGGAGCAGACAGCTTGGGTTGTCAGCCCCAGAGTGGGGGGGAAGAGGGCATTCCTGCTGTCAATGCCCCACACAGTTAAGTTGGTAGATGTGCTCCTGGTGAGGGCGCGTACTGCTGACAGGAGAAGCGTAGTTTGGACGTGAGCCACCACTTTAATTACTGCGGTGGCTGTAGGTTGACTTAAGTTGACTTAATTTTGTAGTGTAGGCATGCCAAAAGATCTTGAATGGCATTGAGCCAAGAACAGATCCCTAAGGAGTCCCTTCTCGGATGATGATTCACCTAGATGATACATTTCAGAGTAACAGCCGTGTTAGTCTGTATTCGCAAAAAGAAAAGGAGTACTTGTGGCACCTTAGAGACTAACCAATTTATTTGAGCATAAGCTTGAAGTGAGCTGTGGCTCACGAAAGCTTATGCTCAAATAAATTGGTTAGTCTCTAAGGTGCCACAAGTACTCCTTTTTCTTTCTAGATGATACAGTTGCCTTTTGAGTTTGATCAGTTAGCCTGTTTTAAAACCATATAATGTGCTAAATTAATATTTTCTAATTTTGTTAATTTGAATGTTATATGGTATTAAGCCAAACACTTTGCAGAAGTCAATTTACCCTTACTTGTAATATCGAAAATATCTAGTTTGTTGATTGGTACTAATTCTGTTATCCTCCTTTAATTTTTCTTACTGACTTCACTCTCTACTAGCATCTCCATGACTTTGCCTTGGATCAGGTTTTGGCTAATTGGTCTGTAATTAGCATGATCATTCCACTTATCCTTTCTAATTATTGACATATTCACCACCTTTTAACAGGCCTCTGGAACTTCCCAATATTCCAACATTTGTTAAAAATCTTTGTGTTTCAGAGTTCCTCATCCAGTTCTTCTAAAACTCTTAGGTGCAAGTTATCAGTTCCTGCAGATTTAAAAATTTGTTTAATGTTTTAAGTTGTGGAATCAGTTGCAAGATTGGGGGTGGGAATTATTCTTGATCTGTTGAAAGATATGATCCATAGTATAAAATGGAGAGAACTATTACTTAAAAACTCTTCCAAAGATAGTTGTCTGAGACATGGTACTGGTGGATGTTAACTGTGTTCATGGATTCTTTCTAAACTCTTCTTGCATGTAGTTAGCTTTGGAGGATGAGCCTGTGTGTTTACCTCATTAAACAACAACACTGACTTTAGTTAGAGAATTATTGTTAAAGTATAACTGAGGGTACGCTCTGGTCTGGTATAGCTGCCAGTCTGTCTGAAGACCATTGCCCTTCATATCTTGGCTCTGGACATGTCAGACTTTTCTGCCATGTAGCAGCAACATGGCCTCTCTAGACATCTTGTAGAGTTTATTCACAGGAATTTTATCTCCAAACAGCACCAGCACTGGTGGTCTACTTTATGACTTTTCTAAAGGAGTTCTGAGTTTGGTCACAAATTTGTAAAGCTTTCACAGCAAGCATCGTGCCTACTTTTGTATTACACCTAGCATGGCACAACACTGATTCACATTCCTAGCACTACTGTAGCCATATATATATATCATAGAATCATAGAATATCAGGGTTGGAAGGGACCTCAGGAGGTCATCTAGTCCAACCCCCTCCTCAAAGCAGGACCAATCCCCAATTAAATCATCCCAGCCAGGGCTTTGTCAAGCCTGACCTTAAAAACTTCTAAGGAAGGAGATTCTACCACCTCCCTAGGTAACGCATTCCAGTGTTTCACCACCCTCCTAGTGAAAAAGTTTTTCCTAATATCCAACCTAAATATCCCCCACTGCAACTTGAGACCATTACTCCTTCTCCTGTCATCTTCTACCACTGAGAATAATCTGGAACCATCCTCTTTGGAACCACCTCTCAGGTAGTTGAAAGCAGCTATCAAATCCCCCCTCATTCTTCTCTTCTGCAGACTAAACAATCCCAGTTCCCTCAGCCTCTCCTCATAAGTCATGTGTTCCAGACCCCTAATCATTTTTGTTGCCCTTCGCTGGACTCTCTCCAATTTATCCACATCCTTCTTGTAGTGTGGGGCCCAAAACTGGACACAGTACTCCAGATGAGGCCTCACCAATGTCGAATAGAGGGGAACGATCACGTCCCTCGATCTGCTGGCAATGCTCCTACTTATACATCCCAAAATGCCATTGGCCTTCTTGGCAACAAGGGCACACTGCTGACTCATCTTCCAGCTTCTCGTCCACTGTAACCCCTAGGTCCTTTTCCGCAGAACTGCTGCCTAGCCATTCGGTCCCTAGTCTGTAGCTGTGCCTTGGGTTCTTCCGTCCTAAGTGCAGGACCCTGCACTTATCCTTATTGAACCTCATCGGTTTCTTTTGGCCCAATCCTCCAATTTGTCTAGGTCCCTCTGTATCCTATCTCTGCCCTCCAACGTATCTACCACTCCTCCCAGTTTAGTATCATCCGCAAATTTGCTAAGAGTGCAATCCACACCATCCTCCAGATCATTTATGAAGATATTGAACAAAACCGGCCCCAGGACCGACCCCTGGGGCACTCCACTTGACATGGAGCCATTGATCACTACCCGTTGAGCCTGACAATCTAGCCAACTTTCTACCCACCTTATAGTACATTCATCCAGCCCATACTTCTTTAACTTGCTGACAAGAATACTGTGGGAGACCGTGTCAAAAGCTTTGCTAAAGTCAAGAAACAATACATCCACTGCTTTCCCTTCATCCACAGAATCAGTAATGTCATCATAGAAGGCGATTAGATTAGTCAGGCATGACCTTCCCTTGTCAGCATGGATTCACCTGTTCCTGATCACTTTACTCTCGTGTAAGTGCTTCAGGATTGATTCTTTGAGGACCTGCTCCATGATTTTTCCAGGGACTGAGGTGA
Source organism: Natator depressus (assembly GCF_965152275.1). NCBI lineage: Eukaryota > Metazoa > Chordata > Testudines > Cheloniidae > Natator > Natator depressus. The sequence continues at coordinate 119,194,017 of NC_134235.1, read as the reverse complement.
GGCTGACTGGCCTGTAGTTCCCAGGATCCTCCTTCTTCCCTTTTTTAAAGGTTGGCACTACATTAGCCTTTTTCCAGTCATCTGGGACTTCCCCCGTTTGCCACGAGTTTTCAAAGATAATGGCCAATGGCTCTGCAATCACATCCGCCAATTCCTTTAGCACTCTCGGATGCAACTCGTCCGGCCCCATGGACTTGTGCACGTCCAGCTTTTCTAAATAGTCCCTAACCACCTCTTTCTCCACAGAGGGCTGGCTATCTACTCCCCATGTTGCGATGCCCAGCGCAGCAGTTATATGAACAATAAGAAGGTGTTTTTCAAACTACTTTTGCCATGTAAGCTCTCAAAATAACTGATTTGCCTCATGAAGATTTCTCCTGAAGGTTTGGTCCTCAGTACTGTACTAGTTTCATTGTATTTGATATCAGGTTCATACAATAAAGAAGTTCCAGCCATAGCATGATCCTCTGATCAGATTGCAACTGATTACAGTGTGCTCCCATCTTCGAAGTGCTGTTGGACATAATAGGAGTGCCTTTATCTTCTGATAGATTTGAGTTTGATACTTGGTCGTGCCATCTCGGAATATCAATTTTTAATAAATGCCAGAAATCTGTAGGCAGTGAAGTATCCTTTTTTTAAGTTACAGCAACAATCTTGCAGTTCTAAACAGGCAGACAGTAGCCTAAATGCCAGTGTTAATTAAAGCATAGCAAAACCGGGACTAACTGTGCCAAGTTTGGGTTTAATAAACAGATTTTAAAAGGGAAGGGATAGTTACAGTTGTCATTGGGGGAAATTACTTTGGTGTAGATGGCTTAAATTGTTTGGTCTCCTATGGCTAATTTAAAAGAGCTGACTCAATGAGAGACGTTAACCCTTAGAAAAGGGTGTTTCTGCACCATGACTTATCTTTTTTTCAAATAGTGGACTCTGACTGGAGTGATCCTAATCTGCAGCAGCTGTTGTAATAATCCCCCAGAATTGTGGAATTTCAGGTTTTCTTTAAAGAAATTATAGCTTGTTAAGATTTCTCTTGATCTCATGGTTTATGGTTTAATTTAGAAAACAGATGAATCTTCATTTTACCAGTCTTTTGTCTAGGCATCAGGAAACTTTTTGGAGTTACTGCTTCTGCTGTTTCACCCGCAGCAAAACCTTTCTTTTAAACATGCTGTCAGAAAAGTTGCACTATAACCGAGCATAGTATTAACAAGGTTAGCCAGTGTATCACACATCTGTGATTGCACCTCTGTCCTGACTCGCAGCAGCCTTGCTACTTTACTCCTAGGCTTGTCTTTTGCTGAGTAATGCCAGATTTGGAAGTGGTGGTAATTTAATATGGATAAATGCTTCAGATTATAGTGAGACAATGAAAAGCCTTTCCACCTGAGGCCTAAGAGTTTAAACACAGAGCTCCATAATCTACTGTACCATGTGGCCACTGAATGTCATTGTCACGGTGGCCTCTACAGAAAGAGCTTTCCTTTAAATGATCACCTTGAAATGATCCGCCTGGTCACTGATTTGAGCTGCTCATTTGTTACCCCGTCTGCAGTTTCTCTGCAGTACTGTACGTAAAAGTGCTGTGGGCTCTTTGTGGGTGGAGTAAGATTAAAAAAGTAACATCTAGAGATGTTTGAAATGAACTCCAAGATCTAATGAATAGAGGACATTCCAAGTCTGAACACTTCAATACTATTAAACAAATATTCAAAATGCCTATTACACGGTTTTTGAAATATAATTACTAGGGATGGGCTAGTGCGGTTTTGGCATTGGTTCAGAAGAGAGGCAAGAAAAGGTATTATATGTGGTTGTAAAGCAGAAGATGCAAAACATTATTTTTGAAATCGTCTGGGCAAATATTTAAATGTACCAAAACTGCAAGACTAATACTGAAGAAAGGAAATTGTACTAGTCAGTATCCATGTATTGATACAGCAATGCTCAAGTCCCTTTACTTACTTGTTTGGCTCCAGAGTTGGTTGTCATTTGTCAGATTGTGCTCAACATTATTAAGAGTGATTGAAAAAGGAAAACATCTTCAGTGATAAAGTGCCTGCTTTTGTGTCTATTTCAGGAAAGCCACACAGCACTGGCAACTCTGAACGGATTCAGCTCTCAGGAACATACAATGTTCGAAAAGGGAAAATGCATTTGCCAGTCAACAGATGGACAAGACGCCAAGTTATCCTTTGTGGGACGTGCCTAATTGTATCATCGGTGAAAGAAAGCCAAATTGGAAAGATGCATGTTCTCCCTCTAATTGGTGGAAAAGTAAGGGTTTTTTTTTTTTTTGCTTGAGGCTGCTCACTTAATCCTATTTTTCACTGCTGTAGGTATACGTGGTGATTTTCAGACACGGGTTCCTGCCCCAAGGAGCTTGCAATCTGTGGAATCTGATAATGAAAACAGTTACTAGACATAACACTTACTACCTGTATCTGAATCATTTGTATCTCCTTGCAAAGTTCTTACATTGAGAACTTAAAAATGGAAAAAATCAGGGAATGGCTATTAAATTGTGTATGTGGGATCATTATCTCTTCTTTTCACGTAGTATTAATTGTTCTGTGTATGTTTGTATGTATGGCAGGGATGGCCAAACTTACTGACCCTCCGAGCCACATATGACAAGCTTCAGAAGTTCGAGAGCCAGGGTGCGCCTGCCGAGGCTCAGGGCTTCAGCCCCTCAGGAGGTGCCTACCGAGGGTTGGGGCTTCAGATCAACTTCTGCTGAAGTCCTGAGTGCCAGCAGGCGTGCCCCGCGGGGCTGAAGCCAGAAACAACATACGGGGGGCACATGGGGTCACATGTTTCCCCAGATTTTTGCTGGAGTTGGCTGGCCCTGCTCAGTCACATGGTTCCACGGGGCCCCCTCCCTGCACTGCAGCTGCTGGCGTCGGCAAGCTGGGAGATGTGGCCCTGGGGAGAGGCAGCAGCAGTCAGCTGGGAGCTGCAGGGAGAGCCGCTACTTTTGCTGCTGCCCCTCCCTGTGAAGCTAACGCAGTGGCCCCTCCCTGCTCTTCCTAGCTGTTTGCTGCTGCCTCTGGGAGGTTCAGCGAGGGGCTGCTGAGGGTAAGAAGTGGGGTGTGCCTGGGGGGCATGCCTCAAGCTGTTGGGGGGGCCAAACCTTTAAATTGTCATCTCCCTCACCCTCAGCAAGAACTAGTAATCTCTGGCAGAAGCCCCTAGCCCCACCGCAGGGCAGAAGCCCTGAGCTCTTTTTCTCCTCCTCCCCCCAGTCTGGTAGGCAGAGAATGGGGGAGAGAAATGGGGGAGGGAGGACTCTGCGAGCTGCACTTTAGCTGTAAAAGAGCCGCATGTGGCTCACGAACCAATTTAGCCATCCCTGGTATGTGGCAAAAGACACATTTTTATTGTATTTGCTGAGTAGTACGTTACTTTGCCCATTGGCTGAGTTTAGTTTTCGCTAGGTAGCATGTGTAAATATATGCACTTACGTTTTAGAGCAGTTCCACAGCATAACTGTAAAATGGCATTATCTTAATCAACAAATCTGTTTTGTATATTCAGAGTTGTATCTTTCCAGTGACTTAGTGTTTGTTGCTGTTTGCTAAGAGATGGAGTTGGGTTCTATTCCATTTTGTGCATCAACAGAATTTATTCCAATCAGATTTTCCTGTGAAACAGCACTGACGACAATGGGGCTACCACAGGAGCAACTGGAGATCCAGTATGGCCGGCAGAATCTTCATAACTAGTTGTAATGCACAAGATGAAGAGTCCTTCTTGGTTCTTGGACCCTAGGCTGATTTTGCAGGGCTGGCAGCTGAATCTTCTTTTTTTAACCTTGTGTACTAGCACATGGTATCGAAATTGACTGAGACACGATACACATGGGAGTCCGTGATGTCATATTTACACAGTCAGTTTTCAGAGTTTCACCTTAATATTCTGTTCTAGGGCATTTTATATGCCAAGTCTAGTTGTGTGAAGCTTCCCCTGTTCTAGCAATTCTTTTCTCTCCCCTCTCTACCTTCTCCATGCAAGAATGTTCCCACCTTCTCTCTGGAGTGTGTCCTTTTCCTCAGCCAGAAGAAATACAAAGGGATATTCCACAACCCTCTCCCCAGCAGCAGATGGCATTACTCATTGCTGCATACTGGGAAGTGCAAGATTCAAGCTTTCCTAGCCTGCTGTTATCTCTGGGAAAGCCACAAGGGAGGAGTAGGGTAAAATCCTAGCATCAAAGATAGAGAGCTAACCAAATGGATCCTGAGCCTTTAAAGGGTTTTGTTCATGGAATTGGCAAAACGTATGTCTTTATTTCTGTCTCCTGTCTGTTGTAGGAATTGCTTATGTGCAAGGGGTCAAGTTGAAGGTAGAATGCAAACATAAAATGAAAACTGAGTCAAGCCCAGAAATATTTGCTGAAAGCCTACACTATCGAGGCTTGGGTGGGGGACAGCTGGAACAGAATAAGTATTTTTGAACTTTTTTTTTTAAATAAAATATTCTCCCGCACCCACTTAAATCCTCTTGCACTTCCTGGTTTGCAAAAGGCATTCCAGAACTTAGTGTTGTGAAACATCACAGAAACATCTTGGAGACCGTACATTGTACCAGTTTCCTTTTTAAAGGTAAATTTTTACTGGTGAAGAACAAAACTAAATTATATATTCTTTGCAGCTCCTTATTGCATGTATAAAAGCAGCATAAAAGTCTTTCACAAGGAAATGCTCTTCTTCTTTTTTCCGTAGAGTTCTTTTCAGGTTATCCATATCCCTTGCTGAAGACCTCTAGCAAAAAAAAAGATGACTTCTTGCTTTTACGGATTTGAATATCCAGACGAAACTAAATATTTGATGGTTTTTATATATTTATATGTATTTATATAAAAGGAGCAGCAAAGGGCACAAAATATTTTTTCACATTCCACTGTTAAAGGCTTATCAACAAATACTTGTTTAAACTAGAAAAGAGTTATTGCCAAACTCCTTTCCCTTCTCTGCCCTACCCACAACCCATCAGATTTACTTACCTCCCACTCCATTTCCCAGTAGGGAGAAGCATGTGGTTAATACAAATTTTTTTAAATGCCAGAAAATAATTGGCTTTTTGGCAGTTTAATTTTGGAAAAGTCTTACGATATTCAGGTCTTAAGAATTATCCAGATCTTTATCTTCAACTCTAACAGTACATTTATATAACTTAATTCAAGAATCCTATTAAACAGTTCAGGTTTCTTAATCTGTTGCTTGCATGGGTTTTGTGGCTCCTTGACACTGGATTAATTAAATTGCAGGTTTAACAATACTTAACGAGGCTTTTGAGCTCCTCCTCCGTTTCACAGCTTCACTTAGCCTGCACGCTGACACTTTCCAAATGTTATGCAGTAATTATTTTATCTTTTTAAATACAGGTGGAAGAAGTGAAAAAGCACCAGCACTGTTTAGCATTTAGTTCCTCTGGACCTCAGAGCCAGACCTATTACATTTGTTTTGATACCTTCACAGAGTACTTACGGTGGCTTCGACAAGCATCAAAGGTAAGAACACCTCTAGCAACTAGAGTTCTCCTCATTTTTCTAATTAAGAAAAATGTTTGCTCACTTTCACCATAATGGCATAAACAGTTGTGGGCCTGTGGCTGGAGTGAGGTGTGGTGTTTTTTTGTTTGTTGTTTTTTTTGGCTAAACTCCATTTTCTTGCAATGTGTAAATAAAGAATACTAGCTAGAGTTCCCTCTCCCCCGTCCCCGGCCCCCCCAATCTTGGTGCAGCTCACTAATGTACGGAATAAGACCCTTAGAATAGAGAAGGTCAGTAACATCTTTCCAAGATTTTAATATGAAAAGTTGTGTTTCAGAAGTAATAAAAACTGTGGTAATGCAAGGCATGTAGAGAACCCAAAGAGAGTGCTAGAAACTTCAAGAACCAGTTGGAGGAGTTTTTTCTGTTGGGAATGTTGTGTTTCGCTTCTGTCTTAAAATAGGTGAAGTTGAGTGACCTGGCAAGATATCAACATATTTCCTACTGCTGATCAATTAGTGTTCTCCAATATACTGTATTTTGGTACTTATTCAATATCATAGAGCATCAGCACTGTAATTGACTATGCAGTCAGATTATATATCTACCAGTGCTAGTCTCTCCACATATAGAGCAACCCACCTTCTAGCTGAGCTGATGAATTTCTATTTCAGAGCTCCTTTGCATTTGCCTTGTGCTGGAAAGACAGGGCAGAGGTGAGGACTCTGTTCAGCACGATCTGTTCTCCTCACTTCCCTCGGGACAGAGTAGCAGCCGTGTTAGTCTATATCCGCAAAAAGAAAAGGAGAACTTGTGGCACCTTAGAGACTAACCAATTTATTTGAGCATAAGGCAGAGTTCAGAGCAGCCCTGCTCTTTCTCCTACCATTCTGATAACAAAGCAGCATAAGGTGTTGCAGTCAGAAAAGCCAGGCAAGGGAATTGAAGGTATTGAGGATACAAGGGAACCTCAGAATAAAAGAAAAGTAAATAATTGAACAGAAATCCCACAATGAAATGGGCCGGGTGAGGCAACAAGGGAGAGTAACTAAGCTGACACTAAAACACTTTCAACATCAGTCCAAAAACGTTTAGACTCCTGTCAATGCCTTACTATGTGTGTACGTGTGATGGGGAGGGCCAATCATGTTTAAAAATGAAAGTTCTGAGCATGTTAAAGTAGAGTTCCGGACTTAAAAATATATTACGTGTGTTTAGAGCAGGCTTTGCCAACAGGATTTAGGGGTTTTTTTGTTTTTTTTTACACCATTTGCATTATTAACCTCTTACTATTTGGCACCATATTACCTTGTCTTGAGAGGTTGTTTCTGCAATTGTCTTTTTCTCTATTATATTAATTTTTTCCCGTCTACTTCTTTAGTCGGGTTCTTTGCGGTGTCTGATAATAGCTCATATTCCTGTATCGTGTGCACTGAAGGGTAAAGAATGTTTGTTCTTTTGTCACACTGGTTACATATTTTTCTCTTTGGTTTTCCACTGTATTTTTAATGTTCATTCATTCCGTATTTAGTAAGAGACTACTGGTTTTTATGTTCTCGATTGTATTAAGTAGTTTGTGTGATGCTTTTTCAAGATATTTATAGATTTATGGCACTCTAGATCACTTTCAGTCTGGCTTTTCCAAAAGGCAGTATACTTTATCTAGTGAATGTTTTGAAGTATTGGTTTTTAAAGAGGATTGTTAATTTTATGCTCTTATAATTCAACTCAATTTACTATATTATAGCTTTCTTTGGGCAATAAATGTTTGGGATTCTTTCTGGCATAGAATGCCCTTTGTGCATGTCCTAGCAGTTCATCTGTTTTAGGATTTTGTATCGCTCTGACGTTGGAACACTAACCTAAAACTCCCTGACTTCTTATTGTGAAGCCAAGATACGCGTGGTTTTGGGTATGATCTGATTTCCAGTTTTGAGCTTGTTCTTGTTGTTCAATCGATCTTTTATATAAGACAAGTGTTCTTTCATCTGCAGTGGCTCTGACATTGGGTGAATGAGGGACAGATCTCATGAGTGAGGATAAACAGTGTAAAACAATGAACTTCAGAAGTAGAAATAAATGACCAGAAAGTCCCATTGAATTACTGACAGCATAGGCTTGTTCTGTACCATGCTGTGCTTCTCTCTTGCTCTCTCTCACCCATATGACTAACAGTATTGGGAAGGTAGCCAACCTGAGGACATCTCCCCATATAATCATGACATCTTCCCTTTTTTAAATGTAGGGGGAGGAACTCCAGGCCCAGAGCTCCTAGAAGGCTTTGAGTGCCAGAACTGAGGAAAGCCACTAATATTGGCAGTTGAACACTTCAGTATGTTGACAGCAGCGCATAGCAAGTGAAAAACTGAGGAAAATCTTTGTTTCACAGTTACACGTCCATCTAACTAGATCACTCTGTTCCAGTAGTATAGCTTTGTAGAGTCACATCTTTCAGACAGGACTTAATATGTGTTAGAATGAAGTTTCTCTAAACTGTTTTGTAAAAGAAATATGGAAAACAAGTGATACCAGCTCAGCTAAATGTGTTTGTGTGGGAAGTATCATGCAATAACAGACTAGTATGTTACTGAAATAGAAAAAACTAGCAACAACCACAAATTTAAATCTCGTTTGGCTACTGATACCAGTACCTGTGGAATTCAATTTAGAAGATGAAACACGCAGTTCCTGAATTACATGTACAAAGTGGAAGGAATCTACCAGTGTGGGTTATCTAATGAAGGTCCTTTTGTAGCAAAATAAATCCTAGTCCTGTATTTCTATTATCTTAAAAGATGCTGCCTATTTGAAAGCTAGTTCAGTTAAAACTGGTTTTAGGCACTCAACGCACTCTTGGAAATGGAAAAAAATACAAATGTGCTGTTTAAATGTACAAAGTAAACAATTTGGGGGGAGGAGGGGTGGGAATTTTCTCTAATCTTTCATTGTTAGCTTTTAAGTGTAACTTGTAACAGGTTAAATGTTTTATATAGAAGTGATCTATTTAAAATGCTACCCACTTTTAAATGAATGTTTTTGGCGCAGGGGATGTATGAAATTTGTGTCATAATGTGAATACTCAAATATGCTCTCTGAAATTGTCTGTTCTTTAAAATACATTCATTACTTAGTGGCATCTATTTGGATTTTTATTAACACTCAACATTATTAAATTCACTAGTGTTCAAAAGCACTTCAGCATCTTTAAAGGATAGTCTGAAAGTTAAAATTGTGTTGTCCCTAAATAGTATCTGTTTGCGTTCTGACAAATGAGAGTAAAAACTTCCACTTACTAGTATATTCAAAAAATAAAATGCATCATAAATTTAATACACAGGAGGAAGTCACAGCACAAGATATCTGTTTATGAAAAATGTAATTTTAGTTTTCAATTACTAAAATCTTAAATTGAAAAACCATTAGGTAGTATTGTTTATACATGCTTCAGGAAAAATTCTCAGATGGCCTTGTGTACTTTTATATAACTCACATAGTTTAATCTTAAACTGACTTTGCAAAGGATTGCTTGCTTTGACAGCATTTTTGTACGTAGGGTGTGGAAGAAGGCTATGTGACTATTTTAATAGAATGTCAAAGAAAAAAATCCCTAACAAATCATTCATGCAACAGAAAAACGTGGATAAGGAAACAGATTTCATTCAAGCTTCCAAACAATTAATGGGTGAATTGTTTGCATCCAATAATTCAGTTTATTTCCATTTCTTATTTTATTCCGGAGACTAAAATGAATTCCACACTTTTCTAATTCTGCCTATCACTAATTATCAGTGAAAGACTAAAAGTTAAGATCGTAGGAAACATGTCCATGCTGTGGCTTCTTCAATTTAAAAAGCTTAATGTTAACTAACGCTCAAAAGAAAAACAAGGTGATTCAGAGTGTGCATTAGCTTCCACCCCCAATATATTTTCTGTTTATTGTTAATGGCTTTTTGATAAGTTTGCATATGTCCTGTGGCTATGCGTGCACACATTTTAAACAGTGGGGTGGGCCGTTAGTGTGAGACTTGTACACAGAAAAGTCTGAATTGTGGGGGGAGGTAGAAGTGGAGGAGATTACAGTGAATTCTGCTCAAGACTGAGGTTCAATGGGGTCACTGCAGAAATGCTGACCTAGATATGCAACTTGGTGACACACTTACTCCAAATAGGTCAGTTTTAAATATGTTGATTTAGCCTCAAATGGAGTGCTTTTAAAAGCTGGAAATGTGCATGTTCTTCATTATTGATAGCCTTTTTCTACACTGTATCATAACTTTAGTTTTAATTTCTAAATATTGCAATTATAGTTTGTAGGTTGTTCAAAAGGGGCATAAAGAGGATTCAGTTTTATTAATCTACTATACTTACCCTATTGTCAGGCTGAGAACTAATAGGTGATTTTTGCGTATGTGTGTGTCGGGGGAGAACTTGTTTCCCTACTCTGATATTAAACGTATTTTATGTTGTCCACATCAACTTGAAATCAAGATGCTGATACTTGTACAGTTCCTTAGTGCGAGTGATTCAGGTTAAGCAGTTGATTCTGGACTGTCACTGTACGCATTTTCAACAGGAACTACAGGAGTGAGAGGAGAAAGAATGTAGTAGTATTAAACAGCAAAAAGAAGCAAATGTTAAATTACAAAGGTTGATGAGGAGAACGCCAGAATTTTGACAGTTTGGACACCTTATACCTTACAGCATTAGTTTGTAGGCAGAAAAGACTGAACTGAGTGGGGAGGTAGAAGAAAAAGTACCTTGTATTTCATGCCTTTTCACAAGACATTGGAACTTAAACATTGCTTTTCACATTTTGTGTGGGACTCTTCTTAGCTGTCTGATTAAGTTACCAAGGGAAAATATTAATACCCCTTCCACATAGACCAATTTATTACCCACTGTGCATGTGGGTGCCATTCCACTTCATGAAGAGAACACTGACCTGAATCAAAAAGTGTGTGTGAAGTTTGTGAGGCTATGCTTAAGAAAAGCTAACTTGTCCCACACTCTTGTTACACCTATTTGGAGTCTTAGCCCTAACCGGGAGACTATCACTGCAACAAGATGTCAATACAGTTCTCACTCTTCCAAAACAGGACACCAGCAGTACATCTCTATCAGATATCCTGTCTCAAAGTACCTAGTGTTTGATGCTTTTCTAAGGAAGATAAAAACATGTAGTGTGCCCCTATTTAAACTCTACAATACTATGCCTTAGAGAGAAATATGCCCCGGAGCATGAGGATTCAAAACTCCTTTTTTTGCTAGCTAAATTGTAGATGTCATTAGTCACGTAGTACTTAGTACTTGTACAGCACTTTCATGTCTTTAAGCTGTTTTACAAACATGACTATTACAAATGCCCAAGCTGCCTTTTTGAAAAAAGAAAAAAGATAAAGAAAATGAATTGCCTTGTGGCAATGACTTCCATGGATTTATTATACATTCCATACAAAAGTATTTCCATTAAGATATATTCAATGTGTTGGCTGTTTAGTTTAAATTAGCTGTCCTTCTCCTTTCCAGTAATACCAGAATAAAGGCGGAGGGTGGCTCTGGGCAATTCTAGCTGCTTTGCATTGTTCGAGTGGCATAGAGCAGCCAGGATATACAATGAATATGGCCACAAAAGTTAAAAATAAAAGGCTTAATATTCCATACCTTCCAGTAATTGGAAATGTCACATGGTAACATTCTCCTTGGGTTTATTTACCTTTCATGTATGAAATTTTTAATTTGAAAAAGGGAAATTCCCAGACTCAAGCGACATTAAAATGGACTTAAGGTTGAGCATAAATGTCAGTAACATAGGGTAAAATACATTACAGGATATTGTAATTTTACTGTAAATTCTCAATCTTAACTACATCTTAATACAGCTTTTGTTTCAGAATTAAATGGAATCTTCAAATTCTGGAGCACCATGTGACGGCCAGAATCAGGGACCCTATGTATGGGCCTACTGGGCCTAATGCTTAATCTGGCCTTGATTTGCTATAGTGCCATGTGCTTCCGGTTGGTTGTCTTTTCCAAGGTGATGGAGTTTCACTAGGTCATATACCAGCATTTCTAGTTGTGTGCGCACCAGAAGTTCAGTTCTACCTAGCACAGTAGAACCTCAGAGATACAAACACCAGAGTTACGAACTGACCGATCAACCACATGCCTCATTTTGAACTGGAAGTATGCAGTCAGAACGGTGTAGGGTACTAGCTGTATGCTTCTTTGAGGACTGTGGGGAGAGATCAAGCATTTATATGGAAATAAACTATTATTCACATCCTAAAAAAATCTTTCATCTTGGTTTCAATACTATAAGTATATTCCAAAGTAAGTGACAGAAATGTAATCAGTGTGTATCCCCATAATGTGCCAATTACAGGGTTAGTCCTGAAGAGCTCAAAGAAATCGAATGTGTTGCTGATTAGTAAAGTAGGTTTGATTGCCAGTTGCGCTTTGTTTATTTTTGAGGTAGCTAAAGATAATCAAGTAGGTGAACGTTTTTCCTTTGGACTATTTGCTCATTAAAATGAAAGTTGCATGTAATCAAACTCAGATTGTGTCCAGAGACTTCATTTTCTAGACTGAGCATATATCACTAACATGATTTTAAAACTCATGATACTAGGCATGGCCAAATATAAGGAAGTTTAAAATTTGATTCCAGTTTAACCGGATATCAGAAGTTTGGGTTTCACAGAGCTTTCTAAATACAGATTACCAGTCCCAATTCAGAATGTAGAGGAGGCTAGGATGAATTAAGCTTGTGGCTGAGTAAACTGAAACCACTCCAGAGTTTTCAGGTTGGCATCTCTTTCCAATTCTATTTAGCTAGTCCTGCCCATTCTTGGAGGCTTCTCCATTCTCCTATTTGTATCTGCAGAAGCTACAGTGAGCTTTACTGTTCATACCTAATTTAAGGCTTGAGCAAATTTTATAGTTAGGTTGGTTTTTTTTTTTTTTTTGAGGTGTCTGTGTGCGTTGCATACAAGCTGCTCTCTAATAGCTACTATTCAGAGCCAACCCTGAAAATTATTGCTCTAAACCAGAGGTGGGCAAACTGCGGCCCATGGGCCACATCTGGCCCGCAGGACCCTCCTGCCCGGTCCTTGAGCTCTGGCCGGAGAGGGCTGCTGCTGTCCCCCCTCTCTCGCAGCCTCAGCTCGCTATGCTGCCAGTGCTCTGGGCGGCAGAGTTGCGAGCTTCTGCCAGGCAGCGCAACTGTGAGAGCCGCCAGCTTGCCCCGGTGCTCTAGACTGCTCAGTGGCGTGTCTGCTGGTTCTGGTGCTCTCATCGGCATGGTAAGGGGGTGGGGAGCAGTGGAGTTGGATAAGGGGCAGGGAGTACCGGGGGGGCAGTCAGGGGGTGGTTGGATGGGGCAGAGGTTCTGGGGGGGTGCCGTCAGGAGACGGGAAACGGGTGTTGGATAGGCATTGGCGTCCCGGGGGGCCTGGCTGGGGCAGAGGTGTGGATGGGGTCAGGGCAGTCAGGGGACAGAGAGCAGGGGGGTTGGATAGGGTGTGGGGTCCCAGGAGGGGGCAATCAGGGGATGGGGGGGGGATGGATGGGTCAGGGATTCTGAGGGGGGCAGAAGATGGGAGGGGGGGCAGATAGGGGGTGGGGGCCAGGCTGTTTGGGGAGGCACAGCCTTCCCTACCCGGCCCTCCATACAGTTTCAGAATCCCGATGTGGCCCTCAGGCCAAAAAGTTTGCCAACCCCTGCTCTAAACCCTTGGCCACATATTGGATAAGTCAGAGAAAACAGTAGCACAGCACATGCAAAAGGAAAAATCCTGTATAACTTAGAATATTGTTTGTTACAGTACATTGTTTAACATTGATGTTATAGCTTTTTATTTATCTTCCAGTGGAAAATAAAAGCCCTGAATGACATTTCCTTGCATTTAATATGGTGATTATGAGACGGTCACTTCTGAGTAATTGGACGCAATTTTCACTGTTCCTCATACTTTGCACCTCCTTGGTTGAGACATTGTTTGCTCTCTGATCACAGAATAGCATCATTTTTTTCATTAAGTAAAAAATACAAGCCTGTTTTACCTCGTGGGATTTTCACTCCATTACGAATTTCATGGAAGCAAATCAATACCATATTGAAGAGCACCAGGAATAAGATACTTTTTACAATAGCAAAACACAGGCTGTTTCTCTTCACATTTAGATTGATAGTTTCTTTGATTTTTTAAAGCATCTTGTCTAATTTTGACAATTGCTTTTTTTTAAGGTTTTTGAGATTGCTTTAAGTAAACCAGTCTCCTCCATACATAGGCATAGTGTTCAGATAATGCTTCTCTGAAAGTAGAGGTCTAAAAATAAACCCACAGTTTCCTTTTAGTGGTGATTTCAAGTACTGAAACATAAACAAAACCTCCAGTTTCCACACCGGATCTTAACTTCCTTTTTTGTGTACGTATGAAACCTTGAATATTAAGACCTCTGGTCCCTAATAATATCTAGGAGTTCCTGTCTTTGATGGTTTACAGTATGTGTATTCATTGATGACTGTCATAAATATAAAGGGAAGGGTGACCACCTTTCTGTATACAGTGCTATAAAATCTCTCCTGGCCAGAGACAAAACCCTTTCACCTGTAAAGGGTTAAGAAGCAAAGGTAACCTCGCTGACACCTGACCCAAAATGACCAATGAGGGGACAAGATACTTTCAAATCTGGAGGGTGGGGGGTGGGAAACTAAGGGTTCTGTCTGTCTGTGTGATGCTTTTGCCGGGAGCAGATCAGAAATGCAAGCCTTCCAACTCCTGTTAAGTTAGTAAGTAATCTAGCTAGAAAATGCATTAGATTTCCTTTTGTTTAATGGCTGGTAAAATAAGCTGTGCTGGATGGAATGTATATTCCTGTTTTTGTGTCTTTTTGTAACTTAAGGTTTTGCCTAGAGGGACTCTGTTTTGAATCTATTACCCTGTAAGGTATTTACCATCCTGATTTTACAGAGGTGATTCTTTTACCTTTTCTTTAATTAAAATTCTTCTTTGAAGAACCTGATGGATCTTAAGAACAATGAAAAATCAAAGGGTTTGGGTCTGTGTTCACCTGTACCAATTGGTGAGGATTCTTATCAAGCCTTCCCCAGGACAGGGGGTGTTTGGCTTGGGGAGATATTTTGGGGGAAGACATCTCCAAGTGGGCTCTTTCCCTGTTCTTTGTTTAACACACTTGGTGGTGGCAGCATAGGGTTCAAGGACAAGGCAAAATTTGTACCTTGGGGAAGTTTTTAACCTAAGCTGGTAAGAATAAGCTTAGGGGGTCTTTCATTCAGGTCCCCACATCTGTACTCTAGAGTTCAGTGTTGCTCAGGGAAGTGTTCCTTTAGTGCAAGCCCTAGGTGAAGAGGTTAAAGGCAGAATTTGTGTGAGGGGTGAATTGCTGCTTAGAAAAGCTCCTGGGGAAAGGAATCCTCATGGTAGTCTTTACAAGCAGTTTACTGTAGCTGAAGGGTGTGACAGTGATCTAATCAAGAAAGTTTCAATTCCTAACAGCCAGAAATTTTCTGTTGTGAATGGATCCACTGACTTTCCTTTTGAAAGATCCAGTGTGGGTAGCATTGAGAAGGTCTCAGACGAAGTGAAAGCTGTTAAGAACGTTGAACAGTCCTACAACCAAGTGGCTGTGTTTGGCCAGCTTGTTGGGGAGACAAGGTTGTTGAGAGAGGAATGTCTCCATGCTGATTCTGTAAGTGAACAGTCTGTGTCTCAGGTTCAGAGGGAAGACTGGGTAGCTGAGTCTGCAGAGCAGAACAGCTGTGCAGTTAATCTCTCGAGAATGCAGGCGATGTCAGGTAAACGCTCATCTCTAGACACATTGGATATGACTTGTAGTCTCTCAGTGAACTTAGCATCTAGTTCCATGTGGAATCAGAGGTTGGTAAGGGAAGGACAACAGAACTTTGAGTCTAGCTTGTTAGTGAAAATGGATGATTTCTCTTTAAGACAGAGTCCAGCCTTGGAATTAGTAGCAGTGAAGGATCTGAACACTGATGAACAGGCTCCTGGCTGTCTGAATGCAAATTACCTGACTGACTGGGAGAAGAAGACTTGGCCAATCATGTGAAGCGAGCCAAGAGGCTGGGAATGGTCACCTGCAGCCAGGCTAAGCAAGCTGTCACACCTAGCTCTGTTCTGGAGACTTCTACCAGGACCCGGTCAGAGGTGATGGAACCGGACCCCATACCAATGTCTGCAACAGCAGTAGTGGATCCAGTCACAAAGACCCAGACAGAGCCAGTCCTTGACAGTGACACTTCCTGGGAAAAATATGCAGTTCAACTCTTTGAGTGCAATGCAGTCAATGAGCCTAGGTTTTGTGTTCTGACATGTCCCCTGAAATAACGCAGGTGAAAAACCCACACTTGCCCTTCAAGTTACTACTCCATTTTAACAACAAGATCCATAGGTTTACTGGGGGGGGAGTGTTCCTGCTGTGCCCCCACCTTAGTGATTTCTGTTGTATTACAGGGTTTACAGTTTGATTCAATGGCTCTCAGATGCCCCCCCCCCCAATTGTTCCAGCACCTCTGACAAGATTTATACTTTCTGTCGAATAAAGTTGAAGTAAGAAAAAAACTTTGTGGAGCCCATACCATATTTGTGTCCCTGGAAGAACAAAAGAATGATCAAAACAGGTTTGAAAATTGCTGTGTGAAATAAGGATAGTCTAGGGTTTTATTGTAATCGTAAAGCACTTAGAAGTGATTCTCTTCCTCTAATAGCTATTGCTGTGTTCTGTGCCTTCAGAGTTGTTAGAGGTTAGTTGCCATTTCAATTATGAACCTCGGTTTTCCAGGGTTTATAACATGACTGTTACCAGGATGGGAGTGAAGCTTTGTATTCAGACCGACTAGACTACAGGTTTCCCCCACCTATTATAATAATTGAGATCTTTACGTATAAGACTCGAAAGTACATGACATGTCTAGTGGTTTGAAGCTTTTAATTTCCTTGTTTCAGTTAAGCTGTGGCTTTTCCAGTGGAGGGAAAAATAAAACACAAAAATTTAGCAACCCTGTGATCCCCTTTCTAGACTGCTGCCTTTAGTTATTAATATATGTAAAATGTTCCAGCCAAGAGTGAGGACATGAAAAGTGGTCATTGCACACATGAAATAATTTTCAAGCGCAATCATACATTGCCATCAAATCAGTCCTAATTAGGGCTGCCAACTTTGTAATATTTAAAAACCAGATACTCCAGCAGGAGTGCCAGAACCTCCCCCACCCCGCCTCTTCCCCAGAGGCCCTGCCCCTGTTTGCAATTTCTCCCCCCTCCACAGTCGCTCATTGCTTCCCCTCCAGGTCAGGAGGGACTCACTTGTGGAGCCAGGGCTGGAGTTGCAGCTGCCCGACACAGGTAGGAGATGGCCCCAGCTGCGTAGGGGCTCATGCGGGTGAGCAGTGCCTACCCTGCCCACAGTAACTGGACTTTGGGTATCTGGTAAGAAGATCTGACTGGACATTGTCCAGTCTCCTTTTTGACTGGACTTCTGGTCAAAAACTGGACACTGGGCACCTCTATCCCTAATAAATGTGATTCTACAGCATACTTTTGTATATTTAGATATACAAGACTTGCAGATTTTTCTGCTGAGTTAGTAATTGCATGAGGTGCTGTGTACACGGATTTAATATGTGTGGCACCTTTAATACAGAAAGATCCCAAAGTGTATTGCAAAATACACACCTATTTCTGAAGTGCAGTCATCTTAGAGAGTTCCAGATAAACCTGTGTGTATGTGGCTTTTCAGGGGGAGGTCAGTAAGAAGGGAAATGGATGTGGATCCAAATTTTGGATCTGGGCAGGGTATTTGCACAACATGAGGAATTGTTGAGTAGTTTTTAATTTGGGGGATTTGGGTGGTGAATGCATGGGAAGGTAAATAGGTCTCTCTTGCTTCACTACTTAACTTCTCATCAAAGCGTTGTTTTCCAGAAATGTCAAAAACCATGGAAGTTTGAGGGAATCTTATTTTGTAAGAACAGACCTTTAAAAATCAGGTTAATGGCTCACACGGAAGGTAAAATAGAACCTTGGGCACGGAAGGTAAAATAGAACCTCACTTATTGAAACTGCAACATTCAGTCTTAAATTTTACTTTATTAATTGTGGGTTAGGATGCCTAGAGCTTCAGATGACACCTTTTTTATTCTTTTAAATCTAAAATAAGGGGAAGTGTGAATTAATTTACCCAAAATCTTGCAAGTAACTTTGAAACAACTTGCTAAACACTAACCTTTTCTACAAATAGAAACATCTGGTACTCTATTGTCATCAGAACAGCCAGCAGTTTGATATACTATCCTAGAACAAAACTGAGGTTCTTGGATCAAGAAGCCTAAACAGAACCAAAATCAGAGAGCCCCTTGAAAAACCAAACCCGCAGAAGGGGCGGGGAAGGGGGAAGGGGAGAAGACTGCCACTTGTATCACAAAATGTTCCATGAATTTACCACTGCAGACATTGCATCAAAGTAAGTTTGGGTTAGTACAGGGCTCTGATGATCAAGGCCGAGTGCACAGCTGTGTGGAAGTGTTCCACCATAGATACCATAGGTAGGTAGTTTATCTAGGTAATGGATTTGACGTTTCTCTCAATATCTAATGGAAAGCATGGCTAGAAAAATAATTCTTAAGTAAAAATTAAAACTGAAGTCTTAAATTGTATTTGAGAGAGACCGTTGTGTGACTTCTCCTGAATGGAATATGAGTCAGAAAATAGTGACCTAGCCTTTTCAGCTAGTGCCTTTTCTAAAGATCTCCCTTGTTGGGAGGGTAGGACCCAAGCAAATAAAAATTGTTGGACTCACTAGTAATTTCCTCAACAAGAAGTTGAAAGACTTCCCAGCAATTACTGGAGTGGAAACTACTCCAGCTGAAGCAAACTTTTGGTGCTGGAGGACTCTGCCAATACAAAATAAATTATAAAAACATGTTCTTATGAAAATGAATTTGACTATTAAGAATATAGCTACTCCTGATGTCAGAATATTACATCTGTCAGAAGGTGTAAACCAGGGGTGGGCAAACTTTTTGGCCTGAGGGCCACATCTAAGTATGGAAATTGTATGGCGGGCCATGAATGCTCACGAAATTGGGGGTTGGGGTGCAGGAGGGGGTGAGGGCTCCAGCTGGGGGTGCAGGCTCTCGGGTAGGGGTGGGGATGATGTGTTGGGGGTGCAGGAGGGTGTTCTGGGCTGGGACCGAGGTGTTCAGAGGGCAGGAAGGGGATCAGGGCTGGGCAGGGGCCTGGGACATGGGAGGTCAGGGGTGCAGGTTCTGGGCAGTGCTTACCTCAAGCAGCTTCCAGAAGCAGCAGCATGTCCCCCTTTCAGCTCCTCCTTGGAGGTGCAGCCAGGCAGTTCTGCATGCTGCCCTGTCCGCAGGCGCCGCCCCTGCAGCTCCCATTGGCCGTAGTTCCCAGCCAGCGGGAGCTGTGGGAGCAGTGCTGGGGGAGGAATGCAGAGCTCCCTGGCTGCCCCTACACATAAGAGCTGGAGCAGGACATGCCGCTGCTTCCGGGAGCTGTGCGGAGCCATGGTACGTGTGGAGTAGGGCAAGCCCTGGATCCCGGCTGGAGCGCCGGAGTGGGGCAAGCCCCAACCCCCCGCTCCCAGCGGGAGCTCGAGGGCTGGATTAATACGTCAGAAGGGCCAGATGTCGCCCCTGGGCCATAGTTTGCCCACCCCTGGCGTAGACGGTGGTAGTTCTGAGTCTTGCAAATATGTGATCAAGCTATTATGGAGCATAAGGGATTACTATTTTGAGGCAGAACAGGTGCACAAAGTGCTGGCCTCCAGCCTGGACCCAAGCAGTGAACTCTATTTAAAACTGTAACTGCCAATATTTCCCAAACTAAATATTTCTCATGAGGTTAAAAACTTTTGAGACTATCAATAGCATTTTTTTTGTCTGTTTTCCATCCGTCCATACTCCTTGGACTGAGTTACAGAGAAATGGTCTTCATTTCAATCAGAAAATTACTTTTTTGTATGGCAGCTTAAAAGACAACATTAAAGGTCAACATCTAAGTTTGTGGTTTCCAGTGGCATGAAATGAATCATGGCTGTCCCTCTGAAGACAGATCTTAGAGGACAGTGGTTCACTTGATGTTCCATGGCTTGACTGTCTTGACATTTGAATATCAGCTGTCCTTCATTTTCTGTTTGTGTAGTAGGTAATAGCAATGCCTTTTGTGAATCAGATGCAGTTTGCTGTGATCCATATATTGCATGGCATGGTGAAGCCAGGTAGTTGGTCTGTAGGATCTATGGTTAGGTCTTGATTCTTGACCCCACTGTTCTCCCCTAGCCTCCACCATTTGTGTTTTGGTGATAGTCCCGAGGTTTTGAAACCTTTGGTCACTAACCAGATCGGATTCTTGTACTAAAAGCAGCATCACCAGTTGCTTGAGATTGTCGGTGGGCAAATCTGGGTTGGTTATTGCCCGGTTGTGTTCTTCTATTATTGCTGCTGCTTTGGAGGGATAGTGGTAAGATATACGCCAGGATGGAGAAATGCTGTCTTCATTTTCCACCTGTACAACCACCATGGAAAGAAGTGCCTGAATGTGACCTTCCGCAACGTCAAACTCAAGCACAAGGATTTCCCAAAACAACTGATAGAGAACTCTGTCCAGATAAATGCTGGGAATGATGATATCCACAAACTGGCTGGGACCAGTGAGGGGTACTGATGCTCACCCCTTGCGGACAGCCTTAACCTTAATCCTCTCTGTAACTGATTATTGCGTACTGGTGTCGGCAGGTAGCATACATGCACAACTTGTCTACGTGCAGTTGAATGCTGCTGTTAGAATTGTCACGAGTACTGAAGTCAACACCAACTGAAAATTACTTAAAGTGAAGAAATTAGGTATGTTCTGCTGTACCCAGTGCACCTGAAGATTACCTAACAAGATTGCATGTTTGGGGATTGTCTATGCTGGAAAACTTACTGCCATATTGCCAGTGATGAGCTGCCAAAACCTTAAAAACTGGTTCCCTCCTCACCCCACGAGGGGGTCGTTGCCCACCCCCGCCCCCCAGGACTCCTGCCCCATCCAACCCCCTGCGTTCCTTGATGCCCCCCTGCCCCATACACCCCTGTCCCCTGACTGCCCCCAGAACCAGGCAGGAGGGTCTCGTGGGCCACCGTAGTGGTTGCCCACCCTACCCCTAAGAGCCAGAGGGACCTGTCGGAGGGCAAGGTGGGGAGTCCCGGCGGTGCTTACATGGGGCAGCTAGGGAGACCATAGCTGGGGGGGAGCAAGGGGAGTGGCCTCTCTCCCAACTGATCACATCAAAAGTGGCGCCTTAGGCGCCGACTCCATGGGTGCTCTGGGGCTGGAGCACCCATGGGGAATATTTGGTGGGTGCAGAGCACCCACCAGCAGCTCCCTGCCCTGTGCCTGGCCCCAGCTTACCTCACCTCTGCTCTGCCCCTGAACGCACTGCCCTGCTCTCCTTCTCTGCGCTGCCCCCTCCCCCGGCTTCCCGCGAATCAGCTCTTTGGTGGGAAGCCTGGGAGGGCTGAGAAGCAGGCAGCGGCTTCCAGCTCAGGCAGAGGGTGGCGGAGGTGAGCTGGGACAGGGAGCGGTTCCCCTGCGAGCCCCCCCCCCCCCCCCCGCACCAGGTTACCTGCTGCGGCGCGGGTGGTCCTCCTCACGCCCCCCCGCCCCAGCTCACCTCCGCCTCCCTGGGCTTGAGTGCAAAGCCGCCGCTTGCTTCTCAGCCTGCTCTGGCTTCCTGTGCGAGCAACTGATTCGCGGGAACCCTGGGGGGGGCGGAGAAGCAGAGTGGGGCGGCACGTTCAGGGGAGGAGGCGGAGCGGAGGTGAGGTGGGGAGTTGCTGATGGGTGCTCTGCACCCACCAAATTTTCCCCTTGGGTGCTCTAGGGCTGGAGCACCCATGGAGTTGGCACCTAAGGCGCCACTTTTGGCAGGTTAAATTTAGAAGCCCTTTTAGAACCGGTTGTCCCTCGTGGAACAACCAGTTCTAAAAGGGCTTCTAAATTTACCTACTGGTTCTAGTGAATGGGTGCGAACCGGCTCCAGCTCAGCACTGCATATAGCAGTATAACTAGAGTGATGTAGTTGGTCTGGTAAATATTCCCTACCACAGACAAGTCTTGCCTACAAAATCTGGAAGAATCCCAGGATTTCATCTTAAGTGTTCAAGTCATCTTCTTGGAACTTTCTTCTCGAACAGGTGGGGGTAGTTTGTACGTAGGTAACTATTTTTTTTTATTGGTCTGTTTCTATAGTAACTGAAACTTCTTTGAGATGTGTCCCCTTATGGGTGCTCCATGACCTGCCCTCCTCCCCTCTACTTTGGAGGAGTTGTCATTGACTCTGCAGTTGAGAAGGAACTGAGGAGGGTTGCTCGCGCATGCTGGCTAGTCTTGTGGCAGGCAGGGAGCAGTCACCTACCAAAGTTCTCCGATCAGCAGTGCAGCGACACTGACGCACCTACAATGGAGCACCTGTAGGGGACACATCTTGAAGAACTGTTGTTAAGACTGCGTCTGTCACAGAAGTCATGAATTCCATGACTCTCCGTAACTTCTGCAGTGGCCTCACAGCCCCTGGGCTAGCCACCCTGGCCGATTCTGGGGCAGTCTCGTGCCACTGTTCTCCCCCCCTCCTGTGCCACCCCACCCCCCACCCCCAGCAGCAGTTTGAGTATGGGAGGGGGCTCAGGGCTGGGGCAGGGGGTTGGGATGCGGGGCGGCTTACCTTGAGGTGCTCCCCAGAAGCAGACAGCATGTCCCTGCAGCTCCTAGATGTAGAGGCTGGGGGCTCTGTGCACTGCCACTGCCTGCAGGCACCGCCCCTGCAGCTCCCATTGGCTGCGGTTCCCGGTCAGTGGGAGCTGTGGACCTGGCGCTTGTGGCAAGGACAGTTCACGGAGGCCCCCGCCCCCAGCCTTCCATCCCTTCCTCTTAGGAGCTGCCAGGACATGCCAGCTGCTTCCAGGGAGCTGGGTAGGGAGCATGCCAGCCCCACCGCCTGCCCCCTTCAGCACCAGCAGGGGTCCCAGGCCATGCGGTGCTCCCAGCACCCCTGGAGGCTGTCTCCCAGAGCACCTGTGGCCCCACAGCTCAAGTTTTAGTTACGGGTATATCATAGAATCATAGCATATCAGGGTTGGAAGGGACCTCAGGAGGTCATCTAGTCCAACCCCCTGCTCACAGCAGGACCAATCCCCAATTTTTGCCCCAGATCCCTAAATGGCCCCCTCAAGGATTGAACTCACAACCCTGGGTTTAGCAGACCAATGCTCAAACCACTGAGCTATCCCTCCCCCCATATATAGGACAAGTCATGGACAGGTCACGTGCTATGAATTTTTATTTACTGTCTGTGACCTGTCCATGACTTTTACTAAAAATACTCATGACCAAAATGTAGCGTTAGCCACCATTACTGCATGAGGTGAGTAACTTCTTGTTTTGAGAGTCAGAATCCTGGGTCACTTTACAGTGCAATCTGTTAATTGAGTTTTCTTCTGTTGAAGGCTCTTTTTTTAAAAATGTGTATCCTTTTATTATTTGAATTCAGCTTTCAGGAAAGGGGTTGACAGGAGGAAATTTAAATTCACACCTTAAGGTTTAAAAAAAAAGAAGTTTCCTGCATAGACAAGGCCTATAACTTTGTCCATACAGCTGGTTCAGTTGACACTCATTGTCAGCAACAGGTATTTTTTTGTAGCGTAGCCAAAGCTTTAGAATAAACAGGGCCAGTGATCCGTCCTGGCAAGCTTTGTGATAGAGGTGACATTTTACTGGACAAAGGAAGGCTTTCCTTAAATACCATTCTTTAGATGCAGGGATATCTATTGATTCACAGAGGGTTTTGGTGCAATGGTTTCTGCTGCAAACAGCTAATGATTTGTAATGAAACTAGACCATTTTTTTGACTTTCTCAGAATACTTGGTTTCCTTCAGATTGGATGAGACAGTACTGAGCAAGGAAAGTTTTGTGTGCAGAGCATTTTGATCATTCAAGGACACCACTGGCTTTTGTGAACTCTTGTTTAGATTTGTAAGCCTTACGACTGCACAGATACACAGATGATAGTTTAAAAATGCTTGCGTTCCCTGAGGGTCTTCATATTCTGATAGTCCATAGTTCTTTTCTAAGTAAACTGATTCTCGATGGAGAATGAGAGAACATTTACTGGCTTTCATTGCCTGATGAGAGAGAGTACTCTGCCAATACCATTATGAATAATGATGCTGGAGTAGAAGCGTCATTTTAATTGCTGTAGGACTGGGAGTAAAAAGCAAATTGACAATATTTAGAACTCATTGCTATGGAGGGGCATGTGCTAATTTTATTGGCACATTAAAAAGGTGGAATAGGATCTAGAATAAAGACTTTCACATTGCCATGCTTGACTCAAAGGAGATGAAGGAAGCATTTTAAAATACTGTAGGTCTGAGTTGCATAACCAGGGTTGGACTATGGACTTAAATTTGATTGAAGATCCTTTATGTTGCTTTTTAATATATAAAATTATATCTGGACTGCCATATTACTGTTCCTTTAGGTCTCCTTTTGCAATATTAACGGGGAAAACCAGATTTCCATAAAATCTATTCAGACAGTCGTCTTTGAACCGAGTATAGTTAAGTGTTTTGTTTGCACCCATGTTGTTAACTGCTATCCTTAGTGATCCTGTACCCACCACTGCAAACCTACCATTTTTCTTACAGGGTTATTGCCACAGTCTATTTTACGTGAACAGTAGGCATCGCACCTAGGTCTAGCTTAGGGTAAGATAACTGAAGAAAATTCAGGAAGATTCAGCTGGGCCATGGGTTTTTTCACGTTGGAGATTATGAACAGGTCTGGGATCATGATCATCCTACTTTTTGTATTGTTAAAAGGGGGTGTTTCTCAATATAGATGAGGTTGAGAAGTGTTGGGCTCCCTAGACAGAACAAGTCTGATGCCCTCTCTGTAAACCTGAGCAAAAACAAGCAAGCAAACAGGAAAAAACCCCAAACAAACCAAGTTTTTATCATTGTAGTAATTTTAGTTAATCTTAGTTGGTTTTTTTAAATAGTTAATGCTGCTGGAGTGTAGTTCTCATTCTGCACGAAATATTTTTTGGGGGAGGAGCTTGCTTTTGCTGTAATTTATCTTTTCTCTAAAGGGGCTAGGTTGGGGAGGAAATCTAAGGAAATCTTTCATGTTCTTTTTGCAGATTTGATTGCCCCTAGCTGCAAGGCTTCTTTTTCTTACCCTTTTGTGTGAAGATTGCTCTTGTTGCCTGATTTTTTTTTTCTTCTTAGTGTGCTATAAATCCATTGCTGTGATTTTTAGCCATGCCTAGAAATGTCCTGTGTCCCCCACTGCAGTAGGCTTTATAAGAATGCTCTGATTTTAACAATCCAATAGCAAGTAAAAAAGTCATGCACAAAGTCTCTTTCAATCTGGCTTGAGGGAAACACAAGATTTTAAATCTCCTCCTTTACTGTTTAATTTGGAAGCCAAGACATCACTTTAATGTTTACCCAGATTTTGAAGATGAATATTACATATTTTAAAAAACTCACTCTTGAGAGCTGAGAGAATATATTGCAAAGGATTGCTTGGGTTTTTTCCATATCTTTCTCAGTGTAAATGTGATCCAGGAAATCTGCCCTTGTGTTGCCTACCAGTTTGTGGTAGCAAAAAGAGAAATATTGGAAGGCAATATGTTTATGGTTCAGAGAGAACTATGGAAATGAGCTGTTAGATATATATTAATATTTTCCATTGGGATACTAAAATTCATTGTCCTCAGAATATTGCTTCATTTATAAGCCATATACAGAGTTTGATAAAAGTCAGTAAAATTAACAGTTGTCTGGACTAAAACTTTTTAATATGTATTTTTGCTTACATTTTAGTTTTGTATTAGAGGCATCTTCAAAGAAACCCACTTTGGGAAGTAATTAGGCTAATTGGGAATAGAGCACTCTTATTCCAGAACAAGAGCATCCACACAGAGTTAATCAGGAATAGTTAGTCTACTTTAAATTCACACCCTACCTTAATCCAAATTAACTTCAGTGCAGACAAGCTGTGTGGGGGAACCCTTGTGGTGGTTGGTGGTGGTGGTTCATACCTTACCAGCCACATTCTGACACTAAAATGGAATTATCACTGTGCTCTTATGCTTGGTTAGAATGGCATACAGATAGCATTTTGGTTAGTATAGAAAAAAGCATTTTTGATCCTTTATGGACCTAAATATGAAATATATGGGTACACTAAAACAGATACAAGGTGTAATTGGTGAGTGGACAAAATGAGCATTTTGAATGAAAAAACTATACAGAAAACTACAAAACTGTTTGTAACTGACATTTTCCCCTTGAAGTTTACAATGGAGTTGATCTATCCTACAGTCCGCCCCGCCCCCCCTTTGCATTTAAAATATAATGAATGAACTGTATTTCTTGTTCCTGACCCCTTCCTTCAGCCTCAGCCTCAGAATGCAATTGGACTGTGCTGGCTAAGCCTGACTTGTGTGTCTGCATTCAGGGCCATGACTTTGCACAAAAATTATTTTATAACTTTTGAACTACATGTCATCTTACTTATTGAGCTCTTATCAGATCTCCTTGTATGGTGTTTATGAATTTTTCCTTTTGTGTCCATTAGATGTTGTTTGTATTTTTATTGGGCCTTAAAATTATAAGGGCAATAAAAATGCCACTGACCAAATAAAATAACATTGCTGTTGGAATGAATAGCTGACACAATATATGTCCATTTAAGCATCATTTGTGCTACTGTGGAGGCTTAATATGGTGAGATGTACCTCTTCTTTTGATTCTTATTTCTTTAACAAGGTCACCACACAAAGCCCCTTCTCTCTATACAACTCGTGGACCTGTCCAGTGGTAAACTTTCCCTTATTTCTTTATTCATTGTCTCTGGCTCATCTTCACTAGGAAATTAATGTTATGGTTCCAGTAGAGTTTACTCATAACTGTGTGTCAAACACAGCATTCACTGACTGCAATGTCCTATCCAGCATTCTACCTGTTCACATGGCTCCTCAAGGTCTCTTTCTAATGTTGAGCTGATTTTCTAGGGAAGACCAGCCTGTTTCTCTGTCCCCATCCCCCTTTCTGCATGACCAAGTGAAAAGGATTTTTAAATAGTTTTGGCAGAAGCTGCGTTGGTGGGAGGCAGGGATAGGATACCTTCTTTTTGAAGTCTTCTTGCCACAGGGGCCTTATTGATGTATAATGAAGCATGAGTAAGTACAGACTTGTTGCTACTCAACCTATCATGTCTGAAACCATGTTAGCAACAGGTGTAAATACAGTGGCTGGTGGTATTTCTTTGATCAATATGGATAGGTATCTTTTTCTTCTGAGGAGTATTAAAACCCCCCAAATCTCAGCATCTCCTTTCTCATACCTCTGGTTACTCTTGGCCATTTTTTCCTCTGAATTGTAGTGGCCAGGGTGGATTTGCAACACGAGCAGCAATAGGCGTGTCTATAAATTAATAACCTATTTTTATGTTGGTTTTTTAATGTGACATGGTGATTTTTCTTTCAATATCCCATCATTAGTACTGCATTTAAGTGTTTCAGATAGGGCAGATGGATATGGCACCCTTTTGTGCAGTTGTGCTTTTTTCATCATTCTGGTGTACTCTCTGCCTATGGAGCAATAAAGACATCTGCACTGTCTCATTTGCTACTGTTATCCACCCGCAGCCAATCTCTGATCTTTCCCTCAGGTCTTAAAGTATTGCTTTCATTTTTTTAGGTGTCTATTTGTGAGGATTTCAAATGCTTCAAGTATTGTATTAGAAGGCCTGCATTGTACATGTCCATATGGACTGATCACCAGTGGAGCTGAAGTGGCATTACAACAAAGCAAGGGAGAGTTGAAAAAATAGGGTCAGAATAATTAGTGAGAAAGTTATACACACATGGGCATGTGTACTGACAACATTGACCAATGATTTCTGCTGCGTAAAAAATCTTATCTTGCACTTGTACGTGTAAAGGATGACATTCCCATATTTTAGGAGTGTTAATGTGTTCGGTTATCTTACTTTCTAGGTTGCCTCGCAGCGCATAAGCTCAGTGGATCTCTCATGCTGCAGTCTGGAGCATCTGCCTGCCAACCTCTTCTACAGCCACGACCTCACGCATCTCAATTTAAAACAGAACTTCCTGAGGCTAAACCCCAGCCTGTCAACAACTAGAGGGCTTAGTGAACTACAGAGGTAAATCAAAAAAAAGCCACGTGCTTCTAGCCACATCCTCCATTCTGTTCTTACTCACTGTGTGTAAGTTTAGTGATGCTTGGTTTGCAGGAACTTTCGTCAAGGTATATCTGCAAGAGGGCAAAAATTTATATATATGTGTATGGAAACACGCCATGGAGCGATAGATTCTGGTCTTTTTTATAGATAACTAATTTGGAAAACGTGTGTGCAGGGATTTGAATGTTGTTCTCTGAATTAAGCAAGCTTTTAAAATCCAAAATAGTTTTCCACATTCACTGTTTTTTTCTTACACATCTGAGCCCAATTTAAATCCATTGATCTTTCACGTGTTTGATCATCAGTGTAATTTTATGAATTGTCTATCAGATGGGTTCTGTTCTTGAGCTGTGGAGTATAAACTGTGTAGGACTTCACATTACATTCTTTACATTCTGAAGCACTTAGACGAGAGGAAAGTGATCAGGAACAGTCAGCATGGATTCACCAAGGGAAAGTCATGCCTGTCTAATCTAATTGCCTTCTATGATGAGATAACTGGTTCTGTGGATGAAGGGAAAGCAGTGGACATGTTATTCCTCGACTTTAGCAAAGCTTTTGACACGGTCTCCCACAGTATTCTTGTCAGCAAGTTAAAGTAGTATGGGCTGGATGGATGCACTACAAGGTGGGTAGAAAGTTGGCTAGATTGTTGGGCTCAACGGGTAGTGATCAGTGGCTCCATGTCTAGTTGGTAGCCGGTATCTAGTGGAGTGCCCCAAGGGTCAGTCCTGGGGCCGGTTTTGTTCAATATCTTCATCAGTGATCTGGAGGATGGTGTGGATTGCACCCTCAACAAGTTTGCGGATGACACTAAACTGGAGGAGTGGTAGATACGCTGGAGGATAGGGATAGGATACAGAAGGACCTAGACAAATTGGAGGATTGGGCCAAAAGAAATCTGATGAGGTTCAGCAAGGACAAGTGCAGAGTCCTGCACTTAGGACGGAAGAATCCAATGCACCGCTACAGACTAGGGACTGAATGGCTAGGCAACAGTTCTGCAGAGAAGGACCTAGGGGTGACAGTGGACGAGAAGCTGGATATGAGTCAACAGTGTGCCGTTGTTGCCAAGAAGGCCAATGGCATTTTGGGATGTATAAGTAGGGGCATTGCCAGCAGATCGAGGGACGTGATCGTTCCCCTATATTCGACATTGGTGAGGCCTCATCTGGAGTACTGTGTCCAGTTTTGGGCCCCACACTACAAGAAGGATGTGGAAAAATTGGAGAGTCCAGCGAAGGGCAACAAAAATGATTAGGGGACTGGAACACATGAGTTATGAGGAGAGGCTGAGGGAACTGGGATTGTTTAGTCTTCAGAAGAGAAGAATGAGGGGGGATTTGATAGTTGCTTTTAACTACCTGAAAGGTGGATCCAGAGAGGATGGATCTAGACTATTCTCAGTGATAGCAGATGACAGGACAAGGAGTAATGGTCTCAAGTTGCAGTGGGGGAGGTTTAGGTTGGATATTAGGAAAAACTTTTTCACTAGGAGGGTGGTGAAACACTGGAATGCGTTACCTAGGGAGGTGGTGGAATCCCCTTCCTTAGAAGTTTTTAAAGTGAGGCTTGACAAAGCCCTGGCTGGGATGATTTAGTTGGGATTGGTCCTGCTCTGGGCAGGGGGTTGGACTAGATGGCCTCCAGAGGTCCCTTTCAACTCTGTTATTCTATGATTCGTGTCAGGAAAACAAACTAGTAAATTAAATGTGACATCTGCCCCTTTTCCCTACTACCCACTCCTCTAGCAGCTGTGACCTTAATGATTCTGTCTGGATATGACCACTAATATACGTGACTGTTTTCTGATGGGTATAGAGCAAGAAGGAACAAATTAATAGTAAGCAGTGTCATTGCGTAGTTGGGGCAACTGTGCATTTGATGTTTTCCAAGTATTGTCTGTGTACATCCCCTAGAATTACAGAACAGACTAGCTGTTCATATTCAGACAGATGAATGTTTCTATATAGCAAGTAAAGATGTTTTGCAATTTCAGTGGTGCCTGAATTGCAAAGTGCACTGGGATTATTTGTGAATGGTCCTGTATAAATGTATTGTAATATATTACAGCCAGCACTTCTAATCCTTTTCTTTTTGAAAAATATCCAAAAAATACAAAATGGATTATGCAGGCTGCTGCATTTTTAAATAATCTCCAATTGACTTTTAGAAAAACAAAAAAATTGGCATTATAGGGGATGAACAAACCCAATAAGTCTGATTCCCGAACAAAACAGACAACATTTCCAGGAACAGATGAGCATAGCCAGCAGTAAACTGTAGTGGAATAGTTGATTTTATGCCCTCTAAAACCATATCAGAAATGTTGTACTACTTGATGTTGCCAGTTGGAGATGAACAAATTGGTGAACATAAGAACCAACTTGCACCTTCAACACACAACCATTTTGCTCTCTTATTTTTAATGTTAGAAAAGGTACAGAAGTCCTTTTTTGTGCACGGAGTGGCTTGGTTCCAACTGCTGTTAAGAACATAAGAATGGCCATAGCGGGATGGATCTTAGGTCTAACCCAATCAGTATCCTGTCAATTGACAGTGGCCAATGCCAGGTGCCCCAGAGCAAGTGAACTTAACAGGTAATGATCAAGTGATCTCTCTCCTGCCATCCATCTCCACCCTCTGACAAACAGAGGCTAGGGACACCATTCCTTACCCATCCTGGCTAATAGCCATTAATGGACTTTACCTCCATGAATTTATTCAGTTCTCTTTTAAACCCTGTTATAGTCCTAGCCTTCACAATCTCCTCAGGCAAGGAGTTCCACAGGTTGACTGTGCGCTGAGTGAAGAAGAACTTCCTTTTATGTGTTTTAAACCTGCTGCCCATTAATTTCATTTGGTGGCCCCTAGTTCTTACATTATGGGAACAAGTAAATAACTTTTCCTTATTCACTTTCTCCACACCACTCATGATTTTATATATCTCTATCATATCCCTCCTTAGTCTCCTTTTTTCCTCCAAGCTGAAAAGTCCTGGCCTCTTTAATCTCTCCTCATATGGGACCTGTTCCAAACCCCTAATCATTTTAGTTGCCTTTTTCTGAACCTTTTCTAATGCCAGTATATCTTGAGATGAGGGGACCACATCTGTATGCAGTATTCAAGATGTGGGCATACCATGGATTTATATAAGGGCAATAAGATATTCTCAGTCTTATTCTCTATCCCTTTTTTAATGACTCCTAACATCCCGTTTGCTTTTTTGACTGCTGCTGCACACTGCCTGGACGTCTTCAGAGAACTATCCACGATGACTCCAAGATCTTTCTCCTGATTAGTTGTAGCTAAATTAGCCCCCATCATATTGTGTATATATAGTTGGGGTTATTTTTTCCAGTGTGCATTACTTTACATTTATCCACATTAAATTTCGTTTGCCATTTTGTTGCCCAGTCACTTAGTTTTGTGAGATCTTTTTGAAGTTCTTCAGTCTGCTTTGATCTTAACTATCTTGAGCAGTTTAGTGTAGTCTGCAAACTTTTCCACCTCACCGTTTACCCCTTTCTCCAGATCATTTATGAATAAGTTGAATAGGATTGGTCCTAGGACTGACCCTTGGGGAACACCACTAGTTACCCCTCGCCATTCTGAAAATTTACCATTTATTCCTACCCTTTGTTCCCTGTCTTTTAACCAGTTCTCAATCCATGAAAGGATCTTCCCTCTTATCCCATGACAACTTAATTTATGTAAGAGCCTTTGGTGAGGGACCTTGTCAAAGGCTTTCTGGAAATCTAAGTACACGATGTCCACTGGATCCCCCTTGTCCACGTTTAACCCCCTCAAAGAACTCTATTAGATTAGTAAGACATGATCTCCCTTTACAGAAACCATGTTGACTTTTGCTCAACAATTTATGTTCTTCTATGTGTCTGACAATTTTATTCTTTACTATTGTTCCAACTAATTTCCCAGTACTGACGTTAGACTTACCGGTCTATAATTGCCAGTATCACCTCTATAGCCCTTCTTAAATATTGGTGTTACATTAGCTATCTTCCAGTCATTGGGGACAGTAGCTGATTTAAAGGACCGGTTACAAACCATAGTTAATAGTTCTGCAATTTCACATTTGAGTTCTTTCAGAACTCTTGGTTGAATGCCGTCTGGTCCTGGTGACTTGTTACTGTTAAGTTTCTCAATTAATTACAAAACCTCCTCTAGTAACACTTCAATCTGTGACAATTCCTCAAATTTGTCACCTACAAAAGACAGCTCAGGTTTGGGAATCTCCCTAACATCCTCAGCCGAGAAGACTGAAGCAAAGAATTCATTTAGTTTCTCTGCGATGACTTTATCGTCTTTAAGTGCTCCTTTTGTATCTCAATTGTCCAAGGGCCCCACTGGTTGTTTAGCAGGCTTCTTGCTTCTGATGTACTTAAACATTTTATTACCTTTTGAGTTTTTGGCCAGCTGTTCTTCAAACTCCTTTTTGGCTTTTCTTATTACATTTTTACATTTAATTTGGCAGTGTTTATGCTCCTTACTAGGATTTGACTTCCACTTGTTAAAAGATGCCTTTATCTCTCACTGCTTCGTTTACATAGTTGTTAAGCCACGGTGGCTCTTTTTTAGTTCTTTTACTGTGTGTTTTAATTTGGGGTATACATTTAAGTTGAGCCTCTATTATGGTGTCTTTGAAAAGTGTCCATGCAGCTTGCAGAGATTTCACTCTAGTCACTGTACCTTTTTATTTCTGTTTAACTAATCTTCTCATTTTTGCATAGTTCCCCTTTCTGAAATTAAATGCCACAGTGTTGGGCTATTACGGTTTCTTCCCACCACAGGAATGTTAAATGTTATGTTATGGTCACTATTTCCAAGCAGTCCTGTTACAGTTAGTTCTTGGACCAGATCCTGCGGTCCACTTGGGACTAGATCGAGAGTTGCCTCTCCCCTTGTGGGTTCCTGTACCAGCTGCTCCAAGAAGCAGTCATTTAAAGTATCAAGAAATTTTGTCTCTGCATTTCGTCCTGAGGTGACATGTACCCAGTCAGTATGGGGATAATTGAAATCCCCCACTATTATTGAGTTTATTTTGATAGCCTCTCTAATCTCCCTTAGCATTTCATCATCACTATCACTGTCCTGGTCAGGTGGTAGATAATAGATCCCCACTGTTATATTCTTATTAGAGCATGGAATTGCTATCCATAGAGATTCTATGGAACATGGATTCATTTAAGATTTTTATTTCATCTGATTCTACATTTTCTTTCACATATAGTGCCACCCCCCACCCCAACCCCCCGCACGACCTGTTCTGTCCTTTCAGTGTATTTTGTACCCCGGAATGATTGTGTCCCATTGATTGTCCTCACTCCACCAGATTTCTGTGATGCCTATTATATCAATATCCTCCTTTAACACAAGGCACTCTAGTTCACCCATCTTATTATTTAAACTTCTAGCATTTGTGTACAAGCACTTTAAAAACTTGTCACTATTTGTCTGCCCTTTTCTGATGTCAGATTCTTTGTGAATGTTTCTTATCTGATCTGGCGCATACTTTATCCTCTTCCATCCTCTCCTCCTGACTAAAACCTAGAGAATCTCTATCAATAGACTCTCCTCTAAGAGAAGTCTCTTTCCAATCCACGTGCACCTCTTTAGCAATCGGCTTTCCCCCATCTCTTAGTTTAAAAACTACTCTGCAGCCTTTTTAATGTTAAGGGGAAAATGTTAAATTAACATTTAATGTTAATGTTGAAAAGGGAAGTGTTCAAACAACATGGCAGGCTACTCTCATTGTCTGCCATGTTTGTGGTCTGCAGGGTGATGCAATAGTAGGAACTGCTATAGTGCCTCAGTGAAAGACAGCAACAACAGGAGCCAAAATTTTGGATAATACTGTTTTAACCAGTAGTGGATGTACATTCAACAGCTTCTGAAAGAAATCTGTTTGGAACTGGCTGCTTGAAGATTAAAGTACTATAAAGTTATTGTAGTTTGTTTTTGTTTCTGTTTTCAAGATCATGTAACTTGCAGGGCTGAACAATACATAGTCAAAACTCTGGTTCAGTATGTCATATAGATAAAAAAGCCTGTCATGGTGATGAATTGTTAGGGTTGTAAAGGCTTGCAAACACTAGAAATGCTTTTCTTGTTGGCCTGCCTTCCTCAGCATCTTCTTCACATTAAAATAAGATGCCAGGTCTGACTGTTCCAGTGAGGGGATAGGACAGAGTAGATAAATAATAATCCTGAGATTCAGTTCTGCTCTCAAATATAGATGTTTATTGCTGCATGCTGTAGGAAGACGTTTTATAGTAACTGTGCATTTGATGTTTTCCAAGTATTGTAAAAGGAAGAATCAAGATGAGTTAATGTAAGTTTGGCAGCTTCATGCATCTCTTTTGGGAGGGGGAGGAGTGGTAAAGGACATATTTGCTTGGGGCATGAGATAAGTAAACATTACTTTGTGAGACTGTTCATGTATACTTGTTTTATTGCTCATTTAAACTTGTTAAATCCACTTCGTAGTGTGTTTCTGATAGTCCAAAATTGTAAACAGAACTTTGAGTACTGGGTAGTTTTGTACCAACACCTATATTTTTCCATTTTTGTGCATGCCAGAAAATAGGGAACAAATATTTGAATCTAACCTTCAAAGGTAGGTGGTGTGAAAATTCAAGTACAGTAAAAGATAAATGGCCTATTGAGTGAGTTGGGTTTACTTGCTCCAATTCACAGTGGCTTCTTTAAAGCTTATAACATGGTGCCTTTCAGGAAAAGTTCCCCCCCACCGCCCACCCCCGGTTGTTGCAGTAACGGAAGCTAATGAAAAGGAGTACTTGTGGCACCTTACAGACTAAGAAATGTATTTGAGCATAAGCTTTCGTGAGCTACAGCTCACTTCATCGGATGCATTCAGTGGAAATACAGTGGGGAGATTTATATACACAGAGAACATGAAACAATGGGTGTTACCATACACACTGTAAGGAGAATGATCACTTAAGATGAGCTATTACCAGCAGGAGAGCTTGGGGGGGTGGGGGGGGTGCGATGAGAAACTTTTGTAGTGATAATCAAGGTGGGCCATTTCCAGCAGTTGACAAGAACATCTGAGGAACAGTGCGGGGGTGGAGGGAGGGGGGAATAAACATGGGGAAAGTTTTACTTTGTGTAATGACCTATCCACTCCCAGTCTCTATTCAAGCCTAAGTTAATTGTATCCAGTTTGCAAATTAATTCCAATTCAGCAGTCTCTTGTTGGAGTCTGTTTTTGAAGTTTTTTTGTTGAAGAATTGCTACTTTTAGGTCTGTAATCGAGTGACCAGAGAGATTGAAGTGTTCTCCAACTGGTTTTTGAATGTTATAATTCTTGACTTCTGATGTGTGTCCATTTATTCTTTTACGTAGAGACTGTTCAGTTTGACCAGTGTGCATGGCAGAGGGGCATTGCTGGCACATGATGGCATATATCACATTGGTAGATGTGCAGGTGAACGAGCCTCTGATAGTGTGGCTGATGTGATTAGGCCCTATGATGGTGTTCCCTGAATATATATGTGGACACAGTTGGCAACAGGCTTTGTTGCAAGGATAGGTTCCGGTGTTAGTGGTTCTGTTGTGTGGTGTGTGGTTGCTGGTGAGTATTTGCTTCAGGTTGGGGGGCTGTCTGTAAGCAAGGACTGGCCTGTCTCCCAAGATCTGAGAGAGTGATGGGTCGTCCTTCAGGATAGGTTGTAGATCCTTGATGATGTGCTGGACAGGTTTTAGTTGGGGGCTGAAGGTGATGGCTAGTGGCGTTCTGTTACTTTCTTTGTTTGGCCTGTCCTGTAGTAGGTAACTTCTGGGTACTCTTCTGGCTCTGTCAATCTGTTTCTTCACTTCAGCAGGTGGTATTGTAGTTGTAAGAACGCAGTTGTTCAACAAAAAAACTGTTCCTCAGATGTTCTTGTCAACTGCTGGAAATGGCCCACCTTGATTATCACTACAAAAGGTTCTCTCCTCCTCCTCCCCCTGCCCCCCCTCCCCCCGCTGGTAATAGCTCACCTTAAGTGATCACTGTCTTGTTACAGTGTGCATGGTAACACCCATTGTTACATGTTCTCTATGTATATAAATCTCCCCACTGTATGTTCCACTGAATGCATCCGATGAAGTGAGCTGTAGCTCATGAAAGCTTATGCTCAAATAAATTTGTTAGTCTCTAAGGTGCCACAAGTACTCCTTTTCTTTTTACTAAGAACATTGTTTGTAAATAATGATGGGAAATCATTTAGTCAAATGTTTGTCATTAAACAGTGTTTTAGTGAAAGCATGCAACTGAAATTAGAGTAAATAGTATTGGCAAACACCATTTCGTCAGCATGTTCTAGCAATTCTTCTTATGCTAAGGAACTAGCTTTTTCCCCCACCCCTTACATTGTAATGAAGGTTTAATAATTAACAGTGACACTATAGATTTTCTTTTACAAATACATACATGCAGTCATTACCGGTTTCCTAGGGGCCTTACTCAGAAATCTAATCTCCTCTCAAGCATCCCTTACTTGAAATTGCTTTAGGCAGGTGACACAGCTTTCAATCTTCCAGCTTTCACAAGGTATGACAAAGCAAAGGATTTATACATTATGGATGCTAGCAGTGAAAGCGTTTGAAAGAAGCACAGGAATTCAAAAATCAAATACCCCAAAGGGCAGGAAAATAGTGTCATGCTTTCCAGAGAAAATAAAATCCTGCAAATGGTATATTCTGGGTTTACAAATGTACACAAGAGGAAGGAGGGGGAAGGGGATAAGGCATTTAATAGCTCAGTCACAGGAAAATAATCTCTGTATAAGGGCCCAATCCAAAATCCACTGAAGTCTGTGGAAAGAGATTGTTTTGACTTCAGTGGGCTTTGGATCAAGGCTTAAATGCTGAAGCATTTTATTTTCATAGCTGCAGATGCTGAGAAGGAACTTATTTTTACAAACGTAATTCACTGCATTACTGGTGGGTGGGGAAAATCTTTTTAAATAAAATCTTATTTTACAAATAGCCGCAGATCATTAAAACTGAAAGTTTTTTTTTTTAAATTGAACTTTTAAATTACACAAACAGCAAAAAGAAAAGGAGTACTTGTGGCACCTTAGAGACTAACCAATTTATTTGAGCATAAGCTTTCATGAGCTACAGCTCACTTCATCAGATGCATAAAAACAGCAATCACTTTCTAGTCCGTTTTGCCTTTGTTTTGTGTTTTGCAAAATACTACAATGTTTGAGTTGCAAACACTGTAAAGGATTGTTTTAAAAGTTACCATTCGGAAATTAAGAAATAACATAACAGCACTTGTTAATTTTTAGGTTTTTAAAACAGAATTTTGTGGCCACATTTGAAATTACTATAATGCAGGTAAGCAGAGTAGAAGATGGTATGTGAAGGGGATATTCTGTTTCTTATGTAATCTTTATTTCTTTTTACTTTGTTCAGTATTTTCCACTCTAATCTCCCCTTCTGTTTTCTCCAGTATTTTCCGAGTTTTTAGCTGCATCTTCACCTTTTCTCTAGTTTACCAGCCTTTAGTAGTGGTCTTTACAATAATAGTCCTTGGCTTTCTCCCTCAGAGTTCTCTGGGACTTACCACCATGTAACTTCAAAGACCCTATCCTGCCATGATGATTCTTGTGAAAGAACTAGGGCTGTCTGTGAATCACAGTTAACTCATGTGATTAACTCAAAAAAAATCATGGTTAATCGCACTGTTAAACAATAGTATACCAATTGAAATCTATTAAATATTTTGGATATTTTTCTACATTTTCAAGTATATGAATTTCAATTACAACACAGAATACAAAGTGTACGGTCCTCACTTTATTTTATTTTTATTACAAATATTTGCACTGTAAAAATAAACAAAAGAAACAGTATTTTTCAGTTCACCTCATACAAGTACTGTAGTATGATCTCTTTAAATACATTTAAATTTAAATAAACAGTATTCTATTGTTTAACAGTGCGATTAATTGTGATTTATTGCAATTAATTATTTTAATCACTTGACAGCCCTAGAAAAAATCCTAGATGTGCTGCTTCATATAGAACAGGGATGATCATCTATAGCTGCCAAATTTGGAAAAACTGTCCCTGGAAACACTTTTCAAATAAGGTGGGCAGAGCACGAAATCTCCAGAGACTCTGTGCATTCTGGTTTAAAAAGGCATTATTTATATACAAATGCCTTAGTTAATAAGGCTTGAAAACATGTTTCCAGACCTTTCTTAAAGGCTTGTTTATTTGCCAAGCTGACAATCTACTAAATCCTGTATTCTCTGCCCCACAAGATTACAGTGGTGAGCATGGTAAGAAATGCCAAAATAATAAAACACTGTATTGTAACATTGCATCATTGTGACAGATCGCATAATCATACTGTGCTACAAGAACGTGAGCTATAAAACGCATTATTACAAAAATACATAAAACCAGTGATATGTGAACCCCTTAAAGGTCAGAGTCTTCCTAAGCAGAATAAAATGTAGTTGATACCCTATTTGCCAGCACTCCTTAATTGTGAGGTCCGTAAAGCTCTGATCATGTGAGCAGCTGCAGGTGGCTCAGGAATCTGAGCTCAGTTATCTGTTCCACCTCTGGCCATGAGAGACCTCTTCCATCTGCTGAGAGGGCAGCTGCCTGCAGTTCTCGTTTACCCCTCAGTGTCCTGCATGGAAGTATCAGGGAGCCACCTCCACCCCTCAAAATGAGGCAATAGGTGCCTTAGATGGGCCTTCTTCCACTTGCAGTGCAGTAACTGTGGACAGGGGTCATATTGTTTGGGTAATGGTGCAGGAAAGTAGGGGGAGGCGGCAACAGCGTAACCTTCTATTGGCAGAGAAGTTGGCCGTATTTGTTGGAAACTGGGGTGAGGCTGATTCCACGGGGTTGAAGGACTTGAGAGAGGGGAATTAACCTGCTGGATTGTTGGGGTAACCGACCCGGTTCTGGTGCAAACTGCTTAAGTTGAAGTAGTACTGGAGGGCAGAGGCTACTTCGTGCCATGTGAGGTGAGGAAGAGAATTTGGAACAAGTGATGTCTGCTGGGGTTAGGGGCAGCTGGAGAGGGTGGGTGAAAGTCTGTGGAAAGATGCTGGAGAGAGTGCTTGTAGGAGAGGAGAGTGGGGTTGCCAGGGAGTGGTGACTGAGGAAAAGTATGTCATGCCAAGAGTTGTCAGGAGGAGAGGGGACAAAGATGGGAATGCTGTGTCCCAAATTTTTATGTACAAGTTTTGTGTTCGTTTCTATTCGAATTTTCATCCTGAAAATGTGCACACATGGGTGTCAGGAGGGTTTTCCACAGACAGTTACAAAATCAGGAGTCAGACCCAAACCGTGCAATTCACTCGGTTAAGATCTCATGATTTTTAACAATCACATGTGTTTCTGGGTCTTTCATGACTTTGACGACATACTTGTTTCTTCTTCGAGTGCTTGCACATGTCCATTCCACTGTAGGTATTCTGAGCACAGTCACTGGAAAATTTCCCCTCAGTGGTACTCTTTGGGGCTGCTCAGATGCCCTCTTTTGCCGGGTGCACATAATGCCAGTATAAACGGCCCAGGTGACCCCAAGCCCTTTCAGTTCCTTTTTACTGCCTGTGATGGTCACTGGCCCTGCTCTCCTTGCTACGGCAAGCTTTTCTCGGTTGTAAATAGTTTTTTAATATTAGTATGTTAGCATAGTTGGTTTTCTTCATTAGTTAGCGGAGTTTTGTCCATTCCCGGCGCTGAGGCATGCCTCAGAAACCGGGCTTCTAGCCCTGTGTCTCCTGCAACAAAGCTGTGCCTCTGAGCAACCCGCACTCTAGTTGCCTAAAGTGCTTGGGTGAGGCTCACATCAGGGATCGCTATTAGATCTGCCTTGAATTAAACCTCATACGAAGGAGGACTGGGAGTCCAGGTTAAAGCTCCTACTAAGGGAGCAGCACTGAGATCTTCCTCTGAGCTAAGCTGGTTGGACTTGGCACCGAGCACCTCAGCGTCCGAGAGGAGTGCTCATCCCACCATATGGGAGTCCTGGCACCATTCAGCATCCCAGTTGTTGAAGAAGCAGCACAGAAAGAAGCTGGCTGAAAGGGGACTTTCCCCCACACCGAAGACAGCCAGGCATGGGGAGCAGAGTGGAGTGTGACCTCGGTCAGGCTGCTTGTCTGCCTCGGCATCGCAGTCGGCACTGTTGACTCCAGACTTGACTCAGGCACTGAGTCTGGTACCAGACAAACTGACTGCACTGGAGGGACAGCACGACACCAGCGCCATTGCCTATCAATGAGGCTATTATGGACCCAGTGAAAGCCCTGTGGCAACCCCCCTGCTTTCCTTCCCCCCACCTTAAAAAGAGTTGAGAGGAAATACTTTGTCCCTGCCCGTGGCTATGAGTTCCTATACACATACGTCTCCCTGTTCCTCCTCTCTGCCTAACACCCCCCCCCCCCCAATCCCTGGTGGTGTCCATGGCCAACAAGAGGGAAAGGCAGGGTCTGCAGGCAACTCCTAAGGCTAAAATCTCCAAGAAATTGTACCTTTTCAGTAGAAAGGTGTACTCTACTGGGTTGCAGCTTGGGATCACTAAACAGAAGTCACTGCTGAACAGATACGACGTCAATGTGTGGGACTCCATGTTGAAGTTCAAGGACTTGCTTCCCCAAGAGGTCAGGCAGAAGTTCTTGCTGGTGGACAAGGGGAAGTTGATAGTCAGGGCTTCCTTGCAAGTTGCCCTGCATGTGGTGGATTCAGCAGCTACATTCACAGCCTCCATAGTGGCCATGCAAAGGAGTTCATGGTTACAGTCCTCAGGTCTCCAGCATGAGGTCCAGCAAAAACCCTTCAGGACCTTCCCTTCAAGGGAGCTTCACTTTTTTCTGAGCGGACTGATGTGAAGCTCCATGATTGTATACCCTAGGGACTGTGGAAACAGAGCAGAGATTTTAGCTGCAGATTGCCATGCTCTTCTGCCTTGGCGTCATTGTGCCCCTTCCAGACACCCAGGGGGTGCTAAGCAGAACTTTTGATGAGACGCTCAAGGACATTGTACCAGCTTCTATATTCCCGGATCCTGTTTCCCCTTTATTAGAAGACCACCTGTACCACTTCACCAGGGTGTGATCTCGTATCTCCACGGACAGTTGGGTGGAAGTGGAATATACCCTTCAATTTGTTTCTCTCTCTCTCTCCTACCCTCCCATTCTTCCTCCTGGATTCTTGTGGAATTTAATGAATCTGCATTACTAAACAGGGCTTTGCTGCTGGAAATGCCTGCTTTGGCATGGGAGGACTTTTAAAGTGTATTGAAATAAATAATAGAGATTATGTATTGGTCTACTTCTGACTATTCCTTTTTTGATGCAGCTTTAAAGCTGCTATGTGAGTTTTTTTGGTAAGCTTTTGTCTTTCATCCATTTTTCTCCCATCCCAACCTCCAAAATGATAAGATGAGATTTTGTACGTTGTGCTAGCTTCTAACTTCAAGGACATTTTTATTGCCATTTTAGTACAGCTTTTGGAGAAGACTAGCTTGTAATGGAAATGGTGACTGACCTTCAACTAAGTGGTGTTTGCATGTGTCACTACAGTAAAACTACTTTATTTATAATTCTGTTGTCAATGACATTTTAGAGAGATTGAGATGAAGTGGAAATAGAGGTGGCAAATGTGTTAATTCAGTTTCAGGATAGGAGCTTATTACAGTGAACTACATTTCCCTTTTGAGTTGATTAAGATTAACATACTCTTTTTTAACTGCTCGAAGATGGGAGCGAATGATCAAGTCAGTACATAAGTATAGCATGAGGCTTAGTTTAAAAGGTAATTAGCAACTAATTAAGAGAGAGAGCATGCTAGGCATTCCAGGGATTCTGGAGTATGTATGGAACCCTTCTTTGACCTGCCTTTCTAGCTCTTTGAAATCTAATACAAGTTAGTTTACCATTTCAGATTATCTGTCACTCTCTTCCTTTCTGAATGGTTAATTGAAGAGGAATCTGTCCCCTTTTTTTAAATACAGTTTATAGTTTTTTGTTAATCTGCTAGTGACCTCACATCACATCTGCTGGTTGTCCTTGTCTGTGTCCTCATGATATGACTATTCAGGAATCGAAGTTGTACAAAAGTGATGCACTGACTATTTGTGATCAATAAAAGATCCCAGGGTACTTTTTGCAAGAGCAGAGATGTCATTCTAGACTTTCCGGCTCATTTCCAGGGTGGGTATTTATATTCTGCCCAACTGAAATTCCCCCTGTACTTTCAAGTGAAAAACATTTTTCACTTTTCCTGTATTCAAGAGCAAGTTCTAAATTTATTTGGACTTATTTTTATTTTTGCTTGTCTCTTTGATGAAGTATTTTTCTCTTTTAGTACCTAATAAATACCTAGTAAAATTAATTTGGATGCTCATCCCTATTTTGTCTTCTGCTGTTAAGCTTGTTTTAAATGTAATATCTGGACCAGTACATTTAAATAGCAGAGGCATATTGCCTTCAGTAATTGTCGTAGCAGTATATTGAAAAATTTACAGCTGAATTTCCTGAGCATAAAATATTATGCTACTTGCTGTTAGATAGGAATAAGTTGGAGATTAAAATCTTCACTAGTTTATTTGCATTTAATATTCCCTTTTATCTTGTAATCACATATGGTTAGTATGAAAACACATTGATTGGTGTTCTCAACCACTAACTTAATTGGACAGCCTTTCTAATTTACATATACTTGGCAGGCTAGGATTCAGGTCAAATCTAGTTTAAATCATACGGTAAACTTTTTTCTTGATCATGTTTTTTTTGAAAAGCATACTGCATTCTGGAATAGAGGAGTGGAGTTTTTGCTCTCCATCTTATTGAAATTCTGCATATGATCGTTATATATGCTTAATTGAATACAGTTTTTATTTTGGTTACAGTAGTAGCTGGATTATTTGCTTGTTAACAACAGAAACTGGGTGTCAAGAAAATTTACTATAGCAAGGAAGAGTTGGAGATTGTTGAAAGAGCGTCTTGCACGGGGAGCTTTGTGTGTAATCATAGTAATTTGAAAAGCTTTCCTATTATTTTTGGCACTCTTGTTATTTAAGAAGAGATTCCTGAAAGAGAAGGGTCTCTCTCCAAGCAGTCTGCTTGCAGTTTAAAACACACTGGTTTTGTAATTGTCAGGTTGGCAATACCCGTCTGCAAAGGGGCACTCACCTTG
This sequence comes from Natator depressus, assembly GCF_965152275.1. Taxonomy (NCBI): domain Eukaryota; kingdom Metazoa; phylum Chordata; order Testudines; family Cheloniidae; genus Natator; species Natator depressus. The sequence continues at coordinate 119,151,002 of NC_134235.1, read as the reverse complement.
AGTGTCTCCAATCATCTGGGTAAGGAACTGCAGTCCTTTTTGCCCTGGTGCCTCCTGCAGGTTACTGACCGACCGTGATGGATCTTTAATGGCTTGGCGCTCTGGCTGAGTCTCAAAGTCCAAATCAACCCCTTCCAGCATATTAAAGAGTCCAGCAAATAAGCAGTCTGTTTCCCTGGGCTAGGGTTTTCAGCCCCGGCTCTAGGCTCTTTACATTCAGTCCCTTTTTTCGTGCTCCCTGATGAGGCATGTCCCCTTGTTGGAGTTTACACCACTTTACCTGTGGCGGGTTGGGGAACCTGGACTGCCCACTACTTCAGATTCCAACCCCGGCACCCCTATACACGGCAGCTACGTCCTGCTTGCGTGAATCCGTTGCTGCTATTTCCCTGGGCCTTGTCCTACCTTTTTATTTCCAGCCCATTTCAGGGCCAGGTTTTTTTCTCTCTCCAGGCCAGAAAGGAGCACCTTTCATTATTCCTCTGGTCCCAGCCAGGAACTGACCTGCTAAGGCTAGGCAGCTCCTTTTATCTGGGCCAGCAGGGCTATGATTAGCTGTTGCTAGCTCCTCTAGCTCCTTTGTTCTGAAGATAGACTTCCAGTGTGGAGATAAGTATAGATTTTTACTTTCATCCCTTAGGATTTCCTTTTCTTTGCAGGTGAGAATAGTCTTTCCCCAAGTAAGTAGTTTGCAATAGGCTATTGCAGAAATTGAGAATTGTTAAATCCTGCTTCTGTGTAAAGCACCATATAACCTCAGGTTGTTTCCATTAACAAAATATTTATCTTTTAATGGTCTGGCTGATTTTTGTAATAGAATAAAAGCTGCTTTTGACTTGGATGTAGTCCTAGTTTGATTTAACATCTGTGGCTATTTGTATGTTTTGAATAGTGAGCCACTAAAGTTTGAAGTTGCTCTTTGTGCAATGAGCTACATTTCCTTTGTGTAGTCTTCAGTGAAAGATATACTTATTAACTTTTGTCTGCATATAGAGACTTGGAAGTTCATCTTCACGAACCCAAGCGCCCTTTACTGTGTTGGATTGAGAAAAAAATGGCAGGGTCCCTGTAGTGTTAGTAAAAATGCAGTAAAACTACCAAGGACTGGGGCTTAACTTTAGTTTGTTTTGTTTGTTTGCATGGGGATTTGAAAACATTTTTAGGAGGTAGGGTTATATTTGAGTTTTAGTTACTCATCCAATTAACTATGATTGTTAATTGGTTTGGTAGCCAAAACAAACTCAAATACAATCCTTACCCTAAAATTAACCAGTTATCTCTGTCTGTTCCTTGTTTTGGGATTATTTTCCCTGTTTGCTTTTGTGTGTTGTCATCCCCGTTCTCAGATGCATTGGAGCCAGTATAATAACTTTGCCTTCAAAATGGAGGGGAGATCTGAAGCACTCCCCTTCTTCTCTGGCATCTGGAGTGAAATCCTGGGTGTATTAACCCAGTGGGAATGTTTTCATTGACTTCAGCAGGGCCATGATAACCCTATGTGTCTGGATTTTTGCTGAAAGATTGAATGGATCCACTTCCACTTAGCACAATCTTTGAGCCATCTAGCTGCAGGGAAGGGTTTTCCTATCTGGAGAGAGCTAGAGTAGCAGGGGCCTTCATAAAGCTTTGATCCTGACAATTGCATGGCTACTTTAAAGTCTTAATGACTATACCTTAAAGGGAAAAGAGATGCTATCTGTCTTGTATTTCTGACTCTAGGGTAACTAATCCTTTGGGGAGGCATTAACACTATGGTCTAGGAGGGTCTGAGACGACAGCTAAAAGAGACAGTAACTTGGATTATTAGTAGTAAGAGAGAAATTTAACAAGCATGTAAGCTATTTGGCAAATTCTTGTAATGAGATTGCCAGCCAATGTAGCAGACCTTTGGCGTAGAGGTAGGTTCAGTTCCAATACTTAATTGCCACATCCTGCTTGACTGCTAGCTGGTGCTCTCAATGTTCTGCTGGAGTTGAGGGAGGAGAACTTTTTTTTCTGTCTGAAATGATGTTCCATTGTAACCATAAAATAGATGCATCAAATACCAAAAATCAATGGGAATATTGTTTTCTTTCAGGTTTGGTCCCTTATTACACTAGGTATCATGGTTGGATATAGTAAAAATCACCTTTTGTATAAACACTTTTTGATAAGAATCAGACAAACTGGGTATGTCAGGCCAACTGCTATGGCTTTGCTTGACTAAGAGCACATAGCCAGCTTTACTGTAACACTTATTTCAAACATATTGGAACACGAATTCTATGTAGTATAATCAATATTCCTTTTTTGTACACTTCAGTGGATCAGAATCCTAAAGTTAGAAACTGTGATAAACGTGCACATATTACTGTGAAAGAGAACTTGGCTTGTTGAGTCGTGTCCCCTCCCAGCCCCCCCCTCCCCCCCCCGCTTTCGTATATGTCAAACTAGAGTCTCTCCTAAATTGACAGTTTCAAGAACAAATAATGTGGACGTTATTTGGCTCAATTAGAACAATTAGTGTTCAGTCATCTTGCATGTTCAAAGACCAGAGTTGACATGTCCGTATTTTGCTCTAGTTTAAAGTTAGGACTCTTTTTGGTCAGGGAAATTATAGAAGGCTCAGAATCAAGTTTTCTGATCTTAATATGTTCAGGAGAGGAAGGAAGCACAATTCTACAAGTGGCTTTTTTTTTTTTTTTTTTTTTTTTTTTTTTTTTTTTTGGAAGAATGGCAAAAGTCTAGAGACAGGAGGGAGAAAATGACACATCTTGAATTATGGAATCAGCATGTCATCAAGTAGTTAACAAATGATGTATATTGTGGAGTTTTCTCCCTACCAAGGAATGCTGCAAAGGCATCAGTGTTGCTTGTCACCACTTTTCTAGTTAATACTGTCAGCACAATGTAATAATTTAGGAGAAATGGAAACAGTGGATATTTAATTCTTTAAGCCCACTTAAATTAAAGCCTGATTCCTTGTGCAAACTAGTCCGCAGAGAATTGTAGTCAGTTACATACCTTCATGGTATCCTACTTGTATCAGTGACAATGTATGTTAATGGTATAACTCTAAATATAAAAAACAATGGAAGCAAAGTCAGTATTTCAGATCAGTTCATTTTTGGCAATGCTCCATAATAACACAAACACCCTAGACCATTAGGGATTCATGCTGTTAATAATGAATGTGAAGCAGGTGACTAAGATGTGAGCTTGACTTACTATCTTTATTCTCTGAGCAACTGCCCACCAGCCTTCATTACTAATATATCTGCTGAATAATTTACACTGCTGTATGAAGAACGTGGCTTCAGCATCTTGGAACTGAGAGAACACACAGAGAAGGAAATAAACAGCACCTCTCCCCTCTGCTCATCTTAAGTTACCCTTTAATGGGGGGGGATAATTCAAAGTATACAGTCCTTCCTTCCAACTTTTCTTTAAGTGTAATTTAGCAATCATTATTTTCTTCCGTGTGATGTTCGAAACATACTCAAGAAGCAGTTTAAGTATCTACCTGTTGATAATTTCATGTTGTTCAAAGAGCACTAGTTTTGTGTGTTTTGAATCTCCTCTTGTAAGTCTTCAAGCTGGCAATACTCTGAGGCCATAGCCAGTTAATAATCAGCACATAAGGCTAATTTTCTTACGGCTGATTAAAAAAATATAATGTTTATGTTTTAGAGTTTCTCCATGGTTGTAGATGTATTGACTGTCACTTTCTCTCTTCTGCCCTCCATCTCCCCTCTTATTGCAAATTGAAGTTACGTTGAAATATTATTTCTATACAAGTCTGGGTCCATTATACATCCCACTCATGTTAGTGTTTGCGGCAATCTAGCCTGAGGGGGAAGTAATGAAGTTTTATCACTGAATCACTGAGATGTAATCCCTTAACTGATTATTTTCTTCCTTACATCGTGATAACACTTTCCTGTTGATCAGCTAGAGGTGTGAAATGAAGCTGACAAGTGGAAAGCTTACCCTGGTGAATGAAGGACCTCAACCATCTATTTCTCACTGGGTGACTAGGCAAAAAAAGGCCAAATGAAATTCAGTGTTGATAAGTACAAAGTAATTCGGGTTAAAAAACGTAATCCCAACTGTACATACAAAATGATGAGGTCTAAATTAGCTGTTACCACTCAAAAGAGATCTTGAAGGAGTCAAGGATAGTTCTCTGGAAACATCGCTTAGTGTGCAGCGGCAGTCCAAACTAACAATGTTAGGAACCATTAGGACAGGGGTAGATAATGAGAGAAAAAATATCATGACACTGTATAAATCTATGGTATGCCCACACCTTAAATACTGCATGCAATGCTAGTTACCCCATTTCAAAAACTGGAAAAAAGTATTAAGAAGAACAAAAACCATTAGCACTATTGAAAGCTTCCATATGAGGAGAAAGTAAAAGGACTAGGACTGTTAATCATAGAAAAGAGGCAATTGATAGAGGTCTATAAAATCATGAATGGGGTAGAGAAAGTAAATAAGGTGGTGTTATTTACTCTTTCCCATAGCACAAGTACCAGTGTCACCTATGAAAATTAATAGGCACAGGTTTAAAATAAATATAAGAAAGTACTTCTTCACACAAACTACAATCAATCTGTGGAACTCATTGTCAGTGGATGTTGTGAAGACCAGAAGTATAACTGGATTCAACAAAGAATTAGCCAAGTTCCTGGAGGATAGGTCCATCAATGGCTATTAGCCAGATGGTCGGGAACACAACCTCATGCTCTGGGTATCCCTTAGTCTGCCTGAAGCTGGGACTGGATGATGGGGATGGATCATTTGATAATTGCCCTGTTCTGTTCATTCCCTCTGAAGCATCTGGAACTGGCCACTGTCAGAAGACAGGATATAGTGCCAGACGTACCTCTGGTCTGAATCAGTATTACCATTGTCGTTGAAGCCTTTGTAAATGTTACACATCTTCACTGTCTCAGCTTCCAGTGACATAGCCCCTCCTCTTTGATAAATCTACAGCAGGGGTGGGCAAACTTTTTGGCCCTAGGGCCACATTGGGTACAGAAATTGTATGGAGGGCCAGGTAGGGAAGGCTGGTGGAGGCTATGTCTCCCCAAACAGCAAGGCGTGGCTTGGCCCCCGCCCCCTATCCAGCCCCCCGGAACCCCCACCCCTGACTGTCCCCTGGGACTCCCGCATCCTATCCAAACACCCCTGCTTTCTGCCCCCGGGACGCCCGTTCCCTAGCCAATCTCCCCTGCTCTCCACCCCCTGACTGCTCCCCTGGGATCCCCCGCCCCCGTCCAACCTTCCCAGTTCTCCCCTGTGGAGTGGGGGAAAGTGGGGCTCAGTCCTTTCCCTGTGCATTTCCCCTGCTCATTTGGGTGCTCTCCCTGACAGTCGGGCAGGGCTTGCTCCCTGTCTGGGCTTGACTGCTGGGGACAGGGGACAAGTATGCTGGGGTGGAGGGGGGGCCCTGGCTTGCTCTGCCCCTGTCCCCGGCAGCAGAGCCCAGGTCCCTTGACTGCCCCCCTGCACATCCCCCTGACCGTGCTGCCCTGGAGCACCAGGTCTGGCAGCGTTATAGCTGTGCCGCCCAGCCGGAGCTGCAGCCAGGTTGCCCAGGTGCAAGGGAAGGAGGGGAGCCTCCGCCCCACTCACAGCACTGCTGGGGCGTTGGGCTGGCTCCTCCGCAAGCCTGTCCTGACCCCACTCCATGGTCGGAGCTTAAGGGCCAGAGGGAAGGGTCTTGCGGGCCAGAAGTGGCCTGCGGGCTGTAGTTTTCCCCCCTCTGATCTAAAGTCTAACTATAGTCTGAAGGCATTGTTTATATCTTGATGGGGGAAAGTTTTTGTCAGTGGCTGCATATTCTGTGTTAGTCAACATGCAAGCTGGCTAATTGGATTGTTCCCTATCTTTTTTTAATCTTTTTGTAGTTTTTATTTTGTAACACTTTTTTGATTGCTTTGATTGTCCTAATGTTCTAATTGGAGAACAAATTATTTTAGGATATTAATGTGTCTGGGCAGTCCCCGGGCTGTAGACTTTTAATGGCATGCTTTTAGAGCTCTTTTTTGTCTATACCGTTAGCGTCAGTAGGTGTGGTACCATTTTCACTGACTTTATATAAGAACACAAAGGAACTGAGATTTACTGATGGGAAAATGAAGTCTGAATAAAATGCATTAGTTAGCCATGCCAGAAAAGAGCTTCCTCTCATCCATTGGCTCTGACACAGATCTTTTCATTCATCCAGTTAGTTGCCTTTAGGCACTCCTCCCAGTGGTTGTTAGGCAACCATAACAATGTTGCTGCACATGCAGGCTGGCTAATTGGATTGTCCTCTCTCTTTTTTTAACCAGTATTTTTGCATTTTTAGCAAGGTGAGTGTAGGCTGCATATGCAAGTTTTCCTTTCAAGAGATATGAGAAACCGAAGTTTTTAGGAATCCCATGACGCATGTCAGGAGGATAAAATTATGAAATCAGTGTAATTGCAGACACCCTTGTCTGCAGATATGCAGAACTGAGATTTTAAAGAAGTGCTTCTTCCATTACCAAAAGTGTTGCTAAATTTAAGTTTACTGTAATGGATGTTCCCTTTCAGTTCAAATTAACATAAAAATCTATTAAGAATTTTCCAGTTGAGATATGAAGTCTGCACAGATGAACAAAACTGAGCCATGCAGCACAGGGTTTTCAGTTGAAAGGGCTTATGTAGAGGGAACCATGCACCTGATAACTGATGCTGCTAACTATATGGGTGGTCCTGTAGCATGAAGCATGTTAGAATACAGTAGTACTTCAGTGCAAGATCAAAATTCCACAGAAGACCTTGTTAAAAGTAAAATCTACCATACTATTCTGACAGGATGGGGGTGAATCTATTGCACTCTGATGCACTTGTAGAAAATGTATTTAGTGTTTCACTCTGGTTTCCCTCTTCTGCCTATACCAAATGGTGCTTTGACGTCAAGGGAATCAACAAACTTTCAGTGGCCCGCTTAAGTATCTTTAACTGAGCCTACAAATCTGTGTATGACACCCAGAAAGTACAGACTTGAAATGCACACCAGCAGCATTCAAATAATCAAATGTACATTATATTTCAGTTACTACAAGACAACTGTAGTAACGTGGTGCATTTCATATTCCATTTCCTTAAAGTGTGTTTTCCTCTGTTTCTTATTATAGATTCACAAAGTTGAAGAGCCTTAACCTTTCCAGTAATCATTTAGGAGACTTCCCATTGGCAGTTTGCAGTATTCCAACCCTGACTGAACTCAATGTGTCCTGTAATGCCCTCAGAAGAGTTCCAGCAGCTGTAGGTGATATGCACAAGTACGTATTTTTAAACTTAGTGTACGTACTCAGTGGGATCCTATTGATACAGACAATAGAAGATTGTGAACCCCTATGCATGTCTTACTATATGTATGTATACACTCTCTAACTTGCTGCACTGTTTGTCACAGAGGGTTTGCTTTTATGCTCATGTTGAGCAATCAGAAACAGCAGGTGGGGGAAGAGTCTTCTTTGTTCCTAGCTTTTCTATTCTCAATATAATTTTTAAAATAGCCTTATTTATACTGGGAAGACAAATTTAAAATCCATTTGTTGTATAAACAAAGCTAATTGTGTAAGATCTAAAGAAGGCTGCAGTACGTGCAAGAGAAGTGGGAATTCTGGAAACCTTTGAAGATGTGACACAGCTATGGTCCACGGTGCAGAATTAGCAGAGCTTGTAAGATTTTTGTCATATTATTGCAGACCTATGTTATGCTTACCTTTTTAAACTTTTTTCTCACTACCTTAGTTTTCTGCAACCTTAGTTGACACGATTTGTGCTGAATACATGTTCGGTACCAGGAAATGTAGTTTAAAGGGTCATTTTATTTTTCCCCTAGTTTGCAGACGTTTTTGCTGGATGGTAACTTTCTCCAGTCCCTTCCTGCTGAATTGGAGAGTATACATCAGCTCAACTATCTGAGTCTTTCCTTCAATGAATTCACGGACATTCCAGGGGTACTAGAGAAGCTGACTGCCATGGATAAACTTTGTATGTCTGGAAACTGTATGGAGACCCTCAACCTACAGACATTAAGAAGAATGCCTCATGTTAAACATGTGGATCTAAGGTAAACACTTGAGGGGGAAAATAAGCAAACCTGAATTATTGGTGTAGAAGTTACTTTTACATAGTGATAGTTGGCCCTGGGTGTGATGCTGTTTATATTAGTTCATCATACCACATTTCAGATCATACTATACAAACTCACACTGCTTGCGATGACTAGAACTCTTTTGGGAAAAGGTGGGGGTTAGGGAAATAAAGGATTTAATGTTTAAAAAAAAATCTGTAAATTTAAAAAACACAAACAAAACAAAAAAACACCTTGCAATATCACTGACAGGCCCAGCCAGGTCAGGGTTTCATTGTGCAAGTAGTGTATAAACATACAATAAATGATAGTCCTCTGTCTGAAAGAGCTTACAACTTAAAAGACAAGAAATAACAGATGGACTAGACAAACAAGTGGGCAGTAAAGGGGAGAGAGAACAAAAATATGATACTGCACAGATTAGTTATCTGGACAATACCTAGCCAAATTCACCATATGTAATATTTTATTGATGATCTCAGCAGTGTGTTGACAAGTCCTCTATATAAACAACTGTGGTGGGGCTCCCCTCTCTGCTAGATTGTTTCAAATTCTTACAACCTTTGGGGAAGCATGAATTCACCCAGGAATCACTCCAGTGCGCAGCTCTCTCCCAATGCATTTATTAGCATGAACAGAATCCCAATGTCATTAAATAGAGCAGTCATTAGGAGTATGACATAAATCCAAAATGCTTAAAAGGAAGTCTCCCTCCATCAATCACAAACAGTCTCAGGGCCCCTCAGAGCCTCAGCCTCGGTCATGGATTAAGTCGTCATCTTCCCTTTGGATAGTATCCAATTCTTACGGCATGCTTAGATTGCTCCTTAGGACAATTCCTGAGCCCCAAGTTCAGACTTTTGGCCTGCTGTGTTCGTTTAGTGATAGCATGGTCCCTCTCCACCACTTGGAAGAGAGCTAGCACCGAAGTAAGGATGGAGTTTCCTGCCAGTTTTCTAGTCAACCAGGGCTCTGTGTGGGTGGAGAGGCCAGTTTCTCCAGTCCCTTTCCAATCCTAACCAATCAGGCTCTGGGGGAGGGATAGCCTTCATGGCACTGCTGCAATGCTGATGAGCAAAGGAGTGCAAGGTTCCAAACAAAACTGGATTTCAGAGTGCTTTTTGGAAACTAGGTTAATATAACTGAAATGTACTGGATATCACGTTGTCACATAGCCTGGTTTCTTTGCAATGAAGAAGGGCCAGTGCAATGATGGATCCATGAGGAAAGTATTCAGATATTGCAAACGGATCCTTAATCTGTTTTTTTAAAAAAAAGTTGCTTTTTAAAATTGTATGTGGGCTTCTCTTTATCAAATTGATTTTTCACATCCATTATTAGAACTTGAGTTTTAATCAACACACTTTACTAAGTGCAGCTCATTTAGGAGAAGGTAGACTGGTCAGTGTGACCAGTGCAAAGGGTGCAAGTCCTAGAAACACTCTCTACTCAGCTCTAAGGAGGCCTCAGCTGGAGTGCTGTGTCCAGTTCTAGGCACCATGCTTCAGGAAAGACAAAATTGGAGAAGAAACAAAAGAGAGCAACAGAAATGATTAAAGGTCTAGAAAACATACCTACAAGGAAAGATTGAAAATACTGGATGTGTTTAGTCTAGAGTAGAGGAGCAACATAAGTCTTCCAAGTATGTAAAAGGCTGTTACAAAGAGGGTGATAAATTGTTCTCCTTATGCACTGAGGACAGGACAAGAAGTAATGGGCTTAAACTGCAGCAAGGGAGATTTCAGTTAGACATTAGGAAAAACTTCCTAAGGGTAATTAAGCACTGGAGCAAATTATCTTGGGAGTTTGTGGAATTTCTGTCATTGGAGGTTTTTTAAAACAGGTTAGACAAACACCTGTCAGGGAAGTCTAGAGATACTTAGTCCTTCCTCAGTGCAGGGAACTGGACTAGATAGCCAATCGAGGTCCCTTCCAGTCTTTCATTTTTATGATACTGTGGAACATGTGGCATGATTTTCAGAGGTGCTAAACACCTCCAATAACAGGGCTAATTTTTTTTTGTAAGGAGGAAAATTTTGAAGATTGGTTTGTACTCAAATGACCCTTCTAGTTTTTTCATTCTCTTTAAATAGCAATGACTGTATATCCTATGGTAACAGTGAATAATATTGGATACACAAGCTGCCATCCAGGAACCAACTCTCATTATAATGACTGATTTTTTAAAAAACATTTTTTTTTTTTTTTTAACTCTTTGGTCATTTGGTGATGGGGAGAGGGAGGAGGAAGCTCTTGATCTTTAGGAGAAATGTGAGTGTTCACTGTGCATCCAGTGATCCGGTCCTATCCACGTAATGTCATTGAGCTTTTACTGTCTGTTAGCCAACCAGGTTTATACTGCTCGAAGTAAGAAAGGAAAATCGTGAAATCCATGATGGCTGTACCAAGCTCAGCTTTTGAACATTAATATTATTACTCGGTGGCCTCATAGTACAAATAGGCCTGAACCAAAATAGTGTGTCAAAATATCCTGAACTTTGGAAAAGTCTGCTGCTCAGAGCCCATCTCTGTCGTCTGCTTCCTTGTACCCCAAGAGATGAATATCACTTTTGAAATAATGAATGTAGTCCTCCACCAGCTTGAGTGTTTTGTGTTGGATTTGTTCATTAACCCTATCTGCTACATGATATGTATAATGCTGCAGTGAAACCAGGGCAAAGCATTTCCTGTCTAGTTAAAAACACCAAGCTGTGTTGACTTTTTTTTTAAAGTTAGGTTTCGCTGCTAAGACAATTTTTTGAAGTGCACTGAAATCTTCTTGTTGCTCCTTTTTATAGATCATCTTTATGTTCATAACAATTCCTGGGGAGGTCATTGAGAACTGGCTGGCTTCAGTCTAGTAACTGCTACATTGAAAACAGTAAAGCAGTAAGAACTGTTCTTGTCTACACAGTGGGTTAGTGTGTGGCAGGCTGGTGCACTGTAGATTCATACCCAGACTTGCTGCATACTAATTCACTGGGTTAGATAAGCCCTTACTTCTAGATCCTCTCCCCTCGTTACCTTTTGAGTTCAGTACGCTTTCTTCTGACTTCGTATTTGGTTGCCTTGGAAGGTGGTGAAGTGAGATGTGAGTGGTGGTGTGTGGAATTTAGAATTCTGGATCTTGCCTTTCAGTAAGTCAGACTCCCAGTATTTTCAGCTTTTCACTTCAGCACGGTACGTACTGGTATCTGCTCGGCCTGTCTAGCAGATGATTACTGTGGTTCTTTGAAGGCTAGCCAAACTGTTAAGTTTTTACTTTTTGAGTAAATCACAGCAAGACCACCTTTATTGTGTTGGACACCATAATAATAGCACTAGCTCTTACGCCGTGCTCGGTAGATCTGAAAGCATTCTTCAAAAGAGGTCAGTGTCATTATCCCAGTGTAACAGTAGATTTGATAAAAGAGCTGAACCATCCTGTTTAAAGATATCCCAAAGAAGAGAGGAAGAATAAAACCAATTACAGTGGAAGTAGGTCAGGATCCTGAGGCTTATCATTGTGTCCCAGCCATCGTGGAATAGCTTAATTGGAGAGCAAAGTTTATCTTTTCCTCTACCCTGCCAGAGGGGAGTGTGTAGTAATTGTGTACTAGCAACTCTTATTTTTCCCTCCCTTTGCAAGATTGAATGTAATTAGGAGGCTGGTGGCGGATGAAGTAGACTTCCTGCATCATGTGACCCAGTTAGACCTACGAGACAATAAACTGTGTGAGCTCGATGCAACAGTTTTCAACAACATCGAAGTGCTGCACTGTGAACGGAACCAGCTGGTGACCCTCAAAATCAGTGGATATTTTCTCAAAGCTCTTTATGCCTTTTCAAATGGTAAGGCCGTTTTCAAGGCTATCGTGTTGAGGTCTGTCTTTTCGTTATCTGGTTTTCTTACAGCAGAATGAATGCTTATTAAGTGGAATACACATAATTGGGCTTAATCAAGGGGTCTGTTAATGTGACCTTTGGATAAATGAGAACCTTATGACCTATATCACGTCAATGGTAATTTTAAGTTTCAAAAATTATGTTCAAATGACACTAAGTGGCTGACTTGAAGGACACAGCATCATAGAAATTTAGAATGAAAGTAGAAATTCCAGTCTTAACCCTCCACATTATACAATGTCAGAAGGGTCTTGAAAGTGTTAATTACCCTATATGCTATGTGTGTTGCCTTGCCAAGGCAAATGAAGGAAGTTGTTTCTCCTTTCTGGAGGTAAGCAGTGTTTGAACAATTGGCCTTTTGGGAGACCTAGTAAAGTGGTATGTATTTTTATGAGCAGATCTCCCTACCTGTGTTGTGGTTAAAGTTACAAATCCTATGGTCAGTCAATGTTTTGGTTATGATCAACTGCTTATTTCAGTCAAAAGTGATAGGATAGGCAAGGACTGTTCTGAAACAGAAGCAAGGGACTCTTCACAAGTGGTCCTGGGTGAACCGGCCAACATAATTTATTACTGTCCAATCTCTCTCCTCCTTCCATGTTTTTTTCCTAGCTCATTTTACTATTTGTAAGTTGTAACTCTGAAGGTAACGTATTGTGTACGTACATCTTCATTTTAGAACACTATGTAGGCTTAATTGTAATTTGTATTACTTACAGTGAGTTTCAGCCTTCATTCTGAATTGAGAATCTTAATATTTATTGCATAGGTCTTAGTTTTAAAAACCTTATTAAACAAAAAAAAGTGCTTACATTGTTACTAGTGGTACATAATTATGAAATGCCTGCTGGGCTGCTTAAAAAAAAAAAATCCCACAGGAATGCAAATGACTCTGACATTGTCACTGAATCCCAAATTGAAGAATGTGCTTCATATCTGTGGGATCTGGTTGAGCATGGCACATCTAAGAGATGACCCATTGTGTCTGAGAGGAGACCATCTGCTTCTAGGTACCCAGTAACAATGACTCTATTAATTAGTGAAAAAGTAACGCAGATTTATGCCTGTCTCTGCTGTCTTATTAAATAGAAATAGAATAAAGGAAATAAAGCCAAAGGTTGGAGCTGTGGGTAGGAGGAAGTTGGGAAAATAATAAAATTTCAGTTAGCACTTGTTTCCTTTTGTAAAATTAACGAAATACTGTTTTAAATGGTTCATTTTGATTATTGTATTGTCTGCTGCATAGCAAATATACTTCATATGCAATACACTCTGACACAATTAATAAAGCTGCTTAATACAGTAAATGACTATTTTGCCTTTCATAAAATTAGTTGTCTTTTTTCTTCTCCCAGAACTTGTTCATCTTGATGTGTATCCAGTTCCAAATCATCTGACATCTATGGATATTTCTAGGTAAGAAGGATGATGTGCCTTCTTTTGCTATTTGTAGCATCTACATCAATCAGTTAAGTTCATGTGAAGTAAGCAAGGCTCACCTGTGTTTTACTGACCTTAAATACCGAATTACGGAAGGGCTGTGATGTTGCCCAAGAGGTATCAGGAATTTTGAATTTTATTCCCAGTTCTTCAGCTGCCCCCCCTCTCTGGTCCTATGTACTGGACACTCTGCCTGTTTCTCTTTAATTTTGTGATAAACATACTACTGGAGTTATTTACAGTTACTTTTGTATAAACTTCATTGGTTAAAAGAGAGGCTGGATTCGTAACAGAGAGGTTTCTTGAGCGCTTCCTCTGTATCGGTTTCGTTCTCTATTAAGCTCAGTATTTAAATCGTGTTCAAGTAGTTTCCTAAACACGGATGACTTATGGTTGTGCTGCTTTTTCGAGTGCTGTGTTCCACACATGTGTACACATGCGGCTGAATCCAGAGATTTTGACAAGTAGTGTCCGTTAAAATCTACAAGCCCTTATGTGCAGATAAGTAAATGGCCAGTTCCATCCACCAGTGCAGCTCTCAACTCAGTGGTACCAACTCGTCCTCCCAAAGAACACAGCATGACCAGAGATGTACTGTTACCGTCAGTGCTGACCATCAGAACTCCCATCTTCTCTGGCCTAGCCCCCTTGAGGGACATAGCTACGCTGGAAGACTGCTTTGGTGTCTCAGGAACAGTCTTTCTTACAACCATCAGGAAGGATTGCCCCAATACTGACAGCTTCACCATTATAAGAGCAATTTTCAGATTCAGACAAATATGATGAGCCAATCCCTCCTTCATCCCCACAGAGAGAGCTAAGCCTGGACACGTGAGCCAGGATTTATGGTCGCTACTGTTATGAACATGACCTCCCTAGGAACCAATGGTTCTCTATGCCATGGGGTCCCCCTCAAACAATTGGCCCCTCTTTTTTGCCCTATTGGGGACCGTGGGATCCCTATACCAGACATCCAGGACACACCCAGGAGTCTTTCCAGTCCCCTCCCCCTTGCTCCAACAACTGGTTCCATCAGTGTATGAGGAGGAGGAGGATGTTGCACTGGGACGGCAGGTACCAACATTTCCGATGGAAGTCTCCTCTTCCCTGGATGAGATGGTCTCTCCTTCTTGCCCCTCCCCACCAGATGACCATAGGCAATACCAGGACTTACTGTGAAAAGCAGCTGGTGATCTCCAGTTATCTCTTGAGGAAGTCCAAGACCCACACCACTGGCTGTTGGACATTCTGCAGCCTCCGGGGTCAATAAGGTGGTTTACGCTGTTAACAGGCCATATTGGAACTGGTGGCGAGATTGGTCTGGCACACCCCAGCATCCTGCCCCCCACATCTAAGAGGGCTGAGAATTGCTCTTTTGTTCCAGCAAAGGGAGCTAAATTCCTGTTCTCCACCCTGCTCTCAACTCTCTGATGGTACAGGCTGCTACGAAACCTAATAGGTCTCAATACTTAAAGACCACCCCATCAGACAAGAGCTCCGAGACTGGACCTCCTGGGGAAAATGTCTTCTCTGTGGGCTTGCAATTCTTCCAGTTCCAATTACCAGGCTCTCCTAGCCAAGTATGACTTTAATAACTACTCTAGCCTGCCAGCCTATTCAGGACAAACTTTCCTCTGAGGACAGAACCCAATTCCTCTCCTTTCTAGAGGGTGGCAAGCTGGTAGTGAAAATGGCTCTGCGGGATGCGGTTGTTGCAGCATCCAGAAGCTTGGCCACTGGCATTGGTACAAGGAGGGATTTGTGGCCGTAAAGAGATGCAGAATATATCAAAGATCTTCCCTTTGTGCCCAACCTCTTTAACACAAAGGCTGACTCTCTCTCTACTCATTCAAGGACTTAAGGCCGATTCTCCGGTTCCTGATAAGTCACCAGCCCCAAGGAGAAAGCACTAAAGTTAGACCTATAAACTAAGGTCACCACCTTCTCCTCTTGTGTTTTTACTGGCAGCATCCTGCCGAGCCTCCCCACAAGCAACGGAAGACTGAGGCCCTGCTTTCTGGCCCCCTCTACCACCACACCTGTGACCCATTCGTAGCCCACTGCTAGGAGCCACTTTTTGACATTTTAGTTGTGCCAACGGACACTGTTTGTTAAAGTCTACAGACTCGGGTGCATGGCATGCATGTGTACCCACGTGTGGAATACAGATAGGGACCACACATATCGAAGAACCTCCAGTTATAGTAAGTAACCTCCACTTAAGTGCCATTAACTTAATAAACACTGCTTCAGTCACTTGTAAGCTATTGAAAATTTTAAATGGGAGCACAGCAGTAAATGAGCTAGCCTGGGGAAGTGGCCATCAATTTTTAGAAGTGCAAGAACATAAATCAGGGTAATTGGGTATGCGTAAGTATGATTTACTGAAAAGTGCTGTTTGTAATGCTTTGTTCTCCATTTCTTACAAATCATATTAAGCAATATTTGATTTTGCAATGACTTTGAAACTTCTTTATGATTTCATTTTTGTATTCTATAATAAATTGGCATACAGTTAAGCAATGGGTTTTCTTCAGTTTTTTTCTAGAGGAATAGTTTGATTCATTTGGGATTCATGATTATGTCTGTAAGGTAATTGATATTTCAGTAAAAGTATGGGCTTGATCACTATTAGCTTTTTTTGGTTAAAGATCATTATTTGAATAAATCCAAAGGGGACACAAGTACACGAATGACAAAGGACTGTTGATTTCTATGGAGTCAAAAATATTGTTCCCTAATCTTAAAAATTCTATATGCAACTATATTAAGTTAGATGCCTAGTTGTGTATCTGAGCATTCAGTTAAGTGCTATATCTGTTTTTCCTTGTACTAGGTGCTTTACAGTTGCAAAGAGGAAAGTATTTGCAGTATTTGTATGCCCAGCTTCACCTTTGTGCATGCTTTCAGTGTAGAGTTTGAAAACTTACCCTCTTCTCCATAATGTTTAGTTTATAAAATAATTGGCTGCTTTGTCTCCTCTTTCAACCAAAATCTTACTGTCCTCAGTGTTTTCTCAATGGTGAGAGGATCTACAGTTCCCACTGGGACCTGTGTGTGCAGCAGGCTTTGTGTGTGTGTGTGTATACAGATGAGTGTTTGATTGTGTCAGTAGCAGTCTTTAAGGACTACACCTTCGTTTGATCCCTGTGTTCATCCCCATAGAAACCATCTGGAAAGCCTGCCTGAGTGGGTATGTGACAGCAGAAAACTAGAAGTGCTGGATGTTGGCCACAATCAACTACGTGAACTGCCTGCCCGGTGAGTCCTTCGGACCAGGTTACGTCACTTGGGACAAGATAATCAAGTTCAAAAATAATTGCTGATTCAGTGTTTAGTGTGTGCCATTGACTGACAACCTTGTTTTATCTTTTGATTGATTTTATTTTTACCTCATGGGATTGTCATCATGCCATAAGCTTCAGCACAGCCTTTCTTCTTTACTTTCATGCAGAGAACAATGTCTTTGAATTCCAGAAAGAAGTTCTAAAGCTGTCTATGCAGCTATTCAGAGAGGAAACCTTATTAAATATTTACAACCATAACTTTGATGCTTTATAGATTCAGAAATTACAACTTAATTCTGTTCCCCTAGAAGTCCCAAACAAGCCTCCATGGTGCAAAGTAGAGACATAGAGCAATCCCTGCCCCTAAGGACATTACCCACCTAAGATATGACAAGACTCAGCAAATAGTTGAAACAAAGGGCTGGGACTTTTCTAGGTTTGTACAGTGAGTTGTTGGATAGTCAGCAGTATTCTCAGGTAAAAAGATGGACCCTGCCCCCCAAGAGTTAGCTTAACAGACAAATATAAATTATAGCGAAGAGAAGAAAGATCTTAATATTTTCATATCTTTTGTAAATAGCACCTTGAGACAACGGGAATTAGCTGGCACATGAGTGGAGGTCAGTTTGGAAATCAAAGTGAAAAGTGGGTTTTGAGGAGGAATTAGAGTGAAAATGTGTGGCTCATAGGAAGAGGGTTGTCATATCTGGCATAGGGAGCAGCATGGAAAAAGACATGGTGAGCGTGGGAGAAGACACAGGCAGCAATCGTGTGGTGAGAAGAGTGGGTGAAGGGATGAGGGGCATATCCATAAAAGTGAGGATAAGTTCAGACTTTTTATGGAAAAAGAGCCATTGTAGCAACTCAAAGGGATGAGACATGGGAAAGGAAGATTTTTGGTGCTGTGTTGATTACATGGCAAAGAAGAGTGTTAGGGAAGCCAGAGAGGAGATTATTTTAGTCCAGGTGAGAACTGTGGTGTGAACCAAGGACTTTGCATTAGAAATAGAAAGTAAAGGCAGAATTTAGAAATATAGGCTGAAAGAAATGTGAGAAAATGACTTGAGCAACCTAGCAGGCTAACGTACATACTGTTAATTCTCTAGAAATGCCTTGTTCACATCAACTGAAACTGCATTACTCATAAGAAAAATATGCCCAGTTGCCTTTCACTTGTATTTTAGAACAGCAAAAACTATCAAGGCATACATAGGGCATCTCTGGAGATGAATGATTGGCTGAAACTAATGGCTCCAAGGTACAATCAGCATGCATCTTCTCCCATCTTCCGATTAAATGCCAGGACATGTCTTAAACCTCGGTAGCTCTTCCTGATAGCATATGCTTAGGTAACTTAGTGATATTATGCTTATTGATGGGCCCACCCCAAAACATTGGCTCTGAACATCCCTGAACTTCAGGCAAGTTTGGGCCTGGATTCAAGCTTTGATATCCATTCCCAAATGTTTATCATCACTATCAACAAAATCCTCTGGCACTTAGGTATAAATATGGTCTTTGGAGCATTCCCTTCTGCCTTCTTACTCCATCCCACTCTCAAAGGAAACCTGGTTGATTTGTTTCCATATTGTACAGAAGTGCCAGGACATGCTAAGTGGATGAAGAGCTCACTGTTTGGGGGAAGTTTAATACCATAAAAACAAGTGTCCATACTTCGATGAATAAAGAGCTAGAGTAGTGATTTGCTGGGAGCCTGGGGGTTGCACCTAATTTGAATAAGCTGCAGCAGATTGTAGTTGCACTTACCTTTTATAACTGAGATATAGTCCTTCAAGCTGTGGAGATTACACAGTCAAGATGGAGCAGAGTTTACAAAGAACTGGAGTCTCAATGTTCCCCCATCTCCCTAACATGCTGGGCTGCTACTCTGAAACTTGGATAATCAGGTAGCTCAAGGAGCAAGCCAAAAAATTCCACTTTGGTTCTCCCAAAATTGATTATATTTCTTTTTAATTTAGCTTCCACAGAAAACTTTAAGCTTTTGATATTCCATCCTGATTTGGGACAGAAACTGTTTCCAATTTTTTTTCACACCTGCTACGTTCTGTTTTGTTGGCCAGCTTTAGTTACTACATTTTAGCTAAAACATTTTATGTTGACAACATTGACCATGCCTATGAGAAACAAAAAATAGAAGGAAAATTCCATAATTCTTTTTCTCTTGTAAGAGGCATTTTTGAACAAAATTGAGAGTTGAAGCAAAACAAAACTACTAAAATAAATGGGTTCAACAATATATTTCAGAGATACTTACCCCTATTGCTGGGTTGTCTTGGCTAGAGAAAGTGGTGACATTGATTTGTATTCATAGTTACATAATGCAAGCCATCATCCTCCTGAACTGTTGATACTGGCGCTCACTTGTAGTGTCTGACTGAATCTGTCAAGGAAAAAGCCAGCATACTTAATTGATTACTTTGGCACACTTGCCCAATGACCTACAATGGCACTGCATAATAATAGTTGATGCATTGGGGTGGGAGGGAAGGCAGAATTCTTTGCGAGTTTATGGGTCTCCTGTGAAGAGGGGGAGGAAGGTTTCCACTAATGCTGAGTCATATGTGACTCTTTGCTTGAAAGCAAGGTCAAAAAGGGGCTCAGTCATCTTTTGATTAAACTGTATAGTCACTGGACTACAAGACAGGTGGCAGATGAAGAATAATCTTTTTTTCTTTTGATTTAGTTTTCCTGTTTAAAATTGAAACTTGATCAGTTTGTGTTATCAGGCTTTTTAGGCCCAATATCTAAATTCCCGTAACCATTTTTGTAGGAACAGTTAGTGGTTTTGACTTACAGTTGACCACAACAAACCTTTTATTCTCACCCCCAGCCCAAAAAGAAGCAGTGAGGGGAACTTTGGGCCATCCGCAGCTTGTAAAAGCTCAAGATAGAAAAGCGGATTAGTTAAATTTCATTCCCTGTAGAACTGGAAAGGAGGCTTTATGTTAGTCTGGTATTAACAAAAAGAAAAATGGAAGCGGGAGGGGCAGCACAGTGGATTATGAGTCAGCACATGATCAGCACAGTGCTGCTGCTGCTACTTTTTCAGGGTGGTTGGTGTTTCTCTCACTCTTTTTTTAATCCTTCATTATCTGGAGAGATCCCACAGGTGCAGCTTTCTGAAGACACTGTTGGTAATTACCCACTTCACCAGTGACATTCTCTCTCTAGGAATAGCCTGTGGAGTGATCCGATAACCCTTCCTTGTCCCTTCCCCTCCTCCCCCAAATCTATCAACACTCATCCCTTTTCTGAGAGGTTGGTGGGGTGTGGGAAGACATTGTAAAGTCTCATGTATTATTAAAATCACTCTTCTGCTAATCAGTTGTTTAT
This sequence comes from Natator depressus, assembly GCF_965152275.1. Taxonomy (NCBI): domain Eukaryota; kingdom Metazoa; phylum Chordata; order Testudines; family Cheloniidae; genus Natator; species Natator depressus. The sequence goes on along the minus strand of NC_134235.1, from coordinate 119,130,914 downwards.
AAACCACTTTTTGAAACAAGCTTTGGGTCCCCTATAAAGTAGTAGTTCTCAGTGTGTCCTTATCTAATTTAGAATTACTTATTTTTGACATTTTATTTTTTTAAAGGTTGTTTTGCACTAACAGTTTGCGTAAGCTGCTGGCAGGACATAACCAATTAGGAAGGCTACCAGAGAGGTTTGAACGAACGCAACTAGAAGTCCTGGATGTGCAACACAACCAGCTCCTGGAGCTCCCATCGAACCTTCTTCTGAAAGCTGACAGGTAAATAAAAAAAATATCTTTTTTGACAAACCTGATTCATTTTATTTCTTAGTTAAAAAGGTAATCTGAGGGTCCCTTAAATTGAAAGCTGTGAGCCTTCTGTGCTAAGAACAGATATCCTGTCCAACCCACTAAAACAGAAGTAATTTTTTTAATTCTGGTTTTATGCTCTCATGCTTATTTTTTCTGTCACTAAGCTCCCATGGTACCCCTACATTTTGAAATCTAGCTACAAAGTAAGATGCATGCCATTTTTTGCTATACGTTCCCAGACCCGTTAGCAGCCATTTTTAAATAAACATTTTAACCTAGAGTGTGGAAGCTTCTTTGTGAATCAAAAGCCAAAATTTATTGTTTCTTTTCAGACAAAATAAAACCTGCCACATAAGATTGTCAAAATAACTGACAGTGGTTTCTTCTGGTCCTGCTTCTAAAATTTTCCTGCCTTTCAGTGTTTCACTAATTTAGTTGGTGACATCACTTGATTTGATTCTCCCCCCCAACCTCCCCTTTTATTTCTGTACTGCAGCTTCACATGCCTTGGAGTTTTTGTAATTTTGTTTCTGAATCTAAAGACACACACTTCAAAATGTACTTTAATTTGCATATGGTCTAGTGGCATGAAGAAGTATTTTAAAAACATATTTGTAGCATCTGAGTGAGGCAGATTTAGAGGCCTTTGATAGGACTACCTTGCTTAGCTTTTTATATTTCTCGTACCTTCATGCATCAACAATGGTCATAGGCTTACTGGTGACATCAGTGCTGCATGTGACTTGCCATACAAGACTGTTTCGTTTGTTTTTTAAACTATGACAAGAGAATGCACAGCTACTGGCTCTCCTTGGGTGGGAAACCGAGCTGTTAATCTCACTGTCATTATTTAGACAAGACTCATCACCAAAAGATTGGTAGTGTGTCAGTCAGACGGATGCCCTTATTTTGTTATAAATCTTTTATGAAGGCAGTGTTATATCTTCTTTTTTAAGGGCTCATTATGTGAGGGTTATAATGCTACAGGGTTGGTTGGAGAGGCGGTTTGCATATAAATTCCAAACTTAAGTACTTTGCTGTGGGGAAAACGATCCTTTAGACTAGACTAAAATTTGTAATGCCAAAAGGTTAATTTTCATTAGGAAAGGTTTCTTCAGTTCAAGTTGCCCAAGCATAGAACTTCATTCTTCATGGTTTTAAGGAATCTTTCAAATGTGCTTGTGCTGGGAGCTGAAATGGAGTTTCGATTTTAAAAGTTTGATAATTGCAGTATGCCCTCCATATTCAGCACTATGCACATGCCAGGTTTGCTCAGCCAGTTTATTCCAATGAGTTGTTTGATATTATGGTTGGAATTTTGCAGCCACCAAACACGCAATTAACAAGTTAGGAAACATAACAATATGGCTACCACAGCAACTGTAAGTTCTTGCAGTAAATTTAACAGCCTGTATAGTAAAGAAAAATATTGCCTATATTTTGTGTGCAGAAGGACAGATTTATAGTTGCTGATACAGGGTGACAACTTTGAACTTCCTGTCTTTTTTGTACATATAAAATCTCAACCATAACATTGCATGAACATAGAGCCTGTTCCTGCAAACATGTTCATAAGTGCACACAAGAATAGATTCATTTTGTTTAAAAAAAAAAAAAAATCTAACATCCCGCACCCTCCTCAAACAAGAATATACGTTTCTACTCAAGATTTTTTTAAAAGAAAGAAAATATACTCAGTCAAGCCTGGAGAGCAAAAAAAGAAATAGAAGTTTCAGAAAGCTACTCACATCTCTGAAACGGGGGGTGGGGAGGTAAACCTTTTCTGAATTAAATTTACCATCTGTTTGTGGCAAGATCGAGAAGCTGCAGGTGGAGATTGTACCATAACATGCACACCTTAAAATCAACTGCAAAAACATTAAGTACCATAAAAACATTTGACTGAAATAAAGAATCAGAAGAAAATTCAGAATTTAAAGTCAGATGTAAATGACAGATTCCAAATGTTCTCTTCCCTTGCGTGCTAACATCAACTTTAGGTCCACTCAAGGTTCTGTGTTTTCCCTCTGCTACCTAGACATCCCAATGCATTGTAAAGGAGATCTTTAGATACTAGTGATGTCAAGTATTGTTCCAGGAGATACATGGGCCTTGTCTACTCTAGAATTTTTCTTAACACCTTCGCAGCTCCACTGTTGGTTGGATTATTTATGTAGACCTATGGGTGTAAATTGTTACCACGTCATCCAACACAGTGGTTCTCAAACTAGGGGCCCCGCTTGTTAAGGGAAAGCCCCTGGTGGGCCAGGCTGGTTTGTTTACCTGCCGCGTCTGCAGGTTCGGCTGATCGCGGCTCCCGCTGTCCGCGGTTTGCCGCTCCAGACCAATGGGGGCTGCAGGAAGGGTGGCCAGCACATCCCTCGGCCCGTGCCACTTCCCGCAGCCCCCGTTGGCCTGGAGCGGCGAACCGCAGCCAGTGGGAGCCGCGATCGGCTGAACCTGCAGATGCGGCAGGGAAACAAACCGGGCTAACCCTAACCCTAATCAGAAAAGGTATAGATGAGACTATGGTAAAAACGACACTTTGGCTGATCTACTAGTGCACACACCACTGCTGCAGCAGTGACAGTTGAGAAAAAGGCCAGCATGGATTAGGCCTCAAACTTGGAGAGTGTGAACGTGGGTCTTGTCTGGAAAATGTCTTTTTACTTCATGTTTTTAAAAAACATCAACTGAAAGAATTGTAGTTGAAAAAAATAAGTGACCCTTTATCAAGGGTATCAGCTTAATACGCTGTACAGCTGAAGGTGACTTGTTTCAACCAGAGCTGAATGTTTATTACCCCAGAGGAAACTTAGCACTTTGTCAAAGCTACAGAATTCCTGTGTGTCTGCCAGTGACTTAAGTTTTCTTTTTTATCTCTGTAACTGTTAATTCATATTTCCTCGCTATTGTATTCTGGTATGTCTGAGGGTTATGCAATCAAGTTCTTATGTTGATGCTGTACTTTTTCATGTGCTTGTGGTGTGGTGTGTGTGTGGGCAGAGTGAAGGAAAAGCAATTGAGTTTGGACTAGGCTTTCATGCTTGACATTCTGGTTCCATCTGATAGTGATATGAGTGGGATATCTGCAGGCACATGGAATGTGTTTTGAATACAGGCACTGGAAAGATGGCAGTGCTTGTATCTAAGTAAATTCCCAGCACTGTGGCCTCAGAGGGCATTGATGGAACATGAAACAAATTTAATGTCGTAGCCAGCAGTGCCAAACCCACCTGGAGGTTTGAGGATGAATTATGATGATTCAGGCTATGTCTACACTGCCACTTACATCAGTAATAGCTTATGTTGCTCAGGGGTGTGAATAAGCCCCCCCACCGAGTGACATAAGTTACACCAACCTAAGCGCCAGAGCGGACAGTGCAATGTTGGTGGGGAGAGCTTCTCCTGTAGACATAGCTACCACCTCTCATTGGAGGTGGATTGATTAAGTTGATGGGAAAGCTCTTCCCCGTTGGTTTAGGGTGGCTACTCTAGAGATCTTACAGTGACACAGCTGCGAGCTCTCTAGTGTAGCCATAGCCTTGGGCAGGCCCAGTAAGTTAAATCGGCATGATGGAGATTTATCTGCGGATGCTCATCAACTTATTTTATATACAACTAGTTTAGAGTTAATGGTTTACGTTATTCCAAACCATCCATTCATTAAGCCCTCTGCTCTGAGAATATTGTCCTTTTATGTATGGGTATGTGGTTGAGAATTGCTGGCAGAGTATTCATTTTTATGAATCCTTCAGTGTCCCAAAAACCAGTATCAGTTTGGAATGACAGCTTCTAAAGAGGAATGTTAATGAGCAGTGATGATCTAAGTTATAGATGGGGGGAGGGGGAATGAAAAACGTAGGATCTGATATCCTAACCACAAACATGGAAACTGTAACTATATACACTTGGGTTTAAAAAAAAAACAAACCAAACCTGTTATATTAAGGAAAGGAAAGGTGGATAGAACAAATGAGCGTAGATTTGAGGATCCCAAGCTTGAGCTGTAGGGAAGGACTGTGCCAGCATTCTGCTTGGCATAGAGGAGCCCAGGCTGTGGAATCCCTGGGCAGTGTAAATTTTAAAATGTCAGAATTTTCCATGGAACAGAAATTCCAGTTTTGACCAGCTCTATTGCCTTAGAATTGCTGCGTGCAAATAGCTTAGCCTCTCTGCTTTAGGGTTTCTGTATAGTTACTTTGTTTGGATTCATGCAGCAATAGACACACCTATGCAAAGCTCTAAGTGCCCCTGTTGCAAATCACAAGAAGTAAAGTAAAATAGCAGGTTATGCCTTTAAGCCAGCAGAACTTAGTCCCCAAGAAAGCACTACTCCTCTCCACTGCACAAGTACAATCCCCCTGAAACCCCACCCTCTCCTGCAGGCCCTGCAAATGTGTGTGCCTGACATTGTGTTTTGAAAGTCACCAGAACAGTTTTGGACCAGGTGGAGGGCTGAGACCCCTTCCACAAGAAAGCTGTACTGCCAGACCTCTCTTCCAAAGGGATCAAGCTTGAGTAGCTCTACTGGTTGCAACTGTAGTAGTTTGCAGCACAGGAAGTAGGTGGTTGCTCAGTGGTAAAGCCCTAAACCATTTTCAAAACCGACCATTCAGTAATGGTGGTTGCAGGAATGTTTTGTTCTTCGTAAATGTTGTTAAGTCACTTAGAGCACCTTTAATTTGAGAATTTATTTGATCAGACCTTATAAAATATAGTGGACAAAAGAGAAGACTAAAAGAATGCTGTTGCCAATGTAAGTTATTACAGTAACTTCTCATATATTTTAGAATTAGGTGTGCATTCTTTTGATTTAGTAAAGTAATTTGGTTCAGTATGCTTATGCTTTGTAATCCATTTTTGAACAGACAATGTATTTGTTTGCTAAAGGATGAAGGCGAGAGTGGGGCCGGGGGAAGATTTAAAAAAAAAAAAAAACAATAAAAACCCTTGCAATTGCAATCTTCTTCCATCAAGTCATACAGCTCCTGTGAATAATAAATGAGACTGTTGATTTAAGCTGCGTTTTTCTGCGTTAGTGGACTCCTCTGGAATCTGTGTAAACTAGTTAACCTAGTTTCAGTTCTTCAGAGCTCCTGGAGGTTTTTTGTTTTAATGGAAAGAATTTTTAATCCCTCAGCATTCTGTGTGAGTTTTTTGTAGTGTGTAAACCCTTATTTTCTGTGGAGAATGTTCAACAGGTTGCAGCTGTGACTTCTCTTGGAAATCAGTTTCATTCATTAATAAACCTCAATGTTTGTGAATCCCCATGTAGTTGGATGACTAGAGGAAGATTTATCAGTATTTCATACCTTCCTCATGAAATAAATCAGGCAGTATTGCTTCTTCAGTCAGACACAAATACTTTATTTTTTAAATGTGTTCTGTTCCCTTGTTTTATGGGTACTGACCTGCTTTCTTGTCTACCAAATTCACCTGGCTGATCTTCTGTTTCTTGAAAATAACTTTGACTGTTGCAGCTGTCATTTTTCATTAGTTGATGAAAACCGTGCGGTTTGCTCTCAAGAGACTGGACACTGTGTATTTGCATGCACACTCCCCTCCCCCTCATTCTTCAGCAAAGTGTGTTCCTGAAGGCAGTCTCCTTGCAAAGGAAATAGTGGGATAAAAGTTCTTCCATTTCTCTTGTAAAATGTATGTGGCATTAAGATATTTTTCCAATAAGAATTATATCTATTTGCAAGATATCCCTGAGACTACTGTATGTATCAATCTAGCACTAACGTTATTTAAACAAATGAGAGTTCCTTGTCTACTGCTCTGTATAGGTAAAGCACAGACAGTGCAACCTTCTCCACACCAGTGTCAACTGTATTTCGTCCCAGGGCTGCAAAAGCTTTTTTGAGGGAGGGAGAAGGACTCAATTTTCCTGCTTATTCAGTGCTTGGCCTCTCATCTAGGACTGCAGAAATAATTAAGAAAGCCAACTACTTGGCTATGAGCATTGAGGGGAGAGGGGGCCTGGTCTGGGGGTAAGATGTATCCATCCATCAAGAGCTAGATACATAAGCAACCAAACAAATATATAATAGTAACCTCTTCTTGCCACTATTAGTATCGGTCAGATTTTAAACAATGATGTAGAAGTGAAAAGTTTCAACTCCTAAGCCACCCAGCCCTTACTGCCAGGTATATCTTTATTATTTACCTTGCATGTTTGTATAACCAACTTTTCCATCGTAAACAGATGGTTCCATAATGCATTTCATACTGTACATTAGAAATGCCATCTATGGTCCAGTGAGTACTAGAAAATGCTTTTTTTATCCATGCCACCTCCAAGTGAGCAAAGTCTCTCACTACTTTAAATTTCCATTTAAATTGTTTAGTTTTATACATGTAAAATCATTTAACTGTCTTCTGACTACTTCCAGCAATTTTCTGCTTCTGAATGTAACATTCTGTAAACCTCTGGTGGTGGTGGTGTTTATAAATGAAGACGGATGAACAATACAGTAACTCTTAACTACATGTACAATCTTGTTTTGCAGCTTGAGAAACTTGAACGCTTCTGCCAACAAACTGGAAACACTTCCTCCAGCCACCCTTTCTGAAGAGACCAACAGCATCTTACAGGAACTTTATTTGACCAATAACAACCTCACAGATAAATGTGTGCCCTTGTTAACAGGCCATCCACACCTGAAGATCCTGCATATGGCTTACAATCGGTTACAGAGCTTTCCTGCGAGGTAAGTAACTTCTTAGTGCTGCTTGTCTCTTTATTAGAAAGCAGTCTTAAGTGGAAAATGCAGAGTATATTTTCATAGCAAGGTTTTGTTCACAAATTGGAGTGTTGCATTTGTTTTTTAACTGCATGTGCGCATTGCCTGTACAATGGTGGGTTTGTCCATTGCCACTTGAATGTGTATAACTACATGCTGTCATGTTGTACGCAGGAACGAAGGCACTTTGTGTGTTGTTTTGTGCATTTATCTCTAGAGATTGTGTGCTTTTCTCAACTAAGGAAAATCAGTGCACTCTCCTGTCGCAGCCACATTATGGAAATCAGGAAGCTGTTTCCCACATAGTTAGCATAACTTGGTCGCTTTCCACACACATACCGAGGCCTTATCTACATGGCAGAATTGACCACAATAGTTATTCCAGAATAGCACATCATGTGGAGGCTTATTTCTGAATAAGAGTACCTTTTTCCAGATTAGATTAATGCATTTTCGAAATGTATTAAGCTAAAACAGGAAAAAAACACTCTGATCGTGGAATTAGTGTCTGCATGGAGAGCTATTCTGGATTATCTATTGCACTTAAATTCACACCCTACCTTGATCCAGAATGTCTCTTAAGTGTGGACAAGCCAAGTGTAAGGCTGGGGATGCCACCGATTCCAGAAGGTATATCATATCTGTCCTGATATGACACTTCACACAGCCAGGCTACTGACACTGGTACCCCATCACACCCCTTCCTTCAAATTCTCTCCCTCCTCCCATCGGTACCAGGGCACTACATGCCACTCCTTCCTAGCACACTGCTTTCAGGGAGTAACACGTGAGAGGGGAAGTGAGAATACATGTTGCTCTGCAGAGAGCAACAGAATGAGGGGAATTTAGCAAGTATTCTGCGAGAGGGAATTGAAGCAGGATGCCGGGGAAAGGTAAGGAAAGAGCATAGAGTAGGAAAAGGAAAAAACTAATTCTAAAAGAGAAACGAACAAAAAATAGAAATAAACACCAGAAATTTTTAAATTAAGAAATTAACGACACAAAATAGAACAAGTGAGACCTTGTGATGTAACCTTGCTGACGTGACATGATAGGAGAGATGGCACACAGTGATCTCTTACAACAGTATGGGCCTACAATTAAAAAAAAAAACACTGCTAAGCTTAAAATTAAAAAATAAGAATACATATAAAAAAAAAATTCCTTAATCTCCCTTCTTTCTTTTCATAGTAAAATGGCCAAGCTTGAGGAATTGGAAGAAATTGATATCAGTGGGAACAAATTGAAAGCCATTCCAACAACCATTATGAACTGTAGACGTATGCATACTGTGATTGCTCACTCCAACTGCATTGAAGTCTTCCCAGAAGTCATGCAACTTGTTGAAATAAAGGTATGGAATGGATGCATTATAAAAAAAAAAAAAAAAAAAAAAAAAAGTTTAAAAAAAAAAAAAACAAACACACAAAGTTTTGAAAGGGTTCTAGATGCTAGAAATAGTGTGAATAAAATGCCTCAAGAATGAGACCCCCCATCTACACAGTCCGTCGTACAGTGTGTTTGTAACCAGGCTGAGTTGTGTCCTTATAAGTTTGTCACGGCACACATGTGCTAGTCGTGTATGTGAATCCCAAATCCATCGTGCTGGGTAACTCCTACAGAGTTTTTTACATTCTGTGGAAATATGGGTAACCGTTACTGCCTGGTAGGACACCGGGCCAGAGGACATGAGGAATTCACTTTGGAATGGGCTGCTCCACAGGGCAGGAAGAAAGGACCTGCTAACCAAGCACTTTCAGCGGGTCCTATCTTCTCTGCAAAATAAGTATTAACTGTCTTCCTGTAACCAGGCTGTATTTGTGATGAGTCAATACTTGTAACCATGACAGCTAACCATGTATGGAAACGAACAATATTTAGAGCCAGCCATATCACTAACTGGTTTAAAAATACCTTTAAAAGCAATAGAGCAGGCAAGACCTAAGGGGTAGTGATAGTATTCCAGAAGAGGAAAGATCTGGCAAATTATTTTGCAATCAACAGTCTCAGTGGTATTTCGCAAATTGCAGCTCAAAAGCACATAGCTCTTTAAAAATTTTGTGTTGCTTAAAAATAATACAAACCTGAGTTTTCCTTAAGAGATTCTATCTTTGCAGGCATGCAACAACTGAATATGTTCAGGAAACAATTGCTTGCCTCACGTAAACTAAAATTTTGTCTTTTTTCCAGGCCATAACACAGAACTCTAACAGGGTCATATGCTAATTATCCAAGTAGAAAACATTTAAGGTATAACTAGGGCTGTCAATCGCTGTTAACTCAAGCGATTAACTCAAAACAAATTTAATCGTGATTATTTTTAATTGAATTATCGCAGTTTTAATTGCACTGTTAGTTAATAATAGAATGCCAGTTGAAATTTATTATAAATATTTTTGCATATTTTTCTACATTTTCAAATATATTGATTTCTGTTACAACACAGAATACAAAGTGTACTGTGCTCACTTTATATTGTTTTGATTGCAAATATTTGCACTGTAAAAATAAAGTTTTTCAATTCACTCATACAAGTACTGTAGTGCAAGGTCTTTATCGTGAAAGTGCAACGTTCAAATGTAGGGTTTTTGTTTGTTTGTTACGTAACTCAAAAACAAAACAATGTAAAACTTACAGCCTACAAGTCCACTCGGTCCTACTTCAGCCAATCGGTAAGACATACAATTTGTTTACAAAAAAAAGAAAAGGAGTACTTGTGGCACCTTAGAGACTAACCAATTTATTTGCTCAAATAAATTGGTTAGTCTCTAAGGTGCCACAAGTACTCCTTTTCTTTTTGTGAATACAAACCAACACGGCTGTTACTCTGAAATTTGTTTACAATTATGGGAGATAATGCTGCCTGCTGTTTATTTACAATGTCTCCTGAAAGTGAGAACAGGCATTCACATGGCACTTTTGTAGCCAGCATTGCAAGGTAAATAAGAAGTTTTACATCTGGGGTCTCAAACTCAATTTATCTTAAGGACAGTGCCAGTCCTCAGATCCTCCCAGCGGGCTAATAATGCCACTCATGCCACCCGGAACCAGCTGCCCAAAACTCCGCCTCCCCCAAACTCCACCCCCCACCTGCCTAAGGCTCTGGGAGGGAGTTTGGGTGCGGGAGGAGGTCTGGGGTAGGGGAATGGGGTGCAGGCTCTGGGAGGGGGTCAGGGGGTGCAGTGCTTACCTGGGGCTCCAAGGCGGGGTGGGCTGGGGGGCCTCTGTGTGCTGCTGCCCCCAGGCATCACCCCCGTAGCTTCCCATCGCCTGCAGGGGCGCTCGCAGCGGGGGCAGGACGTGGAGGCACAGCCCTGCCTTGGGGCCACAGGGCCAGCAGACACATGGAGCGAGCAGGCAGAAGCCGCTCAGCTCCGCTGCGCTGCCGGTGGTGAGTGGGGCCTCGGGCCATTGTAAATCGCCCAGGGGATGTGTGGGGGGGGAGGGGAAGTGCCCAGGAGCGGCAGGCAGGGCCAAGGGTGAGACCTGGCCCTGAAATTGCTGAAGCCTTGCCAGCCACATTGGGGAGGTTCTTGGGCTGCAGATGGCCAGGAGTTTGAGACCCCATTTTACATTATTTTATATTTGAGTGCAGTTATGTGTTTTTAATAAAAAAAAAAAAAAAAAAAAATTCAATATAAGTTGCATTTTCACAATAGAGATTGCACTACAGTACTTGTATTAGCTGAAATGAAAAATATGATTTCTTTTGTTTTTTACAGTGCAAATATTTGTAATAAAAATAATATAAAGTAAGCACTGTACACTTTGTATTCTGTGTTGTGATTGAAATCAATATATTTGGAAATGTAGAAAACATCCAAAAATATTTAAATAAACGGTATTCTATTAACAGTGCGATTAAAACTGCGATTAATTGTGATTAATTTTTTTAATCATTTGACAGCCCGATATAAAACACACGTGCCATCATAACACAGAGCAGATTAACTGTATTTATCTTGAGACGTAAACAAGGTGGAGAGTAGGTTACTGTTTTTGGACCAAAATGCTTACTATACTACTCCAGCTGTTTGGGGGGTTTTTTTGGCTTGTGGAATAATATAGTTCTGAGAACAGTATGTATTTTTCAATAAATCTGGTCACTTGAAACAGTTACTAAGCTGCTGCTTGAGCATGAGCACATCTAAGGATGAGATGCTTAGGCTGGTTTTAGCCGGATATGTAAAACAAAGTTGTGGATTTGGGATACTCCTCCCTCTTTGGAACAATAGCCAGAGGAAATTGAACGCCATTTAAAATTAATTGATCTTTTAATTAAAGGAAGGGTTGGGGTGGAGAGGGGCAGACTTTCCGTGGGAAACATTTTTGACAAAACCTATACACTTGTGCTTTTTTTTTTTCTCAAAGAATAATGTAAACATGCTGATGGGAAGCAAATAGCTTTTCTTGTGTTTCCGCTCATAGTCGGCAAAAGCAGAAAGCCCTATGGAATAGTCAGTCTTCAAAATTCTTTTGAGGCATCCTCAGAGAAAACAGGTTAAGGATTTGTTTTTCATTTTGTCAGGAGTTGCTTAGGCCTCATATTAAAATAGACAAGAAAGCCATTCTTATCTGAAAGTTGTCCTCTCAGTTTCAGAAACGCTTTATTAGAATATACAGCAAAAGATAGGAGGAAATACTGCTCTTGGGCTTTTTCTTTAATGTACAGAAAATACCCAGTTGGTACTTAGCCTGTTTTACCCAGGTGTAAAGAACTTGGTGGTCTCAGACCAGTTCCAGTAAACAGGTGTTCACATAACTACTAACCTAGCTAACACTCTGAACAGAGAAGCTTTAGACTTGAAAAGTTTGGAGGCCAAAGTGCCCATAACAAATTTTCTGGACCTTAAAAGATGAACCTCAGTTCTCATGGGGAGGAACCATCTGTTTGGAGCTTGAACTGCTGCTGATTGCTTTATCTGTTCCTTGGCAGTGTAGGAAATTCAATCTTCAGGAATGTCAATAATTCAGCGCCTCTGAAAAGTACCTAAGTACCTAATTAAAGGTATGTCTTCACTACCAATATTAAAGCGCTGCCATAGTTGCAGCACCAATGCTGGGAGAGAGGTCTCCCAGCACCGTGAAAAAACCACCCCATGAGGGGAGCTCTCCCAGTGCTGGTGCACTGTCTACGCTTCCACTTTACAGCCCTGAAATGTGCGTCACTCAAGGAGGTGTTTTTTCACACCTCTGAGCGAGAAAGTTTCAGCACTGTAAAGTGGCAGTGTAGATCAGGCTGAAATTTATAACTTGTCTGTGGGCATGTTTCGTTTAATCTAATCCCTAAATCTTTATATAAAGTCTCATTGTATGAGAGGCACAGTGTGAGCGTCCATATACTAGGATGAATAGTGTGCATATATATACCATGTTATATCAGTAATTGTTTAAGCTATAAGAATGAAATAATGGTGGTGGCGTTAAAATAACTTTTAAATATATCACTATATATGGCCTGAGGTAAAAGTAATTGTATTTTGTTTTCATGTTTAATTCTTCATCTTCTTGGGATGGTTAGATACTGAATTTCAAATACTGTATCATGAAATGTGGGTTTTGTGCTTTGTGATATACCAGTTGCAGAGGAAAGGTAATATAGATAATGGAAACAATTTTCACTTATGCTTCAACTTCTGGAATTCTGAATTAAAAATATTCAATGGGGGCATTGAGAGCACAGCAAACACAGGCTCCCTGATCCAGGGCCTGGCCCCAAGTAGCCATTATAGGGAAAGTCTGGCTTTGGCCTTGTAGCCTTGGGCTGGAGGGAGCATTCTCAGCTGCTTTATAGGGATGGTGCATGTGCTGTCTGGTCAGCAACAGGAGCTTTGAGGGGATGGGGCATGCTTAGTGAGGATGGAATCTCTGGAGATTTTAGAAGCTGAAATGAAAATTCTCTACTGAGTATGTGTGAACTACTTTTCAGAGGCTTATAAATTGGCCACAATTAGGTGAATTTTCACAAGGATGGCAAAAGACAGGTAGGTCCCTAACGCACAATTTAATTTGATTTAAAGGCCTATGTGGACAACCGTAAATTGATTTAAACCTAGTTTATCAATTTTTTTAAGCAAATCATTTTAGAAAGTCGACACAAGTTTGCATTGATTGAATTAAATCAATTTGAATGACACCTTTAGTTGAATTGGTTGTTGGATGTAGTGCACAGGAGCTGGGTGGTGTTGGTGGCCTGTGATATACACTTTGTAAGACTAGATGATCTAGCCTTAAGCTCTTGCTCTGACAGTGCAAGTTTTGTGTGCAGACCAGCCCTCAGCAGGGTGTCACTTAGCTGATCAAGATCATTATCTCTAGCCCTCAAAGGGTGAGAATTGCTAAGAGTTTGTCACCTTGAGGACACAGGAAAGTATGTATCTTGATTACCAGAGACTGAGTATAGTGCACTTCATAACACCACCCAAACAAAATGAGTTTTTTCAACTTTTGCTAATTTTTTCTCCTTTAAATTATGGGAATAGGAGTCCTACATGTAGCTAGAGAATGGGTGCAGAATGATGTCTCCAGCAACACCAGTCATGGTGATCCCCAACTCTAGGGTCTGTGTTGCCTGTATGTAACTAATGGGAATTTCCATGTGTTATAAATTTTCTAAAGCATAACACATCCCAGCAGAATTTTTTTTCCTATCCGCTTTGAATTTTGTAAGCTTGAAAAACAATTGTTATAAAAAAGGAGTAATTTCCTAGCAACATGGCTCTGCTTTCTGGGTCAAACCAACTGGGATATATGTTATTGCATACTTAAGCAAATTTCTGCTGTACTGACTCACCCTTTTGACTGGGTCCAGGTTTACCCTGCTGGTTTCACAGTATATATATTCTAGGTTGAGAGTATCTAACTCTTCTGCTGTAATTACAGGGTCTCTCTCCAGAAATAACTGTTTTGGTTGAATCTCTTTATTATATGGTTGCTGTTGGAACACTTGACAATTGTGAAGTTTTCTCCTTGTCTCGCTCTCTTGGTCTTTATAGAGATATTCCAGAGTATTAGTGAAGATCTGTTACAAGTAGTACTTTTTTGAAGAAGAGAATCTTAACTTTTGATAGGTGTTCTCTGAGTTATTATAGCTCTCCCACACTAACACAGTCATCTTCAGCCACAATTAGGGATACTGTAATGTGCCCATGAGCTGCAGACAAGACGTGACTCTTAGCCCTGGTCTACACTAGGACTTTAGGTCGAATTTAGCAGCGTTAAATCGATGTAAACCTGCACTGGTCCACACGATGAAGCCCTTTATTTTGACTTAAAGGGCTCTTAAAATCTATTTCCTTACTCCACCCCTGACAAGTGGATTAGCGCTTAAATCGGCCTTGCCGGGTCGAATTTGAGGTACTGTGGACACAATTCAACGGTATTGACCTCCGGGAGCTATCCCAGAGTGCTCCATTGTGACTGCTCTGGACAGCACTCTCAACTCAGATGCACGATTGTTTGCCGTTGCTTTGACGCAGGGAGGGGCGACTGACGACACGGCTTACAGTGTTGGCTTACAGGGAGTTAAAATCAACAAAGGGAGTGGCTTTACATCAAGGAGTATTTCAGGCAGGACTTCACGGAGGGTTCCAATAAGAAATGGTGCACCTAAGTTATTGTTCTTATTGGAACAAGGAGGTTAGTCTGGCCTCTGATACATGGCTAGATTTACCTCGCTGCACCTTCTCTGTGAGTGACTGCAGTGTGACCTAGAGGAATGAGTCCCCTAGACCGGGGGGGGGGGAGGGTTGGGGTTTGCAAATGAGTACAAAACAAATCTGTTCTATTTCTTGTTTTGATCCATTCCATCTATCTTTTACATCTTTGGCTGGCAGCAGACGGTGCAGAAGGACTGCATGCCATCCACATCTCATGGCTGCTTGGCAGAAGATGATGCAATAGGACTGCTAGCAATCCGTATCACCTGCCTGCTCACCATAAGATGGTTCAATAGGACTGACTGCAGGACTAAAGAGAATGACCTGATCAAGTCACTCCAAATTTAGTCCCTGCACCTATGTCTGCCCAGGCGCTCCTGATCGACCTCACACAGGTGATCAGGAGCACCTCGGACATGACGATGACGGCTACCAGTCATATTGCACCATCTGCTGCCACAAGGCAATGGGTTGCTGCTGCTGTGTAGCAGTGCAGTACCGTGTCTGCCAGCACCCAGGAGACATACGGTGACAGTTAGCTGAGCGGGCTCCATGCTTGCCGTGGTATGGCGTCTGCACAGGTAACTCAGGAAAAAAGGCACGAAACGATTGTCTGCCCTTGCTTTCACGGAGGGAGGGAGGGAACGGGGGCCTGACGATATGTACCCAGAACCACCCGCGACAATGTTTTAGCCCCATCAGGCATTGGGATCTCAACCCAGAATTCCAATGGGCAGCGGAGACTGCGGGAACTGTGGGATAGCTACCCACAGTGCAACTCTCCGGAAGTCGACTCTAGCCTCGGTACTGTGGAAGCACTCTGCCGAGTTAATGCACTTAAAGCATTTTCTGTGGGGGGACACACTCGAATATATAAAACCGATTTCTAAAAAACCGACTTCTATAAATTCGACCTAATTTCGTAGTGTAGACATACCCTTAGTAATAGCGCTCTCAGGACTGCTGGGTGACCGGCCGTGGCTGAAGGCACAGGCTGGAGCAGGAGCAATCTGTCAGAACTACCAGGTTCGTGGATGACTTGTGCTCTGAACACTCATCTCACAAACTTTGGAACACAAATATTTAAGATTCATCCTTCTTTTGCCTCCCCTCCTTGCCCAAACTAAATTGGAGGGGAGGGAGGAGTCTGACTGACTGCGTGGAAATCTATATACATTTGAGTAATCTTGGTGCTGTACAGGCTGGGTTGGTACTACTTGCATTAAAATGACACATCAGGCAATCCAAATCTGTGATGTGATTGAAATTAGAAACTTGTTCTTTCCTGTTTGTGTATGGAGTAGAGTGAGAGCTAGATTTGACTGAAGACACACCCTGTTATCCTTTGGGATAAGGCTGCAGAGAATTTTTAAAATCATCCTAGCATGGCAACAAAAGTTATGCCTACTGGTACCAAAGGACTAGAGTTGCTGTGACAAGGCATTGCTGTGTTTATAGGTGCTAGGAGTGTCGGAGAGCACTGCAACCAGCTAAATCAAAGCTATGTCATAGCCTTCAGACAGATCTGTGACTTCATAGTTTTGTTTTGGTTTTCCATTAAATCTTAAAGCATTGAATAAAAGGGCAGTGTGTTGACATGGCCTTGAAAAGCCAGAGGGGTAATAAGTAGGGATTAGGGCTGTCAAGCAATTTAAAAAAATTAATCGCGATTAATCGTGCTGTTAATAATAGGATACCATTTTTTAAAATATTTTTTGATGTTTTCTACATTTTCAAATATATACATTTCAATTACAACACTGAAAACAAATGTACGGTGCTCACTTTATATTGATTTTTGATTACAAATATTTGCACTGTAAAAAAACAAACAAGTTTGTTTACATTTGCAGGAGATAATGCTGCCCGCTTCTTGTTTACAACGTCACCTGAAAGTGCAAACAAGCGTTCGCATTGCACTGTTCCGGCCGGTGCTGCAAGATACTTCGGTGCCAGATGCACTAAAGATTCATATGTGCCTTCATGCTTCAACCACCATTCCAGAGGACATGCATCCATTCTAATGATGAGTTCTGCTTGATAACAATTCAGAACAGTGCAGACCAATGCATGTTCATTTTCATCAGCTAAGTCAGATGGACCAGCAGAAGGTTGATTTTCTTTTTTAGTGGTTCGGGTTCTGTAGTTTCCGAATCGGAGTGTTGCTCTTTTAAGACTTCTGAAAGCATGCTCCACACCTCGTCCCTCTCAAATTTTAGAAGGCACTTCAGATTCTTAAACTTCTGGGTCGAGGGCTGTATCTATCCTTAGAAATCTCACATTACCTTCTTTGCATTTTGTCAGATCTGCGGTGAAGGTGTTCTTAAAACAAACAACGTGCTGGGTCGTCATCCGAGACTGCTATAACATGAAATATATGGCAGAGTGTGGGTAAAACAGAACAGAGACATATAATTCTCCCCCAGTCACAAATTTAATTAACACATTATTTTTTTAACGAGCATCATCAGCATGGAAGCATGTCCTCTGGAATGGTGGCTGAAACATGAAGGGACATATGAATCTTAAGTGCATCTGGCACGTAAATATCTTGCGATACCAGCTACGACAGTGCCATGCAAATGCCTGTTCTCGGTTTCAGGTGACATTGTAATTAAGAAGCGAGCAGCATTATCTCCCGTAAATGTAAACAAACTTGTTTGTCTTAGTGATTGGCTGAACAAGAAGTAGAACTGAGTGGACTCATAGGTTCTCAAGTTTTGCACTGTTTTGTTTTTGAGTGCAGTTATGTAACACAGAATCTACTTTTGCTAGTTGCACTTTCACAATAGAGATTGCACTACAGTACTTGTATGAGATGAATTGAAAAATACTATATCTTGTTGTTTTCACAGTGCAAATATTTGTAATAAAAATAATAAGTGAGAACTGTACACTTTGTATTCTGTGTTGTAATTGAAGGGAATATATTTGAAAATGTAGAAAAACATCCAAAAATATGTAATAAATTTTAATTAGGATTTGGTTGTTTAATAGTGCGATTAAAACTGCGATTAATCGCAATTAATTTTTTAAAGTTAATCACGTGAATTCATGGAAGTTATATGTTGCTGCTTAGTCATCTTTTAGCTAAAAGATGTGCATTTAGTTTTTTAATCATTTCTCAAGTCAACCCCTTCAGACCACTCACTATTCTTGTTGCTCTGTTTTGACATACCGCTAAATGGAGGTTCCTAGAACAGGGTACAAATATTAGTGCTTTCTCACAAAGACCATGCTGTTCCTCCTGGATCCGTGTTGATAAGCTTCTGGGTATTCTGCTCAAACTGCATTCAGGGGTTTTGCCAAATATTATACTGGCCTATATAATTTGCTGTCTACTTCCTAGCTTCCAAACATTCCCCTCCCATTGGGCGTTATTTTTCAGAAATCTATTGACTTTTTTATTTTTCCTGAGCAAATTTGCTTGATTTTTGCCTGCTTTATTTTTGTCCCCCCCCCTCATCTTTATTGGTGCACACCACCACCACCCCCCGTACCTTCCCAATATAGCACCAGCTACAAATTTAATATTTGTCTTCAAGATATTTAACAGTGTTAATTAAAACTAGGTTTAATACTGATTCCTAATTTTGATTCCCCTCCTCCCAGCACAATACTTTGCCATTTATAAAACTTTTATTTTAATATCTTTCAGCCAGTTTTCAAACCTTGTCAGTGCTCATATCCAAGACAGTTTGAATTGACTCCCAAGTAAGATTTTTTTTTTTTATGCCCCACTGAAGTTCAGATCTATTGCATCTATTGTTTCCTTTATCTAGGATTGCCAGGCGTCCAGTTTTCAACTGGAATGCCTGGTGGAAAAGGGACCCTGGCAGGTGGCTTCAGTAGCACCGCTGACTGGGCTGTTAAAAGTCTGGTTGACTGCCCACAGCAGGGCAGGCAGGGGGCCTGCCTGGCTCTGCGCGGCTCCTAGGAAACTGCCAGCATCCCTCTCCAGCTCCTAGGCAGAGGCGTGGCCAGGTTGCTCCGCAAGCTGCTCCTGCCTGCAGGCACTGCCTCTGCAGCTCCCATTGGCTGACGAGTGGGAGCTTTGGAGCTGGCGCTTGGGGTGAGGACAGTGCATGGAGCCGCCTGGCCCTGGCTCCGCCTAGGAGCCAGAGGGAGATGTTGCTGCTTCTAGGAGCCGCCTGAGGTAAGCGCCACCCAGAGTTCGTGCCCCTGTCCTGAGCCCCCTCCCCACTCAAACCCCCTCCTGAACCCCAATCCCCTGCCCGAGCCCCGTCCAGCACCCCAGACACTTCGTCACCAGCAAGAGCCCACACCCCAACCCCCTGCCCCAGCGTGGAGCCCCCTCCTGCACCCTGAACCCCTCATTTCTGGCCCATACGCCCTCCCACACCCCAACTTAATTTAATTTAATTCCAGTTTCTATTCAAGTAGAGCTCAACACAATTCACAAGTAAATAAAACAGTAATTTAGTTAAAATGAAATGCATCGTTCATCATTTTCTAACCCACGCAAAAATTAAGAAACCTGTATGTTATGCTATGTAAATGCTGAAGTATATGTGTATGAATATAGTGTGTCTTCCTGATCAGCAAAACGAACCAAATTTAGTGGAAAGGGTATACTTTGTTGAAAATCAACAAATTTTAATGGTTACAAACCAGTGAGAATAAACTTTTCTTTATGAAAATAAATAAAAAGTACAAATGCAAAACAAACTTAAAATGTATTTAAATTATGGTTTCCTGGTTGCTAATTTAAATCAATCCACCTCTGCTGATACAGACATTAAGACTAATAAGAAATGGGAGGGGCTCAAACAAATTTTCAGGTGTCGTCTGATGTCTTTGAAGATTACAGAAGAATTTTCTGACTGCATTTAGTAAGACGGAGTTTTATGTAAATGGATGATGCAGATTTTGGGTTGTCATGTGTAAGGCATGTATACTTTTAATTTAGGCAGAAAGTTACAGGTCCCTCTCCAAGTTCTCTCTTCTCTTTTTCCACTTCTTTCTGCAGTGTGTGGATCTGAGCTGCAATGAACTGAGTGAAATCACATTACCTGAAAACCTGCCTCCAAAACTACAGGAACTAGACCTGACTGGAAACCCCAGACTAGTCCTGGATCACAAAACCCTAGAGTTGCTGAAGTAAGTAAAATGTCTTTTTAATAATGCAGGAGGCAGAATGACTACAAAGGCATGTGGGACAAGAACCCAGTTCACAAGCGTGAGACATACATATCTCTTCAAGGAGGGGCAAAAAGGCAACACATGTGTAGGTAATTCAGAAAATTAAAGCTTCTCTAAACAGAATTATTTTACTGGCACACAAATACAATTGCTGTCAATTACCATTCCTAATCAAAACCAGCTGTAACTACAATTGGGCTGATTTGACCTAATATTTCCCACTATACATTAGTTTATTCCACTACTGAGATGCCTATGGCTTGAAACTATTGGTTTCCTCCCTTGTCCTCTCACTGTCACTTGTCACAATCCTGTGCTTCTTTCCACATGACTCTGCTTTGTATGACTTTCCTGTGGTACTTACCCTCTCCAGACTTGTGGCTTTTAACGACCCACTTCTGCTATACTGCCTACAGTGAAGCTTAGTTATCCTGTTTGGGGGTTTTCTGTCCTTTGATTGTGAGCTCTTTGGAACAGGGATCATCCCTTATTGAAGGTCTGGAAAGCACCTAGCACATTACAGGTGTCACCATAAATAATTGGGTTGGCGCATAGAGAAGCAGTTTGTTTTGAGCCTCTATAGATTCCTTCCACAGAGTGTTCTGGGTTTTTCCCTCAGGGTGTAGGTGTTCTAGTGCTTCTGCCTTCAAGTCTCTCATATTCTTTAACATTCAGCAGGCCAGAGCTATCTACACCACCTCTGAGGCTCTTTGCCTGTCTGATCCTTCCAGCCTGTTAGCTGCTTAGACCAAATAGGTTCTGGGAACAGTTGAGATTTTTTTAAAAGCTTAAGCAACTGTTTTATATAACTCTAAACAGACAGACAAACAGTGCAGTATTAAATTTCACCTGTCACAAGTGATGCTTGTTCACACTAAATTCGTTAGCTTTTCAAAATTAAATCTTGGTATCTTATTGTGTTAAACTAAACAGAGAAAAATTATCTAAGACCAGTAACCTAGGTTAAATGGGAATTTAAGGCAAGTGTTTGATAGTTGAAAATAAATGTCAGTATTTTATACGGCGAACAAGGCAAGTGAACAGGAAAAATTATCCTTCTCTATTTTAGGAGTAACCTTAACACAACAGCAGTGCAGAAATATGTCTCTGTTCTGCAGATGACTTCTGAAGATGGTAATTGAATTATGCTTAATTCTTTTACAATGGCAAATCTTCCTAATCCACATGTGGATGACAAGTGCAGTATGTGCAATAGAGAACTACCATATAGATTGCATGGTGATTTTTAGTCCTAAAAGTGCTACACCTAATCATGTAGAAATGCAATTTTTGCGCTTTTATGGAAGCTACTCTGCCAACAATGTGAGGTAGCAGTTAGCCTCATTTTACAGATGGGTAACCTGAGGTAGACAGTTTATGGCTTACCCAAGGTCAGTAGTCTTTAGCAAAACCAAGAATCGAACCCAAGTATCCTGACTCAGTCCTCTACTGTAATTACCAGATAGTTTCACTTTTAAATGCAAGGTACGTTGTTCACTATGGGAAGATTTATCAGCCAATATATTTTCACCAGTGACCCTTCATGTTAAATTTATCTATCTTCACTAAACCTTTAGGATATTAAAACTGAGGGAATTTTTAATCTAAGTTTCTTTTCGCTGTTTAACTAGTTTGTTCAGTTTCTGCTTCTCAGTTTGGACAATGAAAATAGACTAGAGAGTTTTACTACAGTCCTTATTAATTTCTTGTCACTTTCAGGTTACAACAGTGCTGCAATTTTTAAGTTGGGAGCAATGCAAAAGAAATGTGTCTTAATTTACAAACTCTTTGCACTGGTGTATTAGTTTTTAAACTTCATGGAAACTTGTTTTTGGCCTTAAGATTATTAAAGGAGCCAAATGTTGGGTTGCATTTGACCTGTTGCTGTCCTCCTAACAATGCATCACAAGACCCAGATCTCTCCATGAGAGTTTTTAAATTATCCTGTGTTGATGACGTGTGTACACACACACGAGAGAGAGAGAGAATCTCACAGCAAATAAGTTAATAACTTAGTGCAAGTTGATAAATTAATTGGTTAATAACATAGTAAAAGCATCCTGATTGGTTAATATCTTAGATTACTTAATAATCAGTGTTTTAATATCATGTGTTGCAAAGAGCCGCAAGAGGCACATTAAAGAGCCGCTTGTGAGCATCAGTCTGAGTAGCACTGGTCTAATAGATGGTTTGCTGGCAGGAAGGATCATTCTTTGCCTTATGTCCAATTACTGAAGATGCTAAGGAGTCACTGCTGGTTTTTCCCAGTTGCCTATCAGAGCTGCAGTGGAGATGTGCGAAATTCAAACAGCTTAGTGGGATTAAATCAGGGGGCCCAGATAATCTTTCTCCAAGAATATTAAAGGAATTGGCACATGAAATTGCAAGCCCATTAGCAAGATTTTTTTAATGAATCTGTAAATTCAGGGGTTGTACCGTATGATTGGAGAATTGCTAACATAGTTCCTATTTTTAAGAAAGGGAAAAAAAAGTGATCCGGGTAACTACAGGCCGGTTAGTTTGACATCTGTACTATGCAAGGTCTTGGAAAAAATTTTGAAGGAGAAGGTAGTTAAGGACATTGAGGTCAATGGTAAATGGGACAAAATACAACATGGTTTTACAAAAGGTAGATTGTGCCAAACCAACCTGATCTTCTTCTTTGAGAAAGTAACAGATTTTTTAGACAAAGGAAACACAGTGGATCTAATTGACCTAGATTTCAGTAAGGCATTTGATACCGTGCCACACGGGGAATTATTAGTTAAACTGGAAAAGATGGGGATCAATATGAAAATCGAAAGGTAGATAAGGAATTGGTTAAAGGCGAGACTACAGCGAGTCCTACTGAAAGGTGAACTGTCAAGCTGGAGGGAGGTTACCAGTGGAGTTCCTCAAGGATCAGTTTTGGGACCAATCTTATTTAATCTTTTTATTACTGACCTTGGCACAAAAAGTGGGAGTGTGCTAATAAAGTCTGCGGATGATACAAAGCTGGGAGGTATTGCCAATTTAGAGAAGGACCGGGATATCATACAGGAGGATCTGGATGACCTTGTGAACTGGAGTAATAGTAATAGGATGAAATTTAATAGTGAGAAGTGTAAGGTTATGCATTTAGGGATTAATAATAAGAATTTTAGTTATGAGCTGGGGACGCATCAATTAGAAGTAACGGAGGAGGACCTTGGAGTATTGGTTGATCATAGGATGACTATGAGCTGCCAATGTGATACCGCAGTGAAAAAAGCTAATGCGGTCTTGGGATGCATCAGGAGAGGTATTTCCAGTAGAGATAAGGAGGTTTTAGTACCGTTATACCAGGCACTGGTGAGACCTCACCTGGAATACTGTGTGCAGTTCTGGTCTCCCATGTTTAAGAAGGATGAATTCAAACTGGAACAGGTACAGAGAAGGGCTACTAGGATGATCCGAGGAATGGAAAACTTGTCTTATGAAAGGAGACTCAGGGAGCTTGGCTTGTTTAGCCTAACTAAAAGAAGGTTGAGGGGAGATATGATTGCTCTCTATAAATATATCAGAGGGATTAATACCGGAGAGGGAGAGGAATTATTTAAGCTCAGTACCAATGTGGACACAAGAACAAATGGATATAAACTGGCCAATGGGAAGTTTAGACTTGAAATTAGACGAAGGTTTCTAACCATCAGAGGAGTGAAGTTTTGGAATAGCCTTCCAAGGGAAGCAGTGGGGGCGAAAGATCTATCTGGCTTTAAGATTAAACTCGATAAGTTTATGGAGGAGATGGTATGATGGGATAACATGGTTTTGGTAATTAATTGATCTTTAAATATTCATGGTATATAGGCCTAATGGCCTGTGATGGGATGTTAGATGGGGTGGGATCTGAGTTACCCAGGAAATAATTTTCTGTAGTATCTGGCTGGTGAATCTTGCCCATATGCTCAGGGTTTAGGTGATTGCCATATTTGGGGTTGGGAAGGAATTTTCCTCCAGGGCAGGTTGGAAGAGGCCCTGGAGGTTTTTCGCCTTCCTCTGTAGCATGGGGCACGGGTCACTTGCTGGAGGATTCTCTGCTCCTTGAAGTCTTTAAACCACGATTTGAGGACTTCAATAGCTCAGACATAGGTGAGAGGTTTTTCGCCTGGGTGGGTGGGTGAGATTCTGTGGCCTGCGTTGTGCAGGAGGTTGGACTAGATGATCATAATGGTCCCTTCTGACCTTAATATCTATGAATCACATTGCTTAAAGAAAGTCTATTGTAGATCTAGGTGCTGATGGCACTGACTGGACTAGAATTCTGTTGTGAGCAGATCACAACCCATAAAAGTGCCACTAAACACACTAGGAAGTAACTCTCTGGAGGGGGAATGGTAAAAGGGTAGGGGGGAGGATCCAAAAAAGGCCAGTTTAAGATCCAGGGTGGGAAGTAATGCCATTTTGGAGTGTTCAAGAGCCTCCAAAGGGACAGAATTAGAAAAACAAGACTGCTACAGGCCTAGATCTGGTATAATCTTTTCCTAGTATGGGAAGATGGTCAAAGGTAAAATGGATAATAAATAGGGCATGGAAATGCAGACTTCCCCCCATCTTAAGTAACTCTCCATATTAAGTTTTGCATAAAAATTGAGTTTATGAATTCAAGCCTCGTCATGATGGTCTTACTTAGCTTTATTTTCTGGGAGTATTTATACACTAGAAGATAATCCTAATTGCTTTTTAATAGAGGCTTACTGTATTGCAAAAATAGGGGGTTTTTTATAATGTCCAGGAAATATGCAAATAGTTCTAAAGAAGTGATCCTCTTCTTCTGTGAAACTTTGATACTGGGAGTTGGAATTTCTCTAGTACTGAATGCTACTGCTAAATGCCACAAGAGTCCTTGGTCTGTCAGTGCCAAAGGGGTGAGAGGGTGGCAAATTCAGTTCTCAGAAATCCATTTGGATCCAAGTTCCCACTTCCTGGAAAACAAGTGCAGTGTACATGAGCCACTTCAGTATCTGCTGTAAATTGCATTTGGGTATAGGTTATACCCAACTGCAAGTAGCATTACTTTGGAACGGGTCTGTTTTTTGTTTCTTGATTAGTGACCATTCTTACAAGGTATATTAGAAGTATATTAAGTTTTCCTTCTGTCTGACACTTAGAAGGGTATGGAGCCCAGAGACTAATACGTAAACATCAGTAGTTTGAGCATTACGTGGGGAGTTTTTGTTTTTTTAATGTGCTCTGGCAAGTGCATGTCCTACTTATTTATTTGTGTAGGAAAAGACTCTGATCCAGATACAGCAGCCCTAATTTAAGTTGTTTGAGGAAGAGTTCCAAGGCCATGCAGATTGTGCATGCACAATTTCTTAGCATTTCACAGTTTTAACAGGCAGTGAGGGCTTGGGTAGGGAGAAATGCACTTTTAAATAGAGTGAATAGTTAAACCTTTTATGTTTGTCCTTTTATAATGCATTTGTTTCACTGAAAGGCTCTGGTGCCTTTGAAGATGTTGCATTGTGTGGAGAACTTGCTTAACTGCCAATGGAGGAGAACAACAGGGGGTCAGGTTTTTTCCTTCACATACAGTAGCAGTATAAAAAGATGGGTATGAACAGATGGGGCTGGCCCCTTTTAAAAGCTGTATTGTGCTGCATACCATTTTCAGATGTTTGAAATTGAGACCAGAGTTTACACTGATAGTTAACTGGAGGGAGGAAGGATCCAATACCCTAAGTAAGAGCTACCACTCCAGAGTCAGGGGGTAAGAGAATGGTAATTCTTACAGCTAGAGCACAGACCTGAAGGCACCTAGAGGGGAGAGCATCCTCATATTAGCTTTTAGGCATTTTCATAAGAGGTTTTAGAACATTTCTCTGTTATCAGCTTTCGACTCAGGGGTGGGAGGAAAAGCTGGATATGGTGGTGATATGGGAGCTTTCATTTTAATACAGTAAAAATAGAATGCAGAAAGGTCTCATTAATGGGTAAAAGAAATGCACAAGTTAGATAGGATTTTCCCCCCGTGCCGCCTCTCCATATCTTCTCAGGCCAGTGGCAAATTCTGCTTGTGTTTTCTGCAGAGCCAAGGTTAAGGTTCAAATAGCTGAGCAAAGAAAAGACAAAGTTAAGGCAAACAAGAATGAAATAGACGTGCATAGTACTGCTTATTGTTTGTGTTTTTCTTGTGTGTATTCTGATGGATAACATTCTACACACTCTATTAAGTGTTTCCCTTTACACGGACACCTCATTTTCTTAAATGTAGTCGTCTTAGCGTATGCGCAACGTGCCTCAAGTGGTAGGTGACTAGGATAAGTGGGACAATAAAAGCTTCCTTACAATTTTAAGATAGCAGTGACTTTAAGCTACATGTCTGTAGTATTCATTGGGCTTTTTTCTTTTCCCTTCTCACTGCAGTAACATTCGTTGTTTCAAGATTGACCAGCCCTCAGCTGGTGACGCTTCAGGAGCCCCAGCAGTGTGGAGTCATGGTTATACCGAAGCTTCGGGAGTTAAGAACAAGTAAGTCTGGCTTGGTATCAGCACAGAGGTGCTCTGCTGCTGGAACACTTCTGTATTTTAAAAAAAAAAAAAAAAAAAAACCTACAAAGAAACTCTTTTCTTATGAGAAAGTTAGTTGGGGACATTCGTCTCACAAAAGCAGAGGCCACGGCATGACTTATATCTGTAAACTAGGTCCCTGCTTGGCTCTCATATTTCTTCTTTGTTAAAGGAGTTGCTAAGATACAAGTGTAACTGATGCATTTTGTCTGTGTAAGACTTCAGTATTTGCAAAAGACCCAAGTGCTTAAATGCATCTCTGCTCTTTGAAAAGCCTCTTTATCTTTTGCTTAAGCATGTGTCCCAAGCAAATCAGGGATGCTGCTGGAAGAAGAGTGTCTTAAACTGTGCATATTCCTACACTACTGACTGGTCCTTTTTTAATGGCTAAAGCAGCCCTTGACAAATAACATCTCAGGGGCCTGGCATGTTAACTGCTTGTATGCTGCTGGTTATATGATGCCATCTCACATTAATGGTCCGTGAATAACTTCTAAAAATCTTTTTGCACTTCCAGTTAAGGTTTTCAAACACTTGAGTCAAGTGCCAGCAAGCTTATACTCAGCATTTTATTAAATGTATCAACAAACTAAAATGATTAGCACATAGAGTAACAATGACAACTTTAAGGGGCCAGAGGAGTGAAGGCAATTTAAACTATGGTGTTCTCTTTCCATGCGCCTCCACCCATTTACACAATGCAGCATGTGAAATACGTATTGAAAAAAAAAAAAAGAACAGTTAGGTGTACCAGATTAGTTTGAGTTGATCAGCTCACCAGGGCTTCGCTGTGGTAGTGGTGCAGGAGAGAGTAGGAGTTGCTCAAAAAGTGAATTGCTGACCTCTGTATATGTTCTTGTTTTTAACGCCATTTAGAAGCTAGAGTCAGCGATCATAAAATAATTCATGGGATTGTTCATACCAGGTCCTGAGGGGTCAGAAGGCTTCCTCCTTAGCTCCGATAGCTTATTGGAAATGGTACTTAGTGTAAACCTACTTTTCTTTGTGAATTTGTAGATTGAATCTTCCTGTCTGACGGCTGTTCAGATGATCTTACTCCAGCTGTCAGTGGGCATGTGTCCACGTCATAAAACCCATGTCACAGCTTATCCCATGTTGGCAGCCTCAACAGAGGGGCCAAGATGTTATATGGTCTGAACTACCCTCTCACTCCTAAAGGCACTTGTTTCCGTACTTTGATGAAACGTGTTCAAGGGGGCAGTATGGAGAAGTTTGCTTTACAGCTTCCTGTGCTCACTTTTCATGGGTAAACCTAAGAGTAAACAGTGCAGTAGCTTTCTCGGGTTTTACTACTATTTTTTTGAATCACAAAAATAAAGACTGCACTTCACATGTCAGAAAAGTTGAAAAATCATTAGTGGGTCTCTGTTTCAACGTCTTTGTTACTCTCTTTACCATGGCATTTAACAGTACCATAAATGCTACTTATGTTGTTCACTACCAGGATCTGAAGTGAAACTGCATGACTCATGAAAAGTTTGTGATGCTTATTATAGTCTGATCTGCCTTCAAGCTGCACATCCTGGTCAGAACAATGAGAAAAGAATTGAGGAGTGTTAAAATGCTCTTCTGTTACAAATGCTTATTTATTAAAATACTATTTACGGTTTTTCCTTTTTCCTTAGACTGTGTGTGGCAGCTCTTTCAGCGAATAATTTCTGTGACAACAGGGAGGCGCTGTACGGCGTCTTTGATGGTGATCGCAACGTGGAAGTGCCCTACCTTCTGCAGTGTACAATGAGTGATATCTTGGCAGAAGAGCTGCAAAAAACAAAGAGTGAAGAGGAATATATGATCAACACTTTCATCGTTATGCAGAGGTTAACCCCAGATCTTTAATTTTTGTCATCTTCCTCCATATGCTGATCAGTCAGCATACTCGCTTCTATCCCAGAGCTGTTTTTTTCACTGTTTTCTAATGATTTTGTTTGCTAGCTTGTTACTGCACATTACTTAATTGCTTGTTTTTTTTAATTCTGACCTGCTGTTCCACACATGTCCTAAAAGGTTCATGACCAAGGAATGGATAGTTTTAGTCTCTTTTCTGAGATGTGCTTAATTTCTTTAAAAGTCTCATTGTTCAGAATTGTTAATATTTAAGGTAGTGATGTGACTTTTGTTTCCTGAGACTGATCATCTTTAAACATCCCCCCCCCTTACAACCCACAAAGCCCAGCGTGTTTCAGTCTGTCCCTCTGCACCAGTTCAGATGATCATAAACATCAAAACTGTTGTTGAGGATATGTATTCTAACTGTTTAACTGCATATTTTCAACCCTAAAATTGAATTCTTCAAGCAGGCATAAAGAGACGGTGCTATAAGCATAATGTGTAGTAGGTGTTTTTGCAAAAACAACGAGGAGTCCAGTGGCACCTTAAAAACTAACAGATGTATTTGGGCATAAGCTTTCGTGGGTAAAACACCCACATGGGTCTTTTAGGTGCCACCCCACTCCTCGTTGTTTTTGTGGATACAGACTAACACTGCTACCTCTCTGATACTAGGTGGTTTTGGTTATTTGAAAACCAGTGTATTCTGTTCTTGACAGTATAAGAGACTGTGTCTTGGGGAATAGAGTTGAATGAAGAGGATCAGACAAAAGGGAAGGAAGAGATGGGGAAAGTAAAGGAGAAGACATGTAAATAGGCTTGACTACATGGCCTCACAGTGTGGACTACGGAGGTGTGAATTGCTGTGTACACTAAAGGACTGTGTTAACATTAACTAGGCCCCTTCTAGTTTGTGCTAGCAAGGTCTACACAGGGCAGTTACAGTGCAACACTTCAGTGAACGCTGTGACCCACATAGTCCGCACTGGAGGGCCATGAATTCCTGTGTCTGAGGGGTTGTTTACACCATATTTGTCAGACAGTCACTTCCTGAAAAGATCCAATTCCTACATCAGGAAGTAGGAGCTGTAGGATCAAATTGAATCAACTGTACACAAGAAAAAAAAGGGGTACTGTGCCCTTTGTTTCTGTAATATTGTGGCTCCCCACTTTTATCATTACTTGGGACATTGCCTCACTCTGACAGGTGTTGGAAGTGAATCCTGCAGGATGATTAGAATCCTAGGTATGAGGCAGGGAAAGTACCTAATAGGTGGCCTTACCCATCTCTTTAGATTTCCTTGAAATTATACCAGTTTTTCTGCAAAAAGATATTTCTTTACACGTGTCTCAAAGAATAGGCTAATCAACAATTCATAGAACCCAGAAATAGTATTGGTTCTAGTTGCATGTATCCATTTATTGAGGGTTAGTACAATATTTCTGTTTCTCAAACATTCCTGAGCTAAAAAAATGCTAACCTACATCAGACCTTGGATAACTGAATTTGAATATTATCACCTCAGGGTTCTATATCAAAGTTCTGATCTTTGTTAAAACAAAAGAGCTAAGAAAGCTAGGAATGTTCAGTAATTTAGTTGTTCAGTTACTGCAAAGAAAGTGAAATAGGGTTAGAAGCCCATGCAGAGGGAGAGATGGAAAAATTGTTAAATACAATCGGAAATTAAATTGCAAAATGCCATAAAAAGTAGATTAGTTTTAATATGAGCAAGACAATACTTTGTATGCTTAAGACAGGTTTTGTCATTGAACTGTAGCCAAGGCTTTCTAAAATGACAAGTTAAAAATATTCTTCAAATGTGCCTGATAAGATATTACTTCTGGTGTGATGATAGGTTTGTGAATTAGTGATCTGGAGACCAATTACAATTGGAAAGTGTTTTCTGTGTTTTTAATGGTGATAACTGCAAGTGTTCTAGTTTGTTTAGGTTAGATACTTTACTGTGGAGCTTTAGGAGTCTGAAAGTGCAGAAAAACAATGGTTAAATACTTAAAACTGAGTGGCAATAAGCAGTAAAACATTGATTCCAGCTCTTTAAAAAATACATTGCTGTTTTGGAAACTAAAGCTTCATGTTCACAAATGATTATATTTTTAGATTCTACCTCTAGTTTTTCAATAGCTTCCTAATCCTTAAATTTCCTAAAGGTTTTCTGGGGGGATGTATAAGGTAAAATACTCTAGCTGTGTTGGTAATGCGATGACAAATGACCAGTGGCACTGGGTTTGTGAGGGTTTTTTTAATTGAGAATGGATCCAACTGAGGATGTATATCTTCTTTCTTATAACACACTGCCCATGAGTTGTACATAACTTCCTCACGACTTTGGTATAAAGCGTCACAATCTGAACTGGAGTGCCTGTTCTTCCCAGTGAACCTTGAGAGTCTATGTCCTGTGATTGGGATTGCTGAACTGTGGTCCCCTGCTCCTCTCTCTACTCTGATCTCATAATGCAACTTTTCCCATTAATCAGCAAGTATTGCTTTGTTTACATTCCAGGAAACTTGGAACTGCAGGACAAAAACTTGGAGGCTCTGCTGTCCTTTGCCATATAAAACACGATCCCATGGACCCAGGTGGATGCTTCACATTAACCTCAGCAAATGTGGGGAAGTGCCAAACTATTCTCTGTAGGAATGGAAAACCTTTGCCTTTGTCCAGGTCTTATGTGATGAGTTGTGAAGAAGAGCTAAAGAGGATTAAACAGCACAAGGCCATTATCACAGAGGTAAGAACTGTAGTGCTGGTGGAGGGAATGTTACAGTCTGCAACTTCCTCTAGAGACAATTCTGAGCAACACACCAAACATATTTCCTTATCATATAAATAATAACCTGTAGTTTAAAAACAGGTGTGGCTGTGCTGGAATTTCATCTTCCCCTTCCAGTATGTTTTGTGTCATGTGGTCCAGTTGCTGTTGCTCTGCAGAGATACTCAGCCACAAGGGTCTGAGCATGCTGGCCTTAAACAGGGGAAGATGAGGAAACCAGCCTTCTACCTGGAAGAGGAATTGCTGGGCTGGAGTAGGGATGAAGAGCTCATCCACTTTGTGTACGGTGGAAAAGTGCTCAGAGAGAGCTTGGAGTGTGATGTCTTTTCTTCTGTAAAAAGAAAAGGAGGACTTGTGGCACCTTAGAGACTAACAAATTTATTTGAGCATAAGTTTTCGTGAGCTACAGCTCACTTCATCGGATGCATCCGATCAAGTGCGCTGTAGTTCATGAAAGCTTATGCTCAAATAAATTTGTTAGTTTCTAAGGTGCCACAAGTCCTCCTTTTCTTTTTGCGGATGCAGACTAACACGGCTGCTACTTTGAAACTTTTCTTCCATAAGAGACTTTCTCTGCTCCTTCCTTCTATCTGGCCAGCCAGGATGCTGACAGACAGCAGGCTGATTTTTCTGTCTCACGACAGAATATATTGTGCCAGCTATGGGCTTGTGCTCTGGCAGGCAGCTCTGTAGTAGAGAGACTGCAGCTTCTGCACAGGGAATCCATTCTGTGCTCACCCACAGACTGGAGGTTGAGTGAGCTGCTGAAAGAGTAGAGAACCAGTCTCCTCCCTTGGAAGATAAAGACCCAGAGGGCAGATAGCTGACGCAGAACATACATGTGGGGAACTGATAGAAAGCAGAAAGAGAGAGGAGCCCGTCCTTCTCTTTTTGGTCTGCTGCATCCCTACTTAAGGATTTGATGCTCAGCCTACTG
This sequence comes from Natator depressus, assembly GCF_965152275.1. Classification (NCBI taxonomy): domain Eukaryota; kingdom Metazoa; phylum Chordata; order Testudines; family Cheloniidae; genus Natator; species Natator depressus. Next base: position 119,098,937 of record NC_134235.1, on the reverse strand, counting down.
CTGTACATGCATAGATCTGTTAAACCTGCCAAGCAAAGGTGGTGCGGGATTAGAATCTAAAATGTGACATGCTTGAAGCGAGCCACTCCATCACGTACTGCAGATAACCAGGGAGCTGTCAGTATGTCCCTTTGTAAAGGAGAAGTTAATTCCTGCTTTAAATCTTAGAATGACTCATCAATTTCACACACTTGGATGGCTTATCAATTCTGTCAGGCTTATTTATAATATGGAACCCTACCAGGCCAACGAGGTTTTTCTGTTCTGAGGCATTTTAAAGGCCTACCTTTTCTTAGTCTTCATTCACTTTCCTTTGGTTATTTGTTCTGTAGTGGCCGTTGCTGGCATCAGTTGGACCAAATGATTATAAATCATTGCCTTTGTGGTTCTCTAAATTAGCTGGGTTGGAGTTATCCCCGTAAAGGCTGGCAGGTAACCAAACACAACAACACTTGAGATGCTTGCTCTCCTTACCCTGCCAGCTCAGATTCTAACTAAGCCAGAATCTTGGGGCTTGAACGTACATGGATGTATTTCTTAAATACACATTTTTAATGGTGTTTTCCCGCTCAGATATTACTCCTCCTCCCCTTGGGAAATCTCATATCTAAGAGGAAATGTAGTAAGTAATTGGGGTATGTAAAACATTTCACTACAGCTCAGCTGATTGGAAAACACAGACTTGCACTCTGCTATATTTGACTTGCATGCTTAATTTAAAGAATATTTTTAAATTGTACCTTTCGAAGGGCTGAGCTGAGATAAATAATGTACAGCTGCAGGAGAGATGCCATAACCATGATCCCATAGCCCAGGGGTGGCCATCCTGAGCCTGAGAAGGAGCCAGAATTTACCAACATACATTGCCAAAGAGCCACAGTAATATGTCAGCAGCCCCCACATCCGTTTCCCCCCCCCCCCCCACTCCCAGTGCCTCTGACCCACCGGTAGCCCTGCCGATCAGTGCCTCCCCCTCCCTCCCCGCACCTCCTGATCAGCTGTTTCGTGGCATGCAGGAGGCTTGGGGGGTGGGGGGGGGTAGGAACAAGGGCATGGCAGGCTCAGGAGAGGGGGCGGGAAGGGGTGGAGTGGAGTGGGGACAGGGCCTGTGGCAGAGCCAGGGGTTGAGCAGTGAGCACCCCCCCACATATTGGAAAGTTGGCGCCTGTAGCTCCAGCCCCGGAGTCGGCGCCTGTACAAGGAGCTGCATATTAACTTCTGAAGAGCCGCATGTGGCTCCGGAGCCACAGGTTGGCCACCCCTGCCCTAGCCATTGTTCAGTGTGGACTTGTGGGGGCGGAGAGGATCATACACAAGATAAAATACCTTAAGTGGGGGGGACAGATCTGACTGGCTAATGAGACAGTAGCTGCATGAGCCATTAGCCAGAGCAGTGACCCCCACACCCTTATGCACAAATTAGAGGATTGGGCCAAAAGAAATCTGAGATTCAACAAGGACAAGTGCAGAGTCCTGCACTTAGGAAGGAAGAATCCCATGCACTGCTACAGACTAGGGACTAGGAAGCAGTTCTGCAGAAAAGGACCTAGGGGTTATGGTGGACCCAAAGTTGGATATGAGTCAACAGTGTGCCCTTGTTGCCAAGAAGGCTAACGGCATTTTGGGCTGTATAAGTAGGAGCATTGCGAGTAGATCGAGGGGCGTAATCGTTCCCCTCTATTTGGCATTGGTGCGGCCTCATCTGGAGTACTGTGTCCAGTTTAGGGCTCCACACTACAAGAAGGATGTGGAAAAATTGGAGAGAGTCCAGCGGAGGGCAACAAAAATGACTGGGGGCTGGAGCACATGACTTATGAGGAGAGGCTGAGGGAACTGGGATTATTTCTTCTGCAGAAGAGAAGAATGAGGGGGATTTGATATCTGCTTTCAACTACCTAAAAGGGGGTTCCAAAGAGGATGGATCTAGACTGTTCTCAGTGGTACCAGACGATAGAACAAGGAGTAATGGTGTCAAGTTGCAGTGGGGGAGGTTTAGGTTGGATATTAGGAAAAACTTTCACTCAGAGGGTGGTGAAGCACTGGAATGGGTTACCTAGGGAGGTGGTGGAATCTCCTTCCTTAGAGGTTTTTAAGGTCAGGCTTGACAAAGCCCTGGCTGGGATGATTTAGTTGGGGATTAGGTCCTGCTCTGAGCAGGGGGTTGGACTAGATGACCTCCTGAGGTCCCTTCCAACCCTAATATTCTATGATTCTCATGGCTTTTCTTTGAACCATCTCCAGTTTATCAGTATCCTCCTTGAATTGTGGGCACCCAAACTGGACACTGTATTCCAGCAATGGTCACACAAGTGTCAAATATTAGAGGAAAAATTACCCCTCTGCTCCTACTTGAGATTCCCCTGGTTCTTGATCCTGGGATTGCATTAGCTCTTTTGGCCACAGCTTCACATGGGGAGCTCACAGTCAACTGATTATCTACCACGACCCCCAAATCTTTTTCAGAGTCACTGCTTTCCAGGATAGAATCCCCCATCATGTAAGTATGGCCTACTTTGTTCCTAGATGCATACATTTACATGTAGCTGTATTAAAATGTATATTGTTTGCTTATGCCCAATTCATGAACCGATCCAAATCTCTCTGAATCAATTACTTGTCTTCATTATTTACCACTCCCCCCCCCACCCCAAATTTTTGTGTCATCTGCAAACTTTATCAGTAATGATTTTGTTTTCTTCAGGGTAATTGATAAAAATGTTAAATAGCATAGTACCAAGAACCAATCCCTACGGGACCCCACTGGAAACACATCCACGTGATGATGATTCCCCATTTTCAGTTATATTTTGAGACCAATCATCTAGCCAGTTTTTAATCCATTTAACGTGTGCCATGTTAATTTTATATTCTTGTTTTTTAATTAAAATGTGGTGCAATACCATGTCAAAGACTTTACAGAAGCCTAGGGATATTATGTCAACACTATTAGCATATCACCCATACTTATCATTTCCTCAAAAAAAGAGATCAAGTTAATTTGATAGGATCTATTTTCCATGAACCCATCTTGATTTGCATTATTTACATTACCCTCCTTTAATTCTTTATTAATAGAGTCCCATATCAGCCACTCCATTATCTTGCCCAGGAGTCACGTCAGGCTGACAGGCCAATAATTATCAGGGTCATCCTGTTTGCCCTTTTAAAAATTGGCACATTATTAGTTTTCTTCCAGTCATCTGGAACTTACCCAGTGCTCCAAGGTTTATGGAAAATCAACATTAACAGTCCAGTGAACTTCTCAGCCAGCTCTCAAAATTCTCGGATACGAGTTATCTGGACCTGCTGATTTTAAAATGTCTAGCTTCATTAGCTTCTGTTCAACATCCTCCAGAGCTACAAGTAAAATGGAAAGTGTGTTATCAGCATATGATGAGACTACATCTGTTTTTCCCCAAAAAACTTCATCACTCTGGCTCCTTATCTATAAAATAGATGGGATGTTTAGATGCCATACAGGATGTTGTGAAGATGGACATTTCTAAAATGCTTGTAAGATGTAAGTGTCTTTGTATATTCTCAACTTCGTGTCCTCTTTTTTTTTTTTTTTAATTTCAGGATGGTAAAGTAAATGGCGTGACAGATTCCACAAGAATCTTGGGATACACCTTCCTTCACCCAAGCGTTGTGCCCCGCCCTCATGTCCAGTCCATGACCTTGACTCCGCAGGACGAGTTCTTCATTCTGGGTAGCAAGGGATTGTGGGACAGCCTCTCCATCGAGGAGGCGGTGGAAGCGGTAAGAAATGTGCCTGAACCACTGGCAGCTGCAAAGAAGCTTTGCACTTTGGCCCAGAGCTACGGCTACAACGACAGCCTCAGCGCGGTGGTGGTTCAGCTCAATGTGACGGAGGACAGCTTTTGCTGCTGTGAGCTTAATGGAGTCCCGCCTCCCAGCCCAGGCATCTTTCCCCAGTCAGTCAACGTAGTAATTAAAGACAGACCTACGGATGCTTTGGGAATGCCATCTTCCAGCAGCGGCATGGCCTCTGAGATTAGCAGCGAGATCTCCACCTCTGAAATGAGCAGCGAGGTGGGGTCCACTGCCTCTGATGAGCCCCCTCAGGTAGCCATGAATGAGAACAGCCCAGCATACCCCAACGAACAGCGCTGCATGCTTCACCCAGTCTGCCTATCCAATTCTTTCCAAAGGCAGTTGTCCAGTGCCACCTTCTCCAGCGCCTTCTCTGACAACGGCCTTGACAGTGATGACGAGGAGCCAATTGAGGGTGTCTTTACCAATGGGAGCCAAGTGGAAGTGGAGGTGGACATCCACTGTGGCCGAGCAAAGGAGAAGCTGCTGCTCCAAGTGCCTGTGGAAGCCAGCGATGAAGGCATCGTCATTAGTGCGAATGAGGATGAAACGGGCCTTTCCAGGAAAGCCGATTACTCCAGCACTGGTACAATTGGGCGCCGACGGGGCAATGGTTCTGTGGCTCCTCAGGAAAGGAGCCATAACTTGATTGAAGTAGCAACTGATGCACCCCTCAGAAAAACTGGGGGCTACTTTGCAGCCCCAGCGCAGCCAGATCCAGATGACCAATTCATCATCCCACCAGAGCTTGAAGAAGAGGTCAAGGAGATTATGAAACAACACCAGGAACAACAGCAGCAGCAGCGACAGTATCAGATGGATCAGCTGCCAGACTATTATGATACACCACTATGACCCAGTCTGTGTGCTGTTCAGAAATAAACTAACGAACAAGAAGACATGAGTGCAGGACCCAAATAGGGCTCACGTTACAGCAGGGGTTTTACTACATTTTGTTTTCCTTACTCTACCACTACAGATAACTGCAGTTTCTCTTTCCGTTTGTTAGTTTTAATATCAACCGACATTGTTCTAGAGATGATTTACCAATAAGATTTAAACTAGTTAACTTTCCCCTTAACATATCAAGTGTAAAAAATAAAAGGTTTAATATATTGCAGAGAGACATGATGTAATTTTTTTTAAATGGCTCGTTTTTTGTTTGTTTGGAAAGCAGGGCAGTATGCCAGTGCTAAATGATTAAGTAAAATTGTAATACTGTATTTCTTTGAGAAAGAAAAAGGCTTTTTTGGTCTTGAAAATGATAGACATTTGTAGAATATGGAGACTAACTCCTAGGAGTTGCTTTAGTCTTTCAGATGACTTAAGTCACTGAGATTCACTAATTTTCTCTGAGAGAACAGTTGATTGGGAAATTACTGTAAATAGGTCTGTGTTGTATAGCGAGGCTTAAAATGTTTTGTAGTCTTGGCATAAGGACACAACCTGAACTTACTTTTGTTTTCTTGACTCTTTGGGCCATGGTTGTCATACTGAGTGGCTGTACAAGTTACCTACAAATTTAGGTGGTTCTTAAACCGTAGAAAACAGCCTCTTCTGGTCTCTGTTTTTCTTCCTTTTACTTTTACATGCACATTTTATTTGTGTTCCTTATTGCTGCCACAACCAGCATGATTGTATAGAGCTCCTTTACTGTAGATCATTTACATACCAAGAGTTATATTAAAGCAGAATGCACAAATGAACATGTCATAACTTTTGTTATAATAAATACAAAATTTACAAATAATGAGAGTCTGCTTTTATGTCTGAGCAGCTGGATGTATGTATTTCCTGAACAAAAGTTCTTGGAGTTCTTTGGGTTCATCTGGATAGCACACACTGTTTTTAAATAGCTCCGTTTCAATTGTTCTGTGAAACTGGAGAATTTTACAAAGGTAAACCTTGAAAATATAGGAATCTGCTGTAAAAATAAATCACTAGGTACTTTTACAGTGAAATCATATTTCTTATAAAGGGGCTCAAATTCTCTAGCAGAGAAATATTGCATTTAATTCCTATTGCCTTTTTTCTTTCAGTAGCACTAATCTGTTGACAGAGCTTCCTCCAAAACACTATTGACGATACTGGAAGACTCAGGACCACCTATGGTCTGACTTCAGACCCCACCACCCTCTTTCAGAAGGATGGGGCGGAGGAGAGAAAGGGGCGAGAAGTCTGAACAATTTAAATTTGAGTTTAATGGTAGTTCTGCCTTTCGCAACAAGAAAAAAAAATTTTTTTTTCCTGCTTGAGTTGAGAAGTGGTAACACTCTTCTCAATCTCACTTTCATTTGAGTGCTGCAGATCAGCCTTATTTTGTCTTTTGATAGATGGATCGGTGTTTAATAGCAGGTGACGTACCTCCCTGAGGCTGTGTTGAGTCAACATCTTGTAATGGGAGCATAATATGGGACAGGCTTCCCAGTCTGCTCCAAGGACCTGATGGCAAAAAGGAGAGATTTCCTTTAATACAGCTTTTGACTAGCTTTCCCTCTAAGAATACTACGGGCAATTAAGAGGTGGGGAATTTGGGGGGAAAATACAAAAGTACTGATATTCAGTTTGGCAGACACTGATTCACATCGCTTGCCTGGTGTGGTTCTAATGCAGAACGTGTTTGTAGTCCCATTGGTATCATTAATGAGCTCAGTAGGGACATGTACAGCTGGGGGAGTATGTTAATTTGCTGCAGAATCAGCTCCACAACGGGAGCACAAATCACTATTGTTCTGGAGGAGCCATAAGATACAGTATTAAAATAGAAACTAGATTAATAACTTTTAAGCAGGTAACACTGTGGATAGTCTTTGATAAATGGTTCCGAAATCCAAACATGGACTGGTAGTGGTTCATTTTGTTCTGAATAATCAGACTTAATGTCCTTGGCGCTGAGATTTTTCAGATGTTGCCTGAGCCTAAAGGCGCTAATGAACAAAGGTTATACAAGGTCCTGGGCAAGTGGGTACAAGTTAGGGCTTCCTGAGTAATTGTAAAACTTCTCTGCACCCTAGGAATGGGAATTTGCTCCAGTGCAGAGTCTATTGTTAACAGCGCAATAATGTTGCTGCTGCTCTGTCAGTGAGCAGGACTAGCTTGAATTGTCCTTCTATTTCTCTTCAATCTGAAATGCTTCTGTGAAATAACATAGGATAGCATAATGATGAGTGAAATTTCCTCTTTTATTAATAATTTCAATTGATACTTAGGTGCTGGGTGCAGATAAGAGGGACAAAATAGGGGATTCTTATGAGTCTATCAGACCCTAACCTCAATAATCCATATACTCCTCTGTATCCCATCTTCTTTGGGTTTCACACAGAATGTTCTCCTTCCTCACCTTCAGAGAGGATGAGACTAAAGGAGAAGTTCAGTCCAAATGTTAGCTATTTCTTGCAGGAAATGCCTTTTAGCATTGTCTTTTTATGCCCATGCATGGTAACATAAAGACCGACAAAACTGACAGATCACCAAATCTTACTCTCCTCTACTACTTTAAAGATGAGTGATGGTCAGTTCACCGAAAGGGCTTCTGTAGTCTTATAATGCCAGGATTTGGCTGAGAAACTATATTTTGGATTTCTTGTGAGACAGGGTTTTGCTTGTGCAATTCGGGCTGCTGTCCTGGGAAGCCTGAGATCAAGGTCTGAATGGACCATAGAGACTGAAGTCTTCTTTCATCTTTCCAGTGGCCCTCCAGAGCATGCTGAAAGACATCAGCACTGGACTAGGACTTGGGAGATCTGGGTTCCGTTCCTAGCTCTGCCACAGACTTCCTGGGTGACTTTGGGGAAGTCACTTAACTTCTGTGCCTAAATTCTCCACGCTGGCTAGGCATTGTGATGCCATAGTGATGATCACCCCAGAGAAGCCATAAATCTAGGTGGTGTGCTGTGAACAATAGCCAATTCATAAAAATTAGCAAGAAAGAAGGGAAATTTTCAGCTCTAATGGGATGAGAAATTGAGAAAAGGAGGTGCTTAGAGACACAGACAATGTTAAACTTAATGCAGCCTTTGAAATGTGCTGAAGGAGAAACCTGAGACAGTCAGATGCATGACAGGAAAGAGGGGAAAGGCTGGTGGTGGAAAGGTGGTTGTCATCTCCATTGTTTTACAGAAAAGTACCTTTAATACTAAACAAACTAGTGTGTGTGTAAAAAATAACTTCATTTGTTTACAGTATATATGCAAACCCTTTTTTTGGCATTGTTAAAGAGAAATATTTCATCTTCCCTGTTGTCAAATAGCTCTTAAATAATGCATTTTATTGTGGATGATGGATCATAGGAATTCTGCTAGGGTGTTTCAAGCGTGACTCTTTAAATCACATCATCTTTTTCATTTGTAAGTAATGAAGTGATTTTCTTATCTCTTTAGATGATTTATTGCTTTCAGAATGAGCCCAACTGTATCTGTATTGATGCAGTCTCTTGCTCTTAGAACTAATTACCTTGTTGAAGTGGCATAGAAATAGCAATGCTGAAAGGACAACAGTTTCAGTGATCTTAATCTGAGTTCTGACTTGTTTGCTTATAGATTATACACATTTGGTTGCAAGCACAATAACTCCATCTCCGCACAAACTGGATAGATGTCTAACTACTCAACTTGTATGTGAGCGTATAATAATTGTTTATGCAGTTCTGTGCACATACAATTGAAAGTCACTTTATGAAAATTTTCTCAGTAGTGATGACTTGTCCTTAGAATATCTAAATTAATAACATATCCAGTAGAGAGAGAGAGAGAGATGGACAAGCAAGGCATGTCTACACAAACACTATGTGCAAGTTAGATGTATATTCTACACCATTCCAGAGTGCTGCACACTAGCTGTCCATGTGGACCCTGCTGCTGTGCACTGAATGTTCCCTAGTGCACAGTGACCTACTTTTGTTTCAAACCACAGTTAGGTCATTGAGTATAAAGGAAGTTTTAGTGCGCAGCAGGCTAGTGATTTAGACCCCAGATTTTCACACACCAATTTTTCATCTAGACAAGCCCTTTGATTCAGCCACATCCAGAAAGATTTGAAGTATGAAACTATTTTAGCTTGGGATTCATTTAGTCTCCGATAATTTTTCTTACTAAAAATACTTTAGTGCTTCTTTTTTTTTTTTAAAACCAGTCAAGGAAAATAGGATTCTTGTGCGTGGCTGACTTCTCAAATCTTTTAATGCATTCAAAGAGCGCTGTTTTTATCATAGACACATACATCCTAAATAAATTTTTTTAAAGGCACGGTGAGGAACACCACCAGATCAGTCCATCCCCCCTGCCACTGTAGGCTGTAATGTCCTAAATAAAAGACCAAGTTGTATCCGTTTTTGTGGTATTTGGTAACAAGACAGTTGATGAGTGGGGCTTTTTGAATGTAGGGCAGAGTTTCCTCTCCCAGAAGATGACTTACTCGCATATATAATTTCCATGATGGTACTTCAAATAGGTACAGGTTTACAAAAGAAATCTGTAAGTAAGAGGGCTGCTGTATTGGTGTACTTCAGCAGTACTTTTGGATGGGCTAATGCAAGTGAGGGCTTAATGGTATAAAACTGGACATCTCAACTAGTGGGTTGCAACCAGAAAGTAGATACCAAGGGGTTTCCCCTCACCACCTGAGGGTCAGGGGAAAGTACGGAAATCCTGCAATAACTAGGATTTAGGGGATACCAGGGCAAGGAAGGGGAAGCTTGCTCCTCCCTTCATTATATGCTTTCCCTGCTCTGCCATGTCTCCAGTCCTGAGACAGCTCTTCCTCATTTCCTTTCCTGCCCGGGCACAGGAGGAGAAGTGATATATTGGCCCCACTGCCTCTGGAAGAGACTCTTCCCCCCCTCCCTCCCCCTGGCCCCAAATCTACAGATCTTTGTGGCCACAGTTGATTATGGGATATATTGGGTTGTGGAAGGAATTTCTGTCCAACTTTTTGAATTTCGCATCAAAAAAAAAAAAGTGAATGCAGTTAGATTTTTAACAAGTCTTCACAGACCTCCCCTGACTTACAGTCACTGTGTTTCAGTTGTGGACCTCTGCTTTAGTGGGTTGATACTGCAGGGCTGGGTGTAGAGAAATTTACATGATCTGCTTGTGGGTCCAGATCATAGAGACTCTTGAATTTTAATCCCAACCCTGCAGTGGATTTCCTTTACGGCCTTGCTCAATTCACCTAAGCTTTTATTTTAAAGAATTTTATTGAAGTAAATGTTTAGGGGAAGTCTGCCTCTTCTGTGGTGTTGACCCTTTGTGCGTCATCTTATATTTTGATATGGAGACAAAGATACTTTCTTTTGTACTTAGCGGAGAGGTGTAGTGAGCACTAGATAGTGAAGTGTTTGAAAATGTATACAGTACTTCCCAAGTGCTTTGTATCATTGTCCTTGATGTGCACAGATACACAATAATGGGCCAGGTTAAGGTAACCAAAATTCAGTCCAAAGAAATTCCTTTGTATCCCTCAGTCAGAATGGAATCCAGTTTTCCAAAGTGAAAAGCCATTGGATGGGCCTTCTCAGCCACTCATTCTTTCCTTCTCCTATCCTCTGTACTGTGTCCCTCGAGAACTGAAATGGCTTGTTTTGGAGCAGGATTACTGCACTATACTTTGACTAATGATTTCTGTCTATTGATTACTCAGCTCACTTCCCTTGTCGTGACGCTCTTGGAATGTGCTATGTGGGTGTGTTTGTGCATGTGTGCTTGATTACTTGAGTTTTGGAGAAGGTGACACACATCCATTTACAATACTAGTGTTATATTGTTACAAAAAGATCTACTGCTATTACATAGAAAAAATTCTTCCCGCATCTGAAAATCAAAATATAGAGGAAAACCTAAATTTTCTTATATCAAAGGGGTAGCCATGTTAGTCTGTATCCACAAAAACAAGAAGGAATCTGGTGGCACCTTAGAGACTAACAGATTTATTTGGACATAAGCTTTCGTGGGTAAAAAAAGCTTTTGTGCATCTAAAGAAGTGGGTTTTTTACCCACGAAAGCTTATGCCCAAATAAATCTAAAAAAAAAAAAGAAAAGGAGTACTTGTGGCACCTTAGAGACTAACCAGTTTATTTGAGCATGAGCTTTCGTGAGCTACAGCTCACTTCATCGGATGCATAGCATATCGTGGAAACTGCAGAAGACATTATATACACACAGAGACCATGAAACAAAACTTCCTCCCACCCCACTGTCCTGCTGCTAACAGCTTATCTAAAGTGATCATCAAGGAAGGCCATTTCCAGCACAAATCCAGGTATTCTTACCCTTCCCCCCCCCCCTCCCAACACAGACACACATACAAACTCACTCTCCTGCTGGTAATAGCCCATCCCTCTTTGAAACCTCTCTTTATAATGCGCATGATAATCAAGGTGGGTCATTTCCAGCACTAATCCAGGTTTTCTCACCCCCCCCCCCACACACACACACCCCTCCAAAAACCACACACACAAACTCACTCTCCTGCTGGCAATAGCTCATCTTACAATGTGCACAGCAATAATCCAAGTTATAATAATAATAATAATCTCAGTGGGATCAGAGGGTAATGGCTTGTAGAAAGTGGTGTTGGAGAGCTGCCGAGCAGCCTCTTGTTCATATTCCGACCTATTCATGATGACAACAGCACCTCCTTTGTCAGCCTTTTTGATTATGATGTCAGAGTTGTTTCTGAGGCTGTGGATGGCATTGTGTTCTGCACGGCTGAGGTTATGGGGCAAGTGATGCTGCTTTTCCACAATTTCAGCCCATGCACGTCGGCGGAAGCACTCTATGTAGAAGTCCAGTCTGCTGTTTCGACCTTCAGGAGGAGTCCACCTAGAATCCTTCTTTTTGTAATGTTGGTAGGCAGGCCTCTGTGGATCATTATGTTGTTCAGAGGTATTTTGGAAATATTCCTTGAGTCGGAGACGTCGAAAATACCCTCTGATCCCACTGAGAGTTACCAAAAGCATCTACAGCATTTGCTCAAGAAACTTCCTGAAAAAGCACAAGATCAAATCCGCACAGACACACCCCTGGAACCCCGACCTGGGATATTCTATCTACTACCCAAGATCCATAAACCTGGAAATCCTGGACGCCCCATCATCTCAGGCATTGGCACCCTGACAGCAGGATTGTCCGGCTATGTAGACTCACTCCTCAGGCCCTACGCTACCAGCACTCCCAGCTACCTTCGAGACACCACTGACTTCCTGAGGAAACTACAATCCATCGGTGATCTTCCTGATAACACCATCCTGGCCACTATGGATGTAGAAGCCCTCTACACCAACATTCCACACAAAGATGGACTACAAGCCATCAAGAACACTATCCCCGATAATGTCACGGCTAACCTGGTGGCTGAACTTTGTGACTTTGTCCTTACCCATAACTATTTTACATTTGGGGACAATGTATACCTTCAGATCAGCGGCACTGCTATGGGTACCCGCATGGCCCCACAGTATGCCAACATTTTTATGGCTGATTTAGAACAATGCTTCCTCAGCTCTCGTCCCCTAACGCCCCTACTTTACTTGCGCTATATTGATGACATCTTCATCATCTGGACCCATGGAAAAGAAGCCCTTGAGGAATTCCACCATGATTTCAACAATTTCCATCCCACCATCAACCTCAGCCTGGTCCAGTCCACACATGAGATCCACTTCCTGGACACTACAGTGCTAATAAACGATGGTCACATCAACACCACCCTATACCGGAAACCTACTGACCGCTATTCCTACCTACATGCCTCCAGCTTTCACCCTGACCACACCACACGATCCATCGTCTACAGCCAAGCTCTGCGATACAACCGCATTTGCTCCAACCCCTCAGACAGAGACAAACACCTACAAGATCTCTATCAAGCATTCTTACAACTACAATACCCACCTGCGGAAGTGAAGAAACAGATTGATAGAGCCAGAAGAGTTCCCAGAAGTCACCTACTTCAGGACAGGCCTAACAAAGAAAATAACAGAACGCCACTAGCCGTCACCTTCAGCCCCCAACTAAAACCCCTCCAACGCATTATTAAGGATCTACAACCTATCCTGAAGGATGACCCAACACTCTCACAAATCTTGGGAGAAAGGCCAGTCCTTGCCTGCAGACAGCCCCCCAACCTGAAGCGAATACTCACCAACAACCACATACCACACAACAGAACCACTAACCCAGGAACCTATCCTTGCAACAAAGCCCGTTGCCAACTGTGCCCACATATCTATTCAGGGAACACCATCACAGGGCCTAACAACATCAGCCACACTATCAGAGGCTCGTTCACCTGCACATCCACCAATGTGATATATGCCATCATGTGCCAGTAATGCCCCTCTGCCATGTACATTGGTCAAACTGAACAGTCTCTACGTAAAAGAATAAATGGACACAAATCAGATGTTAAGAATTATAACATTCATAAACCAGTCGGAGAACACTTCAATCTCTCTGGTCACGCAATCACAGACATGAGGGTCGCTATCTTAAAGCAAAAAAACTTCAAATCCAGACTCCAGCGAGAAACTGCTGAATTGGAATTCATTTGCAAATTGGATACTATTAATTTGGGCTTGAATAAAGACTGGGAGTGGCTAAGTCATTATGCAAGGTAGCCTATCTCCCCTTGTTTTTTTTTTTTCCTACAAACCCCCCCCCCCCCCCCCAAGACGTTCTGGTTAAACTTGGATTATTGCTGTGCACATTGTAAGATGAGCTATTGCCAGCAGGAGAGTGAGTTTGTGTGTGTGGTTTTTGGAGGGGTGTGTGGGGGGGGGTGGTGGTGGTGAGAAAACCTGGATTAGTGCTGGAAATGACCCACCTTGATTATCATGCGCATTATAAAGAGAGGTTTCAAAGAGGGATGGGCTATTACCAGCAGGAGAGTGAGTTTGTATGTGTGTCTGTGTGGGGAGGGGGGGGGGGGGAAGGGTGAGAATACCTGGATTTGTGCTGGAAATGGCCTTCCTTGATGATCACTTTAGATAAGCTGTTAGCAGCAGTACAGTGGGGTGGGAGGAAGTTTTGTTTCATGGTCTCTGTGTGTATATAATGTCTTCTGCAGTTTCCACGATATGCTATGCATCCGATGAAGTGAGCTGTAGCTCACGAAAGCTTATGCTCAAATAAACTGGTTAGTCTCTAAGGTGCCACAAGTACTCCTTTTCTTTTTTCTTTTTACGAATACAGACTAACACGGCTGTTACTCTGAAACCAAATAAATCTGTTAGTCTCTAAGGTGCCGCCAGACTTCTCGTTTTTCTAAATTGTCTTAACTTACGACAGTAGTGCTCAGGAGGCTCAGTGAAGAAGTGGGGCCCATTTAGGTGCTATACAAACAACTCAGAAGTTCCTTGCTGCAAGTCTCCTGCTCAGGTGACTAATCCATGCCTTCTTTCTCTTAGCTTATTTATACTTTCATTTGTTTGAGTTCAGCCATCAGACCTCCCTCTGTTAGGTGAAAAGTTGAAATTCCCATGCAGTTAGTTCACATACCTCTTCTACCAACGCTACTTTTAGTCTGTAAAGCAAGTTCAGCAAGTGACAGCCTTTTATCTTGGTCATGACTAAGTCAAGAGCTAAATGGAGGAGATGCTATATTTCACCTTTCTCCAATGGGTATGTGTTATCTTCATGGGTAAAACAAGCAGACACTCTTATTCAACAAGAAGTAGTTGGGAACTTAACAGGAGAGTATGGTGTTGGAAGACTTGAATATAATAGTGGAAATGCAACTGAAGCCTGTTTTCTGACAAGCAAGCATTGGTGCGTTTCTCAGCAAGTAAATATCTTCTGAGTAAATACACTTTTGATGTTTTCTGCTGTAGGAAAAATGTAAAGCATCAGCCACCATTAACTAGATTAACTGATGATTGAGTGGTTGTACTAAGAGCTATAGCTAGCATGTGCTATAACATTGAGCTGCTACTGGCTGTTACCTCTCCCTGCCGATTAGTGTGTTGCTTTCAGACTACTTGTGTCGGCAGATCCTACTATTCCTGACTCAGGCTGCAAGTTCTCTTCCAGACTTCTCTCTCTGTGTTGCTTATCAAAGCTCTAGTAAAAATTGAAAGAATATTTAAAGAACAGTTCTACTCAGAAAAGTGGCTCTGGTTTAAAAAAAAAAATGCACTGTGGGGTTCCGTATTTCTTGTGTGTCGTTGATTTACAAATCTAATGTGCCACACTTTGCAGTACAAGTACAAAAATTATTTCACTAATTGCCAGTCCCGAAAACTCTGTTTTGGATGTGGAAATCCAGCTGGCCACTTTTCTCCTTTCACATTGCCAGTAAGGCTGTCAAACGATTTAAAAAAAATTAATCACAATTAATTGCACTGTTAATAATAGAATACCATTTATTTAAATATTTGTGGATGTTTTCTATATTTTCAAATATATTCATTTCAATTACAACAGTGTACAGTACTCACTTTATATTTTTTATTATATTTGCACTGTAAAAAAACAAAAGAAATAGTATTTTTAATTCACCTAATACAAGTACTGTAGTGCAGTCTCTTTATCATGAAAGTTGAACTTACAAATGTAGAATTGTGTACAAAAAAACTGCATTCAAAAATAAAACAATCTAAAATTTTAGAGCTTGCAAGTCCGCTCAGTCCTACTTCTTGTTCGGACACTCACTTAGACAAACAAGTTTACATTTACATTTGCGGGAGATAATGCTGCCTGCTTCTTGTTTGTCACCTGAAAGTGAGAACAAGGGTTCTCGTGGCACTGTTGCAGCTGGTGTCGCAAGATATTTACGTGCCAGATGTGCTAAAGATTCATATGTCCCTTCGTGCTTCAACCACCGTTCCAGGGGACATGCGTCCATGCTGATGATGGGTTCTGCTCGATAACAATCCAAAGCAGTGCGGACCAAAGCATGGTCATTTTCATTGTCTGAGTCAGATGCCACCAGCAGAAGACTGATTTTCTTTTTTGGTGGTTCGGGTTCTGTAGTTTCCAGATCATCGTGTTGCTCTTTTAAGAGTTCTGAAAACAAGCTCCACACCTTGTCCCGCTCAGATTTTGGAAGGCACTTCAGATTCTTAAACCTTGGGTGGAGTGCTGTAGCTATCTTTAGAAATCTCACATTGGTACCTTCTTTGCGTTTTGTCAAATCTGCAGTGAAAGTGTTATTAAAATGAACAATGTGCTGTGTCATTATCTGAGACTATCACATGAAATATATGGCAGAATGCAGATATAAAACTGAGCAGGAGACATACAATTCTCCCCCAAGGAGTCCAGTCACAAATGTAATTACTGCATTCTTTTTTTAACAAATGTCATCAGCATGGAAGCATGTCCTCTGGAATGGTGGCTGAAGCATGAAGGGGGCATACGAATGTTTAGCATATCTAACATGTAAATGCCTTGCAATGCCAGCTACAAAAGTGCCATGCAAATGCCTGTTCTCACTTTCTGGTGACATTGTAAATAAGAAGAGGGCAGCATTATCTCCTGTAAATGTAAACAAACTTGTTTGTCTTAGTGATTGGCTGAACAAGAAGTAGGACTGAGTGGACTTGTAGGCTTTGAAGTTTTACATTGTTTTGTTTTTGAGTGCAAAAGTTATCTAACACAGAAAAACCTTACATTTTAAAGTTACACTTTCATGACAGAGATTGTACTACAGTACTTGAATAAAGTGAATTGAAAAATACTATTTTGTTTATGATTTTACAGTGCAAATATATAATTAAAATAATATACACTTTGATTTCAATTACAACACAGTATACAATATTTCTGAAAAGGTAGAAAAACATCAAAATATTTAATTTCAATTGGTGCTCTATTGTTCAACAGTGCAATTAAAACTGCGATTAATCAGGATTATTTTTTTTAATCGCAATTAATTTAAGTTAATCACATGAGTTAACTGTGATTAATCAACCACCCTAATTGCCAGTTAACTATGGTTCTGCAAGCCTTGTTTTCAGGAGGGTTGCACCAGTGTAACTGGAACTTAAGAAACAATTGTAGTGGTAAAATGAAATAGCCAATCTCTTCCTCTCCTACTTATGTTGGCTCCTGCAGGGCTAACAGGAGTGTAAGGAGATAAATATTGTTATGAGCTGGGTGAAACCTTGTTACAGGTTGAATTAAAACCCCACCGGGGTTGGCAGGTGTGAATTCATCCTTCAGTTAACATAACTATAAGCATAAGCCCCTACCAAAGACAATAGGTGTATGTCAGGGGTAGTCAATAGGCAGGCCACATCTGGACCACCAGATGCTTTTAAATGGACCCCAAAATCTTTTTACTTATCACTATTGTTGTTTTATTACAATTTTGTCTAGAGTCTGGATCTTGACTATATCTTGAGCAAGAAATTTGGATCTTGACAAAAACTAGTTGGTGTATGTGAACCCACCCAGGAGGTTTTGGCTGAGTATCTGTTTGGGGTTGTGTGTGTGTGTGTGTGTGTGTGTGTGTGTGTACAGAAATCTCAAACTGAGAACAGACAAGAATAGAGAGGAAGAGGGAGAGGCAGGAACCTAAGCACAATGTGATCCTGGAAAAAGCTTGTCAGAGCTTTTGAGTCTGTTGTTGGCTAAAGCGGCTTTGGTGCTGTAAGAAACAGCTCCTTTTGTTCTTGGTTCACTCTATATTCAGAGAGACAGTACTTGGTGCATTCCTTGTAAATAAACAAAAAACAAGATTACATCAAAGCAAATACCAGACTCCCATCAATTGCTACTCCCAACTTGAACATCCCTGGAGCTCTGGGCTTGGACTAGCCAGTCGAGTCAAAAAGGATCAACAGTATTTTTAATACTGAAGTGATCAGAATTGATTTTCCTACAGATAGGAAGCTTCTACTTCTCAGTAAAAATGTGCCATTTTTACATTTCAGAGAAGAACCACACTTGAATGCTTTAGAGAAAATTAGGACACATTGATTGTGAAAGAAAGCTAGTTGTGTGCAGGGGACTGGACTAGATGACCTCTCGAGATCCCTTCCAGTGCTATGATTCTGTTGCGCTGTAGAAGTATGAGAGACAGTGACTTGTGAATAAAATGTTTTTTCATTATAACCACGACCAAGGAAGAGGACGCCAGCACTGGCAAATAAACTTTCATTAAGTGCACTTGCTGTAAGCATTTATACTTTGATCCTGAAAAATATATTGAATATATACATCGTACAATATATGGAATACATGGACTGTGTTCATTTTTATTAAAAATTGGGTGACGGAACAGACCTGGAAAATGGGGAGTCTTTTCCTCTAGGAAAATAAATATATTAAGCTCCTGACGCTTGCATTCCAAATGAAAGTAAAAACTCTTTATATGACTCTTTTTATGAACCTCAGGGACAAATGAGCTGTTACAGGGATGATTCTGCAGGCTCCATGAAGGGGAGAGACTTCATCACAGGCAGGGAGATTGTCCGTGCATGAAGTTTGACAGAATTTCAAGAGGGAGCTTCTGTGTCGCCCCCCAGCACATCATTGTACCTCGGGCAATGAAGTCTTTTTACAGCAATCTCAGAGTCCTAAATCATTTCCAGGCCCAGCTCAGTCTCTTGAACTATTGAGAGCCTTCTTCAGGTTGAGGGAGACTTGATTGTAAAACAAATGTATTCCGGGCTCATTGTCCTGTTCAGAAGCTGAGCTCCCTAGGAAGCTCCTTGTGCGAAACTAGTTTATGTTGCTGCGGAGCATGTGCATTGGAAACAGAAAAGTGCCTCTTGTGGCATAAGCAGAAGCTAGAAATAGTTGTCGTGTCTTGGCTTTTCAGTGGCTTCTGTGAAATTAGTTTGTTTTACAGACTAACTCTTCTATTGCACCTGTGAAATTCCCTAAGCACATGTTAATGGGTTTGAGTTACCGGTCTCAGTCCAGTTCATGGTGGACTCTATTCTGAAACTCCCGCCTCCATCTGGTGATACTGTCAGAAGTCACCAAGTGGAGCACTCATAGGGATATGAAGAACCAGAGTTCCTGCACAGAGTGAGTAACCTTTTCTTTATGATCACTAAGTTAGCGTATTTTAAGAAAATTAAAGGAAAGAGATATAGCTGTCTCGAGACATTCTAACGTGAACCGAATCCCGATTAGCTTGTTCAAGGTCATGACATAATTACAGGCCATCTCAGAGTCAAGGTGTGTTTCCACATTCTCTGAAGGAAGGAAAGCAATTCTCTGCATCAATTGAATGTGTCTGTTTTTTCCCTCCATGGTGGCCAAGAAGCATCACTAACATCCAATTTTATTTTCAAAAGATATTTTTCTGTCCATTAATTTAAGGTGTCATGGGCCAGATCCTTAACTAGTGTCAAGTGGCTTCTGCGGTGCTGCTGATATGGTACTCTATTTGTTAAAACTTATATCATTTGAATCCAACATAGTGTGTATATATTATACATATGAGAATATAAATACAGTGTTTATATATAAGCGGCTCTCAACCTGCGGCCCATGGGCTGCATATGGCCCAATTATGGGCCAGCTCATCTGTGTGCTAAAAGCAGGTGGTCCCCTGGGTTGCTGCTGCGCAGCAGGGGGGATGGGCTCTGGGCTCCTGGCTGTTGTGCTGCGGGGCGGGTGGGGTCCAGGGGTGGTATCCTGGCTGCTGCCAGTTGCACAGCAGGGTCTGGGGTCCCGGCAGCCTCCCTGGCTCCACACAGTGGGAGTTGCGGGCTCCCGCGCAGCAGGGTCTGGAATCGGGGTCCCTGCCCCATGCCCAGCTCTCCGCTCCGAGCCCCGCTCTGTGGAGAGGTCTGGGTGGAGAGCGCTGAGCATAGAGGTTTGTGGGGGGCACTGTGGTTCTCAACCGTATGCAGCCCACGATAAATAGGTTGAGAACCAATGGTGTGTATATAATCCATATGGGAATTCATGTTTGTTTAAGGATACTTCATATATCGAATTCGCTTAAGAGTTGATGAGGTTCCAACTTGCATTAAGAGCAGATGGGCAAGTTTGAGCTTTTACTGTTTTTGCTCATATTCATCCAACCCCAACTTGAAAACCTGTATGGAACAAGTTTTCAGGTATCTACTGTTGTCTAAACAATATTTTACTCATTACTAAAAGGAAGGTATTGTATATGAATAACATAATGTATCTGAATCTTAATTGAATTACCCAAAGCACATTTAAAACATCAATATCCCTTATCTGTGTATCTCTCATGAGCCTCTCAGAATCTTTTTTGAAAAACTAATTATCTACAGAAGTCGTGTACACATTTTCCTCATTTAAGCTGCTCAACATGCCATGAGAGCTTCTGAAAGTCCAGTAGCAGCTGCATTTCTCAGTATAAATGGGATCAGTATAAATCAATCTAGACCATTTGTATTATTGAAGGGCACCCTCTGACTTGCTTGTCTTGCATTGTCACATGCCAAAACCAATCACATCAAATGTGACAATCTGCAGACCTTGCAAGGAGCCTGTTTTATTTATGATGGGTGATGGGGAGCATCTGCAACAGTTTTCATGCTGTGCTGGCATAAAGCTTCTTAATACATTGAATGCCACCCTTTCTTAGAGCGATGCTGTGGAAGAGATGAGTAACAATGAATGTTTGTCATGTCTGTCATGAGTAACACAGTTTCTATTTCTGTTTTAATAACTTCTGAGATTTTAAAGAAAAAGTTCATGAAAGTTCAGTCAATACAATCAAGCAATACCAAAAAGACCTAGTCATCAGTGTGCATTTATGTATATATGTAAAACTAAATTATACAAAGAATAGAGAAGAACAGAGAGACTAACTTAAATACAAGGGAAAGATTACAAGTGTGAGCAAAATATATTCTTTGTACATGGGGACAAATGTTAATGACTAATCAAACTGTTCTTTGATACATTAATCTGTGCAAACATTTTCGTTTAAAGCTGCATCAATGATTCATATTGTAATCCAGAGTCTTATGCTAGGCTTTGAGTGTGATTTCCAGTGTTGTACAATTATTTGCTTGCATTCAGTACTTTTTCCACATTAAACGCAGACTATTCCAAAACACATTGAAAAGAATGTATAGTACTCTAATCCTGACAACCATTAAAATGCTTGGTGAAAGAGAATAGGAAAACTTTTCTGTGTTTATAGATCTTATTACTCAGAGAGGCAATATTCAGGTAGATTGTTACAATGGGTATGTCTGCCTACTTGCAGCTTGGGGGAAGAGCTAGATCTGCAAGTCCCTGGTAGGAGGGGAGTACCCTGCTTCCTGAAGTTCTCTTGAACTAACCTCCCCAGTCAGGATAATTCATATCTATTTTTCTAGAGTGAGGAAAAAGCACAAATTCTCTTACTGCAGACCATGGCAACAAAGCAAATCCAATTGACATCTCTATTCTGGATGTTCCATGTGTCTCCAGGCTGATCTATGGGCCTTATTACGCAAAGAAGGTATATTTTCAGGTAAGCAGGCCCATTCATTGTTCTAAGGCACCCAGATTCATTGTGATGAGATTTTCACAGCACTGTGCCTCCAAGATGGGAAGCTTGTGGTTCTTTAAATATATACCAGCTGAGATATTAGTGTCCAGGGGAGGATGGAGGATATATAAAGTGGGGAGAAGAGTTCTGCCAGTATGCATTGGCTAACCAATATGTAGAATTTTGGTGAATTTATGTATTGATGCCCTGTGGCCACCTAGCAGGTCTCAATACAGAAAACATGATTCCTGTGCCTGAGATTGTCAGTGCTTCTAAGGACTGGACTTTGATGCCTAACAGAAGGAAGACTATTTATTGAGTTTACTTAGGGGATTTAATATTCTGATTGTAGTGAGGACTAATGTCTGAATTGCAAGTACTAAACTGGGTGTCATCCGAGTAAGCTCCCAATTTAAACATTCATCTGAGTGAAGACAGTAGCTATTGGCGGGGTCTGCTTTAATGGATAGGAAGTATGATGTATCGTGTGCAGGAGTTTGATCTAGGCAGGTGCTGAAGGAGCAGAATGAGATTCTAAGGTTATTGTTTTCTGACCTTTATTGGGCTGGAATAAGCACTGATGTCCTAAGGAAGCATTTAATGCTGGGATTTGTACCAAACTTACTTTTCTTGAACGTGAAAACATTATAGGGATTTACCTTTCTGCTTGGACGCTCTTATACACCCACATTAGCCCTCCTGGAGGAATTCAAGACTGTTTTACTTCTTTTACATGGTAGTTAAACTATGGGCTTTGCACCAGCCAGCAGAATTTGTTTTTGTTGAATTACTTTTATAGTCTGAGAGTGATAATTTTTAACCTGTCTGAACCCAGATGAAGAACTGTTTTTTTCAATGGCAGACGGCCCCTGTGACATAGAGGCATCAGAAAATTCAGTGCTAGTTAATTGCCTGAAATCCATAGCCTCTTCACCCACAAAGGCAAAAACAGTATCACTGCCATGCTCTCCTTCTTATCTTTTGTATGGTCCTGGGCAACAGTAGAAAGACATATAACATACACATTGCTCAGTTTTGTGAGAGGTCATTCACCACCTCACAATCCAGGTCCTGACACATGGAGAGGCCAATATGGCTTTCTGTTGTTTCTAGATGCAGATGTCAATCACTAGCTCACCAAATTGCCTGAGTGAGGGTATTTCTGGGTACAGATTCCACTCTGCTTAATCCATCTTCTGCTATAATAAATCTTGGTATTCATCTTAGCTCTTGATATGGAGTGCGCATAAAGATAGGAAACTTTGCTCTGGTCAGGACAGGACAGGAGAAGTTGATTTTTTTTTTTTTTCCCTCCCTGAGTTGGAATGATCATGTTTCCCCTAGTTTATGTAAAACTCCCTCAGACACATTGATCCTCAGGCAGAACAAGTCTTTTATCTATGGAAAGAAAAGCACCCTGAAGCTTTAGTAAATCGTGTTTCAACTGGTGGATGCTCTGGATTGAAAGAGTGCAGGGGAAAGGTACCAGAAGAAATTGAGACCTGAATGAGCCCCCAGCATTAGTCCCAGCTGGCATTTTGATATAAGGCTTACTCTTCCTGATGCACTAATGGGTGGATCCCTTTAAAAAAAAAATTTTTTTTGTCTACACTTGGTTGAGGGAGTGGAGAATATATGATGGGGCCTTGATCCTTGCCAATGGATGTGATGGGGTGAGATGCAGGGGGATAGCAAGAATTACTGAACAGGTCTCATAGGAGCTCTGGTTCATTGAAGCACATCTGTCATGAGATCAGCATTCTCAATAGGCTCCAGTAAGAACTGGATTTTGTGTGAGACACCACTCATTTTCCTTTGTGGCCATAATCTTCTGTTAATATTCTTCTGAGATGAGAGCTAGTACCTGATAGTATTCATCTTCAGTCCAGGCCTGTGATAGACATATGGTGTGAGGGAAGTTAATCACGAATCCAAGATATTCCAGAAATGGTATTCTTCTGTTTGCCTCAGCGCTCTCTCTCTCTGTACAGAACCCTGACCAGAAAAATTGTCCAGGAAGAGATGAAAGTGAATTTCCTTCTTCCTTAAAGCCAATTTTAATACTACCATTATCCTAGAGAGGGACCCTGAGTACACTTTCAGCTCAAATGGTCTTCCTTCTCTTCTTCTCTACCCCTTCCCCCCCCCCAACTTCTTTCACTACCATCTATATGTAAAGTAGAAGAATTGTCCATGGGATCATAAAATGGAAATGTGTAGATAAACCTTCTTTAGAAATTATTCAGATGCCCTGTTTGTCCTAGATTCAGAGGTTAGAAATAAGATGTGGACCGGGTTGTGTAGCTCCAGTCTGAAGTGATGGATGGCTTCGTTCATGTCCTGGAATTTCCATGGTTTGAGTTTGAGAATGGGACAAAGCTGTTCCTGTGATTCTTGCTCCTAGGGTACCTTCTCTGGGCAATGGATCCAGAAACCTCACCATGACCAAAGCTGTATGTAGCCTTTTGCTCCCAAACTGGTATGTCTAATTGGGAGTCATGAAAATAGCTCTGAGGCAACTGAGAGCAGCTACTCACCTGACCTCACACCTTGCACTTGTTCTAGCAACAACTTGCTGAATGGTATTGTTTCCGGTTGTACTTCATGGACTGCTTCAACTTGCCATTTACCCTGTATTTCTTTCAATAGTGTCTGGCAGGAGCTAGGATAGTAAGTCAACTTCCAATGACTGAATAGCCTCAGCTGTCCATAAAGTTTCTCACTGTATCGCTAAGAGGGCTGGGAACTGAATTGCTTGAGCATCTGATCTCAAGGTGCCATATAGCTGCGTGAAACAGATTTGTATCCCACTATCTTATTTAGGGAGATGCTGTTAGGCTTGTGGGATTTTTAGGTTGAGAGGGACCGTAATGCCAACCTCCAATACCATTCCTTGTGAAAACTGAATAACGTGGGTGTCAGATAACAGTTCATAATTTTTGGTGGGGGGGTCCGTCTGATGCCCCCTTAGTTTTTCAAGACCAAATAAGGGGCCTGAGGCGATACTTTCCTGGATTTGGTTGTCTATGAATGGCCTGTATAGTGAGGAGGCTGCTCTTCCAACTAAAAATCTCCCTCAGTTAGAAAAAGAGACTCTGATCCTCAGGGGAAAATAACCACAGTTACCTTCAGTACTGACACCAGGTTGAATTTTCACACCGAGGAGCCTTCTGGCCATATAAAATGGAGGATGGGGGACAAGAAATAAATGGTGAGTCAAGGGGTCCCTTACTGCCTGCTTGTTCTTCCACATCCGGGCTCCTGTCTCTCTCATCACTCCATGGCCAGCAGCTGGGGGGGAGGGGTTGAGGTGTTGGTAAGGCATGGCAGTTTGAGAAACTGGAAACAATAACCTGGGCTTCAGGGAATGGTGAACCAAAGCAGCAAGGAATGACATCCCAGTAGGTAAGTCATGGCAACATGAAGTGGCAGATGGGGGATGACAGACTGATACTCTCCCAGTCTTTTAGTGGTGGAAGGAAATCCTATCCCTCTATTACATCTTCCTGGGCAGCATGAGGAGGGGTGTAGTTTATCTAGGGCAATTGCAGGCCTCCTAAGCATAGTTTCACAGGACGGTGCCTGAGAATCCACCCTTTGGGGGATGGAGGGTTTGGGGGCTGAAGGGGAGAGATTTGGGTTTTTTATACATATATGTATATATTAGTATTATTATTTGACTCTGATTTTTGTACAGGTGGCCTTCCTCCCCTAAGGCAGAAGAATTTCCATTTTGTGTGTGCGCGCTCAAGAACATGTCCAGAGAAGTTTCGTGTCTATGACCTGGTCTTTTCTGCAGTGATCTGCCATACAGCACTCCATGAAGGTGAGCTGGGAAAACAGCACTGATATTTATTTCCCTCTTTAGGAGTTTGTCCCCATAATCCTGCTTCAGAGATGGGAGGGAAACGGGGCTCAGAGACTGCTCCAAAAATATTTTCAGTGGCTAGCGATCTCCCTGTCCTCCTAGAGACTGAATTTGTCTCACCTTCCCCAGACAGGCCTCTTCTGGGAATGTTGGCCTGGGTCTCAGCAATGGTCTCCGAGAAGTTTTACCCCATCTATTCTATGGTATTCCACTGGGGCAGTGGCGGTGGTGAAATGTTAGTGGTGTCAGCAGGGGAGATGCATTCATCAGCTTAAACAAGGTTTGATCATTAGTTATCTTCAATTTAGACCAAATGACGAACCTTGAACTCATGTTATTTCCATCTTAACGTATGGATGTGAAAGCTGGAGATCAACTGAAGGTATGGCCGCGTGTCTCCATACCTTCGAAAGCAAATGCCTCAGGAAAAAGCTAGGTATTGAATGGAATGAATTTATAACCAGTGGTGAGATAAGTCAGTTAACCTCTTATCTGAAAAAGACCATGGAAATATTTGGGAAGTGAGGTAAGAATGAAGCCAGAGCATCTGCATGGCAGGCATGCTATTGGGCAGATGGAGTAATACCCAAAAGGGACCCTGTGAAAGAATCCCACTATTGTACGTGTAAGCAGTGTCAGGATGAGCTCCACCCTGACATCTGGTGGTGAGGTGTGGCAAGTTGTGGAAAAAAAAAACTTCAGGGGCTGATCTCATTTGCACAGGCACACCCACCCCGCCTAGACTGAGGCCATAGCTGCCCAAATGGTCACTTCGGCTGCTGTGGGATCCCCAGTGTCTCTGTTATTGGGGCAGGAAGAATAAATTGTTATTACCCTGATTATGGGAACTGTGCTTGGAACTGTACTTGGCCTTTTGCTATGATGGAGGGACTCACCATCAACTAAGTAGCACTTGCTAGGCAAGGGTCATGGGTTCCAAAACTGTGTGAATTGAGAGAGACTTGAGACAGGTATTAGTACCTGGTGGTGTAGGCCCCTTTGTGAGGGCCTGAAGCACCAATTGCACCTCTGTCTCTCTCCACTGTGGAATGTCAGAGCAAATTTTGGGTCTATTAAGAGTCTTGCTACAGGTACTGTGCTGCATTCACTTTGGCCTTAAGGTGCACCAGCACTAAGGCCCCCACTACTATGAGCTGAAATCACTGAGAGCTGAAATCACTGAGCACTGTGTCAAGTAGTGGGGAGTCGGAAGATCTAGAGTGCAGCGGTGTGTTCGTGAGACGGCGAGCTGAGCAGAGCTGTTCGTGAGACGGCGAGCTGTGCGGAGTGGAGCCGGTCGTGGTGGAGCGGAGCCGTCTGTGAGACAGCGGTGTGTTCGTGAGACGGCGAGCTGTGCAGAGCCGTTCGTGAGACGGCGAGCTGTGCAGAGCGGAGCCGTTCGTGAGACGGCGAGCTGAGCAGAGCCCTGTGGGGCAGTCAGCTTCAGGACACGTAAGGTGCCCCTTACCCCTTTCCCCCACACACAGACTGGGGAGACTTAGCCAGACTGGGGAGTAACACTATGCAGATGAACTTTTGAACTCTGGGGCTGGACTTTTTGGACTTTGGGTGATTTGTGGATTGCTGGACTCAAGAGAGGTTTGGGTGCTGGGACTCAAGAACCCGAGGGAAAGGGGCATGCCCCAATTTGCTTGGGGTGGTTTTTTTTTGCTCATGGCTTGTGTTATGAATCCTGTTGGTGGTGTTTCCCCAACATAATGCCACATTGTTTCTCTCTGTTATTAAAAGGCTTTTTGCTACACTCAGACTATGTGCTTGCGAGAGGGGAAGTATTGCCTCTTGGAGGTGCCCAGCGGGGGTGGTATATATTTGTCCCAGGTCACTGGGTGGGGGCTCGAGCCGGTTTGCATTGTGTTATTGGAATGGATCCCCTAGATATTGAACCCGGCCCTTGTTGCTGCCAACTCTGATGGGCAGAAGGGTTACATACGCTACACAGAGGGAAAACTTATGGGATGGTAGGTAGGGGACATAGTGGCCCAGGATAGGCAGGGATGGCAGGGCCTTGTTCGTGCCCTCGGTGACATCTAACAGTGCAGAGAGGGTTCTGACTCAGTGGCGAAGAGAGCTGGGCCTAAATAATCCAGACTGCACTCTCCAAAGTTGGCAGCATCCATTCGGTGTCCAGTGTCCTCCAACTGTGATTGGCCAGAAAGCAAAGGGTGGGGGAAGCAGCTGAGCTACATAGAGGCATGTGCCTGCTGATGCAAGCCGTAGTGACTTGAGCCTTCACTCCCCTCAAGGAGATGCAGGAGTGGGGGGCTGCTTGCCCTGGAGCCGGTTCTTTTCTAATCTTGTCTGGCTTCTTTCCTGCTGGGGAAGGAGGATGGACTGAGGCAACCCACCTGGACTAAGCTGAAGGAGAGAACTGCACTCTGCCCCCAGAGCCACCCAAGCTCCCTGGTGAAGGAGATGCAGGCTCTTCCCTTTTGTTTCTCTTTTCTCTGTCTGGCTTGCTCCGTGAAGCATGCATGGCCACCAGCCATTGCACAAATACCTCAGAAGGAGGAACAGAGCTGAGGAGCCAATCACCCCAAAAAATCAAATACAGCTGGGAATTAGACAGAAACACTGAGCCAAACTGTTAGTCTAAACTTCTGAAAAAGTTTGGAGTTTCTCTCTCAGAAAAGCTCTGCACCAGGGAGGCCTGCCTGAGTCACCGGCCACTGGGGAGTGACTGACAGGTCTCATTCTGCCCCCCAAGCTGCAAGCAGACTGATGTATCCATTGTAATGTATCTGTGGACCTTAGCACAATGAATGTGTTGTATTAAAAAAGTCTGTTGCTAAAAAGAACAAGTAGGATAGTGACATCAATATAAAAAAGGAAAACAATATACTAGCTGGGCAAGGAGGCTGGGGCTGAGAACTAGTTTGGCAGAGGGCAGGACGTGAGAGGAGCTAGATCTGGTAAGGAGCTGACGTGCACAGGAGACTGGGACTGGGCAAAGAGAGGGGGACAAGTAGCCAGGCAAGGGGGGATACTGAGATTGCATGAGCAGACCAGGGAGGGAGATTGGGACTGTGAGCCAATGGGGATTGGAAATCTGCAAGTGGGTGAGATGACTGGAGGATAGCGCTTGGGAGAGATGGATCAGGTAAGGAGCGAGAAGAAAGATTAGGAGTGGCTGGGCACGAGGGGACTGGCTAGGTGAGAATGGGTCTGGGACAACGAGCTTGGGGTGGGGAAGAGAGAGCACTTGAATACACAAAAGGGGACAAAGAAGAAAGTTCATGCTGGGGGGAGGTGAGGGAATAGGCCCACTAAGAGCGCACACTCCTCCATAGCCTGAATGAAACCCTCATTGGAGTCTCACCATTCCTCTGCCAGTGGTTTTCACAGCTGTTTGCTGAGAGCAAAGTGTCCCAGTCCCTGCTAGTGTTGGTCCATGCAGAGAATGACTGCCTACTGCTGCCATAATTTACTCCATTGATGCAAGTGATAGAGGTCTGTGTGGCAGATCTAAGGGTTCCAGCACTGCTGGTGACCCATGTAAGTATCAATATGATGCCACATGATGGAATTTGCTGTTCTGATTTTTAAAAAAAAAAAAAATCCTAGATTACATACAAAAATCCATTAAAATAATAAGGTTGCAAAGTCAAGCTGTCAAAAGTTAGGAAATACCACATTTAAGGTTGCCTGTGCAATCTTAACTCAACTCCCTTGTGATTATGCATTATGATAGTCCTAATTAATTATTATATTCCCCACCCCCACAGGATCCCTTCATTCAGTGCACAGGTGGACCTGCTCTGGGGATGAATCAGTGTTGTGTAATGAAGGAGACGGTTGTCTGTAGGACCCCTGCTTCATTTATTTCAGAAGCTGGAAGATGTGTAGCATAAAGGGTTGCAGGAAGAGAAGGGATGGTCTCATGGTTAAGCCAGTTGAATGCTGCCCTGGAAAATGCTGCCTCTGCCACAGAGTTCCTATGTGATGCTGGGTAAGTTGCTTAAACCAAACTTTTCACAGGTAGTCTCTATTTCTGTGTTCCTCATTTTCTGGGTGCCAGACTTGAGACCCTGGGATCTGGTTTGCAGAAGTGCTAAGTGCTCACAGCTTCAAGTGAAGTCAATGCGAACTGTGCTTGGAACATATAAAGTACTCTGGAAAAAACAGGTCCTAGGCATCTCTAAATTAGTGGATACTTTTTGACCTTGAGCTCTTTGTACCTCCGTTTGCTATCTGTAAAATGGGGATAATACCACCTCATGTCAGGGGCATTGTGAAAATAAATTGTTTGTGAAGCACTCTAATACTGCAGTGATAAGCACCATACAAAAGCTGATGGAGAAATTATTTAATGCCTGCTCTGAAGACAAAATTATGAGTGTGCAATAAATAACCCATGAAGCCATAGGTTTGCATGAAGAGAAAACAAGCTATTGAATAGCTGCTTCTTCAGTGAGCACTGTCCATTCTATGTACTGAATAAGGCAGAGGTTTTGCAGACAAAAAAGTATGTGATTAAAGACACTGTCATTGTACATATACAGAGCAAGATCAAATTAAGGTTGCACAGGCAACCTTAATTGTGGCATTTCCTAACTTGCCAGTGCTTGATAAGTGCAACCTTAATGTTTTCTTAACGTATTTTTTGTGTGTAATTTTAAAAGGTATAGAATATGATCATGTAACTACAGTCTGTACCACAATTTATATGCACAATGGGGCAGCAGACTTGAGAGCGCTTGTGCAGCCTTAAATTTGGAATCTCCTGATTCAAGTGCAAAATCGAGTTGCTATGGGTATTATTCCTAGTAATAGATTTGCCAGTGGTAGACCGTTATGCCCAGTGGAAGGCATTCTGGTCTGGAGCAATAAGCACAGGGTTGGAAGTTAAGAGATCCTGAGTTCTAATCATGCTTCTGCCACTGACTGATTTATTGAGGGGCTTGGTTAAGTCACTTCACCTGTTTTCCCCAATCTGTAAAATGGGGATTACATTTATCCACCTTATAGGGGTATTCTGAGGTTTAATTTAACATCTGTTCAGTACTTTGAACACATACAGCTTTATATAAACACTAAATATTATTGCTAAGTCCATTCAGACACATCTGCACAGTCCAGAACTTAATATTAACATTTTGTTTGTATGGATTATACATCAAACATCACAATAATTATTGTAATATATTGACTGCATATCAAAAAACTATTCCAGTATGAAAAGAGGGCTTCATCTGAATAATGACTCTGCTTTCAGTTTTGCCTGGATGAAAGAGCACAGCTAGGATAATAGCCTTTTCCACATGTTGACATAATCATGATGTGATTCAACAACGCTTTTGCTTTCCCTTTCATCTTTGCTGTACAGTGATCTGTTTGCTCTGCTTCAAACA
This sequence comes from Natator depressus, assembly GCF_965152275.1. Classification (NCBI taxonomy): domain Eukaryota; kingdom Metazoa; phylum Chordata; order Testudines; family Cheloniidae; genus Natator; species Natator depressus. Next base: position 119,068,454 of record NC_134235.1, on the reverse strand, counting down.
GAGGACTCTTGAAGATGTTTTCTTAAATAATAATTTTTTTGACCCAGGGAGTGTTTAATTACTGCTGTGCTTCAGAGTTTTTCATGCAAAGATGTTGGAGGGGCATGTGCATTTGTCACTCGGTTACAGCTTTTCTCTGGGGAAAAAAACCTGATTTTAATACCCAAAGGGAGTCAGTATGTTCAAGTGTATGTATGTATTTGTCTAGCATTCATCCCCTCATTCCTGTGTTTTGAAGTTTGCAAACTGCCCTTCGTTCAGGGGAATACTGACTCAGACCTATTGGGCCCAGTTCTGATGTTTCACTGTTTGTAAATTCAGATTAACTCCACTAGGGTCAGTTATGTGGACATAAAAAACCATTGCGTTTGGAACTGTAGTTAACTCCTGTCTGCAAAATTCCTCAGGGAGCAGTGTGATCAGGGTGTGTAAATGGGGGTCACTTGGGATAGATAGTGGGAGTTTAAAGCCTTTCCCTAGATTAGTAGCATGGTAGCAGCCCAGGCAAGGGAGTCAAGTAGCAATTTAGGCCCTGATTCAGTGTGATACTTAGAAACATTCTTATCTTTGTTAGTAGACCCCACTGAAGTCAACAGGACTTACTCACAAACTTAGTTAGGCACATGCTTAAGTACCTTTCTGAATAGGGGCCTAAATCTATTAGCTGGAAGCGCTGATAGATTATTAACCTCTTATATGGGCTGGCAGCTGGAGGGGAAGAAGAAATGAAATTCCCACCCTCCTAGTTGGGGTTACATCTATACAAAGGAAACTTTAACAAAAATAATTCCCACCACCATTAACTAGTTCAGCTCCCGCAGTGTTAACATGCTGCTGGTGTTTACTAGAGTCAATTGGATCGGCTCTGAGCAGGGTTGAACTATTAAAACAGTATATATTTTTACACTGAAAATAGACTGAAGTAATCGGTGCAACCATCTAAAATTAAAATTAATTGTGACAAAGTATACATTTTATTACATTCAGGACTTTTTAGTCCATCATAAAATCGACAATTAATGCTGTACATGTGTACATTATGCCCAGTATGATACAGATGGTCTGTACTAAAAAAACCCCTAAAAATATCAGATCTGGTGTCTGCCCATCACTGGAGTTTATGCTCCCTGGCACTGCACTGAGTTCCATGACAGATTCTACACCAGTGTTGCTAAGGTCTGTGCATTGTGAGTGCTTTTGGGGCTTCTGTAGTCCTTTTGGTATTCTCTCTCTCTGTAGCTGTTCTCAAGGCTGTACTGAGTCCTGGTCATCTGGCTTCGAAAGGCCCGTACGTTTCGAATGGTGAGTGCACAGATCACAGAACTTGGGAAGTACAAACAAGCAGCAGCAATGCCAAACAGGCTGACAGCTGCATCACCCCCCTGAACCTCACAGTTCATCCAGGTGTACCCACGGCGCGCATACAGTCTTTCCCTCTTCTTGCATGTGTCTGTGGAGTTCACCTGGATGATAAAGTGTAAGTAAAGGCCAACAGCTGCAATATACCCCATACAAGCCAGCATGTCAAAGGCACATTCTGCCACAAGCATCTTCACAGAGAGGCGATCAATGGGTTTTGCCCCAACGACAAGGAACAGGAGTGTAAATGCTGCTAATGTCAGGCTGAAGGCTACTCCCCCATACACACAAGGGGCTCTCATCTGGCTGAAATGCATGTCCAGGTCTCTCACCTCCTGGAACTCGGTTCCTTCAAATGGGCTGTAAAATGAACCAATGTTGAAAGAGCCCACTCCCAAACCTCCCATAGAAGTGAAGCCTGCAATAGCTGCCTGGGAGGCTCCAACACAGATCAGCACTAGAATGTTGACGGTAATTTCAACAAACTTCAAAATACCTGCAGGAAGAAAAGGGTGAATGAATTAAATATTGTATTTGTGCAAATGGCGGGGGCGGGGGGGAAGGGAACCAAGACATTTTAAACTACAGAGAGATCATATTGAGCTTTTCCCCTCAGGGGAGGCTACAGAAAAAGCCCTCCTTTCACTTTAATTAATGTATTTCAGAGCCTGAGCAAGATGGCTTTTTCTGTAATTTGATAGTGCACTTGATAAGTGGATCATGCAAGAAAAATTAATGAAGATTTTTACAGTGTTGCTTGTGCTCTGATGAAGAAAAGGTAACAGCACCAACAGATTGTATTTGGTACTCTAGCTGCTTGACACACAACCACACGGAATTGGAGCTGTCCATCTGAACAAAACTGTGAACAAGATTTTTTAAAAATCTCCAAGCTCCTAGTGACTTTTTTGAAAAAATCAGGCCATTTACTGGATCCCTAAGTATGCATTTAGCAACCTTACTTAAGGAGCCTGTTTTTAAAAATGTTTGGCCTCTTATTTGCTGGATCTAATCTAAATCAAACAGGGTTTTAAAAATCATATTTAAGGAGACACTTGTTCAATCCGTGTGCCTCAACTGACCTCCTTTTAAAGGGAAGTAAATCCTATGATTCTTGGCTTGTCTTACTTAACTCCCACTTTCAAAAGCTAAAACTGTATGAAAAAGTTCTTCTAGGCTGACCATCTTCCTCCTCTTGTTTAAAAATAAATAAATAAATAAAAATGGCATGGACTTTAAGTAAAGGAATAGCATTTGGATAATTTGACTCTTGTTTGTCTGTCACAAAGTAACAAAAGTAAAGCTGAAGTTCTTCAATTTCAAACCGTCCACCGTTGCAATGGCAATTTTATGAAGAGATACCATTTAACGTTTATCTTCCAAGCCATCACCAAGCTGACAGGAAAAGGACCTTTTTGTAGAAAGGATTCCCAGACCCCTGCTTCTAATAGTGGGCCATATATCTGTATTCTAACAGTGTTTTAAAAATCAGAACTACATGTAACTTTTCCATATCAAGGCTATAGGGGTTGATGGCTGTCCATCGGATATCCCTTCCTGGAGCATAACTGCATGTTAAGTGTATGCAATCCAACTGAATCCTGGCATTTCAAAAGGGCATTTTAATCAGCTGGTTGCTCCCCAGTGCAAGATAAGTCATAAATATAACATGTAGCTCATCATCTTAAAGTGGCTTACAAAATATATCCACACAGCACAACAAATACCTTCATCCTTGTGTTTGGAAAATGGGAACAGTTTGGGAGGAGAGAGAATTTTGCTCAAGAACACCAAGGCAAAACCTTGCTGTATAAGGAAGTGTCATAGGATTTTTAATGTCCATCCAGGGAAGACAGCTTTCATATCAAAGGTTAACACCCATACACAAGACTGCATAGAACTCAGTTTATCTATCTTGCAATGTTGAACTGTATGTCAGGCATTGAACCAGTACCTCTAGGGAATTCAGGTATTTCTGTCTTTGTTTAGATACTCTCCCACCTCTCAAAACACGGATAAAACAGGCCTGACCAAATAAAATGGCCTGTTTTTAGTAAATGTACATTTTTTCTACTTACTAATTCAGTCTTTACTGTTTTGTCTTACTCCATTAAAAAGGACTGTTTATTTTTTCTGAAAAAATGCTGTAGTTTGGATCCTGCTCACTTCAAGCACTGAGCCTCCTAAAATGTAAATAGTCTTAGAGGAAGAGACCGTACAGAATTTATCTTTGGATTATGTTGGACTAGAAAAATCTAAGTGTTAATCTTATGTGATGACATCACCTTAAACAATGAATTCAAGGTCTTGTAAAGTGCTGGTTCGAGCCAGTGATGCATGTAATACCACTGTTTTATTTAGTGTGTGATGTAGGTGGTATTTTAGATCTTACTGCATATTTTAAAATCTCCAGGATGGTAAATGTGAAGTTGTGAAGAATTTTTCATGGGTCTAAGTAAATAATTATAATGTAGAATTTGAAAAATATTAAATACTTTAACATAGTGTGTCTGCTTCTGTGCTGTGCAGAGCTAGTCCTTCAATATGTATGTAGTAGCAATGATCAGTTCATTAACCACTAGAGGGCAGACTAAGCTTAGTAAACCTTTTATTGCAGTTAAATTTGAAGCTTCAGGAGGCCAAACCCGTAGTGTAGCAAACATGCTGCACCTCCTAACTTCTGAAAGTAATTACTGAGTCTCTAAGGCTCTTCTTACCCCCACCCACCATTCTTTGCAGCAATAAGTGAATACAGGCTAAATGTAAGAAGCTTGCCAAAATGGTCCTGCATTTACTGGCCATTACAAAGTGAGACACAAATCGCAAGAAGCCTACAGTCTTTCACTTTATGCTGCCAAATTCATCTGTGTTGCATTTCCCTGCTGTTATCTAGCCAGCTGCTCTCTGTTGCTGTCAGATCTGTATGAGCTTGCAAAGAAAGGAATGAAGCAGCACAACAAGGATTAGACTATGGAACATCCTTCCTCTTGCTAGGCTGTGTTGTTCTAGAAACCTTTGTTGCACTTTGGAAAGTGGGATTTCCTGGTGCGGAACCAACTGTGCTCTTCCAGGGTTTTTCAGACCTTTTCATTGAGCTGTACAATAGCATGAAAATTACTCAACCCAATCTACAATTTCGCGGTGCCTGTAGTTTACTATGTAATTGTATGGGCCTGATTCTGACCCACTGATTTCAGTGGGACTCCTCCTGGAGTAAGGTACTACAGTATGAGTAAGGGTAGCAGATCTGGCCCTTGTCCAGCAGGAGAGGACATGGATTGAGGTCACTACATGTGTAACCATCTCTGACAGTAACAGGAGTTGCTTTATGGCAGGTTGTGAATTCTATTTCCACAAAGGCAAGAAATTCAGGTTAGACAGGTTTGTGTGTCTGTACGATTTTAGCACTGAACTCCCACAATGCTGACTTACTGAGGAATTTGGGCTCGGCTTCATGGAACCAAGTTCACTGTACTTGAATCAACAACACACGCAGTCTTCCAGTGACCCTCTACTTCCCAGTTACTTGCAATATATTCAGACTGACTGTAAAATGGCCAAATATCCACAGCTCTCCTAAATCAAAGAGAAAAAATATTCTGCTCCAGGGCAGAACAGGCAGCTGTGAATTACAGGGCAGCAGGGCTAGGTTTTGTCTAAGTAAAAAACAGCTAAAGCAAACCTGAGGGGCAAATGGAGATTAGAACTCTGGATTAAGAGCCCTTCTCAGTCTGACTTCCTTCAAAGTATACACACTACGTTGATCAGAGTGCTGTATCCAAGCCCTGCACAGTTGTCTCAGCCCCTCTTGTTCCTTCTCTGCTCTCATTTATTGCTGCCTCCAAGAGGAACTCCCAAGCTGCTGCTCCTGCCACTGCCCTCCAGTTCCACCCAGGTAGGAGTTTGCTTATGTGAGGTACATTTTGTAAAATTTTCCCACGGCAGCCACGCGGGTGCCCGTGCGTTGGGCGCTCTAGTGTGCTCAGCCTACTGTCGGTTTCAACACCCCACGTCCGTTACACTGCGCAGGAGTCCACGACCCTGTGGTGAGAATACCAGCTGATGCACCTTGTCCGAACAAGGGCTTGCAATATCGCCACTACTTGTAGAGCTATACTATTCTGAACAATAAGAAAATATTACAAAAAATCCCGTACGTACACAAGGCTTGGTGTATGTTCGTTTAAACCTAGTCTCCAACTTTTGGCACCAGTACAAGCAATGGTGTAGATCAGAGGTGGGAAACTACAGCCCGCGGGCCCCTCTTGCCAGGCCCCTGAGCTCCTGGCCCAGGAGGCTCGCCCCCGGTCCCTCCCCCACAGCCTCAGCGCGCAGTTGCAGAGCCGCGGCCTGACCTGGTGCTCTGGGTGGCGTGGCTGTAGCACTGCCAGCCACCAGCGCTCCAGGCACCACAGTAAGGGGGTGGGGAGCAGGGGGGGTTGGATAGAGGGTGGGGGGGTTGAGGAGGGTGGTCAGGGCAGGGGGGTGTGGATAGGGGTCGGGGCGGTCAGAGGGCGGGGAACGGGGGGGTAGTCAGGAAGGAGATGGGGGTTGGATGGGGCAGGGGTGCCAGGGGGCAAATCAGGAATGAGAGGGGGGTTGGATGAGGCGGCAGGGAGCAGGTGGTGGAGGATGGGGTAGGAGTCCTGGGGGGGCCATCAGGGGATGGGGGGGTTGGATGGGGCAGGGGGCGAGAAGCAGTGGGGGGGGAGGGTCGGATAGGAGGCGGGGGCTGGACCACACCTGGCTGTTTGGGGCAACACAGCCTCCCCTAACCAGCCCTCCATACAATTTTGGAAACCCAATGTGGCCCTCAGGCCAAAAAGTTTGCCCACTCCTGGTGTAGATGCAAGCCCTGATACTGTTGCTGAGGAATGAGCACTAAACATGCCAATTTAGTGGGTCTTGCCCCCCGTGCTCAGGCTCTAACTGATCACCATATAGATGGTCAGGAAGGAATTGTCCCCCAGGTCACATTGGCAGAAATCTGAGAGGAAGGGGTGTGGGGGAGAGGGAATGTGGGGTTTTGCCTTTCTCTGCAGCGTGGGATAAAAGTCATTTGTTGGTCTGAATTAGTGCAAGTGGTGGATTCTCTGTAACTTGAAGTCTTTAAATCAAGATTTGAGGACTTCAGTATCTCAGCCAGATGTTCTGGGTCTACCACAGGAGTGGGTGGGTGAGGTTCTGTATACTGTGATATGCGGGAGGTCAGACTAGGTGATCACGGTCATCCCTTTTGGCCTTAAAGTCTAAGCATGTGGTGCAGCTTGAGTATTTCCACGTCAAGCAGCAAGGCCTCAGGTTTTGCCCAGAGTAGGATTTACAGGTGTGCTGTTAAGACATGCTAGCTAACTCCTTCTAATAGTCTAATGTAAACAAAGCAGAGTTTAACTCGTGCTAAGATGGTAGAGTTAAAGCCTATGAGGCTTTGACATTCCACTTTACCGTGTGTTAGTCTATGCTGCCTAGTCTACTTTCAGGTTTCAGAGTAGCAGTGAGCTACTGCATAAATCTGCAGCCCTGTGCACATGAGCTGTTCCTGTGGCAGGCTCCATTAGGGGCTGTTATAGAAGCAGGGAAGAGAGAGAGGTCAGATGTGAATTGGTCAGCTCAAGGGTTAAATAGCTCAATAGCCCATTTTAAATTCCCTGAGCCAGAGAGTCTCCCTCATTTGAAACAGAGATTTTTAAAAAAGGAGGTTGGCTTTTGGTTTTTAAAGGTAACTTTTAAAAAAGGCCAGTATTCTGACAACATACATGCAATTGCAGAAGCAGGAGTCAAACAGTTCTACAAAGGACTCCGGATGTAGAACCACTCATGCCAATAAACAGGTTGCACTCCACAGAGTAAAGTTACCGTTGAGGCTTTACAGTCACCTCTGTGCTGCAGCAGCTGGATTGAGAGAGGATGGGGGAGATGGAAAGTTAAGAAAATCTGACAGAAGAAAGGAGAGATTTTTAAAAACACCAAGGGAAAGAAGGGACACGTCAGTGAAAGCAAAAACAGGTGAGGAGGATGAAGAGGAACAGAACGAAAGGGCAGACAGAGGAGAGGAGGTCATTATAAAAACAGGGGACGGGGTGGGAGGTAACGAAGGAAAAGAAAGCAGCAGACCTAGAAAGGTAACATTCTAAAAATAATTTAATAAAGCTGGATGCCTCCATATTGCAATAAAGTTGCATGTTCACGTGAGTGTGTTTTTGTGTTGTACACCTTACGTGTACATATCCATGAGGTGTGATCCTGCTGCTATTGACGTCAACAGCAAAAGTCCCGCTGTCTCTAATGGTGCAGGATCAGACCAATAGAAAACATACTATGTAAAAAACCACCCACCCTGCAGTTCATATGTTCCCTTTCCAGTGGTGCTCTTCTTTCTATGGATCTTGCTAAAACATCTCTAATGGGGTAATACTTAAAAAGCACTCAGGTTCCAGGAGGCAATGTAATGACAAAAATTAATAACTGAGCCTGGGAAGTTCAAGGGAGCCTAAGGGAGTTAGGTACCTAAATACCACTGAATTCAAATGGAATCCAGGTGCCTAACTCCCGACAGAAAAATTAGTCAAAATTTGGAAAATATTACAAAATTTGATGTATCAGCTCTAGTCAGAAGAGAAGCAATAGCACTACCCTTTTAATATTTGTAAAATGTCCCTTGTTAGTGAAGATAACAATCCTGCTTAGAAGCCTCAAGTGACTCCTCCTGATATCCTGGTAATTCTCAAGTTCATATGCAGGGATTGTTCTATTCCCCACATCCGCCCTGCCCCAGAGACCATTTTCTCCCATAGGAGCAGTTTTCCCATACTGCCAAGAACTTACTCCAAGTCCTACAGTTTGAAACTCATGCCTGTACTGCATCTGTGGCATACTTGGGACTTGCAGGACTGTCCAGGCAATACTGGTAAACCTGGTCCCTAAGTGATGGAGTGCTAGCGTGATATTAACTTCATGCTCCAGCACCACATAGCGCTAAGCAGTAGCTGCATCATGTGGACTGAGAGCAATACGGCAAATAACTTCAGGCCACTTGGGGGATCAGGACATCTTAACCTTTTTCATGGTTCTTGCCTGAGCTTATTCCAGGTCCTGTCTTCTACTTAGACTCTCTCCATCCACTATTTTCCCTGATACTTCCTACAAAAGTAGGAACGGCTTCTGGACACTTTCCCTATTTGCTGCTTCTATGACTGCTTCAGGGACGAATTTTGCATTGAGGTTGAAGCAGATGAGGAGAAGGTCACACACCAAATCTTGGGCCCTGTAACAATGGATCCCAACCTAATAACATCACAGAGGGGCCTACATTTATTTTAACTAGCATTGGGCACTTGCAACAGCACTTCCTGTTGTGTGTTTCAAATTAAGTGCACAAGATTTATAACAGAAAAGTAGTGAAGAGTACAGACTCTTCCAGTTATAGTGGCATTACATGTTACTTGTAACAACACCAGATAAAAAAAATCAGATATATGATTTCTTTTAAATAAAGCTGATAGTATCTCAAGTCAGTATAAATTAATATATAAAGGATTTTGTCTTTTTGAAACAGCTTTTTTTACATTTTTAGGTTGATTATTTTGCACTTTAGCTGAGCGTTTATTAATTGATTGTTTAATATATATTGTCATCAAATACCAATATTGTAAAATAATTTGTCAGTGGCTAATTCTATTATATAGTTTTTTGCTGCACCGAATCCATTGGTTTGTCAAGCCTTCAACGCTTTTCCCCAAAAATTACACTGGGAGTAATTAGTCATTAGTTCCTGCACCATCCTCTCACAAGTGGTGCTAGTTTGAATACCAATGATATCTAAAATTGAGGCAGGTAAATGTGATTGGAAGAATGGGATACACAGGTAATAATAGATCTTGCCTTACTCAGTATTAATATAGTTAACTGCATATAGTTAGCTACCATAGTTTGTTCAGATAATTGTATTAATTCACATTTTACTATTGTACTTGACAGAATAATAAAAGCAATATGAAACAGATCTTGATACAGATGCATTGCTCTGATAGGTTTTATATTTTAATAAAGTAAGAGGGGCATGGTTTTGTCTTGATAAATAATGCAATATCTGTATGGACCATTTTAGCATCACAAGGAACAGTATTTCTCCAATAATTTTTATAATTCTGAATTTTAAGAAACTTTTGGAATTAGATCCATTTATTTTGCACAATATTTTTCATTTGACAGCTGGAAAGAGGCGAACAGATAAAGGTGGCTTGAAAAGGTCAAAGGGACGATATAGTTCAGGAAAATTATTGTGACATAAGTCTTGAAAATGTGTGATATCTAGGGGGTGAAAGATAAAAATGTAATAGGAAAAGGCTTGTGTTTCCAAAAACAAAAGTTTAAGGAAAGGAAGAGTCCCATCCTGCAAAAAAAAAAAAATAAGAAAGAAAAAAAGAAAAACCAGGTGAGAGAAATTAAATTTCTTTGAGGAGCCTCTTGTGTGCCTTGCTCCTACCTACATGTTAGAAATAGAATGTAAGGATATTTTAACTACTATTCTTATTTCTTCTGTCTCCCTCCACAGACTGCTTTAAAGAGAAAAAACTGAAAACTGAAGTGGCATCAAATGTTAGGGGAAAAGTCAGTTTTAGGTGGTAGCTTTCTTTTATTGACTCCAGTACTGGGTTTTTGTGTTTTTTTAAACAATGAACACAAAAGAAGGAGAGAGAACAGCAAGAGATGGAAAAATGCAGTTCCTTTCTCTAGTGCTTGGAGTTCAGTTTTTGGAAGGCCATAGCACAAACCAGTTGGCCTCTTCTAGGCCCCCATTTTAATCCCCTGCCTCTGAGTAGGTTGCCAACTTTGACTGACTGAATTCCTGGCGGTTTTGTCACCTGACATTATCTTTAATTAAAGATTAATCTTTATTTTAATTCCTGGAGACTCCAGGACAATCCTGGAGGATTGGCAACCATAGCTCTGAGGGGAAAAAAATCTCTCTGGTCTGAGCAAGGCAAAGATCTTGAGAGATCTGGTCATTTGGGAATCTTTTTGCTGTGACTAGTTTGGCAAGCCACGTGTGCAAGGGTTAGCCTGGTCATGGCTGGCTAAACAAAATAGAAGACAAAGAGGAATAAGGTAAGAGTAGAAAGTAAAACAATAGGATAGCAGGAGCTCTCAATGCACACATTAGGTCAGGGGACTCAAACACGTGGCCTGCATGCGGCCCACAGAGTTATTTCCTGCGGCCGGCCATAGCTCCCCTCAACCCCCCCCAAGCGCGCCATGTCCCCGTTCTTCCACCTACCTCCCAGCACTTCCCGCCACCAAACAGCTGTTTGGCCGCACTTAGGACTTAGAATCATAGAATATCAGGGTTGGAAGGGACCCCAGAAGGTCATCTAGTCCAACCCCCTGCTCGAAGCAGGACCAATTCCCAGTTAAATCATCCCAGCCAGGGCTTTGTCAAGCCTGACCTTAAAAACCTCTAAGGAAGGAGATTCTACCACCTCCCTAGGTAACGCATTCCAGTGTTTCACCACCCTCTTAGTGAAAAAGTTTTTCCTAATATCCAATCTAAACCTCCCCCATTGCAACTTGAGACCATTACTCCTCGTTCTGTCATCTGCTACCATTGAGAACAGTCTAGAGCCATCCTCTTTGGAACCCCCTTTCAGGTAGTTGAAAGCAGCTATCAAATCCCCCCTCATTCTTCTCTTCTGCAGACTAAACAATCCCAGCTCCCTCAGCCTCTCTTCATAAGTCATGTGCTCTAGACCCCTAATCATTTTTGTTGCCCTTCGCTGGACTCTCTCCAATTTATCCACATCCTTCTTGTAGTGTGGGGCCCAAAACTGGACACAGTACTCCAGATGAGGCCTCACCAGTGTCGAATAGAGGGGAACGATCACGTCCCTCGATCTGCTCGCTATGCCCCTACTTATACATCCCAAAATGCCATTGGCCTTCTTGGCAACAAGGGCACACTGTTGACTCATATCCAGCTTCTCGTCCACTGTCACCCCTAGGTCCTTTTCTGCAGAACTGCTGCCTAGCCATTCGGTCCCTAGTCTGTAGCGGTGCGCTTTCCAGGGGGGAGAAGCGGGGACACAAGGCACTCAGGGGAGGAGGTGGAGAAGGGGTGAGGATTTGGGGAAGCGGTTGGGATGGGGGTGGGGCAGGGTGGGGCCTCATGGAAGGGGTGGAGTGGGGGCGGGGCTAGGAGCAGGAGGGGCTTTTGTAAGTTTGTATGAAAAGGTGTCAGTGATGCAACCCTCAGGCCAATGTACTAGTCTTCATGTGGCCCTTGTTGTGAATTGAGTTTGAGATCCCTGCATTAGGTGTTGCTCAGGAAACAGCCATGGAGAAGATGTTATTTGGCTCCCTGTTCTGGTCTGAGCAGCGCTTATTTCAGAATCGGGGAAAAGTGTGTTCAGCTGTGTGGTGCTAATTTCCTGAGTCTGAACATGTGATGGTGGAGATAATTCATGTGGTAAGGATACCTCAGTTTCTAGATATTACACAGAAAATGTCTAAAGGGAGCAGCAACACCCCCAGAGAGAAACGGACTATCGTAAAACAGAAAGATGCCAGTTCTGCTTGTCTGACGAGAACAGGAGCGATGAGGCTTATTCCGGACCAACCAAGCTGTGTATATTTATCATTAAATCCGTATATGGCTAGATTCATCAGGAGACTTAGGTGCCTAGAAAATCACTGGATTCACAAAACCTGAGTTTAGCTCCTAGGTTCCCTATACAACAAGCTCTCCTGTTGAAGCTGTTCCACTGTGGATAAATACTTAAGTCATTGGAGCAGGAGGACTGGCCCCTGGGTGCTCTACTTACCAGGCTGTACAGTCACTCATACTTGCTCTGGCTCTCTATCTTGGGCCCAATGATTCAGAGTGATTCCTTAACGCAAAATTCCATGTTTTAAGGTGGCCTATAAAGGCTTAGGGGCCTAAAAATGCAAATAGGTGCCTTGAGCAATTTACAAAAGCATCTAAGCAGCCTAGAGGCCTAACTCCCATTGAAAGTCGGTGGGAGTTTGGCGCCAAACTCAGGTACTTTTGTGAATCTGACTAGGGGCCTATTTGCATCTTCAGGCATATCTTTGTAAATCTGGCCCATAGACATTTAATAAGACCAATAACTGAACGGCAGCTATGCCATTCATGAATTAGTCTCCCTGGACGTTGTTATTCAGTCCCCTCCCTCTTTTGTCCCTCAGCCTGAGTTTGTTGTGTTTATGAATCAGGATGTCTGATTGAAACAAGGACATAAATCTGTGAAGAGACACATGGAAGGTAAGCCAAAATAAAAATCCACATACCTCTCCTTGAGCACAGGTTATTACATTTCTCTGAAAAGGTCTCTTTCTCAGGATTATAATGTGATGGTGAATCGATATATTCATGAGTTGATAGTGTGTTTTTTTGGTACAGGTCTGAATTAGCAGTAGAAGGTCTCGAGTGTTGGTTGCCAGGAATCCCTTGTGTTGATCTGCAAATGGGGTAGGAGTAAAGGATTATCTATAGGAGACAGCACAGTCTAATATTTTTGGACAAGTGCATCAAAAAAGTATTAGTTTTAGTTTCTGGAATTTTTGCTAACTGACTTGCTTCACTGCTATGAGTGATCCCTTTTGTTTACAGACATTTGATCAAATGAGATCTGTTTGCAAGAGTGTTCGTGAAATGTATCACCTTGTATTCTGCTTGCACGAATAAATATTCACAATGTTTTGTGAATATCACAGCGATTTTGAAAAACTTGAATTATTCACATCATAAGTCCATTCAACTATTGCTAATGCTTTTGTGTAATTTGCAAAAAGAAAAGAGGAAGTGGGTGGAACTCTGTTTCTAAATACCGTGTACCCAGTGATCACTCATCTGCCATGACAAGCAAATACTCAATTACCAGCCCATGGACAAACCAGAGGCTAAAGTTTTTTCTGTAACATTTGCACATAACAAATAAATCTGTAAATAAGCACTACCAATTTGTGGATAAGCAATGTATCTCATGCATATTTGCAATTTACTGCATTTCACAATGATTCTTTTACAAGAATACAAAAGCATGGCATTAAAACCAGAATATAAAATATTTCATGACAGTAACATTGTATCTACTCACATTCTCCTTTTTACAATTTTACAAGATCTGGTACGATCTAGTCTCTCCCCCTTTCTCTGAACTCCTTTCCAATTTAAGAATATCTTTCTGGTGAGGAAGTACTACAGCAATGAATGCAATATTCCAGCTGTGGTAGCACCAGTGTCAATGTGTATGATTACCGCCTTTCTGTTTGCGTATCCAAAATTGCACTGGCCATTTTGTTGCCTTATCATACTGTAAACTCATCTATGAATAATGCTTTTCTACCATTTATGGTGGACTAGGAAACTATACCCCATCCTGGCAGATATTGGCCTGACTTCCGTTAAGCATACATTCATTTCCTCAGCTGGACTACAGCAATGCAATACGCTGGGGCACGAAACCATTAGTCCTTAGTTTAGTCCAGCTAGTGCAGTACATCTCCTCAGTAACCTAAGCTATTAATACACCTGTCTGCCACTTTTCCCATAGAATAGCAAGTTCCAGGTCTTAGTTCTTTATCTTCAAGGATCAAAATGGCTTGGACCCAGGAGAGCTAAAAGATTTCCTGAAGCTCTGGTATGAGGACAGTGGTCAACAACTCCACCCCTCTGTCACAACAGAACTTACATTCCCCTCCCCACCTTGTGATAGAATCTGTGCAGGAGACAGCTTTCTTGGGGGCGGGTTTGAAACTGTAGAACAAATCCCCACAGGAACTAAGGATCATCACAAGAATTCCCAAGGGAAGTAAGGATTATCACAAGCCTCACACCTTCTGCTCTAAGTGGAAAGCATGCTTCTCTGACCTGCGTTCTCTAATGTACAGACGTAGCAGCGTGAACATAAGCCCTATCAAACCAAAACACAATGCTTCCCTACAACTAAAACACAGTTCTCCCTCAGGGAGGATGAGAGAATGGACTTCATGTGACCGATATTGCACATATTTCAGTGCAGTACTGAAAGGCTCTCCACCACTATAGTTATGAGGATGGAATAAAAAACTGTATAGAACAGAACATGTCTAATATGGTGTCTTATTACTCTTAGATTCCCTTCAGCATTATTACTTCAAAATTTCTCCTTCCAACTGAACATCTGTCTGAGATTACTTATCCACAGGTCTATTAGCCTACATTTTTCCTCAAATGAATTTAGTTTCATTTTCTGATCTCTAGGTTCTTTTACATTTCTCTGTCCTCCTAAAACTCCATGAATTTAAAGTAATCCACAAATACCAGTTAACCTGGATGTGTAAGCAAAAGCATCTTCACTCTCTAGAGAATTAAGTGATTTTTCACTCTAGTTCTTTAACTTTAATCAAAAATTTTCTGACTTTTGTCCTGGATCTTGGGGAGCTGCCTGACAAACTAAACTGTTTATAAAATCTTTCACCTAACTCGAAAGCAATCCCTTTAATACTTCTGATACTGTGCTACTTGCCAGGAACATTGATATTCAAAAAGAGAGTGTGATACAAGTTCCAAACGAAATATGGCCTTTTTCTGATAGTTTTGTAATTTTCTAGCAGTTTCTTTTCCTGTCCACTGTGCTCCCATTCTTCTCTGTGGGTTGGACTCTCAGTCTGGACCACATGTCCAATGACGCAACACTTTCTCCCATCTTGGTGAGGGGAGGTGGTGTGTTTATTAGAGGACTCTATGGCCATGGGGCATCATGGGAAATATAGCCTGGCCAGAAAGCTAAACCCATAGAGAAGAGTGGGATCACTAGGCATCAAAATTACACTCCCCTGATGCACTGAAATGTCACTTTGTATCAAAGTATTTTGCTTTTCAGATGAAAACCGTTTCCTTCCCAATTTTCCACATCCTTTCAAAAATTGTCAGTGGTACAGTAAGTTCATCAGCAAATTTTCTTAATATCCTAAAATTCACATCAGCTGGACCGGGTGATTATTTTAAAGACGGCTGCTACCCTGAAACCTATATTCTTTACCTATTTTATTCCCTTTCCTCTTTACCATTAGTTACAGGGATTGTCTTGTTGGAATATTTTTTTTTCCTCCCTGTTAAATATAGATTTTAAGGACTTCAGTATTTCAGCCTTTTTAAACCATAATTACATTCATTCTGCTCCCCTGCATCCTCCCCTTTTTATTTATTAATGGTCCTGAAAATTCATTGTCTCCTCCTCTGTCAAATGCAGTAAAATAAGCCAGGCTGCACCCCAGTATGGTCTAGGCTGGAAGGGCTGGACAGGGAGAGCACAAAACATGCCAGTTTCTGAAGCCACCCCAAACTTCTAGATTAGCTAGGGTTGCCAGGTGTCTGGTTTTTGACCGGAATGCCGGATCAAAAAGGGACCCTGGCGATGCTGGTCAGCATCACTGACCAGGCCATTAAAAGTCCAGGTGGCAGCACAGCGGGGCTAAGGCAGACTCCCTGCCTGCCCTGGCTCCATGCGGCTCCTGGAAGTGGCCAACATGTCCCTGTGGCCCCTAGGTGCAGGGGTGGCTGGGGAGGCTTCGCACGCTGCCCCCACCCCAAGTGCCGGCTCCACAGCTACCATTGGCTGGGAACCAAGGCCAATGGGAGCTGTGAGGGTGGTGCTTGCAGGTGAGGGCAGTTCACAGAGCCCCCTAACTGTCCCTCTGCCTAGGAGCTGCAGAGATGTGCCTGCAGCCCTCACCCCCTCCTGCATCCCAAACCCCTCATCCCTGGCCCCACCCCAGAGCTTGCACTCCCAGCTGGAGCCTTCACCCCCTCCCACGCCCCAACCCCCTGCCCCAGCCTGGAGCACCCTCCTGCACCCCTCATCCCTAGCCCCACCTCAGAGCCCGCCCCACGCCAGAGCCCACCCCCCCCAGCCGGAGCCCACCCCCCACACCCTGAACCCCTCATTTCTGGCCGCACCCCCAGCAGGAGCCTGCACCCCAACCCAGTGCCGCAGCCTGGTGAAAATGAGTAAGTGAGCAAGGGTTGGGGAGAGCAAGTGATGGAGGGAGTGGGGGATGGAGTCAGCAGGGGGCAAGGGTGTTCAGTTTTCTGCAATCAGAAAGTTGGCAACCCTACCATTAGCTGCTTCACATGTTGCGCCACATCTACCGCAGACATTGAGGCCTTGCTGACACACTAACACTGGTTTACTAAAGAGTGACTACATATGTTTACACTAGTTTATTTTGGTTTAGCTTAAACCTGTTCCTAGTTGAAAAAAGTGTTCACTCAGCCTTAGCATCTGTTCAATTAAACGGCATCTTCAGTTAAACCAGTGCAACTCTGCATGTAGACAAGCCTGCTCCAATTGTCACCTCTGGGAAGACCAGGCCATAACCCCCCTCCTTGGTCATATGACCCAGCCACATCTTCTCATGCCCACAACTCAGCTCTTCCCATCTTCCTTCTCCACCTCCATGACTCAGCCTCACCTCCGTCCTTTCCTGCCAGCCCACATGACCTAGTTCTCCCTCAACATAGTTCTTTAGTACAAAGAATGTTTAATTAGACTCCTTAAAACTTCCAATAGCAAAATAATTGTCACAGTTCTGAATGTGGCATATTCACATTTCTGAATTTCAAAGCTGAATATGTCTTTCCTGGTATTGTAATAACCACAACATGAATGTAAAACAAACAAGCTCCGCACCCCATAGTGAGGGACAAAGGAGACATACCTTCCATTGAATGGGTATGGCTTTTTAGCTCTTCTCTCCTCATGGTGTCTGTCAGATCTGTGGCTCTCATAATATTGGTGCTGCTTATTGAGGTGAGGTGTCTCAGCATCAGCCATCTTGTTTTTCACATGTATTTCTTCTTGCTGAACTCTTCTGAGCTAGAGAGATAAAACCAATTCAGTTTATAGTTCTAATTACTCATTGACCAGCATTTACACAAAATGATCACCCCTGAGTTAGTTAGGATTTCAGTAAAGTGATTGAGAAGTACAGTGTTGGGGAAGGGAGGGGAGGATAAGGAAGCTGTCCTTAGTCCATGAGTAAGATGTAGCTTCTCAACAAGGAAGTAAGTTCCCCTCCTTTTACTTTTCCATTGCCAAGTAACTTTGACTTTTCTGCGTTCAACAGTACAGGTATTTAAACAGATTTTTCTTCTCTCCTAGCCTGAGTACAAGGACAATGCATATCGTCCTCCTGTGTTCTTATATAAAGCATATCTCAAGACTCCTCTAATGGTGTCTTTTTGTATAAGACATTAAGCATAGGAAATGCACACCTACCTATTTAGGTCTGCATTGTGTGCATATGTGGTTCTCCCTGACTTTACTAGGAGCCATGTACATCTGAGAGCAAAATTTATCCCTGCTAGTATGTTTAAGGAGAGAACACAAATGCCCTTTAAAGGGAGGATTATAGTTCTGTCTATAGCACAGGTGGGCAAACTTTTTGGCCCAAGACCACGTCTAGGTATGGAAACCGTATGGTGGGCCATGAATGCTCACAAAATTGGGGTTGGGGTGTGGGAGAGGGGGAGGACTCTGGGGTGGGGCCAGGAACAAGTTCAGGGTGTGGGAGGAGGCTCCGGACTGGGGCGAGGGTTGGGGCACGGGGGGGGGGCGGTGCGGGCTCTGGGGTGAAGCTGGAGATGAGGGGTTGGGGTGCAGAACGGTTCTCTGGTTCAGGAGGGGTTCAGGGGTGCAGGCTCCGAATGGCACTTACCTCAAGCAGCTCCCAGAAGCAGTGGCATGTCCCCTCTCCGGCTCCTATGTGGAGATGTGGCCAGGTAGCTCTGTGCGCTGCCCCATCCGCAGGTGCCACCTCTGCAACTCCCACTGGCTGCTGTTCCTGGCCAATGGGAGCTGCAGAGCCAGAGCTTGGGGCTGGGGCAACATACGGAGCCCCCTGGCTGCCCCTAAGCGTAGGAGCTGGAGGGGGGGACACGCCACTGCTTCCGGGAGCCATGTGGCAAGCCCCAGACCCTGATCCCTGGCGGGAGCTCAAGGACCAGATTAAAACATCTGAAGGGCCGGATGTGGCCCCTGGGCCGCAGTTTGCCCACCCTGGTCTATAGCTTGTGCTTCAACCTAGGCTATGTGCCCAGACACGCGTGCCCCCCTCCCAAAAAACCCAAACTATTAACATGGGATAAGATTGAGAGTACATTATCCTCAGTTATTTAGGGTAAAATACATTAGAGATTGTCATAAATATAAAGGGAAGGGTAACCACCTTTCTGTATACAATGCTATAAAATCCCTCCTGGCCAGAGGCAAAGTCCTTTTACCTGTAAGGGGTTAAGAAGCTCAAGTAACATGGCTGGCACCTGACCCAAAATGACCAATGAGGGGACAAGATACTTTCAAATCTGGAGGGAGGGAAAAGGCTTTTTTCTGTCTGTGTGATACCTTTGCCGGGAACAGATCAGGAAGCAAGCCCTCCAACTCCTGTAAAGTTAGTAAGTAATCTAACTAGAAAATGCTTTAGGTTTTCTTTGTTTTGGCTTGTGAATTTCGCTGTGCTGGAGGAAATGTGTATTCCTGTTTTTGTGTCTTTTTGTAACTTAAGGTTTTGCCTAGAGAGATTTTCTATGTTTTAAATTTGACTGCCTGTGAGATTATCTTCCATTCTAATCTTACAGAGTTGTTCTTTTATCTTTTTTTTTAAGAATCTGATTGGGGTTTTTAGCATTCCTAAAAACCTGAGGTTGGTCTGTGCTCATCTTCTTTATTCTCAAGCCTCCCCAGGAAAGGGGGTGTAAGGATTTGGGGGGATATTTTGAGGAAATAGGAACTCCAAGTGGTCCTTTCCCTGATTGTTTGTTAAATTGCTTGGTGGTGGCAGCATTTACCTAATCCAAGGGCAAACACTTTGTGCCTTGGGGAAGTTTTAACCTAAGCTGGTAGAAATAAGCTTAGAGGGTCTTTCATGTGGGTCCCTACACCTGTACCCTAGCATTCAGAGTGGGGAAGGAACCCTGACAGAGGTGTTGTAATTATCCTCCAACAATCAATGTTATAAATTTAGGAAATTCAAATGTAAGGTTAACCTTAAAAGGAATCCCAAGGTGTTAAGGTTGTTTGCATGTAATAACCACATAGTTCCATGCCTTAACTCAGCTGTGTAGCGATACCATGTAACAACCAAACAATTGTGATTAATGCATAAATATTTCTAGACCCTAATTAGATGTAACTGATTTGTAAAAACATCCCCTCCATCCTCCCCTCCCTCATTTTTTCCCCGGGTGGTGGCAGTGAAGGGAGGAGTTAAGGTTGTATGGCTGACAAATGGGGAACCACCATCTTCCCTGAAGGCAGGGAACGGCTTCACTTCCATTTTTCTCAAAGGAATGCTATGACCATTTTGACAGTGGGCCACTGTCTTTCCTGAGAGCAGCTTGTGGCCTCACTTTCATTGAGAACAAAAGGAGATTGCAGCTAATTTGAAAGATGGGCCCTTTGTGAAATTCTTTGCTGAAGGAGACAGTTATAAAGTGGCAAAAAATGACCACAGTTTCTTCTAATGTAGCCAATACATGAGATTTCAATGACTTTTAATTATGAAAAGTTTTCATTAGTCCATTAAGATTACACAGGCTCTGTGTACACACTCAGAGACACAGGATGATAAATTTAAAGTTCTCACTTTAAAATTAGTTTTGTCCAACTAATTAACTTGTGTATGTGTACAGTCTCAGAATATTCATTCTGTACTCCGCCTCAGTGCTGTAGTTTCGGGGCGCATATACCGTGCCTGAATCCTTAGCTGTGGAACTTCCTGTGTGACCTTCAGCAAGTCCCTTAGCCTCTCTGTGCCTCAGTTCTCCATCTGTACAATGGGGATAATAGCACTATACTACCTCACCAAGTGTTATAAGGATAAATACACTACTAAAAACTGTGAAGCATCCAGCTGCCATGGTAACAGGGATTATCAGTACCTAAAGTAGCTTTGGGCAGTCACCTCTCTGCCTTTTTTCTCAGCTACCATGCTTTAGCTAGGGCTCATACAATCCAACCTTTATGGCAGGATGCTCCATACACTCCAGAGAGAAGGTTAGTCAGACATGGTGATGTAGCAGTGCACTGGGAGTGCGTCACAGCTACCCTGCTGCATGTGTTAGGGTCAATTGGAGGGGGGAGCCCCGTGTTGTAGTTTAGACCCATGCTGTTGCGAAGTCTGGGGGAGGAGTTCAGATTATGGGGTGTAGGCCACTATAGTGATAGGCACCAATCCCCACCCAGACTGTCTCAAAATTCAGGGCTGCATGGCTGTGGAATGGGCCTGTTTCTGGGTATGTCTACACTGGAGTGGGAGGCGTAATTTCTGATCGAGCTAGTGTGCTAAGAATCAGCATGCAGCCATGGCAGCGCGAGCGGCAGGAGGGGCTAGTCGCACGTGTACGATTCTGTCTGAGACCCGAGGCCCCTGTGTTGATAAACTCTTGCATTCTAACTCTAAGCCCATGAGCCCCCTTTGAAGAGGAAAATGCCCCCCACCCCTTTAACCTGGTCCTCTGGGAAAATCAAGTGCTTAGTAAACAAAAAACACAAAGACAGCAGGTGCAGGACTTCGAAAGGGTCACACCTATCTCTTCCCCGCCCAACAGGGGCCACTCTCAAGAGAGAGTCCAACCCAGCCCCAGCTCCTCTGGCATGACGACCCCCTCCCCCCAAAATCCCCACCATGTAAGACCCCGGCCATGCTCTAGTCCACAAAAACCCCAGCCTCTACATCCCTGGCTGCACAGTCTCCTTCCCCGAGAAAATCCAGACCACGCCCCATGCACTTTTCCCGACCCTCCCCACGATCTCTCTCCCATTCCCCTCTTCAAAAAAGTCTTTAAAGCTCCTCACTTGTCCGGCGGCGGCGGCGGCGGCAGCACCCAGGGCCTGTGAGCGAGAGCTTTTAGCTGAAGTTTCCTCCCTGGCTGCTCCCCCGGGTCTCCCTGTTTTCCACTCCAAGCCAGGGGAGCTGCATTTCCTTGTGTGTGCGGGGGAGGAGGAGGACGAGTCTCACAGGTGGAGGACAGGTCACCGCCCCTCCCCGCTCTCGCCGAGGCTGGAGCTTGCTCCGCGGGGGAGTTTCGCTTCACACCACGCTGGCTTCGTGGCCTGCGCGAGGTGTCGGCAACGCGCGGCTCTGCAGCCGGGGAGCTCGCTGCTGAGGCCAAAGGGTGGGTAGTGAGGGGGAGACCAGGCAACCTGAGATTGGGCGGGCGGGCGGGCGGGCGGGCGGGGGGGTGGGGACGTTGTTAATCTCCCCGGGAAAGCAGGAGTCAAACAGCACCCTACCCGTGCAATGTGCTGCGACCCAGTAATTAGGACACAAGTGGCTGTAACCCGGGTGCTTAATTAGGGTGTAGCGCCGCCTTAATTGATATTTATAATTTCTAATATGCGTGCAGCGTTTTGGGGCTGTTGCTGTGTAGTGATAATTATGCCAAGTATGTGGGGATGTTCCTTTATTTTCTCAGCAGTAACTATGGGGGGGCGGGACGGGACATGACAACATGGCAGGCCTCAGAGCCGGCAGCAATTAGTTCCCTGTTTTTACCCTCCAGCTCCAGCCCCTATTGTTTTGCACATTTAAACAGTATCTTTTGGGGGCAGTGGGGTCTCAACCAGGGGTACATGTATCCCTAGGGCAGGGGTGGCCACCCTGTGGCTCCGGAGCCACATGTGGTTCTTCAGAAGTTAATGTGTGGCTCCTTGTAATAGGCACCGACTCCGGGGCTGGAGCTACAGGCGCCAACTTTCCAGTGTGCCCGGGGGGGGGGGGGGGCTCACTGCTCAACCCCTGGCTCTGCCACAGGCCCTGCCCCCACCCCACCCCTTCCCGCCCTCTTGCTCCTCCCCCTCAGAGCCTCCTGCATGCCATGCCATGAAAGAGCCGATCGGGAGGGAGGGGGAGGCACTGATGGGCACGGCTGCCCGTGGGCAGGAGCTGATGAGGGGCTGCTGACGTATTACTGTGGCTCTTTGGCAAGGTACATTGGTAAATTCTGGCTCCTTCTCAGGCTCAGGTTGCCCACCCCTGTCCTAGGGGTGGGCAGAGGTCTTTCAGGGGGTACAGCAACTCATTCAGATATTTGCTTAGTTTTACAACATGCTACATAAAAAGCACTAGCGAGTCAATACAAACTAAAATTTCATACAGTGATTTATTTATACCGCTCTATATATTATACATTGACATGTAAGTACAATATTTATATTCCAATTGGTTTACTTTAAACCTATATGGTGAAAATGAGAAAGTAAGTGATTTTTCAGTAACAGCGTGCTGTAACTACTTTGTATTCTTATGTCTGATTTTGCAAGCAAGTAGTTTTTAAGTGAAGTGAAACTTGGGGGTACGCAAGACAAATCACACTCCTGAAAGGGGTACAGTAGTCTGAAAGGTTAAGAAAAGCCACTGCTTTGGATTTCTAAGCAGAGCAGGGGAACAGATAAGTGAGACAAAGGCACAACCAACGACAGCATGGGTTCTGAAACTGGGGTCGTGACCCCTCAGGGGGTCACAAGGTTATTATATGGGGGGTCACGAGCTGTCAGCCTCCACCCCAACCCCAGCTTTGCCTCCAGCATTTATAATGGTGTTAAATATATAAAAAGTGTTTTTAATTTACAAGGGAGGGTTGCACTCAGAAGCTTGCTGTGTGAAAGGGGTCACTGGTACAAAAGTTTAAGAACCACTGAATTATAGCCACACAATTAGCCAGTGCCCTGTCCCCGTAAAAGTGAAGGCTGAGTGGAATAAAGTAGTAAGCAGGAGTCAGGAGGGAGAGAGATTGAGTAGTGAGATACTGATGCAGACCCTGGGACAAAGGGATGATGCAGCCTGATAGGCAGTACTGCCAAGTAAATCCTCTCTGACATCTGCATGAGACTCAAAGTGGGTGAGAACAAAAACAATGAGTAGTCCTTGTGGCACCTTAGAGACTAACAAATTTATTTGGGCATAAGCTTTCGTGGGCTAAAACCCACTTCATCAGATGCATGGAGTGAAAAATACAGTTAGCAGAAAATATATCAAGTGGGTGAGGTAATATCTTAAGCAGTTGGACTGCAGCCTGTAGCGCATGGATTGGTCCAGGTGTCAGGAGATAGAGGAAAAAATTAAATGGAAGAAAAAGAAACAAGGGCATAAATGACTGCATAAACTTATTGCTCCCAACTCTCACGATTTGA
Source organism: Natator depressus (assembly GCF_965152275.1). Lineage (NCBI taxonomy): Eukaryota > Metazoa > Chordata > Testudines > Cheloniidae > Natator > Natator depressus. The sequence goes on along the minus strand of NC_134235.1, from coordinate 119,044,905 downwards.
CCATGGGCCCGGCAACATTTGGTGTTTTGCTGATAACCCACAGCTCCTAGAACTGTGTAACTAACTATGTGAGAATCTTTCATTTATTAAAAACTAAGTTCTAGCCCTGCTGATTGCCAAGAAAAGCTGATAAATGGACTCCTGAAAGCTCAAACACCAGAAGGCAGATAAAAAGCCCCTAAAGTTGTTACTGTATTTTAAGATAATCTCATGTATTTTGAACATTTAGGGTTGGCAGTTCTGTAGCTTGAAATCCCTGAAGAACAGAAACCCAAAGAAGACAGAGTAAAAGAGGAGAGATCTGGGCTCAGGAACTGGAAAGGTAGGAGTGGGGGATTTAAAGATTAATAAAGGGGGAAAAAGGGTGGTCTAAGTCAAGAGGGAAATACATTAAACTTTAATTTGGTATAAAATAGTGTTAATTGCCCATTTGTATTAATAGCCTTCTAATTTCTTTGCATTATTTATAAAAGTACTTGGTCTGGTTGATTGAGTATAGGACTGAGAATTCTTGCTTCTAATCCCAGGCATGCCAATGCTTTGTGGTCTTGAGACTCTGGTCCCTTAAAATGTATGCCTGGAATCACAGAGACCCGCAAGACAAGTCTTTGATAACTGTCTTATTAACAAATAACATCAGAGAATGAGAATTTACCATTTTAGTTTAGGAGAGAATAATGCATTGCTTCCCACAAGACATTTCATATCCAGGGCTGTCAAACAAAATTTGATTTTTTTCAGCAGCCACCTAAGAAAGATTGAATAAAGAATGTCCCTGAGATCGCTGAATCAACACACACAATAGTCTAGGGTGGATAAGTATAATACAGCAAGTAAGGTAAAAATATGCATGTCTTGACCTATCAAGACTAAAGATAGTGTCCCACAGCAATCTGTCCTCCAAGAAAATAGTCATGTTCTCACAACTCTGCATATATCAGAGCATTGTGCGTCCTCTCCTTGCAATTCTTCTGACAATAGTGCAGAGCTGTGCAGCTCCATGCATCTGCACAGGTACTAGAACTACGGGTGCTGCCGCAACCCCTGGCTGGAAGTGGTTTCCATTATATACAGGGTTTACAGTTTGTTTTAGTGGCTCTTAGCACCCCCACTACACAAATTGTTCCAGCCCCCCTGTGTGTCTGTCAGAGATGACAGACAGCTAGGAGGGCTGTGTGGGTTTGTGGGATTTTTTTTAAAAGGTGTGAAAATTGTGGGGTGTTGATATTATGGGATGGAGACAGTTGCTGGGAAGCTGACTCCGTGCTCCTAGTCACCCTGTGTGACTCCTTTCTGTCCCACCATGCATTGCCAAAATTTCCCAAAAGAGAGTGCGCTGGATGGCTGTGGGTTGCACACTGGGATACCTCCCCATGGTGCATCGCCATGTACAGCAACACGAGCACTCTTAGTGAGAACACACGCACACAAGCAATTTATAACTACGGCGGTTTTATGCTGACAGAACATGCATCAATCAAAGTTTGTAGTATAGACATGACCTCAGTCTTCCACTCTTCGTAGAGCTGCATATCAGACTCTTTGTATATCTGAACAAGGCATAAAGCAAATTCCCCCTCTCCCCCACGAGCATGTCTTAGGGAAAATGGCAATTTAAAAAATAGACACCCACCCCCCACATGCACACCCTAGATGGGCTGACTCTATATTTGTTCTAGAAGCTAAGTAAGGTGAGTGGAAACTTCTGTGATCTTTTAGCTTTAAAAATAGTGCTTTAGCAGAAAATAATCTTTTGTGGTACTACAAACTGTTCCAGCTATTTAAAAATATTTGGCGGCTGTCTGCATAAAAAGTGACTTTCCAGCTGTGGAAGGGTGAGTACCACTAGCCTATAGGCATCTTAGGGCTTGTCTAGACTTGGAGTAAAAGTTTCAAAAGTGCCTAAATCCCATTTTCAAAAGTGATGTAGGCACTCAGGAGCCTAACTCACTTAAACACTTTGACCCAATGTAACTCTATTGTAGGCACTACAAAAGTGCAAAATAGGGCAAATACCAGACCAACTTACTTTGGTAACTTACTGGGAAAGGTCTTGTCAGTATTTTATACCAGTGCAGTTCATTCATACTGGAAGTTTTCACCAGCATAGCTAAAACTATCTAGTATAGCCAGGGCAGTAGGTGCTGATCCTGCAACTGGAGAGAGTTCTCCATCCATTCAGAGACTCATTGAAGTCTATGGGGTTCCATACAGCTGCAGAGGTCTGTCCAACCTCAATTCTGCAAATGGATCCACATGAAGATGCATCTTAGTTGTTTCTAGCCGGAACACTACCCTCCTAAGGTCAACATGACTAACATTTACACTGAGACATTTCTTTTTTCTCTTCTTATAACTGGAATCTCTAAGATTAATAATTATAAAAAGGCTGCGAGTTTGTCATGGAAGTCACAGACTCTATCACCTCTGTGAATTCTGCAGCGGCTGATGCGGCTGGCCCGAAGGCCACCTGAGCAGCTCGGGCGGCCCCTCAGCCAGCTGCACCGGCTGCTGCTGGGGCAGTCATGGACCACCGCCCCCCAGCAGCAGCAGGAGTTTGGGTGGGAGGCTCAGACCTGGGGGTTGGGGCACGGGAGGGGGTGAGGGCTCTGGGTAGGGCTTACTTCGGGGGGGGGGGGGGGGGAGGCGGTTCCCTGGGAGCGGTGACATCTCTCGGCTCCTAGGGGGAGGCATGGCCAGGGAGCTCTGTGCACTGCCTCTGCTTTCAGGCACAGCCCCTGCAGCTCCCACTGGCCGTGGTTCCTGGCCAGTGGGAGCTGTGAAGCTGGTGTTCAGGGAGGAGGCAGCACACAGAGCTGCCTGGCTGCGCCTCCACCTAGGAGCTGAGGGATGTTGCAGCTTCCAGGGGTGCGCAGAGCTGGGTAGGGAGCCTGCCAGCCCCTGCACCCCAGCACCAGTGGGGGTCCTGGGCTGAGTGCCACACACACACCCCCGCCCCCACGATCACCCACAGCACCTCCAGGATGTCCCCCTCCCCAAGATTTAGTCAGGGGTATATAGTGCAAGTCATGGACAGGTCATGGGCCTGGAATTTTTGTTTACTGCCCGTGACCCTGTCCATGACCTTTACTAAAAATACCCATGACTAAAACTTAGTCTTAGTTATGAACAAGTGACTAGTACCAGCAGAAGAATTAATTTGCTTTGGGGGTGGTGTTTTCTTGTGCTTTTGTGTGTGGTTTTTTGTTTTTTGTTTTTTTTTTTTTAACAGATTTTAAAAGATCCAGTCTTGTAGAGTAGGATGTAAATTGAGTTTTGGAACCAAGTAATTGGTTATGTCTCAGTCAACTTTCTGTTCTAGTGAAAAATAAATATAATCACACTGGATGCTGCCTCGGCAAAGGAAGTAACAATCACAAGTTTTTATTAATACTGTATCTTTGCTTTGGGATGTTACATGTACACACTTCATTTCTAAAAAAAAAAAAACAGAATCATCCTTAGACATCTTATTTTTGTTGTATTTTTCTGTCCACCCACTTTCCAAAGCTAAGTTCTTCCACCTTCTACTGAGCAACAAAAAACACATTCTCTTTCCCCAATAGATCTTTGTAAGGAGAGGAATCTGCTCAGATCATGAATCCAAATCCTAGACTATGGAATATCTTGGTTTAGGGAGTGATCCAAAACCCATTGAAGGCAATAAGAGTATTTCCATAGACTTCAGTGGGCTTTGGATTTCAGTTCTCAGCATGTCCCTTCAGAAATCTTATTCCTATAATTCATATATAATTGAACTTTAACTGTGCAACCCCAACTGCAACCTCCATAACATCTTTACCACCACAATTTTCCACTCTCATGTTGACCTTCTTCAGAACTGTTGTTATTGACTAGTTAGCAGGTGTTAAAACATTTTCATCCATTCTTGTTTCTGTTTTCCTGAATCTGAAAATGAGTTATTTTAGGCTGAAAGCATATGTTTTTCCCTTTCAAAAGTGACAAAAGGAAACATGTATACATTTTTCTACTTTTGAAAGCTGAGAAGCTCTGTCCCATTTCTTACCAGCACCCTGCTATTGTACCAATGTTAGGGGAAAGTATTTTCACAGTAAAAGTCTCAAACTTGATAATGCCAATTCCATATTTAAGGTCTTTTAAAAAAAAATACTTAGCACTTTATATATAATCCTAGTATTTCAAAATAAGCTGAATATAAAATGTAATGTGATATTTTGACACTTGTTCAAAGATATCTAGAATCAGTTTGGATCTTCAGAATCTTTGATTTTTTTTCAAAATCTCTGGCCCCAATTCAGGAATGAGCTCCTTACAGATATACAGCCTCGATTTTGCCTGGATAGAGCTCATTGCAGTACTGGGGCCTAACGTCTTAAGGCAGGTGTTCTCAAACCTTTTGTTCATAAGATAGACCACAGCATAACATAGAAATCTTCTCCCACACAGTTGCGTGAACCACTTTCCCTCCCATTGGTGAGCACGTTACATCCTAGACTGCTTACATGGAAAAGTTATATTAGGAAAATGTGGATTTTTAGCTGCCTTTAGTGTGCTAGATGCTGTGTGCTTTTTCAAGAGTTAATCACACAAGCTACTTCGGCTCTTCATTTTGTTCCATCTTCCCTGTATTCTCCATCTCTGAGCTGGAAACAGGTAAAACCCACCAGAAGGTATTTGTTCTTTCTTTTGCGTTCACAACTACCAGAGCCAGTACCCGTGGCAGTCAATGAGCAGACCCCTATTTACTTCAGTGGGCACTGGTTTGGGACCAGAGTGCATGGGAAATTGTGTGCACATAAACAATGGCTAAAGATATCCAAACATTTTATTTCTGGCAGACATTTTGTACTGTGATACTGAGCTTTTCACATCAGGTATTGTCTGCAGTTGTATTGCTAGTGTAATACAAACAAAAATTCATTCATATGAATAAAAAGAACAGGAGGACTTGTGGCACCTTGGAGACTAACAAATTTATTTGAGCATAAGCTTTCGTGAGCTACAGAGTTTAAGCATAGAAGTTTCTGGTTATCAGGGAATAAGGTACAGATTATCAAGGGGTGCAAAGTTCGGTTTAGGATCGGATGGCATAAGGAATACATAATCTGCAATATCCCCGATTGGGGGTAAAAGGTTAACGGGTCAAAGTACAGACATAAGGGTATGTTGTTCATATAATGGCTATGTTCAGGTGTGGAGTATAATGCGTGGATACGATGATGAGGATGGATTTACGCTCACGAAAGTTTACGCTGAAATACATTTGTTAGTCTCTAAGGTGCCACAAGTAGTCCTTTTCTTTTTGCAGATACAGACTAATACGGCTGCTACTCTGAAACCTGTCATATGACTAAGTTTTTTTTCTTCATTTATTTTGACCTACAGAAAAATAAAAGAAACAGCGCCATCCTGTGGTCTATATTGTTAATGGCAGGTGTGTCTTTTCTAGAGCAGAGTCAATCAATCTTTCTTTGTGGAATGGTAAGAAATTTGAGTTATTTCGGGGAACTTTTTTTTTATTAAATCTTCTCCACACACAGTACAAATCTCAGGGCTTCCATCAGTTTATTTCACTTTCACTTTTGATTTCTTTAATGCTTTCAAGAACCACACAGCGTATACTGTGCTTGTGCTGCCAGTACTCCAGCACCCTAAAAGGCAAGTAGCTCTACAGAGTTTCACAAACTTTAATCATGTTAACTGTGCCAGGAGGGTCTGTGCCTGGTCTTTGGTATCTTTATCATTATACAGCCTGGGTATCCAACAGCAAACTCACAAATACAATTACCTGAAGTATCATGCCTTTTACTTATCTTCTCTCCGATGATTTATTCTAACAGAAAACAAAAAATATTAAATCAGATACTTGATTTAGTGATCCAGAGTAAGACTGATACAGGAGTGTTCTCACAGGTTGTATATAAGATTCAGTGGCAAAAAACTGTTAAGGTTAAGGTTGCTTGGTGATAGGTTGTCCCCTTGCAGAACATTGAGTTTAGCAAAACTCAAACGTCTTAAAAACCAGGAAATGCACACCTAAGGTTGAGAGACTGTCCTCTGAGTAAGTGTATGGCAGTTGTAAAAGTCTGTGAAGTGGTTGTTAAATTGTACACGTGTGGTATTCTTTCTGGGGAGTTGGCTAAGAGTGTGAATGTATGTCAAGATCTAGAATCTCCTGAATCAAAAACTGCTAAGGGCCAGTGTGAGTATGTGGATATTAAGTCATTGCTTGAAAAGAGTAGAGGGAAGGTGGCATGGGCAACCTTTTTTTTTCTTATTTTCTTACCTGTTTGTCCTTTATTAGTGTTGGATGGAATCCTGTGAATGACCGCTAATAAGTTATGAAAGGAGTTGGCTCATTACAGAGGGACCTAGACAAATTAGAGGATTGGGCCAAAAGAAATCTGATGAGGTTCAACAAGGACAAGTGCGGAGTCCTGCACTTAGGACGGAAGAATCCCATGCACTGCTACAGAGTAGGGACCGAATGGATCGGCAGCAGTTCTGCAGAAAAGGACCTAGGGGTTACAGTGGACGAGAAGCTGGATATGAGTCAACAGTGTGCCCTTGTTGCCAAGAAGGCCAATGGCATTTTGGGATGTATATGTAGGGGCATTGCCAGCAGATCGAGGGACGTGATTGTTCCCCTCTGTTTGACATTGGTGAGGTCTCATCTGGAGTACTGTCCAGTTTTGGGCCCCATACCACAAGAAGGATGTGGAAAAATTGGGAAGAGTCCAGCGGAGGGCAACAAAAATGATTAGGGGACTGGAACGCATGACTTATGAGGAGAGGCTGAGGGAACTGGGATTGGTTAGTCTGCGGAAGAGAAGAATGAGGAGGGATTTGATAGCTGCTTTCAACTACCTGAAAGGGGGTTCCAAAGAGGATGGATGTAGACTGTTCTCAGTGGTAGCTGATGACAGAACAAGAAGTAATGGTCTCAAGTTGCAGTGGAGGAGGTTTAGGTTGGATATTAGGAAAAACTTTTTCACTAGGAGGGTGGTGAAACACTGGAATGTGTTACCTAGGGAGGTGGTGGAATCTCCTTCCTTAGATATTTTTAAGGTCAGGCTTGACAAAGCCCTGGCTGGGATGATTTAGTTGGGGATTGGTCCTGTTTTGAGCAGAGGGTTGGACTAGATGACCTCCTGAGGTCCCTTCCAACTCTGATATTCTATGGTTCTATGATTAAGCTGTAATCAACTAGGATAACAATAGACCATGCAAACTGGATAAAACTCGAACAAGCCTGATGCCCAAATATAGTTATTCATAGTAATAGTTGGGTTAAAAAGACATTTAGGTCACCAAAAAAATAAATAAAAATCATCCAGAACCACTTTGGACAATTTTTTTGAATTCCTGTTGCCAAGGCCCTCTCCCTTAACTACTTTCATTAATAATCAGGAATTTATCCCAAGGCAGTATTGTATCAGAGTAACTATTTATCGTGGGTAAGAGGTGAGGTTACTTGATTTGGACAGCTGTTTCTGGGTCCTAATTTGAAATCATGTCAAGAAATATGTAATAATATAAAGGTTCCATATTTTCAATATGTATAGGTCAAACACTTCATTGTGAAATCTGGATAGAAAGCAGGTCTATCTAGACCTTTAACCACATTTGAGGAGAAAAGATTTAATTTCTAAGATGTAGACAATTTGATTGAAAAAGATAAGAAAACAACTCATATGAAAAGATGGCAGACAGATTTGGACAAAGAAATTGATCTGGATGTCTCTCTCTCTATGGGAAATTACTGTATAGATGGCATTTAACTCCAGTTAAGATCCATCATATTTTTTGCTATTGGGGGGATGCTGTGTTGGAACGGATGGGTGGAAAGGGGAACATACTTGCACATGTGGTAGTTGTGTCCAGGAATTAGACCGTTTTGGGAGGAAATTATTAAAGAGATTCATCTTATGTCAGCTTCCTGGGGATCCCCTGACCTGGTTACTTAATGCTCTAGTAAAAGATCTGCATTTTAAACAGAACGATAAATTAATTTATTTTTATTGTTAGTTAGCAAGACTTTGTATTTCATATTACTGGAAAAATGTGAGTTCTGTGTAATTGTGGTATAGTAAAATATGGACTGTCCTCATAACGCAAAAGCTTTCACACCAAGTCCACACACAAGAGAAAAGCCAAAAAGAGGATAGGTATTTAGAAATTTGGTTACCCTTTTAAGTATACTCAGAGGACGAGGGCTTCCCAGCCAGCAAGCCAGAATCTTTAGCCAGGTTCTTTGAATATTAATCTGATCCTGAATAAGTAATGTACAATGTAGTAAATTAGTGTTTTATTGTAGCTTTGCCTTAATAAAAAGTTTTTTAAAATGTACATTTTCTTAAATACTATTCTCAGTTTGGGTCCCTAAAAGCTTTAATGGGTGTCATGCACTACCTTCGGTAAAACTTCACAAATTGAGACCATTTTGACCCACATTATGTCTTTTTGAAAAATGGCTAGTTTTGTCAGGGCTTATATCTTTGCAACTGTTAGCTCAAATGACCCCAAATTTGGTTCAATACCCCTACACAGGGAAGGGAAACGAAATTTCAAAGGAATCTAATTATGCATGTCAATTTTACAGGACTTAGATCAACCTATCCACAGAAGTCAGGATGCAACCTTCACTATAGTGGTGCTGCTGTGCCATTAGTACAGGTTTTAATGTAGGAAAAAGGGTTCTGAGTAGTCTTATTATGGGGTAGCAGTAACTGAACCTTAAAGTTGAGTCTTGCTTACCCTTATAAGCCTGTTTTAGCCCTTCAAACAAACAGTGTAATCGATACAAGCACTCCTGCTGAGGACACACATGGCCAACACAAGGAGCAAAGTGTAGACACGCACAAGTGATGTAATTACCATGGCAGCTATATGCTGACCTAAATTAGGTTGACTTAATTTTGTGGTGTAGACATTCCCTCAGTATGTGGCTTGTGGCCAGTATAAAAATACTTTACTAAATGTGATGATGTTTGAACCAGTCAATTTTAAGATATGGGAGGTAGGAAAATATTGTTAACTATATAGCTTGCACGTTCTTGTAATGCTTCATGCCACATCCTAGCTACACAATGGGTTGTCTAAATAAAGCTTTTGTATGCACCAAGATCTTTCAAGAGCAAATCTGACCTGTTGAAAATCATATGAGACCTTGGTGTACATGATAATAAAGTAATGAATGAAGCAGACGTTTACAGGACCCCTGCCTAATTTACAACTTGTTTGGTGTGTGCTGATTGATTGAATGGCAAGTATATAAATAAATATGGCTGACCTATATAGTTCACTGTGCGGCATTCACCTATGTACTGAATGAGGCAGGAATCTTGCTGAGAATCTATGATTATGTAATTAAAGATTACAAGCCAGATCCCACCCCCGCCCTCCGCTGTCTTGGGCTGCTTTGGCACAAAGATAACAGAGGTGATACGGGTAAGAGAGTGGCCGTAGAAAGAAGGAAACATTCTGAGGAATTAGTGAGCTGAGAGCTCTTGTGCACTGAAGGTAACTATCTGCCTTTTAGTGTCCAAAAGAATGCACAGTCTTGGAATCTTAAGGGATTTATTACAGCTCTGGATGCTCAAATAGCAACAGTGGCTAGAAATGTCTTCTTTCATCACTGACTAGCAGTGAAACTGTGCCCTTTCCTCTCAGAAACATTCTCAGCCATGGAGATTCATCTCTCCACACTGAACTACTACAACACACTCTACCTGGGACTAATAGTGAAAGTCACTTGAAAGTTCAGTGAATGGCTGACCAATAGAAACGGATAATACTTGATTTCTGCAATACACTCCGGCTCTCTGTCCACTTTCAAACTTGTTTCAACGTCCTGGTCTTTACCTTTAAATCCCTGAATGGGCATTGATCTAACTATCTCCTCTACAGCATACAGCAACAACTGTGAGCAATAGGGATTCTTCAGGCCTCAACTGGAGTATTGTGACGAGTTCTGAGCGCTAGATTTCAGGATAGATGTGGACAAATTGGAGAGAGTCCAGAGAAGAGCAACAAAAAGGTCTAAAAAAACATGACCTACAAGGGCAGATTGAAAAAACTGGGTTTGTTTAATCTGGCGAAGAGAAGACTGAGAGGGGACAGAATAGTTTTCAAGTACACAAAAGGTTGTTACAAGAAGAGGGAGAAAGATTGTTCTTGTTAGTCTCTGAGGGTTAAATTGCACCATGGGTGGTTTAGGTTGGACGTGAGGGAAAACTTCCTAACTGTCAGGGTAGTTAAGCACTGGAATAAATTGCCTAGGGAGGTTGTGGAATCTCCATCATTGGAGATTTTTAAGAGCAAGATAGTCCTGCCATGAGTGCAGGGGACTGGACTAGATGACCTCTTGAGGTCCTTTCCAGACCTACAATTCTATGAAGGGTTTGCAAGACACAACCTGTGCAGACCAGGGGAAGAGTGGTGAATGGCTAGGAATTCACCCTCAGTGGAGATCAAGATGAGCTACCTCAATCATGTTTACAAGGGGGTTGATGACAGGCCTTCTAGTAGCCTAATCCCCCGCAACCCTCTTTTTAAGAGGAAAAAGCAAGAGACGGGGTCTTTCAAAGCCTATCCTTCCCCTCTGATCCCATCTACATTAGACCTAGAGGTGAAAGCTTCTGCATATCCATTATCATTCACCTGAGCTATCCAATCCTCTCCCCCCACTTCTCCAACAATTACAACTAAAATAAGCAAAGATAAGGCTGGAAAAAATATGGACTTGTCAAGATGACTGTGTTCATATTAAACCTGTTTTGTACTGCGTTCTAATGGGACTAACCTTCACAAGTACAAAATAAAGTGACTTTGACTATTCTTTCATTTTCACCAGTGTCCAGAAGGATATTACATTTTAAGGTTCATCTATATTTCACGTGATTCTGCCTTAATGGGTGAAAAGCAGACTTCAGTGGTCAGAGTGGTTTCCTACTCTCCATACACCAAATTTCTTGTGGGTGTCAAGTTTTCTGTTGCACATTACAGTCACAGCAGTCCCCTTCCTGGGAGAGTCTGACAGGGATAGAGAATAGGGGCTTAACATCTTAATAAAGAGATAAAAGTTTAAGGAATGCTTATGAAAGCAAATGTTTTGCATAACATGTACCTTAACCTCTTGTCCATTCAATTACTGGGCTGCCCCCTGAAATAAACATGCTTGAAAAACAAACGTTTAAACTTATTGGAGCGGCAGTAATGTTAAAACAAACTCCTTTTTGTCAGTTAAACTGACAGCTCAGATAAGAGGAGCTGGTTTCAGTATCATCTGTTGCATAACAAACCACTCTTGAAGAAAGAAACGGTACCCTGTCAAATGAATTTCCTTTAACTGTCAAAAGGGCTATTTTTAGTTTGATCTGCCATCTTTTTAATTTTTTTCCCTTAATCATTACTTTCAATTTTCTCTCAGTTTTTAGCCCTCCTCTTTTTTTTGTGGTCTGCTTCCTTCCAGTACAGATACCTGGTAGCGTGGTTACTTCTAGCAGTAATTTGTCACAAATCTCTCAATGTATGTATTTGCTGGGACTGTACTGCTGTAGCGCTTGCACAGAAGTGCATTTCTCACCTGCCCTGCCACACCCATGTCAGTCCCTGATTTTCCAAGGGAGGGAGGCCTGGATCCACAAAGAGGCTTATGCATTGCAATGTCTAGAAAACCCCAGGAACCACACTAGAATCCACAAAGCCTGAATTAGGCCCCTAGGCACCTTATGCACTGAATGGGGAGAGAGAGAGAGGCACCTTGGAATACAATCTACAATAGCCGGAATACCCCCAAGTGAAGCCTAAACTAGCCAATGGAAGTTGCTGATGAGAGGGTCCTAAGCCCTGCCGCTGTTGCCAAGATAGGTGCCTAAATCCAGGGTGCAGGGCGGTGCTTAACTCTGCTAGCGATCCACAACTGGGTCCCCCTCTACTGGAAGCAGGTGGCATAGACACCCAAGTCATTTCTTATGAGGGAAGAGTTAGGCGCATACATCGCTCTCCACAAAACACAGGGCAGGCGAGGGGGTGATGGTGCCCAATTTAACTTTGAGCCCTGTGCTTAAAGCACTCAGCTGGAATGTAGAAGACCTGGTTTCAGTTTCCCCCTCTGCCTGAGGAGGGGAGAGGATTTGAAGAGAAGTCTCCCACGCCTCTCAGGAACGTGCTGTCGCCACTATGGGATATTCTGATGTGGGGCTCCCTCAGTCTCTCCTGTTGCCACCTCTGTCTGACTTCCTTTCAGTCTGTGTCTGCTGGTCAATCATCGTGCTACTCTCCCTGTTTGGCATATTGTCGTTCTGTTCGTTCTTCTTGTAAAGCACAAAATCTCTCTTCTGGAGACTAAGTGATGTGATGTAGAGAAGTAGCAGGGAGCATGAGCACTGGCTGAAAGCTTCTTCTAAGTTAACTTAGGTTCCATTGAGGGTCTAACCTTTCAAAAAGTTTCTCCTAGGTCATTAGGAGATTCTTGGGCAAAAGCATAAGAGAGAAACAAACTGTACTTCCGAAATGGACCTAAGACCAAAAAAGCAGAATGCTTCCTTAGGCAGATTTTCTTCTTAAACTGCAGAAAGGGCCTCTGTCAAAGACACCACCAGCTGAATGGGTATGAGAACTAGCCTTCATGATCATTAAGCCCATTCCTGAAGCCACGAGAATAGCTGTGGATTATTTAAACAAAGCAGTGAGCAAGAATGAAAGGAAAAATTAGAGAAGAGAAGCTGTGCTATAAACAATATTGTCACACACAACACACCACAGCATTGCCAAATTACTATGCAACATGGAGAAGTGGGTCAGAGCAACCTCTTTCCCTCCACCCTGTCAAACTGATTTGAGCTTCTATTGAAAACATTACAATGGGAAAGCTTGGCGGTCACATTCACTAAGCAAAACTGATCCATTTTCCACAACTTGGACAAAGCTGCTGGATATTGCATGCAAGTATAATGCAGCAGTTCAGCTGATCATGGAGAGCTGATGGTCTAGTGATTTGCTTTTATTTTAATAAGACCCATGTTGCTTTAGGTTTTAAAATTAATGTACATGTGAGATCTACATGTAATATCCAAATCCCTATTTGCTTGCTATACATAGGTACAGTTGCCCACCATCCTTAGTTTACCGGTGGATAAATTATTTTAAATTAATTGAGATGCTAATTGCTATTTTATGTCACTGTTGATATGAGTCTGGTCTAGTTGGCTTATTTACTTTTGGAAAAATAGAATTAAAATATTAATAAAATGCCTATTACAGCATGTAGGTGAAATGAACAGGGGACAGCAATCATGGGAATTCGAGAGGGTGAAAAGGGGATCCCCCTGCTGAACAAGGTGCAGTTGCTAAGTTTGGGGTGAGTGAGCTTGTTTGGCTGTTTGGTTTTTTCTCCTTCAGGTTAAAGTTACAGTGTCTGTTGCGATTGAGTTTGGGAACTGTTTGAGCCTTTGTTCCCTGGATCATCCTTGTGATCACCCTCCCACTGTGTGATTAATGAGGGGATAGGGCTGACTTAGGAGAGAAGGACTTAAAAGCCAGAGGCCAAGTGATCTAGGGGACAGCAAAAGGGAGTTTGTGGGAGGGAAACTTATTATGATTAGGGAAGGCCGCATTGCCAGTGCCAATGCTGCTCCTGTCTCCTCCACCTGCACCTGTATCCAGACAGAGAATCTGACCAGGGATACTTCCGCACCTGTTGTGGATTTGCAGAGACTGTGGCCTGCATTGCCCAGTCACACAAAGCCAGGCTGGGAGTGGCATCCAGTGTGAAATGTGTCTGCTCGTGGAGTCTCTCAGGAAGCAGGTGGAAGAGCTACAGGAGGAGGTGGCGAGGCTGAGGAGCATCTATGCGCATGAGGAATTCATCAGAAATATTCATATGGAGACTTCCAAGGCTGAGGAAGATATCCAGCTAGAGAGGACTGCTTTCATGCCCCTGGGGGAGGTAGATATGGCTCTGCCACAGGGAGGATACTGGCCCCTGGTTACTTCTGGCAGCAGGCTGTGCTCTATCCCTACTCCCAACCGACCAATCATAATAATGAAGAACCATTATGCAGCCCTGGCAACGAGAGATGAGGATTTGCCCCCAAAGATGGTGGAGGAGAAGCTCTGTACCCTTAAGGCTGGAGGACTGCAGCCACCACTCCCAAGAACCCATCTGCAGGCCTGACATGGCATCTTGGGAGGTATGCTGCTTACTAGGGACCCATATACAAGATGTTACAGAGGAATTGTCAAGGAACATAAGGCCCTCTGATACTACTCCATCCTACTCATCCATATGAGCATTAGTGATACTGTGAGGTATGAGCCTGAGTGGATCAGAAGTGACTACCAGGCTCTGGGAGTGCAGGGTGGTCATCTCTTCAGTCCTTCTGGTCAAGCGAAGGGGCCTAGGCAGAGACAGAGGCATCCTGGAGGTGAATGATTGCATGGCTGTGCAGATATCACCAGGAGGGTTTTGGCTTCTTGACCACAGGATGCTCTTCTTAGAAAGACTGCTGAGCCGAGATGGGTCCACTTATCAAGGCAGGGAAGAGCATATTTGGATACATTCTGGCCAACCTAGTGGGTCAGGATTTAAACTAGGTTTGATGGTGGCAGGAAACAAAAACCCTGAGGTAAATCAAAAACAGACCTGGGTAATCTGGTGGGAGTATGGGCAATTATAGCAGGGACAAAGGAGAGACAAGAGGGACCACAGAGGTGAATCAAATCAGTATCTTAGATTATAATCTAAGTATCTTATACTAATGCAAGAAGTAGAGGGAATAAACAGGAAGAACTAGAAATACTAGTGAATAATCACAACTATGACATAGCTGGCATCACAGAGACTTGGTGGGGTAATACACATTATTGGCATATTAGTATAGAGGGAAACATCTTGCTCAGGAAGGACAGGCAGGGAAAAAAGGGAGGAGGTGTTGCTTTGTATATCAAAGATATATACACTTGCCTGGAGATTGAGATGGAAATAGGAGACAAACTTATTGAAAATCTCTGGGTAGGGATAAATGGGGTTAAAAAAAAAACAAACAAGGGCAATGTCATGGGTAGGGGTCTACAAAAGAGCACCTAACCTGGAAGAGGTGGGTGTCACTATACCTCAGTGGGTCACAACTGAGAATACCAAATTCAGGACAAACTGCTTAGAATTAGAGCAGACACACCGCAAAACTGGTGGTGGTTCTTCCATAAAATATACCAAACCAGCCACAAAAGTAAACTGCTGTCTCACCACACTGGCTAGCAAGAAATCAGAAATGCAGCCTCCTTAGGTATTCCTGTCCTTGCAACATCCAGACACTAGACTTAATGATGAGTAGTGTTATGAAACCAATTTCATCAACCAAAGGGTTCTTCTGATCCGAAAGGATCAGCCACGTACCCAGGCCAATATATAACTCAGATCTTACCCAATAATCAAGCTGTTGCCAATCCTTTAGTATCTAATATCTAAAGAGAAAAGAAAGATGAGAGTTAAAATTGGTTAAAGGAATCAAATACGTACAATAATTACAAAGTTCTTGGATCAGGCTTGAAGTAGTCATGGAATAAACTGCTGGCTTGAGTCTCTGGTTGCTTCCAAAGGTCCTCAGTCCCTTGCTGAAAAATGCTCTCAAGTCCATAGTCCAGAGATCAGAGCAGGAAAGAGGCAAAATGGAGATGTTTCCAGGGCCTTTTATAGCTTCTGCCATGTGGAGGGAACTTCACTGTCCCAAGCAAAGCCCTCAGCACAGTTTGTGGAAAAGTACTGGCATAAGATGGAGTTCAATACCACATGATCTAGTCACATGCCTTGAATACTCCGAGTCATAGCAGAGCCATTACCCATATTCTAGCTAGAACATCCATAGGAAAATCCATCAGGTGAGATAAGCTTCTTCCATGGCCCATTGTGTTTGTTGATGGGTCATCACCTAGAATAGTTCATTTACAATGTGTTGGCTAGATTGGATGCAAACTACCTTGTGTGTGTTACCACAGGAGCAAACATTTAAAATACAGGTACATAGACAATATTCCTAACCTCGGATACAAAAATGATACATGCATACAAATAGGATAATCATATTCAGCAAACCGTAACTTTTCCATTGACACCTTACATGACATACTTTGTCACAAGATTTGTTGCAATTATATAACAGTGGTAGCAACAATGGTAATACTTTAATCATATAATGCCACAGTAGGTGAGGCTTTTTTAAAATAAGTAAAAAAATCATCCAAAGCACAGGACTTGGTCGTGATGGGCGACGTAAACTACCCAGACATCTGTTGGGAAAATAATACAGAAGGGCACAGATTATTAAATAAGTTCTTGAAATGCATGGGAGACTATTTTTTATTTCAGAAGGTGGAGAAATCACCCAGGTGAGAGGATGTTCTAGATTTAATTTTGACAAACAGGAAGGAACAGCTGAGAATTTGAAAATGGAAAGCAGCTTGGGTGAAAGTGATCGTGAAATGGTAGAGTTCGTGATTCTAAGGGAGGGTAGGAGGGAAAACTGCAAAAGAAAAATAAAGGATTTCAAGAAGGCAGACTTTAGGAAACTCAGGGAGTTGGTAGGTAAGATCCCATGGGAAGCAAGTCTAACAGGAAAACCAGTTTGAGAGATTTGGCAATTTTTTAAAGAGATGTTGTTATGGGCACAGGAGCAATCTATCCCACTGCGTAGGAAAGATGGGAAGTAGGGCAAGAGACTGCCCTGGCTTACCAGGAGATCTTCAATTATCTGAAACGCAAAAAAGTGGAAGCTAGATCATATTACGAAGGAAGAATATAAAAACCAACGTAAGCATGTAGGGACAAAATTAGAAAGGCCAAGGCACAAAATGAGGTTAAATTTCCTAGACACATAAAAGGTAACAAGAAAACATTCTACAAATACATTAGAATGGGGTGGGCAAACTTTTTGGCCTGAGGCCACATCTAGGTATGGAAATTGTATGGCGGGCTATGAATGCTTACAAAATTGGGGGTTGGGGGTATGGGAGAGGGTGAGGGCTCTGGGGTGGGGCCAGAAATGAGTTCAGGGTGTGGGAGGGGGCTCCGGACTGGGGCAGGGGGTTGGGGCACAGTGGGGGGTGCGGGCTCTGGGTTAGAGCTGGAGATGAGGGGTTGAGGTGCAGGACAGTTCTCTGGTCTGGGACCAAGGGGCTCAGAGAGCAGGAGGGGGATCATGGTAGGGGGTTGGGGCACAGGAGAGGGTCAGGAGTGCAGGCTCTGGGTGGCGCTTACCTCAAGCAGCTCCCGGAAGCAGTGGCATGTCCCCCCCCCCCCCCCCCCCCCGGCTTCTAGGTGGAGGTGTGGCCATGCATCTGTGTGCTGTCCCGTCCGCAGGCACCACCTCTGCAGCTCCCATTGGCTACTGTTCCTGGTCAATGGGAGCTGCAGAGCTGGCGCATGGGGCAGGGGCAACATATGGAGCCCCCTGGCTGCCCCTATGTGTAGGAGCCAGAGGGGGGAACACGCCGCTGCTTCCGGGAACTGTGCAGAGTAGGGCAAGTCCCAGACTCTGCTCCCCGGCGGGAGCTCAAGGGCCAGATTAAAACGTCTGAAGGGCATAGTTTGCCCACCCCTGCATTAGAAGCAAGAGAAAGACCAAAGAGGAGGAGAAAGACAATAACAGAAAATGTGGAAATGGCAGAAGTGCTAAATGCCTTTTTGTTTCAATTTTCATCAAAAAGATTACTAGCAATCATACATCTGGTGTAGAGAACGCCAGTGAAAATGAGGTAGGATCCAAGGTTAAAATAGGAAAACAACAAGTTAAAAATTACTTAGACAAGTTAGATGTCTTCAAATTGGAAGGGCCTGATGAAATCCATCCTGGAATACTCAAGGAGCTGACTGAGGAGATATCTGAGCCATTCGTGATTATCTTTGAAAACTCATGGAAGACGAGAGATTCCAGAGGACTGGAAGAGGGCGAGTATAGTGCCGATCAATAAAAAGGGAATAAGGACAACCTGGGGAATTATAGACCAGTCAGCTTAACTTTAGTACTTGGAAAGATAATGGAGGAAATCATCAAGCAATCAGTTTGCAAACACCTAGAAGATGACAAGGTGATAAGTAATAGTGAGTATGGATTTGTCAAGAACAAATCATGTGAAACCAACCTAAAAGCTTTCTTTGACAGAGTAAGAAGTCTTGTAGATAGGAGGGAAGGAGAAGATGTGGTATATCTTGATTTTAGTAAGCCTTTGATACTGTCTAGTATGACCTCAAACAAACTAGAGAAATACAACCTAGATGGAGCTACTATATGGTGGCTGCGTAACTGGTTGGAAAACCATTTCCAGAGAGTAGTTATCATTGGTACTCAGCCAAGCTGGAAGGGCATAACGAGTGGGGTCCTGCAGGGATCAGTTCTGGGTCTGGTTCTGTTCAATATCTTCATCAATGAGTAGGTAATGGTAGAGAGTACACTTATAAAGTTTGTGGACAATCCCAAAATGGTAGGGGTTGCAAGTGCTTTGGAGGATAGGATTAAAATTCAAAATGATCTGGACAAACTGGAGAAATGGTCTGAAGTAAATAGGATGGAATTCAATAACGACAAATGCAAAGTACTCCACTGAGGAGGGAACAATCAATTGCACACATACAAAATGGGAAATGACTGCTTAGGAAGAAGTACTGTGGGAAGGGATCTAGGGCTCATAGTAGATCTCACGTTAAATATGAGTCAAGAGCATAACACCGTTGCAAAAAAAAAAAAAAAACCCCCAACCAAACATCATTCTGGGATGTATCACTGGGAGATTTGTAAGCAAGACACAAGTAATTCTTCCGCTCTACTCTGCGGATTTAAGGTCTCAGCTGGAGTATTGTGTCCAGTTCTGGGTGCCACATTTCAGGAAAGATGTGGACAAATTGGAGAAAGTCCAGAGAAGAGCAACAAAAATTATTAAAGGTCTGGAAAACATGACCTATGAGGGAAGACTGAAAAAAACTTGGGTTTGTTTAGTCTGGAGAAGAGAAGACAGAGTTTTCAAGTTCACAAGGAGGAGGGTGAAAAATTGTTCTTGTTAACCTCTGAGGATAGGACAAGAAGCAATGGGCTTAAATTGCAACCAGGGTGGTTTAGATTGGACATGAGGGGAAATTTCCTGTCAGGGTGGTGAAGCACTGGAACAGATTGCCAATGGAGGTTGTGGAATCTCCATCATTGGAGGTTTCTAAGAACAGGATAGACCAAGAGTTGGCAAACTTTTTGACCCAAGGGCCACATATGGGAATAGAAACTGTATGGTGGGCCATGAATGCTCACAAAATTGGGGTTAGGGTGTGGGAGGGGGTGAGGGCTCTGGGATGGGGCCAGAAATGAGGAGTTCAGAGTGCAGGAGGGGGCTCTGGGCTGGGGTGCAAGGGTGGGAAGGGGTGCAGGCTCTGGCTGAGGGTGTGGGCTCTGGGGTAGGGCTGGGGATGAGGAGTTTGGGATGTAGGAGGGGGTTCTGGGCTGGGACTGAGGGGTTTGGAGGGCAGGAGGGGGCTCAGGGCAGGGGCAAGGTGTTGGGGCATGGGGAGAGGCTCAGGGGTGCAGGCTCCAGGCGTGCTTACCTCAAGCGGCTCCCGGAAGCAGTGGCATGTCCCTCTCCGGGTCCTATGGGGAGGCGTGGCCAGGCAGCTCTGCACGCTGGTCTGTCCACAGGCACCACCCCTGCAGCTCCCATTGGCTGTGGTTCCCAGCCAGTGGGAGCTGCAGGGGCAGAGCTTGGGGCAGGGGCAGCATGCAGAGTGGAGCCCCCTGACTGTCCCTACACGTAGGAGCCGGAGGGAGGCTATGCTGCTGCTTCTGGGAGCTATGTGGAGTGGCCCTAAAGCTAGCACCACAGCTGGAGCAACGGAGTGGGGCAAGTCCCAGACCTCGCTCCCCAACGAGAGCTCGAGGGATGGCTTAAAATGGCTGGCGGGCCATAGTTTGCCCACCCCTGGGTTAGACAAATACCTGTCAGGAATGGACTAGTTATTACATAATTCTGCCTTGATTGGAGGGGACTGGACTAGATGACTGTAGAGAGGCTAGCCGGGGCTCTTCTCTCTCCGGCGTGGCAGGGAACCACACCGCCTCACTCCCTTTGGGAATAGCTCTTGCAGGGAATTAGTCCAGTCGCAGGAGTCTTCCTCTACAGCCTTAGTGAAGGCACAAATAAACACAGTGAGCCCAGGCCCTGGGTCAGGGCGGGGCACTGGCAAGTCAGGCGCTCAGGCAGGGGCTGAGCGATATCAGTATCTAATAAGAGTAGGCCCAGGCCCTAGGTGTCAAAGGGCCTGGGAGAGGGGGAGACTGCCACCTGCAAGTTGGGTGGTAGGGGGATGCAGGCCCTCCCAGTCCATTGCATCCCAACCTGGGGCCCTAGCAGCAGCAGAAGACCCACTGCTGCATCAGTGGGGATCCTGGCCGCAACACACTGACATGGGTTCTGGCAGTGCTGCAGCCAAACTAGGGTCGGCTGCCCCAGGGCTTATCTTCCTGACTCCTCCTCTAGAGGTACCTGGGTCAAGGTGGTGTCCTCAGGGGATTCCAGCACCATGGGTTCCTCGGGATAGCTGGCCAGGAGTAGACTCAGCAACTCCTTCTGGTAGCTGGCGCGGGGCAGGCTCGGCAACTCCTCCGGGTAGCTGGTGCAGGGAAGGTCGTGCCAGTCCTCAGGTCTTCTGCAGGCTGCTGGGCTTTCCCACTCATGAGCTAGGTTGGAGGTATCTGGCCTCCCCAGCAGCTGCTTCCCCAGTGAGCCCTGAGGTCAGGCCTTTATACTTCCAGGGCAACACCTGACACTCTGGGGGGCGGGCTCAGAGCTCCCTGGCTCTGCCCATTCTGGTGTCCGGAGGGGCTCTTCTCTCTCTGGGCGGCAGGGAACCACACCACCTCACTACAATGACCTACTGAGGTCCCTTCCAGTCCTACACTTATATGATTCTGTGACTCCATACCTGAAATTGTTGGGCCTTTCTTACTTTGATTTTGAGTGGCCATATAGGCAAACTCTTTTTCATTCTTATCAACTGGTCTCCCATTTGTGATCTCAATCTGCTTTCATGCTCTCTCTTTGTTCTGTTCTGTTTTCTTACCATTATCTTAGAGGCTATTTAACTGGCTGCACCAGTTCTCCAAAAAGGGAAAACAACCTACACTTTATGGATATGTAATGCCCATCCACCACAGGCTGCCATTAAGGATACAACCTGAGACCTTCCCCCTTGAGCTACAGGAAATTACTGCAGTACCTGTCAGTGTTAATAAGCTCTTCTCATTCAAAAGTGCCATTTCCTAGGTGAAATAACACTCCAGGGTATGAAGCTGTTCGATAATCATATTTTGCCTGCACTGGAGTAATTTTATCCTCTAATTTCACTATGCACCCGGGTCATGCATTTGTCTCAAAATAAGCACATGCTTTGTCATGTTTCATTCCCTACATAAGGTGTCTTTTGTTTCTCATAAATTCTAGCTTGATGAGCAGCAGTGCCAGGAGCTATCTAATGGAATGACCCAGCCAGGAAAGCTGTGCAGGCCAAACCTGTTAAGTTATATTGCAACTTGTGAATTCGTGCAGCAGCAAGTTGTGAGGGGGATGTCAGGAAATTCCCCTCTTTCTCTAATAGTTAAGCCAGGGGTCGGCAACCTATGGCAAGTGTGCCAAAGACAGCACGCGAGCCAATTTTTAATGGCACGCTGCTGTCTGCCGTACCCGGCAGACAGCAGTGTGCCACTAAAAATCCTGCCTGGGCCGGCCCGCTCTTCTCCACCCCCGGCCCACTGCTCTCCTCCTTTTTTTTTTTTTTAAAGTGTTTTTTTTTATTATTACAGATGGTACAAAAAGTCAGTTTAGTCAGAGAGACCAAAACCCATGTCATCATCAGATTCCTCAGATTCTTCTTTCTTTTCTTCCTCTTTCTTCTCCTCAGCAGGGGCAGCACCACCAGCAGGGGCAGCAGCCGCTCTCCTCTTGCAGGGCAGGCAAGCTTCCCCCTCCCCCCCGCCTCTTCCCCTGGTGTGCTGGGTTCCTGCCCCTCCTTCTCTCCCTCCCTGCAGCCGATCAGCTGGCGGTCCTTGCTACAGAGGGGGAGAGGGAAAAGCGGAGCCGCAGCACGCTCTCTGCTCCGGGGACCTTGGGGAGGGGGGTGGAATCGGCATATCCCCTCCAGCGTCCTGCCATGAGCCGCTCAGGAGCACCCCCAAGATCCCAGCCTACACCCACAGCCCTCTGCCCTGACCCCTGCACGCCCCCCCCCCACAACCCCAGCCCTGACTCCGGCACCCCCCATGAATACCCAGCCCCCCCCAGCCCTGACTCCTGCACCCTACTCATGCACCCCCAGCCCTCTGCCCTGACTCTTGCACCCCCCACACATCCCCAGCCCCACTACACCTCATGCCCTGACTCTTGCACCCCCCACATCCCCACCCTCACCCTGAGCACCAAACATGAGCTCCTGAACAAACACCCATACATTCCTACCTGCACCCCTCGCACCAAATGGACACTGCCAAGGTAAGCGCTTCACACCCAAACCTCCTGAGCCCCCTCCCTCATTCTAGCTCCTGGCCAGACCCTGCACCCCAAGCCCCAGCCTGCTCCTTCACCCCCAGCCCTGTACTCAGCGCACTCCCACCCTCATCTCAGTGGCTAGAACCAGGGAGAAGGTAGGTGCCTACTCTATGTGGACAGGGCTGGGACCCCAGACTGCCAGTGGGGCTGAGCCGGGCCAGCAGCCGGGACCCTGGCTGGCAGGAGCCGGCAGACGGACCCCCCAGACCGGCAGCAGGCTGAGCCGCTCAGCCTACTGCTGGTCTGGAGTCCCGGCCACCGGCCCCACTCAGCCTGCTGCCAGTCTGGGGTTCTGGCTGCCGGCCCCTTGCCAGCCGGGTTCCCGGCCGCAGGCCCCGCTCAGCCCGCTGCGAGCCTAGGTGAACGGAACCCCAGGCCGGCAACGGGCTGAGCGGGCCAGCGGTGTAAGATCAGCATTTTAATTTAATTTTAAATGAAGCTTCTTAAACATTTTGAAAACCTTGTTTACATACGACAATAATTTAGTTATATAATATATAGACTTATAGCGAGAGACCTTCTAAAAAACGTTAAAATGTATTATTGGCACGCGAAACCTTAAATTAAAGTGAATAAATGAAGACTCGGCAACCTTCTAGAAGTGGTGTGCCGACCCCTGAGTTAAGCCATCACTCTGGATGGTGCTAAACAATTTAGTTTTTAAATACCGATGGTGTGTCCCATTGCTACCAATTTGGCCCCAGCTCATAACTATGGTTTTGAAGATTGCACCAAATAATGTGCTCCCAAAAATATTCTTCGTGCGGGGAGGATGACTTTCATGTCTGGCCAACCCCTACAGAAGGGCTCCCTCTTTCCTCTGCAAATGATTCCATTCAGTCAGGGATCGACATTTGGAGAGGAGCTCTTACTTTTCCCATTAGTCACATTTAATTAAGTCATCTAGGTCTGTAATCTTTCCTTGGATCTTTCAGCCAAAAAGTCCATCAAAAACTTAAAAAAAAAATAAAATAACAAAAACCTATCTTTGGAGAAACTTAAAAAGAGAAACCATTTGGAAGTTCGACTGCAGGAGACTGCTCAATCTGTTGTCAAGCCTCATTGCTTCAATCTCCCCACCCCACCCCAGCAACTATTTTATCTGTAAGAAATCCGTGCATACGGCATGAATTTTTGACAAGACAATATTTCTTAGTAATTTAGTAACCGCGCATGCACACAGAGAAATACATTTATAATTAGCTCTTGTCTCAAAAGTTGGAAGAGCTTTTAGATTCATTGGAGGCTGGCAGCCAAATTTGTTATCTAATTGGATGAAGCTCCTACTTTCTTCAATTTGGATGATGTCTGCTTTTGCCCAAACTCATTAAATGCAGCTGTACTTAAAGTTTATAACGACAGCCTCAGTGAAGACTAGTCTGAAGTTAATAACCGCTCTGTTTTCTCTTATGTGTCTGATCTTAGGCCCCTTTGTTGGTAGTTGAAACATGTCCAAATCTTCTCGCCTTTCACTCGTCCCCCACCCTTTTTTATTTTTTGATTTGGGATTTTCTTGCTAATTATCAAGTATACAAATTGGGGTCTTGTGTCTCTTTTGAAACCAGAGTGTTTACAAGGCACTTTCCAAGAAGAAAAATTTTAAAGCAATTACTCACTTCCATGACACACGCAGTGCTGTTTATATTTTGTATTTCAGCATTGGGGGATAAACTGCCAATCCCAGAATTACAGAAATTGTCACAGATGGGTAGGATGACCAGATGTCCCGATATTAAGGACTTTATTTTATATATGCGATTATAACCCCCATCCCCCCCAAAAGTGTCCCGATTTTTCACACTTGCTATCTGGTCATCCTACTGATGGGCTTCTGATTATGAAGGTGAAACAGTGACTCCATAGTTAAGATTGCATTAAGCTTTTGCATTTAACTGGACTTTAAAAGCCTTTCTGTTGGTCAAAATGAATATTTTAATCCAACAGTGTAATGTAATAGTTCTGAAGTTTCTGACCTTTTCAAGGTCTGCTTTGGAGTTTCAATTTCTTAAATATATTCAAAAAATCTCCGTTTTTAAACTTTGGGTTGGTGTCACTTTATTTCCTGCATGGATTCATTTCACATTTACTAAGGTACCACACAGCAGCCCCATCTGCAATACAGATGTATCCATATTTTAAATGATTTGATATCTTTCATAGATCCTCCCCCCGCCCCCCCCCCATAGCTGGGAACTATGCCAAGTTTTGCCAGAGAATTTCCAGAGCTTTGCAAGAGATTTCCTCTAGCCAACAGCTGTATATTGGCTGTACAAATTACTTCAGGGACAAGTCTCCCTCTCTTCCTTCCCTTTGCCATGTTCCATCTTCCTACCAGAAGAAGGAGAAGGAAGCTGAATGGAGATGGGGAGTTGGAGCTGAAGTTGTCTTTCAGGACGATCCATTAGCTCCGGTCCTTAGAGCACTTTCCCTTGCCAGTGAATCACCTGTAATTCACTGTCAGGGAGACTTGGTCTTACAAACCAGAGAAGGTGCATGAGAGCAGTATTAGATGGCAGTGGAAAAATGGTGGTGGTGGGGAATGGAAATATGGGGAGTGGAACAGTTTTATGGGTAGGTTCACAGAGGCTACCTATATGGCAAAAGTCCCAAAGTGATGAAAATCTACCTCTGACAAAGGCCAGCAGGAGAAATAAGTGTGGGAGGGTCCTAATCAGAGGTATTTTGGTAGGAGTTTTCATGGATTTTTGATTCTGGCATTCATAAAGTTACAGATGGTGAGGTTTATCTTCTAGACGCTGAACAGCGTTCCTTGATGAAAAGTGAAACATCAAATTGCGTAATAGTTATTATGTAGGTTGTTAGTAGTGTATGTTGTTAAAAGGTTTCCATTAATTTTGAAATCATACTAAATTTCACAGTCTTAATGATAGTTGCTAGGAAGGATTTTAACCCTATCAGAAAAGTAATTAACAAACTATTTTAAATTATGCCTGTGGTGGTACTAATACATTTCAGATAATAGATCAATAGATCAATAATGTAAATGACCTTTAATAATTCAGAAAAAAAGGAGACTGCTTCAATATTTATTAATGGGCAACTAACATTTTTCAGTTGCATGTTTAAAGAAAATCATACGTTTATTTGTACTTAAAACAAATTGAATGATTTTATTGCAACAATAAAATGTTCACCAACTACCCTTTAGTTATTTTTGTATACAGACAATAACTGCACAAGAGCAGTTTCATTTGAAAAAACAATCATACACGGTGGCAAATTAGATTGTGAAATCTGCAGCCTCTTCACAGACTTCTTACAGAAGGAAGAGGCTCACAGAAGAAGGGTGTGACAATAGTTCTTGGAGGTCTTCCATCCATAAGACATTAAGATATTTTTCATGAACATCTTTGTATTAATCCCATGGTCTATGTCAGATGCTCCTCCATCCAACACCTACACTGCCTAGTGTCTATATTCTGTGGGTCGTTGTGCTTTTTTGTCTGAGTCCTTAGCTCATAAGGGCTTGATGCTGCAAGGTTCTGGCTTCAGTGGAAGTTGCCAGGAGCTCAGCACCTCACAGGACTGAGCCCCTGGGTGACAAGACAGTGGAGGGTTGGGGGGAGGGGAGAGGTAATGTCTGTATCTTATGTGAACATACCCTTTTTGGTCGTACTGTAAATTCCCCCCTCCTCTCCAAATAGACATAAGAAGATACTGGAGTTGCATGTTGTATTAGATTATGAAAAGTGAGAAGCACTATAACTGATTTCTTCTGTTGATTGTGATAATGAAGTATTTTTATAGCAAAGCTCATTCATTACTGATTCTTTTTAATGATGATGTATACACTTGGTAGGTTGTCTTATATTGGAAAAAAGTCAAGCTGCAGAGCTGAGTCTGATCCAAAAATAGTTTTGAATGATCTATTGTCCTAGGCGGAAGAATTAAATCTGTACGTCTCTCTGACTTAGCACAGTTGTGCCTGTCTCCAGATTTTCAAAAGACTTCAGCAGCCACAACTCCCATTTAGGCAACTAAATGAAATGGTGAAATTGTCAAGAGCTCCTCACACAGCAGCCCTCATTGTTTTCATGGGTGGGTGCTGACCATTTTAAAAAAGCTGACCCTGACTATGTACATAAAATGAGAAGACTGTCTGAGGTCATTATAAGTTAAACAAGTGTTGTTAGGACTCTCCTCAACAATAAAGGAAATTCTTATATCTGACCTCTACCTTACTGGGTCTTCTAAATGCACAAATATATCTGATTATCAGAAATATTGGTTTATAGATGAGTTCACTTAATGCTAAAGCATTTTTTTCTACGGGCATACTTAGCTATGGCACATCATGAAAATGGCAATGCTTCCTTCTCTGTGTTGTCCATTTTTATTATGTTTTGACAGAATTTGTGATATGAATGTTTGTCCTACAGTCATTGATGACTCATACTATTTAATTTGATTGGTCAACGTGACAAACAGATATGGTGTTCTGGGAATGAAAAGAAGCTTTTTCGTGTGTGGTTCTGAGCTCATGGACTGCTTTTCTTTGGATGAGATTAAGAAAAAATAGTGAGTTCTTTCACTAACTTTTGAGTTAGGGGTGGCAGTTGAAGGATGTCATGACAGAAACACATTTGCTTTTTAATATTTGTTAATTTTGTTTTTATTTGTATTTGGAAGGAGAAAAAACAAGATGCGTTAATGAAGCGATGTTGACAACTATTAATTCATAGAAGTCTTTCATGCATCTCACTGCCATGAATGTGTGTCATTCTGTGCAGTCTTCACCACTAGAGAATGCTGGAAAATGCCAGTTATAACCAAAGACAACTATAATTTGGACAACAAGCAGCTGCAAGAATTAAAATGAGACATCAGATAGTTCTTTTATAAGGCTTCCTCAGAAAAAAGCGAAATTTCTTTTAATTATTCTTTCAAGACAGTTTTAAATAACAATTGACAATGTTTCAGCTTCCGTTTTTTTTAAAAAATATGCCACAATGAAAAAAAAAAATAAAAAGGAATAAAAGATTTTCAAAATCTTTTCCTTCCACTACCATTTCCTGTTGTTGTGATGAAATTTTAAACAGATTGATATAGAAAAGACAGTAGTTATGCAAATATTTAGGAAAGTTTGAGGTTAAAGATCATCCAAGAACTAAGTGAGAAAATAGAAATATCTTGGTAAGTGAGGGGAGGAATGTGTACACACTTACACGGCATGTTCCTTTTCCCTAATATCTACATCAGTTTGTCATGGATGTTGATGCTGGTCCAACTGCAGCATTAACTTTCCCAACTTAACCTGCAGGGAGATTTAAGGCTATCTGCTGCATGGTGGAGGAGCCAGTGGCAGCCACAGGGGTAGGGTGGAGCTGGCAAGTAGCAAGAACGGGCATCTGTTCTGTAATTGTGACCAGGGATTCATAGGGGCTGGGATCAGCCTTGATGTTCCTCTAGTTAGAAAACCCCAGTCATGGTCAATCTTTGCTAAAAACAGGAGAGATTTGAGTAGACCTAGAATTTCCCTACCTGCTGTTAGAACACACGCAGCTATTAGAGCTATTGTGACCGTAAATATTTCCGTTGCTGGATACGAAAATAAAGGAGCTGCCCCTGCTCCTACTGAGGTCAGTGGGAGTTGTGCAATAGAATTCAGTGGGAACAGGCCCCAGGTTTGTGATATGTCTTAAGAAAAAAATGGAACTTTTTTCTGGACCACAGGTACTACCCCACATATTCTCAGAGGTGGCCCCCCAAATTATTCTTTCCTTTCCATGTTTCAGGGATTTCCTTTGTGATTGGTCTGTCTCATTTTCCTCTTAACAGAAACACCAGGCTTGTGACCTAGACCGACAACTGGCGCCGGTGACTCAGTTTAACTGGCATCAGTGCTTCCAGTCTGTGGATGAAGATTGATTTAAATTAGAGAGAGAGGTTACACTGGGTTTTGTTTTACGTTTTAAGCAACGATATCTTAAGTGATCAGATAAGGTGTTGGGCTTGATACAAAAAACCTATACAGATAACATAGATGTTACTTAAGGGTCAAAAGGAGTTAAAAGTAAGTACATTTGTTTAAAATGAATCTGTGCCTAACGCTCACCCATGTTTTAAAGTGTAAAATACAAGAATCATTTTTCTTAGAGCTGCTTGTCAGAGAAGCATTTGTGTTAACAGAGGTTGAATTACAAAATGAGAGACATGGCTGCAGAATTTACATATTACTTTAGAGAAATAACAGCTGCTTTTGTGAGTGCAAAAAAACCTGGAGCATTTAAGGGAGGGGGGGAATGGGGAACTGTTGTGAAAGTAATGAGGAGAGGATCCAAACACCTCACCTGCTTTATCCCTAGGTGTAGAGGGAATTCAAAATTAGACTCCAGATGGCGAACAAACTCTGAACCATGTGAGCTTCCAGCCAATATCCCTCGGCAACGTTAATTTACAGCCTAATGAGTGAGCACCTTGGTTTTCTGCCAGTCCTAGCTAAAAGCACATTATACGAGGACTCTAACATAGTCAGCAATCCGTTCCAGGCCAGAACTTGGGCCACATATTTGTGAGGTGAAATTAGACAGCACAGCCTGTTAGCTGGCTGGGAGAGACAAATAGATTTGTCTGTGTTCAGAGTCCTCAGTGAAAAGATTCCCCATATATTGTGAAAAAGCTCTGTCATTGCCTCTGTGGGTCCCACGTTTCCTGGCGGATTTCGCTAGCCTCAGAGGCTCACTGTGACCCTCCACGTAACCCTTCTCTCTCTAGAGACAAGGGTCATAGTCTACTGAGCCATTTTCATCATAAGCCAGCGAGGGAGGTGAGGAGAAGTTATCCTTCCTTGCACAGTCTCTGTTGTCTCCCAGTCTTAGTGATTAATCAGGGGGCAAAGGCGTGGGGGGGGGAGCCCGGGGACTCCAGCCCAGGGACCCTAATAGTATCAGCTATGGTAGCTGATCTTTTAGAAACGTGACATGTACAATTCCCTGGGCTACTTCCCCCACAGCAGCCCTCATTTCCTCAAGCTCCACTTCACCCTTACCTCAGGGCCTCCTTCCTTGTGCCTGATATGGTGTGTACTACTCAGCCTCTCCAACAGCACAACTTCCTCCCACAGCTCCTGACATGCACACCCACCTGACTAACTGGGAGGCTTTTAACTAGTTTCAGCCAGTCCCTGATTGGCTTCAGGTGTCCCAATCAACCTAGCATTCTCCCTGCCTTCTGGAAAGTTCTTAATTGGCCCCAGGGGTCTTAATTGACCAGGAGCAGCTTCCATTTCACTTAACCTGGTACCAGGGATTTGTTTAGCCTGGAGCTAATATATCTATCTCACACTACTTTTCTATAGCCATCTGGCCTTGCCCCGTCACAGTATTCATTACAGCCAGGTACTGTCCCTTCTCCACTGGCTGTCGGGACTACAGATACCAGCATTTGTGTTTTATAAAAATTGGTTTGCCACAATTGTCGTTCAGGTTATTTAGAGGGTTTTGCATTATTAGATTCAGGTGCTGGGTTGCTTCTTTGTTGGATGAAAGACTAATCAGGGTGTGACTAACAGCTGAACAAATCAGAAAACATTAGAAAACCCTCCGAAAGAGTATGTTTAACTGTAATGAATTTGGCTTTCCTTATTACAGTGCAAGGTACAAAAGTTGTCACAGTGGGGTTCTATATATATTATTAGATATGGAGTTGTAGCAGGGATCAATGATACATTTTCAAGGAAGGATAATTCATATTTCCTTGTCAGATATAAAAATTATCTTGGTCTGTAATTAGATCTTCAGACTCCCCCTGCACCCTGCCATTTTTTTTCAAGATTGCCCAAATATCACACGAAAACTTGACTTCATCCTGAGAGATTTTCATCACCTCAACAGCCTGATAATTTTGGGATTTTATCAAAATTTTATTCAGATTCCCAAGGCCAGTGCCACATTCTGCTTCTCAGTCCTCCAGGGTTCTATGCACTCGTGTGGGGGTGGTGACTGCTGAGTGCATTCTGCTGCCACAGATGTCAATAGGAGTTTGCAGGCACACACCACCTTTAAGTGTGAGCCCTTATGGAGACCAGCAAGCTTTTTATGTTAAGATATTGGTGAAGTATTTTTAATTGTTCAGGTAATGGTCAGTGTTTACATTTTTGTGGGGTTTTTTTTATGGATTGTTTTGCATTATTACTGCAGTGGGAACTATGTAGCTTTTTAATTTGATTAGCAGGGAGGGAGGATACACACGCACACACTCTTCCTTTTTTAAGAGGGCCATTTTATATCTGCTTTTACTATCAACTTCTTCCACTCAGGCGTTTCAATCAGCTCATTGACAACGATGATCAGATGTTCAAAGAGTTAATTTGATCTTTGTTGTCTACCCAGCTTGCTAAACAAACTTCTTTCACTTGTCTTATCAGTAAGTAGGGTGACAAGATAGCAATTGTGAAAAATTGGGAGAGGGAGGTAATAGTTGCCTGTATCAGACAAAGCCCCAAATATCGGGAGGTCTGATCACCCTACCAGTAAGGCTAGGTAACACCTTTCTAGAAGAAATTCTTGCTAGCATGTAAAGGTGGAATTCACTCCTGTGAAGAAGGCCAATACATAGCTCCTCTACGGGCATAATAGTCGCACAGCTGAAGTGCTGTGACTATACCATTATAACCCTGTAGCATAGATGCAGATTATAGCAACAGAAAGGGTTTTTCCTTCACTGTAGGAACTCTGTCTCCCTGAATGATGGTAGCTAGGTCCACAGAAACATTCTTCCAGTGACCTAGCTGTGTCTACTCTGGGGGTTATGTTGGCATAGCTACCCTCAGGATGTAGATGTACCATTTAGGGCTTAAATGAGACACAGTGGTACATAACCCTTATTCTGCTTCTCTGAGCAGGGGTGAATTTCACCCAGTATGATTGTTAGTCTATTGATTAATGAAGGCACAAGTTTAAAGGACAGTACAGGGATTAGCCTTAAGGATCATAACTGTGGGTACTGACAAGGTTAAAAAGCACTTTGGAAAAATGGATGGAAGGAGAGAATCCATTGAGTCAATGGGTTTGCAATACTCTAGGGTCATTACAAACTTTGTTGAGGAGCTGGGTGTGAGGGAGCTGCTCCTTCGTGTGCATGCATGGGAAAATTTAGGGGAGGTAAAATTAGAGATCTCTTTTTGTAAATGTAGCTTGTAATTTTCTGTCTAGTCAAGGTTTTTCTGAGGGGACTCTCACCACGGTATCTAGTGCACATTTTGGTTGTCAGGTCCGAAACAGATTCTGACTCAAGCCAGACTTACTTCCCCTTCATCTTGTTCTCATCATCTTACTGCACTTCTGCCCAGGTCACTAGTGCCATTACAGATGCTCATCTCTCAACCATTCAGAAAAGAACCAGCGCTTGCACCCAGTGACAAAAGGGAAAGGAGAGTCTGTGGAATGGGCATGCACTGGGATTGTTTGCATATATTTTGCCTCTCTCGTGGAGAAACTTACACGATCACCTCTCCACACTTCAGATGTCATTCTAAAAAAGAGGCACCTCCCTAACTCCCCTCCTACCCTTTTTAGGGCCAATTAAACTAAACCCTTAAGATGTAAAATATCTCAATACTCATGGGTGCTGATGATAATTGCAGCAAACCTGTAAGAATAACAGAAACATAATCTTTCTTATTCTTAGTGTTGGTTAATCTTGCTATTATAATTTCTCAATGTCTTTGCTGAGCAACTTTTTACTCTAGTATAAATAATCAGTTAGTTACAGCAGACAACTAGATAAATGGTAGAGCCAAAATGCGGTCACGGCCTAGAGTTTCCAAAATATGAGGTGCATCTGCCTCCTATATTTCATAAAGTGGTGGCCCATCAAACACTGGATGTTATAGCTTGATGTTTGGGGCCCTTGCAGGAAAATTCTGACAATCCAGACTCTCTAAAATATGACCTTGACCAAACGTCCTTCTCTTTTGACAAATTCTGTTCAGTTCTGGTTCTCGATATTGTGCCTATCACCATGGTACCTTAGCTGCAGTGACTCAGGTTTGGGCTCCAGAAAAGAGAGAATTTGGGTAAAAAATATAAAGTGTTTGAATGGAAGTTAAATGCCATTGTTTATGAGCTGCCAACACACTTTTTATCATACTTATGGAAAATTCTTATATTTCATTCTTTTTCTAGGAGCAAGTCTTGTCACGTTAATATGCCCAAAAGCAGGATTCTGCTATTGACAACACTGGATCTTAGCTTGTATGGTCCCTTTTTGACATGGCTGTTTTCCAGGTCTCCTCTGGAAGATTCCCAAGCTGCGTGGTACTTGATTTATCTACTTTGGAAGGATGAAACCTGAACTGACTTGCTTGCTGGGACCCAAGCCCATAATTCCAAAAGGCCTAGGTATGATAAAATTAAAGCTCAGATCACTAGGCCATACCCTTTGAATAATCTTATCTAGGGTCCAGTCCTGGAAGCACTTAGACCGCAATTCTGCAATAATCTCTGTCTAGGCAGACACCTGATTTAACAAGGTGCTTGGGCTGGGTGCAGGAGTCCACCTCAGTACTGTCAATCTCAGGTGTTTAAAAATCAGAAGTTGGATCCCCAAAAAATCATGACATTGGCTTGAAAAAATCACAAGATTTTTAAAAACACACATTTGAAGTTCTGTTTATTTGCCATCTGGCTTTGAACCTTTCAGGCTTCTCTCTGCAACCGTGAAGGCCAAAAATCCAATTCACATGACTCCGGTATCTAGGGCTTTAGGAAAAACATCAAATGTTAAGAGATTTGCAATTAAAATCAGGTGAGTTGGCACTGCTTCCACAGAGCTCATTGCAGGATGATGGTTTTATATGCAGCCCAGTGTGTCAACAGAACTATTAAGTAGTAAACTCTAAACTCTAGCATTTACAGGATCACACTCATAAGATGTTTGCCAATAGAGGGAAAAGTAAAACGTTACTAACCATTTAAATTTATAACAAGTAACTCACAGTGTACTTTATTATTTCTTCACAATATTAACTAGACAGACATAGAAAGTTTAATGGCAACATGTAACAGTTTAAACACAAAGAACAATGTAATCATGTTAAACAATAATAAACTGGCAAACTACTTTACCTTACAAACATCATCCAAGATAATGCATAAACAATATCTGCTTATATACAATGATGCTGGTGATATTTAAAAGTCAAATACTCAAAAGAAAAAGAAACAATGCTATTTAAATAATAAAAATATACATGATTTTTTGTGTGTGATGGGCATTCTTAATGCTCTATAACTTGGTTGCAAAGATTTCACTCCAGGATGAATCTGCATTAACTTTTAGCACAGGAGCACATTTTAAAACCAATTTAGATTAAATTGATTCCTTGTCTGCTATTGCTTAGTTTTGTTTTAAAGATATATAGGAATGCAAAATAAAACTGAATTTTTCTGGTTTCAGAGGATATTTACACAAAATCCAAAAAAATTTAACTTATCATACATGGTATTAGGAGTCATTAACAAATAATGTGAATGAATCCATATGCTATCTTGTTTAAAAAAAAAAAATTAGAAATCCAGGCTCTTTGCACATGCAACTTCATCACACTTTTCATCAACATTTAAAAAGATGTTTTGATATGAAATTAGTGCAGATGCATGGCCAACCACATCACCATGCAGAACTCCCACTGAGGTGAATGGGAGGTTTGGGTATGCAAGGACAAGAAGTTTTGGGCCCATAACCTGCACCTTATATCATCCCATATTGACCTTCACACGCAAAAGTCTGTTTCTAAAGGAATTATTCCAGTCTCTAGCTGTGTGCTTTATTAAAGCATCCCATGATTTCACATATCACAACAGGAAACTCAGAAAATATATTAATTGTAATTATGGGTTGATGCACAAACATGTAGATGGTTATGATTGAAATCTACTACTTGGACCATTGTGGCCAAGCTTCTGCATCATACAAGACTGTGTGTACGAACCCCACTCTAATCGTCTTTCAGCCCTCACGATCCCACTTCTCTCTGTAGCTTCAATTACCACGACAGACATGTTGTTCCATTGTCAGAGCCAATGTCTGAACTACCAAGAACTATCCTCTGTTTCTCGTTTAATACTTAGTTTTAGGCTCCTTCCCCTTGTTTTAGAAATCTTATTTACTCTGTACATACAACCCTTTGTTTTCAGTTTTTATTTTATTTAATTTTCCCTGGGAATTTATCAATATTTATAAACACAACTGGAAAATCAGTGCAAAGAAACTATTAGTTTTTCTGGGTAAATATCGGGGTTTATTTTGGTGGATGGAAAGATGGGGTAAGGGGGGAAAGTATTCAGTAGATTAATACTTTTTGTAAAGTCCAGGAAATTTTCAGTAAAAATTGGTTAAAACTGAAAACAAAGGGGCTTATCGGTACATTGTGGAACTATAAGAAATCTTAGATGATCTTATGAAGTTTTCCTTTGTTTAAAAAAACAAGACTTTTTCTTTATTATTTTATTGAAAAACAAAGCCCAAAAGAATTAAAGGACAAAAAAAAAATTGTGGTACAATAAAATCAAATATCTGATCTGGTTTGTAGATGATTGCTGCTAGAATTAACAAGGCTTTACTTAAATACTTTGGGGGGAATTTTTGTAACCTTTTGCTCTGTTTATCTTCACTGCCTAAAATTCTTTTTCTTTTCATCTAGATGAAAGGTGGCCAAATTTCTCAGACGCTTTTCTCCTCAGTCATGGAGATATTTCAATGATATATCTCCTCTCAACACTTCTTAACACCTCTTCCCATGTTGTCCCTTAGTTCTCCACAGCCAAGTAACTTTAGAAGTGCAACTATTTAGATTTTTAGCTTCTTTTTATAGATTGCCACCAGGACTTATCGGGGTGAGAGAAGAAGTGATTTTTAACTGAAATGTAGTTTTGGAGTGTGACTGTAAGGCCTTGCATTTTGTAGGGAAAGTTCTGTTTCATATGGTAACAAAGAAAATGGAAGGGACAGGAATCACTGCGAAAGCAAGAGGGTTGAGGGGGAGATTTTTTAAACACGTTCAAGCTTTTATATACATTCAATGTTTCTAGTATGGTGATTAATAATAAATGCATCATCAACTATCCTTACAGCTAATGCAGCCACAATATTGTACAATTCTGCAGTCAGAATTGGAAAGCTCCATTATCTGTTTAATAAAATAACCATTAACAGTTGCCTTGACTTTGTTAACTTATTAACTAATATGCTGGGAATCCCAGTGAATAGATACAACAGAACACAAATTGGCAGCATCTACATAATCATCTCTGTAATGTGACTACTTCATATTACTTCTAAAGCAGCTTTGAAAAATCTTGCTACTGGAGGACAGTCCAAAACAAACTCTCTCCAAATTATCTTGGTAGTATAGCAGCACAGGAATTTACATAGTTACTCTTTTTATATTTTTTGATCATGTAAACCGTCAATAAACAATTCAACATTGAAAAAGTTCAAGGTCAAATCATTCATTATCTCTAATGAGGGTTAATGGGCACAAACTGAAATGAAGACTAGATTGTGAAATGTGGATTGAAACGTTAGTACAGTGCCAATTCTAGTTCATCTTTGTACCTGGCTTTCCATAAATTAAACCTGCTAGGTGGAAAAACCAAGCCCACATTCAATTCCTAATACGTGGTTCCCTATTCTTTTAAAATATTTTTCGTAAGTGCCTTGCACAAATGCATACAGTTTTGACATTTCAGGTGTGTTTACTCAGCAGAGTTTACAAATGGATCACATTTGCTTTAGAAACATTAGTTCCATTAAATGTTTCTGTAACTTTAAACCCATTTCAAATTTAAAATCCAACGCTCGCTCCATCTTTGCCCATAGAAAGTGTAGGTGCCACGGACTAAATAGCAATAAAAATGCTGAGATGCACAAATCTAAAAAAAGCAGCTTTGAAGAAATCCCATCAATTACAGCCTTAACAATGAACATATCACATTCCTAAATTACTGCAGCTATTTTGCATATAATGCCACAAAGTTAGATTATTGAAATCTCAAGGTTGACTCTGCAGTTTTTCATTGTATTGTTTTCACTCTGAAAGTACTTGTATGTTATTCCTGTCCTTTTATCCAGAGCTTTCTAACTTGTCCCTGGATGTACATTTAGCCATAAATTTCATATTTTGACAATTTCATCATAAAAAAAAAAAAAAATAAAAACACTTGACTTATAGAGATTTTTAAGGTGGAATTCACAGAAGCCAAAAGCTTGTTAAAGCCCACTTTAAAGTTGTTGACATGTCTAAGATATGTGGTTCCAGGATTTATGCAGTTGTTATAAAGCTGTATATTAAGTGTTCTGAATTAATCTTATTTAAACTGCATTTATTGTTCGAGACGCCGACTCAGTCCATCCTTTCCCCCTCCTTATTCTCCCCTGAAATGACAATAGGCACCTAAGGAATCTGGATGTCAGTGAGTCTCTGTCCAGCTTGAGGATTAGGACAATTTCTTCATCTTCTTTATTTCTGTAGAAAGTCTTAAGAAATTATTAGCATGAAATACTTTGGGTGTGGGTGTGAGATGGGGGAAAGAATACAGGTCATCTGACTTCTTTGTTATGAAAATGAATGTGATTTTGGTGCCCAGTTTGATAAACAAGTATAGTTCGAGCTAATCTGGAACTCAGATGAGGTCTGTTTCTTGCCAACTAAATTAAACCTTTTTCAACTTTCAGGGATTTAGAGGCCAAACTTAATTGGTTTCAAAACCCTGAAGGAGCTCAGCAAGTAAACAGGATCAGTTGCAGATATGAGCCCACTAAAATGGGACACAAGTCAGGACTCCAGCTGTGCTCTGTAGAGGCAGGCACTTACAGTCTCATGGTTTGTGTGTGTGTAGTTGTAAAAGACATTTTACTGCTGAGGAAATAATTGAAACAGTAATTTCTTGCATGTCCAAAGGATTTCATTTCATGCGCTCATAAAGTGTATCTGAATTGACATATCGGTTTAAGGTATCAGACGATACTGTTATGATTATGATGTATTGACACAATTTGGTAGCTTAAAAATACTTTCATAAAATATATGCAATCGTATTTCAAATTGTTGTCCTTCCAGGAGACTCCTATCGATGGCTGTCCTTCGAGAAGTTGCTATTCTGACACCAAGTATGTACCATATTGAATTGTATACTAATGTCAGTACTTGCCAGCTGGAAATAATTCTAACTTCACTCCCCCTGACTTTTTTAGGATCCCATCTCCTTGGATCTGTGAGAAATTGTAAGTAAAATCAATTCAATTACACAGCCTGAAGCAGCCCAAGTAACTGCTCCCCCAAGAGAAAGCAGGTAGGTCTTTGTCAGTATATTTAATCCATCCAGCTGCATTAATTTATTTTTTTTTAAAAAAGCTCAAGGTGTTTGGGGCTCATTACAATTCATAACAATATTATGTGATACTCAGATATAAATTGTTAAATGTAAATATCTTTAATAAATAACTTTGTTTCCTGCAATGTAAAAAATAAATGATACCTCCCTTTGGCAGTAATAGCTGATTTATATTTAGCCAGGAACTTCTGCTCATAAAACTAATATCATTGTGCTACTAGAAAAAACATATTATTTTATTGTTTTGTAAGACTTTTGTAATCCATGGTTAAGATGGGTGACTTCACTTATGTCCCAGATAAGCGCCAAGGGTGATGCAAGCTCCCACCAGAGCCAGACTTAGGATAGTCTTCAAAGAGATCCAGGAGAAATCAAACAAAGGCCTCATGTTGCTGCCGTACAATTCCACAAAGGCATCCTGGGTTGGGAGGAAGGGAAATAGGAATGTGAGATTCCAGAGTAATATGATATGCAGACAGAAACAAAAGACATTTATTCATTAAAGCTACCATTGATAATGGTAATAATGATAATAATATAATAATGATAAACACAAATTATTCAGAGAAACTAAGAAAAGCACAAGAGTGAGCTCTTTCATACATGCAGGTAACTCCGGAATCATTTTAGCATACAAACTACGACTACAATTTTAAGTTCTTTAGGTCAGGAATCGTCTTTTTGTACAGCACCTAACACAATGGGCTCCTGGTGCTACTATAATGCAAATAATAATAATTAATAATAAAATAAATCTGAGCACCTTCAGCTCCTATTGATGTCACTGGTATCTGTGGGTGCTCAGAACTTCTGAAAATGAGGCCACTTTTGCGTAGTTTCCTAAATATGGATCTAGGAACCTAACTTTAGGCAGCCAGGTTTCTTTTCAATGAAAAAATAGCTTTTATTTTGTGACCATGCTGAGCTTTACATTTTCTTGTTTTATATGTGTAGTCTCTCACGTGCATAGAAAACTGTTTTACAGACAAGAAAACTAACCTTTTTAATGAAAGGTGTCAAAAACATCTAGACACTGGGGGAAAAGATGAAAACTTTCTGAAGTTGTGTGTGAATTATTAATGCAATAAGATTTATGCCAATTAGTAATCATACTAATAATGCTTTGCACTTACATAGTGTCTTTCTTCCGAGGAGCTCAGAGCTCCTTACAAATATTAAGTAAGTCTTCTACTATCCCTGAGGGTAGCTAAATGAAGAGAGAGGTGAAAGGACTTTCAAAATGTCTCAAATTAAATTGGTGGTAGAGTTTGGAATAGAGTTGTGGTTCCCAGTTTCCTGTTGTAATTCCTATGCTCTGCTACCAAGATACTGATAGATATATATAGATATAGATATATAGATATATCAGTATCTGGGTGTGTGTGTGTGTATATGTGTATATATATATATATATTGCTAATTCCTACCATTGTTTTTAAAGGTTTTAGTGGCAGGCTTTCAATTTGTTGTAAAAAATAAACATTCCTTTTTTTCAATTGCACTTTCTGTAAAATGTCTTCGGGCATCTATAATGTTACATTTTATACAAGGCGAATAGCCTCCTAAATTAACTCTTAAAATACACGAGTTCATTCATGAATTACAGCAACAGAGGGGGGAAAAGGCTGAATTACATAAAATAACAATAAACCTTTCAACCATGCTGTGTGTTTTCCATAAGATATGGACATATTATAGTACTTTACGCTGTCCTTTGTCATCTGATATTACTAGCTATTGTAGGTCAGAATGGAAAGGTTCGTTTTTGCCACAAGAGGGCATGTACGTTTTTTACATTTTGCTATTCAAATCCTGTTCAGTAGAAGTTCGGCTCTGAGGGAGATGTACTTTAATGGAGAAATTGTGTCTACTTCCACAATTTCTCTTTATAATAAGTGATACGGGCCAAATCTGGCACCCCTTACTGAGACAAAACTCCTGTTGATTTCAGTGGGTGTATTGCCTGAGTTAGGGGCTGTGAGTGTTGGCCCATAGAATGACTGTGTGCAGAAAATGCATCTCTTCATATCATTTTTTGACACTTTGTTCCTTTAGGCCAATATTTTCAAATTTGTGTTTCTGAAGGTAGGTACTTAAATTCATACATAGGCACCTAAATAAAGGTCTGATATTCAATTATGCTCCCATGGAAGCTCTGAGAAAATCAGGTCACTTTTATTTGCGTACCTAACTTCAGAAACACAAGGTTAATAATCAGAGGGGTAGCCGCATTAGTCCACGAAAGCTTATGCCCCAATACGTCTGTTAGTCTATAAGGTGCCACAGGACACTTTGCCAAGGTTAATAATGCCGTTCTTAATGTTTTGTTGTGTTAATGTTGGGTTGTAAAACACACTTGCTGTGCTGTTTTTCAAAAAACACCTTTTACTCCTCCTCCTTACGGCTATGAGACAAAAAAAGGATTGAGAAAATGCAAGTCACGTGAAAAATTTTTAATGTTAAACTTCAGTGACGCTCTTTCTACAGTCTTGATCCTACTTCCATTACACCAATGGGAGTAGAAACATGTCCTGTATCAACCCCGCCCCCCCACCAGGTTTAGCGGATGCTCAGCCCAATTTATTACAAAAACGATTGTTAGGAATCTGAGAGAGCGAGCTCTTGGTGCCTGGCATGAAAGTAGATGAGAGGGATGCATTAACACAATGCAAAAGCCTTGACTTAGGGCTCAAGAAAAGGAATGTCAGCACAAAACGTTAAGCATGAAATAGTTTTTGTTATTGAGACTATTATAATAACAAGATGAACCCAACCTTATGGTTTCTGTACTATATATTACAAGTAGCTACTTTATGGGTGCCTTTTTTATTGCGCTTTTGCCTTCTCAAACATCCTGATTAGGCTTATTTCCGAAGCCTGTTTGAACAGCCTGTCACTATTTGTTTAAGTTTCAAACCTGTTTTAAATAAACACATGCCCATTTTATGTATTAAAACAACAGAAGAGGGGGGCCTACCCCCTCTGCCTAGTGAAAACTGCTTTTAATGCCAAGAGAACTCTAAACTGTATACAGAATGTTCCATAAGTTAGGTCTCTTTCTATGTACATTAGTACTTGTAATTGGATTTTTGTAATCTAAATTTATCTGATTAAAATGAGTGCCTGTATTAAAAAAAAAAACAAAAATACCCCCCACACACGACTTGATACAAACTGCCTGAAGCGTTTGAAGTCCTCTGAGAAATACTCTCCCTAAGTGAAAATGCTTTGCACCCACACAGAGGCTCAGAGCCTGAATCCTGTGCACAGTTTGATGGGCCTCTGCAGAGCTGCCATGCTTACTGAAAAGGCTTGTAGATTTTGAGAGAATGGTAACTCTTGTAGGTTTTCATTTTCTTTTGAACTTCACAGAAAGTTATGCCCCTGTTATAGAATTCTCTAGGACAGTTCAAAAACCCTACAGAAAGGATTTTCTTTTCTATGAAACTATAGGTTTTTGAAAGTAATTTCTGTAGAACCCTACTACACTCCTATTACAACAAAACCCTCCCTTTTCCTTTAATCTGTTTAAATCATGTTGGACTTTAAGGGAAGAGGGTGGTGAGGGAGGAATGGAATCCTCATGTACCTGCTGCATTCTCTTCTACAGTCGGAAAAGGACTGGCTGGTGGATCTATGGAGCTGAGTGTCATTACCAAACTGCCCAAGCTGCATTGAGGTCTTGGCCATGATGTTCTCCATGGCCAGCCTGTGAGGGCACCCCATGACAGTTCTGCTCCACCACACCCACCCACAGGAGTTGGAGAGGGGATCTGCCCCCCCAATAACCAGCCATCTCCAGTTAGCCACCCCGTCATTATTTAAGGGTAATATCACTGCAAATTCATAAAGGCTCAGTATCATTGCTACATAATCTGCCTCTCTCTCGTACAGTTCAGGCTGGGGCCAGCTTTTTAGGCTGTGTAGAACTCAATATTTCCCATATGCTGAGCCCAGTGATGCATTGACAATGTGAGTTTTCTTCATTGAAAATATAAAGGGAAAAACCAGCTTAAGTGCCACACGCTGCATTTATTAGTAAGGGGGTGGTGGGCAGAGCAAACATGAGGAAGTAAAGACTTCCTTTTTCTACCTGAATCAAACAGCTGGTGAGGAAGTGACTTTATTTCCCTTGTTATCATTGGTTGACAGGATATCCTCTTGAGCCACATTGTATTGAATGAAGTGCCTATGAGACTTCCATTTCACTGAACGGGAATTGCCTTGTAGCTATTTTATGCTGCCCTCTCTGTGACTCCAAAATAAACAAACAACCAACACTAATTCTAGGCTTTTGAAGAAACTTTCATGACACAGCTTTACAGAGAATGACATAACTGCTGATGCAGAGAGTGAGTGGATGAATGACTCTTCACTTCTCCCTTGCCTTGATATATAAAGCTTAAATTTTCATAAATCTCTAGCTTTAGGAGAAGGATAGCGAATTGACTAAATCAGCCATCTTATAAAATAAAACCTCATTAAAACGTCATCCTGCACGTAACAAGAATGCTCCTGGAACATGAAAAAAACAGACAAATGTCTTGCTGTTTTTCCTGAAGAGTTCATTGGTATTTTATGTAAATACAGACTGAGTACGTATGCAAATAAGAGCAGCTCAGATCTACAGTACGTTGTGCCTGGTTTTGGTGTTTCATGGGCCTGACTTTTACAGAGGCCACTAGCTTTACGCCTGGAATGCTGAAATGTTAGCAGTCCAGCAGGCTGTGCTTTTCAAATCTTACTGCAAAGGAGCAGAATTGTACTGTA
Organism: Natator depressus; assembly: GCF_965152275.1. Lineage (NCBI taxonomy): Eukaryota > Metazoa > Chordata > Testudines > Cheloniidae > Natator > Natator depressus. Next base: position 119,002,219 of record NC_134235.1, on the reverse strand, counting down.
ATAAAATCTGTGTTGAACACCACCAGGGAAGCATCCAGGGATGGGCTTGGTTCATTATGTTCATCATTCTGATGATAGGGTTTTTATACCCTACTTTGCACATCTGGGCAACCCACTGTGCAATACGTCAAAGCACTGCATTATTTTCCAGTCATCCATTTTCCAGCAGTGGAACTGGACTGGATTTGATTCTTACCTTTCCCAAAAGGTTAACCTGAGGCCTAACACTTTTCAACCCAGTTAGACAAAGTATCTCTCACAATGGTGGCCTTGCTAAACTGTTCCTTATCGGTACTACCTGTTAGTGCAAATACCTGCCTTAACAACCCCTCAATCTCAGGGGCAAATCGTGCGGTTCTTATTCTGGCAACACTTCCATTTAAGACAATGTGAATAAAGTCAATGGAAATATTGCCAGAATAAAGAGTGCAAAATATGGCCCTCAGACTACAAGATCTATGAAACAGTTTTGATTTGTGCATGCCAGCCCCTGTAAAGTGCTGAATACACTTAAAGCGCTATATTAATAATTATAGTAAGTATTATAATTATTATCGCATGAGTGGTGGTGTTCTCTCTTCTGGAGGCTGAGCCTATGAGAAAAGGGATATTTCACCCACTGTTCTGAGAGACCGGTAAATAAACCTTGGTTAGGGAGAGTGATTAATTCAGTTTGGTTAACCACATGATTGGTAAGGTAGTGGTAAGTCAACTTCCACAGAAATCTACACAGTGTTCAGTCTCGGCTGCATGCTTGTTAAACCAAGTCAGTATGTGAAATGTTTAAGCAATGAATCTTAGTGTTTTCAGCTCACTAAGTTACACATGGTTCTGCAATTCCCCCCAAAAACCCCAGACCCAGTAGAGGCTGCCTTGTTTTGCTTTCATTCCTGGAAAATGAGATACTTCTGGCACTGGGATACCAGCTGGAATATCATTGCAACAGCATTACCCAATCAGTGGTATCTGATGATGTGACACCTCTTCTTAGGGAGCAATATTTATTGGAAAATGAGCAGAGAGTGCGTGTGTGGGGGGATCTGAGGGAAGGAGATCTGTATGACCAAGCATCTCAATTCCACAAAGAATAATTCAATTTTAGGCCCATCTTCCTGTTCTAGCCAAACTAGGTTATAAAATTAGTTTTGAGGAATTTAAATTGCACGCAGCATGATAGTCTAGGCAAATATGTGTGTCAACATTTTTCTATTGTTCCAGCTGTGAGGAGGGAATAAACTTCATGTAACTGCTAACTGAAATTTCACATTACATAAATTAAGTAAAATATTATATTGGTACGAGTACATTTTTTACCATTAGAAGCTGGGTAAAATCTTGTTACGGGGTGAATCAAACTGATGTGTGACTTTGCCTTTCACTTATGATAGTTATAAGAAACACTTAAAGGGGCCCAACTCAAAACAAGACCAAATAGAATCTGCCCAAAAGCTAGCACCATGTGGGTGGAGGGGTTCTAGAGGGTAATGTGGCCAGCTGTGGGTGACAGCGGGCAGAACATATAGAAACTCAGAACAGATAAAGAACTGAGAGAGAGGCAAAAATGAATAAAGCCAAGCAGTAGCCTTTGAGCACAGCGTGACTCTAGGAAAAGATAGATAGAGATCTTTTGGGTTTATTGGCTTAAAGAGGCTTGGGGCTGTAAAATAAGAAACTGCTCCTTGTTGTTGTTGGTTCCTCCTGTGTTTGGCAAAGCAGGACTTTGATGCAATCTTGTTTTCTTTCAAGGAATATACAAAGAGAATACCAGACTCCATCGATTTCTACTTCCAACCAGAACATCCCTAGGACCCTGAAATGTCAGGCTGAAAAGGGCCATACCCTTCAAAGTGGAGAAGTTGGATGCGTTATAGGTTATTACATTCTCACCTCTTTAAAAATCACTTTACAAATAGAAATAAAAGTGATAAAATGAGTTTGAAAAAGTCAGCCTAGGCCCACATTTCAAACTTGAGTATGTAAGGGTTCAAGCCTTCAAACACTTTACTACTGTGAGTAGTCCCATCACAGTTTACCGGCTTGAGGCCTAAAGAAGGCAGTGGTGCTGGAACTAGGGGTGCTGCTGCACCTGCTAGCTTGAAGTAGTAAAAACAAACACCAAATACACGGTTTCCATCATCAGTACCCTCCACCCCCCACACTATACAAAAATTGTTCCAGCACCCCTGAAGTTAGGGTGCTTAATTCTGCACTTAAGCACTGAAATGCAGTTCTCATGTTAGATGCCTGACTGTCAATTTGGCACTAGACCACGTAACTCAGGAGCCCACGTTTACAAACTGGGTTCCCCTTGAGTGCTGTAGTAATACACAAAAATATTAGCACATGTCCCATTACAATCCCTGTGTGTTCCAGCTGCCAGTACCTATTAAAAACTGCTGCAAAAGAGTTAATTCATGTAAGTGTGAGAAATGGGAACTGAAAGTCACTGCTTGTTGCCTGTTCAAGTTGTCATCAACACACTGCATCCAAGGTGGAGGGCCTGGTGTTCTATTACAGCTGTTCAGTTACACTGGATCATGGGTTTGAACCTTGCTTGTTTTAATCAGCAGGTGCTTACTGAGGTTAAAAAATACACACACAAGGAAGATTAGTTTCCTAAAAGGAACTTGCTCAGAGTGATCTCAGCATTAGCCAAGGCAGCATGAAGAGGGCGAATGGAACTAGTCTGAGCAGGCTGCATCATCAGCTGAACACCACGAGGGTCCAGTCATGCATTCTCTCTAGCTTTTGCTTTTTAACACCTTAGGAAAATATGTGATCCTTCTCGTTTAAACTAGACATTAAGTTTTGATCCAAACACCTTTGGCTTGACTGACCTGCCCTCACCCTTGAGCAATAGCTACCCAGGACTGCATTTGAACGCATGGGGTTCTAGTCCAGTGCCTGTTGTATACTCTGTGTTGCTCCAGCACCTGATGTTAAAAGTTCATGCAGTGCCACTGGCACCTTCTTCAGAAATGCCACAAATGCCTCACATGGCCTAAAGCAGAAAAATAATCTTGTGATTGTCAAGTGACTTACAGAAAGAACTCACATTTGTAATAAAAAGGCTGCAACCAGAGTAAGAATGCTTGAGCCAAATAAACAGCCCAGGAGACTTTATTGGACAAGTACACCGCCTCCACCACCACCTTGGAAAAATGATATGAACTTGTGCATGTGTGTTCTTTGGCAACTACGTGTTTACTGATAACCCAAGCCGTTTTCGTTTACTTGGAAAGACTTGTTATAAGGAAAAGGAGTAGCAGCAGGGCTTTGGTTTTTGGCAATTCCTCTCCCTTGCCCCCCCGACAAGTCAATCTCTTCCTATAGCACACGTTAAGGCAGGAGATACAGGAAACAGAAGCAGTGCTGACATTACATTGGGGAAGCATGGTAGAGCAATGTAAGCTCTCGTGATGACTCCTCAGCACGCAATAATGGGAAGAATGAAGGCATCGGTTTGCAAAGTCTCGTCTTCATTACTGCAGATTTTATGCTATTCAGTGTAGTGGCCTCCAGGAGTCCTACTTCATGACTTTATCTTCCCCTCTTCCCAAGCAATAAGGGGAAATGAGATGGGGAAGTTTCCTCATCTGCAGCTGGTTGGAAGGTAGATTTTCTTTGTCCTAGGGCCTCCCCTCTGCTCCCAGCTCCTGTTCTTTTCATAATATAAATGACTCACACAACTGGAGGAGCCAGGAGATAAACAAAGGGAGACTCAGCTGGCTCATGCACCTGCACAGCAGTGTGAAGAAAAATCATGAGTCTCCTGTGAAATTAGGCACATGGGAGGGTTGTCATTAAAACGGATTTAATGGGACAAATTAAAACTTCTTCCTGCCACAATGAACCAAACTCTGCTCGTATTCATAACGTCCTAAAGCATCCTCCAGATTCCATACAGCGTCACACACCCGCTCCGCCCTACTGACTTCATTGGGGTTGCATGAGAGCTAATACGATAGACTTTGGCAGATACAACTAAATTCCTTTTGTTCACGCAGTTAAGCCCTTGTTAAATCTTAGCAGGTAGGAGCTAGCACGGACAATATGAAAATCCAGGGCCAGGTCAGTGTGTAAGAATATGATTAATATACAGATTGAGAGACTGCATTTTGTTATTCAAATCAGCTCCTTCAAAGTTCATTTGCATAGATAGTTGTAATCCATTAACTACAACAGTTAGGCTTGTTCAAGTACCACAGCACAGAAAACAAAAAAACCCAAAGACTTAAAAACAAGAGGCACCAAAGTGAAAAATAGCTGAAACTCCCTCAAAAAAGACAATTCCTGCTGGGATGTTTGAGAGAGCAACACTTTTCTTATCATACATGTTTTTCTGTACAAAAATAGTCTGCTAGTGATAGAAGCAAAGGCAGAAGGTCCATGTTTTAAAAGGTATTCCTATACTGCAATTAAAAACCCGCCGGTGGCCTGTGCCAGCTGACTCAGGCTCAAGGGGCTTGGGCTAAGGGGCTGTTTAACTGCAGTGTCGCCATTCTGGCTGGAGCCCAGGCTCTAGGACAGCGTGAGGTGGGAGAGTCCCAGGAGCCAAAACATCTACACAGCAATTAAACAGCCTGTCAGTGTGAGCCTGAGTGACCTGGCATGGGTCAGCTGCAGGTTTTTAACTGCAGTGTTGATATACCTGTAGTCACAAAACTGAACGGATGTTAAAGGAGAATAAGAAAAAAAAATCTTTATTTTCAAAATCAAACCATCATTCATTTTAACTAAATGTTAAGCACTGATCTCTTTGTTAGTCTGTGCATTAATTTATACTACACTCTTCCTAGCAGGCTAAATAATTCTACTGCAAATGAAATGCACCTTGAGAACCAATAAGTTTCCTAACACACTGACTATACCATAAATTTAGGATTGGGTAGCTGAGCACCTGCAGCTCCAGCTAAAGTTGTGAATGCTCAATCTCTCTTGCAAATCAGACCCTAGTACAAGTCCAGTAAGTTCCAACATTTTTCATGCAATTCTACCAGTTTACCAGACATAAACATTGCTAGGGTGTACACAGCTGATCACATGGTGACGTGCTGCCTATTGCAATTTATCAATGGCTCATGCAGGGTGCATAGAATCTTTCTAGACTGAGCCATTAGGTAGAGTGAAAGCTTAGAGTGCAAGCCCTTTGGGGCAGGAACCATGTCTTTGTTCTGTAATCGTATAGCACCTAGCACTATGGGGGTCTCGACCAGGGCTCCTAGGCACAATCACAATACAAATAATAAAAAATAATAATAATAATAATGAGTCCCAGTAACAAAGTACCACTGAAGCCTGACGTACCGCTGTTGGAAAACTGTACATGCAAGCCTTTGGGAACAGCTGAAGTAAAGCATAGCCACAGCACACTGAATTCCTATTGTTAGTCACAATAGAAACGAAAAGGAACATTATTTGGTTAACCATTTTTTTTTGTAATCTTGGACACTATTAAGGCCTGAGCTTCAAAAGGGCTGAGCAAGCATACTTCCATTTGTCTTCCATTGGAGTTGTGGCTGTCCAGCACCTCTCACAAACCAGGCCCTTAGTGTACAATTTCTGAGAAAAACAAATCAGATTCAAGTTCATGGAGTGCTTAAGCCTGTCACAGTGATCTTGAGTTCACAGCACTAGGAAGGAGAGGGCCGTGATCCCGACAGGAAAACGCTTCATTTATTTATTTGTCTGTCTTTTACTACAATGAATAGGAAATTCACACAATTTCAGATAATCAAAAGAAGAGTAGGATGCAAAAACAGGAACACCATCCGAGACAGCAATAAAAATTAAATACAATTAAATATACATCCAAATTGTGCTGGAAGGCATTACTCTATTTCTGAAGTAACTATTACTTCAAAAATTGATAACTGTCAACCACAATTGGCATGACGTAAGTGTATAGTAGAGCAAGTAAAGTGTACTGTATGTAGCACAAGTAAATCTTCTGTCTACCTAGGAAGCTAGGTCAGTGCTAATGGGTCCATCCAGAGTGAGGTTAAAAGGGAATGTGCTTTAGCTACAAGTGCTGCACAGAAGTTGATGAAATCCTGGACTGATAAAAACACTGTGTGGTACCAGAGTGAAAGTGTATCAAACCAGTGTACTACCAGCATTACGCCATGGTCTGGAAGCAGCTGCATTAAATGAAATGGACATCAACAGTCTGGAAGCAGTCGAGATGAGAGTTCCTTGGAAAAGGGGCAAGTGGAATGATTTTAATACAAAATGAAGAAGTTAGAAAGAAGGAGAGCAGGATGTGAAATCAGGGTACGCCATAGGCTGCAATCAAAAAGATTACAATGATGGGGAACTGCAGAAGACAAACAGATGATAAAATAATGCAACCACAACTGAGGTCACTCAGACCGATGGGCCCACCACCAACGAGGCAGCAAAACAGCGTGCGCACAGGCACGGCCAGGCTGGGCTTAATGGAGGAACAAGCCAAGGACAGGAATGAATGGCAATGCAGTAACTGCTCCCTCTGTCGGCAAAGATGCTCTGGGGTGAGACGAAGAGAAGTGTACTGTGTGCTTCCTAAAATCTATTCATTTAATTCTAATTAATTTTCATAACTAGGTGTTCAAAAGTCATCACTGCAAATATTACAGATTCTTCTATATGGAGAGAATCCAAAATATTCTCTGTATACATCCCACACACAGTGATTTCTGCACTAGCAACCACCACTGGAAGGCAAATTCCTGTCTTAAGTGGCCACTTCAAGTATCTACAAGAATTTATTAAAATGCTATCCACATAGAGGATAGCTAGGCACAGAGGAAAATAAATACAGGATCCTTGGGATCCACATCTGGTATAAAGAGAGGAACCAGATGCAGCAATGAATCACAACAGCCGGCCATAGCACTGCACACAGGATGACTCTTGCTGGCAGCCACCTGCGAGGGCTGCCTCAGTTGAGAAGATGATCAAGGTCTCAAGTCTCCCCTGCACTCAAGCTCTGCCACACCCTCACTTTGCCCCATGCCCCCAAACCTTCCATCCCTAGTGTGCCTCTGCCCCCACCATCAGAGGTGGGTTGGCGCAGGAGCTATCTCTGTTCACGTTATGCCCTTGGGTAGTTCACCTCTGCAAAGAACATTGTCTGTTGGCTAGTCACAGCTGTAATCCAATGAAGAAGTGACATAACCACCAATGATATGGCTTTAGGACCATCTCTAATTAACTGTTACATTTTAGCCTGTCTCAGGAAATAAATTTTTGTCTGATATGCTGTCTAGGTTCTTATACCACACACATTGCTGTGGAATCTGAGCATCTAGTGATAGATGGATGTAATTTAGTTAGACCTTCTGCAAGCTGACAGTGGAAGTTGCAACCCAATATCCTATTGCTCCTAAATACAGACAGCTGTTTGCCAGAAACCAGCTCTAGTGAAGCTGCCTCAAAAGTTCCCAAACTTAGCAGGCCTTCTGCCCGGTTATGTTCCCAGATAACACAAGAACATAGAATGGGAAACTTGCCAAGCATCACGCGGAACCAAAACAGAAATTCAAAGTGCTGCAGGTCTGAGAGCCAATGGAACATACCAGCCTGCCAAAATGCTACTGTATCATTCCCAACAAGCTCACTGCATCAAGATTTTACTTTGAACTTGATTTTCTTTGTATCTGTCTGCGTGGGGAATATGTCTACACATCAAGTAGAGTGTAGCCACAGCAGCATGGTGGCGAAACGGGCTAGCCGCCCTGAGTGCATACCCATTGGAGATGTTAGGCATGTACATGGGGTGGGTAGCTCCTTCCACCACTCGTGCCATGTGGATGTGTCTTCTCAAGTGGGACTCTCACCCCCAGCTGCAAGTGTAGACATCCCGTAAGAGGCTCATCCATCAGCGGCCAGGAGCATCACTGCTTCTTTAATTCATAGTAAATAAAAAAGTCACGAACAATTACAAATCATTTCTTTGTTTCAAAAGTTGGAATCGGCCTTCAGATTTTGTGAATACTTAAGGCTTGATCCTGCTCTGATTTTCAGTAGGAACAGGATCATTCCCTGAAAGAGCAGTTTTAAATACCCCTTCTTCTGATTATCATACAAGTCAAGACAAGAAGATAGAGAGGGACTGAAGGTTGGGGAAGATTAAATTGTACTAAATATTGTTCAAAAATACTCTATGTTAAACTGGAGGTCTGATTTGCTTAAGGGAAGAGAAAAATGGAGGGCTTGTCTACGCTAGAAATTTTGCTGCTTTAAATATCCCAGTATAGTTAAAGTGGCAACCCCTAGAGTGGGCCTGATTATAATGGTATATGAAGCAAAATAATCTATACTGATATAAGGCATCTTTATAGTGGTATAAGTGTGTGCATACTGAGGCTATGTCTGCACTATGGACCTTACAGCTTCGCCACTGTAAGGTCTCCTTTGTAGCCGCTCTGTGCTGGTGAGCAGGGCTGGCCTTACCCTGAGACGAACTGAGACGGCCACCTCAGGTGCCAGGTTATGGGGGGGCACCACTAGGACCCAGAGTGTAGAAAATTGTCTGCTGCTGGTGCATATGTATTCTCTCTGCAACACATTACTCAATTACCCAATGGTGACAAAGTGGAGAAGCCATGGCTTATGTACTCAAAAACCCAGAATGCTGCATACTGTTTTTGTTGCAGACTCTTCCAGTCTAATGTTCCAGCCACATTGGGTTATATAGGAACAAAGGACTGGAAAAATCTGGCTAGAAATCTGGCATGCCATGAGAAGGCAGCAAATCACCAGAGAGCATTCCATAGGTGGAAAGAGCTTGAGATGAGACTAAGGTTAAAGGCCACCATAGATGATCAGCATCAAGAGAAGATTGCATCAGAGTCTCTTTACTGGCAAAGTGTTCTGAAAAGGCTCATTGCCATTGTGAGAATGCTTGCCACCCAAAACCTAGCACTGTGTGGCTCTTCAGATCAGCTGTATGTGCCAAACAATGGAAACTTCCTTAAAACTGTGGAGCTGATGGCTGAATTTGATGCTGTACTCCAGGAGCATCTAAGAAGAATCACCGCCCAAGAAATGTACACACACCACTACCTTGGAAAAACAATTCAAAATGAGATCATACAGTTACTGGCAACAAAAGTCAAACAGAAGATTCAGGCAGATCTGAAGTCAGCACGATAGTACTCTGTTATTCTGGACTGCGCACCTGACATCAGCCATACAGAACAAATGACTTTAATGGTGTGTTTTGTAACAACAACAGAACCTAGTGACAATGTCCCTGCAATGGTGACTGTCAGAGAGCATTTTCTAGAATTTATTGACATTGATGATACTACAGGAGCTGACATGACAAATGTGCTTCTTAAAAAGCTGGAAGATACGGGAATTTGCGATAGCTGACGTGAGAGGTCGGGGCTACGATAATGATGCCAACACGAGAGGAAAGAACAGAGGAGTGAAGACACGGATCTGAGAGTTAAACCCTTGAGCTTTTTTTTTGTCCCATGCAGTTCTCATTCATTGAACTTGGTGGTCAGTGACCCAGCATCAGCTTCTAGTGACGCTGCTGAATTTTTAAATGTAATTCAAAGCATCTATTTATTTTTCTCTGCATCAACTCATCAATGGCAAATTTTGAAGCAACATCTGGGAAGATCCTCTCTGACACTGAAACCGCTGAGTGCCACACGATGGGAAAGTTGACTGGAGGCGTTCAAGCCTTTCAAACACCAAATTGGGAAGATAGATGATGCCGTAGTTGCCATTATGGAGGATAATGCTATGACAGGAACTGTTCGTGGGAGAACAGTGGCAGAGGGAAATGGAATCACCAGAAACATACATAACTTCAAATTTCGGGGTGGCTTAGTGTTGTGGCATGACATACTGTTTGAAATAAATGTTGTAAGCAAGAGACTCCAAGGTGATGACCTTGATATATCTGGAGCAATGGAACAACTGGACAAAGCAAAGTCATACCTACAGTCTTACCGGTCAGATGAGGGATTTCAAAATGTTCTGAAGAGTGCACAGAAGTTGGCAGAGGAACTTCACACTGAAGTATTTTCCCACCCATTCAAGAATACAAGAGTCACCAAAGAAGACGACATTTTGATTACAAGGCACGGGATAATCCCATAAGAGACCCCAACCAAAAATTCAAAGTTGAATTCTTTAACCAGGTGCTAGATTGCGCAATACAGTCAGTTGAAGAACGTTTCATGCAGCTCAAGGAACACAGCAGTATATTTGGGATGTTGTATGATATTCCAAAACTCCCCACTGTACCTGAAGAAGACCTACACCAGCAATGCAGGGCACGAGAAACAGTGTTGACAGATGATGACGTGCGCGATATTGACACAAGTGAATTAGGGGATGAACTGAAAGCCCTTTCAAGATACATTTCAGCAGGATCAACTCCAAAGGCTGTTCTGGAATATATGTACATAAATAAGAGGACCACCCTCTTTCCAAATGCTTTTGTTGCTCTGCGCATACTTCTAACACTTCCTGTAACGGTTGTCAGTGGAGAATGCAGCTTCTCCAAGTTGAAGTTAATAAAAACACATCTACGCTCCACAATGACACAGGAGAGGCTGGTCGGCCTTGCAACCATCTCAATAGAGCATGAGCTGGCCCAGAGTGTGGACCTTCAGCAGGAAGCAGTTCAAATCTTTGCAACCAAGAAGGCACGGAAAGCACCACTTTGATTATTCAAACAGATAAAAATGCCAGTGTTTATTATGCAGACAAGAAAAGTTACATTTGCTGTTCAGGCGTTTGAAAGTTAAGTGTTACTTAAAATTTTTGAACAAGGCATTTGAAGTTGTTAGTTCTCCTTTACTGGGGTAGGTAGCAGAGCAGTACCATGAGAGAAGTAGAACAGGAAGAAGGCAGAATTGAGACCTTTCAAAGTTTTGGCCCAAGCGAGGGGGCATGGGGGCATCATTTGAGTTCCCCACCTCAGGTGCCAAAATGTTGTGGGCCGGCCCTGCTGGTGAGAGAGAGCTTTCCTGTATGCATAATTAAACCACCCCCCACTAGCAGCCGTAGCTATATCAGCAGGAGAGTGTCTCCCGCCGACATAGTGCTGTCCACACCGGTGCTTTTGTCGGTGAAATTTATGTCAGTTGGGGTGTGTGTTTTTCACATCCCTCAGCAACAAAAAAGTGTTAATGTAGTCAAAGGCTAGGGCTTATACTAGTACAAATAATCCGTAAAAAAAAAAAAAAAAATCACACCCCTAAATGACGTAGTTATACCAATATAACTTTTCTGGTGCAGACCTGGACCTAGTAAGCCAAGAGGAGGGGGTGAGGGAGCAAGGGTGGAGGAATCATTTGCAGGCTACTGATTTATTATAGTTTGTTCTTTAAAAGATCTTGCAGATCTTTCATGAAAGCAGATAAAACAAAAACAAAAAACCACCACACCAAAGACCCTTTTCCTCTCCCCTACTACTTAATCCCATAACATTAAAGTTAGATTTGTTGATTTGTTTCTGGAAAGCAAACTGAACCAAGTCCGTGACTGCAACACTACGTTAATTTGGTTATTTGAGAAACACTTTATTTTAAATGTTCCCCACAGAGTCGTTAGTATTTTTTTATATTTTATTTCCCGAATCTGTTTGACCTGAAAGGAGAGCATTTTTTACAAGCCACAGGATTGTAGGATCAGAGTAGTTAAGAGATGGAACAGACCTATTGGATCATTAACTTCATTTCCCTGTGAGTCCCCCGGATATTGGGAAGATAATAAAGAGAGCATCTGACTGGGAAAAAAGAATACTCTGCTGCACTGTTTCCATCTTGCCTGGCTCTTTTCTCCATACATTTTGGGACCATAATTTTATAATAAAAATGTGGGAGACGTTATTGTTCCCCCTGTGTCTGCCCCGCCTCTTTCCTATATTTTCTCATTTCATTTTAGGCTTTATTCTCTCACTCAAATTCTCATTGCTTGCACCCTACTCCTTCTATTTAGTCTAATTTTCTTTTTTGTATACTTCGTCTATATTTTGTTCTTAATTTTGTTCTTGTACATTTCTTTCAGATCTTTAACCTCCCTTTCCTCCCCCCCACCCCCTTTTACCTTCTCCCTCCCAGTGCTACCCTGGGAAATTTCTGCAAGTTATGCCTTGTTATGCCTCTCCTCTACTCATAAATTGGCTACTCCCAACCACAAATTGCAGTGAATGTAGAAAAGGACAAAGACATGTTTAGCATCACATTAGCTAATCATTGTAAAACCCTAGTCCCAGTAGGTTTCAACCATGACCAGCTGACACAATGCTGGACATAATTTATCTGTACCGAATGCAAAGTTGTGAGTAGCATTGCGTTAATGAGACTCTTCAAGGTCATGTTTTAACATATTTTATTGTGAAGTCAAGCCCCACATGTGGCTCTGTGAAGAAAGTATAAACTGGTTTATAAAATGTGTAATGCATGCTCAGAATAGAAGCTCAAGGTTATTGGAGAAGCCAGAAGCATGGGGGGAAACTTGTGTTATTGTGCTTTCCTGATATAGTTTACATCCCCATTGAAACTGTGATTGGGTTAAAACATTGGTTTCAATACAGTTATATGAAATGCTGTGAAGCCAACACAAAACCATGACAGCAGAAATGGAAGGTATGGTCACCCTATCCATGTGGCTCAAATTTTAGCTAAGAGCATTTGTCTTGTTGCCTGAAGAGAGGTTTTTCCTTCCATTCTGCAGTCTCCTCAATGGTCAAAGAGATATTAGCAGCTGGGCTGCATGAGAAGTTCTCTGAAGGCTCTGAGACTGACATGTCTGCAGGAGGACATGCTCTTGAGGATATATTTGGCATCTTTCTCCTCTCCTGTGTATCTGGCTACCAGAAAATAAACTGTTCAGCATTTTAAGAAGATTGCAGTTATCTTTCCACTCACCCTTTAGATAAGAAAAAAATCCCTCTCAAAAAAGTTTTGTTAAGCCTTTCCCACCAAATGGAAGCAGAAAAAATTCCGTTTCTAAAAAAAAAATTAATACGGGACTGATCCTCTCTATTTAATTTCTTAGATGTGTCTCTTATCAAATCTCTTTGGATACAAGTAAAATAATGTCACCTCACGTAGATAAAGAATCTAATATTTTGAACACAGGAACTGCCATACTGGATCAGACCCATGGTCCATCTAGGCATTATTACTTAGTGGCTCAGCTACTATCACTTCTTCAATTAACTTCTGTTTGTTAGCTCAGACAAAGTCAAGAATAGCTGCCCTCCCTTCAGGTGCTCTAGAACTAGCTGTTCCAAGATGCAATCATATAAAGTGTCAAGAAATTGTTTGTTTAAACTTTGTCCTGTTGTGCCATTTAACCAGTTTATATGTGTGTCCTACATTATCATTTTGTACGAGTTTGCTGCCTCTTTGATTTCTCTCAATGTTGTGCACGCAATTTCCTTTTCTTGATCACAAGGTTGGTAGTATAGCCTTACTAATATATTTAGATTCTTATAGCTTGGGATTTGTATCTTTGTATTTGGCGATTCAATGATGTGGCCCTTTCCACTCAGAATTTTTTCTCTCACTAGGGTCTATCTAATCCTTTAGTTACAATGGTGGTACTCTACCTTTTTGGACTAGCCTGTTTTTCGTGTATAGGTGTAATTAGGCATTGCAGTATCCCATTGGTTTTTGTCATTCTACCACACTTCCATAATGTTTATTATATGAAGGTCCTCATACATTGCAAGGTATTCAAATTAATAATGTTTTTTATTTTTAAACTTCTTACATATATGTATAGATATTAATAGATGTTTATTATTCTTTAGATATTAATAGATGTTTATTATTGTGTAGGTACCTTTTTTTATTTAACTCTAATCTGACATGCTGCTGGTTTTATAGCATTTACCTGTGTTTTTATCCTGTCCCTGTTCAAGTTCAGATGTAATTTGCATCCTATCCTTGGTTGGATACACAGATACTGTTGTATTACGAACGTCTTTAACAGACGTTTCTATCTGACTATGTGCTTCTTGTTCCTGCTGGTTCCTGTCCCACTCTTAATCAGTCCTCTAAAACCTTGTTTATTTTACATGGCAGCTGTTGGTTTCATTTTGATCCCCTCTGTATAGGGTCCGCCTTCCTCAAAATGTTGCCTGATGCCTAATAAACCGACACCCATCTTCTTTGCACTGTTTTCTCTACCAAGCATTGAGACCCTGAAGGTCCCTCTGTTCACTGGACCTGCATAAGAGACTGGAAGTATTTCAGAGAAAGCTACCTCTGAGGTCTTGGACATAGTAGTCTAAATTTAACTTCCAGGACCTCTCTCCTGCATCTCTGGTACCAAGATGTAACATGACCACAGAGTCCTCTCTAGCACCTTCAAAAAAGGACTTCATTGGGAGCTGCTGGGAAAATCATGCCACTTATTTAGGTGCCTAATTTTGCCATTAGGCATGTTTGGAAATCTTGGGTGAAGTAATACGTTACAAAATTACAGTATGGATGAGGACAGGGCAACCTAACTTTACGCTCCCATTTTTGAAAATCTTGGCCATATCACTTTCTAAAACTATGATCACTTGGGCTAAAATTTGCTTGGTTTTTGCTTAAATGTGACTTGTTTGTAAATTCTGAAGAAATCTATTTACTTAGAGTTTAATTTTCTGCTACACTGAAGAATTTGAGGGGGTTCCGAGAAAAGCAACAAGAATGACTCACAGCATGGCAAAAACACTCTCATATGAACAGAAATGGAAAAGTCTGGGGCTGTTTATCTTAGAATGGAGCTGAATAAGAGGGGACATGACAACAAGTTGATAAAATAATTAATGATATTTAGGTTAAATAGGGAAAATTGAAGCTCCCTCTCTCATAACACAAGAAAAAAGGGACCTTTAATAAAATAAAAAAGTGGCAAATTCAAAACTGATAAAAGGAAATATTTTTTCACACAACACATAATTACGCTTTAGGATTCACTGGCACAGGCTGCTGAGGTCAAGAATAGATTGGAAGACTCAAAGAGTAGATTGGAGAGTTATAGGGAAATACTGGTACATAGTCAATATTCATAACTTTAGATACAAAAAGTATACGTGCATACAAATAGGATAATCATATTCAGTAAATTATAACTTTTCCATTGATACCTTACATGACATACTTCGTATAAAACATATCATAATCACATCACCGTGGTAAATATGGGAGTGCCAGGGTGTTGCTTTTGGGTACAGAATGTCACAGGGGAGTGGGGAAAGGGTTAACAAATCCCACTTGACAAGCCCTAGGGTTGTGGTAAGTAAGGCCCAGATTCTCTGCGATATTTAGTCTCTAAATACCCTTTGAGGATCTGGGCCTAAGGACTTGACACAAACTCACACAGGAACTCAGAGACATGTAACACCAGGAACATATGCCACATCTCCTGATAATAGGATTTCCAGTCCGGTGCAGTCATCACTCTCTTTGCATCTTCTGACCTGAGAATCTCAGACTGAACATTGATTAAAGTCCCTATCTGCATCAGTCTGAGATTCTCAGGTCAGAAGATGCAAAGAGAGTGATGACAGCACTCGACTGGAAATCCTATTGTCAGGAGATGTGGCCTCATGGACCTCAGCTGGGTGCGTCCATGCCTGTAAATGTTCGTGTGACTGCAAGAGGTCTGCAGCTTGTCACAGCATCACAGTGACAGAGGGCACCCCAGTCTGGTGAGACAGAGGGCTCACCAGTACCCCAATTCCAGAATGCAACCTGGGGAAGTTCATTACACCCCTGCACAAGCGGGTTGAGATTCATCCATGCTCAGATCTGGGGTGAGTATTCTTCCTTCGATAGTCACTACAGAGATAGGTTGCTCACAGCAAATCAGTTTTAGCTTGTCTTTTACTTAATCTAGCTTTATATTCCTGCACTTGGTTACTATAGGAAAATAAGTCTGACCCACATTTGTGTATTATCTTCCTTCAGATTCAAAGAATAAACAAAATAATGAGAAAAAACTTGTCATTACTTTTCTCAAATATTCTTCAATCTCTTAGGTATCTGGTGAATTCACTGGAATGTTGCAGGACTGTTCTTGTGGCCTAGTCCTAAATGACTTATTTTATCCTTTCAAGCCATGTATATATACCATTTATTGACAGAACAATAGATGCTTGTCAACACCTGCCACCTGACAGAATGACTAGGGAGTATTATAGACTGATTTAGAATATAAATCAGCTTTTGTACAGTACCCAAAAGTTTTTCTGTAAACAAAACCCAGAGGCAAAACTAAAAAACACTAAATATCAGTGTAGTAGGAGGCAGACCAGACATCAGGAACATTACAAAGAAATAAAATTCAGTTCCTAGTGACTTTTTTTGCCAGTTGGTGACTATCCACTAGAAATTATTTAACTAATCAGCAGATCCCACTGGTCACTAGCTGGACTTGTGCTATATCCATCCTGTACATTTGAGTCAATGGCGAGGGTCTGTATTTTTCATCAAGGGCCTGATCTAAACTCCACTCATGTCAGTGGAAGATTCCTATTGTCTCAGTAAGCTTTGGGTCAGGCCTTTAATAAGCCACTGCTGACGAGGCGAGGCAGAGCATCCTCCCCAGTGCAACTCTGAATGGGGCTTCATAGGCACATGGGGCTAGATTTACAAAAGGAGTTAGGTGCCTAATTGCCACTTCAGATATCTGAATCCCAGAATCAGGCCCCACTGGGATGCACAAAACCTCTGCTCAGCTGCCCCTGAGCCCTGCAGGCGCCTAAACACACTCAACGCCTTAACTTTTGCAGTAAAAGTTCCCTATGTTTCTGCCTCCGAGCATGTGCGCTGTACCCCACACCAGGCATGTGGACACTTGGGCCCCAGTGAGATACACAAGCCGGGGAAGAGCAGGTGTTCCTCCACCTAATGTGCACGCGGGCCCCAGTCTGGTGCTCACAGCTCAACTACCAGCTTGGGCCCCTCTAGGGACATGCGTTCAAGTCCCTCCTCCACCTGAGCAGGAGAAAGGATTTGACAGGGATCTGTCATGTCTCAGGTGAGTGCTCCAATCGCTGGGCTATAGGATATTCTGAGGTGGGGCGCTCTCAGTTTCCACTCTTTGAAGCTGTTTCACTGGCTTATTTAAATAAAAAAAAAAAAGTCTTTGGCACAGGGGGACTGGATCGTGGGTCTCTCACCTCCTGCGTGCTCTACCCACCACATTACAGCATCATCCTCCCGCTTGCATTCAGTCATTCTCTCTCTTTCCCCCTTCCTCCACCACCCAACGATTTCCCCCTTATGTAGCCACAGTGAAACAGTTTCAACAGGAGAGAGTGAATGGGCATCTCCCACTGGCTAGATTGGGTGAGGAGCTGCCTCATGTGCTTGCCCTTTTTGAATCCCATTCTGAGGTGACTATCTCCTCCCATTCATTGTGTAGGAAACCTAGGCACCTAACCTAGGCTTTGTGAATCACAGTGCTTTTCTAGATGCCATCACCATGCCTAATTTCTTTGCGAATCCAGCCCATGGGCAGTGGGTGTGCAATTCTGAGGACCAACTGGCCAATAACACATGGATAGCAGGCTGTAACGCTGACCCTGGAGGGGGCTTTGCAGGCATTCTGTATAGTTCCTAGAGCATTCCTACCTTTTCAAAGCTTGTACCGTTCCCATGCATAAAACCAGTTTACTTGGGCTTTACATGGGACCCTGACTTGGCCCTAAACCATTAAAGAGCTGAGCTCATGTCCGGTAGAAGTTGCCCTTGTTAGATTATGCAATTCTTGTCTTTAATAAATACTTCCTAAAATCTTCAATTTTTAATCAAATCACCCTACTGTATGGCAAAGAATGATCAACAACATTTTGTGTGTTCACACATTCCCTAGCCTGATAAAATGCTCACTGTATATTAAGAATCAAAGTGGAGTCAGTACCCTCACAACATATATTAACTATACAATTCAATTAACGAACGCAATTCATATTTCATTAGAACAGAAGCTATTTATGACCTCAAATGGACAACAATTTGATGGGGGCACTGCAGAATTTTAATTAGGGAAATAACAAAGAAAAACTGAACGGAGGGAGGGTGAAAGGTCTGCCAGGCAGAATTGTTCCAAAGAATTTAAAACAAAAGATGTATTTGTTTTACTAAGTCTTTCTCCATCAGCAATGGTGCAGAGAACAAAACATTGTTGGCTTTCTTTGACTATGATTAACCATTTACAAGGAAGGCTATCTCACCATTTATACTGTGGTCAGTATACTGTGCACCTGTAGGTACAGAGAGACTGATAAAACAAAACTCTGTGGGTCCCCGGTTACTTTTCGCACACTATGGTACAAATTAAGAGCAACTCCACTGAAGGCAGTGGAGTTATGCCAGTTTAAAGCCTGTTTAAATCAAAGGATAATCAAGCCCTATAATTATCAATAAAGTGGAATAACAAAAAGACACTTAATTGTAATATATTTGATCAAATACAGAATGCCACACATCTGTACAATCACTGACAGGGTTAAAGTAGAGATGAGCTGAGAGTGAACTACCAAACTTTTGTATGTTAGAATTTCCATCTAAAAACACATTTATTTTTACAGGTATGTTAAAGATTGGGTGGGAATGGAGTGCGGGAGCATGTTGTTAATTCACTCCCCAAACTACTGCTTGTTTCAGTTGCCATAGCTACAACATTTCTTTACATGCTGCTTTGGGGAAAGGAGCAGGGGTGTAGTTCCAATAGTGCAAGTGATGTAGTCATGCCAGAGTCCATGAGGTTACAGAGGCCCAATGAGATGGAGTGGTGCTTCAGCATTTCACTTGGCGCATGGGATCAGAATGCCATTCGTCCCTGCCAAATCTGAGTGGAATTGAAACTTGTCACACAGGGATTGCTACTCAGGATTGGCCCGGCCACCTCTACCCCATGATGGAGGAGCGGCTGGGCCAGACCTGAGTGGGACTGTTACTCCATGCACCAGGTTGTAATGCCACTCATCACTCAGATTTGGTCCATGCTGTGTGAAAGTGGGAACAAGCAGAGCCACTGGGTTCAGCTGGGTTCAGGAGGAGCCACCATAGCTAGGATGGGAGTGGAGAGCTGAGCTGGAACTGCTCCAGGGAGTGACCAGGAAGGCCCCGGGGTGGTGGCTGAAGGGCTAGGGGAAAGTTGTTTGTGGGCTATGGGGTGAGGGGTTGGGGCAGAATTGGGAAGGGGACCCCAGCCCTTACCTATTCTTGCACCAGGGTTCTCTGGGGTTTTGTTACACCAGTAAAAAGGAGCAAACATAAGTAGTTTGCATACCTCAACCTATCTAACACCCATTGGCTAAATGCCTACTTGCTAATTGGCTTATTAATATCAATAGTTTCAACTGACCCAATGGGCATTTCAATGATTTGACTCAACTCTCATCAAAATCCTACAAAATTCACTATTGCTGATTATATAAGAAAATAACATCCTCTTGTCAGAAATTTGATTTTTTATTATTTACTTATATAATGCCAAAAGTGTTTCAGGCACTTCCTAGACATGTAAGAAGGGAGATTCTGTTCCAAAGAAATTACAATATAAACAGGCAACATAAGAATGGGAAGATTATACAATTTTTTTTTCTTTTCCTTTTTTTCCTATTTACCATTATTTGTTGTTTCTAAAACATGCTTATTTTCTTTTTTAAGCTTTTTTTTTTGTTTTTAACCCTTGCTTTTTTCTTTTAATGTAGCCCTTTTAAGCTTTAATACAAAATTAGTAACTAAAATCATATAAAGCTTCCCAGATTTTGCATTATAAACAATGTACCATATAGGAAGGAACTGGATATGTAGCAAGATGCAGCTGTTTAATCTGGATATTTGTTGATCTGGGTCAGTAACTGGGTGGGTATTTGTCAAGGGCCAGTGGGTGGTAATGGCAGCAAATGGCTTATAATAGACATGGATTATTTTTAATTTTGGTAAACATATCCAGATGGATGTGATTTAAATTCATATATGGCAAGGCAATATATTTATTAAAAAGATTTTAAAACTAGTTTCATAACATTGTTTACAATAAAACATCTCACTATTATTACATAGTACTTTTAAGTAATACTTGAAACCAGGTTACCATATCTTAAAGAAAAAGAAAAAATATTTTACCTTTTACCATGCAAACATATCTGACGTTGCTTATATGTTAGATGTAAAATGTGTATTTTTTTCATAAGGGTAGGTCAAAAATACCAGCACCGTTTAATACTGACTCTCTCAAACTTACTGTAAGTGAAGCCAGTTTTACCAGAATAGACCAAGTTATTTTATTGTCAAATAACTTTTTTTTAACACAAAGAAAACAACAGAAAAAGTACAGTTACTAAATATGAGAGACCGTAGAAGGGGAATTTCCAGAAGTCACTGATATTAGCAATTCACCTCTACATTCCCTTCCCCTCTAGTTTCAAGATGGGATGATTATAAAAAGGCTGATTTGTCAGAAAAATGAAACTGAGCAAATTTGCAAACTGACACCAACCAACCTGGGGAATTCCCACGCCTGCACGTCTGACATGCATCCAAAGAAGCAACAGACCTGAGACAGAATTATTTTATGTTGTTAAGCATAACTCTTTCCCCCCTTCCCTATTTCTAAACCTCAGTATTAATGATGATTAAAGTTTTACTTTAACTTTTGTTTGGCCCAAACTATAATAGTCCTGGTTAGAGCAAAAGACAGTTTTATTTAGCCTTGCCTTGCCCCTTATGTAGCCATTTACACCTGTTCAAGGTGAGTGTAAACACTACCTGATCAGAATGGTAGCTTTTTGTACACCCACTTTGCACAGGAGACAACTTCTATGCCAGTGTGCAAAGCAGGGGAGAATCATGCCCTGGGTATTCATTTTTAATGGTTCACCTAATGAGAACTTTTTATGAAGCTACATTGCATAATTTCCTTTAACTTTTTTTCCATTTGTTTTTGGCTTAACTGATAGGGGATGAGGAGGAAATGTCTGCCTAGAACAATCACCTATCTCATTATCATTAGAGGGCTGTCTCTGGTTAATCTTACTGTCTTATGGACACAATTTGAGATATCCGATAAATTATGTTAGTGTTATCATGTCAGTGTTGTTATCATCATAGTAGAATATAAGTGTAAGTTAATATGTTCGAGTCTTCTGCATTGTCTTTTATGCAACCGCTTGTACAAATCTGACACCAGACTATGCTCTGTTACAATACTGTAAAATCTGATGTAATCCCACTGAAGTCAATAGAGTTACTATGGATTTAAGCAGGTGTAACTGAGAGCAAATTAGCTTTTAGATGGTGGAAGTTGAAGTTAAAGAGTAATACATATGTATCTTCTTCTGATGTTCTTGGAGACTATTTTTGGCACTCAGGAAGGATTCACAAAAACTGGTAATACCTATTTTGGTCAATTTCACATAATTCTTAGTTTTCAGTATTTCAGAGGCGTGCGGCGTGCAACAGGCTTTAGAGAAATGAGGACACACTACTGTCTCACCCTATGCTTATGTAAATAGAAGTACAGCATTCCTACTATCTGATTGGGAGCTGTATGTTAAAATAGTTGAGAACTGTGTCTTAAAACAATATTTGAGACTATTCAATGGGATTGAGTCCAAATATTGTATTCTAAAACAAACACAAGGTCTTCTGATGATCATAACAATGTGGTTTTTAAAGTATCACTTTAAAAGGTCAGCTATACCACCCTTCTAAGAGCACAAAGTATAGCGGATATATTGAGTCATACATATTGTTCATTGTTCATTTGCATTTGGTGAAATCCCTGAGTTGGACCCAATTTAGTAAGCAAGCACAGCCTTGGACTCCCTTGGCAATACTTACCTTGTAAATATAGTCACTGTGTTTCTCTAAAGCAAAATATTATTCCATCCTGCACTGCTAAATCACTCATGGTTCCTTTGCTCTGTCGTTGTTGTTGTTCATAACATGTGGGTTATGTCACATTGATGGAGACAGAGACAGAGGGATTATGGGTATTTTGAGATTCACATCTTGGACACATTTTCTGCTTCTTCTAAACAAAGTCATCAACTATATCAATATGCAGATAACCACTAGTACATGACAAGATGTTAATCTGACCTAATATTGCATGGGTGAAAAACTATTATATCCACTGAGCCTGATCCTGCAATCACTTACCACTGAGCTTAGTGCTAACTACCATGGATAAGTCAAGAAAACGATCTGTGCGGCAGCATGCGTAGTAAGTGTTAGCAAGATTGGGCCCCATGTTTTTGTCCTTGAGTTTTTGCATATTTCCTCTGATGTGGACTCTTGTGCTTTCCAGTTGTCATGTGGGCAACATCTGCAACCTGTACATCGCATAAGTTGCCCTCCCGCTTCCGGGAGCTGCACTTAAAGTGTAAGCAAATTATGTGGGTATTTTCTAAGACTTTTATGTTGTATGAGCAATGTTAAAAAAAATGACTCATTCTCAGCTCCGCTAGTGTTGTAGTTGGTACGTACTGGTGCGGAGTGATCATAACTCTAGATTTGTAAATAAAAACAGTTCTCACCACACCGATTTTCCTGCCCTAATATTGTTGGTTAAATTTGATTTCAAAATGAGAGGAGGAGGATATAGATTAGTGTATGTAGATGGCCAGTTCTGCAGAACGTGTGTTTGGGGGGTGGGGGGGGACGACGACCAAGAAAGCATCCAACAATAGAGAAATAAAGGCGGAGGAAAAGAACAGCTGATAAACTTTAATATTAGTAATACGGACATAACACATTTGAAACCACTGAACGAAGACCACAGAAAAACAATGTAATGTTGGCGAGCACCAAAACCCATTGAAGTCAATGGAAGACTCCCACTAATTTCAATGCACTCTGGATCAGGCCCTGATTGAGGATTAGTAAGTAACAAAACCCGACTACCTTACAACTAAATGTCCTTGCTGCATTGAGAAGCATTTGAACAGAATAGCGTGAAAGCACTTAGACATAAGAAAGAAACCACTCCAAAGTGGGTCTTAACTGTGTCCTTACAAATAATTTCCTAGCACTTTTCATCTAGGAATACTAATATGCTTGGTAAAGATGAATTATTTAGTCTTCACAACACCCCAGGCAGGTATGGGAAGTATTATTTACTCATTTTACTGACAGGGAGACAGTGGCCCAAAGAGGTTGGTTAAGTGACTTGCCCAAGGTCACCCAGTAATTCAGTGGCAAAATTTAAAATAGAACCCTGCAGCCCTGACTCTCAGCCTCCTGTTTTAGCCAGCAGACAACATTACCATTTGTGATCATTACCATTTCCCTAGTTTTGATGGCTTGTGCCTGCCCAAGCATCTAAGGGCTCGTCTACACTGCCACTTATTTCGGTATAACTTATGTTGCTCAGGGGCATGAACAATCCACCCCTGTGAGCGACGTAAGTTACACTGACCTAAGCGCCAGGGTAGACAGCGCTAGGTCAGCTGGAGAGCTTCTCCCACCGACATAGCTACTGCTTCTCGCGGAAGTAGAGTAATTAAGTCGACAGGAGAGCTCTCTCCTGCCAGTTTAGAGCATCCTCACCAGATGCGGTATTGCAGCGCAGCTGCGCCAATGCGGCTGAGCCGCTGTAACACTTCTAGTGTAGACTAGCCCTTAGTATGGCCAGTCCTCATGCCTTACTTTCTGGTTCTCACTATTGTCCGCCTGTCACCATCACACTTCCACTTCATCTGGGAGCACTAAAGGTATGTGAGGTTAATGCCCTCTTTTTAGAGACTCATCGTGTCCCTTCCCCTGTCACCTGGTCAGGGTTGCAAATCTGACATCTTTCGTGAGCACTGAATTAAAAAAGAACAACAACAATAAAAATCCATTAAGCTAGAAACAAATACCATTTAACCTCCTGTAAGGCTTACATATGTCATGTAAGCAAGTAACAAACAATATTTATATTCACAATTGTTTGCTACTTATATAGCACATTGTGTTAAAAAAGGGGAAACCCACCCAGCAGGAATGAGGATGGGACAAGATTATATTGGACCCACATGCCTTTTAGCTACTTAAAATGCTATACTATGTTGAGGGGAGGAAGTATCATAGTTAACCATCTTAAAGCCACTCAGCTGGACTCAATTAAAAAAAAAAAGTCTGCCCAACATTTTACATTGTGGAAGGCTGTGTAACTTGCTCCAGAACTTTTAATTGAATCCAGCCCTTAAAGACAAAAAAGAATTCTTTCGAACTAGTTCATGATATAAAGTAGGATAAAGAACATCATACTGATTCTCCAAAATGAGGCTTTTGCTGTATACCACAAGCTTAACGTGCACTCAGGTCTTCTCTGATCAATGTTTAGTACAGAGTAGTGTTTACGAAGATTAAATATTTCCAATCAGCACATGCTGCTCAATGCATAAGTAAGTCTGTCCTAATTTTGGCTTGATTCAAAACAATGCCCCTGATTCTAATTTCACAACAGTGTAAATCAGAAGTAATTCCACTAAAATCAATAGTCCTAATCCTAAAATGGCGGAGGAGTGCATAGTATGCGGGAGGTGGGGGTGACAAAGATGGAATTAAAAAGAACTTTGCGCTCACCAGATCATGGGGCCACTGTATGCTGGTCTGGTCCCCAAACACCGTGATGGCCACTGGTGATCTCAGTGACTTAGGGGAGCCTGGGCCATGCTTTTTCCCAGCCACGTCCCATATACCCACCTCAGGGAGCATGTGGAAGGAAAAGGGACCACTATGCCAGTTGTATGCCACACAGTAATACTACATGACTGGACAGACTGATTTCAAGGCTGCTTTGCATCAGTCAGGCAGTGTTAACGGCACAAGATCAGGGACAATCAGTTCTACCAGTGTAAAAATGGTGAAAATGCAGTAATTCTCAAATGCATTGTTATGCATGACAAATAGTATTTTAACTATAGGTATCAGCCCATTATAAGACTCCACCAAGAGACACTACTTTAGGGTATTTTATCTTTGAAAATATTCTGTTTCTTTGGAAAAATTAGGTGATGGGAGAATCAAATTTGAGTTTCAGAATTGAAAGCATCTTCTGACTGTTTTTAAGATTTCTCTTTTGTATCATAAATTTTCCAGCCTGCATTTTACTTGTGTATACGCACACACAATGATCACAGCATACGTTTATTATATTTATAGATTATGCTGCCCTACGGCATACAGATTACTTTTTTCATGTTCTGCCGTCACACTGACTTAATGGATTAAAAAGGCTGCTGATGTCAAACACATAGCTTTTTAGCCTCTTAGAAAAATAAAAGAGGATTCAATCAAGGTGTCATAAGGTTTTAAATGGCCCATTGATACAATTCATATTGTAGTATCCATTCAGCTACTGTACAATCATAGTGTGAATGAAACTGACTCATTGCTGAGCAAACAGATAAGAGTTTGGAGGAACTGATCAATATGTTTAGATAAGGTGTAATGAGAATACCTAGCAACCTGTGCCTTTGTCTGTGCTTGGAAGATTAAAGATTTAAGGGAGAAAAAATATCCTCTATATTAGAGACTTCAGGCCAAATTATTCTCTCAGTTACACTTGTGTACATCTGGAGTAACTAAGCTAAACCTTCTCTTCAGTAAATGAACCCTTTGAACTTCAGTTTGCCCACATACACTCTTACTCACAGTGTGTTTACAGAGAAGTAGTCAGAAGTTTTAAAAATAACCCAATCAAACTGTCAAATTGGGAATGGCCAAATGCAGATAAAAAGCATAAAACTACAGGTTTGTTACATTCAAGAAAACATAAAAATTTATGCAAATACTCATGTATTACGACTAACAGGAAACTAATGTGTTGCTCCTTTGCCTGCCTCCCCTCCCACTCCAACCCTTATTAGTTGGAATTCCACTAACTGTGAATGGGATCTTTGTAGGAATTAGTACAGGAAAAACTAGGACAACATTTAGTATGAAACAGCCTTTGATAACAGAGCTAGTTCCATTACCAAGGCTGTGTTCAATTGCCTCCTCTGTTTTCTTTCAGACAGCAGCTGAGTAATTTTAAATAATGGAAAAAGAGAATCTGTTTTTAGTACAAACTGGAAATTAGACTCTACTGAATATTCTATATAAGTTAGCTTCACTTGTCTGTTTTTCTTAGCAAAGCTAAAAATACTTTCCCTCATCTATATTATATAATAATTTGGAGGAATACTGTACAAAAAACAAGCCTGAAGAAGAGTATTTTGAGATCTGTTCCATTTTGGAGGGCTGGGGTTTACTCACTGTAAATGGACATGAAAGAACTAAACTTATCTGTGCTTACTATAAAAACCTGGTACACTTCTTTATACAGTACATGTTTGCATGGACATGTTTACAATGGGGCAACCACCAGATGCCAACTCCAAAAGAGCTGGTACCCACCAAGTTGTACATAATATAAATTTGCTTACAGAAAAATGACACTAATTTATGTCTCATACACCTCAATACCACATGGTCTCCTTATATCCATGATCATATACTGTTTAGTGTATACACTGTATTGTCCAACATTAAATACCTCTCACATTGTGCCCAAACCTTTTGAGAAATGCAGAGTGACCCCAAACCTGCCCCTCCATTGCCTTCAAAAATAATTTCACTTCAGTTTGTTGGCGAAATTGAATTCAGTGGGAGTTGTGGGTGTTTGTTTAGCCTCTTGCAGGTTCATGTCTTTTATTAGCTAACTGTCCTTGGTGCTGGTGAAATTTATACGAAGTACACAGGACATAATGCTCAAATGCAACCTGCCTGATTGCTATGAGGCTATGTCTCCCTCTCTGATGACTGTCACAGCAAGAGATCATGAATTTAAACAATCTAAGACCCCAATCCTGCTTTCTGATTTATACCTGTGGGCTGCTGCACCTGTGATGAGCCCCACTGAACTCAGTTGGACTTCATTCAGGTGCAGCAGTACACCTCGCAGATTACAGTGCAAGATTAGGGACCAAATTTCCACACAATATAATGGAAAGTTGTTCTTGGTTTGTACCCTATCAAAATAAATGTAATAAATAACAATATTTTTGCCCTCCATATCGAACTTTTTCTTGCTAATTTCACTGTTTTTGTCACAAGTATCAAAATTTCAGGCAAAACTGCATTGGATACACTAAAAATTACCATAGTTAACCCTACAAGTCTGATGAAACAAAGGATCAGCATAATTTCAGGACAATTCCAGCTTGTGTATATATTAACTGTACTGACTCTTCTTGTGTTATGGGCACACCCTCTCACAAGCACTGTCCCTATGCCCATGAGAAAAAAATAATTTTAAAAGAGCCAGGGAAATGTCTGCAAAATTATTTTTTTAAAACGAAATCATTTTGATTTAATATAAACATAATGGGCTTTATTCTCTTCTCACTACCAGTCTTGCACCGATGCATCTCTAGTAACAGAAGTAGAGTTACTGCTGATCTCTTCTGGTGTAAGTGAGAAGAGAATCAGGTCCAATATTCAGGCTGCAAATTTCAGCTAGGATTATAAACTGTTAACTTCAGCCTGAGCTTGTGGAGCTCAGACTTTGCTTCAGGCTAAGACTGTCAATCATCCTGATTTTAATAAGTCGGACCTACACACTGCAAACTAAAGAGCTGAACTCGGTAAGTGCTGAGAACTTGAAATTCCCATTTAGGTCCAAGGGGAGTTGAGGCACCTAAACACCTTTAAGGATCTGGACCGCAGTGCTGGTCAAGATTAGGCCTCTGGATTGCAGGAAATAGTACTGAACGTAATTCAAATATCAGCATTTGGATTCCATAAAAGGAAGAAGCATATGGCTGAAATCCTGACAGCCTGAGAAATCCCTCAAAAGCATGAGTGTCAGTACAAACACCTGAACTGAAAGAAGAATGCCCATGATCATCTTTGACTATATTTAGAGGCTGAGGGCCAGCCAAACATTTATTTTTTAGTCAATGTATTAGAGACTAAGGGATGTCTTCTTCCAAATAACACCTAATATAGTTACTTCTTAGAGTATCTATGGTGTGCGTGTAACTCTCAATGAGCCTGCATAAGCAGTCCGTGTTATTGCTTACAAAGTAAAGAACACTATGCTTACGTGTATTTAACTGCACACCCAACATGCTCGACATTTGTTCAGCCTGGATGGGCTCGGTGGTTCAATTAACGTAAGCTTAGGCTAGTCTGAACCAGTTAAGTGTTCAATTAAGTATGATCCACTGCATCTCCCCTCTTTATTTCATACATATCCAGATACTATGTTTTTTTCCGTGACACAAGTACCTCTCTAGTCCTTTTGGAAAAAAGCTTTTGGCTTTGACATGCCTTGCATATATAAGACAGAAGATAGGAAATGTTTTTTATCTCAACATTGTGAAGGGGAAAAAAAAATCATTGAATGTGACAGATTGGCACTGACTAAATGGAAGTTATTTTCCTGAGATATCACATTCTGCCTCCAAAATGAGTGATATAATGCATCAGACAAAAGCAACAGCACCAAAATTCCATTTTAATTTTCATTTATAGCAAAATAAATGCTCATAAAGACAAGCTTTAAAAGATTTTTCTGAGCAACATGAATCTCCGTAAACAACTGCTTGTCACAATGCAAAGCAACGATTCTTACACTGGGTGGAAATTACTAATCTGCACTGTGATAACTCCTGCATGCATTTCAAATTAAATAACAGGCCATATCCTCTGCTGGTGTAAATCAGCAGCGCTTCATTGACTTCACTAGGGCTATGCCAGTTTACACCAACTGAGGATCTGGCCGATTACATTCTTTGAAAATGCTTCGTTTGCTACTGCACTGGATGATCAAAATCTTTCATTTAAGCATTTCCATAAGGGACTCCACTCAAAATAATTTAGTTTTTTTTCCCTGTAGATATAAAAATGAAACAGTTCTCTACTCATCTGGCAATGGCTGGCTGATTAGGCCAAAATTAAAGTTTTGCTCAATTTGGGAAAGAAATGACCTTCTCCAGGCAAATATAAGCCAATGTGGCAGATTGCCTATAGTAGCTCGGCAGTGGTCCTGTGCTCCACAATGACAGAGACTAATTGAGATTCTCAGAGCCGGAGTGAGGGGAAATCCTCTGAGGGATGTAGCTGGGAATTTGAACATGCAGTTTGATTAGACAGTCTGTAAACTTGCTCTGAAGGGCTCCACATCATTGGCTTGGGCAAAACTTTCCAGAGACTGTCCCAGTTGTACTCATGCAGGTAGATTTCACATATGGGGCAAGGGAGATCCCTTTAAAGGTCAACTTGAAGAAAGACGAGCAATTAAAAAAAAAAATCCTTGCACATATAGAAAAAACAAAATGTTTCCCAAATTACCCAGCCACTCTTACTTACCAGGGCTCCTAGAAACAGCTGTTCTACCATGCATATACCTCACTTAGCCTCTCTTGTTAAGAGCTGTCACTAAAGTCACACATAGCCTGGGAAGGCTGCCCTTTATACAGTTATTGTATACAGTTATACAGTTAAAGGATGTGATTCCCTATCCTTTAAAAGAATATACACTAATTTTTTAATGATAAAAAAGACAAGAATGACTCCCCAAGCTGTAAGGCAGTGTGGATGATCAGATCTATGCAGCTTAGAGCTGCAGTACTATGTGTAGGTTTTGGCAAGGACAGTCCCCTTTTTAAGCTCTGTCCCAGAGGTCACGACTTTTTGGGGAAAGCTGGGTATTTGTCCCATTTGCTCTTGCCCTAGGGGCGTGCGAAGGAATATCAGGTAAGAGAAAATGGGACAAATGCCCAGTTTTGCCAAAAGGGTTGTGACGTCCATGATGTCAGCTCGGGGCGGCCCTGTGTGGCAGGGGGTGAGTGAGCGGCAACACCATTTCCCAGTGTCCTGTTTTCACTTTAGGGAAATATGGTCCCCCTAAGTATATGTTCACTGTACAAAGAAACCTAGTATCTGGACAACTGGCGAACAATGATTTAAGATGGGCTGGGTTTTTTTGCGGGGGATGGGGGGGCTTTTATGGGAGGTTGAACATTTTGCAGAACAAGTCAACCTGCTGGAGATCTTGTGCTTTTGGGAATCGCATGTGCTAGCAGCTTGGGAATATATTTGGCTAAATTGAGGCAAGTACAAAACAGAGAGTAAAATATAAATGATCTTGGTTTAACCACCCCGGTGGAAGTCCTGATCCAGAGCAATAAACTAAGCAGAAATGGAGCTCTGACTAAGGAGATATTACAGGGCGGACGGGGAGGGCAAGGGGACGACGACAATCTATTCAAATAAATTAAGTAGCTTAATATATACAAGAGATATATGAAGACTGAACAAAAGAAGAGGAGAACACTGATTGTCAAATGTTTATCATTCAAGCTCTTCCCATCACAGATGCCCTTATGAAGAATGCAGTTGTTCAGATGGAAGGGAATCTCTTGAGTTTATTTAATTTAGAATTGCTAAAACCTTGACCCATGTTGTAGATTTGGTTGGAGAGATGAGAAACAGCAACAAGATTTGGCAATGGCTTATAATAATTACAAGATTTGGAGAATACTATTATTAATATATTTGCAACATTAAAAAAAGGTGAAAGTGTAAAGTCATCATATGTTTCATTTGACCATGCATTTTCTGCTATTTGTATATGGTGTAACAATTGCTGTTCCTAATGTGCTAGTCTGGCATGATTTTCTATTCCTTTCCCTAAAATTTCCTTTTATGGCTGCCGTGCAGTAGATCTGTTATTTTTAAACTACTGAGATTTTTTTTCCTAACACTCATCTGACTGTTCAAAGCCCCACCATGGAGTCTCAAAACATACAGCTGCATTTTTCCACAGTTTCACACTGAGTTCATTTCAGATTTGGATCAGCACAGGATTTCAGTCTAGGATTTTTTTTTAGATTTTTGTTTGTTTGTTTAAACTTTTGATTGTTACAGGTGAAAACTGTTGCAAAACAATCTTTTACTTCTTTGGCAGCAAAGCTGTATTATTATTTTGGCTTCCAGGGCCCTATGCATTTCAAAACCATCAGCAGTGTTGAACTGCTGACTATCATGATTACAGGGTATTTTACAGGTCAGCCCATACCCTCTTCCCTCCAGCCTGTAGCATGCAGTTCTGCTCCAAAAGTGACTGTAAGGAGAGCGAAAATTTTTTAGACATCTGCTAATCAGGCCAGATTCTCAGCTGGCATAAATTCGTTTAGCTCCATTGATTACCATTGGAGCTATGCCAATTTACATCTGCTGAGAATCTGGACCCTTGCATTTTCCAAGTCAGAGCTATTGAATTTAGTAACTAAAATCAATATGAACAGCTTCTCAATCCTATCAGCACTGCAAAGCAAGCATAGCAACGCAGAGGATTCTATTCCATTTTATGTTTCACAACCATAACTGTTAACCAAGTTCCAATTAGTTACACGTGTGCAAACCCACTGAAGTCAATGCAGGGATTGCATGGGTTTTACTAAAGGCAGAATTTGATGGCAATGGAGTTGGACAGGTATCTGTCCAGGACTAATTTGAAGACAATGGGGTTTCCAAGGTACTGCCGAGGACCTAATTTGAAGAGGGGGCTCGGAAGTACGCACACACACCTGAAGGTGTGAATGAAACTGATATTAACAATACAGCACATTCAAATAGAGCTTGCTTTGTTTTTACAAGGTTCTGTGTGAAGATAAGTGAGCCCTCAAACAGACTTACTCACACAGTATGCTGTAGAGAAAGGAGGATTTAGCCACTGGAGGTGGGATTCACAAGGGGGACATGGGCATTTAAATCTAAATGATAGATTCTCAAAAAAACTCTCTCTCAACTCCCTAGGCACCTGGGTTTCTACTGGCAGAGTACCCATGGCACCTGAATTTTTGCCACTGGGCACACACAGCTGTCTCAGTCCTGACATCTCTGAGCAGTTCAGCACGTATCTCATGCCTAACCCCCAGCAGGATTCACAAAATAAGTTCCTCACCTATGTCACCTGTGGGGCCTGATTGGGAAGATATGCTCAGAGGCTCCCTTAGAGCACGTTTACCAGATCAGGCCCCATACAAAACACAGCTGAAGGAGGAGGAAGATGAGGTGCCCTTTTTACCCAATAGTCCAGTTGCTAGCGTACTTACTAGGAGAAGTGTTTGTGAGGGACGCACTTGGGTGCTAGTTACTATCAGAGTTTCCATAACTGGGATTGGGGCTGCTGTCACCAAGGAAAATATGAGCTAGGGAGAGTTTTGGCAACCAGTGACAAGAGCGGGGTTTCTGTGAGTAGGCAGTGTTTGGCAGACGCTGTGGGAGGAAGAAGCTGGGTTAATTTTCAGGGGGCAGGGAAAGTCATACGTTTTGGCAGTTGAGAGCTAGGGAAGTGAAGGGGGTTTTGTAACTGAGGTGAAGGTTTGGCAGCTGTGAAGATTGCGTGGGCTCTTCTGGGCCTGCTACTGTTCATTAATAACCTTATGCTGGTACAGGGATGGAGTCCTGGAGCATGGAGGTCTTTTGAGTTGGCAGCTTCCTTGCATCTAGCCTAAATCTCTTCTCTGTACTCTTAAGAACAGGGACCCACAGCAGAAGCTTCTAGGCTTATTGCATTGAGAAGTTCTGGCCCTTTGTCGCATCCAACCTCTCAATCTCAAATCTTTAAGTAAAGATAAAGGTGATAAAAACCATATCCCATTAGGAATCCTTTGGCGGTATATATAGTATATACACATACCCATGTTGTATTACACACAGGAAACTACAGAACATTAGTGCATTCAAATGCTGGCCAGACATAAAACTAGCTCAACTGACATTAAAAGTGTAAAAGTCACCCTATTTATGTGTTGTCAGTCACAGAGCTCTGTTCTCACTGTTGCTTTACTCCTTTTTGTTTTTCCTCCTTATGCAAATAAAGCTTATCTGAAGAACCAGCTATAATTTAAATTGGAGTTGTTAATATAAAGATATGTGCAGGATAGGCCCAAATAATTAAAAACGTTTTGTCTTCATCTCATTTCCATACTGTAAAAGTAGTCATGAAGCTGTAAAGGCCTTA
The DNA here is from genome assembly GCF_965152275.1 of Natator depressus. NCBI lineage: Eukaryota > Metazoa > Chordata > Testudines > Cheloniidae > Natator > Natator depressus. Next base: position 118,969,243 of record NC_134235.1, on the reverse strand, counting down.
AAAAGTCAATTTATCATATGCTTTTCCAAATATGAAATATCTTGCATGCCTAAAGGTTGGTATAGACAAAATACATGGTCTTGGTCCTTAAACATGTGTGATGATAACAAACATGGCAAAACTAAAATAAAAAATATAAATAAGCTGAAAACTTGATGCAGAATTAATCTTTTAAACATGTTTCTGAGAACTCGCTTTTTTTTTTTCTTATAATCACAGACATATGTTATGAACCAATGGGTATGAATAGGTTTTTTTTAAACTTTTTATTAAAATGCTCTGGATATAAGTTAATTTTCATGCTCCATATGTATTATTGCTTCACTTGGTTTAAAACTGGAATGACATGAACTTTGACTTAAAGGTTGATTAGCTTTCCTAGACCATTGCCCTAGATGTGCTTAATACAATAATCCAGGTTATCCAATATCTAATTGAACACAGGTGGAACCTGAATTTGTTACGGGACAAGAGGCATAACTGCTGTGGGTAGCTTGAAAAGGAAAGAGGTGCTTAGCAGAGAAGCATAAACAGAAGAGGCTATCCTAGTCAAAGCGCAAAGGGGCTGGTTCTGTTCCCTCTGGAGTCAACTTTAAAAGTGACACCCCATTTAACCATTGTTTTGTACCAGTATATGCTTTCCCCAATACTAAAAACTTTGCCTACGCCTTTTAAACTTAAAGAGTTTCCCATTGATTCCTGGCCTGTTTTTGATAGTAATGTTTTGCTGGTGTCTAACTGCAGTGAGAGTTTCCCTGTGACTGGTCTTGTCTGTGACCTGGAAACTCCCCACCAGCCTCTCATTAGAAAAAAAAACAACTATTGGATTCTCTCGCTGTAGCTTCCCGCAGTGTCAGTTCCTCCTGAGCTGAATTTTATGCCTTTTTGTATAAAATTACTACTTATTGTATAAATTAACTGAATCTCCCACCTTCTGCTGACTGCAATTTTGAGGTCAATGAAGCACATTCTTTTTGTAAATAACACAATATACCACAACGTAACATGTACCATTCTTCTAGTTTCGCTTAAACATGCGACTACTTCCGATTGAGCAGAGCCTTGCTGACGTGAAATAGGTCTGTCTCAAGAGAACAGAAATTGCAATTCTAGTTCCCAATGGGCCACAACCTGAATAACTGTGACTTTGCTCCATAAAACTACAATCCAAACAAGCAATTTACAGGTTTAAAAGTGTGAACCACTGGCACCTATATCAGAAACTTGGAATAATATAATTACACCTTTAAGCCTTGATCCTGTCCTTCAACACTAGATGTTATATCTTTTTTAAAGTTAGCTATTGTAAATGTACATGGAATCACAACAGTGAATTTTCCAAGATCTACATTGATAAATGCTGTGCTTCACAGAGCCAGACACAGCCCACAGAGTTTAATATCAATTTATAGACCTCCTTGTAGTTCCACAGAGAACAAGCCAGTAAGGCTAAATGGTGATCTGGCCTTGAGTGAGTGCATAGGAGTGCACTCAAGGAGCACTCCCATCACCAGCCTCCTGGTTACATGGACTATTGGTATGTCTGTACTACAGTTAGACACCCACGGCTGGCCTGTGCCAGCTGACTTGGGCTTGCTGGGCCCAGACTAAGGGGACCCTCCCACTTCACAGGGTCCTAGATCCCAGGCTCTAGCCTGAGGCCGAATGTCTACACTGCAGTTAAACAGCCCCTAAGCCCAAGGCCTGTGAACCTGAGTCAACTGGCATGGGCACCTAACCACAGTGTAGACATACCTAAAGAGTTAGAGCACAATAACTCACAGAGCAGTTGTGAGTTAGACTCCTCCCTCTGAGGAGCAGGGCACAGGTGAGAGGAAGAAGTGGCGGACAGGATGAACTGGGTTATAGAGTCTTTGACATAAAGGTCATCTGTTCAAATCTGGCCATGGTTAGTACTAACCTCATGCTTTTAACCATCAGATGGCTGTCCTGTGTGAAATAAGCTAGGCAGGTTCAATCCAGTTCTGAGCTGCCAAATGTCTACACCATAGCTGGTGCCCTGCTCTAGCAGTTTCAGAAGAGGCCATGTCAGCCAATCAGACATACTGGGTGAGCAGTGTTGGGAGCCCTGCCCTGCCCCGCCCCAACTAAGGCTGTACCTGTTTTTAGGATAACAAGATGTCAGTGCCCTGGGCTGTCTATCTAGGTCCCTAGATTAGCATTATATTCACTAAGGGAATACATGCTATGATAAACATATGGAAAATACTGGCAACACTTATTCAGATGGAGTTTATTTAATTCTTATGCAGGGGCTAGATTAACAGTCCTGGAAACTGAAGTCTTTTATTCACCAATCAGGTCAAGCACTGACAGTCCCAGCTTCCCCCCACTGCCCTGCCATTGAGACTCAATCCTTATTTAGAGGGACTATTTGTAAGGAGTGACAGGGGCAGGTCAGTCTTCATGCCCATTTGGTCCTTAGCCTCTGTGTTAAGATAGACACAAAGTATGCTGTGTAGCTCTCTGTGATATGGACAGCTAGCTATATGGAACTTCATCAATTCAGTTCACAAGGATCGCTCACTCAGATTGTAGTAAGTTTAGATCACTAAGAACTGGGCAAGACACAAACCAGTGACTTAGATTTGAAAGGTTCTGCATCCTATTACCTGAGCCATCCCAGCTTCTTAAGTAATATTTTCAAAACATTACAGCAGAGAACATGTCCTCTTTGTTTCTCTATACACTTCCTTCCCTCTGTCTCTTCTCTCCCAGAGGGTGCTACACTAAAATGAAGTCCAATTTAAATACAGACCACTTAAAAGATACACACATACGTAAGAACAGATTCACCACAGTAAGAAGTTGTGTGTGCATGAACTGCTTCTTTTAAAATGCACATAAACATATAATGCGGAGCATGCAGACAATGCAGCCAAGAAGTAGGAAAGAGAACTATTCATAGAAAATGAATTCATGTTCGGTGGGAGTAAAACTGCCAACTTTTCACATCATATCTCAAACCAGATTGTAAGCTCTTTGGGGCAGGGACTATGTCCTTCTATACGTACTGTAAATCACCTAGCACATGCTGGTTACTGTAAAAGTAACACTAAATAGGGGTGGGGAAATCTTATTTCTCTTGTCTGTGCTCTCCTCCCTGCCACCCCTTTTAGAGGTATGCTGAATGGCATGTATTATTTTCTGTAATAGAGAGCTGATTCTATGAGTAGGACCCCATTTGGGTCAATTTCACAGTCATAGGACTTTAAAAATCATAAATTTCACAATTTCAGATATTTAAATCTGAAATTTCAGTGATGTAACTGTAAGGGTTCCAACCCAAAAGCAGCTGTGGGAAGGGGGTCCACAAGGCTACTGTAAGGGGGGTTCTTGGTATGGCTGCTGGCCGGGAGCCCAGCTCTGAAGGCAACACCGCCAGCAGCAGCAGCGCAGAAGTAAGGGTGGCATGGTATGGTGTTGCCACCCCTACTTCTGTGCTACTGCTGGTGGGGCGCTGCCTTCAGACCTGGCCTCCCAGCCAGCAGCGGTCGCTCTCTGGCCACCCAGCTCTGAAGGAAGCGCAGCAGTAAGGCTGGAAATACCATGACCCCCTACAATAACCTTGTAATTCCCCCGCAAAACCCTCTTTTGGTTCAGGACCTCCAGTTTGAGAAACGCTGGTTTCCCCCACGAAATCTGTATAGTATAGGGTAAAAGTACACAAAAGACTAGTTTTCATGGGGGGAGACCAGATTTCATGGTCAGTGACACATTTTTCATGGCTGTGAATTTGTTAGAGCCCTATCTTTGAGCAATGACACACAGATCCAAGCTCCCTACACTAACTGCCCTGCTGTGCTATCAAGCTATGGTTCAGAAATGATGTCGTTGGTGAAACACGTGCAATTATTTCTGTATCAGACATTTTCCTTTTGCTGCAGGAAGCCTCTTAGATGTGACAGGATGATTTAATTCTGTACAAACCTCACCTCCCTGAATTCTTAGAATGTAGATATATACCACTACCGGTATTCTTAGAGTTAGGGCTTGACAACCTCACTGAGCAAATATAGTACAATGGAACTCACAGTTTCACTGGAATCCCTAACTTTTAGCTATTACGTACTTTTCTTAGAGAGAAACGGGAAACCAAATAGATCAGACAGAGATCTATAGATAACTCTGCATTTGTCAATATAATGTTTTCATAGGTTAGCAACAAACCATGGAACCTGCTTGCAGTGCATTCAGTAAAGGTAAAACTCTGTTTTTAGTGTGGTGGAGTGAAAGTCCCAAGGTGCTTCAGTGTATTCAATGGACTATAAATATTATCTTCACTCCAGTTTGGTTCCACTGTGCTAATCCCTTTGGGGATATCCAGCACCAAGGTGTTAAACACTGGGCACATTCCCAGGAGATTACCATCTGGAAGCTGCCACTACCTTGTGTGGTGAAGACCTTCTGGTCCCTGACTTTGCTACAGCTGCCTGCAGTGCAGAGGGAAGAGACTTACTATACCAGTCACTATTTCCCATCAGAAGTGAAAATGGCAATTCCCAGAAATCCTAAGGTAGCTGCCAGTTCCCAATGCAACGGCAGGAGGTGAAGTAAAGACAGGTTCCCAATGTGAAGTAGATGGGCTATTTTGCACTCTTGTTACAGTGAAACTCCATTTATAATGGAAAGATTTTTTTTCTGGGTGTGAAATAACAAGCTCTGCTGCAATTAAGACCTCTGAGGAAAGGCTGCTGGTGCCTGACACCGTTCCCATTTGGATATGCAGATTATGTGGAGAATGCGTTGGGGGGGGAAGGGCAGCTTGCAACCCATTCCACTATCACATTTGTAAAGCAGCAACCTCTCAGGGAGGAGCAGTCTCTTCTCTTACATGTATCAAAAATAGGCAGAGTTCCCCATGGCACTGTTGTGGTTTCTGGGTTTTTTTAATACATAATTTTTTTTCCTGCCCATCAGGTGTCAGAACCACCTTCTGAACCGAAATCATGTATTTAACAGTGCGGAGAGCACCCCCAACATTGGTGAATCACTCCAACTGCCATCATGTACTCATCCCAGCATGCACATATGTTTTATCTGGGTTGCCTCTGTCTAATCTTCCTCTCAAATAATAAGAATAAGAATGCCTAGCTCTTATATTATGCTTTATCATCTGTAGCTCTCAAAGTGCTTTACAAAGGAAGTCAGTATCATTATCCATGATTTATAGATGGGGAAACTGAGGGATAGAGAAGGGAAGTGACTTACCCCAGGACACCCAGCAGGCCAGTGGCAGAGATGGGAATAGAACCCAGGTCTCTATTAGGTGTTTCTATGGGGTTGGACACACTAGAACCTAAGTGCCTGTTTTCACTATGAAATTCACAATTTTATAAACAGATAGGAGTGAAAAGATGAGAAAGCAAAGGAATGTTATTTTCTTAGCAGGAAAGCACTGAGTTTGTAAGGGGAGTTTGTACTGCAGTGCTTGTTTGGGGTTTGTTTTTGCTGTGGGTGCTGGTGTTTTGGTGTGGTTTGTGTTTCCCAGATTAACAGGATTTAGGTGGGAAGGCTATGACAGATACAGAGACAGCAGTGGGAGTGACCCAGGTAGTGGAAGACACAATGAAAATGACTGGATGTGGAAGCTGCAGTATGTACATGATCCTGGAGGGGGTACCTGGAAAGAGTTTCGTCTGCATGAAGTGCCATCTGATAGAGCTGATGGAAGAAAAGATCCGAGGATTGGAGATGCAGGTGGAAAGTCTGCTTGAGTTTAGAAGGGGGTTCGAGCGGATTATGGAGCAAAGACATGAGGCGGCTGAAGGGAAAAGTTCAGACTTGCAGATGAAAGCAGGACCGAAGAACTCTGAGGGGAGACTGCTGGGTGAAGAAAATGGACAGTGGAAGCATGTGACTAAGAGAACCAGGCAGAGGAAAAGACGGGCTAGTGAAGGAGAAATAGAGCTCAACAACAGGTTTGCAGAGTTGGAAAATGAAGAAGGGGCTCAGCAGGTGGTCACTGAAGGTGGAAGGGCAAGGAAGAAGAGAAGAGCGGCTAGTCCTATAGGAAAAGGGGAAGAGTCAATGGAGACTACACCAAATATGATCCCCAGGAGTATACAGGATGGGTTGAAGAGGATTACAAGGGAGAATAGGAATGGAAAGAACTTGCAGCCAGAGGGAACAGGGGATAGACCGGAGAATCGCACCATCACCAGAAAAAGGCAGGTCTACGTGATGGGGGACTCCTTACTGAGAAAGATGGACAGGCCTGTAACCAGAGCTGATCAAGAGAATAGAAGGGTGTGCTGTCTTCCAGGTGCTAAGATACGGGATGCGGACCTGAGGTTGAAGAGGATCCTAAAGGGAGCGGGTAAGAATCCACTGATCGTCCTTCATGTGGGAACAAATGATACCGGTAGATTCTCACTGGAACGTATCAAGGGAGACTATGCCAGGCTGGGGTAGACGCTTAAGGAAATCGAGGCTCAGGTGATCTTCAGTGGGATTCTGCCTGTTCCTAGAGAAGGGCAACAAGGGTGTGACAAGATTATGACTATCAACAGATGGCTCAGGCAGTGGTGCTGCAAGGAGGGCTTTGGGATGTATGGCCACTGGGAGGCATTCACGGACAGAGGACAGTTCTCTCGGGATGGACTTCATCTGAGTAGGGAAGGAAATAGACTTCTAGGATGGAGGCTGGCACAACTGATTAAGAGACCTTTAAACTAGAAATATGAGGGAGATGGCTGGGAGATGTCCAGGTAATCTCCACGCTGGATTTTGACATTGAGAGGGAAGAAAACAAAGTAAGAAAGGATACAGCCATGGGTAGGAGAATGGACATAAGGAGGAAGGGCAGTGTGGATACCAGCCTAATAGGTCATACTGGGTGTAGAATGACCGTGCCTAATCGGGTAAAGAATGTGAGCGAGGCCAAACAGCAAAAATTAAGATGTCTGTACACCAATGCGAGGAGCCTAGGTAACAAAATGGAGGAACTAGAGCTACTGGTGCAGGAAGTGAAACCAGATATTATAGGGATACCAGAAACATGGTGGAATAGTAGTCATGACTGGACTACAGGTATTGAAGGGTATGTGCTGTTTAGGAAAGACAGAAATAAAGGTAAAGGTGGTGGAGTAGCATTGTATATCAATGATGAGGTAGAATATAAAGAAATAAGAGGCGATGGAATGGATAAGACAGAGTCCGTCTGGGCAAAAATCACATTGGGGAAGAAAACTACTAGAGCCTCCCCTGTGATAGTGCTTGGGGTGTGCTATAGACCACCGGGATCTAATTTGGATACGGATAGAGCCCTCTTTAATGTTTTTAATGAAGTAAATACTAATGGAAACTGCATGATCATGGGAGACTTTAACTTCCCAGATATAGACTGGAGGACAAGTGCTAGTAATAATAATAGGGCTCAGATTTTCCTAGATGCGATAGCTGATGGATTCCTTCATCAAGTAGTTGCTGAACCGACAAGAGGGGATGCCATTTTAGATTTGGTTTTGGTGAGTAGTGAGGACCTCACAGAAGAAATGGTTGTAGGGGACAACCTTGGTTCAAGTGATCATGAGCTAATTCAGTTCAAACTGAATGTAAGATAAACAAAAATAAATCTGCGACTAGGCTTTTTGATTTCAAAGGGGCTGACTTTCAAAAATTAAGGACATTAGTTAGGGAAGTGGATTGGACTGATGAGCTTATGGATCTAAAGGCAGAGGAGGCCTGGGATTACTTCAAGTCAAAGCTGCAGAAGCTATCGGAAGCCTGCATCCCAAGAAAGTGGAAAAAATTCATAGGCAGGAGTTGTAGACCAAGCTGGATGAGCAAGCATCTCAGAGAGGTGATTAAGAAAAAGCAGAAAGCATACAGGGAGTGGAAGACGGGAGGGATCGGCAAGGAAAGCTACCTTATTGAGGTCAGAACATGTAGGGATAAAGTTAGAAAGGCTAAAAGTCAAGTAGAGTTGGACCTTGCAAAGGGAATTAAAACCAACAGTAAAAGGTTCTATAGCCATATAAATAAGAAGAAAACAAAGAAAGAAGAAGTGGGACCGCTAAACACTGAGGATGGAGTGGAGGTTAAGGATAATCTAGGCATGGCCCAATATCTAAACAAATACTTTGCCTCAGTCTTTAATGAGGCTAATGAGGAGCTTAGGGATAATGGTAGCATGACGAATGGGAATGGGGATATGGAGGTAGATATTACCATATCTGAGGTAGAAGCGAAACTCGAACAGCTTAATGGGACTAAATCTGGGGGCCCAGATAATCTTCATCCAAGAATATTAAAGGAATTGGCGCATGAAATTGCAAACCCGTTAGCAAGAATTTTTAATGAATCTGTAAACTTAGGGGTTGTACTGTATGACTGGAGATTTGCTAACATAGTTCCTATTTTTAAGAAAGGAAAAAAAATGTGATCCAGGTAACTACAGGCTTGGTAGTTTGACATCTGTAGTATGCAAGGTCTTGGAAAAATTTTTGAAGGAGAAAGTAATTAAGAACATTGAGGTCAATGGTAAATGGGACAAAATACAACGTAGTTTTACAAAAGGTAGATCGTGCCAAACCAACCTGATCTCCTTCTTTGAGAAAGTAACAGATTTTTTAGCCAAAGGAAACGCAGTGGATCTAATTTACCTAGAGTTCAGTAAGGCATCTGATACGGTGCCACATGGGGAATTATTAGTTAAATTGGAAAATATGGGGATCAATATGAAAATTGAAAGGTGGATAAGGAAATGGTTAAAAGGGGAGACTACAGTGGGTCATACTAAAAGGTGAACTGTCAGACTGGAGGGAGGTTACCAGTGGAGTTCCTCAGGGACCGATCTTATTTAATCTTTTTATTACTGACCTCGGCACAAAAAGTGGGAGTGTGCTAATAAAGTTTGCGGATGATACGAAGCTGGGAGGTATTGCCAATTTAGAGAAGGACCAGGATATCATACAGGAGGATCTGGATGACCTTGTAAACTGGAGTAATAGTAATAGAATGAAATTTAATAGTGAGAAGTGTAAGGTCATGCATTTAGGGATTAATAACAAGAATTTTAGTTATAAGCTGGGGACACATCAATTAGAAGTAATGGAGGAGGAGAAGGACCTTGGAGTATTGGTTGACCACAGGATGACTATGAGCCACCAATGTGATACAGCCGTGAAAAAAGCTAATGCGGTCTTGGGATGCATCAGGCGAGGTATTTCCAGTAGAGAAAAGGAGGTGTTAGTACCATTATACAAGGCACTGGTGAGACCTCATCTGGAATACTGTGTGCAGTTCTGGTCTCCTATGTTTAAGAAGGATGAATTCAAACTGGAACAGGTACAGAGAAGGGCTACTAGGATGATCCGAGGCATGGAAAACCTGTCTTATGAAAGGAGACTCAAGGAGCTTGGCTTGTTTAGCCTAACCAAAAGAAGGCTGAAGGGAGATATGATTGCTCTCTATAAATATATCAGAGGGATAAATACTGGAGAGGGAGCGGAATTATTTAAGCTCAGTACCAATGTGGACACAAGAACAAATGGATATAAACTGGCCATCAGGAAGTTTAGACTTGAAATTAGATGAAGGTTTCTAACCATCAGAGGAGTGAAGTTCTGGAACAGCCTTCCAAGGGAAGCAGTGGGGGAAAAAGACCTATCTGGCTTCAAGATTAATCTCAATAAGTTTATGGAAGAGATGGTATGATGGGATAAAGATCAATTAATTGCCAAAATCATGTTAACTACTCATGGTAAATAGGCCCAATGGCCTGTGATGGAATCTTAGATGGGGTGGGATCTGAGTTACTACAGAGAATTCTTTCCTGGGTATCTGGCTGGTGAATCTTGCCCACATGCTCAGGGTTCAGCTGATCACCATATTTGGGGTCGGGAAGGAATTTTCCTCCAGGGCAGATTGGAAGAGGCCCTGGAGGTTTTTCACCTTCCTCTGCAGCATGGGGCACGGGTCACTTGCTGGAGGATTCTCTGCACCTTGAAGTCTTTAAACCATGATTTGAGGACTTCAATAGCTCAGACATAGGTGAGAGGTTTTTTGCAGGAGTGGGTGGGTGCGATTTGGTGGCCTGCATTGTGCAGGAGGTCAGACTAGATGATCATAATGGTCCCTTCTGACCTTAATATCTATGAATCTGTGTTCACAATAGGTCTGATCTTGCACCACTGGAGTCAATGGAAGCAGGATTGGGCCCACAACTCTTTAAGTGAGCAGGTTGGATGCACAGGACTGCAGGATTGGGTCCTAATGTTGTAATTCATCCCAGCCCAAGAGGCCAGCCCAGGTCTATACACCACTTAAATCCTTATTAAGACCTCACAATATGAATTATGTGGTCCTTAAGTGGTACACAGGTTTTGTATTGGGTCTCTACACAGGGTTGAATTTCACCCAGTGTGAACCAAGGGCATCCAGTACTTCACAGCACTAATTAAAGGTGGCTGGAGATAACAAATGAAGAACTTTCTCAACCTAAGGGGGCATGTGGAGCAGAACGTTAGCATGTCAGATACTCCACAGGCGTTAGAACCCTGGCAAACCTTATGTCGGGGGAAGAAGTTAAGGCTACCCATGCTGCTGCGCAGCTCTGAATCAGTGAACCACAACCAGCTCGCTCCAACTCCCCCAATCCTGTCTGCGCTCTGATTGGACAGTGTGGAAATGCAAGCCTGCAAGGTTATTCCAGTTTTACATCAGTGTAACTCCACTGATTTCAAAACAAGCAAGCACGTCACTGTAAAAACTGTAAATAACAAAATGTATAAAAAGAATCATATATTGACAATCCCTTGTACGGATGGATTTCAATGGAATTGCAGCAGCTTAAAAGTAGAGCAACTCAGTTGTGAAGCAGGTTTTAGACCTTTACTAAATGCATACAATGGATTGTCAACATATGATTTTTTTCCCTCAGCATTAAAGATACCAAATGATATTATTTAGGTTTGGCAGTCATATGTATTTCTGCATTGCTGATGTGGTCATAACAGACTATGCTATAAACTCTTCAGCTAGTCTACTAACACTGAAACCAAAATATTCTGGCAACCCAAACTTGTTTCTCTTAAATCATATGACATCACATAGTATACACCCTTTATTTCCTTAGTTGAGTCTAGACTTTACCAAAAATCTATTTAATTACAAGAGCCACTGGTTTGCAGTTTAAAAGAAAATGTGTCATAAGAAATAAATGTGTCTTAAATGTGTCTTAAGAAAATTTTACATTTTGAACATGAGTAAAAGGAAATTTTGGGGGAGGGAATTTTTTAAAAATTTCATTTATTCTGTGGTTTAGATCAGTCAGTTTATCTTAGGGTATGTTTTATTACAAAAAAACAGCATGCAAATAGTGCTGGAATTAAAATCCTTGTGCTCTTTCACTGTTTGAAGAGAAGCTGCACTCCTGATCTGCACAGAACTCCAAACAACCCACATATTTGAAGCAGGACATGTGAATAGCAGGTATATAGATTTGTGCTGACTCTATGTAGGCAGGGGGATTTTTATTTTCTTTTACCACAAACAGACTGTGTTCATGTTCTCAAATGAAAAATGCGTCTGAGAACCTTATTTACAGACCTAGAAGTACAGGCTAATCCCTTGTCCTTGCAGCCAGTTTCAGCCACCTTTAGGTTTTTCTTGGCAAATGTTCAACTGTAATGCTGGTGTCATATGCTTAATACTGCTTTAGTCAATATGATTTCTGTTGAAGTCACCTGTGGTGTGAATTGGGCAAATGTTTAGCCTTATTACTACCAAACAGTTATTTTGAACTGTATCCTACAGAGAAAAGGCCTTGGCTTAGATATGCACCAGGAAGAGACCATTTTCTTAGAAAAGCATAGTTCTCAGTAAACCACAGAACTATGTGTCACCTTGTTCAGACTGTTGTACAAATTAAACCACAAAAAACTATGTTTGTATATTTTTAAGGGTCTTCAACTCCCCAAAACTAAGGATTCTCAGATTTAAGTCTGGAACTCAATCTCGTAACTCACCCCACTGGGCCTCAGTGTCCCAGCCCTGCTCACGTGGGATGTGAGTTCTTCTCCATGTGTCTATTTAATTGAAAGAATCTGCAATGTCCCCACCATTTATTATTATTGGATTTTGGGTAAGAGTATGTCTAGAGGCCCTGTTGTACAAACTCAGTAATAAGGTAAGAGTCCTTGCCCCAAAGAGCTATAGTCTAAATAGACAAGACAGACAAAGGGTGAGAAAAAGGAAGTGTTGTGATAATTGGGCATACAGATTTATCCTAATTGTGAGTCCAACTGTAAAAAGTGAGTATGTTCATAAGATGCCACAATATAACAGCAAATGTTAACGGGAAAAGGTAAAAACAGGGATACAAAACTACATTAGTCCAAACAAAAAGGCCTACTGGCATATCTCAAGGACTGTGTTATGATCATGCTTGCTAAACAAGAAAAGTGTGGACCCAAAAATCAGTAAACCAAAATTGGTATGTTGGAAACTAGGCCTAATTGGTGAACAAAATAATCAGAGGATGGGCTAGTCCGCCTACCACGCCCTTTGTGGGTCCTTAAAGAGACTTGGGGGAGAAAAACTGGCTACGGGACAGAGCTTCACCATCATGGCTGCCACCCCCATCCTGTCCTGGGACCCAGCACCTTCACTGTCCTGATCTTGAGAGATGTCCAGACCCTACCAGGCCAGAGAGAGGGACCCAGACAACACTTCCACCTCTACTGGCTCAAACTAAATCCCTAACATTGCCTGGGATGAAATGGGATTGGACATTAACAATGACATCTCCAGCCCAATTCAACTAACTTCTCCAAAAAGGACAATTATTATCAGATTTAATACCATCAAAGAGACTGTCAAACAATGGGTTTTGCTTGTAAAATCTCTCTCCAGCTAAGGGAAAAGGGAACAAGGGATGTTGCTAAAATGAAAACCCAACTTAATACTTTACATTTCAAATTCTTTAACTGTTTAATCCTTCTTTTCTTTATCTTTAATAAAAGGTTAAAAAGATTTTTAATGATGCATTTGCCATAATACTATGCAGGCTGAGGTCTCTGTGTACCAAACTCTGATCCTTTTTAACACTAATTACTGGTTACTAGTGACTGGGTTATGTTAACATCTTCAGCCCATTTATTCCATTTAAATTAATATAACAGTGTTACAATTATCCCCATTTATAAACGAGGAAATCAGTCACAGAGCCTACAGTGCAGGAAAGCCTCCCTATTCAGAAAAGCAACTTAAGCTCTAAGCATGGGCTTATTTCCCACTGAAGTTGTATAGTCCCACTGAACTCTGTGACTGGGCCAAATCTTAATTAGGCAGGAGCAGTGGCTGCTTCATTCTGTTCTGCTGTTACATACTCTAACCTGGTGAGGCCATCTCAGAATCTGCTAACGCTTTTTCAGAGGAGAAACATGGATGAAGTAAGGTCTGAAATTGGGCCCAATCAGTCTGTGTTGTTTAGACATTTCACTAACTGAGAAGTTCCATGGATATTGAGTTAAGAGCTTCTATAGCAGAGAATCTTGAATTAGGAGCTTCTAAAGCAGGGGAAAGGTAGAAATTTAGAGATTTCTTTTTATGCTTAACTGAATGAATTAACCTGAACTTTTATCCTTATTTTTCTGAGTTGGGCGTAGACTCTTAACAATGCAGAATTAATGAATTGGAGTTATCCGGCCAATCTGATCATATCCAATCTTCTTTATTTTTGACATCAAGAGAACAAGAGGCAACTTTTAAGCACTGTGCTCTGAATTGGCAGAACTCACACTCAGCCTAATCTCCAGTGACACGGAATTCCACAGCTGAGGGTCCTCAGTTAAGAATGTCCTGATTCCAGCCCCTGAGAGATTCCCCTGGGGCTCCATCAGCAGTAACTTCCCTGTTGATTACAGCATTTTAATAAGGCCTGGTCTACACTAGGAAGTTAGGTCGGTATAACTTTGCAGTCATGGGATAAAAAATCCATACCCCTGAGCAATGCAGTTAAACCGACCTAAACGCTGGCATAGACAGCACTATGTCAATGGGAGAATTCTCCCGTCAACATAGGTACTCCCTCTTGGGGAGGTCGATTACCTACGCCGACAGGAGAACCCCTCCTATCAGCGTAGGCAGCAGCATCGCTGCAGCATTTTAAGTATACAAAAGCCCTAGGAGTGCAGAGAGATTGTCATGGAGATTAAACATATTTTATATTGTATGGTGGGGTGGTGACGGGGGGGGGCAGTGTACAATGCAGAGCAACAGTATGTTTTGCCTTTGGTGAGTCTGTTTCTAAGAAGCTAGGCTGCTGCCTGTTGTAATGGAGGAAACTTCTGAATGGCCTTCCCAGTCAATCCAAGGTTGCAGCTAGCTCAGAGGTGACAAAACCACAGACTAGCATGACAAGTCCACATCTAAAACAAAGAAGTCTAGCTGAAGGTGGAAGAAAGGTGTTTCTGGTCTCTGCTGCTATTTTGCTGTCAGGATTTAGCAATGAGCCCAGCAGAATTGTTCCCTACCTTGACAATAAAACGATGCCTTTTACACAACAGGGTGGTAATCAATTTAGCCAAAGATAATGCCTCTGAGTTTATACAGTTGGGAAATGTTTGCTTTAAAGACCCATGACCAAAGAGAGGAGAATTTACTAAGTGCAGCTATGCATAGAAAAGTGACCATGTCAAAATGGCACTTTCTAACTCATCATATCTGCTCATGTGTTGGAGTTACATGAGATTACTATATTGACAAAAATAAATGTAAGCACTACCTACTCCATATAGCTATGGAGGGGCAAGTCGGATTCTACTCTGTTTCATATATCATCTACAAGAGTGACAGCTAAATTTTAATTATTAAGCATAAAATCCTGGCCCCAGAGAAGTCAATGCAAAACTCCCATTGACTTCCAAGGGACCAGGATTTCACCCCAAATCTTTATGGCTGATGGTAATCTGAGAGTGAGGCAGAAAGAAGACAGTTTTAGTATTCAGACTCCAGGGCTGGCAGGAAGAAAAAATCATCCTTTGACTCATAAACTGAGCAAACCTGATATTTATTCTTTTACTGAGTTCCATATCAGTTTGCTCAGTTTACAAGCTAACGGAAGATTTTTCTTCCTGTCATCACTGCTAATTCAGTCTGGTATTAGCTTGATATTCAAACCCAGGACAAATACATTTGGAGTGGGGAAAAAGGATGGAATGGGAGGTTAAGAATGATGATCAAGATCAAATAAGACACGGTTCCAAATATCAGAATGGCAAATTGCTGAGAAAAGGAGAGACTGCAGATAAAAAGTTTGTGTTCAAAGTTTTGAAAGCAGTAGCAAATTAAACTAGTGTGGAATTGAAGCGTATAATAATCCTAGCACCTAGTTACTACTTGGCAGGAGGACACCACTAATTAGTTGGTGGGTGAAAAGCAATGCTCTCATCATATATTTAAGAGACACAGAGAAACTAAGGGACGGTCTCAAGAAAGTAATGCTGTTCTCGCAGTACAAATACTGCATAAATAAGGCCTGCTACATATAAAAAGCATTTGGTAAATGTTTTAAATAAGAAGGAATGAATGAGTGAAACGGTCTTTATGTATCAATGTTATGTGCTTTAAAACTTCCTACTCCAGTCATTTGGCCAAAGTTTACCCCTTGCGTTGCATGTTCTGCTCCCACTGAAGTCCAAAGAGAATTTTGGCCATAGGGTTTAAATATAATTAATAGGATATAAATACACATATTTAGTAATTTGGTTACTGAAAAATCTACTAAGTAATCACTACAAGGCCTAAATATAAAAAAGGGGAACTTAGAGAACAAAGAGTAGAATCTTCAGGTTTAGACTAGCAGAACTGTGCTTAGAATTTCAGAAATAATAGTTTGCATGGAGGAAAAACAAAAGCAAGTACATCTATCTATTGTTTATCTTGTTGTTTTTACTGGGAATGCAGACAAATGAGAGAGACCATATCCTCAGCTGGTATAGTTTGGCATAATGTCACTTAAATAAATTAAGCTACACTGATTTACACCAGCTGAGGGTCTAGCCTGAAATGTTTTAAAGTACTACTATAAGGGTAGATAGATTTATAACTTAGCAAATTTTAAGTAAAGTATTATAGTAATCATAAAAATTACTTATCTTTGTGCTGAGTGTTTGTTTCTCTGAGGGAATCCACTGGCTCAGTTCATTCAGAATAAACAATTAAGGAAAAATGGGGGTGGGCAGAACACCACAATCTTTGGCTTAGAACTGAAAATATGTTGAATAATGCTTGTTGGGGGAATGAGTGGCTTCTGAGAGCAGTCTCAGTTCTGGATTAACCAGTTGGTGCTTACCATTTTGACTCTCTGGTACCTTAGAGGAAAAGTTTAATTACTGCATCCAGTGTGGACTTTTTTTTGGTTGCAGTCTTCAGAACAAATAATGATATTTTATTGGCATTTTTATGGACTTCAAATGCAGCCAAAGATAGATTTACAAATTTCTAATCAAGCCAAATACATGAGCTTGTCTAAGCAACAACTGAAGGTGACTTAAATCTGTAAATACTTTAAATATAAATGCCAGAGGGAGAGGAATTACTAACCATAATAAAAGGGGGTATTAAATAGGAAATGTGGGATGAAATTAAAAAAGGAAAATATCAATGGAATATCATGAAAATTTTCCTGAAAAGTTCTAATAGCCATAGAAAGAGGTTGAATCCCTGTCATTTGGAAAATCTAAAATATTACTGAACTGGTGTAGAGCGGACTTAAGATGATCTAATACAGCAATTCCCATTCCTTATAATAACCCTCCTTGTAATAATAGATTGGTAGGTGTAACGGAGTGGAGAATCAGATCCAAATACTTTATACCAATGGATAGCTAGGACTTAGGAAAATAGAGGACTACAAAAAACTGTCACTGGTCAAGAGCCTGAGTACAAGACCCAGATCTTAACATTCTGCACCTTTTCAATAAACTGTATCATCTCTTTGGTTCCTAAATACCTTTAACTCTTTTTCAGCTATCAGAAGAGGGGAATATTGTGAGGGGAATTTTAGTGGCAGCATCAAATTCTCAGAAAGTTAAAGAGGAGATGGTTTGGGAATTGGAATAGTGGGCTGAATCTATGTAGCTGGATGTTCAACGAAAATTACATCTTGAAACTATTGCAACTGAAAATCCCTTATTTGGATTTTTTTAAAAAACTCCACTTTGCACAGAGAATACATGGCTTCAAGTGTGTACTGTTCATGAAGGTTTTTTTTTTCTTTTTTTTTCTCCTCCCCTGGCTTACACAGTGAATGGCAGAGCTCCGAGTCTGAATAAACAGTGTGGGTGGTGACTGTTCTGTGAGGCCCATGTAAAGGATGCAGACGTTTTCTTTCTCTGTTCAGCATTATCATGTGAAACTAGTTCAGTTACAACAAACAACATTTACTCCATAACACTGTAACATACAGAGTATTCTTTCCTAACTTTGTACAGAAAATAATAATTAATTCTCCTAGCTTCAAGCATTTAGCTGTGTATAAAGTTTATTGACCTCACTGGTTGCTGTCAGATGATCTTGCTAAGGCCTGTGAAAAACATCCCAGGAATGCAGTGATGTGGGTAGAAACAAAGTGAGTTCATGCCACAAAACGCTTTAAATGGAACAAAATCAGCAACCATCCAGAGAGAATGCACTGAAAACAGAACTTTAGAATAATCACTGGTTTAACCTCACCTAAGCACAGCTAGTCCTTCAAAATAACCAAAAGTGATTATTATTAAATCATACTTTAAAAAAAAAATCCTTTAGGCATCTGTCATGTGACTATCCGAAGTAACTGTTTAGTGGTAATCTCCGCAGCTGAGTGAGAAGGAACATAATGGAATGACTGGAGGGGCTGAGAAGGCTAGGACATAAGACTTGGAATGAGGAGACCTGGGTTCTGTTCCCAGATTCCATGTCCCGTCAAAGTGAGATAAAATGTCTCTTTTGGTAGGTCCTTTAACTATTATGTGACTCAATTTCCCCTTCTGAAAAATGGAAATAATGACACACTTGCGTTTTTCAGTGCTTTGAGATCTTAGTAATGATCACATATTTTGCGTATGTGCGAGTTTTATCTGCAGCACTAAAATCAATGCTTTCTGAAATGTCATTTCTGCATTACGTTAACTGCAATCTCTTTCTGACTAGTAGCAAAGGAATACTTCAAGCTAGTCATTTCTGATGCCACTATTAAAGTAATAAGTTGAGCATGAATCAGCTGTTATGTTTATTGTAAACTCATATCAAGAGAGCAGCTGATCTTTTAATATAAACTTGTGTGATTCAAAGGGGATGTCACAGCCTATTTTTATTAAGCAGCATTGCATAAACTACTGTATAAACCAGATTTCACTAAACCTTTAGTGTAGGTAAATGCTGAAAGCGTGTGCACCAATCTACATTAGATTGCAAGGCCTTTAGGACAAGAACTGCATCTTTGAATGAGTTTGTACAGGACCTAGCACAATGGGGCCCTGATCCTGACTGGATATTAAATAAAGGCCTGGAAATAGTGTAGTCTATACTTCGGTGAGGCTGAAGCCTTAGTCACCTGAAGGTGGTCTGTGGAATAGGACATAAGGTTCTGCAGTCTCTCCAACGGACTAGCTACAAAGTTTGCCTTGTTTCTTTTTTTTTTGTCCATGTTCCCTGTAGAGTCCCACAATACAGTTGGCAAAGCATGCTGTTACTACTTGGCTTGCCTCTTTCAGTGTACTTTTTCATAGCCATTCCTCCATGCTGATTTGAGAGAGTAAAGGAGTATGGTTTATAGACAATAACAAGGTGATGCAAAAGCTAGTTTGAGATTATGACATAGGAAAATGGCCTGCATCACATTGCAGTCTACTTCCTCCTCCGCTACTCCTTGGCCTGTTCTCTGTGTACTCCAGTCATGATTATCCAAATCCCTTTTAATATACTTCTGACATTTTGAATGTTTTATGACAACTGCATCAGCTATGTTCCTGAATAAATAACTCTGGTAAATAAATAAATAAATAAAAATAGTTTTATTTCTATTCAGTTATTTGGTACATTTTGAGCACCATAACAGGCTTGGATTATAACTTCCACCATCTGGAATGTAATCTTCTTCACAGACAGATAGAACCAGATCATCACCATATTAAATTTTGGATTATGATCTCTCTTCGTATTAAGTGATAAAGCCTTACCACAAAAGAGTATAAAGCTTAAGACAATCTATACTATTAAATGTATTGGAAATGATGTACTTCATTATTTGTTGTGTATATTTTATCCACACATTGTGGATGATAATAGCGTCCTTAATCTTTTGTGGAAATAGTTCAGTTGAACTCTTTTTCTCAGAACGCGTGTTTCTTAAATTAATTTTTGCTTTTTATTTTCTGAGCTAGAAGTATCAGGGTACAGGAATTAAGTGCAGCAAGAGAAATGCAACTGAATGTTTGTGAGAAATATGAGTGGAAGTATTCTGAGGGCAACAGACCTATAAAATCAATCTGTACCAAGGCCTATGTCAGACACATCATGCTTTTCATAGATTTTGTTGTTTACAAAAACAAGGTCAAATAAAAGGAGTACTTGTGGCACCTTAGAGACTAACAAATTTATTTGAGCATAAGCTTTCGTGAGCTACAGCTCACTTCATCGGATGCATTCAGTGGAAAATACAATGGGGAGATTTATATACACAGAGAACATGAAACAATGGGTGTTACCATACACACTGTAAGGAAAGTGATCACTTATGATGAGCTTTTACCAGCTGGGGGGAGGGGGGAGGGGAAGGGGAGGAAACCTTTTGTAGTGATAATCAAAGTGGGCCATTTCCAGCAGTTGACAAGAACGTCTGAGGAACAGTGGGGGGTGGGGGGGGGGAAATAAACATGGGGAAATAGTTTTACTTTGTGTAATGACCGATCCGCTCCCAGTCTCTATTCAAGCCTAAATTAATTGTATCCAGTTTGCAAATTAGTTCCAATTCAGCAGTCTCTCGTTGGAGTCTGTTTTTGAAGTTTTTTTGTTGAAGAATTGCCACTTTTAGGTCTGAGATTGAGTGACCAAAGAGATTGAAGTGTTCTCCAACTGGTTTTTGAATGTTATAATTCTTGATGTCTGATTTGTGTCCATTTATTCTTTTACGTAGAGACTGTCCAGTTTGACCAATGTATATGCCATCATGTGCCAGGAATGCCCCTCTGCCATGTACATTGGTCAAACTGGACAGTCTCTACGTAAAAGAATAAATGGACACAAATCAGACATCAAGAATTATAACATTCAAAAACCAGTTGGAGAACACTTCAATCTCTTTGGTCACTCAATCTCAGACCTAAAAGTGGCAATTCTTCAACAAAAAAACTTCAAAAACAGACTCCAACGAGAGACTGCTGAATTGGAACTAATTTGCAAACTGGATACAATTAATTTAGGCTTGAATAGAGACTGGGAGCGGATCGGTCATTACACAAAGTAAAACTATTTCCCCATGTTTATTTCCCCCCCCCCCACCCCCCACTGTTCCTCAGACGTTCTTGTCAACTGCTGGAAATGGCCCACTTTGATTATCACTACAAAAGGTTTCCTCCCCTTCCCCTCCCCCCAGCTGGTAAAAGCTCATCATAAGTGATCACTTTCCTTACAGTGTGTATGGTAACACCCATTGTTTCATGTTCTCTGCGTATATAAATCTCCCCATTGTATTTTCCACTGAATGCATCCGATGAAGTGAGCTGTAGCTCACGAAAGCTTATGCTCAAATAAATTTGTTAGTCTCTAAGGTGCCACAAGTACTCCTTTTCTTTTTGCGAATACAGACTAACACGGCTGCTACTCTGAAAGGTCAAATAAATGCTTCTAGAACTGCAAATATATAAGCAAAATGTGATTGAGCTGCCTAAAAGTTGTGAAACATCAAGAAAATTGACACCAAACTGTACTACTTAAAGAAATATGTAGTACTCAGATACGACATTCTGATTTTATAGAACCGGAGCAAAATGTGTGAGCAGATTTAAGACTGAATGGCTATCTGAGCAACATACACTTTCATAAAAGTTTCACCCAGTCCTGGGTTCATTTTACAATATCTATCAAAGTTAATGATAAATATTCTAAAACTGGGGACCATAAATCAATCCAATCCCATTTATCTGAATAGGTCTGAATAGGTGAAATTGATAGAGTTTGACCACATGAGTTCAGAAGGTTTGTTGCCTACACACAACTGTGAAAAGATAAAACTTGTGGAAAAATTAATAAAAGCAATCTTACTTACATGAATTATTGCACAATGCATTGGTAGAAAGATGCTTTTTTTACCTGAAAGCCCCATTCTCTTTTGTTAACTCCTTAAAAATACAGTAGTAAGAATCTAAAAGAAGCCACTGAAAACCAAAGATGTCTAGAAAAAGGTGTATACATCAGTTCAGGGATTCCCTATTTATTTTTGTTTAAACAATGTTCTGGGATATTTAACTAGTCCTGAAAGTCTTGGTATTGCCAAAAATAATGAGCATTAGTCACATTCAATACTGAGTAATATCTTGGATTACCACCACCATTTAAAGTATGATTTTAGCAGCCAGTAGCTAAAGGTTCATTAGACTATGAGAGTATATTCCTTTGTGCCACCCGAAAGCTAAGGATGCAAACTTTCAGATAGTATGAAGAACTGGTAGATATATTTAACAGTTCTTGACACAGTGATCCTCATAATCATGTTGCAATCTGAATTAACAATCATTATCAATATATATATTTTAAGGTTCAGTATCTTGTGATATAGCAGTAGTAGAAACAAATGCCTTACACCACTGGAACAGTAACACGACCGACTCAGCATTCCAACAATATAATGCATTTGTTTCTAGCGTTAGTGATTTATGAGATACTAGACCTTAAAACTGTCACTGTTTCTTTGCTCTAGCATTGCATTGTTGGCACTGGTCCAGGTCTGAATATAGCAAGTGCAAGAGCTCAGACTACTAAAATCTTCAGTCCCTGTCCATTTTGAGTTAAGGACTGAAAAAGGCTCCATTCCATGAAGATACAATGCAAGTGGTTCTTTAGAAACACAGGGCCAGATCTTCAACTAGCCTAAACTGGTGTAGCTCCATAATCATAGGCAGAATTAAGAAAGCTATGGATTCTCATTGAGGCATAGTATTCAGCAAAGAATATGAAATCACAATAAAAAGAAAGGAGAAACTACTGTCATTTCAAGAAGAGAGGATTAAAGGACTCATAGCTCACTGGATAAGGCCTGGATTTTCTTGTCTAGTACTCTTGTTTTAATCCATTTTCCACTTCTATATGAGGTCTGAATAGTGTTCAAGGACATAAATCTATTCTACAATGTAGTCACATTTAAAAATATACACAATTCAACACCCTTCATATCTGGAAAAAAAAATCAGAAGTACATTTTGAAGGGGAAGAGGAGCAATTATCTATTTCAGCCAGCAAGCAAAGATTAATCAAATAAACGGACCAACAGGCCAACCAGCTGGAACTATGAAACTAAAAGCCCACCTCTGAATACTTGTATTACATCGTACATGGGCTGGAACTGGTTTAATCTTTCTTGACTGCTGCAGCAGAAAGCGAGATAAGACAGGCCTAGCCTACAGTGGAAAATCTTGCTGATATTTTTCTTCCCAAGATGCTAAATCATATGAAAAATACATAATTGTAATTATTTTCCCACCCTTAGCTGGCTATACTCCAAAGTCACTGACACTAGTTCTTTGCATTTATTTAGCATCTTTCCCCTAAGGACCTGAAAGTGCTTTACAAATCTTGGTAAATTATGCAACACAATGATCTTGGAAGATGGTATATATTATTAGACCCATTTTACAGTTGAATATACATACAGGCTCATAGACTGACTCAAAGTCACAAGGCATAGTCCACGGCAGAGTTCTCATTCCCTGTTTCCTGCTCTAACTACTAGGCCACAATGTCACTCAGAGAAAGAGTCTAAAGAATCACAGGACTAAGTCAGTGTAGAAATTGAATTACCCCAGCCTTAAAACAAGAGGACCCTTTATATCAGCTCTATCTGATTATATAGGGATTATATTGTAACGTTCTGTACTGTATTTGTTGACAGCAGATTATCAACAATATTCAATTTCTAATCCCTAATTTTTCTTAAATATTCTCCGTAACAAGGACACAAACCGTCACCAGATGTTAACAGAAAATTATTAGGAAAAAATTAAGCTTTACTTTATCATGTACAGTACACAGCAATTTAAATTTAAATTTAATTAACCACTAACGCAACATGAAGGGAGAAGAAAAACAGACAAAAACAACAATACAGCAGAAACCAGCCTTCTTCTGTAGTTCTAGTTGTCTGAAATCTGTACTTTTCCATTTATTTTCTTTTGTGATGGATTGACCATGAGTTGCTAGAAGATTTGATTCTGCCTACATCAACACTGGCCTACATCAACACTGGCAAATCCTTTATATGAGCAACCAAACTGAAGGTAGGACAAGAAGTTATGGTCTTAACATGCAGCAACAGAGATATTAGGAAAAGAGTTTCTAACTGCAAAGGTAGGTATGCTCTGGAACAGGCTTCCAAGGGAGGTTGTGGAATGCTCTAGGTTTATTTGGTCCTGCCTCAGCGCAGGAGGCTGGACTTGATGACTTCCCAAGTTCCCTTCCAGTCCTACATTTCTATGATTCTATGAAAGGCTGGTCATCTATTTATAAAATACTTCAAGGTTTTTATCTACATGGGATATTTAGACCCTCCTTCCTGCAATTGGATCTGCTGGTGCAAATCCCTGGGCTGGTGTGACTGTATTGACTACAAAGAGGCTCCATCCAGACCCAGTAGTAAGACAGGGGCTTCAGAGTGTTGACACTCTGTGTCATTTGGAAAGGTTTCTGGAGGAGTTATCCTGGAAACCGCCCTCCTAGAGCCCCACTGAACACCTGTGTGAGCCATTAAGGATCACGCTCTGAGTTTTAAACCACATTAGACAGAATCCCACACAATTAGATGTTTAATGCAGTATTGCCAACCCCAGGCATTCAAAAATTATGTCAGGCCCCCAAAATCATGAGTTTGGCTTAAAAATAATTTTTTGTCTTTGTCTTCTGGTTTTTGAGTCATTAGAGGCTGCACTGGGGGTCACGTTTTCAAGCTTTTCTCTGCAAGCATGAGGGCTAGAAACTTTCTTTAAAAAAAAAAAAAGTTGGGATTCTCACAGAATCATGCCTCCAAGAGCTAAGGCTTTAAAAAAAAACTATCAGATACAACAAAACTTACAATAAACATCACAAGAGTTGGCAACACTTGTCAATAAGTCTCTCTGATTCCACAGTGACAGGCAAATATAGTGCCCATCTTTAAAAAAGGGAAGAAGGAGAACGCAGGAAACTACAGACCCGTCAGCCTCATCTCAGTCCCTGGAAAAATTATGGAGCAGGTCTTCAAGGAAACCATTTTGAAGCACTTGGAGGAGAGGAAGGTGATCAGGAACAGTCAACATGGATTCACCAAGGGCAAGCCATGCCTGACCAACCTGATTGCCTTCTATGAGGAGATAACTGGCTCTGTGGATATGGGGAAACCAGTGGACATAATATATCTTGACTTTAGCAAAGCTTTTGATATGGTCTCCCACAGTATTCTTGCCAGCACGTTAAAAAAGCATGGATTGGATGAATGGACTATTTTGGCTAGATTGTCGGGCTCAACGGGTGGGGATCAATGGTTCGATGTCTAGTTGGCAGCCAGTATCAAGTGGAGTGCCCCAGGTGTCAGTCTTGGGGCTGGTTTTGTTCAACATCTTTATTAATGATCTGGATGATGGGATGGATTGCACCCTCAGCAAGTTCGCAGATTACACTAAGATGAAGGGAGAGGTAGATACGCTGGAGGGTAGGGATAGGGTCCAGAGTGACCTAGACAAATTGGAGGATTGGGCCAAAAGAAATCCGATGAGGTTCAACAAGGACAAGTGCAGGGTCCTGCACTTAGGACGGAAGAATCCCATTCATTGCTACAGGCTGGGGACCAACTGGCTAAGCAGCAGTTCTGCAGAAAAGGACCTGAGAATTACAGTGGATGAGAAGCTGGATATGAGTCAGGAGTGTGCCCTTGCCAAGAAGGCTAACGGCATACTGGGCTGCATTAGTAGGAGCATTGCCAGCAGATCGAGGGAAGTGATTATTCCCCTCTATTTGGCACTGATGAGGCCACACCCAGAGTTTTGTGTCCAGTTTTGGGTCCCCCACTACAGACAGGATATAGACAAATTGGAGAGAGTCCAGCGGAGGTAATGAAAATGATCAGGGTCCTGGGGCACATGACTTACGAGGAGAGGCTGAGGGAACTGGGCTTATTTAGTCTGAAGAAGAGAAGACTCGGGGGGGGGGGGAGATTTGATAGCAGCCTTCAACTACCTGAAGGGGGGTTCCCAAGAGGATGGAACTTGGCTGTTCTCAATGGTGGCAGATGACAGAACAAGGAGCAATGGTCTCAAGTTGCAGTGGGTTGGATATTAGGAAACACTATTTCACTAGGAGGGTAGTTAAGCACTGGAATGGGTTACCTAGGAAGGTGGTGGAATCTCCAGCCTTAGAGGTTTTTAAGGCCCAGCTTGACAAAGCCCTGGCTGGGATGATTTAGTTGGGGTTGGTCCTGCGTTGAGCAGGGGGTTGGACTAGATGACCTCCTGAGGTCTCTTCCAACCCTAATCTTTTATGATTCTATGACAGGTGCCTTAAACCAGAAAGTCAACGAAGAGACTATCAAAATCCAGACTATTTCATATTTATTTTATCACTGATTTTACTCTTCTGGGTAATTCCCAATGTACAAGTCTCTGTGTTTAATAACAAATAGTTGACAATAGTTGGTTGGGAGGTTGTGTAGCTTGCAGTTCTTCTTTAAGTATTATAAAGTCAGATAAGTTCTTCTTTAAGTATTATAAAGTTGGTAAAACACAATTACTAAAACTGAAAGCAAAGGCGTTCTATGTCCCTGTATGACACTGCTCTGCCTTAATTTCAAGTAGAACATTTTAGATTTTAGGATTAGCAGCTGGTAAATGAAAATGACCTTCATACTGCAAATGGCAAATTGCAAGCACCCTGTATCAATCTATGCTCCCTTACTTGTTAGTTCTTTGATTTCACAAGAAGGAGGAATTGAGGTTTTTCCCAATCTGCACTGAAAAAAAACAAAATCTTTAAAACCTCACTGTAAAATATATAATCAGAATTTGAATTGTCTCAAAGTTTAAGATTTCATTGTTTTAAAAATTAAGTTTCTAAACTTTAGGATTACAAAACAAATCTCTGGCTGCGGCCTGATATGATACTGAAACTACAGCCAGACAGATTAAGACAGCTCCTGTGTGAATCTGATGACAATTTAAATAACACTGTTAATTATTTCACTGCTAATCTTTTTAATTGTAGTGTGGAGTTAAAGATTGTTTGTAGAGTATGACCACTTTCCCCCCACATCATCAGTAATTTTATCTTTGTATGTAAGCAATGAAAATGTGGACGCTCTTAAACCTTTATCTATTTAAACACTAAGTTTGATGGAAAACATTATGTTATAGAGAGAGTAATTGTTTTCCTTTGTGATGTAATTAATTATTTTATTATATGCATTTTGATGTCTGGTTTATGACATATACTGCAATAATTAGCAAAAGGATGTAAAATGCAAAAATGTGAATAATCATGAAAGCAAATAGTTTACATAGGACAGTAGGGTAGCGTGGATGGTGAATAGTTCTAAAATTATAAAACTTGTACATTCTATTAAAATATGAACAACAGTACAAAGTGAATAAAACACTGGTAAAACATTGCATTTTCACTGTTCTGAGTGATGAGATTATTCGGGATTAACTTCTGCATTGGAAAGATGATTCTTAGTACAGTGTGGGCAAAAAGGAAATAATACACATATTTGTGGCTATGAACACTAACCAAAAAAAAAAAAATTGTCGGGGCTTATTGTTGCTTAAAAACATGAAGCAATTGTACTAGACATGTCTTCTATTTAGTTTCTTGGGACTAACTTCCCACTTTTCTTTCCTTTTCTTCTTTTTCTCTTTCTTTCTCCTGTCCTTTCCTGTACAGAAAGGTCAGAGTTTCTTTTTTTAAGACAAGGATGTGTATAAATACTTACACCTTCATTATCCTCTTTAATTAGTCACAGTGGCTATTAAAAATAACGTCATTTTTATTAAATAGCTTCTATGCAGGTTACATTTCAACAGCCTAGTTTTCCTCTTTTGCCTAATAAAATACTACTTTTCTTTTTCTAGATCATATAGAGAACAAAATAAGTTCTATAACTTGTCCTTGAATATCCTTGGTCTTTTCTACAAATGATTCACCAGCCAGGGTCAGATCAAGGTGCAGCACAGAGACAGCTCTAGTGGTATTAAAAGATGACCTCCTCATGGCCACATACACAGGTGAGATCTCTATGCTGGATCTCTCTGCAGCCTTTGACACAGTGGACCACAAGGCAATACAACCATACCTACACAACACAGCAGAAGACAGACTAGCATTACAGTGGTTCCATTCGTTCCCCTGCATCAGAGAATGGTGATGGCTAACTGCTCCTTCTCTCCGAAGGCCCTCATCTGTGGGGGCCTGTAGGGATCCATACTATCCTCACTTCTCTTCAATATCTACATGAGACTACTGAGAGACAGACACACACACACACACACACACACACACACCATGGCTGCAGCTTCCAACAATAGGCTGATTAAACTCAACTATACATCTCGCTGTTTGTGAAACCAAACATGAAATCGATGCATAGCCTCCAGCTGGTACAGAATGTGGCTGCCCCACTTCTCCATGGTTCAGGCCCCCACGAGCACACCAGGCCTGTGCTCATGTCGCTCTGCCAGTGCCCAGTCATCTTTTGATGCCAGTTTAAAGCTTTGATCCTAATTTTCAAAGAAATTAATAAAGCCCCAGTTACATCAAAGACCAAATTTCAATCCCTCAATCTCCATGTCACTGTGCTCCCCTGGGGCAAGTCCAGGAGAAACCAAGAGCTTGAGACAAAGGATTTCTTGCTGAGGGGATCTGGCTAGAGAATAAGCTCCCAGCAGAGATCAGGCAAATCCAAAGTCTAACCAGCTTCAGGAAATGTTGCAGGGCCACCATAAATGATTCTCACAGTTTGAAAACCCCTTTTATTCCCAAACTCATACAAACCCCACTGTTCTCTCCCCGTCCCCGCAAAATCCCCTACTCCAAGCAGAGTTTGGACCCTGAAAAGGGAGTGTGCCTGACTCCATGAAGTCCACTAGGGAGTTCACTATTGCTATTAATTTTATGTGACAGGCACTCAGATACTGTGTGATGGTCACCAGTATAAAAAAACAGATAGATAGATAGATAGATAGATAGATAGATAGATAGATAGATAGATAGATAGATAGATAGATAGATAGATAGATAGATAGATAGGATCTACGAGACAAAATGTTTAGAGACCCATTCCCTATTTGATACATGGGGAAGTTATGTGCAGAACACTCTTCAGCATTAATAGGAATTACCTGAGAAACTCTCCCACAAACTGTACAGCAGTCAAGAGTTATACTTCCATCATGGCATGACTGAAGGGCAGGATGGTCGAGGAGAATTAGCTGAGGGCTGTAGCCTTGATAGATACTTAGTCCCAAGTTTTCAAATGACGCCTCTAATTTTGGGTGCCCAACCTGAGAGTCATTGGGCCTGATTTTTTGAAAGGCTGAGGCTTCACACCTCAAGGGGAATGGCTGGTCTTAAGTTGGATTTTGCCTTAACCTCCCTGCTTGCATTTCCCCATCTGTAAAATTGTATAGATACTAATGTCACCAACAATAAACCAAAAGAGACATATACACATACACTGGGCCTACTTCTCCACTGTCTCATCTCTTCCGTAGTCATTTACACTTGCACAAAGTGAGTGTGAAATGACTTGGGCCCTAATTCAGCCAGATACTTAAGCATGTGCCTTAAGTTTTTTGAAGTTTAATGGGACTACTCACATGCTTAAAAGTTAGGCATGTGCTTAAGAGGCTTGCTGAATTGCAAGATAGGTGGGAAATATCGTCCACTATCCATGCCGCCATCATCATTAGCTGGATAAGGTCCTGCAATGGCTGCCTCCCCAAGCAGCTACATTTTTAGAAAACAAATTTACTAACTTTTCACTGGTATCTTTAGGATGGATCTATTAAAATATAAAAAAAAAGTCAGAACTTCCTAAAGCGCAGAAGGACAATTTTATAGCTAAAGTACAAAGAAAAGGGATCTGAGTTCTAGCCCAGGCTAAACAAACAGGCCAAAATTGTCAACATGTCCACTAAATTTGAATGCCTCAGTTTTTGGCTTCCCATAATGAGATACCTATGGTCTAGCTGAAAGAGGCACGAAGCACTTGCAACTCTAACTGAGGCAAATGAGTGCCAGGATACTCAGGATTCACAGAGAAGTCATGCCTCAGGTATCTCAAACTGAGCACTCAAAACTAGTGGACACTTTTGAAAATGTTGGTCTTTTCTTCTCTGTCTCTTATTTTCCCCATATGGAAAACGGTGAGTCTTACTCATCTCTCACAGGGGTATTGAGTGGTGGACAGCAATTTTGAGACCCGCATACATAAGATAATACAAATAACCATCCTTCCATCAGGCTCCTGCCTCCCACTAAAAACAGACAGTTATAGAACAGGGCCTTCATAAGCTTAAAAATTATTATTTAACAACACAATTTATTAACAAACCTTTATCTAGATCTGAAAATGTACACAGTGCTTCACAGAATATAGGACAGACAGAGCCACTGCCCTAAAAAACTTACCGTTTTCTCTAAATCAGCCATGCAGTTCAATAAACATGCTATTGTAAAATAGCTATGCAAAATGCTGTTTGATGGAGTTTTGAGTAATTAAACAGTCTAATGTCAGAGATGGACTCATAAAAGAGCCTTATTTGAGTTATATAGTGTCTCATCAAATACACTCATCCTGCCTTATTAGAATATGCATATTCTGAACTGATGCTGAATGAGGTTTCCTCGGCTTATAGCATGATTTGCAACTTACACAGCCTTAATAAGCCTGGTGCCCAATGAACACTTCAGGAATAATAACCACATTGATTAGAAACAGCCAGAAATGTTCTGTGGTAAAATGTTGTTGTCCTCTACAGTGTGTCTGAGAAGGGGCTTATTGATGAATGAGTAAGAACATAACGTGAAGGAACAAGCAAACACTACAGATGACTCATTGGGACAATGCATCAGTGTTCCCAATATATCCTAGGAAAGAGAAACTCATTTGTACACACAGAGGAGTAAGCTGCCCTAAGGCAGACGAGAGGCAGTGTTTGGTATCACAGTGGTGTGGTCCACATCTAAAACTTAGGTCGACTTAACTACATTGCTCAAGGCTGTGAAAAATTCTACACCCTGTGCGATGCAATTATCTAGACCTAACCCCCAATACAGACCCAGCTAAACTGACAGAATAATTCTTCCATCAACTTAGCTACTGCCTGTCAAGAAGGTGGATTAACTACAACAATGTAAAAACCCCTTCTGTCCCTGTATTAAGTGTCTACTCTAGTGCAAGTGGAGTAGATGTACCTGAAAAATAGCTAGAATAAAAGAAATTATAGAGTGCAGCTTGCACTACAGACTGCATGTGACAAAAACAAAAGGTGTGATATTTTACTATGCAACAGAAATTACCAGGAGTAAATGGATTCAATATACAGTAATCTCAACTACAGCAGTGGACAAGAGAAAAATTAAATTTTCATTCTACTCTATCCTGTTTCCTAGAGCAGTACACTTACAGCACTGGAGTGATCACACTATTAAGATATCTGGTTCTCTGAAGTCTAGACTGAGCAAGTGTTTTTCCTATTCAAAAGTTGTAGATTTCCAAAGATCATTTGCCTTCCAGAACCCCAAGTCTGTTAAAAATCTTTCTCCCAATACACTTTTGTATGGTGCTAATGTCAAGCCACATCAAAGTCCATAAGAATCCTACACATGTGAATCCAAGTTTAACCAAGAAAAAAAAAGGGCTCAGATTTTTATTATGTGAATTTTATTGGAACATTCCCTTCATGTCCCTACATACAAAAGAACATCTGGATTCACTTACAGCTACACTGACTCCCACACATCTGCTTTGTTATAGTTACCTTTTCTCACAGGATACCTTCTTTTTTCCCCCCTCCCCTACTTCACCTTTGGATACATGATGACGAAGATCAAAAGCTCAGGCTTCAGATGTTCTAAGATAAAGACATTAGTTATCAGTTATGCTTTGAAGTTGCTTATATATTTCCCCTAATTTGTTCTAAAATCAATAACGCCAATTTAAATTCTCTGATTTTAAAGTATCTACAGTAGAAACTATACACAGTTTTGCTCACAATTAGTTATGCAACAGTGCTAGAGTTATAGGATTGTGTGAGGTGTAACTGATGGTATGTTCTTATTTTAATGTGTGTGTATATTTACAGCACACAATTTGTCCAAGAGCCATGTTTCACTTGAACAGACATAATCTAAGGTACAACGTAGTTTCCTAGCAACATAACCAGAAACATTAAAATAAACTTTGGATCTGCAAGGTTCACGTTTATTACATAAACTGCTTAACAGGCTGCATGACTGAAAGCAGTACATGATTGAAAGTCTGACCCTAAATGGTGCTCAGTGTTTGCAGCAAGTACTAAGCATCCTTAACTCCAGCTGAAGTCAATGGGATTAACAGTTCTCAGCACTTAGCAATATAAGGTTCTAATTTTGTCAAAATCTTAATTTTAATAAAGGAAGCTTTACCAGTTGCCATACTATGGAGTGAGGCATTTTTATACTGAACAGTCTGTAAATTCAGACTTTCTGCAAAGCTTCCAAGAGTAGATCTTAAGGTTTTTACTATAAAGGCCTAATCCTGCTCCAGTTGAACATAATGATAAAGCTTCCATTGACTTTAATGGAAATTAGATTGGGCATTATATACCTATAGTGATGAACCACAAAGACTGATAAAGATGTACGGGCCTTTGTGTAGGACAAAACATTTTGGGTGATGAAGTTTCAGGTATTTCTAAAAGGAGTGTGGCACAAAAGAAAGGAAATAAAAGACATAGCTACTGAGCTGATATATTGCCTACAACTGAGAGAGTTATTACTAAGGTGAACATATAAAACTGTCCTATTTTTGATTCCTCAGAGCAGGTGACAAGGGTTAGTTAGTGTGTATTTGTGTCAGGGTCTTAGGCACTTCACAGATTCAGTGATAGACATTGGCAGGATTTCCAGTGCAGAATCTCAACCATTTTTTGAGTCTGACTAACAGCAGGTATCAGAAAAGGCAGTAAAGAAAAGTATAAATGGACATGAGTGAGCAGGGCCAAACTTCAACGTGAAAAGCTTGTACATGGCGGGATTTAGGATTAATATAAGAGACGGCAAAAATAAACAGAAATGATCGGAAATATTTCTAATGTACCCTATTATTTAATAATCAAACCACTGGGATTTAAAAATACATGGGATGAATTCAATGCAGTAGAAATGAACATAGGAACATTAAGGCCCAGGGCAGAAGAACTGCATTCTCATTCAAGATACTTCCCTTACCAAAGTGCTGATTGACCAATAAAGGTACTACTTATTAGTTCAGGCCAGAATTTGCATGTTACCATTCCAAGTTTTCTTGATGGTACGGAAGTACCCCATCTAAGAGTTGTAAGTGAAAGCTGAATAGGAAAAGCAGCGTATTTTATTTTAATTTCTGGAGTGAACTTACAGAGTGAGGCTGAGGCTTGTGATGGCAGAGTGGACTTAGATACGGCATATTATTCTCTTGAGAGGTATACTAGCTGTTCCTACTTCTAGCTCCTCTGATGGGCTGAGGGAGGAGCTAGAAGTAGGAACAGTGTTGTACATGGTCTGTGCCATTCCATTTGAAACTGGGTTTCCCAATGTACCTCATCATTTAATAAACTTTAATAATCAAATAATTTAATAATCAAACCACTGGGAGAAATGTAGGGCAGATGCTACTTTGCATAGCTGCAAACATTGTAGTATACCACTGGGGTGAAGCACAAATACAAATGCTAGTCTGTTCCTGTCACAAAGCATTACTAAGACATAATTATTTTCTACAGAGCATTGATTGATAAAAGAGAAGATTATAAAATAAATTAAATTGCAGATTTAATGTCAATGATAGTGCAACTGAATTTTTCTGTAAATAAACTAATTTAACCGTGCAAATTAGGCATAAGTATAGAAGAACTGATATTGACCTCTGGGGAAATTTTAAGATTAAAGAGAGAAAAATGATATAAACCATGATGAAAGCCCTTTTTAAAAGTCACTACCCTCTGAAATCATAGATTATTTACTATGATGCACAAAGGAGTTTGTTAAAAATGAATGATTGCTCTCCTTAAATTTGAGCCTTTTCAAATAAACAACTTAACCTCCTCCCTGTCAAATATAGGGTACCTTTAACCTTCAACAATAAAAACTTTCTACATAGACGTAACGTTGAACTGGGGACAAAAAACCCCACACGTGTTATGTTCCCCCTACCCCAATAGTGTTGGAGTGAGAAGGGTAGTGAAACCCTGGAATGGGTTACCTAGGGAGGTGGTGGAATCTCCTTCCTTAGAGGTTTTTAAGGTCAGGCTTGACAAAGCCCTGGCTGGGATGATTTAGTTGGGGATTGGTCCTGCTTTGAGCAGGGGGTTGGACTAGATGACCTCCTGAGGTCCCTTCCAACCCTGATATTCTATGATTTGATAGGCTAGTGCATGCAGTCACAATATCCCAGAATGGCTCGCAGAATGTTGTGATTGACAAAATGGGAAATGCTAAGAGTAGCAAATTAAATTGTCATAAAACATTCATTTTACATGATTAGAGAAACCAGTCATTAGAACTTTTCTTTTGCCACTAGTTCTAACTGCTCTCTGCCAACTTCATTCCACAGCAATTATTGCCAGCAAAGATAAAATTGGCATTCTTTTCATGTCTACTTTAAAACCTGTTCTGTAATCTGTCAACTAATCAGGTCTCAAATTATTAGAGGATAAGTGCATTTTCCCATGTAGTCAATCTATATTCACACTACACTCCAATCACTAAATACTGTACTGTAGAAATGTGTTCAACCTATAATAAAACTAATCACACAAATGCATTCATCCTATATTAAACTAGCTGTATCTTTCCAGAGCTGAAGTCTTGACTAAAAATATTGACCTGAGAAGCTTCACTTCGGGGGATGAAAACATGGTGATGCCCTACTTAAATTCCACCAGCTATCTAAGAATAGCTGGATACTGTTGCTGATAACATGATTAGCAGTGAAATAATAATGCCAACATTTTAAATTGTCCCTATAATGCTTCAGAGTTTTGCTTGCCCCATTTGCCACTTATAGGTAAGAACAGGAAGCATGGCCCAGTAGTCAGGGTGCTAACCTGTGATTCAGGAGATCTCAGGAGTTCTGCTAAAACTTCCTTAGGGAGTTATATGCCCAAATACCATTCAAGATCTTAGAGGATTCCTTATCTGTAAAATGGGGTTAATAGTATTTCTTTACCTAACAGGGTTATTGTAAGGATAAATACATTAAAGATTGTGAGGTATGCAGATTCTATAGTAATGGGGGAATCTAAGTAGCTAAGGTTGATAGATGGGTCTTGCTTCTTGAACTCTCTCTTTGTGTTGGGCTTCCCCCACACCAACTAACATAGCTACACAATGGTTCAGCATTATTCTCCTTGAAAGCAATGATCCTATTAGGGACAGTGGTTGGAAAAGGGAAGGTGGAGTCTTTATATTTGCATGCAGTTAGGCTAAGGGATAGGAAAGGGATCAGGATCAAGACACTAAAATAATAATCCATCTATCTCCATTGCAGGATTTTTCCCTATGCTATATTTACTATAGTTTTAGAAGTCCAATCTATTTATTTGTTTGTTTGTTTGTATTAGCTTGGAGTCCCAGTCATGGACCAAGACATTTGTATCTAGTTTTAAATATCCCAAACGCTGTGATATACATCACTTCCCTTGAGAGACAATTTCACAGCCTAAGAGATCTCAGCCAAAGAGTGAAGATTTTCCTGTTTTCAGCCTAAATTTTACTATCTTAATTTTATCTCATCACGGCTAGTTGAACTTCCTGCAACCACCTTAAATAATTCCTTTGCTTTATATATTTCTGATCGTGAAGTGCCAGGAAGTGAATGAAATTTTCCAAGTGCAATTGCACTAGAATCTTTATAGGAAGAAATTATTGCCTTTCGTGCCTCTACATAAGCACCCCCAAACTATATTGGCTCTTTTTTTCCATCATCTGATGACAAATTAATTTCTAATTTCATGTTTAAATACTGTGGGTGGCAAAATATTCATTTACACTGCATGTGGATAAGGTACTCCTTTAGTACTTCAAACCTGGGAGTGTGTATCACTCTATACCTCTACACTTCTGGTGCTATATAAATAAAATGAATATAACAGCTAATAAATGCTCCTCTTTCTCCTCTTCTTTGCACAAGTGTAGTGCAATGTTGTAAAAGACTCCATCTTTTTTTTTAAAAAATGGTGTAGGGCTTTTTATTCATGTGTGGTATACAAATTAAAAGAAACAAGTATAAGTACTGGTTATATGAATAGGAAAAAACACAAAGTACATATTTCTGTAATTAGTAATTGATATGATAAGGGGGACCACGATAGCTCAGGGAGTGTGCTGTGGGACTATTCACTTCCAGGGTCCTAATTCAAGTCTGGCCTGGGTCAGCACAGATCAAATGTTATTTGCTCCTGGCCCTTTGATACAAATTGGTGGTCTCAGTTGATTTCTAAGGAGATAGGGGTCCTCATCACAAAACCATCACCACAGTTCATGAAGATGCCAAGGGCTAAACACAGATACAAATTAAGCTGTCACTAGCCCTGGAAATGGTCCTTTCATGTCCAGGTTCAGGACCATTGGAAGGTAAGTATGGGGGGGGTGTCTGAATTATCGCTGCCTGCGTTGTACATGCTTTGTGAATAAATAGAGCACTTCAATCTGAAAAGGTATGAAGCCAGCAACTTTCACCAGTATAAAAGTCACTAAAGCAAATATGACGACAACTGATAGCTTTCCCTGAAACACATACGTATTGGGCCTGATTTTCAGTGAGACCTTAACCAAACTTCCACATGTACATGTGCAACTTTGCCGATGCACTTTTCGTACAGTGTCACCTATGTGCACACAAGTAAGAGATGCCATCACCTGCCCGCTCACATGATCAAATGTACACTTGCAAAACCCATTAGTAATGTACACAAACGATACATCAGATCATTTGAGCCTGGCAATAGGCACAAAAAGTGCATTTGTAGTGGTCTTTCGCCACTCACAGCTAAGCCACCTTTTTTAAGATTCAAGTGCTTTGTTTCCATTTGGTTAACAAATTTCAGTCAAACACAAGGACATAGTAACTCCAACATTTTTAGGGATAAAACCATCAGAAATGTCGAGCTTACAGGAAGGGAGGGGGGAAATCAATGAACAGTTAAAATTCCATTCACTAAAGTTTCTGTATGACATGGAGTACCCATTTACAGTTGGTGATACACCGATCTAGAGGAAATTTGCATAAATTTGGATCTTGTTTCAAAGAAATGTTAGCCTGTTATTTAAGATCATGACACACCTCATATTCAGCTCAAGAACAGCCACAGAGCTTTTCATATCAAAAATACGCTTAGAAAGACTTTGTTATATTTTGTTTTCTGATGTATTTGTTTTCTTATTGATCTCACTAGCACTTCAGGCAATAAATAATCCAGATATATAAATAGAAACAAAATGAAGAAGGTATAATGGGCTACATTTTCATGCTCACACAATGAGCAAGCCATGCAAAATGTGAAAAACGGACAAAAAATAATCTGTTTTTACACCACAAACTGGTATTAAAATGTGCATATTAGATAAAAGCTTGTGCCCGTATATTTGGGAGGCCTGGATACCATATGCATGCAAGTACATTCCTATTTAGGCAGCTGGCTGTGAGGCATACAGAAGATACAAAATGCAGGGTACCCATGCACTGAGTACAGCTTTAAAAAATAGGTCCAGTATTATATTTAGACATTTTCAAAATCACTTTTCATAGGACTATGTCAAAGATCTGGTTCTTTATTATTCTCTTACTCTTTTTGCTGAATGGGATTTGTGATAGATAACAGGTTTTTCCAATGTCTCACCCAAGTAAAAATGCTAAAGGGTTTCTTCTAATCTACTAAATCTTGTAGAGGGCTGATCTATCCAAGAAAAGATCACAGGGTTTTAACCCACCTCTATTTTTCTAAACTGCCATTTTCATTCTCTTAATAACCCTTTCTCCTCCTCCAATATTTATGTATGCTGAATATGGACCAATACAAAGTCCTCTCACTAAATTAATTACTTCCTAAGAACTATAATGGTTCCACAGCCAGTGGATTGTGGAAGCAAATTGGGTAGAAATGGAGATTCATGACTGATACTTTCTTCAAAGTATGTTGTCTATGATGCTCTTAGTTTTAGCTGGTCAGAGATAATGTCTCCTAGACAATACCATTTTGCATAAACACCAGCCAAGCCTTTGGACTGGTCACACGGAGTTTATCCTTGTTAACAAATTGTAGTGCATCTCCAATTACACAGCATTGCTTTGGTCCTTGTCTAAATTTTAGGTCAGGGAATTATTATTTGTAGGAATACTCCTACAAAGTGCTAAACGATTTCCACCCCCACTGACCTCAGAGTTAAAGGAACTGAATACAACATCAGAAATATTCATCATAATGCAGGATTGGACCTTATGTAAGAGACATTAATTACAAAACTTCCACTGACAATGATTGAGCACAAAATGCTTTTCTTGCTTCCATTTCTCTTTAACTCACAGGATTGGCATATTCTATAAACATTTTCAATCCATTGTAATTCCTTTTGTGCAATTATAAATATTTTAATGTATGACATCAGTACGGCGTGTTTTCATTGTGCTTAGAGCTCTTCAGTTAGGATGGGGCCTGTGTTCTTCCTCATTGCCTTTGGTACTTTATACTTGGCAACCAACTTTGTTCTGTATCAACATATTCCTTTTTCTTCCAGTGGGAAGAAAGCAATATGCAATTCTTTTTATTTATTGTTCTTGATAATTGGCTTCATTTTCAGTCAGAACAGATCTGATTATCATGGAAAAAGAAATAAAATACAGAAAAAAAAACCATTAAGGAATTTTTATCTCCAAGTTAGAAGGGCAGTGAAAATAACCAGAAGGATGACATAAGTGGTAATTTTAATCTGAAGGCTAAAATCCTCACTTAAATGTCTCTTGAAAATGATACTGCTCACAATTGCAAGTATTTATATCCCTTTATTCCTGAACTTTTCACTTATTACAGAGGCTAATTTATAGTAAGTAAAAGCGTAAAATTTACAATATTTCCACAGCTTAGAGGCTCAATTCTGCTTCCAACAAAGCCAGTGACAAAACACCCACTCACTTCAATAGGAGCAGGATGTAGCTCCAAATTCCAATTCAGTTGAGGCTGGACTGCGCCTTGAGCAATAGATGGTACATATACTGCACCCAACTAGCAGTAGCACTGGAAAGCATTACGCTGGCTGAGACACAACTCCTTCCCTACTTCCCTTTGCTCCATTGAGGGGGAGTAATAAAGGGCAGTAATTTTGCTACTGGCCTATGCTAACAGCAAATTACAGCTCCCCTCCTGCTATTTCGGATATACTGGCAAGCACGAGAAATGCAGAGTCTTTGCCCATTCCTTGCCCTGCCTGCTCTCCACATCCTTATTCTGGGGAGATGGATAGCAGCCCCTACTTACTCCTGTGTGCCCAGAGCCTCGTTCTCACTCCCCTGTGCAAGTATGTAGCTTGAGTCACTATTTAGTCCCTTATTACTGGAGTTTCTCAATCAAGTAGGAGTTTAAGCAATCACATTGTTGTTTAGTAACCATGTGAAGTACTAGCAATAGGTACTTTCCAAGCTTTCTGTACCAGTAATCACACATGCATATATAAATTACAAATATAACTGACTAGAAACTACGCCAAATGTATTAAGTAGCTGGGGATAAAATGAGAGAACAGCAAACACTTACTATGTATTTCAGGGTTGGAAATTCATACTTGGGTATATCCAACTGCAAGTATTAGTCCACAACTTTTGATTGCTCATTTGTGGTCAACAAATACTGCAGTGCTAATCCATATTATTAGTCAAAGCAGACACTGAAATGACCAAACTGATGACATAAAGAGATATGTTAACTAGAATGAGAGAGTACAGACTACCAAAGCTATGTGGAGTAAGAATGCAAGCCCCGTTATGAACCAGTAAGTCAAGGGTAGCTTTTGTTTTGAAGCAAACTAATTAAAGGGACATAAATCTGTCTTCAGTTCTCTCTCTAGGCAAGTGCCTTTTAAATAGAGATAAATGTGTTAATTAACACAGAGAGATGTTTTACGAGGAGTCCTAGCAATAGAATTATACAGGTTGACAGTGAACTCAAAGAGAAAGATTGTACCATGACTAGTACCCTGTGTAACTCCATTGATTTTAATCAGTTATATGAGATGTAAACCAGGGCAGAATTTGTCACATAAGATACAAGAAATAAACACATAAAAATGGTTGAGGGGTTTTGGATTTTGTTTTGTTTTTTGGGGGTAAAGGTAGGATAGTCTTGTGGTTAAGACATTGGTCTAGATCTTAGAAGATGTGGGTTGAATTCCGGGCTCTGCCAGCTACTTTCTATGTGATCTTGGGTAAGTCACTTTTGTTACTCTAAGATTTATGCATGTGAGTAGTTCCACTAAAGTCAAGTTAAGCATGATGTAGAAGGATTGGGGC
Organism: Natator depressus; assembly: GCF_965152275.1. Classification (NCBI taxonomy): domain Eukaryota; kingdom Metazoa; phylum Chordata; order Testudines; family Cheloniidae; genus Natator; species Natator depressus. The sequence continues at coordinate 118,929,258 of NC_134235.1, read as the reverse complement.
CTTAATTTTTCTGTATCTCCATTTTCTGCACCACATCCTCAAATATACTATGTTTACACTCAGAGCAGTTAAGCAGAGTGGTCATTGGGGTGCTACCCCAATCCTGGACTGATCAGGGGCCTAAATGGCCCCCAGAGTAACATAGAGCAGCTTAAGGGACTACTGTAAATAACACTAGGTATGCTCTGTCCCATCCCCTCTGACCCATAATGAAGGGGACAGGGAAGCGAGTGGCACAGATTCAGTCTAACCCATCTGAGGATTGCCCTCTCCCATAGGGAATGCTCAGGTACTCCTTTAGGGCTGCTTTACAGCTGCTTTGTGCAGCTGAAACAGCACAAAGTAGCCAAAGCTGGAGATAAGGCTCTGGCCTTCCATCTGTAAAAAGGAGATAACATTTCTGTTATCTTCCCTACCTCACAGAGGTGTTGTCAAGCTAAATTCTTTGTATATGAGGTGCTCAGATACTACTGTAATTAGGCCTGTAAAAGTGACTTGAGAGACAAAAGTTTGCACTGAATTCTCTAAGACAATCAATGATACCTCTTCACATAAAGCAAAACTATATTTCAATTTTCTTTGGGGTTAAAATGTTTTTAAATTTTAATACACAATGTTAAATCTACTAATACAGTATATCCTATTTGTGCATTAGCATGAAAAGACAATCACATTTATATAAAACCCAAGGTTGCCTATTATGTACCTATCTGCCTTTAAAAAAAATATACAAACACACAGAGAAAGGAAGAAAAACTATGCTCCTAAAGGATATCAGTACTGCATAAAAAGTTTAACAGAAACTAATAAGGATACTACAATCAAAGTCTCCAATGATATTGTAACTTACATAACAGTTCACATCTTTAAAGTATGGTACAAACACTGACCCTCATACATCACCTCTGAGAAAGTATTGTCCCTGTTTTTACACAAAGTATTAAGGCCCCAACTTTTTTTAAATGGCATCAAATTTTGGTTGCTTTAGGTGTTTTTTTAGACAGCTTAGGACAGTATTGACGTGCAATGCAGACTGAACTCAATGGAAGCTGCAGGTGAAAAACACCTCTGACAATCAGGCCACTGAATATGGAGTTAGGAGACTAAAAGGCATTGTGGGTAAAATAATGGCACCACTGAAGTCAGCAGGAAAACTGCTATTGACTTCAATCAAGACAGGATTTCACCCTCAGTTTTGACAATGTTGGCCATGCTAAACATAAAATCCAAAATAAGAGGCTTTTTAAGTTCCAAAAAAACCATGCAAGAAAAAAAGCAGATAGACAGCTAGGCGGATGAGCTACATTGATAAAATTTAATCCTTTTATCCTGGAATTTAAAAGGATTCAATGGTTTATTCTGTCTGTGCTTTGATCAACATTTATCACAAATAAGCCTAGAATAATACATAAATGACAGGCTGTTCGGAAAAATATACAGAGCAGTCCCTTTATTATTACTTTCAATTAGGGTGTTCAGATTCTAACTCAATTCCTTTATCTGTCAGAGACAGATGAGCCTTCTGGTTGGGGATTTTTTAAAAGTATAAAAACCAATTACTCTCCTTCACTGAAGGTAAATTCAATTTCTGTTTTGATGCTCTGTTGTGCATCTCAGAGTAGTGCCTTCAAATTATGACTAGTGCACAGTATTTTCACTCACTCAAACAAAAGAGAAAATATATTTGTAAACTGGTTACTACTGGAATAATAGCATGAGCACAGTCTTAATAATTCACTCATCCAATAGCAAAGTGAAAAAAATTCCCTGGTTAATCGGGAGGGCTAAATCTAAACTATCAATTTCTGTCGTATTTAAGTTTCCATTGTTTTAAGTTTCCAGCTGTGACACTGCCTTGATAATGTGAACCAATGAAACGCTGTCTTTCTGAGTCTGCAAACAAATGACACTAGTGCTGCTGCCATGGTTTATAACTTTTTGAAGCAGCAGCAGCAGACTGAAATCACCAAGACTGGTCATTTTCCCACTGCCATTAAAAATTCCCTGGGAATCAGAAAGACTGACAAGAATCAGATCAGTTTCACTCTGCTTGGGAAAACTATGAGCCTTAGCAGAGATGAACACTAAAGCTGTTAGTAAGGGAGGACGGTATACAACATGGAATTGGGATAATCTCTTTTGTAAAATGGTGCACGTCTCACTGCATAAGTGGTCTCAGTTCAGGTCAAAGAAAACATGTCGACAGTTCTAACCAATTAGCACTTTGCTGGCAGTCTTAGGAGAGAATCTAAAGATCAGCATGAAATCTGAATTACCCTCACAGTCCCATCTAGGGGCGAGGTCCATTAATGGGACAGTGTGCAAAAGTTTGTAATGCCACTGCCCTGCTGTATACGTTCTGTGGATAAAAAACAGAGGGCTTCAATCTCCAGGGTTATCAATCTGTCACTAAAAATCACTTCATTTTTTAAAACCAAACCACCAAACATATAGTTTGTCATTTTTTTAAAAAATGAAGCAGATTTTTTGTTGAATAGTACAAGGGCAACCTGGATTTTTCCCATTTTCTTTTCCTCAGGCTCAAGCATGCTCACATCACACTATCTAGTCTGGTATCTTCTAAAAATCATGGCAGGACATGTGTGTTCAAGCTTAGTAGATAGATGCACAAGCTCCAAACAGATGTCCATCTGTGTATCTAAGGGTATGTCTACACTACGGAATAAGGTTGAATTTATAGAACTCGGTTTTTTAGAAATCGGTTTTATATATTCGAGTGTGTGTGTCCCCACAGAAAATGCTCTAAGTGCATTAAGTGCATTAACTCGGCGGAGTGCTTCCACAGTACCGAGGCTAGAGTCGACTTCTGGAGCGTTGCACTGTGGGTAGCTATCCCACAGTTCCCGCAGTCTCCGCTGCCCATTGGAATTCTGGGTTGAGATCCCAATGCCTGATGGGGCTAAAACATTGTCGCGGGTGGTTCTGGGTACATATCGTCAGTCCCCCCTTCCCTCCCTCCCTCCGTGAAAGCAAGGGCAGACAATTGTTTCGCGCCTTTTTTCCTGAGTTACCTGTGCGGATGCCATACCACCGCAAGCATGGAGCCTGCTCAGGTAACCATCACCGTATGTCTCCTGGGTGCTGGCAGACACGGTACTGCATTGCTACACAGTAGCAGCAACCCATTGCCTTGTGGCAGCAGACGGTACAATACGACTGGTAGCCGTCATCGTCACGTCCAAGGTGCTCCTGGCCGCGTCGGCTGGGAGCGCCTGGGCAGACATGGGAGCAGGGACTAAATTTGGAGTGACTTTACCAGGTCATTCTCTTTAGTCCTGCAGTCAGTCCTATTGAACCGTCTTATGGTGAGCAGGCAGGCAATACGGATTGCTAGCAGTCGTACTGTACCATCTTCTGCCGGGCAGGCAAGAGATGACGATGGCTAGCAGTCGTATTGTACCATCTTCTGCCGGGCAGGCAAGAGATGACGATGGCTAGCAGTCATATTGCACCATCTTCTGCCAGGCAGGCAAGAGATGAGGATGGCTAGCAGTCGTACTGTACCATCTTCTGCCGAGCAGCCATGAGATGTGGATGGCATGCAGTCCTTCTGCACCGTCTGCTGCCAGCCAAAGATGTAAAAGATAGATGGAGTGGATCAAAACAAGAAATAGACCAGATTTGTTTTGTACTCATTTGCCTCCTCCCCCATCTAGGGGACTCATTTCTCTAGGTCACACTGCAGTCACTCACAGAGAAGGTGCAGCGAGGTAAATCTAGCCATATATCAATCAGAGGCCAGGCTAACCTCCTTGTTCCAATAAGAACAATAACTTAGGTGCACCATTTCTTATTGGAACCCTCCGTGAAGTCCTGCCTGAAATACTCCTTGATGTAAAGCCACCCCCTTTGTTGATTTTAGCTCCCTGAAGCCAACCCTGTAAGCCGTGTCGTCAGTCGCCCCTCCCTCCGTCAGAGCAACGGCAGACAATCATTCCGCGCCTTTTTTCTGTGCGGACGCCATACCAAGGCAAGCATGGAGGCCGCTCAGCTCACTTTGGCAATTAGGAGCACATTAAACACCACACGCATTATCCATCAGTATATGCAGCACCAGAACCTGGCAAAGCAATACCGGGCGAGGAGGCAACGTCAGCGCGGTCACGTGAGTGATCAGGACATGGACACAGATTTCTCTGAAAGCATGGGCCCTGCCAATGCATGCATCATGGTGCTAATGGGGCAGGTTCATGCTGTGGAACGCCGATTCTGGGCTCGGGAAACAAGCACAGACTGGTGGGACCGCATAGTGTTGCAGGTCTGGGACGATTCCCAGTGGCTGCGAAACTTTCGCATGCGTAAGGGCACTTTCATGGAACTTTGTGACTTGCTTTCCCCTGCCCTGAAGCGCATGAATACCAAGATGAGAGCAGCCCTCACAGTTGAGAAGCGAGTGGCGATAGCCCTGTGGAAGCTTGCAACGCCAGACAGCTACCGGTCAGTTGGGAATCAATTTGGAGTGGGCAAATCTACTGTTGGGGCTGCTGTGATGCAAGTAGCCCACGCAATCAAAGATCTGCTGATATCAAGGGTAGTGACCCTGGGAAATGTGCAGGTCATAGTGGATGGCTTTGCTGCAATGGGATTCCCTAACTGTGGTGGGGCCATAGACGGAACCCATATCCCTATCTTGGCACCGGAGCACCAAGCCGGCGAGTACATAAACCGCAAGGGGTACTTTTCAATAGTGCTGCAAGCTCTGGTGGATCACAAGGGACGTTTCACCAACATCAACGTGGGATGGCCAGGAAAGGTACATGACGCTCGCATCTTCAGGAACTCTGGTCTGTTTCAAAAGCTGCAAGAAGGGACTTTATTCCCAGACCAGAAAATAACTGTTGGGGATGTTGAAATGCCTATATGTATCCTTGGGGACCCAGCCTACCCCTTAATGCCATGGCTCATGAAGCCGTACACAGGCAGCCTGGACAGTAGTCAGGAGCTGTTCAACTACAGGCTGAGCAAGTGCAGAATGGTGGTAGAATGTGCATTTGGACGTTTAAAGGCATGCTGGCGCAGTTTACTGACTCGCTTAGACCTCAGCGAAACCAATATTCCCACTGTTATTACTGCTTGCTGTGTGCTCCACAATATCTGTGAGAGTAAGGGGGAGACGTTTATGGCGGGGTGGGAGGTTGAGGCATATCGCCTGGCTGCTGGTTACGCGCAGCCAGACACCAGGGTGGTTAGAAGAGCACAGGAGGGCGCGGTACGCATCAGAGAAGCTTTGAAAACCAGTTTCATGACTGGCCAGGCTACAGTGTGAAAGTTCTCTTTGTTTCTCCTTGATGAAATCCCCCGCCCTTTGGTTCACTCTACTTCCCTGTAAGCTAACCACCCTCTCCTCCTCCCTTCGATCACCGCTTGCAGAGGCAATAAAGTCATTGTTGCTTCACATTCATGCATTCTTTATTCATTCATCACACAAATAGGGGGAAGACTACCCAGGTAGCCCAGGAGGGGTGGTGGAGGAGGGAAGGAAAATGCCACACAGCACTTTAAAAGTTTACAACTTTAAAATTTATTGAATGCCAGCCTTCTTTTTTTTGGGCAATCCTCTGTGGTGGAGTGGCTGGTTGGCCGGTGGCCCCCCCACCGCGTTCTTGGGCGTCTGGGTGTGGAGGCTATGGAACCTGGGGAGGAGGGCGGTTGGTTACACAGAGGCTGTAGGGGCAGTCTGTGCTCCAGCTGCCTTTGCTGCAGCTCAACCATACACTGGAGCATACTGGTTTGATCCTCCAGCAGCCTCAGCATTGAATCCTGCCTCCTCTCATCACGCTGCCGCCACATTCGAGCTTCAGCCCTCTCTTCAGCCCATCACTTACTCTCTTCAGCCCGCCACCTCTCCTCCCGGTCATTTTGTGCTTTCCTGCACTCTGACATTATTTGCCTCCACGCATTCGTCTGTGCTCTGTCAGTGTGGGAGGACAGCATGAGCTCGGAGAACATTTCATCTCAAGTGCGTTTTTTTTTCTTTCTAATCTTCACTAGCCTCTGGGAAGGAGAAGATCCTGTGATCATTGAAACACATGCAGCTGGTGGAGAAAAAAAAAAGGGACAGCGGTATTTAAAAAGACACATTGTATAAAACACTGGCTACACTCTTTCAGGGTAAACCTTGCTGTTAACATTACATACATAGCACATGTGCTTTTGTTACAAGGTCGCATTTTGCCTCCCCCCACCGCGTGGCTACCCCCTCAACCCTCCCCCCTCCCTGTGGCTAACAGCGGGGAACATTTCTGTTCAGCCGCAGGCAAACAGCCCAGCAGGAATGGGCTCCTCTGAGTGTCCCCTGAAGAAAAGCACCCTATTTCAACCAGGTGACCATGGATTATATCTCACTCTCCTGAGGATAACACAGAGAGATAAAGAACGGATGTTGTTTGAACGCCAGCAAACACTGCAATGCTTTGTTGTACAATGATTCCCGAGAACGTGTTACTGGCCTGGAGTGGTAAAGTGTCCTACCATGAAGGACGCAATAAGTCTGCCCTCCCCAGAAACCTTTTGCAAAGGCTTTGGGAGTATATTCAGGAGAGCCGCGAATGCCAGGGCAAAGTAATCCTTTCACATGCTTGCTTTTAAACCATGTATAGTATTTTAAAAGGTACACTCACCGGAGGTCCCTTCTCCGCCTGCTGGGTCCAGGAGGCAGCCTTGGGTGGGCTCGGGGGGTACTGGCTCCAGGTCCAGGGTGAGAAACAGTTCCTGGCTGTCGGGAAAACCGGTTTCTCCACTTGCTTGCTGTGAGCTATCTACAACCTCATCATCATCATCATCATCATCTTCTTCGTCCCCAAAACCTGCTTCCGTATTGCCTCCATCTCCATTGAAGGAGTCAAACAACACGGCTGGGGTAGTGGTGGCTGAACCCCCTAAAATGGCATGCAGCTCATCATAGAAGCGGCATGTTTGGGGCTCTGACCCGGAGCGGCCGTTCGCCTCTCTGGTTTTCTGGTAGGCTTGCCTCAGCTCCTTCAGTTTCACGCAGCACTGCTTCGGGTCCCTGTTACGGCCTCTGTCCTTCATGCCCTGGGAGATTTTGACAAATGTTTTGGCATTTCGAAAACTGGAACGTAGTTCTGATAGCACGGATTCCTCTCCCCATACAGCGATCAGATCCCGTACCTCCCGTTCACTCCATGCTGGAGCTCTTTTGCGATTCTGGGACTCCATCATGGTCACCTCTGCTGATGAGCTCTGCATGGTCACCTGCAGCTTGCCACGCTGGCCAAACAGGAAATGAGATTCAAAAGTTCGCGGTTCTTTTCCTGTCTACCTGGCCAGTGCATCTGAGTTGAGAGTGCTGTCCAGAGCGGTCAAAATGGAGCACGCTGGGATAGCTCCCGGAGGCCAATACCGTCGAATTGTGTCCACAGTACCCCAAATTCGACCCGGCAAGGCCGATTTAAGCGCTAATCCACTTGTCTGGGGTGGAGTAAGGAAATCGATTTTAAGAGCCCTTTAAGTCGAAATAAAGGGCTTCATCGTGTGGACGGGTGCAGGTTTACATCGATTTAATGCTGCTAAATTCGACCTAAAGTCCTAGTGTAGACCAGGGCTAAGAGTAGAACTGAGACCTAATGTGAGGTAAATTTGTCTTCGCTATAATATACTGTTCCACTAAAACACAGCAAACTGCTTAGGTTAGATGCTGAATGGAAAAAATGCACCACTGAGTTTAGCTATTAAATTAATTTCATTATTGTTAAAAAACAGAAAAGAAAAATATACTTAAGTTTCATACGTAAACAAACATTTCATTTTGGAGAGATTCATGGATCACATACAGTACAATATGTTTTCTTATTATTATTATTGTTTGTAGTTTCCAGTTTAGGATTTATCCAATTATATATCTATTGTGTGACAGGCCTGGCATGAGAGATTCCATTTACAGGAAACATTTCTGAGATCACAGGCCCTGCAGGCTAAATGCAAACACTGGAGCAGATGGTAACTGATCCAGTAAAGCTGTACCTTGGGGTGCTGGAAGGGGGAAAAGACTTGGAAAGTAAAGTCTGCTAACAAAATAACTTCATATTATTACAAACACAACTTCATCAGTCCAGCACGCAGATACGGACCTAATTACAAAACAACTCCTACCACTTCTGTTGACTCATTTTTCAGCATAAAGCAGGGAATGGGCAAGAGAAGTTGGTTGTATTGTAAAACAATTCTTTACCAGTCTGCTAAATATAATGTTACGGAGAAAATTTAAATTATAATTCATTATTGGATTGAGCCAACACCTAGAGGCCTCAACCAATATCTGAATACTGACATCTTTTCACATAATCATTCCCAGTCCCTCCTTTTGGTACTGTTGCAGGCTTTTGAGACTAGCACTCTAAGTTCCCTCTCTATCTTAACAATAAACCTCTGTGCTGGGGCCTGGTACACCAATGCTACTATTCAGCTGTATGCCCTCTAATCTGTAACGTATCTTGTGTTTTTAGCAGCTCAGGCTGAGGCCAGCTCTATACTAGAAAAAGTTTGCTAGCAGAGCTATACCAGCAAAGCTTCCTAGCGTAAATGCAGGTTATGTCCTTTTGCTGATATAGCTTATACTACCAGTTTCCCAAGTGAAATGAGCTATATCCTCAAAAGCATTTTTCCCCAGTATAACTGCATCTGCACTAAGAGTTTTGCCAGTATAAAAAAAGAAAAAACCACCCCTGAGTGATACTACTATATCAGCAAAAATTTCTAGCATAGACCTAAACATTAAGCTCTTCAGTGCAGGGACTGTCTCTACCTGTATGTTTTTATGGTACTTAATACAATAGGCTACCAATCTTGACCGGGGACTGTATACACTAGAGCAGTGGTACACAAACTTTTCCTGTTACGTGCCCCCTTACCAGTAATCTTGTGCCCCCCTCCACTACTGCACAGTTGGCTCAGCAGAGGAGCTTGGGCTGACCGTGGAGCTAGGGGCAGAACTGGGGATGGGGCAGGAGCTGGGGCTAGAGGCAGAGCTGGCCTGGGGGTGGGGAGGAAAAGAGGGCAGCACTGGGCTGGAGGCGGAGCAGGGGGCCGAATGGAGCTGTTGCTGGAGCAGGGGGCTGAGGGGGAACTGCAGCTGGGGGCGGAACTAGGCTGGGGCAGAGTGGGGCTGAGGGGTGCTTCCTCCCCACCCCCCGTTTCTCTGCGGCCCCATGGGGGGCACTCCCCACAGTTTGGGGACCACTGCATTAGAGCAGTGGTTTTCAAACTTTATTTCTGGCAACCCAGTTGAAGAAAATTGTTGATGCCCATGATCCAACGGGACTGAGGATGAGGGGTTTGGGGTGTGGGAGGGGCTCAGGGCTAGGGCAGAGGGTTGGGGTTCAGGGGTGAGGGCTTCGGGGTGGGGCCGGGAATGAGTGGTTCAGGATGTGGGAGGGGGCTCTGGGCTGGGGCAGGAGGTTGGTGTGCAGGAGGGGGTCAGGGCTCTGGGCTGGGTATGCAGGATCGGGGTGGGGCCAGGGATGAGGGGTTTGGGATGCAGGAAGGGGCTCCAGGTTTGGGTGGGGGACTCAAGGCTGGGGCAGGGGATTGGGGCGCAGGCTTACCTCCCGGTCAGCGGTGCAACTGGGGTGCAGAGGCAGGCTTCCTGCCTGTCCTGGCACCGCGGACCGTGCTGCGCCCTGGAAGCGGCCAGCATCAGGTCCAGCTCCTGGGCAGAGGTGCACAAGTAGCGATGCTGACCAGAGCCGCCATGACCCAGTCCCTTCCATTCCGCGACCCAGTTCTGGGTCACGACCCATGGTTTGAAAACCACTGCACTGGAGAACCGTAAATAATAAGTAATAATAATGGTGAGTTAGGGTATATACGCAAGTGAGGGGAACACAGGAAGCACCAGGTGAAAAAGTAAGGTTTTAAACTGGCAAACTTGTACAAGCTTGAGATGCACTCGGTTTTATTAAACTCAATTCATGGTTTTAAAATTTGGTAGTGGTTACATCATTTCATAAGTCAATCAGTGCGAAATACTATTCAGGCCACTTTACATTCTTTATTTACTGGAAAAGTATGGGCCTAAAGGTCCACTCATTCCCATTGTTTTTATTGTGTTGTCTTTATTGAGCATCTACATAATTTTTAAAAGGCAAGAATCATATTGACTTTTTGGCCATTTATAGAGAAAAATAAACCTTGATGTGTACTAAAGGCCCAGCTGCACTGGGAGCTGCTAATGTGAACCCTTGTGCCCCCTGCAGAGTTCTGTCAGAGTCAGGAGGCACCTCCACATGGGTTGGGATTTAAATCAGCCACAATTGCTATGATTTAATAACATTTAGCAGCTCCGTAATTTTGCTGTAGACATCAGGTATTACTGCTGAAACTGTTAGCTAAATATTCTTGCCGAAATTAAGGTATTTCTTTTGTTTCTAGGACTTCTAAATTCAGGACTAGTGGACTCAACAGCATTCCTGTAAACTGCAAATTAAATACTACCTTTAAATTCCATTTTGAGCTCAGTGAAGCTTTTAAAAATGCACCAAAATTTTATGGTCAGAATTTCTAAATTCACATATTTACAATCTTGGGATAACTTATAATAAACTACAGCTTCCTAATAAAACTTCAGACACCGCACTCTTATGCCTTTAACACATTTTAATGCTTTTCCCACAAAGCACACAATCATGGCCTGAAAAACTCCAGGTGTCAAAATAAATGACACTTCAGCATTCTAAAAATCACAAGCCAAAAAAAAAAAAAAAAATCCCTGAAAAGGTGCCCTGCTGTCTCCAGCTATTTTGTCACCATGATGTTAAACAGCACGTTGATCACCTTTGACTTCATTCCAAATTTCACGCAAAGCACAAAGGCCAACTTCATGACCAGTAAAAGCAGCAATAACTCCACTTAAGTCAAAAATCCATTATTATTATTATTATTAGCATTACAGAAGTGCCTAGAAATCTTAGCAGAGATTGGTGTGTCATTGCACTAGACGCTCTGTATACACCAGTAGTGAATCTGGCCCTAACAGTACATGTTTTCCATTCTTCCAACATTCAAATGAACCTCCCTGTACATTATGCATAATTAATTTTGATCAAAAATTCATTCATTTCAATGGAATTGTGTTTATTCCATACTGTTGAACCAAACTCCAGGAGAAATTACTACTTACTAAATGCACTTTATTTTCCAGCTTTTAAAATGTTACATAGTACATTTAATATAAATGTTAATTGTAACAGATGGGACCCTTTTAGAGAATGGATTGCCTTGTTTTTGTTGTTTGCAAGAATGGATTGCCTTGTTTTTGTTGTTTCTATCAATATATTTCACAACTAGTGTTTTGGCTGTATATTACTGGTAGGTGAAATTTAAAGGGTTTGGTAGTTTTGTCAAGTATCTAGAAGTCCGTACACTCACTGATCATTCGTTTTGCCCCCCCATAGATACACGTGAATGCCAAGTTCTTGGCTCAGGGTTATTTATTTATTTACAGAAATATATGAAAGATTGCAAATATAATATCATACTGAATTCACAAAGAAGGTAAGGAGGGAAACAGCCAGGTCAAGTTTTGTACCTCCACAATTTATTCAAATCTATGTCAATCACTCACTTACAATGAATTTTAACTCTGTGGAGAGTGTGAAGGATAACAAAGCAGCCATTTGTTATCAAGAAGGATCAGGAAACAGGTAACACACAAAGCAAATGTTTTTCCTTAAAGGTCTCATTTTAAATTAATTTTAATTTGTATACTAAGTACCAGATCGATCTGAAAATCCCCGTAATATTCAGTATTTCTCCTTAGGTTATATGCTGGAAATTTGAGGAAAAAGCACTATGATTCATGCCAAACAAACATTTATCCTAAATTCTGATATGCCAACATTTGTTTTTGTCTTGAATTGGGACAAAAAGTTGAATTATTATTGCAGAACAAAACATTTTGAAAACTTTGAATTTGGAAACGGCAAAACATTTTGTTTTAGCATTTTAGACTGAAATGAAACATTTTGACTTGAAATTTTTGAATTGTTTTATTTTGGTTTGTCTGTTTGTCAGTTCCTCAGTTTCCTCTTCTGTACAGTAACCGTTACCACCCTCCTGCCTCACATGGATGTACGATGATTAATTAGTGTTTGAAATATTGAACATGACAAGAATTATCATCCGTGGATAAAATTTCCAAAAGCAGCTGAGTGTCCCATTTTCAAAAGTGACTTAAGCTATCAGGAGCCTCACACATTAGAAGTCAGTGAGACAGACACCTAAAATCACTTTTGAAAATGAGACACTGAGATGCTTTTGAAAATTTTACTTGGGGATAATAATTCTTCATACTTCTCATTTTTAACGTTTCAAAGAGCTTTCCAAACACTAATTAATCAATCATCTTAACATGCAGGTGAGGGAGGAAGGTAACTATTACTCCCATGGAGGAGAAGAAGAAACTGAGGGAAAAGCGGTAAGTAACTTGCCTAAGGTCAAACAGTAAGTCAGCGTTGGGACAGGATTTCACGGTTTCCATTCCTGTGGTCAACTCACCTCATCAGTGTAAGTCACCCGAGGTATATGGTGTAAACTCCTGAATGAAAAGTCAAGTGAAAGTGATAGAGCCAATAATAAACAGGAAAGTAACCTAATCTGAGTAGCTTGCAAATCAAAGAGAAAAGAAGCAATAAGCCTACTGAGAAGGCCATTGCCATAATCACACTGTGAATTATCTAGAGTATTTGCAGTAGATAGATAAAAATTATTTTGGAAATATAGGGCCAGATTCAGATACTTTTACTCACGCAGAGTAGTTATTCTTCAAACAACCCAATCGACTCCAGTGATACTACTTACTCTGAAACACCCTGGCTAACAGGGCTCTGGCCAGGCGGACCAGGCTCATTAGCCTGGGCAACTAGTCTATGAGAAGGTCACTCCAAAAATAAACCTGGAGCCAGCAAGTCTTTCAGTTGTCTCAGTTCACCTTGCTACTGGAAATGGTCTTGTTGGCCCAAAGCGCGTGAAAGTTGGTGCGCAACTGCTGGTCTAGTTTAAGCAAATTCTCACACAGTCTTCAACAAGCCAAGAAGTGCCACAGCAATGGGGGGAAATGGTGAAAGTGACAGGCGATGGACACTGCTGGGAGTCATAGTTGTGAACCTGCAACCGGGCAGGTCATGATTTTGGTTGCTCTGCATCTTGATCAGCTAGGCTGCTGTATTCAGGAACAGTACAGCTGACCTCAATCCAAGGAGGGGGCTATACAAGGTGCCCTAAAAATCCCCCAAATCCCAAGAAGCTCATCCTAAGAAGCCCTGACCAGCTTACCGTGGCCATCCCATCATGTGGTCAAATTCAAACAAGTCTTGAAAAGTTTATTTTTATCTCTGTGTTGTAATGTGGAATGTTCTTACAATCCTTGATCATCCAAACGAAACTGATCTGCCTGCCAGGTGGACTGCTCTGGTTGCTCAAGAGCTTGAAAGATATCGTATTGACATTGTGGTGCTGGAGTGAGATGAAACTTGCTGAAGAGGTCCAAATCACTGTGCCCTGATGGTGCACTCTGAAGCAGCGTTATAAGACCTCACAAACAGCTTTGCTGCAGCGGCTCATAACTTTGGCCTCACCATCAGCAAATGAAAACAAGGTTATGTACCAGACAGCTTCTCAACAACCTTACCAAGACCCGTCAATACGCTTGGAAAGTACCACGTTCCAAGCTATCAAACAGTTTACTTATCTTGGCAGCATGTTGAACAATGAAGCAATAATCAACTATGAAGTGGATGCATAAATTAAGAAAGCCAGCACCGAATATGGTCTCCTCCATCACTGAATCTGGAAGCAACATGGACTCTATCTGCAGGCAAATATCAAAGTCTGTAATGTAGTCGTCCTAACAACATTGCTCTACGGGTGTGAAACATGGTCCTGTTATCAACAGCACATTAAAAAGCTTGACAGTTTCTATTTGCGACAAATATGATGATTGCTGGGCATCAAATGGCAGGAATGGGCTTCCAATACAGAAGTCTTGGTGAAAGCTGGTTCGGTCGGCATCGAGGCTCATTTGATCTGCACCTAATTGAGATAGCCTGACTATGTAATTCATATGCCTGAGATCCGTTTATCAAAACAAGTCATATTCCAAAGTAAGCTCCAGCAATCATAAACATGCGGGACAGATGAAATGCTTCAAAGACACCCTGAAACAAAAATCTGCACAGAATCAACATTTCTGACTCGAATTTGAGCAACTGGCAATTGATCATAGTGCATGGCACCACACCGTAAGGGTAGATGCCCATGACTTTGAGAAGAATAGCGTTGAGCAACTAGAAAAACAGAGCCAGGCATGGAAACAACGCGCAGCTCAATCAGCACAAAGTAGGACATGGTTCTGTGGCCAGTGCACTAAACGTTGTGCTTCCTGAATTGGTGTATGGAGTCATGTGAAGACCATTAGTACAAACTATGATTGTCAACATACTCCTCAAAATCAAGGAGACTATCAAGATCATCACTAGTTGTAGAATAAGGTATCAGAATCTGACCCATAAAAAGGAAATAATAAATCTTATTTAACAAGTTTCTCACTGAGTTTCTCACTGCATAAATAGAAATCATGCTGATAAACTGCTGGGGGAGGGGGGGGGGAAGGGGAAGAGAAGCACCTAAAACAAGAAAAGAAAGAATCAAATAAAAATATCAGTTTAGTCCATGTTTTAAGGTAGACTGAAAACCTTTTAAATTGCTAATACTTGAGTTCAGGGAACTGAATCTCTCTTGCAAGTGCTGATGGGGTCTTTAACATCCAAACAGTGCCAGTAGCTGCCCATGTCATACACTGCTTTAGGTGTTGGTGATTTTAGTAACTCTTTCTAGGGGAAATATAGGCCTCTGCTGTGCCAAATGTAGTGGCAGCGTTGCCCTAAGCAAACTGAGCCTAACAAGTCACAGCTATAAATTAGCGACCATTTCATTCCCCTGAGAAATTTGAGTCTCTCTAGTCGTGCACTGGCAGGCAAGTAAAGCAGGAAATAACTTTCAAATATGTTGCTTAAAACCTGAATTATTAATTTAAAAATCAATATATATATTTTGTTGATGATTGGTGCCATCAAAACACCTTTCTATATTTATTTAGTTTAAAAAATGTATTTCTAGTTTACTTTTCAGAAAAAATATTCTCGGATTCCAATCATGAATATCATGAAATGTGTAGACAGTCTTCAGAAAAATGTAATCAAAGCACCAACTGGCAGTCAATGTAAATAAAACCGCACTTGGCCCAACTCCCAAGTCCTGCAGAACATCACTGTGCTAATTGGAAGAACAAAGAAATTCTTATCACCAAAAGCTTGAAACAATTGACTAGTGAGGTATGAGTCAGCCATGTGAGCGCAAATCCTTAGGTAACAAATGTGGAGGACAGATGTTAAATAAATATCCTGTCAATTGTATCAAAAGCCGCTAATAAATCGAAGTAGAACATCAGCTAGAAGTACCTTAAGGACCAAAGGATAAATTCTCTGCTGGCAGAATGCCACTGCTGGAGTCCTGCCAACACAGAATTTGGTCCCAAATTTTCAAAGGAATCTCAATCCAGCCTCTACCTGCACACAACAACAACAAAATCACTTGCACATGTGATTTTTGTACACTGCCACTCTGCACACAAATAGTAGCATTTTACATGCAACAAATTCTATGTTTGTGTGTAAACCAAATGAAAATGAGGGGAGAGGGACATTGCATGTAAAATTCTGTTTGTGTCTACAAGTGACTATGTGCATGCATGGCTGGAGGCCATGTTCTCAAAATTTAATTCTAGAAGTAGATTGTATAAAATATAACAAGAATATATGCCAAATATTCCAATTTAGAAAGAACAATTCCTACATTTTAGCATAATAGTCACTGTTTTTCTACTTTGTTTCTTCAAAGATCTCCCCTAGTTCACTGGAGTTAATTATGTACTTATGTTAATTATGCTTTCCTCTCAAATATCCCTATTTATGCTAGCAGGTCTGTAGTAAATACACAAATAGAAAGAGTATAATCACCCTTTCCCTGTGGCCTAATTTAGATTGACCATTAAAACACATACAACTAAATATGGATGGATACCTTACTGCTAAATGTGTAATTTTACTAAAACACTGGATCTATTTTAAAGAAACAATTTCAAGATACACCATTTTCTACATGTGTAGAAGTTTTCCTTCCTCAAAAGGCAATTAACTTTGTCAGTGATGTAATGAACACTTATAAAACCTTGTACACTTGAATACTTTCAAGAGCATAGCAAGCGGGACACAGTAGCTTAGGACCCAAAATGCACTGAAGTCATCGGAGTCGTATGGAAGTTGGATCAAGCCCATAACAACTGCAAAGTCACTAAAACAAAATAAGTACTTTACAGAAGAGCATGAGGAAGCTAGTCCCCATAGCAGGTAACAGACACGGATATTTCTCTAACTATGAGTAGCAGTTAGGGCCATTAAAATATTTCTGTTTATTGTGTAAGTAATAAGAATTTCAGAGTAAGAAGTTTCTGTGTAGGCTTAGTACTGGGTATATTATGGCAACAACACTAATTACTTTAAAACAAAAACAAACAAACAAACAAAAAGTGTCAGAATTATAACAGTGACCATTGCAGTTGCAATATTCTCGTTGCCCCAAGACTGCATAACTTCAGGTCCCATGGCCTACTCAACAGATGTTATGAGCTCCATGTAAAGAACTGCACAGAAGAAGCCATCTACACTGCCCAACACGTTTATCAGTACTACAAAACCCAAGAACTATGCTTCATATTCTTCTGCACCATCTACTGGTACCATATCTATTGGCTATCTATTTACATACATGCAGGCAACTGCCACCAGCCAAAGTGTCAGTATCCTGCTCCTTTTTCATAAAAAGAAGTGGAGCGACTATCAGGTCAAAACTCCTGAAGCCCCTATTGGTAGGTTCTCTCTTGCATGTGGATTGGCCATCCCAATTAAGCTTTGGGGGCATATTGCTGTTCACTTCCCTATACACTTGAAGTTTAAATCCAGCCATACATTTGAATCCAACTCATATTACATAGGTGAATAGAATAACCTCAAGCAAATTAAATGCTTTTATAACTCCTAATACATTTGAGTGAATTTACTAATCTTTCCATTTAAAATATTCCTGAGTCCATTGAACACAGCAAATCAGCTGGTTCTCTTTCCTCTTCTTTATGTCTCCTCCATCCTTCTCTTCTTTCATGCTTAAATGCTCTGTAGGTTGCATCCACACCGTTGAATAAATTTGACAATAACATTCCATTCATTTGAGGACAGCATTTGGAGACAGTGGTCACCAACCAGTTGGTCAGGATTGACTGGTCGATTCTAGAGGATCTCCCAGTCGATCGCAATCTCTCGTGGTGCAGCGTGGCTGCCGCCAAGGCAGACTCTGTACCCCAGCCCCACGCCGCTCCCAGACGCGGCCAGCATGGCCCCACGGCGAGGCCCAGGAGTCTCCCTCTGCACGCTGTTCCTGCCTGCAAGCACCGCCCTCGAAGCTCCCATTGGCCAGGAGAGCTGTGGGGGCAGTGCTTGCAGAGAGGGGCAACGCACAGAGCCATGTGCTCCCTCCCTTCCCAGCGGTGCATTGGCCTCTTCCAGTAGTTGTGTGGGGCCGGGGTAAGCAGGGAGCCTGCCTTAGCCTCGCTGCACCCGCTGCCAACGGGAGCTGCTGGAAGGAAGTGCTGCCCGACGGGAGGATGCACCCCAACTCCCAGCCCCGAGCCCCCTCCCCCAGCCAGCACCCCATACCCTCTCCTGCACCCCAAACCGCAACCTGACCTCCCTGCAAGAGCCAGCACCCTGTACCCCCTCCTGTACCCTAACACTCTGCCCCAACCTAGGGCCCCTCCTGCACCCAAACTCCCCCCAGAGCTTGCACCCCCTTACCCCCTCTTGCACCCCAACTCCCTTCCCCAGGCTCAGCCCAGAGCCCCCTCCCACGCTGCGAACCCCTCGGCCCCAGCCCCGAACCCCAACCGCCTACCCCAGCCCGGTGAAAGTGAGTCAGGGTGGGGGAGAGCAAGTGACGGAGAGGGAGGGGCATGGAGTGAGCAGGGTGGGCCACTAGGTAAGGGGTGGGGCCTTGGGTAAGGGGTGGGGTAGATCCTGGGTTGCCCTTAGATTCAAAAAGTGATCTTGGGCATAAAAAGGTTGGAGACCACTGCTCTAGAATATGAAGAACAACTTGTTTCTCACCACACAGGCTTTCAGTAGCACTTGCAAAGTAAGAAACAAGAGAAAAACCAGAAGACAGAAATTAGAATCTTTCATTGTGCAAAATCAATTCCAACTGATTTCAGTTCACAATTTGTAGTATAATTTATTAACAGGAAGATGCTAGCCCAGGCCATTCATTTCCTTTCATGGTGGTTGTTATCTGACCACACAAAAGAAAGGAAGGGAAGTAGGAAGTAAAAGCCCTGGCTACTGTACACTTTTTTCAGGTTACAAGATCCATCACAAGCTGTAAAAATCCGTAATGACATTGTCCTTTTGGAATTGCTACTTATATTAATTATGTTCACTTGCTGACACTAAGAAGATTCCCTTATCGTTCTGGAAGTGTCACACAACCACACTGGTTTGCACTCTTTCATTTTTTTAAAGTTACAATTACAAAGAATTTGATTAACATCTCAACTGTCTTAAGATGTAGACCAAACATCCTGTAAAATAGAGTATGGTCTCTCATGTCTGTACAGTGCATCCCAACATTCAGCTGAAAATAGTGGAGGTCTCTCACAGATGCTGCAATGGGGACTAAATAAAGAATAGCATGGAAAGACTAGCAAGACATGTAAACAATGGCAAGAAAACACTGGGCCAAGAGGAAGGGGGGAAATTAAAGAGTCCTTACATTAATTAATTAATGTAGTACTTCTGTCTTGTTTTGGGAGGTCACAAATAAATGAAGTTAAAATGCAAAAAAAAAATAAAAAAAATCACATTTCTTATTTACATTGTTACATTTTTCTTAAATTCATCTGCTAACTTTAAAATTCAAAGGAAAAACATTTTAACTCACATTCCTGAGGAGAGAAAAATTGGCATTACAAGGTGTCTGCATAGTAAAAGAGCACTTGAGAAATTCACTGCTGTACAGAGGGCCAGCATGAGGCCTATGTAGGGCTTAAGGTTTACGTAAGCCGTATTTTGAGAGCCTAAATTGGAATTAAGATGTGCAGAGAGCCAGCACAATGTCTATGTACAGTTGTGACTTTTACCCTCTGACAAACTGGACTGAATGGAGAAGATACGCAGACTTTCTCTACATGAAAACAAGTCATTTTGAAATAAAAATACACCTGTTGTGATTTTACAATCAAATTCTCCCAATTTTATACAGAGTACTATCAAATACACAAAGTAAGCAAAGTGGGGCAAAAAGAGAAAAATATTTTCCTTATCTTTTTCCATTATAATAGTTTTAGGTGTTACTTATGACACCTGTAACTGAAACATTTTAGACCAGTGGTTCTCAACCTTTCCAGACTACTGTACCCCCTTCAAGAATGTGATTTGTCTTGCGTTTCCCAAGTTTCACCTCACTTAAAAACTTACAAAATCCGACATAAAAGTACAAGTGTCACAACATACTATTACTGAAAAATTGCTGGCTCTCTCATTTTTACCATATAATTATAAAATAAATCAACTGGAATATAGTGTACATACATTTCAGTGTAATACTTGAGCCTGTTTTGCACTCATGAGCCTTGTCTGAAGCCAAAGCCCCGCCGCCTGGGGCTGACGCATGTAACTTAGGTTCACAAGGCCCCAGGCAATTGCCCTGCTTGCCACCCTCTAATGCCAGCCCTGTACTTGCAACCTCGCCCACATCCCAAGCCCATCTCATAACCCCCTTGGGGGCTGCAACCCCCAGGTTGAGAAATACTCATCTAGATGAGTTGAGTACCCCCAGGGGTACACATAGCCCTGGTTGAGGACCACTGGTTCAGATTACTTATGATAATTTTAAGTTGATAGTGTCTCTTCAAAAAGATACTCACACACATTTAAAACCAAACTGCTTTCCTGTTAGTTTTGCATTTCATTTCCAAAACACAACCTTCAAATGATATCTAACTAGTATTTCTTCTGACTGAAAACAGGATCTGGATTATAGCCATAATAAAATACAAGATACTTTTCTGAAAAGTCATGTGACAAAAACAAAACACCTGAGTTCTGCAATTTCAAATATTTATGCAGGACTAACAACGTTTTCCTGTTGAAGTGAATTACTAATGTACAGTGCCTTTAAATGGTCGATTACAGTTGGCATGGGAAAAAAAAATATTTGTCTGCTTTTCCTCAGCATAGCACTCCTTATATCGACCAAAGTACAAAGTGTATGGCAATAGATTTTTACTTAATCTAACCTATAAACAGGAAAACCTGTTTAAATTGCAATGATCGTTGGTCATATATACATACACACGTATAGCACGGTCTTTAACCAACTGCTTGCATATCGCATGGGGAACAGAACTCGCAATTTTTTACACCAAAAAAGCCACTCATCTCTACCACTTGAATTTTAAAGCATAATTACCATTAGCTCTCACTAGGAGTAGGGCTTTTCTCTCTTTTTTTAGGCCAGTTAACGGATGAGAGATCCAGGTACATAACCTCAGTTTTTACTGCTGCCATTTACAAAGGGTATGTCTACACTACGAAATTAGGTCGAATTTATAGAAGTCGGTTTTTTAGAAATCGGTTTTATATAGTTGATTGTGTGTGTCCCCACACAAAATGCTCTAAGTGCATTAAGTGCATTAACTCGGCGGAGTGCTTCCACCGTACCGAGGCTAGCGTCAACTTCCGGAGTGTTGCACTGTGGGTAGCTATCCCACAGTTCCCAGTCTCTGCCGCCCATTGGAATTCTGGGTTGAGATCCCAATACCTAATGGGGCAAAAACATTGTCGCGGGTGGTTCTGGGTACATGTCGTCAGACCCTCCCTCCCTCCGCAAAAGCAATGGCAGACAATCGTTTTGCGCCTTTTTTCCTGAGTTACCTGTGCAGACGCCATACCACGGCAAGCATGGAGCCCGCTCAGCTCACTGTCACCGTACGTCTCCTGGTGCTGGCAGACGCGGTACTGCATTGCTACACAGCAGCAGCCCATTGCCTTGTGGCAGCAGACGGTGCAATAGGACTGATATCCATCGTCATCATGTCCGAGGTGCTCCTGACCGCCTCGGTAAGGTCGGACCTGGGCAGACATGGGCGCAGGGACTAAAATAGAAGTGACTGGACCAGGTCATTCTCTTTAGTCCTGCCAGCAGTCCTATTGCACCGTCTTCTGCCAGGCAGGCAAGAGATGAGGATGGCTAGCAGTCCTACTGCACCATCTTCTGCCGAGCAGCCAGGAGATGAGGATGGCTAGCAGTCCTACTGCACCGTCTGCTGCCAGCGAAAGATGTAAAAGATAGATGGAGTGGATCAAAACAAGAAATACACCAGATTTTGTTTTGTATTCATTTGCTCCCCCCTCCCTCCCTCCGTGAAATCAACAGCCAACAATCATTTCGGTGAGGTCTATCAGGGGCACCTTGAAAAGCTTAATGGAGATTCAGTCCTACCTGAAATACCGGGAGGAAGGGATAGCTCAGTGGATTGAGCATTGTGTTGAGCATTGGCCTGCTACACCCAGGGTTTTGAGTTCAATCCTTGAGGGGGCCATTCTGTGTGACAGTTGTTTTTGTTTCTCCTTCATGCAAAGCCACCCCCTTTGTTGATTTTAATTCCCTGTAAGCCAATCCTGTAAGCCATGTCATCAGTCGCCCCTCCCTCCGTCATAACAACGGCAGACAATCATTCCACGCCTTTTTTCTGTGCAGACGCCATACCACGGCAAGCATGGAGCCCAATCAGATCACTTTGGCAATTAGGAGCACATTAAACACCACGCGCATTATCCAGCAGTATATGCAGCACCAGAACCTGGCAAAGCGAAACCGGGTGAGTAGGCAACATCAGCGCGGTGACGAGAGCGATGAGGACATGGACAGTACTGTGGGGGCTGCTGTGATGCAAGTAGCCAACACAATCAAAGATCTGCTGATATCAAGGGTAGTGACCCTGGGAAATGTGCAGGTCATAGGCGATGGCTTTGCTGCAATGGGATTCCCTAACTGTGGTGGGGCCATAGACGGAACCCATATCCCTATCTTGGCACCGGAGCACCAAGCCGGCGAGTACATAAACCGCAAGGGGTACTTTTCAATAGTGCTGCAAGCTCTGGTGGATCACAAGGGTCATTTCACCAACATCAACGTGGGATGGCCGGGAAAGGTACATGACGCTCACACCTTCAGGAACACTGGTCGGTTTCAAAAGCTGCAGGAAGGGGCTTTATTCCCAGACCAGAAAATAGCTGTTGGGGATGTTGAAATGCCTATAGTTATCCTTGGGGACCCAGCCTACCCCTTAATGCCATGGCTCATGAAGCCATACACAGGCAGCCTGGACAGTAGTCAGGAGCTGTTCAACTACAGGCTGAGCAAGTGCAGAATGGTGGTAGAACGTGCATTTGGATGTTTAAAAGCGCGCTGGCGCAGTTTACTGACTCGGTTAGACCTCAGCGAAACTAATATTCCCACTGTTATTACTGCTTGCTGTGCGCTCCACAATATCTGTGAGAGGACGGGGGAGACGTTTATAGCGGGGTGGGAGGTTGAGGCAAATCGCCTGGCCACTGGTTACGTGCAGCCAGACACCAGGGCAGTTAGAAGAGCACAGGAGGGCGCGGTGCGCATCAGAGAAGCTCTGAAAACCAGTTTCATGACAGGCCAGGCTACCGTGTGAAAGTTCTGTTTGTTTCTCCTTGATGAAGCCCCCCGGCCCTTGATTCACTCTACTTCCCTGTAAGCTAACCACCTTCCCCGCCTCCCTTCGATCACCGCTTGCAGAGGCAATAAAGTTATTGTTGCTTCACATTCAAGCATTCTTTATTAATTCATCACACAAATAGGGGGATAACTGCCAAGGTAGCTCGGGAGGGGTGGTAGAGGAGGGAAGGACAAGGCCACACAGCACTTTAAAAGTTTAAAACTTTAAAACTTATTGAATGCCAGCCTTCTGTTGCTTGGGCAATCCTCTGGGGTGGAATGGCTGGGTGGCCGGAGGCCCCCACCACGTTCTTGGCGGCTGGGTGAGGAGGCTATGGGACTTGGGGAGGAGGGCGGTTGGTTACACAGGGGCTGTAGTGGCGGTCTGTGCTCCTGCTGCCTTTCCTGCAGCTCAACCATATGCTGTAGCATATTAGTTTGATCCTCCAGCAGCCTCAGCATTGAATCCTGCCTCCTCTCATCACGCTCCCGTCACCTTCAGCTTCAGCCCTCTCTTCAGCCCATCACTTACTCTCTTCAGCCCGCCACCTCTCCTCCCGGTCATTTTGTGCTTTCCTGCACTCTGACATTATTTGCCTCCATGCATTCGTCTGTGCTCTGTCAGTGTGGGAGGACAGCATGAGCTCGGAGAACATTTCATCTGGAGTGCGTTTTTTTTTCTTTCTAATCTTCACTAGCCTCTGGGAAGGAAAAGATCCTGTGATCCTTGAAACACATGCAGCTAGTGGAGAAAAAAAAAGGGACAGTGGTATTTAAAAAGACACATTTTATAGAACAATGGGTACACTCTTTCACGGTAAACCTTGCTGTTAACATTACATACATAGCACATGTGCTTTCGTTACAAGATCACATTTTGCCTCCCCCCACCGCGTGGCTAACAGCGGGGAACATTTCTGTTCAGCCACAGGCAAACCGCCCAGCAGGAACGGGCACCTCTGAATGTCCCCTTAAGAAAAGCACCCTATTTCAATTAGGTGACCACAAATGATATCACTCTCCTGAGGATAACACAGAGAGATAAAGAACGGATGTTGTTTGAACGCCAGCAAACATACAGTGCAATGCTTTGTTCTGCAATGATTCCCGGCTACGTGCTACTGGCCTGGCATGGTAATGTGTCCTACCATGGTGGACGGAATAAGGCTGCCCTCCCTAGAAACCTTTTGCACAGGCTTCGGGAGTACATCCAGGAGAGCTTTATGGAGATGTCCCTAGAGGATTTCCACTCCATCCCCAGACACATTAACAGACTTTTCCAGTAGCTGTACTGGCTGCGAATGCCATGGAAAATTAATCATTAAACACACTTGCTTTCAAACCATGTATACTATTTAAAAAGGTACACTCACCAGAGGTCCCTTCTCCACCTGGTAGGTCCAGGAGGCAGCCCTGGGTGTATTCGGGGGGTACTGGCTCCAGATCCAGGGTGAGAAACAGTCCCTGGCTGTTGGGAAAACCAGTTTCTCCACGTGCTTGCTGTGAGCTATCTACAACCTCATCATCATCATCTTCCTCGTCCCCAAAACCTGCTTCCGTGTTGCCTCCATCTCCATTGAAGGAGTCACACAACACGGTTGGGGTAGTGGTGGCTGAGCCCCCTAAAATGGCATGCAGCTCATCATAGAAGCGGCATGTTTGGGGCTCTGACCCGGAGCGGCCGTTTGCCTCTCTGGTTTTCTGGTAGGCTTGCCTCAGCTCCTTAAGTTTCATGCGGCACTGCTTCAGGTCCCTATTATGGCCTCTGTCCTTCATGCCCTGGGAGATTTTGACAAATGTTTTGGCATTTCGAAAACTGGAACGGAGTTCTGATAGCACAGATTCCTCTCCCCATACAGTGATCAGATCCCGTACCTCCCGTTCGGTCCATGCTGGAGCTCTTTTGCGATTCTGGGACTCCATCATGGTCACCTCTGCTGATGAGCTCTACACTCACCTGCAGCTTGCCACGCTGGCCAAACAGGAAATGAAGTTCACAAGTTCACGGGCCATTTCCTGTCTACCTGGCCAGTGCATCTGAGTTGAGAGTGCTGTCCACAGCGGTCACAGTGGAGCACTCTGGGATAGCTCCCGGAGGCCAATACCGTCTAATTGCGTCCACAGTACCCCAAATTTGACCTGACAAGGCCGATTTCAGCGCTAATCCCCTTATCGGGGGTAGAGTAAAGAAATCAATTTTAAGAGCCCTTTAAGTCGAAAAAAAGGGCTTCATCGTGTGGACAGGTGCAGGGTTAAATCGATTTAACACTGCTAAATTCGACCTCAACTCCTAGTCTAGACCAGGGCAAAGTGACTAAAATGTATAAAGCGGGAAAAAGCAACTTGAGTGTGGCTGGCTCAACATGCTTATGAGGTGAAGAAGAGGAGTCTTCCTCCCTCATACCCCTGAGTAAAGCCTAGGCCCCAACCACAGTCCTTATGCTCAGGAAACACAAGGACTATGCAAGTCGAGTGCTGTTGTCTATGAGAGCATCTAAAGAGAAGCCAAAAGTAACAAGCCCCTTTGCACAGGCCAGCACAACTTGTCATACCCAAACATCACTCCTTCACAAAAGTTGTGGAATAAATTGTGCTTTTCAGGCAAAGTATGGCTCACACTTTGGATAGAGTTAACTCAGTTCTATATCCCTTTTACAACACTATTTTTGGTCATATTCTTCCTATGAATTTCTATTAGGGGATATATATATTTGATGACCCACACACAGGTCTGTGTTAGACAATATAACTCTCTTCTTAAAAAACAGGAGGCTAGCGAAGAACTAACACTAACATAGCAGCTGCTTTAGTTGCAGGAAATGACAGACCCATTTAAGAACATGGGGTCAAGACGATTTAAAACAAAAAATCAATATAATATGGCTATCAAGAATGCCTGCTTTAATGTTAAAGGCACAAGCAACTACAGATTTAACTCTTACTTTGTTAAACTAATATTTTCTACTACTGTCATTTTAAGTGACTATCCAGATCATCATCAGATTGGGGTGTAAAGCTCGCACACGCACGCACACACATACACACACAGAGGGCCAGCACCAGGCCTAAATATCAACATATATATATTTAAATGGTGCCTTGATCTTGTGCTTGACCTCTGCAAAGGGGGGAATTTTACCCCAGTAAATAGTTATTGGAATTTTTTTCAATCATTAAAAGTGATCATGAACCAAACTGTAAACATGATCATGCACGTTATTCACTGGTGGCACATCATATACAATGTACATCCTATTAAGTGCAAGTTCTGCAGTCTCTAGTGACTTTGACTCCCACAGATTGACTGTATGGATGTAGACTGCAGGACTGGGTCCTAGCACACTACATCAAATATTAACATGCACAATTAGAGGTCTGTGCTTGTCATCCTGATTTAATTCCCATTGCATCATTTACTAGGGTACTAATGTTATCATAATCACTGAAATGAATAGGGGAAGGAAGATCAATGCATTTTTTATTCCTAGGCTTTAGGAGTTGAATGTACCCAGAACTCCACTCTGCCCTGAAACAAAAGTGGAACAACTAATTATGTAGGTATTTTTGTTTGTTTTCTAAATCCTGCTAAAAAGATTGTTGTTCATAAAGATCAAGTTAATTCATAATTTGAAAATCATTATAGGCCTGATCCAAACTCCATAAAAGTCAATGGAAAGTCAGCCCCTAAATCACAAACTATTTAGATATAATTAATAAACATTTAATACTCTAAATTAGCTGCCACTTAGGGTAGGACCCATTTCTACTATGTTAGAACCCTCCTCTCCAAAGCATTCAGCTACTTTTCCATTCAATTTGTGAGCAAGTATGGTATTCTAACACACCATAGATTAAATGGAGGTATTACAGGAACAGAACCAGTAAGAATGGTTTGTCCCCTAACTGCTATCTCACAATCTACACCCAGTACTTTAGTACCATCCTATTGTAAAATGTAAAAGGTTAAAGTTACAGTCCATGAAAATCTCTTGTTTGCCTGGTTGTCATAAACATATAGAGGGAAAAGGAAACATTTCACACATCATCTTTTCCGCTCCTAATACATTTTCAATTTTCTATTGCAGTCTTTGTTTGGCCATGTATCTCTGATAAAGGGTTACTATAGTCCCACTATGCTGCATAATACTTTCCCTTCCTTTTTCTGTAAGCTTCCTCATGACAGAGAGTACATGTCTTTGGCCTTAAGGAGAGAACCTAAATGTACTGTCTCTAGGAAAAAGTGTCTTTAAAATGTTAAGAACTGTATTTTTTTTTCATAATCATCATGACCCTATGCATGTACATATGCATGCACACAAACTCACATACAAATTAAATATACCTATTTATAGAGCTGTATGATTTTCATTGGCACAAATGTTGACAAAAAACTCTCCTGATAGATTAAGTTTGCATGGTTTCATATCCCTTAGCTTTGCTTTGAGTTCCATGGTTGTGTAACACCCTATTATTCTTACCACACCTCTCAAAAAATCCAGCTCAGCATATCACTGATTAAACTGGCTGGTTTACATTATTGAACTCATCAGCAAATCCTGTGAGTTTTGCAAAGAGATTGGTGAATTTTGCCGGTTTTGTAACAATCCCCTAGCAATACAAATCAGACTGGTTCGGGTGAAATCTTTCACTAAATGCCCTCTTTTTGCTGTCTGTGAGGTTCGACATGCTTTGAAAAGGATTGGTGAAAACTTCTCACGAAGTGCAGCCAGTTATACTGTTGGGGCCATAGTTAGGCAAATACAAATTCCAATAAAATTTGTAAATAGCACTAGTCACCTAACCTTCCTAGTTAAATACACATCAATGTCTATGGACCCGATGCTGTGAGATGCTGAGTGCCTTCTGTGAGGTGCTGATTGTACTCAGATCTCAGGAAGTTCATAGGAAATGAAAGCGCTTAAGGACCTCATCAACCCACCATCAACCTCAGCCTGGACCAGTCCACACAAGAGATCCACTTCCTGGATACTACAGTGCTAATAGGCGATGGTCACATAAACACCACCCTATACCAGAAACCTACTGACCGCTATACTTACCTACATGCCTCCAGCTTTCATCCAGACCACACCACACAATCCATTGTCTACAGCCAAGCTCTACAATACAACCGTATTTTCTCCAACCCCTCAGACAGAGACAAACACCTGCAAGATCTCTATCAAGCGTTCTTACAACTACAATACCCACCTGCTGAAGTGAAGAAACAGACCGACAGAGCCAGAAGAGTATCCAGAAGTCACCTACTACAGGACAGGCCCAACAAAGAACATAACAGAACGCCACTAGCCGTCACCTTCAGTCCCCAACTAAAACCTGTCCAGCGCATCATCAAGGATCTACAACCTATCCTGAAGGACGACCCATCACTCTCACAGATCTTGGGAGACAGGCCAGCCCTTGCTTACAGACAGACCCCCAACCTGAAACAAATACTCACCAGCAACCACACACCACACACCAAAAACACTGACCCAGGAACCTATCCTTGCAACAAAGCCCGTTGCCAACTGTGTCCACATATCTATTCAGGGGACACCATCATAGGACCTAATCACATCAGCCACACTATCAGAGGCTCGTTAACCTGCACATCTACCAATGTGATATATGCCATCATGTGCCAGCAATGCCCCTCTGCCATGTACATTGGCCAAACCGGACAGTCTCTACATAAAAAAATAAATGGACACAAATTAGACGTCAAGAATTATGACATTCAAAAACCAGTCGGAGAACACTTCAATCTCTTTGGTCACTCGATTACAGACCTAAAAGTTGCAATTCTTCAACAAAAAAACTTCAGAAACAGACTCCAAGGAGAGACTGCTGAATTGGAATTAATTTGCAAACTGGACACCATTAAATTAGGCTTGAATAAAGACTGGGAGTGGATGGGTCATTACACAAAGTAAAATTATTTCCCCATGTTTTTTTCCCCCCTACTGTTCCTCACACATTCTTGTCAACTGCTGGAAATGGCCCATCTTGATTATCACTACAAAAGGTTTTTCTTCTCTCCTGCTGGTAATAGCTCACCTTAACTGATCACTCTTGTTATAGTGTGTATGATAACACCCATTGTTTCATGTTCTCTGTGTATATGTCTATCTTCCTACCATATTTTCCACTGCATGCATCCGATGAAGTGGGTTTTAGCCCACGAAAGCTTATGCTCAAATAAATTTGTTAGTCTCTAAGGTGCCCCAAGTACTCCTGTTCTTCTCACAAGGTGAGACACTCATTACCTCACAGATTTGGGGCCATGGATTTGTTCTGTTTATACAGCATCTAACACAAGAGGGTCCTGGTCTATGAGTAGGGCTCTTAGGCATCATAATAATTCAAATAATAAATAATAATACTAATAATAAGACCCTATGAGCCAGATCTCTATGCGTCACTCCCAAGTGGACTACCCCTAGGGAATCCCTAGCTAGTTTAGAGCTGGTATATCCAACTCTGCTCCGCCCCTTTCCATCCCCCATCTGGCTTAGTGAGAATTCCGGGGTGGGAGGAGGCATGGCAGGATTGCAGTGAGCTCCAGCAATCTCTTGCTGGTGTAACAGCCTTTATAGAGCTAGTACAAGCTGGTATAATTTTAAGCAACCCAGAGGCTGCTCTAATTTAAGATGGGCCCAAACCAATCTCCAGCAATATAAAGTAACAGGGGAACAAAAGTGGCATACAGCCACCTTTACTCCCTCTCTTCTCTTGAGTCCTGTAGTGAGCTCAGTTGAGCTGGACCAGAGGATCAGAATGCAGAAAGGGTATTACTTATATCAAGTAAAAGACTAGTAAACTGAAAACCCACGAGGCATATAACAGCTTACTGCCAGACTTTTCAAAATTTAAGTGTTGATTGTTCAAAATTTATGTCTAGATTTTCCTTAAGAATGCAATTTCCTGGCACATGGTAAAACTCACTTTTAGACCCACATGTCAACACAGCAGGCATCCTGTTTCAAATGTTATTATGGAAATACTACAGTGTTCTGTGCCAAATCTGTCCAAATTAAACCAAGGGGAATGGAAATACTCTCCCTGGATAGGAGGTGGTTGCACGAGGTGGGCTTGTTTACATGGAGAGTAAAAGTTACAGAGAATATAAAAACAGATACATCATAATATTGTAGAAGAAGTTGAATAACATATCATTCAGCCTGTGTACTGTGGAAAGAACACTAAGGTCATGGCTAAAATAAGACCAGTGACTGTTTGATAATAGAAACAAGTAGGAGGTAAAACTGGAGAATTTTCCACTTTTTTTTTTTTTTAAGTGACACTGTCAGATTAAAACAAGTTTTGTTTTTAGGGTTTTTCTTTTTTTTTTGTCAAAGCAAATGTCCTTGCCTGTGTTGCTATGGGTCTGATGCAGAGCCCATTGAGTCTGTGGGAGTCTTTCCATTGATTTCAAAGGGCTTTACATCAGGCTCTAGTGCCAGTACAATACGAATGCCTATACTAGCCAATATTATTAGTTTTTTATGTTTTGCGTCATGCTCAGTTTGGAAAATGAAAAAACAATACTCTGCTGAATTTTTGTTTCTAGCCAGTTTCACTTTCTGGTTCAACTGCCCAATCCTGTTCTCACAGAAGTCACTGACTTCAAAGGGTCTAGTTGTGTGCACAAAGGTAAGTATGTGTATTTGCAGGATTGGGGCCTAACATAATTCAGGGGTTGAATTTAAAGTTATATATACTGTCAATACATTTTGAAACACAAAGTTTGAAAAATATTTCCGGTTCGTTTATCCACCAGGTATTATGTTTCCTCTGCAAGGATTTGACATCACTAACACTGAAAGCATAGGGAACGCAGATTCCTGCTCTGCTGTAAGGGTAATCTGGTGTCAGCA
This sequence comes from Natator depressus, assembly GCF_965152275.1. Taxonomy (NCBI): domain Eukaryota; kingdom Metazoa; phylum Chordata; order Testudines; family Cheloniidae; genus Natator; species Natator depressus. The sequence goes on along the minus strand of NC_134235.1, from coordinate 118,898,488 downwards.
ATTCCCCTAGGAGAAACATAGAACGCTGAACTCAGGCCTTGACAGGCTGGGTTTTCTTATTTATTTGTTGTATTTGTTTGTTTAAGAAAACAACTCTTTCATCTTACTGTGAAAATGTATCTGTTTGTAATTTCAAGGCTACATGTGTTTGAATAACTAAAGGTCTTAATTTTTTTTCTTTAAAAAATAGTTACTTTAAAAGCATTTCCTATAAGTGTTAAAGGTTTGAAACCTTTGCCAGTGGGAATAAAATAATTAGGATTCAGATACTGTAACCTATATATATATACATACACACACACACACACGTATATATACACACACACTGGAAAGTATTTCAAATGTTACTGGATATATAAATTCATGCATTTTTGTATTATATTTTATTCACCCTTTAATAAAGTTACAGTAATAGATCTATAACAAAAAGTCAAATAGGCAAGAATTATAAAATTCTCATAATTACGAAAAGCTCAACTTGAATCCCCAACAGCATAGTTGACAATAACACCATAATGACAAAAAGAAGAAAAGAAAACTTAGCAATTCAAAGACAAAAGTCAGAAGGTAATCACAATTCATTTGGGCATACAGATACATAGATAATCAATTTGGATCAGGGATTTCAATGTTAAAAAAATTAAATGCTAAAACCTCATATTATCAAGTCCATGTGCTAGAGACTCTCAGGTGCACCCAAGGAAAGGGAAACCACAAAGGAGCCTGTTCTATGCCAGCCCCAGCACACTTTAGAACCTTGTGGACTACTCTACAGTATTCTGAACGGTAACAGTTCGCAAGAGGCATCTGCCAGCTATGGACTGCAAGAGCTTTATATATGCTGGTTATGCCATTGACACACCCCTTATACCAGATGCTGCTGCAGGGAAAGAGACATAGGAGCCAGCTATGCCAACTCTGCTGGCTGCTTTCCAGCCCTTTTGTGCCACCAGAATAGTGCAAGAGATTGGATTGTAGCATGTGTTTTACTTCTTTTTTTGATAAAGAGAATTAAATACATTCTACACAATGGCCACCTGTTATTTTCACACCTAGGGCTTGCATGCAATAGCATATAATGTTACTAGCCCTCAAGAATAGCACAGTATTATTTTGGGACAACACTAAAGATAACTTGAGTCTTGACTAATGGCACTGGCGGCAAAAAAAAAGTAGTGGGGGAAGTCTGCTGCCATTTCTTTCTGAGCAGGAAGCTGGAAAAGCAAGATCTTCGTATGGGTATGGAGGCAAAATTAAGCATTATGGCATTATTTAATATTTGATTAACAAACAATGGTTCATCTCCAAGATAGGTCATCGAGCCCAAGGTATGTTGTTATAAAACAAACACCGAACTGGCTGATTAATCTGATCCCAGGGGAGTTACTCAGAAAGGAACCTCAGGTCTATTCTCGACAGTGATAGCTGGTGTTTGTTTATTGCATTCCAGCTATTAGAGGCTGCAAACCAAAGAGCCTGCCTCCCCTTGTCAGTTTTATCTCTAGGACACTTATTAAAATTAATAGACTGGTTTGAGCACAGGATAAACATATAGTCTGTATCAGGAAATATAGATAAAATAAAATAAAGAACAAATTTTCTCCAGCCAAACCACGAACCCATCCCATGGCTCCTGCAAAGGATATATTTCTCTTAGTGGAAGCAATCATCCTTGGAAGATTAGAAAAAGGTAAAAGGGGAGGACTTGACAGGTTCTCCCATTGTTTGCAAGTCGCATAATGAAAAGCAGAGTGAAGAGCAGTCATGAGCTTCTGACTCACAACAATAAAGCACCAAAGATTTCGTCTGCTGATTATTCACTGAGGATGAAACATGGCTTTAACAGCTGGAATCCTTAAACTAAATAAGAGACACAGTGGAACCACAAAAATTCTAAAACAACTAAGAAACCTCCCAACTTTCATGCAAATGGTCACTGTTGAATGCACCTGTCTGATAGCTGCTGTAAGTGACTCACTGAACATGAAAAAACAACGAGGAGTCCTTGTGGCACCTTAGTTAGTCTCTAAGGTGCCACAAGGACTCCTCATTGTTTTTGCTGATACAGACTAACACGGTGAAACCTGTCACTGAACATGCACGCTTAGACCAAAATTTTAGAACCTCCAATGTTGCCTGCCACTTCTTCATAGCAATGCTATGTTCCACAGCTAAACAATTCAGGATGCTTTTAGTGCTCCCTGTTTAACTGTAGCTCCCAATAGTCTTAGAATCCTAGGGTGAAATCCTGAACCCACTGAAATCAATAGGAGTTTTGCCACTGACTTCAACGGGTCCAGGATTTGATACCCCTAGTCTAAAATAGAATGGTAGAATCCTCTACTGAAGCTGCTCTGAAGCCAATGATGAATTACTACAGCATTCTGATGGAATTCCAGGGTGCGTCATTTATTTACATTCTGCCTGCCATGTGAAGTTTCAAATGAACACAATAATTTTCATGTCCTGTCCTAAACTGCTGTTTAGTGATGCTGTGTACTGCTGAAGGATTACCACCTTCCATTCTAGAAGCAAATGAATTTAAGAGGTGAGCAAATTAGTTCTCTCCTATAAAATGTAAAATAGTATTACTATTTGACACTACAGAGAAGTATATTTGAGACAATAAAGAAATGGGACAGGTCGAACGATAGTTTGAAAATGATGGACACACTAGTGCTGATTCTCAGTTACTCTAAGGACCCTTTACACCATTCAGGGAAGAGATCAGATTCATAGCTAGTATAAAATCTCACAGCTCCTGACAATATATACCAATTGAAGATCTGCCCCGGTAGTATAAGAGGCCATAAAGTTGGAGTAAATGACTTTTATACTTTACTGGCTTCCTATTCATTTCCAAGTGCAATTCAGGCTTTTGATTTTGATCTATGAAGTGTTATATGGCTTGAGTCCTGGTTATCTCACAGACTGCCTATGGCCTACAAATATACCACTGCAACAGAGATCAGCTGAGGCAACTTAGCCAACAGTCCAGTGGTGGGCAACCTGCGGCCTATCAGGGTAATCAGATTGCAGGCCGCAAGACATTTTGCTGACATTGACGGTCCGCAGGCATGGCCCCCCCACAGCTCCCAATGGCCGCAGTTCGCCGTTCCCAGCCAATGGCAGCTGTGGGAAGCAGCAGGCCATAGGGACATGCTGGCTGCCGCTTCCCGCAGCGCCCACTGGCCAGGAACAGAGAACCGCGGCCACTGGAAGCTGCTGGGGGCAATGCCTGCAGACAGTCAATGTCAGAAAAATGTTTCACAGCCCACAATCAGATTACCCTGATGAGCCGCAGGTTTCCCACCACTGCAATAATCCCTAAACTGTATGTCAGAGGTGAGCAGTTCCCAGGTGATCTCAGTGGATAGTTCTTGACCGTGTCTGACCTAACTTACATTTGCAGATTCTTGAGGACACAGTCCACTGCTTATTTTTATTCAGAATTTGGCAGTAGAGTGCTTTGGGGTGTTTTTAATTTTGTTTTTAAATGTCATTAATTGAATTTAATTCTGTACATCCAACCTGAGATGTTTTTCTAACTGGGTACATTTTATTTTTAAAAAATAAATAAATCAAGAATAAAATGACTTGTAGAAGTTGTTTTTTAAGGAAATAATCCTTTAGTTTTTTTTTAAATAAGATATAAAGCACTCTCCTACATTCTGCATTGCAGTCTCTAAGTATTCTCATAGGCTTTAAGGACAAAAGGGACCATCATGGTCACCTAGTCTGACCTCCTGCACATCGCAGGTCACAGAACCTCACCCACCCGCTCCTGTAATAGACCCCTAACCACTGGCTGAATTACTGAAGTGCACAAATCATGGTTTAAAGACTTCAAATTACAGAGAATCCACCATTTACACTAGTTTAAACCTGCAGGTGATCCATGTCCCATGCTGCAGAGGAAGGTGAAAAACCCCCAGGGTCTCTGCCAATCTGACCTGGGGGGAAATTCCTTCGCGACCCCAAATATGGCCATCAGTTAAATCCTGAGCACATGGGCAGAACCCATAAGCCAGACCCTGGAAAAGAATTCTCTGTAGTAACTCGGGCACTCCCCATTTAGCGTCCCATCACTGGCCATTGGAGATATCTGCCGCTAGCAGTTGCAGTTCAGCTACATGGCATTGTTGGCAGTCTCATCATACCTTCCAGTCCATAAACTTATCAAGCTCAGTCTTGAAGCCAGTTAGCTTTTTTGCCCCCTCTATTCCCCTTGGAAGACTGTTCCATAACTTCTCTCCTTTGATGGTTAGAAACCTTTGCCTAATTTCAAACCTAAAACTTGTTGATGGCCAATTTATATCCTCTTGTTCTTGTGTCCACATTGGTGCTTAACTTTAATAACGCCTCTCCCTCACTGGTATTTATCCCTCTGATGTAGTTATAGAGGGCAATCATACCTCCCAACTGCCTTCTTTTGGTTAGGCTAAACAAGCCACACTCTTTTTGCGTCTCCTTTGAATAAGGTAGGTTTTCCATTCATTATAACATCCTAGTGGCCCTTCTCTACACCTGTTCCAGTTTGAATTCATCTGTCTTAAACATGGGAAATCAGAATTGCACACGGTATTCCAGATGAGGTGTCACCAGTGCCTTGTATAATGGTACTAACACTTCCCTGTCTCTATTGGAAATACCTTGCCTGCATTAGCCTTTTTCATCACACTGGCGCTTAGTCATCCTGTGATCAACCAATACATGCAGGTCTCGCTCCTTCTCTGTCACGTCCAACCGATACATCCCCAGGTTATAGCGAAAATTCTTGTTGTTAGTCCCTAAATGCATGACCTTGCACTATTAAATGTCATCCCATTTCTATTACTCCTGTTTACAGGGTGATCCAGATCATCTTATATGATATTCCAGTCCTCCTCTGTATAGGCAATATCTCCCAATTTTGTGTAATCTGCAAATTTTATTAGCACACTCCACTTTGTCAGTAATAAAAATGTTAAATAAGATTGGTCCCAAGACCGATCCCTGAGGAACTCCACTAGTAACCTCCCTCCAGCCTGACAGTTCAACTTTCAGTATGACCCGTTGTAGTCTCCCCTTTTAATTCTCATATTAATCCCCATCTTCTCTGATTTAACTAATAATTTCCCATGTGGGAACTGTAACAAATGCCTTACTCAAATGCAAGTAGATTAGATCTACTGCATTTCCTTGGTCTAAAAAGTCAGTTATCTTCTCAAAGAAGGAGATCAGGTTGGTCTGGCACAATCTATCTTTTGTAAAACCATGTTGTGTTTTATCCCAATTACCATTAACTTCTCTGTCCTTAACTACTTTCTCTTTCAAAATTTGTTCCAAGACCTTGCATACTGTTGAGGTCAAACTAACAGGCCTGTAGTTTCCCAGATCACTTTGTTCCCTTTCTGAAAAATAGGAACTATATTAGCAATTCTCCAGTCATAGGATACAACCCCCGAGTTTACAGATTTATTAAAAGTCCTTGCTATTGGGCTTGCAATTTCATAAATCAGTTCCTTTAATATTCTTGGATGGAGATTATCCAGCCCCCTCAATTTAGTCCCATTAAGCTGTTTGAGTTTGACTTCTACCTTGGATGGGGTAATTTCTACCTCCATATCCTCATTCGCCACCCTGCCACTACCCCTAAACTCTTCATTAGCCTCATTAAAAACTGAGGCAAAGTATCAGTTTTGGTGCCGGGCTGGGCCTAGATTATTTTTAATCTCCACCCCATCCTCAGTGTTTAGCAGTCCCACTTCTTTCCATCTTATTTGTACGGTTATAGGACCTTTTACTATTGGTTTTTATCCCCTTTGCAAGGTATAACTCTGCTTGGCTTTTGGCAGTTCTCACTTTATCTCTACATTTTCTGACCTCCAAGAGGTAGCTTTCCTTGCTGATTCCTCCTATCTTCCATTCCTTGTAGGCTGTCTGCTTTTTCTTAATCACCCATTTGGGATGCTTGCTCATCCAGCTTAGTCTGCAGCCCTTCCCTACAAATTTTTCCCCCTTGCTTGGGATGCAGGCTTCAGATAGCTTCTGCAACTTTCAAAGTAATTCCAAACCTCTTCCACATTCAGATCCTTGAGTTCTTCAGTCCTGTCCACGTCCCTAATTCCCTTAATTTTTTTAAGTTTGCCCTTTTGAATCAAGGACAGTAGTTGCAGATCTATTTTTGTTTATCCTTCCACTTAATTTAAACTGAATGACCTCATGATCACTCAAACCAAAGTTGCCCCCTACAACCAGTTCTTTTATAAAGGTCCTCACTACTCACCAATATCAAATCTCTTGCTGGTTCAGCTACTATTTGGTGAAGAAATCTGTCAGCTATCACATGCACGAAAATCTGAGCCCTAATATTAGTAGTAGCATTTTTCCTCCAATCTATATCTGGGAAGTTAAAGTCTCCCATAATCACACATTTCCCAGTAGCATTTATTTCATTAAAGACATTAGAGGTCTCTATCCATAGCCAAATCTGATCCAGGGGGTGGGGAGCGGTCTGTAGCACACCCGGAGCACTGGCCCGGGGACCCTCTAGCAGCTTTGTTCCCCAAAGTGATTTTGGCCCAAAACAGACTTGGTCTTATATATTCCAACACTTCTAATTTCTTTATACAGTCTACCTCATCATTAATATACAATGCTACTCCACCACCTTTGGCCTTTATTTCTGTCTTCCCTGAAGAGCACGTACTCTTCAAAACCTGTACTCTAGTCATGACTACTATTCCACCATATTTCTGTTATCCCAATCCCTGGTTTCACTTCCTGCACCGCTAGTTCTAGTTCCTCCATTTTGTTGCCCAGGCTCTTTGCATTGAACTACAATCATCTTAATTGTTGCTGCTTGGCTACACCCACATTCCTCGCCCGATTGGGTACAGTCAGTCATTCTACTGCCAGTATCGCCTGACTGGTATCAGCACTATCTTTCCTGGTAATGTCCATTCTCCTACCCACTGCTGTTCCTTTCTCCATTGCTGTATCCTTTCTTACTTGATTTTTCTCCCTCTCAATGTTAAATTCAGGTGTGGAGATCATACGAGCATCTCCCAACCATCTCCTCGAAGTTCCTAATTTAAAACTCCTTTAATGAGTTGTGCCAACTTCCATCCCAGAAGTCTATTTCCCTCCTTACTCCATAAGTAAGTCCAGGAGTCCATCCCATGAGAACAGTCCTCTGTCCACGAATGCCTCCCAGTGGTCGAACATTCCAAAACCCTCCTTATAGCACCATTGCCTGAACCATCTGTTGATCGTCATAATCTTGTCTCGCCTTCATTCTCCTCCTCTAGGGACAGGCAGAATCCCACTGGAGATACCTGAGCCTCCATTTCATTAAGCATCTTCCCCAGCCTGGCATAATCTCCCTTGATATGTTCCACTGAGAATCTAGCTGTATCATCTGTTCCCACATAAAGGACAATCAGTGGATTATTTCCAGCTCCCATTAGGATCCTCTTCAGCCTTAGGTCCACATCCTGTATCTTAGCTCCTGGCAGACAGCACACTCTTCTGTTCTCCAGATCAGCTCCGGTGACAGGCCTGTATGTTTTTCTTAGTAGGGAGCCCCCAGTCACATAAACTTGCCTTTTTCTGGTGATGGTGTGATTCTCCGGCCTTCCGCCTGTTCTTTCTGGCTGCAAGTCCTCTTGTCTTTTATTCTCCCTTGCAATCTTCTGCAAGTCATCCTGTATCCTCTTGGGATTCCAGCTCTGAACTCTGGGTATCTCCATTGGCTCTTCCCCTCTTCTTACAGGATTAGCCACTTGTCTTTTCTTCCTTACCCTTCCTCCTTCATTTTTCCTGCTGTGCCCCTTCCTCATTATCCAACTCAGCAAACCTGTTCCTGAACTCTGTTTCTCCTTTACTTACTTTCTTTCTTGGAATCAGTTTCACAGGTTCTCCTAAGGAAAATGACAACTTCCTCTAGTATGAAATTGATTTAAAAAAAAGTTATTTAACTGCAGTAACACAATACACGCTTTGCAATGTATAATATATTGCTGTAAAAATTCATTGGACTACAGCCATAGGACCCAATGCTAATGTAATCACACAGGCAAAAGTCCCAAAGGATTAAATAGGAGTTTTGTCTGTCCTTGCTACAGACAGGCCCCAATTCAGCAAGGTACTGAAGCATGTGCCTAATTTTAAGCTCATGAATAGCTCCACTGGTTTGGTAATTAGGCATATCTTATTTGAGTGAATAGGTCTTCATATTTTATCTAACTGTACCTGAGATTTACTTATTTAGGAAGCAGGTTTGCATTAGTGGAGGAGTATGTGTGTGCATGCATACAGATGTATTGTGTGTGTACTGCTAAAATAATGTAATTAGTTTTATACATGTGTATAAGGCGAACTGAAAGGAAGGAGAGTTTCCTTTGTTAAATGTTTACCAGGAAAGGCCTACTCATGCACAAGGAAAAGGCCTAAAGCTGCAAACTATAGCACTGAAAATTTTCCATGGTTCCAAATAAAAATCTACAAACAGCAAACCAACCTCCAAATTGACCAAAATAACTTGTTTTTCCATTCATTGGTAATTTCCTCTACCTGTTTTGCTAAACACATTATTAAAACTGAAAGCATTTAAATATAATTTATATTGAAACAGTTAAGCTTTTATTTTTCTGCAGTTCGCTAAGCTAAACTTGGCCAATAGTCACTTTCTAATCTGTCTAATTACCTTCTGGTTGCACCTACCAGCCAACTACAGCAATGATGAATGTAAGCATTATAGAATATTGTTTAACTCCAAACTCAAAACTGACATGAAAACCATTCTGTTAATATTAGGTCTTGTAAAATCTTTTCTTTTTAATTAAAAAAAAAAAGGCAGACCAAAACTGCTTGGTAGCCTGTGCTTCTCAACATTGTTATGAGGAAGGCATATCAAGTATCCATTTCATGGTTGGGTAAACTGAGACAGAGAGAGAGATTAAATGACTGGCTCAATATCACACACCCAATCAGTAGTAGAACCAAGAAATAAACTAAGGAGTTCTGGCTCCCAGCCCCCTTCTGTAATAACTAGGCCACAGTGCTTTAATATCTCTTTGCGGGGAAAGGGGATTGTTTCCCTTAATTACATATGATTTCGGTACATAAAATCATACATATTAACAGAGTGAAACCCACTCATACATAGTGGTGATGAGGTATCTTTTCTTATTAACAAAACATGGTAACCAACTCTTCACTCATTTTATTTCTAACATAGAATGATAGCATTCTTTTAACATATCACTATTCCTATTAAATTAATTAAACTAAATCATAAATACATGTGTGAGTACAACAGTGAATTCAATAGTGTAGATGCTCTTACAAAAGAAAATGCCTTTAAAATTACTATTTTAATAAAATTATCTTCTAATGCCAGTAAAAATCTCATCAATATCTAATTCAATAACCCACAAATACAACACTCCTGAAAAGAAGCCGCAGACTCATCCCCACTTCTCAACATAGTTTTAATAGAAGAGTTGCTATAGCAAGGCCTCATACTTAGAGATTTCATTACTTTTACAAAAAATACATTATTCTATATTTGAGTAAACTATGAAGTAATCATAGGCATTCCCACACCATACCAGTGGTCTATCTAGTCCAGCATCTTGTCTCTGACAGGTTTCAGAGTGGTAGCCATATTAGTCTATATCAGCAAAAAGAACAAGGAGTACTTGTTGAAGAATTGCAACTTTTAGATCTGTAATTGAGTGATCAGGGAGGTTGAAGTGTTCACCGACTGGTTTTTGAATGTTATAATTCTTGACGTCTGATTTGTGTCCATTTATTCTTTTGCGTAGAGACTGTCTGGTGTGGATGATGTACATGGCAGAGGGGCATTGCTGGCACATGATGGCATATATCACATCGGTAGATGTGCAGGTGAATGAGCCTCTGATGGTTCCAGTAGGAGAACACTTCAACCTCCCTGGTCACTCAATTACAGACCTAAAAGTCGCAATTCTTCAACAAAAAAACTTCAAAAACAGACTCCAACAAGAAACTGCAGAACTGGAATTAATTTGCAAACTGGACACCATTAAATTAGGCTTGAATAAAGACTGGGAGTGGATGGGTCATTACACAAAGTAAAACTATTTCCCCATGCTAACTTTTTCCCCTACTGTTACTCACACCTTCTTGTCAACTGTTTGAAATGGGCCATCCTGATTATCACTCCAAAAGTTTTTTTTTCTCTTGCTGATAATAGCCCACCTTAATTGATTAGTCTTGTTAGAGTTGGTATGGCAACACCCATTTTTTCATGTTCTGTGTATATATATCTTCCTACTGTATTTTCCACTGCATGTATCCGATGAAGTGGGTTTTAGCCCACGAAAACTTATGCCCAAATAAATTTGTTAGTCTTTAAGGTGCCACAAGTACTCCTCGTTCTTTTTGTCTCTGACAGTGACTAGTACCAGTTACTTCAGAGGAATGTATAAAAAAACCACATAATGAATAATGATGGACTAAACTACCAATAGAAGAAGTTTTTCCCAAACTTTTCATCAATTATTGTGTGATTTATCCCGATTCATATGGGTTCATATCCCTTATAAGCAATTTTTATCCTGTCTAATGTAAATGTCGATGTTCTCATTATCCATCTATATCTTTATTGAATCCAACTAAGCTCTTAAACACAGGGATATCTTGTGTAATGGATCCATACATTTTAAAGCCAGAAGGGACCATTGTGATCTTCTAGTCTGACCTTCTGCATAAACACAGGTCATAAGACTTTCTGGAATTAATTCCTGCTTCAAGTCCAATAGCTGTGGTTGAATTAGAGCATATCTTTTAGAAAAACATCCAATCCTGATTTAGAAATTTCAAGTGATGGAAATTTCCCTGGTTAGTTGTTGCAATGATTAATTACCTATACTGTTAAAAATGCATCCCTTATTTCTAGTAAATTTGTCTAGCTTCAACTTCCAGCTATTGGGTCTTGTTATACCTCTGCTGCGTAGATTGAAGAAACCCTCTATTATCAAATTTCTGTTCCCCATGTAGGTACTTACAGGCGGTGATCAAGTCACCCCTTAACCATCTCTCAGTTAAGGTAAATTAATTGAGCTCCTTGGGTATCTCTTTATAAGGCATGTTTTCTAATCCAAGCACCAGCGGTTAATTATGTGTTGTATAAAAAGTATTTGGTTAAAGTAAATGGTTACATTTTACTGTATCGGAAACAGGTAAAATTTAACAATTGCCTAAATAAGGTCTGCTCATGCTCCCACTGAAGTCAATGGAAAACTCTCAGTGACTTCATTTGGAGCAGGATTGGGCCCTAAATGAACAGGTGCATTAAGCAATGTATTTTTTCTTCTTCTTCAAATCATATTTGTTTGATACTTACTAATCTGTAAAATACAGGCAATTGTAGGGAGCTTCCCAGTCAGTGTGAATGAGCAAGATTTTTCTGCATATAATTCAAGATGCAAAATAACAGCATTGGTAAAAACCAGCTACAACTTGGACATAGCATACTGCAGAACCCCCAACAGGAAAAGAAGAAGAAATGCTAGATTCCTGGGTGCACTTGGAAAAGTTATCAAGCTTCATGCTCTTTTACAAGCCAAATAAAAATCTGATCAATTATGAAACCAAAAGCCAGAGCAGAATAAAAATTCTCCAAACCGGTCATCAGTGTGTGTGTGTGTGTGTGTGCGCGCGCCAAGAAGGTCTGGATGTTACCCTGCTGTGGAACAGATTTATAGCACCACACACCTTCATTTATCCTATTAGTGTGCATGGAATGAGAAACACCATCCCAGTACTGCCCTCAAAAATAATTGTATTTTGTTGTCACTAAGTAACAACTGCCTTTTCAGTTACGATATTTATTACTATTTGATAAGGGACTAGCACCCACTTCAGAGAGAAAATGAATGGTTTATATTCCAACCAGTGATGGAAAATAATAGAGAAAAGATTAAGAGCCTGATCCAGGGCCCACTGCTGTCAACTGGAGTTTTTCCATTTACCTCAATGGGCACTGAGTCAGGCCATAAGTGCCAAGTGAATTAGTAAAAGCTAATTTTCTGGCTGTCTTTGTTTGTTATTGCATAATGAATAAACCAAAAGTCATATTGGTGTAAAACTGGTGACCAACATAATGTAACAAATGCAGTTACTCTTAATTTATACCATTGTGAACAGAAAATAGGACCCATGAGTTTAGCACTCCATGGACCTGGTCCAATGACCACTGAAGTCAGTGGAAATGTTCCCATCAACTTCCAAGAACATTAGATCACGTTCCATGAAAATGCCATACAATTAGATTCTCTAGCTAAACCTTTGAATTTCAAAATACACTACATATCTGAAAAAATCTTCCAAAACATTTAATATTAAGACAGTTCTGTTTTCTATCTGCAGTGTCCTTTTGTTGTTTCTTTGTTTAGAGTTGCTAAACTACAGCTACAAAATGATTCACATATTTAGGAATGGTTCTGTGGATGTACTGAGAGGTAAAAACCTCTAAATATGCTCCACCCACACACACTGTTTCTGAAGGGGTCATCATTCAGCTGTCAAGCTGTATGAACTTAGATGGGAAAGACTAAAGGGGGGGGAGAGAGCAAGGTTATGGCTGTGGCTTTTCTGGGGCTCCTGCTACTTTGTGACTGTTGACATTTAAGAGACTGGAACTGCATCTGTTTAAGAAACAATTACTAGAAAGCGTAATTATAAATCACTACAGAAATCTGGAGACTCTGATGAGTAAGTAGTCAATTAGAAATAAAGAGGAGAAAATACAATCTATTAAAAGCAGAACAAAATCATCCAATCAAAATACAAAGCTATCACTAATAATAAATTGCTCCAACACTTGACAAAATGGATACTTTTATCAATATGCAGCTTTACATTTTACCTGTAAACTGAATTACTAAAATGGATGAAAATAGAAAATAAAAAAATCCACTTTGCTAAAGATGTGTTATTTAATCAGATTTCTCACACTGTTTTTGATTATTGTTTTATTGCTACAGCCGTTGACTAAGTTTAGGCAGCTATGCCTTATCTGCACAAAGCACAGGCAAAAGATTAATGCACTAGTAGTACATTAGTAGTACATTAGCAACAGTTCATTACTGTAACACCTAGAGGTCCAACGATTGGGCCCCACAAAACTCAGCATTTTACAAACACAATGGTGAAAGACAGTCCTGAAAATCTTATAGCCTAAACCAGCATTTCTCAAGTGTGGCCACTATGGGGCTTTTCTTGTGACCACAGCCTCCTGGGCAGTGACTGCGGGATGAGGGGGAGCACGCAAAGCAGTGCCTCTTCCCCAGGGCCACCAGAAGGGATTGGGCCCTCTGGAGCCACAAACGCCGGAGGAGCAGGAAGCCAGTGAGTTCCCCACCTTCCTGGGCATGGTGAGGCTCGGGCTTCAGCCCTGGGGCGGCGGGCTCCAGTTGTGGGACTTTGGGCTCCGGCCCTGGATCCCAGCCACACAGGGGCGGGTGCTGGCTCTCGGCTCACCCCCATTGTCCTTGATCCTCTGTAGCCTCCTCTGGACCCTGGGATCACCTCCCCACACATTGTCCCCGGCCGCCATTGTCTCGCTACCCACCTGCCCATCCAGGGCTTAATTTGTCCCCTAGCTTTCCAGGGCTGAGTAAGTCTGCTGTGAAAATTCATATTTGTATAGTAGTTAATATCACTTTTCACAGCCTCCCAGCTAGCTAGTAAATCTGCTATGAAAAGTGATATTAGCAAACATAAAATATGACTTTTCGCAGCAGCAGACTTATTAGCTAGCATGCCTTTTTTAAAAAAAGGCAACCAAAAACAAAAGAAACAACAACAAAAGACCAGAATGTGCAAAGCACCTTATTTGTGTATCTATTCAGGTCCAGTAAAGAACAGAGAACTGTACATTATTTTTATTATTGAGTCTGGAAAAAAAAACCTACATAAATAAATTATAATGATTTGGACATGTCTGTGTGCATATTTACTTATTTTCCCTAAAGTTAATTAAGTATTTTAAGAAAAATTTTAAGAAAAAAACAGAGTTGGTGGCCGCACTCTGAGGCCACCAAAAAATTTATTATGAGAACCCCTGGTCTAAACAGACAAGTCAAACTAAAGGTGGGAGAGAAAACAGAGGCAACGGAGAGGAACTGATTTGACCAAGGTCACACAGCAGGTTAATGAATAGAAACCAGGTCTCCTAACTTCCAGCCCAGTGCCACATTCACTAGGCAATGCTGCCACACACACACACACACACACACCCCTTTGCACTTTCCTCATCCTAGCCATTCCCTCTGTTGCACCATAGGATCCCAAGACTTGCTATAATTTATACCAGCATCAAGCAACCACAAGAGGCCAAAACCAACACAGAGGGTTAAAGCATTAATCCAGGCATGGCTCCCCCTTTTCTCTGATTATATCCCTTTTTCCCAGTTATCCCAGCCCTGCACCACCAAAATGATCCACTTTATGTTGAGGTAGTTCTTCTTGGAGAGTTTAAAATCCCCTTTTGGGTCAGATTCCACCACTGATGCAGCGCAAACAGGCTGTGCCACACTGGAAAATCTGGGCCCTGACGTTTGGCTGCTGGGAAAATGCTCCTGCTCGACACAATTTCACACATCACTGAATGGGTCCTGTGACTCTTCCGCTGAATCAGTGCATTTACATCGCAGTAGGCTGGCAAAGCAATTTGATTGGATCTACCATGCATATGTGGATTAGCAAATTGTAGTGTCAATCCACATACTAAAAACCCACCAATCTTAAACTAGATATTTTTAGCTCACCACTGAAAACACAGCATCTCCGAGGACACATGTATTAGTGCAAACACAGAAAAAATAGTTCTCAATATTGTAACTAAGAATAAACCCATCCTATAAACCAGCTGTTTGAACATCACATTACTTTGCCATATGAAAGCAATTAGCTACAATTGGCAGTATAGCCATTTCCTAGAATAGTAGTACTCAACCTTTAAAAAGACATGGTCAAGTTAAAAACCAACCACTTATTTCAGAAAATATTTTACCTAACATTGTTATAAGTATAGCTATAATTACTATACATGAAAGAGATTAGAGAAAATTCTGTATTTCCTCTGTTTTTTCACTTTGTTTACTTTTTGCATTTGACAACAGCTTGCATATAGTCAGTTTCACTGTTTCTCTTAGAATTAATTTCTTCTGTTACACAGGCGTTAACAAGATTAGTTGCTTCTTCAGCAAGAGCATTGAGAAAAATATTATGATAAATAAGAAAATTTCATTGTAAAACCACAAAACCTGGCAAAGGACTCAGAAAGTTTTGTACCTGAAACTACTATTAATTCATTTTTTTAAGCAGATCAGATTTCAAACTGACAGTGTCCCTTTAACAGTCAAATAGTGACTTAGTCATTAAATGGAGTCAACGTGAGGCTCAGAAGAACTCATATATTAACATTTCAAAAAAAAGGATATCATAAATTGAGCAACAGCTAATGCTGTCCCCAAAAAAGGGACAGATTTTGATGCCCTTACCGCATAAGACCTTATGTTGCAAATTGTCTCACTGAAACCAATGGGACTTCTAAAGGACAACTCAACAAAGTAAGAATATCAAAATCTGGCCCTAAATAAATTACCTTCCAGTACAGCATTTTTTGTTTTAAGTAAATCATCAAAGTAACATTTTCCCCACTTACCTGAACTAACCATTAGCGCAAATAAGGATTAATCTCTCTCTCTCTCTCTCTCCTGCCCCCAGCACCCAGCACTCTATAATATATGTGTGTGAGAGTGCCTCTCTCATTCCATGACCCTCTGTTCTTTGTTTTTAATTCCTTCTTTCCAAAAAAACCTCAAACCCAAGAAGAGAGTCACCTGCTGGGCTATAAAAAAGCCCAGGGTTGAGCACTGCTGATCTGTAATTTAGTCTTTGGGCTCCATGCTAGCCTACTAGGAATTCATTATTCCAAAACAAATATGGTTATTTCCCAAAGGTACATCACATTTAATATTCCCTAAATCAGATTCATAAGTAACAAGCTGTGCTCATCAATATTCCACAGTGAGAACAGCAGATATTAAAAATAAAATAAAATAAAATAAAATAAAATAAAAAATAAAGCCATATACTGGGCAATCAGAAAATATATATTATACTTAATACCATGAAATTCTAGAGATGACCTGGTTCTCTTATTTCTTTTGTAATATGATTAAGATGTTTTTATCAAGTCACAGTACAATACTGTAGCATCCTGACCAGTGTTCAAATCTTTTAGTCATATTTCTGTGCCACCAGAATAGCAAGGTAAAAATACAGCCTAATGTAGGCAGTTTGGTTGACTTGTGTATTTAAGTCTTGAGTAGCAAAGCCATTAAACAACCTAAACATTAAGACATCTAACAATCATTAAAATTTGTAGTCCACAAGTTATATCCCTTCCTGACTCCTATGTTTGTCTGGGTTTCTCTCTTTGTTTTCCTTATGAAATAATACATGTAGGTCCTTTTGAAGATATTTCCTGGTGTATAATAGCTGTTTGTTTGTTTGTTTGTTTGTTTTTAAAGACATTTGCAGCCAAAAACTTTCAGACCTGGCTACCAGAGGTACACTCACAAAATGGAGTAAATGCAAGCTGAGCAATTTGTTTGCTGCATAACTTGTGACTGATCATTTGACCCTTACAGTTTGTGACAGTCTTCATAAACAATACATTGTAGTATCACATCCTACCACAAACGATCATAATACTACATATTGGACCATGACACTGTAAAGCAGAAGGCTGTAAAAATATGCATTTCATATAGTTGTACCAGGTACCCATGTAGTATAGAGATGTGATATACAGTTATGCTTAGACCACATAAAGTGTTGATATGTCTGCATGTGAGTAATTAGTTATAAAGAGACATTCATTATACTGTAATAAGGGCATATGTTGGGTATGTTGTAAATGCCAGGTTGAATAGAGTGCTTCCAGCACCTGGCAAGTGTCATCACACTATAAATTATGCCATGAAGCATGTTTTTCCTTTTACACATTTTGAAAAACAAATTCTATGAGAAGTGCCACCTTGGATTTCCTCCATCTGAAATGAGGATCCCAACAGCTGCATTTGAGCCTAGAAATTTCTACCTATGTTGTTAATAATCATAGGACTTAACTGGTGCAACCTATTTTACAGAGATACAAATGAAAGTCTATGGTGGGTGATAATTTGCATAATATATACACAATAAATGGTGTCACATGCATTGAAAAAAATCAGCAGTCACTACATGAAACTTCAATAAACATCACAGTAAGTATCATTAAGAATCATCTTTCCTTTTAAAGGCTGTTACCATTAGAGTACTAAATTATTGTATTTCTAAATGTCGAGAAATCACATTAGTATGTTTGCGTCATCTAGCCAAGATTTTTCATTCCAGTTTTCATTTGTATTCATTATGTATATTTTTTAAATAGAAGATAATATGCACACAGTATAGCATTAGGGCTTGATCCAAAGCCCACTGAAGTCAATGGAAGTCATTCCCTTAATGTTTGGCCTAATTTTTAAGATCTAAAACACTCTAAACATCCTGCTCTCCTATGCACAGCAGAAACAGCTGTCCCAAGGAATGCTAAAGACTCATTTAGAGAAATGTCATCTTCAAAGGCTATCTTTCAGGTCCCCATTGCAACTTTTTATACCATATTTATAATGTCCAAAGCAAGCTGCTTTTCTTCATGTTTCAGTTAACGTCATTGTCTTAATCACTTGTCCTAAGAGTTTAACTTCAGAAACAGAACACAAATATGGTATAATGCCCCAAATTCCTACGTTACCCACAACATCAGGCCATGCGTGTTCCCTAGTCCCTTGGATGTAAAGCCCCTTGAGCTGAGAACCAGGCATGTGCCTGGAAGAGAAGGGAAGCTCTCAATATTTAAATAGAGACAATCACTGCAGGTAGCATACTTCAGAATATAACACTACCTAATGAAAATGATGGATGCTGAAAACTAAGTACAGTAACAGTTTATTAAACTCATTTTTAAAAACATGTATAAACAAAATGCATTAAAAATTGTGTTATATAACAGATTTTGCTCTATAAATATACCTCATATAGGGTGACCAGATGTCCCAATTTTATAGGGACAGTCTCGATATTTGGGGCTTTTTCTTATATAGGTGCCTATTACCCCCCAGTCCCTGTCCCAATTTTTCACACTTGCTGTCTCGTCACCCTAACCTCATAGCAGAAAGAACTAGGACCTATAGCTCCCCAGAACTATTATACTTTCTCCCTTACAATGACTTATGGCAGCCTCCTGACTCATATGTTAAGTTTTCTGTTGCAATGTGTCTCTTGCTCAATTACACTCCTCCGATTCAGAAATATATTACAGGCAAATCATATAAGATTGGTTTTATCCACATTGCAGGAATGAATTGAGATCAGGTGCATGGGAACACAATTTTAATACAGAAAATAAAGCGAAAACAACTTTCAATTGATAAAACTATTATTTGAGAGAGAAAGAGATGACATTTGATTGTAAGGGTGAAAATAGTAGATTTTCCTTGCCTATGGTTGAATTTATCCCCATCTAAAATCACCTCAGCCAGAGATTTTTTTATCCTTGGGACTCATAAAATACTTCTTGCCTTTGCAATACACCAGACTACAACAAATATCATGTACTCTCCAGAAAACTGTCACAGAAAGTTCCTCCCCAGGTCTCCTAGAAGGGCTTTATTCCTTCTATCCCTAAAAATGATTCAAGACAAGCACTAGAAAAAGAATTTTAAAATTATTACTTTTAGTGTATGCAGTAAAATCTCATTCTAAATCTTTGCTGTTATAAACATGAGATGATACTCTGAATGGAGCAGCGTCAAAACTATTATCCTTAATATAGGGTTCTCCTGCTTATAGCATTTCTGACTAGAATGTTGTTCCTAACAAGAGCATATACACAAAACACACACATTTTTCTTTCCCCTACTACCTGCAACCTCATTAAAGCATTAGGCAGCACATGTCATGCATGTCTATAGCATCATTCCTGGATATAATGTCATTACTTTCCTTTCCCACCCTGCTCTGTGACCCCATTCTACCATAAAGACACATGTATGTATGATTTCAATGGTTAAAATACATTGAAACAGGAGGGAGAACTCTCACTGCACCAGCCAACAAGAAAGTGTGTGTGTGTGTGGGTGTGTGTGTGTCGCTTCCCCATCCTCTGCTAAAAGCTTGGGTAACTGAGAGCACTCCCACACCCAAACTTTAACTCCTGCATGACATGACATTTCAGAAGGCCCATACCAACAACAGACATGTTGATAAACACTACAGTAACACAAACCAAACTACTGCCGTACTTTCACTGGGATAAAGTATACTATGATTTTCATATACTGTTCTATATAGGTTCCTATACTGCTTGCATCACTATAGTGTGTGATTCCGTTGATGCAGATTTTAGTGTAATTTAAAGAGAAAGAAAGAAATACTGGACACATACCCAGCCTCCGTTGTCCTGGATCCAGTTGTGTAGGTGTCTATTCAGGTACTCGGTCATCCACACAGCAATGCTGTCCACAAGAGGCGACATCTCCCGATTGACGCTCTCCACGCACATCACGCCACCGAATTCAAAGAAGGCCACGATCCTTCCCCAGTTTACCCCATCTCGGAACAGCTCCTCCACCACCGCCACAAAGCGTCCCCTTGCTGTGAATGGGGTCAAGTGCAGCTGGCCAGACATCTGGGCAAAATCTCTGTGGTAGCGGCGGGAAAATTCATCTCCAGCTTGGCACAGAGTTAAGTGAACAGCCTGCGGTGCTGGGCGCAGCCCATCACCAAGGGGCACGTTACTAGCAGCAGCCGAGCCAGGGGGCTCAGGAGGCAGAGACACCAGCCCAGCATGGTCAGATGAGGTCCCAGCAGCAGTAGGAGGAGAGAGATTTGGAGAAACTGGTCCTCTGTTTTCATTGGCAGCCCAATCATATCCTCTCTGTGACAGTTTGTAATGGATGTACTTCAGCACTATCTCCCGGTTATCATAGCCTCTTCTCCCAGGATGAGCCATAATTTCCAACAGGGAGCAGCAAGGAGGAGGGAGAGAGGAAGAAGAGGAGCAGGATGAACCCAAAAAAGTAAAGCAGCCAATAATAATAATAATACCACCAAAAAATTATAATCCAGTTATTGTATTGGATGTGGTTTCATTCATGATGGTATGAGGAGCTCTCAGGTCTCAGAGGTACTTTCGTCTTCTCGGTTTGAGATGCACAGTATAAATAGATTTAAAATGCTGTAAGTATTTTATTTCCAGAAGCACATTATTTATTATATATTTATTTTAGAAACATTTTCTTCTTGATGCTGAAACATATATTTTTTAAAAATCTCATACTTAGTCAAAACCAAGTGCATATTTCCCCTAGGTGCTGAACTAACACATGTGAATGAAGGAGCTGAAGAACATACACTGTAAAAACTGCAATTCAAAATGATTTGCTCAACAGCCTTGCATGAACGTTAATCCAATGCACTTTAAACTAAAAATCTCAAAACTCTTTCTTTTTTGTTTTTTAATTACACAAAGTAAATTTCCTGTGTAAAGTACTTACTTGGACTATAAATACGTTCCTCTGTCAAGTTTCCTTTTTAAAAAAAACAAGTCTTCAGACACGTTAAGTTCTGGTTGCTTTGATGCTTCACAAGATCAAATCACCAACGGGACAGGAAAGGGACCAAAAAAAAAAAAAACCCAAAACCTATGGATTTTAAAATTTATTTCCCCGACTTCCGTTAAACAGACATCTCCAAAGACATGTCAAAGATCAGAATATCCCGCCTCAGAGCCCAGGAAGGAGAACAACCCAAAACAAAAGCAAAATTATGAAGAGCAGATGAAACACACCTTTGACTCCAAGCTCTTGCAGAAGTGCTGTGCTTTCCCCTCCAGTGCAACGTACAGACACATGCAATTAAATACATGTAGTTTCATTCAGACACTGATCTCTAGGCAGAGCCCAACGCTCTCCCCCCTTCCCTCACACACCCACACCTACCAAAAGGGAGCATCAAAATTTTGACTTTTGCCTAAACTCCGGGGAGCAAATGCATTTCCAAAGCAGCTTTGTTTGTATAAAAAGCAAGAAACACCCCCCCGCCCCCAGAGTGCAGGGAAGAGGATGGGGGCGTGTGTGGAATATTATTCATACAAATTAGGACCGCTGCTAGGAAGCTGTTCCCCCACGACCCGCCCGCCCCCCCCCCAGCGCAGACAGCCCCGCAAGCCCCCCAGGCAGAGCAGCCCCCTGGTCTTTCCGCAGTGGTGCTGCTGAAGCGCCAGTCCGCTCCGTGTAGCTGTGGCGGCCGGGGAAGCAGAGTCGCAGCGCGGGTGCAAGAGCAGGAGGGAGGGGGCGGAGGAGGAGCAGAGCCAGTGGCGGGGAGGAGAGTGGCCGGGAGAGGCCCGCACAAGAGGGGCGGGTTCCCTACAGCTCCACCTCGCTGTTCATTCAAGAAACCGGGGAGAGGAAGGAGAACCCGCTCGCCACCGGAGCCGCCGATGTAGCCTTGGCGGGGCGGGCCAGCTGCCCCGTGCGTGGCCGCGGGCCGCCCGCCCGCCAGGCAGACGCTGGCGAGGACGCGGCTCGGCTGGGAAGGGGCTGGGGGGAGAAACGCCCCGGGTGGCTCCTTGCGGCGGGGCTCTCCTGGCCCTGGGGCAGATTCATGCCTGGGGTAACGTCGCGGCAGACCAATGCTCCGCGCCCTCCCCGGGCCTGCTTCCCCCCGCCCCCCGCACCGCGGCCCCTGCAGCCGGGCGGCTCCCCCGCTGTGAGTGCAAAGTCCGGCCCGCGGGCCGCTCGCGCCTTCCCAGCTTCTCCTCCCCTGAGGCCGGCCGAGGCGGGGAGGGAGGGAAGACGCAGGCCCGCTCCTTGCGCGCAGGCAGCTGCGGCTTTCCCCGCGCCTGCAGGCGGGAGGACGCGAGGGGAGGAGAGGAAGCGGCCGCTGGAGCAGGTGGGCCGCGCTGTCCCGCCTGGCTCCTGGGGGGCTTTGGTAGGGGCTGCTTCCTGCGCAGCCCGGCGCCGCGCTGAGCTCCGCCGTGGAGACAAAGGCGGCCGACTTGCTTTGAGAGAGATTTAAATAAAATAGGTACAAAAATAATAATCATCCGAACCAGTTCCAAAGTTGTGGTGCCGGTGGAGCTGAAAAGAGGCCAGTTTGTTATTTAACAACCCCCCCCCCCCCAAATCCCAGGCTAGCCCTGTGATTAGTTCAGGGGTAGACGCTTCTAGTGCTTCATTTGTAATGAAAGAGAGAGGTGCTGGGGCTCAAGCAATTTTTTTATTTTCATAACTGACACAGTTATGTTGCATCTGATGAAGTGAGCTGTAGCTCACGAAAGCTTATGCTCAAATAAATTGGTTAGTCTCTAAGGTGCCACAAGTACTCCTTTTCTTTTTGCGAATACAGACTAACACGGCTGTTACTCTGATAACTGACACAGACAGCGAGCCCAGAGGTGCAGGGTGATGAACTCCCAGGCGTAGAGGCTCAGCCCTGGCACAAATTAAGCACTGGACATTTCTTCCCTCACTGATTTTTGCGCTTTCCACTTGCACTAGGCTTGTAGGGGAAATGCATTTCTGAAACCCTCCTTTGGAGGGAAAAGCCCTGCCAGGTGGCGTAGGGAATCCTGTGTTCATTTTTGCTCATGGTGCCCACTCATCAGGATTAACGGCAGCAGAGTGGCAAAGACTCAAGGCGCCACTAACAAACCGGGAGAGATAGCAACATGGGAAACATTTTATTGCAAAAACACTTTGTCACATAAAGAAGACCTTTCAAATTATTGAAATGTTCATTGTATTCGCATGCGATGATGTGAGCTGTAGCTCACGAAAGCTTATGCTCAGATAAATTTGTTAGTCTCTAAGGTGCCACAAGTACTCCTTTTCTTTTTGCAAATACAGACTAACACGGCTGCTACTCTGAAACCGTTCATTGTATTGATGGTACTTATGACCTTTTTGACGTCCCTTTTCACTGGCCTGTATGATTTTCCTTTATTGCTCCTTTGGAAATATTTTGGAGGCTATCACATCTAATTTTAGGCCCCTGATATGCAAATCCTGGATGTTGTGCTTACTACTCTAATAGTCCGGTTTAATGCACCTACCATCACAGTTAGCATCATGCCCTATAGTAAAATGTCAGCTAAAGCCCGTAGATCCTGATCCTGCAGAGATTTACACACATGCTTAATTTTGTGCATGTGAATAGCTCCACTGAGGTCTGTGGGACTACTCACATATATAAAGTTTAATACATCCATAAACCGTTGCACGTGGGGCCTTAGTTTGTACACAACCTAGATTCTTAGATTGAGGGGCAAGGGATATACAATTTTTTGAGAGTAAATTAATCTAGAGATTGATCCAACACACACTAAAGGCTACAGGAATCCTGCTGGAAAATGGGGTAAGATGCACCAGTGAAAAATCAACACTACTATTTTTCCTTGTCTACACCAGTGCAGCTACACTGATGGGTGGACACCGATGGTTGAAATTAGGATAAATTCCCAGTGTGGACAAGGCCCAAGTTAAATCAGGGTTGAAGGTACTCAGCATCTCTCAGTATCAAGCTGTTAGCATCAAAGGACAGAAACAGATTGCTAGAATTTATAAAATGTCACTTTAAAGGATTTTCATGTATCTGAATGCAAAATCTTTGTAAATCCTAAAGAATTAAATGCAAGGTGTTAACTGGAACATTTGATGCATCTGAAGAAGTGGTTTTTTACCCATGAAAGCTTATGTCCAAATAAATCTGTTAGTCTTTAAGGTGCCACCGGACTCCTTGTTTTTGTGGATACAGACTAACACGGCTACCCCCTGAAACTGGAACATTATCCACTGTGAATCTAGAGGGGAAAATATTTTAAACTTAAGATGAGAATTTGAGAGTATTCTCATGGATGGGGAGTAGAAAGTTCATTAATGCTTTAGTCTCTATGAGGAACTGAAATGCAAGGCTGCTCATAAATGTTTACCTAAATTCCAGGGGAAAAACAAAGCCATAGTACACATAATTATTTTAAAATTAGGGGAGGATTTTTATGATTTTTGCCTTCTATTAGTTTCTGAATCAATGCACTATGATTCTTTAAAACTCACCTGTAAATTCCATTGTTTTGTATTCAAAGCATGCTTGTCTTACATACTCACAATATCACACAAGTAAGAAGAGAAATATTTCACTCCCCTAAGTGTAGGAACTGCCAGTGTCAGAGTAGATAATTTCTTTCATTGTGCACACTGTGTGTTAGTAATGTGCACTGATTTAGCTTATTTTTGCAATAGATTGTGCATGGATAATTATGTTATAATGCACTGAGGAGCTTCTGTAGAAAGTTACAGAACAGCATCATGCAGCTGGATTCAGTTCTGTCAGTTGCTAAAGTAAAAGAAACTAGATAATCTTTCAGAGAGACAAAGTGGATGAGGTAATATCTTTTATTGGACCAACTCTCTATTGATGAGAGAGACAAGCGTTTGAGTTTGCACAGAGCTTGTCTTCAGGACTGAGAAACATACTCAGAGTGTCACAGCTAAATACAAGGTGGAACAGATTGTTTAGCATAGGTAGTTAACACATATTTCAAGGGACCATTCAAGGTGAAATGGCTGGTTAATACCCTTCCAGTCCTGGGAATGAAAAGGAGAGGGGAAGGCAGCTGGTGGGGTATGATGGGGGGGGAGGGTGAGAGGGAGGTTGCTAATGGGTTATAGCTTGTTGTAATAAGCCATAAATCCAGTGCCTCTGTTCTGTCCATGATTTTTAGTGTCTACCAGTGTTATGAATTTAAGCTCCCAGGCTTGTCTTTTGAAAGTGTTGTCCAGTTTTCCTTTGAGGATGAGGACTGATGGGTCAAATATAGAGCAATCGCTTTGAGAAAAATGTTCACTCACATTGTTCTACTAATCCACTTTAAATTCACTTATGAAAAAAAGTTTTCTTACCACTTGTTGCCACCTAGTGGCTGCTGCTCACTTAAGACGTTTTGAAGAATCTGGTTTCAGGTACCAGCCATGCCCCTGAGCACCCCTGCTACGTTTTGGGGCTCTAAAATAACATTTTCATTTATTCTCTCTGGAACTGACAATATAAGAGGGACAGTGACACTGACTATGTACAAAGTGTGGTCAAATATACAAAGTAAACAAACTGGGGGAAAATATAGAAATTTTGTTTTCTTTAAACTCATTTTTAGAATATTTATTACATTTTAAAATAGTAGGTTAAACAAGTTAGACTGCTGGTGGTTTTTAAGCTATTGCATCCCTTTGATATTAGTGTTTTTCAGAATAAGAGTCTAGGAAGAAATATTATTATTTAGGAGAGACAATCAGTTGTGTTTTTATAATTCTTAATTAGCAACAAAACTTGAGAGCCCTACATCCTAAAATGGTAGCTAAAGTGTAATAGCAGTCTAGTATAGTTAAGCATCCCATTGATATGGATTCAAATCTGTTCAATAGAGAAGTTGGATGACTGCTGGAAAGTCATAGGATGAGTAAATCTGCTAATATCTTTTAGGATGAGAAGTATGTTGTGTTCATTAGCTGAAGGAATTTTAAAAGGAAGCAGAGCATGTAGTATGTCAAGTGAACCGAAGCCAAGTGGACAATGACAATGCAGAAAGGAGTGACTGCTGTTGGATTATAAAATGAAACCCTGCTCCTTCATGGTCTTGTGTACGCTGTCAAAAAGGGACTCATAATTTGCTAACAGTGCAGCTCCGCTTATGGTATGAACAACTCCCAGCAGGGTTTGATGCCAAAGAGGTAAACACATCTGATCCTCATCTAAATGAAACCACCAACTGTGGAGTTGCATTAGTGATGAATCATAGGTCCCATTTCTGACAGTGAAGTTGCAGTCTAAAGGACTCAGTTCTGTAAACTCTGACACATACATAACTTCACTCACATAAGTAGTCCTATTGAAGTCAAGGGAACTAGTCAAGGGAGTAAATTTATGGACATTATGTAGATGTTTTCAGGAATGGGGACTACATATGTACTATGTCCTTCCCAATATCCCAGGGTATTTTCCTTTATCACTATGATAAGACAAGAAAAAAATTGAGAGTGAATAGATGATAGAAAAAAAAGTAGAACTTCCTTGTCCTGACAGAGAGAAAAATAGTGGTGACACAAAATACCCTGACATTTTCTTGCAAACAAACTGATTTTTTTGCAACAGCAAAATATAGAAGTGGCCCAACTACAAGCCATCACAGAGGTTAAGTGATATAAAACAGATGAGAAAATATCTCAGAGATTGGAGAAAACATGGGTAAAGAGCATAAAGATATGGCTGAGATTCATTGTAGGATGAGATTTATAGTCCAACAGGAGGTAAGTTAGTAGTGAGATGCTGATCCAGAAAATAGAGATTGGAGAAAATGTAAAATTGATGGAATCCTGGGAGGGAAGAAAATCAGAGATGGAAATTTAATTTAATTTATTCAGAGTATTTCAGTATATTTTGTGTGAGGAGTTTAAAAAGACCTAGCTAAATGAACAGAATATACTGAGGGAATATAAACAAGTTAACAGAATAAATAACAGAACAGCTATAATGTTCATAACTAACTTCAAATAGGAACAGATACTACAAAGCTGCATGAGAATTGTTCTGTTCGGAGTGGAATGGATTAACAGTGACAATGACATTTTAAGTCAGGATCTAGACTCAGAGTCCCACCACAGAAAAATATAGGACCCACGTGGGGCATTCCTTTAAAAATATTTTTGAATTTTAAAAGGAAAATGTTGTTTAATTAGAGGTTGAAAAGAAGGCATCTTAATACTGGAAACAACTGAGATAGAACTTAAATTGAGAGCAATATAAAAAACAAGATTAATTAAAATCTGGAAAATCCAGATAATATTTGTTTAAAGCAATATAAGGAATAAGTCACAAGTTGAAGACCAACAAATTGGACTCTCTGTTTAAAAACCAACAAACCCTCCAAACCTAAACTGAGTGTGTTTAAGGTTTTTTTTTTTCTCAACTTGACATGGTAGGTTACTTTGTGTCAAAGGCACTTTTAACACTGCAGTGTGAGGGAGTGGCATTTTAATACGATTATAAAGTTACGCAAGAGGGCGACAACTATTAAGTCAGCTGAAGTTTCACAAGTTTGTACTCTATATTGTTTTTAAATCATGTTTCTTGGTTGCTGTTTGGGAGGTAGGGATTTGGGGAGAGAGGGAAAGAAGAGGTTGCAACAGTAACCGTGAGGTTGGATAAAACAGGAGTAAAAAAGGTATAATATGATAATCAAGTTGGGCCATTTCCAGCACAAATCCAGGTTTTCTCTCTTCCGCCCCCCGCCACACACAAACCCACTCTCCTGTTGGTAATAGCTTATCTAAAGTGACCACTCTCCTTACAATGTGTATGATAATCAAGGTGGGCCATTTCCAGCACAAATCCAGGGTTTAACAAGAACGTCTGGGGAGGGGGGGCAGGAAAAAACAAGGGGAAATAGGTTACCTTGCATAATGACTTAGCCACTCCCAGTCTCTATTCAAGCCTAAGTTAATTGTATCCAATTTGCAAATGAATTCCAATTCAGCAGTCTCTCGCTGGAGTCTGGATTTGAAGTTTTTTTGTTGTAATATCGCAACTTTCATGTCTGTAATCGCGTGACCAGAGAGATTGAAGTGTTCTCCGACTGGTTTATGAATGTTATAATTCTTGACATCTGATTTGTGTCCATTTATTCTTTTACGTAGAGACTGTCCAGTTTGACCAATGTACATGGCAGAGGGGCATTGCTGGCACATGATGGCATATATCACATTGGTGCATGTGCAGGTGAACGAGCCTCTGATAGTGTGGCTGATGTTATTAGGCCCTGTGATGGCCCAACTTGATTATCATACACATTGTAAGGAGAGTGGTCACTTTAGATAAGCTATTACCAGCAGGAGAGTGGGGTAGGGGCAGGTATTTTTTCATGCTTTGTGTGTATAAAAAGATCTTCTACACTTTCCACAGTATGCATCCAATGAAGTGAGCTGTAGCTCACGAAAGCTTATGCTCAAATAAATTGGTTAGTCTCTAAGGTGCCACAAGTACTCCTTTTCTTTCTGTCTTTATTATGTTTAGAATTATTACCCTTACCCCAATGAGATGAATGAAACACGAAGTATGGGAGTTCATACCTCTTGTAGGCATGTTTCATCTGCAGACTCAGGGAAATATCACTGTATTAATTCACACTTCACATTTAGAAGATTTTCTTTGCAATGATGAGGGCCAAATTTTGTTTTAATCACACTGGGTTTTGGAAAATGTGACTATAGCAAACAGACTACATACATACATCAGAGTAAATACAGGTACATGCATGAGCCAGGTGTTTGACACAGCTGCCCTAAAGGATGAAAGAGGTTCAGTGCAATATACAGTAAAGGTCAATACACTTGGGGAATGAGCAGAATTTATGGTAAATGCTGACAAATGAGAGGTAGTGCAAGTATTCAGTGGTAGGCACAGATTGCTTAAGTGGAAAGACTTGGAACTTGATTACTTTGGGTTACACTTTACCCTTAAATTGGACTAAAAAGTAATTTAAATATGGCACTATTAGTTTTGATTTTTTTAAAAAAACCTCAATTCTGCTTTATAGGACAGACTTACTGAAAGTTTGTTCTGACAAGAATCCTGTTTAACATTCATTCCATGATATCTCTTTAAGTGGTGGAATG
The DNA here is from genome assembly GCF_965152275.1 of Natator depressus. Lineage (NCBI taxonomy): Eukaryota > Metazoa > Chordata > Testudines > Cheloniidae > Natator > Natator depressus. Next base: position 118,869,677 of record NC_134235.1, on the reverse strand, counting down.
TAATAAATGATTCTGTCCATTGGTTAGCAAATTCAGCCAGCCCAAGGTGGTTAGTTGGAGTGTATGAGGCTTCTAGACTTTTTAATATTCTAGCTCTAGGAGTTCATGAGAATACTGGTTGCTGACTGGAAGTGAAGTGTGTGGGAGCCAACAGTAATCAGCATTGTCTGTTAAAACACAAACATCACCAAGCTGAGTTGGATATAGGCTTTCTAAGCAGCTTCACCTACTGGCATTGCAAATTGCAGGACTTGTCTCTGTTCCATATTTGCAGGCACTCTTGGTGGCATTTTCCCCCATTAGTATCTTTATTCCATCTACTGATGAAATGTGGGTATTCCTTCACATCAGTTTCAATTACTATTCCCTATGGTTAGACATTAATCCTTATTTCACTGTCTATTAATCTTAGTGATTCTGTCACAGAGCATTGTAATTGCAGATATTGATGGGGGGAATGTAAGGGAAGGGAAATAATACTTAGTTTTGACCTCCACATAAGACATGATACTTTCACCGCCAAGCAATTGGTTCATTGGCCTGATTCTGGCCACATCTCAGTCTTTTAAGTCCCACAGAATTCTGGATTACCCACAATTGAGGACAATGGGGATGGACATGAAGAAGGTCTGTTTAAAACCTTATGGGAGATCTCTAGAGTCACTCTTTTAAATGAATAACTGTAGATATTAGAGGGTCTCTACTACTTTGGTATCCATGTGACTACATTCAGTACCACATCAGCGCATTTTGGTTGCTGTCTTTGGGGCCAATACTCATCTTAACTTCAATGCATCCAATTTACTAGTCATCTCAGGTGACACACCTGAAAGTATAACAAAGCTGGGAGAGAGGGTGGTCTCTTCTTTTCTTGTATAAGATTGAGATAGCTGTTGCCTACCTTGCAATTGTTTATATGAAACCAAAATTGAAATTGAATTACTCATACACCTTACTGGATTCTAAATTAACTATCAACTCAGGAAAGAGATCTGGGCTTTGTTTGCACACTGAAGACTTCTGCTTAGTGTGCAGCAATGTCAAGAAAGCAAACTGAATTTTAGGATACATATACAGAATAATACAGAATATATACTATTATATAAATCAGCAATCTCATCTAGAATATCATATTCAGTTCTGGTGAATCCATCTAATATATATATATATATATATAGAAAGAGAGAGAGCGGGGGGTTCAGTGACAGGCAAGGAGAATGACAAATTCTTATGTGAAGAGTGAAAAAATTAAGAAAGTTGTACCGGCAGAAGCTCTGTCAGTATAATGCTAGCAACAAAAGTATTTTGGCGGAGCGCATTCACGCTTGACTGCTTGTGCTGATGCATTGTGTCCACATGCCACCAAAATGCATTAATGAAAAGCATTTTCCACTGTTTGTAGGCATTACAGTGTCCTCCACATTACCTTCAGATGCACTGCTTTGTTAGAAATTGTCATTGTGTGTTGTGGGCCTCTCAGGGAATTGTGGGTGCATGGGGTGAAGAGTCCACATTTCCTTCTGTTCTCTCAGCTGCTGTTGCACACCATTTATGAACTGTCTGCTGCAACCATAAATGTGGCACAGAGGAACATAGCTCTGTTCTCTATTGTAAGGACAGGCAATAGCAAGCCTTGTAGCACAAAAACAACAAGATGAAAGTTTTCCTTGCAGTGCAGAAGCCGTGGCAATTGCATATGGAAGCATGCAACTCAGACTGTTATTGAATGGTAGGAAATCAATATAATGTTGGAAAAATCAAGTCGGGTCAGTCATCAGCAAGGCATGCAAAGCAGTAGCGTGTCCTGCTGCTCAGATTAATCAGGCTAGGCAATGTGCAGGAAATAGTTGTAATGGAACGTTAATCTGTATTACACTGTTCAGCCACGATGTGGCACTGTGTGTAAAATACCTTATTTAAATGAACCTCAGCCATAGTTGGCAGAGCATCAGATGATGAACACAGCTGGTATGTATAAGCCAGTGCTGTGACTGGTCCATATCTGGTACAGAAGAGCATGGCAATGATCAATGGATTCAGTGAGCTGGACTTCCCAAACTGTGCTGTGGCAATAGCACAATGGGCTCCTGATCTATTGGGTTTCTATGCACTATAGTAATACAGAATGTCCCCATTCTGTGTACTCCTCCATCCCCAGACTCTGGGGTACTTCCTGATGGTTATGTTGGCCTTTTTGTATATCACTATGGTTCCATACCTGACCAATACTGTCTGCTCTGGAAAAATCCACACTACATGCATTTTTAGAAAGGCTGCATTACTTCCCAAGCTGAAAGCACGCTCCCCCTCCTTTTAGTTGACATGCATAGAAACCCCATCGTGGTTCTTGGTGACACTGCCTAGCCTTTATTTCCCTGGCGCTCACACTGGTAGACCTTTCCATGCTTCTGTGCTGCTTAAGTACCGCCTGGAGCAATTGCAGCATGACCATGGAGTGGGCCGTTGGGAGACTGGAGGGCAGGTGGAGTGTTCTGTAAGATCACAACCTCAGTGAGGAAAACCTTCCTTGCAATGTAGTATCTGTGAGACCAAGAGTGAGCCCCTATTTTTAGGATGGATGTGTGAGGTGGACAGGCTCTCTGCTCAATTCAAACAGCCTGAAAGTGATGGCCCCAGAGGTCCTGACAGAGGGTCATGGGAATGTGTCTTACCATGGTGGTCTGGCCTAAGCATCTCTGACTCAGTGTCCATCCAAAGCTTAAATATTACTTGCTGAAATAATTGTGACAGGGTGCCTACACACTGGAAAATTGTGCTTAAAAGTTAACAGGCTCTTCTGCCAGTAGCCCATAAATGCATTTTGGTGATTGTGCCTAGTTGTGTTTGCTTGGCTCTGTGTTGTCCCCACCCATGCTGCACCATGATTTTTAACACTCAATGTGTCTCCTTTCTGTGCCAGCTGTAACCCGCACACATGCTATGTACGTGCACAGTACATGCTGTCTTTTCAAAGTCAATACAATGCCTCTGGCTCAGTGATTGCAATGCTACAGCAACTGTAGAAGGAAATGTTTATTGTGTGATCTTGAATTTGTAAACTGAAGTGTAGCACATTTCTATTCATGATTTATGGTGTCTTGCCAAGCTACATGTAGTGCCTTAAAAGCACTGCTATTAAACAACCATGTAAGCACGTATGTGTGTTCCCCTATGATGTCAACTGCATTAAACCAATTATTAGTGTTGCCTCAGTTGAGTTGCTATGCACTTGCTTAGTGCTAATATTGATGCAGTTAGGGCCTCTGCAATAAAAAAAAAAAGCAGCTGTTTAAATTTTTTTTTTCCCTGCACAGACAACAGGATGGGGGAAAGGAAGGTTTTAGTATAAGGTGGGTACGAGATCTGGGTTCACGCTTACCTCCTAATGTCAACAGGGGACAGGTTGACGTGGGTGTGTGATGCGAGAGCACGCATCACAGAGTATGTTCAGACTTATTGGGGAGAAAGAGGATAGTGGTAGATACCACCTCTCCACAGCAAAGCCAACATACAGGACTATATTTGCCAAGAGTTTGGGCTTACAGCATGGTTTATTTAAGGGGCATTAATGATCACGTCCACCTACCAAAGTCTCTCTCCTCCAGGGATAACATGTGCTAACATGAGATATTCACAATGAGAGGCATGGATCCACCTGCATCCCATGCCAAACATTTCCTCCTCATCCACCTCACTGGGGAAGAAGAGTGCCTTCCTCCCCTTCAGATATACCGTGTACAGAGTAATTACAGAGATGATGGTTGGGTCCCTGCTGCATATAACATTGAACTTGGTATAAAAGATGTAGGTGACTCTCGAACTCATCATTCTCCTTCACCTTTTGGTGCCTGAGCTTCAGTTCCGTTCATGCCATCTTGGGCCTCCTCGCTGGGGTATCAGGGTTCTGCCATCTCCTTCTAGTTGCTATATTCTTATATCTCAGGGAATACCCCAGTTGGGCCTGGACACACTTCTCTCCCCCCCACCTGTATAAGGAAAACAAGCACTGCTCCAGACTAGGAAGCAGCACAAGAATAAGGAGCCATGTTTGCAGCAAAAATGTACCAGGTAACAGGAACTGATGTGGTTGTGAAGACCAGGCTGGGCATTAAAGGAGGTGGACTACTGCTCCCTGTGAGACCTGTGCAACAGAGTTCAAAAGTGCTACCCAGCCGGTCACTCTGGAAGGATTGAATGATGGAGGATTGATTATACCAGTACACATATGCCCATAGTGCCACTGTACCAACAATACTGGGAAACTATGGTGGAAGTGGAGAGTTTTCTTGATACGAGACAAAATTAAGTGGCATCAATTTTATGTTTTAAAATATTTTTTTATATTTTTATACCTACCAAGTTATTTTGGTAATTGCTATAAGTTTTGTGCGTTTTTGTTTTGTGTGTTTTGGCAATCTAGAAGCCAAATTTATTAATACTCCCCTTACTGCTGCTGCTATCCTGAAACACTTGAATACTGAAAAGGAAATAGATCAATACTTAATCACCACTTAGGGTTCTTGCATCAAGAAATTAAACGCTCCAGTTCATTTAATGGGCCACACAAACCAACAAGTTCAAACCTGGCTGCCTAAAGTTAGGCTCTTAAATATACATAGGCTGATTTTCAAAGGTGATGAGTATCCGCATTGCCTAGGACTACAGAGGAATTCATGGATGTGCAGTGCTTCAAGTCAGGCCATAGATTTAAATGCCTAGATACAGAGTTAAGAATCTAACTTCAAACAGGCAAGGTTGAAAGTTTTGGCCACAATCTTGCATGTGAGCAGAGCTAGTGTAATACTGCCTACATACGGACAGGTTTCAGAGTAGCAGCCGTGTTAGTCTGTATTCACAAAAAGAAAAGGAGTACTTGTGGCACCTTAGAGACTAACACATTTATCTGAGCATAAGCTTTCGTGAGCTACAGCTCACTTCATCGGATACATAAAGTGGAAAGCACAGTGAGGAGATTTTATATACACACAGACTATGAAAAAACTATACATTTGGAAATGTGCTGGAAATGGCCCACCTTGATTATCACTTCAAAAGGTTTTCTCTCCCTCCACCCCACTCTCCTGCTGGTAATAGCTCATCTTAAGTGATCACTCTCCTTACAATGTATATTTTTTCATGGTCTGTGTATATATAAAATCTCCTCACTGTACTTTCCACTTTATGCATCCGATGAAGTGAGCTGTAGCTCACGAAAGCTTATGCTCAAATAAACTGGTTAGTCTCTAAGGTGCCACAAGTCCTCCTTTTCTTTTTGCCTACATATGAATACTGTATTGCTGATAACTGAACACAATTTAACCTATTCTAATATATAACTGATGTATTTGTAGTCTCTTTATAGTGAGCCAATTGTAAATTAAATGGCTTTTACTAGCAGCAGCATCTTAACTTTCCCATCGGATAACACAGTGTAGGGTTTAATAAATCTCAAAAAGTTGCATAAAAATATAAATTTTGCCCTAGATTTTGGCATGCAATGAGCTCAGTGTAATCTCACTTCTAGTCCTACCCCACATGTTCTTTTAAAGTAAAAAGAATGATATTTTATGTTTCAGTTCTCTCTAAAACAAAGGGGATGCGTAGCTATTAGAAACTCCCTTTTGGTTAGAGGGCTATGAAGAACATATGCCTTGTTTAACCAGTTCTCCCAGATTTCTCGTAACATCAGCATACATCTCTGTTATGGACAAGTTATCAAGAGCAGATCTCTTAAATTCATTCAGGTCTTACTCTCATTAATGCTATTAAGTCTTTTCCATTTGATATAATCCTCACTAATTTATTTTGGGAATTAGCATATTTCAATATTAACCCTAACACCAGTATTATAAGCCCATATTATCCTCAGCTCTACTCCTGGAATTTCTATGTAAATAAAAACAAATAATTACGTACTGACTAGTCATTGTTTTAATCAGTACCCATTATGGTTTTTACAGCACAACATAGAAGGAGCTTCACAATTAGAACTTTAAAGGTTTAAAAACAAGGGAATTTCCCTACCAACAAAATACAAAGATGTGGTCTCAGTTCATTCTACCCAATTCTTCAGTATCTTGGCACTGTGGAGCTTTTTGTCCTTATTTGTTAGGTTTCACCAGCTGCCAATGCTTCATTGTTGCTTCTTCCTATCCTATGTCCTAGTCTTATGCTAGAGCTTGGTATCAATTTCAGGATTTCTCCCCCTAAATATAAGATAGTATCTGAAAGGCTAGAATGAAATTCCCAGCAGTAAAGGATCATGGAACCTTTCAAGACCCTTTTTATTTAAACTACCTCAAAATACCGAGGGTGTAGGCAGAGAGATTTTTATAAATTTATATTGCTTCCTAGAAAAAAGAGACTTTAGTCAGTTCTCCAGCTTTTCTCACGATTGCCTCTTTCTAGTGATAGCAGTACAGCCTCACAGTACAGTCTCTTGCCATTGCTAACCTTGGGAGAGGATAGAACAATGTCACTTACAATCTCATCTGCTCTCTGCCAGTCAAACTCAATGGGATTATCAAAGAACCACCTTTAATTTCCATTGCTCTTTTTCGTAAATCCAGTTTTGCTTTGGCCTACTACTTTGATGATCAGTTCCAACTGCAATGTTTTCCTGCTCCTGTCTCCGTGATAGACTTGGAAGGTAGAGAGTTTCCAACTTCTTAATTCCCAAATATTTACAATAATAAAAAAAAATATCAGTCCTCATGGCTTTAAAACTCTGCCAAGCAATTTATCTTTTGTTAGTATGTTCTTTTCCCAATCCAGGCTTGCTTTGGATATCCTGGTAGCCACATTGTCTTCTCCACTTGCAGGTGAGAAGCTGAGTTCACAAGAGTAGGTTTTTTTGAAAAGCAACTTCTCAAATTTTGAATTTATTTCAGGAGTAGGTAAAAGGGGATTTTTCTCTTAGAAAATCAGCTAAGGCAATCCTAACCCATAGATATCACATTCTACAATTTGCTTTGATTTATATTAAGGTAAAAAAAACTAACAACAAACAAACCTCAAATCTCAAGCTTTCTATATCAGGAAGAGAGCAAACTTTCCCTATCAGGATTCACCAGTATTAGAAAGTTGCATAAAATATTCAGCAAACCATTATCCTCTGCATCTGTGCCAAATTTCAGTGAAGTGAATGGGCATTCACATGCCCCTGCTAACTGATCTCCATGTCAGATCAGGGCTATTGAATGCTTTACAACTTTGGTGAATGAGGAAGTATTAGTTTATAATAAGACTGATAACATGGAAGGCTTTCTTGCACTTAGGATGTTCACTGCTACGATGCAAATTTTACTTTAAAAAGTTTTCCTTCAAAATTTGCTCCTAAAACAAACACCTCTGTTACTGTAAGTTCAGTTACAATAAAAGTTTTACACACACACTGAAAAGATGACAATCGATTTCCAAAGTTTGAGTGCAACTCTAACAACTTAAACTACAAAAACTTGTAAGACATAGCCTTAGGTGTTTTTGTTTTTTTTTAAAATATGAAGAGACTTAAATTTAGAACTTCAGAATAAGCATTTCTGTTCCTCCATTTATTTTGAGGAATACAAAACATGAAAATTAGTTTACAGTTCTGGCACAAAAGCTTTTGAAGCAATAAACTGGAGATGGGATAGGTTTTAAAAACAGCCATATACATTGTTACCATTTAAAAGTGCCTAGTGTTTCACAGCAAACATGTAACTACATATTTCCTTCTTTCTTAGTAAATATTAAACCTACCTAAATTGCACATAAACCAGAATTTTAGTAAGAAAGTATACTGTATAAGTCTAACATTAAAGCAGTAACTAGAAACTAAACGAATGTAAGAGAAACTTTTTGGCTCAACTATCAAAACTTAAATTGGAATGTTTAAAAGAATTCAAAAAAAGACATAACATTTGAGTTTGGTTATAGCATCGATTACATATTGTTAATTTGACAAAAGAGTGGTAAAGAGTGTTTTGTTTTAAATTCTTCAGAGATCTGTGGCTCTACTGAAAAAAATTAGATGCAAGTATCTTCATTAAATTTAGCTGACAACAATCTATAGGCCGTCAGTCATCTTTTCCACAAGATTACACAGCATTCTTGTTTTTAGCTCTCTCCCAATGTTTACAGCTTTATGCTAAAGCCTTATTAGAATCCCTTAGCTCTGATTATTTCCAGATTAGGTGACAAAAGTAATGAACAACTACAGAATCCTAATGTATATGAAAGTCTGTCAGTTAACTTAATGCACTAGCTTGCACCAACAAAACTAGGACATTTAAAGATCAAATTCTTTAGTTACCTGGTTCACACTACTAAAATAGATATAGGGTTCAATCTGCAAAGCCTTACTTAGCTATAGTATGCTGTAGCCTATGCTGTAATGTAGATGCAGACTACGGTGATGGAAGGGTTTCTTTCATTACTCCACCTCTCCAAACAATGACAGCTAGATTGACGGAAGCATTCTTAGATTTATCTACACTTAGGGATTAAGTTGGCATAACTACAAACACTCAGGGATGTGGATTTTTCACACCTCTGTTTGTCGACCTAAGTTTTAAGTGCAGACTAGGCCATATAGTCAAAGGGACTACTTACAACGTGCAAAGTTAAGCAAATGCACATCTCTCTGCAGGATTTGGGCCACGGTATGTTAAATTAATTCAGTAGTCTTATCTAAGCACAAACTTTAAGAGCAAGCACCAGCCTTAATTTGGAGTCTTCAACCTGCATTTTCAAAACTAGCTAGTGACTGGCTACTCAATTTACGATACTTTAAACAGGGCCCAATTTTCAGTTTGGGTACTCAGCACTTTCTGAAAAAACAGTCCTTAAGACTTAAAAGTTCAGCACCCAGAAATTGAGGCACCCAGAGTCTCTAGTTGCTTTTGAAATCTTGGCATTCAGGCTTTTGATATAAGTCAGAAACTTGATGTTATTTTTAGCATTTTGACAGAAATACTAACTCATTGACTTGGTATCTGATTTGAACACTTTTATTTAATCTTATTCTTGATTTATATCAAGGCTTGATATAATATACACACTAGTAAGATAGATCAGGTCCTGAGAGAATGGGCTGTTATGACTTTCAATAAACAAAGCAAACAATGACTGTGGATGCTATTGTAAATACTCCATAATACACAATCCATAAACAACAGCACAGAGCAACTAATGTATATGCAAAATAGCTTCTTTGGCTGTGAAACTCAGCTGTTTAGAATTGTAAGGGATGCCCACTATGCTCAAATCTATGCATTCTTCTGATAATTAGAGGCATGCAAATTTTACATATTTAAAGAGGCACTCTGGTAGGTTGGCCCCCAAACTTAGGCTTTGTGAAGAGCATTATAAAACCTCGTATAAACACTCAATCTCTCAATGAGAAACTGTTTAGACTGTCAGTTTGAATACTCCCCTAACAGGGTTTACAGAGCAACTCTGCAGCACTGTGCTAGTGCAAAAAACCCAATAAGTTAAACTGACTAATTGCACTGGGGTGAGGGGGGAATAGTATCAGTAATGAGTTACATTTTTGAAATTATTCCAGTTAATAATGCAAGATAAGAAAAGATATTTTAGCATATAGCGTCCCATTAAACCATTCCTTAGATGAGGGATATAGAAGACTAAGTAACAGTATCAATTTCACCTAATATTTGATTAAAAGTTATTCCTGTGGAGGAAGTGAGAAGGACAAATTTTACCAGCCAACTTTTAAACTTTAAAATATGGATTGAGACTAGAAAAGCCTGACATCTAAAAATGTAGGAGTGCTAACAAATATGAAAGATACAGATTTTGCAAAAGAAGACTCTCAGGCACTTACTGTAGTCGTCCAACTGAACAATATATCACAATCTCTTTATGCTATCATTGTTATGAACTAAGCATTTTCAGTGTTTGACACTTAAAACTGTTAGAAAGTATTGGGTTCAGTGTAGTCTGGCACAGGGGTGAAGCAGTCTTGATTCATATGTGCATCTAATAAAAACCAAAACAGTGGAGTGTATTTTTAAACCAGACGATGTCATCCTAACAAATATACTCACATCCAGGAATAAATTAACCTGGAATGCCATTTTGACCCTCCTGAAAGCTACATTCCTGCTACTGGAAGAGCCTAGCATTTTAAATTAACATTTTAATTACAAATGATTCTATCAACTATTTGTTTGGCTCATCATTTGCAGTTTTTAAAAGTGTGCATAATGGCAATATTATGCTACCTTTCTCTCCTCAGCTCAACTGACAGATAAAAGGGGTAAATTAGAAGATTATACATCAATTTAGAATTAGATTGTGGCTTTCAGCAATTTTAACTACTTGCTGTTCTAATGGTTTGATTTGTTTAGAAGGTATTTCAGAAGGCCAAAAAAATATTTCCCAGCATTTCTCAGTGGAGAATGGGTTCTTCATTTCCCTTTAGAAGAGTATGCAGCTACTAAAGCATACCCCAACTACTCCCACACTGAGAAGCTTTGGATCATATAGATACAGTTCTCCCACCTAAAGATCCCACAGCATAATAGTGCATGATGAAAGCCACAGATAAGTCTGTCTGACAATGGGGAAAGTAATCAGAACATTCAAAGTTAAAATATGGTTGTGTAAATCTATTAGGAGCCTAAACTCCCTCTTCAAGGAGAGTTCAAACTTCTTAGGTTCAATGTGTGATGGTACTTACCCTTATCCTTATCTCTGAACACACCATCAAAGAAAGAAAACCTAAGTATTTGTCCAGAATTACCAGCAAATAACCCACTTCGAAATTTTACTCTTCACACTTACAGTCTCTAGATTCACAAATGTTTCTCCAACTCAAACCATTGAAAAAAAACTAGTCTTCATTCATACTTTTGCATAGTTTTGGTATTTCCTGGGGTTGTACTTTTCTTCTCTCTTTCACTTCCATTTCATCTGTCACATATCCAAGCGTTTAAATGAAAGTCTTCAGGTGAGAAACAAAGTCCCATTTAGCAGCCAGCTGTCCAAGATTAACATTCTTCTGATTCAGTGAGTAAAGATTATTTAGTTTTATCTGTACTTTCAGATTTTTCCCTTTGTATCATGCAGCGACGAACTATGCTGTCAAAACTTCCTAGGTAAAACAAGCCAATGATGCGAAAAATGCCCATGCAAACAACCTGCAACCAGAGAGAAAAAGAACTTACAGCTATCTCAACATGCTTTTTTTTTTATTATAGTCTATACAACATGATTGTTTTTACTTAATAAGCAAACAGCCTCATGCAGGTAAGTAATATAAATTCAGTGAATGAATAAATGTTTACTGGAGACTTGCCTTGGACAAATTAATTAACTTATCTGTGCCACAAATTCCATATCTGTACAATATTCTCTCATCTCACAGAGGTGAAGGATCAAGGTTTGTAAAGTACTTGAAAATGTAAATTATGACTAAATCTTTGTGAATAAATATGGTTAAAAATTACAGCCTCTCCAGATCTTACCTGCTGAAGACCTTCAGTAATAGCAGTGACAGGTGACATTCCACTGGTCAGTATTGATAACATGTAACCATCTGAGCCCATAAAACTGTTAAAGTTTCCTTGCTGGGAAAGAGGGGAAATTAGAAAAACAAAAGTTACCAAATTGCAAAATTCCCTCTTAATTGCTTTAAAGTAATATTACCAATCAGATTGGTTAAAGGCTCTTGCTGTCCTTCCATTCCCTTAATTCAATGGGGAGAAGTACTGTGAAGTAACACGATACCAAAAGAAATGTAAGAATTAAAATTAAAAAAAATTTAAAGTGTTAGAGATATTACTTAACTACCAACAGCATGCAGGTTTCTGCCCACAGAGCACAGAAAGATGATAAAGGAACATGGATTATTTAAGATGTTTTCCCCACTTATAAACAGGCTTCAAAGACAATACTAGATTCTTCTACAATGAGAAGACTCTCTAATGCTAGAATCTGAAGAGAATGAAAATATTGCTTGTTCCTTATCAAGGTCAGCTTGCTGAAGGTAAATGCTGTTTATTTGGTACTTCATTTCAAGTGGGGTTAGAGACTGTTATCCTTCACCTACACAGTATGTGTCAAAATGAGCAACAGTTTTTAGGTACATGTGGGAAATATACCAGCTTGACTTCATGTTGGGTGATAGTGACCCAAAACACGTTTTTATTTTGAGCTGTAGATTGCTTAAGTACCTGAATAAGGTGTCCAAAATCAAAGTGCACATGGAAGGCTGAACAAATCCAGGGGTTAATGACTAAGGGCGAGAGCCATCTTTTTTCATCTGTATGCGCACATAACTGTGCACACACACCCCCACCCACCATCTAGCATGATGGGGATCTAATTCCCGAATGTGGTCTCTAAGTGCTAGTGATATACAGTAGAACCTCAGAGTTACAAACACCCGGGAATGGTGTTCATAACTGATATGTTCGTAACTCTGAACAAAACGTTACGGTTCTTTCAAAAGTGTACAGCTGAACATTGGCTTAATACAGCTTTGAAACTTTACTATGCAGAAGAAAAATGCTGCTTTCCTTTTTTTTTTTTTTTAGTAGTTTACGTTTAACACAGTACTGTATTTGCTTTTTTTTGGTCTCTGCTACTGCCCGATTGTGTACTTCCAGTTCCAAATGAGATGTATAATTGACCGGTCAGTTTATAAATCTGTTGTTCGTAACTCTGAGGCTCTACTGTACAAATGTGAAATTAAGCATGCGGAAAGAGATTTAACATTAGCTAAAAGATATAGCCTTCTCAAATAAGAGAGCAGACTTGTCCATCTAGCAGTTTTTAATTGGTATGATTTGTTTTTACATATGGCACATTATGAAAAATGGTATTTGGCTTCCATGAACAAGAATTTCTCATTCAACAAAATAGTGAAATTGTCCAAGAGCATGACTGCACAGATAACTATAGCAAATTATCGTAATCTTCAGGCAGCGCCCCTGTGAAAATACTGGGAAACTGGAAAATAAATATTTCCTTCTTAGGTATTATTGTTACTCCGGATAACCCTGTGCACGTAACGGAAATATCTACTTGTCATGATAATTTGACCCCCTCCCCTTTATTTTAATTTTTTTGACACATTTGGACATTCTGAAACAGTGTTCTGTACTGCATTCTCTTGGCCATAGAGTTTACTTTTTTAGGTTATCTGGAAATAGCTAAGAACAACCATACAGCATATGGGTGAAGACTCAAAAAAACCCAAACACACACTTGCTGAAGGTTTAGATCGAGTTTTTAAAGTAAGAAAGGGATGGCCTCTACCTGTCTGGAACTATAAATTATACGATCGGGTTGCCAGACCATGTGAATAAATTAAGAACTGAAACAAAATTTGACACTATGTGGCTGCAAGCAAACATGACAACACTTTATTTTCATGACGTGCTTGAAGCCAGGCACTCCTCTTTAATGTCATTTCTCTTTGTGCTTTAAGAATGAAGATTCTATAGCACAAGATCTCTGAGAATAAAGAGCTGCTGGGAAGGCTGATGTCTTCATTGCTACAACCAGTGGGAATTTCTGCACTATGATTATTCACAAATCAGATATTCACACACACTAGAGTACTATGAATTTTTGTATAGTTATTTCAGTGTCAACTGATCTCAACCAGAGAAATGAAGGCTTTCTTGGATCTTTCATAGGCACTAGGCAAGTAACCTTTTACTAACCATTTGATGCATGGAAAACATCTTTAATGTTTTAAAACATTCATAATTTTTGTTTGAGTCTATTTTGACATGACATTGCTGCATTCTGTTTTGTCTTTAGAGTAGAAGCTCCAAAGACATGTTAGCTCCAAAAGATTAAATGAAACATGTTTGGGGGCAGGGTGAAAAAGGGAAAAAGAAATGCTAAAGAATAACATCCCTGGTACAAAAAATACAAGTAACATTTCCTGTAGAATAAATGTTTTTATATTTAACAATTCTTATTTACATCTTTAAACAAGTACTTCATGCAACCATTTCCCATCCCATGCCTCCCCTCAAAGACCTTATTAAAAAATTACTTACTATGGCATCTTTAACAATAACTCTGGCAACCTGTTCTGCTTGGCAAACAGATGAGGTTTCTGAAATTAGTTTAGTCTCCAAAGGCTTTAAAAGAAGATATAGAAATATTATTATAAATTTGATTATACAGACAACACAGAGAAGACAAAAATACTCTGTTACCATTATTTCTTGTGTCATGTAATTTACCTGCCTTAGGGTCAGTAGTCTTTAAGTCAGCAAGGTCACTTTTTGAATTTAAGTTCAACTCAGGATCTACCCCACCCGTTTCCTGAGGCCCCACCCACTCCATCTCCCTTCCCTCCGTTGCTTGCTCTCCCCCACCCTCACTCACTTTCACTGGGCTGGGCCAGCAGGTTGGGGTGCAGGAGGTGGTTGGGGGTGCAAGCTCTGGGAGAGAGTTTGGTGCAGGAGGGGGCTCCAAGCTGGGGCAGAGTGTTGGGGTGCAGGAGAGGGTACGGGGTGCTGACTCTGGGATGGGGCTCACGGCTGGGACAGAGGTGTGGGAGGGGGTTCAGGGCTGGGGTGCAGCTCCCACCTGGCAGCACTTACCTTGGGCGGCTCCACGTTGGCAGCATAGTGGGGCTAAGGCAGGCTCCGTGCCTGCCCCGGTGCTGCGCCGCTCCTCTAAGTGGTCAGCACATCCCTGCAGCTCTGGCTCCGCATGTTGCCCCTCCCATTGGCTTCAGTTCCCCATTCCTGGCCAATGAGAGCTGCGGGGCAGTGCCTGCAGGCAGGAGCAGCACACAGAGACCACTTGCCCCCCCACCCAGCCCCCCAGTGGCCACAGGGACGTGCTGGCCACTTCTAGGAGTGGTGCGGGGAAAGAGCAGGCAGGCACTTTTAACGGCCGGAGATCGTGATCAACGGTCAGAGGCTCCAGGATTGACCAGCTGATCATGATCTACAGGTTGGTGACCACTGCTTTAAGTGAATTGGCATCAGTTTAGGTTCGCTGTACTAATACTGTTAACAAAAGACACCTCAGACTGTCAAATATAACTCCTTTTATAACTGTAAAGGCATATTTCATAAACTAAAAGGACAACTTCATGAAAAGTTGCCAACACTTTGTTTGCTTTTAGTTATTTGTAATATTTTACGATTGCAGATTAAAAATAGTAATTGATCAAGTGTTTTATTCTTAATTGAAGTTCTTAGAATTATTAAACTATATTTAGTTTATATACTAGATATAATTCAATTTCTATCATTTGTAGCTTATACTGGAAGTTTAAACTGCTTTCCATTAACAAGAAAATACTTTTAGATCCACAAACCAAGAAATCATTAAAAGTGTAGTTTTCTGTACACAATATCCTTCAAAATCCACTTTTGCATCTCTTCCCTTTGTTGGGGATTTACAAAATACGCATGTGAAGTTCTTGCACCTCTCAAATGAAGCAGCTGATGTGCTACATTAATGCCTCAAGGCACATATAACTTGGCATCTATCATTTAGATCTCTTTTAATCGAACAGGTTTGTTAAAAGAACAGAAACAAACCAGAGCCTGGCATGCCTAGCTCTTAGGCAGATGGGCAATTTTATAACTCAAGCATACTGCTATGAGAATTGCTGCTGAAATTTAAGCAGCTCAAGACTGAAAACTCCAATACAGAAACTACTTTAGTGCAACATTGAGGTTGTAGAATCAAAACTTCAAGGAGCATGGAAATACCTTATGTTAAGATCATATACACAAGCTTAACTCTGCTCCATTGTGCATTTCCATTATAAAAGAATCTTTAGTTGCATCACAACAGTCTATTCCAGATAAAGTTGTTTAATAAACACGAACTCCAGGCCTGTAAGAAGTTAACTATACATTTAGTTAGCTGCATGTGCACATCAAAAGCATTTAACTACGTGCACAGCTATAGAGATTAGCAAAGACTCAAAGTGGATAAAATCTTAAACAACAACAGGTATTTATTTAAATACAAGGCATTTTTTAAAATAAACCTGTTCAAAATTTAATGTCAAATTACGACAACCTAAGTCCTAAATTTACTGTAATCTATTAAGGTCATTTAAATAGATAAATAAAAAATTTGAATCAATGAGCCTCTCTCAAATTTTAATGATTTAAGGGTGTGGCTTTTTTAATTCTATAAAAAAAAACAAAAACAGTAGGAAAAACATCTTGACTTTTGAGGTCATCTCAAGCTTTGGAAACATCACAATGTCACTACCACATTAAAAATCAATATTACTTTCAGCCTTTTCAATGAAGCTGCTGTTTTACATTTTTCCAGATGTAAGTACTTCCACAGATTGTTGTTCAGAAAAGCTTTCGGTTTCAATTTAGCTAGCAGGTGCAGAGAATATTTTCTTCATTTGGACTAATTTATTCAAAAGTTGAGAAATTGACTGGGAATAGAAAATGTAAAAAGAACGCCTGTTTTCCTCTTTCAGTCTATCAAAACCAACCAACCAAAAAACAACCAACCAGGTGGAAGACTATGAGATCTACTAATTCTAAAGCTTTGAAGGACATAGGGACCAGATTTGCAAAGGTATTTAGTCATCTAAAGATGCATATACATGCCTAGTGTGATTTCCAAAAGTTCATCAGCAGGCTAGGCACTTAACTGCCGTTAATTTCAATTTGCAGTGTTGCTATAGCTGTGTTGGTCCGCCAGTATAGAGAGGCAAGGTGGGTGAGGTGATGTCTTTTAGTGACCAACTGCCTGTGGAAAGGATCTCAGGAAGAACTCTGTGAAGCTTGAAAGCTTCTCCCTTCCACCAACTGCAGTTGATCCAATAAAAGACCTCACCTCACCTGCCTTGTGTGTCTCATTAATTTCACTGGGAGGTAGGTATTCAATCAGTTTGGGTACTTTTGAATATCTGGCCCATTGTGATCTGAAAAAATCTGTTATAATAACAGAACACCAATTTAAATTTATAAAATATTTTTGGATGTTTTTCTATATTTTCCAATATATTGATTTCAATTACAACACAGAACAATGTTGTACAGTGCTCACTATTTATAATTACAAATATTTGTACTGAAACAGAAAAACAAAAGAAATAGTATTTTTAATTCACCTCATACAAATACTGTAGTGCAATCTCTCATGAAAGTGCATCTTACAAATAGACTTTTTTTTAAAAAAACATAACTGCACTCAAAACAAAAAGTAAAACTTTAGAGCCTACAAATCCACACAGTCCTACCTCTTGTTCAGCAAATCGCTAAGACAAACAAGTTTATTTACATTCAGGGGAGATAATGCTGCCCACTTCTTATTTACAATGTCACCTGAAAGTGAGAACAGGCATTCACATAGCACTGTTGTAGTTGGCATTGCAAGGTATTTATATGCCAGGTATGCTAAACATTCGTATGCCCCTTCATGCTTCCACCACCATTCCAGAAGACACTCATCGAAAATATAATGCGTTAATTAAATTTTTTACTGAACCCAGCTCTCTCCATCTCCCTCCAGGTATAGCCTTCTGACCATGACTTGTGTGATCAGTTATAGTTTTCTAAATCTGAATTTTATAATCAAATTTAAGTTAGATTTATTATAACAACTGTTTTGTTTGTTTGGCTCCCCTATGGTTATTTATCATCATCATCATCATCATGTTGTCCCTATTACACCTCTGGCGTTTAGGGCAGTGACAAAGCTCCTCCACTCCTGTCTGTTTCTGGCAAGTCTTTTTCAGCTTGGCTTCCACAGCTCTTCACCATTGTTTTCGGGAAGCCTCATTTTCGCTTGCCTTCAGGTGTCCATCTTATTGCTATTCTGGTGATGGAATCAGTTTCCATCTGAAGCACATGACCGATCCATCTCCAACGCCTCCTGGCAATGATGGTGCTCAGATCCTCTTGGCTGCACTGTGTCAATAGATCTTGGTTTGAGATTGTTCTGGGCCAAAATATACGGAGGATTTTTCTGAGGCAGGTTGTATGGAATGAAGACAGTTTGGACATGTCATACTTTCTCATTCCCCAGCATTCTACACTATAAAGTAGTGTTGAAAGTATGCAGCTCTAATAAACCTTGAGTTTGGTTTTGGTGTTGTATTTTGATGATGTCCAGACTATATTTAAGCTCCTGAAGGCGTTCCTGGCTTTATTAATTTTGTTCTGGATCTCCTGGCTTGTTCCACCATCCTGGCTGATGGTGCTGCCCAAGTATCTGAATGTACTATGGTTATTACCTGGCAATAAATAACTTTCATGGTTAAGCTGGTTGCCTCTCTCTCCCCCCGCAATGAGTGTTTTTTGGCTCTCATATTTTCTCTGCAGCAACACTCCTCATACCTAAACTAAAAGATCCCTGCAGCACCCAAAAATCCTGTGGGGTTTGCTTATCAAGTGGGTTACTACCAGAACAATTGTAACGTGAAAGTGGGCATAGGGACGTGCTGAGCCTGGGACACAGGAGGGTGGCAGACTGAAAGTGCTGCTTGACCCAGCCTGCTCAGGCGCGCTCTATTCCGGTGCAGTGCCCGTGGCACACGAGGGGGACAGCTTGGAGGTGCTGTTCTTGCCAGCCTGCTGAATCCAAGGGCCTATGAGGGTGACAGCTTGGAAATGCTGCTTGACGGAGCCTGCTGAGTCCAGGGACATAGAAGGGGTCAGCTTGGGAGTGCTGATTAACCCAGTCCTCTTAGACACGCTGTGTGAGAGTGTGTGATTCTGGGGCTGGAAGAACCCAGCTCTGGGGAACCTAGGTCTTGCAGGATAGCTCCATTGGGACGGAACTTGCAGCAAGGAGAAGTAGAGCTCCGTATGAGAACACGAGACACAAGCAGTACATTGATAGAATTACAGAACCTACCTCTCCCCCAAAAGAGTAACCCTAATAAATGAGCATACACCAAAGTAACAGGCAAACCTGGTAACAAAAAAAGGTATCAATAAGGTTGGTGCTTGACCCCAGGTTTCAAAATCTGAGAGGGACGCGGTGTGGAACATGCTATCAGAAGTCTTAAAAGAGCAATATTGATGAGGAACTACATAACCCAAACCATCAAAAAAGAAAAATCAACCTTCTGTTAGTGGCATCTGACAGAGATGATAAAAATAAAGGGGCGCCAGTCCACACTGCTATGGATTATCATCAAGAAGAACCCGCCTGTGCTTGCTTTCAGGTGACATTGTAAATAAGATAGCATTGTAAATAAAATAGTGGATAGCATTACCTCACATTAATGTAAACAAACTTGTTTGTCTTAATTGGCTAAACAAGAAGTAGGAGTTGGTGTACTAGGCTCTAAAGTTTTACATTGTTTTGTTTTTTAGTGCAGTTATGTAAAAAAATTTCTACATTTGTAAGTTGCACTTTCATGACAAAGAGATTGCACTGAAGTATTTGTATGAGGTGGACTGAAAAATACTACTTGTTTTGGTTTTTACAGTATAAAAATAATAAAAAATAATAAAAAATATAAAGTGAGCACTGTACATTTTGTATTCTGTGTTGCAACTGAAATCAATATATTTGAAAATGTAGAAAAACTTCCAAAAATATTTATAATACATTTAAATTGGTATTCTACTATTTTACAGTGTGATAAAAACTGCAATTAATCATAACTATTTTTGTGTGTTAATTGCTTGAGTTAACTTCGATTAATTGATAGCCCTAATGCAAACCTGTCCCGACAGAATGAGATAAGGAAAAATGCAGAGTTGCATATTTAAGATGTAGCTGAAAATTTAGATTTTAGATGCCAAAAATGCAATCATTTACAATACTAAATGCACCAGAAAAACTTCAGTGTCTTTCTATTCCATTATAAACCATAGGGAGATTTTTTATTAAAATAAATAAAATAAAAAGGTATTTTCTTGTAGTATTTGCAACCAAAACACTGAACATTATATGAGAACCAGGAAGTGAAATGGGCTATAAAAATTAGCTAAGTGACCGTAACACTAGATGTTGAAGCAAAAAATGAAAGACAGCATAGTGAAAAGAAATTTAAAAAGTTTATGATTTATCTGCAATGTTATTTGTAACAGCTAAATTTTAAAAATATATTTCCCAAAAAAGCTTAGAATGAACATTAAAGGACTGTCTTTTTGTGTATTTGCACAGCATCTAGCACATTGGGGCCCTAAACCCAACTAAGGCCTTTGGGCACTACTGCAATATAAATTGTTGGTTGTTTATTAAATGTGAGGGGGAAAAAAAATTTAAACTATTCCCTCTAACTTTCAGATACCCTACAATTTTCCTGACTGTTCTTTAGTTGTAAGGCTGTCCAATGTACAATGGAGAAAAAACAGACACTCATCATTTCTTCTAGACCTAAAACAGTATATAAGCAAGGATTACATTAGGCATTTGGCCTTGACTTAAAACACAAAGTTAGGGAACATCTTTATTTAGTATTTCTTTAAAAGTAAAAGATGCTAACTGGAAGAACATATAAATTAGAGCAGAGATTGATTTTTTTAAAAAAAAAACATGAGCAGCTTCTCTCTGAATTCATTATTCATGCATTAAGCTCAGCCCTTTAGCTCAAGCCACCAGAAGAGGGAACCACACAACTCAATTATGAAACTAGACTGCTAGATTCCCTCAGGAAAGGAAAAGCTGCCTACCTGTTCCCCCTGGCTGGCAAGCACCCAAGTAAGTATTGTAGGAGCAACCTAGTACCACTTGGGCTTTACTTAGTAATCAGCATCATTCTGAACATGGTGTGTGTGTGTGTGTGTGTGTGTGTGCAGTGACATGATTAGAGCAGAGAGAGAGACACGCTTTGTAGGAGAAAAGCCCCAGCAAACACCCTCAGGGTGAAAAGACAAAAGGAGAATAGATTTAAGGCTTGATTTTTCACCCCACTAATTACTGCCTTAGGAAGGCAATGCTTGCTTTTGGCTTTTTGAAAGTCTCCTGAGTTTGTAGAAATTACTCTTGCTTATCATGCGAATTCCCCAACTCATAATAGGAGCGAAGGGGACCTGTGTAGAAGCCCTGTTTCTTTCCCCAGGGAACCCACTTCAGTAAGGGGAGACTCTGGATCATTTCATGTTTCTCCAACCCCCCAGCCTAGCTCTGTTGTAGGACCTGCTCCCTGAGCTAGCTTGACAGCTTCCTCTCCCCAGAAGCTCAGAGTTCCTGATCAGGCTTTTCTGTGTTAGGAATCATGGCTCTTGGGGGCAGGGTAGGGACCCAATAGTCTGACTCTGAGCCTATACCCTGGCAGTGCAAGGATCAGCTGACTGGGAACAGGCAGTGCATAATTCACTCCCTGTAGAGCTTGTAAAATGCTGCCACACACACATAAGGAACACTGCTTAAATTTGAGCCAGGTGTTTGCCAGAAAGCTCTACCATGCCTTAGTGGGACTGAGCTGTCTGGAAGGGAGGTGCAGCAGTTGCAGATCCATGTGATTGAAACCACCACACTGCCATTTACCTGATCCAGGGGAGGAGGAGGAAGTTCATAAGATGGAACTTCACATAAATGAATAAAAATAAATATTTTAAAACAAAGTGGTCGGAAGAATCTTCACCACCACCGTGTTCCACCACTGGAAGCAGAAAATCTGGTGGCCTGAGTTGCTGGTGAGTTAAACTTAGTCCTGGAGCCTCTAGCAACAATACTAATTACCTCTGAATTCCACAGGTGGGGGGGCATTAGTCCATGAATAATGAATGAGTGAAAGCAAGCAACAGAATTAAAATTATCGAATATTAACAAGCCAGATCCTTAAGAAAAGGGAAAAGCTAGCTGTAAAAAGCAAATAGCAAGATGAAGTCACATGAGAATTCCTATAGTTTGCTTAAATAAAACCAAATTTAAGGATTAGATTTTTTTTCCATAATACACATCTCAAAAAGTCTGTTTACCAAATAAACTATAAAAACCATTGTATCTCTTTTAAACACAAACTAATCTTTGAGTAAGACAAGGCATTTCCTCGTAACTACTTCCTTGAAATAGGATCAGTTATGAAAGATAACAGGTACAAAACCAGAGGGGACACAAGAAATTTACAACACAAAAGAATTTCCAATCAACATAAATATTCTTGCAAATCAGACTCCTAGTTCTTCACCTTTAGGGGTTTTTTGGGTGGGAGTAGCAGAAGGATTTTGGATTAAATGTACACTATCTCAAAAGAGATTGACTAAACAAGAATATTTTGATTGCAAAAGAGTTCTGTTACATAATCCTTAATTCCTATATAAATAGAGAGAAAGACAAAAGGAACGCAACACTCAATTGGATCTCTTATTACATATAACGCACGGCTCTCAGAAGTAACATTATAGCTGTTCTAGGATAGGGTGATCCACTTGGTTTCTAGTTCTCTATATGGTAATAGAAGGAGCCTCATCTTCTCAATGCTCAGTTTAAACTTCAATATGAATCCTAGCCATGCAGCTCTTTAAAAAGTTACACTTTTGTTTGGTGATCTGTTCTGGAATGTCTAGTGAGGAGAAGCAACTTATTTGTGAGGAGAAGCAACTTGTTCAATATTAGAATACTTAGGGATTTTTTATATATTTATTTAAATAAAAGCCTCTTGTTGACAGACACACTGGTGGAAAGAGATATGGTAGAATTGCATTTAGGTGTCTAATACCAAGAGAAAAACACATACTTTCCATCAGACTTTATTACTATATTATGGTTAAGATTTTGTACTGGGGATTTTTCATCAAAGTCATGCACAGATTGCGGGCAATAAACAAAAGTTCATGGAAGCCAGTGACCTGTCTAGGTGTCTGTATGTGGGGGAGGGTCAGGAGGCTGACGCCAAAGTACTCATGGAAGAACCTGAAGCAAATACTCACCTGCAAACACCCACCACACAACAAAAACACTAACCCAGAAACCTATCCTCGCAACAAAGCCCATTGCCAACTGTGTCCACATATCTATTCAGGGGACACCATCATAGGGCCTAATCACATCAGCCACGCTATCAGAGGCTTGTTCACCTGCGCATCTACCAATATGATATATGCCATCATGTGCCAGCCATGCCCCTCTGCCATGTACAGTGGCCAAACTGGACAGTCTCTATGTAAAAGAATAAATGGACACAAATCAGACGTCAAGAATTATAACATTCATAAACCAGTCGGAGAACACTTCAATCTCTCTGGTCACTCGATTACAGACCTAAAAGTGGCAATTCTTCAACAAAAAAAATTCAAAAACAGACTCCAAAGAGAGACTGCTGAATTGGAATTAATTTGCAAACTGGATACAATTAACTTAGGCTTAAATAAAGACTGGGAGTGGATGGGTCATTACACAAAATAAAACTATTTCCCCTTGTTTATTTCCCCTCCTACTGTTCTTGTAAAGTGCTGGAAATGGCCCACCTTGATTATCACTACCCCCGCACCCGCTCTCCTGCTGATAATAGCTCACCTTACCTGATCACTCTTGTTACAGTCTGTATGGTAACACCCATTGTTTCATGTTCTCTGTGTATATAAAATCTCTCCACTATACTTTCTGATGTATGCATCCGATGAAGTGAGTTGTAGCTCACGAAAGCTTATGCTCTAATAAATCTGTTAGTCTCTAAGGTGCCACAAGTACTCCTTTTCTTTTTACGGATACAGACTAAAACGGCTGCTACTCTGAAACCCATTAAAGTCACATGACTTTGGTGACAAAATCGTATCCTTAATTATGACCAAATTCTGTCCTTAGTTATACCCCTGAAAACTACTTAATTCATAGGTTCATGAGTGTAACTGATGCAAAATTTGGCCCATCTTAATCAAATAACTTTTAAACTTTAAATATTAAGCAGTTAAGACTTTTGTTTCTGTTAAACCAGTGTTGAAACAAGGTAGACTGGTTTACAATTGCTAACACTGGTCCTATTTTTATCACATTTTCAGCAAGACTTCGTAAAGAAAATTTACGTAGATTTTTACGTAAATTTCTTTGTAAAGAAAACACTGATCTGAATAAAATGTTTTCTTACTAGTTAATTGATTCTGAATGTTCCCTGTTAAATATTTGACAGCTAAAGTTCAGTAGCATTATCTAATGACATTTAGGGGACATTTTATTTTTTTAAACATATAAAGCATGATCTTAATGAACACAGTGGACAATGCATTTTAATTTCAGAAGTGACAGATCCTGGACATGTGTGCAAGATTCTTTATGAATTAAGTTACCTTTGTTTTGATTTCTTCTGCAAAGCCCGGTGTGTCAGTATCTGGAGGATAGGCCACTGTTACATAGATATTATAAGGCTTTACCTGTTTTTTGGACAAACAATTGCATCTGTTAATATGAGGGAAATATTGTTAAGTTTCATATATTTATACTGACATTCGATTGTGCTGAGATGTTTCAAACATGTATACAGTCTTACAACCAGTTCCCGCAGGATCAGGCCTATAATTTTAACAAGGAAGCATAACAGGAACAACAAAGAATTTGAAGGACTATTAATACATAACTGATCTTTAAAACATTTTTCATTCCAAAAAGTGTAGAAAGGAGAAAGCTGCATTCTTTCTCAGTTTAAAAAATTGAGCTTATGAACAGATCACAACACTGTTGAACGCCCATGCTCATCTATGATTTTTAAAGTGTAGGATAGCAATGAGTCTGGCTCTTACTCGGGCACAAATTCACATTAATATGCTTCTGCCAGCAGTGAATGTATACTGTAAATATGGTGAAAAGGAGATCATAGAATACTCTGTCAGCACAAATAAATCTGATCCTCTGAAGTTAAACAGAGGTGTTACCAAGTGCTGTCTCAAAATATTGGAGTCACATATTTAAAAAAAAAATTATAGTGTGTGAAAATAAACACTCAGAAGAATAAGTACACAGAAAGCATTAAGAAAGATCCTCAGGGCAGAAAGTGACTGTTATGTGTTTGTAAAGCACTTAGCAAATAAGATCACTAGCTTTCTAATGCATGTACCCATTGTAAGATTAAGACTCAGACTGAACATGAGAAGAGTACTGTAAACATTCCTAATATGTTTTTTTCTTTTATAAATATTCTATAATTAACTTAAGCTTACAAGTCATAAGGCCATAGGTGATTTTTTTTCTTTTAATTAGAGTCAGATTTTGGCAAAAATATCAGCCACCAACCTTCTGATCAGAGTCAGAACAGAATGCATTCAGAGCCACTAAATAATAGACAATGGAGTTGGAGTGATGAGAGGTACTCTCTATCCCCCTCTCCACCCTCCATCTCTAAGCATATTTTAAGCACTCCCTTTACAGCACGTCAAGTCCATTCTGGTTGAGGAAGCAAGAATCTAGGAATCAAAAATGGGGTGGGGGAGGAGGGGAGATCCACACAGAAATGTTAAACAGTTTAAATGAAAAAAGTAGTCAGACTCAAGTTCATTTGGATGATATAAAGCTTTCTTGCCACATTGAAAGAATGTGCCTGTTAGGCGTTTTAGTGCTGGATCTGCCCCAACTTAGTTTATAGAATGTAATTATCTAAGGGAGTAATTATGGGTTAGTGCCAGATCACATGTCCATGGATTTTATTTTGACTTCCTCTGCAGCATGACGCACGGGTCACTAGTATAAATGATGAATGCTCTGTAACTGGAAGCCTTTAAACCACAGTTTGAGGATTTCAGTAACTCAGCCAGAAGTTAGGGGGTCTATTTCAGGAGTGGGTGAGGTTCTGTGGCCTGCAGTGTGCAGGAGGTCAGACTAGATGATCATGATGGTCCCTTTTGACCTTAAAGTCTGAGAGTCTATTTAAGTACTGCTCTGCTCTTAAAACCAACTGAGAAAAAAGATGTATTTTTACATAACAGAGGTGTGAGTGTGTGTGAGAGAGAGAGAACGAATTATTCAGAATTATAGCATCCTAATTCAGTTTAAAATGGTTTTCACTGTTTTTTCCTTCTATTGTAATGGAAGGAGCCTACATAACTAAAAAGGAGCTGATTTATGCCTTATCATGCATCAGAATTCTTTACTGAGCTTCAGTCAGTTATACCTGTGCAACTTTATAAACAGTAATGGGGTTTCACAGTTGTCACTGAGGGCTTAATGTGGCATTTAACTGTTTGTTATTGGCAATGATGCACAAGATGGAAAGAACACAGCTTGACTGAGAGAACAGTGGGCCTAGCAGTTAGAAAATTTTTTTACTTGTAAACTAAATACATTTAATACGGAAATTATTGACAAACATGGCTACTCAATGGTTTTTAACTGGTCACTTTCAGATCAGAACTGCACTTTTAAAAAAGACTGTTCATAATCTGTTAGAACCATTTTAAGGGTTGGTTTCATTTAAATAATCTATAAAGGCTGCCATCTTGTTCTTAATTGGACTTGTTGTGCAGAGGCATTTTCGTAGTATGGTAGCTCAAACCATACGGAAGGATGCAAGAGATGCAACATTTCTAATATCTACCAATTATGCTACAAGTAGCTGAGAAATAGATAATCATACCTCCATTTGCAGGGCTTCAGCCAATCCTCGAAGAGCAAACTTTGTTGGAGAATAAGCTGTGTAACCAAATAGTCCCAACTGTCCAGCCTGAGATGATACAAACACAATCCTTCCCATTCTTCGTTCCTTCATGGTAGCAATTACGGCACGGCTTGGGTAAACACTACCCAAGTAGTTGACTGCCATTAACCTCTGTGCAAATATCATATTTGAATTGTACAGATACAAAATTCTTAGCGTTCAACATCTCAACAATACATATTTACATCAGTCATAGCACAGCAATCATAAGAGGCTTATACTAACTGACATATATATATATATATATATATATATATATATAGGAAGGATATAACTATCCTTCCTATAATTAGTGTTATATCCTGAGTTTAGAACATTATACATGCTTGAGGTGAGAATCTTGACCACACATATATATTTTATATATACAAAAAATAATCTAATGCCATTTACTGCATTTAATAATGCACTCAGACAAGATGATGCTGGTCTTCAAAATAAAATATGCTTAGCAACTTTCAACAATTGGAATCTGATCTGATGATAGATAAGGCATTTTGCAACTGTCAAGGAAACAATTTGCTTAAATATTCAAACATATGAAAGTATACTGTGAAGAATAAAAGTTACTAAAAACTTTAGATAGTGCCATTGTTTTAAAGATAGGTATCAGGAGGGTAGTTTGTTGTAAATAAGCAATAGATTTTGGAGATTGTCCAATGACTGGCAGGGTAGCAAAGGGAGTGAGAAGCATGTTGATTTGTGCCTCTAGCAGAGTGGTATTGCAATTACCTGACAGGAGACTGTGGAAGATACTGAATTAATATGTTAAATATTGTTTTACAACTCATGCCTAAACATCTTTGTAGTGCTTCACTTTAGAGTACAGAACAAATACAGACTATATATGGAGGAACAAAACCATAAAGACAGGTGTTGACTTCAGTTAACACTTAAAAACAAACAAACACAAAAAAACTAGCTAACCATTTCTGAGAGTCACAACTATGAAAAGATTTCTCACAAGATCAGATCATTTGTGTCCAGATCACAATCAATCACAGACTAAACTACAGTATAATTCAATATTCTGACCTGCTAGAGGGCTAATATTCAAAATAAGGACCAAATCCTGACCCTTACGCAAAGTTCAAGTAAGCAAGCTTTGCATGGATGACCTCCACAGGGATCAAGAATGAATTCCTCCCACATAGCTCCAGAGCTGCTACAACAGTTTCAGGGCTGCTATCATAGTTGTAGTCCCCATTTTGGCCTGTGTTTGCTTAGAGTGAATCCACTGGCCTTGCTCCTGCCATTCTTGCATGTCATCCCCCAGTAACCGTAACTCAGAGATGCCAGAGAGCCACACTTCACAACACACAAGGGGACCAGCACCAACACTTGAACAGCCTTTCCATGACAAAAAAATTCTCCATCCACTTAGTACAGCAGAAACACACAAGTGACAGTGTCTGAGGCCATCCACAGAGTGTAGAATTTGTCCCCATAATGTACACCCAAAGTTAAGAAATGCACTTAAGTAAACACACCCAAGTTAAAGTTTAACGCCCTGCAAAAAATAAAAAAGCAGCTCCTAAATAAACTGAAACCTTCCCCTACAGAAATAGGAGAAAGACATTAATAGTAAATTTAAGACAACCACTACCTGTGGTGGCTATTATACTATACGATTTCAAGTTCAAGTATTTGCCTTAACTAAACTGAAATAGCAAATTAATGTAGTTGAATGATACTCAAAATTACAGATCTGCTTCCTGCATGGCACCATTAAAAAAAGTCATGTCTGATTTGCAGCGTGGTTTCAACTACTTTGATTAAGGAGGTAGATTTCTTGCTGGGTAACTGGTAGTAACAGAGTGAAGTTTAGTTACAAGAAATACTTTTGCAAATTTTAATTTAAGCTGCATGAGTCAATTTGGGTATTTACAGCATAACACAAGGCCCACTGAAGTTAAGGGAAAGACTAACACTGAATTCAGCGGGCTCTTGTTCAAGTCCTTAATGTGGCAAAATGGCCTTATGAAATACATTCTAAGAATTTAATCAGAATATATGCTCTCCTTTGCCTGTTTTTCATCTGTAGACCAGTAATCTCAATTACTGGAAAGTAATGAATGCTTTGTGATGAATCATATGAACACAGTCTTTTGAACCAAAAAAAGATTTTAAGTTTCAGAGAAATGCTGACTGTGGGTGAGGATGATCAGTCATTTTCTTGGCTCAGGGCTTTTGTCTTCACTACAGAGTTAACTCAAGTTAGAACTTGTGTGCTGCACTCAGAGTCCCATCCACATACACAAACCCCTGAGAATGGATGTGCTTTTAACTGAAGTTGGGTGGCCTACAAAGAGGTATAGGGTATTGCTTGAGCTAGCATAACTTGTCAGCTGTTCACACAATCACTCTGGACTCGTCCGCACAAAGTTTTGCCAACACAGCCAATGTCAACGGGGGAGGGGGGGGAGTTTGTGGTGTCAGGAGGGAGGGACTGAGAGGAGATCACCCTCCCCAGCTGACATGGCCATGCTGGCAACTATGAAGAAGACTGGTTCTGTCTGCATAGTAATGTCATTCAGGGAGGTGGTGTAGCTATGACAGCAGAACTCCTTCTGCCAGCTTCCAATGTGGGGCTCTGCCATCATAGCAATACTAGCCAAAGTCTTAGAGCGTAGGCAAGACCCTGTGTGCTGCTTGAGGGCTAGTTTGTGGCCGTTCTCACCTGTGATAGTCAAACTCTAAAGGAGTTAATGCAGGTGTAGACAACTCAAGTTAACTCAGCAGTGAAGAGACATAGCTTAAGACTCTTCAAGGGTACAAAGCCTTAAATATGATATTCTGCAAGACTGCTAACAGATGAAGGCTTGAATCATCAGCAACATAGAGGTGGCTTATTACTTCTTTATCAGTTCTGAATAAAACTTAAAACATAGAGCTTGTCTACACAATGCATTAGTCTGCACTAAAAGTACCCTAATGTGCACCAGCCAGATCCACATGGGCCAGTTAGTGCATAACAAGTTAGTGAGTTCTAGAATTTACACCTCTCTAGTGCAGAGTAATACACTATGCAGACAAGCCCACAACTGTCAAGATGAACAGAATAGTTAATAGTATCCTCTCAGTAACCACTAAGTGATACTATATACCCAAATACTTACTGATAAATTGCCTTTATAAATCTGTCCTAAATTTCTCAAATCCCTTAAATTTCTTTTATCAAGTGAAGAATTTGCTTGTAATAATTTCATTCACAAAACATAGCTGCTTCTTGTTTAGAGCTAATGATCGTCAATTTTCAAACTCTTTATGGAGTTCATTGGGATTGTCCTTGTTTAAAAAAAAAGCACATTTCATTTTTTTGGGGAGGAAGATACTTTAAACACCACAAACTAAGTGTCCATCCGTCCACCCATCTCCTCTATATCTATCTAGCTATAAAACAAGAAAACTGTCACAGCATTCAAAGTTTCAAACTGTGACTTCAGTACATATATTTTATTTTCAGCTTCCAGGACCTCAGAATAGACAGTTTACTTGATGTAAATGTTGGATTAGTGATTCTTTAGAAATTATGCCCAATTATCTGCTAAAAGGGAAAAAAAAAACATGCTTACTCACTTCAAAACAGCTCACTTCAAGATCTTCATATTTTCCTGTAACTGATGTTCCAGCACAGTTTATAAGCATGTCAACTGGACCCAACTTCTCTTGAGCCTATACAAAAGGTAGTATGCATATTGGTAGCAGGGAAAATATTTTTTGTACATTTGCAGCAACTTAAATGTTCAAAATCATGAAAAGAAAATACTTTTACTATAAATATGTAGCATACAAGGGAAAAATTACTGAAAATAGACAAATTACTTTCTTACTTGTTTAAGGACATTCTCCACATGTCCATAGTCTTTAGACACATCAACAGATATACAAAGCACAACCTAATGAAGAAAAAGGGAATGAAAGGTTCAACAATGAAACAAACAGAATAAGAATAGAGTCCTATCTCTTTAAAATGCTATAAAAGTCAAATGTTTTTCTGCAACTCAAAATACAGCTTTGGAGAAGTCAATAAGAAGAAGCTACTGAAGTGCACGGTATTAATATTTCAATTTTACTTACAAATAATACTATAGGTCTAATAATTTAGGCTGAGAAAATTCACTTACAAGTTAACCCGCTAAGAGAGAGCGATCAAGTTTAATGGTTTCAAACCGTGTAATTCAATTTCAGCATTTGTCGATATTGATGCTCAGATAATCAATATGGCTCACTGACGTTAAAAATTGCAGGCAAACTTAACAGGTAGTTTTTGCACGTCACAAAAGTCCCTGGCTTGTTCTGTGGTGCTCTTGGGAAATTCACGATTAACACCTATTTTAAAAATGCAATATAAAGCAAACAAGTAAAACAGCATTGTTTTACTTAACTCCATGCTAATGGTGCAGTCTCTGTATGCTAGAAACTATGCTTTTCTTTTCCA
This sequence comes from Natator depressus, assembly GCF_965152275.1. Taxonomy (NCBI): domain Eukaryota; kingdom Metazoa; phylum Chordata; order Testudines; family Cheloniidae; genus Natator; species Natator depressus. The sequence continues at coordinate 118,838,727 of NC_134235.1, read as the reverse complement.
CAGGTTGTTTTATCAACAGGATATAAAGCTTGTAGAACAAGTCCCCCCCCCCCCCCCCCAAACTGTATGTTGACATGCTTCGTAATTGGGACAGCTGCAAGGAACAGATTCCATGGAAAGCATTTCAATGAGTAATTCGTTAATCATACACAGTTGTGGCAAATATTTATGATGTGATGGTGACTCATGTGGCCTCCTTGAGGGTACTCCTCTCAAGTCTCTAGCCATTGCCTTTCTTGGGGAGGGAACCTGTGTTTCTCTGCCTCCGGATGAGGAATTTAGGGTGCAATTTCCTCCTGCAGCTCACTCTGATCACCTTTGCAAGTCTGAGTTTCTTTTAGCACCTGTCACCCTGTTCTCTGTAGGGGCAATGACAGGTTTAACCAGTGACCAGCCAGCCTTCATAAAGCAATTTGTTTAGAAGGAAAGCATTACTGACAAAACATATCTTGAAAGACAACAAACAGCTTTATGCATGCCTGTCTTACCAGGTGTCACCATCTTACATATGGAGACTCTGGTAGATTTCAAAGTCCTTCAAAACCCTTTCTGGAGAGTCTGTCCCTCTTGGTCAGTGTCATTTCAGTGCCAGAGACCCTTCTTCTATAGCTATGTGTAAACTACAAGCTAAGAGTGTGATTTTCCTCCTCATGCACACACATGCACACCAGCTTGATGATAAATAGCAGTGTGGTAGTGATAGCACAGATAACGGCAGAGTACAAACCAGCCTTGAACCAGGCTCAGCCACGCCTCTGCTGCTGTGGCTACACTTTTATTTCTACTCACATTAGCTTGATGACAGCTAGTGCAAGTACATATATGCAACCAGGGAAATCACATCCCTAGCTTGTAGTGTAAATGTAGCCTATATCAAGTTGGTCACTTTACATAAGTTCTTAGTTCTTTGCTTGCTGGACCTCTTGAACCTGGTCAAAACTAGTATATACACAACTTCAACCACGGGGTAGTACCTCTGAAGACTTGTTTACCTGTGTAGTGATTCACTTCATTCCCCCCCAAATATTTGTAAGTTCCTGATTGTTTATTCACACTTTTGGTGGCTACTTCTCACTCCCCGCAGCAAATGCATTAGTTGTCCTGTTCCAGGAAATAAGTTTACCCCTTCCTAGTTTAGCAGGAAACAATACAAAGTCAGAGGAGAAACTACATCAAACCTATTTTTCATTTAAAAAAACCCATAAATTTCCCAGTTCTCCACGGAAAGAGAACACCCTCCCATGAGAGGTGTGAAACAGCATTTGATAACGTAATTTTATATTTGTATAACCCTTGATAGCACTTTTCTTTGGGGTCCATGAAGTCCACAACTCCTAATCTGGGAGACAGAGAAATGTAAATAAGGATCTTGGGCCAGGATTTCTTTGCAAAGAGCATTAAATACATAAAACTGATAGAAACCAATTGCTATGGATGAAAGTTAGTCAACCAGTAACTCAGAAAAATCGGTATTTCATGGTCCCCACATTCCACTTTGTAGGCACTGATTGTTGAGGATCTTCAATTTTGGGAGCAACTCTTGGTTGAAGGGCAGCAGTGCTGTTTAGGCTATCAATTGTTGCACTAGAGCCACCAGAAATTCAATCTCAACCTGCTTCTTACAGCAACGCTAGCTCTTTTGCTGAACTGCCGGTGACACTCTAGTTCAACAAATTGAGACCATTCTGCCTCTCACGTTTTAAGGATGGGACTGTGAGTAGGGACTTCGGCATTCTAGTTCTGATGCTGACCCTCTGTGGCTTTCATCGTCATTCAATGGTCTTTCTCAAACTCTCTCCAGGAGTTTTTAAAACTGTTTTAAACATCATGGCTGTCTCTAGTTATGATGTCTGCTGACACACAAGTTAACATACCATAATTGTGGAAGCTAACCATTTGTCCAGTTGGCCGGCAGTCTAGACTGCATATGCTTGTCTTCCTTTGGCCAGACTGCAACGTTTAATTTTTCTGTTTAAACAGAACCTGCTAATCATTCCTGTGTGTAAGGTTGGATTGACCTTCCTCCCAGCATTCTGCGCAGCAGGACATCTGAGTATACACGGCATCACAAGTTGCTGTTGACACTATATATACACACATTCCCTCTGTGCATTCTGTACACAATACATGCCCAGATATCCCCAGAAAGCTTTGCTACAGAGTCAGGTGGGATGATAGGTGCGCACACAAAAAAAAGAGTGACAAACAGGCGTGTTGTGGAAAAAAGGCACTGTCTTAACAAGCACCATGTTTCTTACAACCGAGTCAGATGAATGGATCGTGTGGTTACAGAACACTTACAATTGTACTTTGTACCTTAGTTTCTGTATCTGTAAAATGGGGATAATACTTAACTATCTTAATACTTAACTATCTCACAAAGGCTTGAGCCAGTTTATGTTTATAAAACACCAAATATGTGCTAAAATGTGCCATACCCTGTAAGAAGCCCCCACACTTACAGCTTATTTGGACAACCGTCTCTTAAAAGACTTTTTTTTGGAATTTTAGCAATTATACATGAATCCCTGCACAAACAAGTCTCCGCTTCTGCTGCAAGAGGCTGTTGAGAGGACCAAGATACATACACAAGTACACTTTTTATATGAAATGAGTTAACTATTTTTGAAATCCCAAAAAGTTGTATTGCTAAATCCAGCCTTGTGGTGTGGTAATGGTGGACAAAAACTGGTTAAAATATTAGGGAGGATAAAAAGAAGGTTGAATGTTTATTTGCAGGCCCACCCAAAAATTAGTAAGAAAGGCTTTTGACTATTGTGCTCTACCATCCTGCTTTCTTAAAGCTGCTAATTCAATTTTACCAACATTTTTGTAATGCTTTTTAAAATATGAATTTAAGAAAAAAGCAATTGTAAAAAGACAATGTTGTCTTGTAAATAGCTGAATGCAACTGCAGGACCAGTCAGCCTGTGCAACCTTAATTCGGCCTTCTTGCACATACGCATCATGATCAGGGCCAGATTTAGGGGCAGGCGACTGGCTGGAGTGCTGAGCTTGGGATGCTGTTTGAGACAAAAGAAAAAATAGAATGTTTGAAGTAAAATGTTTCAGGTATTCCATATGTGGATTCATTTTTCCACTAACCTCCTAGAATGTTTGGGACCTTTGTAGAATCTCAGAGAATTGAAAACTATATTTTCCTCGAACCTCCGAGAATGCCGTCAGCTATGCCCTTGTGGGTATATAAGGGGCAGGGGCGTCGCCAGTCAGTCAGTGAGATAAAAGAATGAACTGAAGTGAAGCGAGAGCCCAGCTGCAATATTGTGAACCTTGTTTTGTTGGGTAATTGTGAAAGTCTACTTGTATTTTAAGACGTGAAGAAAGTAAGTAGTGACTAATAAAGGACATATTTAATCAGATGCCAGAGATCTATCGAACCCCTATCTACACAACAATATAATAGAAATTCTGTTACTTCTTTTCCCATGCTTAACATGTCACGTTTGAAGACTTTAAGACTGAGGAACATAGGCTTTTGCTCTCTCTAATACTGTCTGTTTTCCCGCATAGAAAATAAAAGATGCCCCCAAAGAAGCCTTCAGGAGCTCAGTATAGGAAGCGAAAAGCTCAATTGTAATCTAGTTTGCAGCAAGGGACAAACCTGATGGGAAAATATCTGAAACAGAACAACATAGATGGGGTTTTAGGCAGTAGTGATTATCCCAGTGCAGAAGAAATTGAGGAGTGAAGAGTAAATGATGGAAGTCCCACTATTAAGGAATTAGTAGATTTACCCGAAGATAAGGAATGAAAATGTGAGGAAACTGATGGAGAATCATCCAGTTTTCCTGGTGGCATAAAGGAGAGTGATGATAAAGAAGAAGAATGTGGCTCACATGAAAAGGAGAGTAATGACAAAGAAAAATCTGGTTTACATGAAAAGGAGAGAAATGATAAAGAAGAATCAGCCTTACATGATGACAGAAACAGCAGTGAGAAAAATTGCACACCACAAATCGGTACATAAGATCCTGCTTTTTGACCAGCGATTCTAAACTCTGTTGATATTTGATCGTACAATTTTGAACGGGCCGGGCAAAATCAAGGATATGACACATCTCAAAGTCACACTGCGAAAGGGTGCTCAAGAAGGTTGAGCAACTGAATTGACATTGGCTAGTTTATTCGAAATCAACTGACAAAGTATTCTGGTTTTTTTGAAAAATATTTGACAAAAAACGCCAAATCGTCGCTTGCACTTACTGGGTACAATTACAGGCATAACTTAGTTGATGCTCTGAAGCAACATGAATACCAGCACTTTATTAATGTAGAAATCCAGCAGTGGAGGAACGTGTTTGAGTGTCTGATCTCAATTATCCTCTTCCTTCCAAAGAATAATTTGGCTTTCTATGGCTCATGAATAGGTTGTTCACTGAACATAATGGTAATTTCCTTGATTTGGTAAAGCTCCTTGGGAAATACAATGATGTCATGCGTGAGCACCTATGTCGAGTATTTCGTAATGAAGCTATTAGACCACTACTGCAGCAAAACAATTAAAAATGAACTGATTGACCTTAGGGCAAGGAAGGTGCTTGATAACATATTGATGCAGCTCAGCAAAGCGAAGTACTACACCATACTGATGGACTGCACTCCTGACAGACACAGTGAAAAGATGTCATTTACAGTAATTGGTTGACGACAAGGATGGCTGTATCCAAATAAAGGAATGTTTTATCTGTTTTACGTCTGTGGACAACTCTATTCGAAAAGATCTAACAAAACTGTTTATGAACGTTTTGAATGAGAATAAAATAAAGCTTCAGGACTGCTGTGCCCAAGGTTATGACAATGGCGCAAACATCAAGGGAAGAAACAGTGGCGTCCAGGGAAGAATCCTTGCATTGAACCCAAGGGCTTTCTTCGTGTCTTGTGCCTGCCATTCCTTCAACCTGATTGTGTCAGATCCAGTGTCTTTTTTAGATTCACTCTCTCTCTTCGGAGTACTGCAAACAATATACATCCTGTTTTCAGCATCAACTATCAGGTGGAAGATCCTCATGGACAATGTTACAAATCTGACCAAGAAGCTGCTAAGTGACACTCGCTGGGAGAGCCACATTGACAGCGTAAGGCCAGTGAGGTTACAAGTGACTGAGGTTTATGATGCCCTGATGGAACTGGAGCAGCCAAGTAAAGCTGAGGCCGGAGTCCAAAATGAGGCGCAAAGCCTGGCAAACCAGATCACTGACTTCAAATTTCTGGTCTCATCTGTGGTTTGGCATGATATCCTGTTCCAAGTAAACGCTGTACGCAAGGCATTACAAAGATCAGTCGATGGACATCGCGACCGCTACTACTTTGATGAGAAGCTGTCTTGATTTCATTGAGCCTTACAGAGAACGGATTTGAAGCTGCCCCACTGCTCCCAAAGAAATGGCAGAAAACTTAGAAGTTGAGCCTGTCTTTAAGGAAACTCATATTCATCGGAAAAAGAGCCAGACTGGTTACAAGGGCAGAAATGAGGTGATGGGAACCTCAGAAGAAAAATTCAAGAGGGAGTTTTTTTGCTTGCTTGTTGACACTGCTTGAATGTCCATGAGAGAGAGAGAGAGAGCGCGAGTGAGCATGCGCGTGTGTGTCTGTAGTAAATATGCCAGCAGATAGAAAACACTTTTGAACAATTGTACGGACCTTCACCCGACACTGGCACATGGGGAATGTTTGGACGTCAATGATAAAGACCTCTATGTCAAATTGGACATTTTGCCACACGGGAAGCGCTCTCCACTCCAAATTCTGCAGTTCATTCCTGATGCAGAGCTGAAGGACACTTCTCCTAATGTGTGGATAACTTTGAGGATTCTGCTCATGCTGCTGGTCACAGTTGAGAGTGGTAAGTGCAGCTTTTCGAAGCTCAGGCTCATTAAAACCTATCGTCAGTCGATGATGGCCGACAAGAGACTGAGATCGCTTGCTATTTTATCACTTGAAAATGCCACCTTTGCCAGTCTTTGGCTCTCTTTGATGCTGTGCTTCAGTTTGTGAGGGCAACCTTTTGAACTAAAAGACTAGAGTTAACGTTCTAAGGCTGTCACCTACTGTAACACTATTTAATAATGGTCCACCCAATGTTGGTGCACCGTTCAATTTCTTGAGGTTAGTATGTTTCAGCTACTCTTAAAATTGAAAAGTTTCTATAAGCATGGAGGAAGCAAATTTTTTTATTTCCTTTAATGGCATGAATAAATACAGATTTACAGATCCTAGGGTGCAAATTTATCATCTTATATGACAGGGATAAATCATATCAAAGTCATGCATCAAAGTCATGAAATGGGCTACAAAGGTAATAAAAAATGAGGTATTCAAAAGTTTAACAAATGGGGGGGAGAGCGGGCGGTCAAAGACTCTCCTGGCATGGGGTGTCATTTGGTCTGGGGCCGGCCCTGACTACGATACAGTCTTTAATTATATGATCATGTACTATTTTTACCTCCTGCCCCAGTCTCCTTGCCAAGACATTTCCAGTTCTAGTCTCCAATCCCTCCTGGGTGTTTATCCCCAGTCTCCTTTGTCCCCAGCTAGTCCCAGCTCTCCTCCTACACTCCTACAGGCTCTTTATCTGATTTGTCTCCCCTACTCCTCCTTATCCCTATCCAACTGGTTACCAGTCTCAGTCTCCTTGCCCAGCTATGCACCGTCACTCTCTCACAACTCCCATTCCAAGTTTCCCTCCCTCAACCAACCTCCAATCCCACTCCTTCTCCCTCCCCTCTACGTTCCTTGTCCCAATCATCTTGTCCCTGCCCCAGGTCCACCTCTTTTCCTCTCCGCAATCAGGCAGCTTTCTCAGCCCACAAGTCTCCCTGCTCTCAGTTCTGGGGCTCAGAAAGCTATCTGAGTTCCCAAATCAATTGGTGGCACTTATTTTGACTTAAAAATTGTTAAAGATTTTGAGAGGATTAAAAAAAAACAAAAACTACTTCCTCCTTTACATAGCTGTCAAAATCTAGAGTCAGGGTCTTATACTGGTCATCAACTATAGTTGTATCATACATATTTACACCCCCTCCCCCCAACTACAGCTGGTGACATCACTAACATATCAATTTTTTGAAAGCAGGTTTGACGTTAGCAATATCAACAGCAGTAGAGAAATCAGAACCTTGTATTTGCATCTAGACAGGTAAAATGCCTTTCAAGTTAAAATGTACCACATATTAATTTGTAAACTTCAGTATTTCAGGACACAAGCACTTATTCTTCAAAGCGAGACTAGTGAAACCACGTAGTGGGGTTGGGAGGGGGAGCTTTTCTCCCCCCCTTTTATTTTTTACTGTTATGTAGCACAACCGCTCAGCATTCAGTACACCCTGGAGGCAATGATCTTACCTGCTTATCGTTAATGGAGTATTTTTCAATTTCTTTCTTTGTCTGCAACAGCTTGCTCTAAAATGAATATAAAGCACAATTAAGGCACTGCAATCACGAGAATTTATTACTTTCTGGTATTTCACTGAAGTTAAAAACATTTCAGCCCCCTAACAACTGCTATTTTAATTTTGTAAAAACAACTCTGGAATTGGTAAATGTGTGAGATCTTGACTAAGGCTCAAAATTGCTATTTTCATTCATCTTTCAAAACTGCAGTTTATTTATTTAATTTAACACTTTCCTTTCCCCTATCCCTGAGGTTAACATCAGGAAAAAACCTCTACAATGATAATGTTAAGGCTGAGACTAAACACTTCAGTTATTATATTTAATTTAGGGCTGTCAATCATAGTTAACTCATGCAATTAACAAAAAAATTAATCGCGATTCATTGCAGTTTTAATTGCATTGTTAAACAATAGAATACCAATTGAAATGTATTACATATTTTTGGACTTTTTCTATAATTTTCAAATATATTGATTTCAACTACAACACAGAATACAAAAAGAAAAGGAGGACTTGTGGCACCTTAGAGACTAACAAATTTACTTGATCATAAGCTTTCATGAGCTACAGGTCACTTCATCGGATGCATTCAGTGGATTTTTTTTTTTCCCCATTGAATGCCTCCGATGAAGTGAGCTGTAGCTCATGAAAGCTTATGATCAAATAAATTGGTTAGTCTCTAAGGTGCCACAAGTCCTCCTTTTCTTTTTGCGGATACAGACGAACACAGCTGCTACTCTGAAACAGAATACAAAGTAAACATTGCTCATTTTATATTATTTTTAATACAAATATTTGCACTGTAAAATGATTAACAAAAGAAATATTTTTCAATTCACCGCATACAAATACTTTAGTGCAATCTCTTTATAATGAAAGTGCAACTTACAAATGTGTTTTTTGTCACACAACTGCACTCAAACACAAAATATAAAACTTTACAGCCTATAACTTTACAGTCCTACTTCTTGTTCAGCCAATCGCTAAGACGAACAAGTTTGTTTACATTTACGGGAAATAATGTTGCCCACTTCTTATTTACAATGTCACCAGAAAGTGAGAGCAGGTGTTTGCATGGGACTTTTGTAGCTGGCGTTGCAAGGTATTTACGTGCCAGATATGCTAAACATTCGTATTTCTCTTCATGCTTCAGCCACATGCTTCCATACTGATGACACTCGTTAAAAGAATAATGTGTCAATTAAATTTTTGACTGAACTCCTTGGGGGAGAATTTTATGTCTCTGGCTCTGTTTTACCCACATTCTGCCATATATTTCGTGTTATAGTAGTCTCAGATGCTAACTCAGCATATGTTGTTCGTTTTAAGAGCACTTTTGCTGAAGGCTTGACAAAACGTAAAGAAGGTACCAATGTGAGATTTCTAAAGATAGCTACAGCACTCCACCCAAGGTTTAAGAATCTGAAGTGCTTTCCAAAAATCTAAGAGGGATGAGGTGTGGAGCATGCTTTTAGAAGTTTTAAGAGCAACATTCTGATGCAGAACCTACAGAACCCAAACCACCAAAAATGAAAATCAACCTTCTCCTGGTGGCATCTGACTCAGATGATTAAAATGAACATGTGTTGGTCTGCACTGCTTTGGATTGTTATCAAGCAGAACCCATCATCACCATGGACGCATGTCCTCTGGAATTGTGGTTGAGGCATGAAGGGACATATGAATCTTTAGCACATCTGTCACATAAATATCTTACAACACCGGCTACAACTATGCCATGTAAATTCCTGTTCTCACTTTCAGGTCACATTGTGAACAAGAAGTGGGCAACGTTAACTCCCATAAATGTAAACAAACTTGTTTGTCTCAGTGATTGGCTGAACAAGAAATAGGACTGAGTAGACTTGCAGGCTGTAAAGTTTTATATTGTTTTATTTTTGAATGCAGTTTTTTGTTGTACATAATTCTACATTTGAAAGTTCAGCTTTCATGACAAAGATTGCACTACAGTACTTGTATTAGGTGAATTGAAAAACACTTTCTTTTGTTTTTTTACAGTGCAAATATTTGTAATAAAAATATAAAGTGAGCACTATACACTTTGTACTCTGTGTTGCAATTGAAATAAATATATTTTAAAATATAGAAAACATCCAAAAATATTTAAATAAATGGTATTCTATTATTGTTTAATTGCTTGACAGCCCTAATTTATTTACATGAAGGGATTAGGAATTTGTATGTTATTGCTTTACAGGTTACTGTTTATTTATATGATTGTTTAAATCATACTGAAGAACACGTGGAATAACCGTGTAACAAACCAATCAATCATTTATTCCAAAATTCAGAACAGATAAGGAAAGTTTGAAATATCACTTTTTTTTTTTTTTTTTTTGGCAGCGCGCGGGTAATTTTAAATTTATCAGACTGGTGAAGTTTATGCAAAAGACATTTTCAACTATGTAAGTTACCAAACATAATAAGTAGAGGTAATTGAAAAAATGCCAATTTTTATGTTTAATTTCAAAGTTTGCTATATGTTTCCTGATTTCTTCCCCCCACCCCAACTTATTGACAAAAATATGAAACCTGGAAAGTTTTCAGTTCAGTTTTTCCATTGAAAAAACTAGATGTTTTCTGAAAAAGTTTTACTTTTCATTAAAACCCTTTTTTTAAAATAAAAAAGTGTTGATAAAAAAATTAAATGAGCTCCAATAGCAAGAGATAAATCAATTCAAGGAAAAGATTTAATTAATTCAGGCTTAGATTGTTTTTTTTAAATCTTAACATTATTAGAGGCCTGACATAAAGTGTTTTCTGAATTCTATGTACAGTATTCATTTGTCAAATCCATCACTGGTTGACAAGAAATTTAAAAGGCAGCAGCATGGTACAGACAAATCTGCATTGTATGATACAATATAGCAGTGAATCATACTACTATAGTGTTTCATGCTCTGAAGGTCCTATCTTTTAGATCAGCGTTTCCCAAACCTTTTTGGCCATGGAACACCTGGTGTATATTTACAGAACACTTACAATATTATTTTGTAGTCATTTGGTTTTCAAATAAAAAATTGTGTTATTTATGCTCAAATATATTTTGTTTTATAAAACAAAGCAAAAATACAAATTTAAAATAAACTTGAACTAACAATTTCTAACTGGAAAGCGCGTATAAAGTAGTACAAAAATCAAGTGCAAGACCCTTTTTTCTAATTACGATTCTTTCACGGAACACCTATTCGCATCATGCGGAACAGTTTGGGAAATGTTGTTTTAGACTAATACAAATCCAGTCAGTAGAATATTATAGTAAATACAATAAATGCTATTCCCTAGGCTGTGCCCATACCATCACTAATGAGTAGGGCCCCCAAATTCACAGTCCATTTTTGTAAATTTCACAGCCATATCATTTAAAAAAATCTTGAAATTCATGGTTTCAGATATTTAAATCTTAAATTTCATGGTGTTGTAACAAAACATGAATATGCATTTGAAAACAGCAAAATATAAACATGTAAAGCCCTTAAGACTCAGCGTCTCTCACGCTGAGGGGGATAACAAGGCTATTGTAGGGGGTCACAGTATTGCCACTCTTACTTCTGCGCTGCCTTCAGAGCTGGGTGGCTGGAAATCAACGGCTGCTGGCCGGGTGCCCAGCTCTGAAATCAGCACTGCCACCAGCAACAGCACAGAAGTAAGGGTAGCAATACCATGATCCCCTACAATAGCCTTGCAAACCCCTTTTGGGTCAGGACCCCTGCTTTGAGAAACGCTGTGTACTTTTGTATACTTTTACCCTATAGCATAGGGTATTTTTAAAATATAGTGTAAAATTACGTAACATACCAGATTTCACGGTCCGTGACACATTTTTCATATGAATTTGGTAGAGCCCTACTGATAAGAACAACCTCCTGTCTCTGTGTTCTTATGGAACATAGTCCAACAACACAGAAATGTTGGACTGTGTTCCATAAGAACACAGAGACAGGAGAAACCAATTTTTTCCAAATGAAAGAAGAACTACCAGGGAGGAAAGAAGTTACATGTTCTTGAAAGCAACAGTTATAGGAAACAAGCAGTATATGTAAATATAATTTTTTCCAGTCAATAACATTTCTAAGACACATTCAGAATCTGTTTCTGTAACAAGCCAGTTGCTTGGACAACGAAAAACTCATGAGATTTTAGTTACTTCAATTAAAATATTAATCAGCAACACAGTATGAACAATTACTTCCAAACTATATTATTTTATAACACATCCCTATTTGAAACGACACCTCTATTTTAAACACTTAAATACATAACTTAGTAAACATACATATAAAAAGTTACCTCATTTCTTGCAATCAGAGTTATAAATGCACCCTGCTTATAGCATTCAATAGCAACACATTTTCCAATTCCACTGGAACCTCCAGTTACCTAAAAAAGATACATCATTTAGGTAATTTAATTAACAATTCATTATTTTCATCTCCCCAGCCCCACAAATCACAACTGCATTCTCAGAGTTCTTAATCATTCTCTGAAATATATCAAAGGTGACCATTAATCTATCAAAGATACTCACTTTTCTACAGTGTATGTAAAAAACAAAACAAAACAAAACACAAAAAACAGAGCTCCTTACATCAAGGAGTCTCTTAAATTTTCTTTTTTAGTTCAGTATTAGGTGTATATACAATTTGATACTAATATGCACTGTCCTACTGCAACCTTTCATCTAAAATCTGAACATACCTTTAGCCCATACCCTAGACCTCACTTCCATCTGGCCTCATATTTTTGCTTGACTCTTATCTACTGCACAAGCATTTTATTTGTCAAACTCAGTTGTAACAGACTGAACTCTGTAAAAACAACTGATACAAAGGTTTCTCTAAGAAGACAAGACAGTTCATAGCAAACTTTAAATCAGAATGAATGCTGGCTGGCCATCCCTTTAATCTATTACTATTAACTAACCATTGGACCAAATCCAATTGTGAATATATGAAGTAGTAATAGAAATCAGTTGTGCAACAAAGAACACAGTTCAACTTCGCTCAGTGAAGATGTAATCTTGACAAAAAGACAAAGTTCAAATTTACAGCCTATGATTCAAAATACCTTCTTCTCTGTTAACCAATTAGGCAATTCCACTAAATTATAAAATAGAGTATAGCTATTGGGTATTCCCCTTTTGTGTTTACTTTTTCTAAAATTCAGTCTATTTCATGCAAATTGTAAGATACGTATGGCTGTTCTTATTGGTCAGACATATTGAAAATTAATGCCCAGATCACTTGGGTATTTTATGGATTTTTTTTAAATTAGTGTTTTGGGTGTTTAGCCCAAATTTTCCTCTGACTGTAAAACAAGAAAACCGATAAGCTGTAAAAACTGAGTAAAATTCAGCTCTTCCCATGTCTATAGTATTTAGCTTTTCAATCCCGCAACTGGGCAATATAATTAACAAAAACCAGACGTTTCAAAATAGCTAGAATCAGTTACTTTTCGTGGTTCTTTTGTTTTAAAGGGACTGTGGAAAATGTCTTTGGGATTGTTTTAACAATTAAAGCAGAAACCACTTCCCCATCACACTCCTCTTCAAAAAGACTAAGTAGTATTAAAACTGGCTTTTATATCATTCTTTTCATTCAGAGATCTCAAAACACTTCAAAGAGAAAGGTATTATTCTCCATATTACAGATGGGGAGATCACGTCCCTATTTTAAACTACACCTCTATTTTAAACAATTTAAGACATAATTTAGTTAGTAAACGTATATATAAAAAGTTACCTCATTTCTTGCAGTCAGTTACAAATGCACACTTATAGCATTCAATAGCAACACATTTTCCAAAACCGAGGCAGAGTTGAGTCAGCAAAAGAAGCAGAACTACTAGGTCTCCTGACCCCCAAACCAGTGCTCTCTCCACTAAACCATGCTGCCTCCTCACCGGCTTCTTCCACTACGTATAATTCCATGATTTTATAAAAAGGCTAGCCTTAACTTGTGTTCCATCCCCAGAAGCAGGAGGGAATTAAGATTAAGAATTCCTGGGTCCTGTTCCCAGCTCTGCCTCTTTTTTAACACTTAAATTTCTGGACCTCAGCTTTTGCACACGAAGATGGCCAAGGCCAAAAAAGTGCCAATTATCTAGATGAAAGTCATACAACTAAAGGTACTAAACATGATATTTGACAAGACTGGGGTTGTGGCGGCTTTATTTTGGGGAGGGAGTGGAGTGGGAAGGGGAAGTTACTTGGCTTGAAAAAAAACTAAAGAAAGAACCACTAGGCTAAATTTTATTCAAAGTTTCATTAAGTCCTACAAGGTCCTTCCTGCAAGGTAACACCTTAGATATTTTGTGTGTGTCACCAGGAAAAAGAGAGCCTCTAAATAGAAGTTTTTCGTGCTCCAGAATAAAACAGTTTTACCTACTGAGAGATATTCTAAATAATAATTGTATTTATTGTCAAATGGTGATAGTTTATTAAAAAAAGGACATCCGAAAGTGTCTAATTTGCAACAGTATTCCTTACTTCTGTGTGAAATATGAAAACAGGAAACTCTGGTATGGATCTATTAATGCACAGTTTACATTATTGAAATTAAATTTCATTTAAGCGCTACAGGATTACCAGCATTCCCAAACAACTTTATAAATTTGAAAGCTATGTTCAGTTCAGACCAGCCAAAGATTTCCAAATGAAAACATTTAACTAAAAATTTTCCTGAACACAGGTAGGTCTAAAAATGTATCTGTTAAAATAATACTTTATATGATGAAACACCATTAAAAAAAGTTACATGAACAGTTTTTAGAACCCACAAAACCACACTAGAGCAAATGTTCGCCTTCAATAATGAATTTTTAATTATGCAATTACATCTTATGAACTCTTTTTGTCCTGTAATAACAGAGTACCATATATACTCATTCATAAGCCAAATATATTTGGTAAGAAAGGGATGCATCAAAGAGCGGGGGTCGGCTTATAAACAAGTCTACACCAAAATGTGATGATTTTAAACTATGAAATCATTGAATTGAATATCTAATACATTGTCGTTTTGTTTACCTGGAGCGTCTGCAGGCATGGAGCCCCTCAGTTCCCTGTGGCTGCGGTTCACTCTTCCCAGCCAATGGGAGCTGTGGGAAGTTGCGCGCCACTTCCCGCAGTTCCCATTTGCTGGGAACAGCGAACCGTGGCCACTGGGAGCTGAGGGGCTCCGTGCCTCTGAATGCTCCAGGTAAACAAAACATCCTGACCCGCCAGCGGCTTACCCTGACGGGCCGGGAGCCAAAGTTTGCCAACCCCTGAAATATAGAGTTGGCTTATGAAAGGGTCATACAGTTTTTACTATTTTTACCTATCCATCTTAGGGGGTTGGCTTATAAATGAACGGGCTAATGAACGAGTATATACAGTACATAAGTTCTGATGCTTTCTGAGTGGGGAATGGTAATATAAACAGGATCCCCAGAACCTCCTCCTGATGGCACAGTCATTTAAGGTTTTTTACCTATTGTACCACATAGTAGGTAAACATTGAAATCTAAACTTGTGAAATTTAGATGGCCATTATCAAAGTTAAAATGCCTAAAAACTGAGCTACCTTAGAAAGGTTTGCTGTAAGTTTCAGTAAGTCATCCCAATCAGTAATGTTTTGTGAAAGAGTGTGATTAAATTTATGTTAAAGAAAACTAAAATGGGATCGCTTAAAGTTTGTGGGGCTCTCTCTTTTTAATAAGGCCTTGATGTTTCCCATTTAAGAATTCTGAGCCATCAGAGTAGTTTTTAGGAAAGGTAAATACATTGAGAGCAACATATAGACCTAAGGATGTAGGTGCTATATGTATGAGAACTGGCAACACAAAATTATAAGTGGCTTTATAAAATTCACGACACTAAGAACACTCTGGTTGTCTGTTCAATGTTATACCCTGGTCAATCAACACAAGTACAGTAATAGGGCAAGATCCTCACCCTTGTTCTGGCCCCTTTATGCTGTGTGAGAGGGCCAGAGATCCATAAAGGGGCCCTAAAAACCCCGATTACCTACTGGAGAATTTCCCCTGGTACTAGCACTGTGGAAAAAGCTACTAAGTTTGCCTTCAGATGACATTATTGTAAGCCCTAGCACACAGGGGCTTTCCAAGACAGGAGAGGTCTGGGCCACAGTGCTACAAAGATTCCAGGTAGCACTGTAGCCCACTCTATTGGGGATGTTGCTGTAACTTAGGCAGGTCTCCAGAGCTGTCTAGGTTACGCTGGTGGCCACTGAAGTTTGCAGAATAGCCCAGTTTGGAAGAGTGCAAAGGTAGTTCCTAAGCCTGTGAGTTCTATACTGTGCCTCTTACAGGTGCAACACAAACTAAGCCCCAGTGCCTGTAGTCCACTTTTATTTAGAGGTATGACCTCAAGAGATGCACAGCACTCACAACTCCCATAGAACTCTATGCAGTCATAGATGCTCTGGCAAATGTAATTAAACTATAAGCTCCGCATGGCAGGGACCAGGTTTATTTTATGCATTTAAAGCAACATGTGGCTTCTTGACCCCACCTTCAAGGCCCATCTTTTCCCCCCCACTCCCTATTTATCTGCACGTACATTTCCACTATGCCTACCTCACACCTTCTAAAAACTCACTATCTACCATGATACCAACAGGCAACCAACAAGCTGCTTAAGGAGATGAGGACTATTTTTAAATTTGAAAAAAGGATATGACACCTGACCACTTTATTTGTATGTTGTCCCCATTTTCCTCCACGCTCTGATTTATCTTGGAGAATAAGCCTTAGACCGGGGTGGCCAACCTGTGGCTCTGGAGCCACATGTGGCTCTTCAGAAGTTAATATGTGGCTCCTTGTATAGGCACCGACTCCAGGGCTGGAGCTACAGGCGCCAACTTTCCAATGTGCCGGGGGGGTGCTCATAGCTCAACCCCTGGCTCTGCCACAGGCCCTGCCCCCACTCCACCCCTTCCCATCCCCACCCTGAGCCTGCCATGCCCTCCCTCCCCCTCCCCAGCCTCCTGCACACCACGAAACAGCTGATTAGGAGGCGCAGGGAAGGAAGAGGAGGCGCTGTTCAGCAGGGCTGTTGGTGGGTGGGAGGTGCTGGGAGTGGGGGGAGCTGCTAGGGGGTGCTGCTCATGTATTACTGTGGCTCTTTGGCAATATACATTGGTAAATTCTGGCTCCTCCTCAGGCTCAGGTTGGCTACCCCTGCCTTAGACTATAAATTCTTTTGTGTTTATACAACCTGTACCACATTGCAGATTCTACTGGAAACAATGAATATGAAGTATCCAGTAAACCTAGGGTTATAAGTGTCATTAAAGACTAATAAATTCAATTTAACAATACAAAATACCAAAGATAGTGTGCATTCCCAGTGAACCAGATGCATGTCTTTTTGCCAGCTGAGATAAGCAATGGTTTCCCAGAGACACACACAAAGAGCACCTCTCACATTGCTTAGACATCCCCAGTGCACACAATACTATCTTAAACATGTATATTGAATAGGGCACTGATAGTGGCTCCATAGTTAAGAACTACCTCTACGTAGGACCTCAGCTACTACAGTGAGGACAAAAATATAAATCTCCTGGGGTTAGAAATGTGACGTCTCTTCCTCTCCAGTTAAACTAAATTATGTCCGAATGTTGGTGAACATTGCAATCAGTTATCACCATCACCACCACTTTGTTGTACCATGGGAGTGCTTTTTAAACTGATCCTCCAATCCCACTTAATCCAGGCGAAGAAGCTGACACAAACTTCTTTTGCTAGGTCTTCCTATGGGGGGGGGGGGGGGGGGAGGGGCTGAAGTAGGAGTCAAGGAAGCTCACTGCTTACACAGCAAACAATATACACACATACCCCACACTATGTGTGCATATGTGTGCACGTTATACTCACAACCCACACACTATGTGCATCTATATATGCATGTGGATATACAGATATATATACACACACACACACACACAAACGTATTTATACACACACCTATATACATTCCACCGCCCCACACTATATGCATATGGAGATATATATATACACACACACAACCATATTTATACACCCCCAATCCATATACTATGTGTATATATACACACATGCATGCACCCTATGTATATACACCCCCCCACCACACACCCACGCTGTGTATAGACACACAGACACAGGCGCACTACATCCCCACCTCACGTACAGATGCGTCCACACGCACACACCCCCCCCCCGCTGTCTACAGGAGGTGCATACATACAGACAGACAGACACACACACACACACCCCCCGCGATGTCCCGGCAGGGTCCCCACCTCGAGTCACCCGCAGCCCCTTCCCCCCCACACCAAGAAACCAAGGCAAGGCGGCATCTTCGCCCCGACACCAGCCTGGCCCCGGGGGCCGCCCACCCGGCAGGGCGATGGGGCCGGAGGCGGGTGAGGAGGGCGAAGGAGGCCGGGGCGGAGAGAGGCGGCAGCGCCCCCACACTCACCACGACGTGGGCGCCGGGCAGCTTGAGGGGCTTGGGGCTGATGAGCGGCGACACCATGTAGAGCAGCAGCACGAAAGCCACGACGCAGGCGGCCGCTAGCAGCAGCAACAGCATGGCGCGGGGCGGGCGGGGCCGCGGCCGACAGCACCAGGGGCCAGGTCGCTCCGCAGCGACGGCCGCTCTGCGCCGCCCGAGCCCCAGCCCGAGGGTACCGCTCTGTCACGTGAGGCGGGAGGGGGAGGGAAAACACGGGCAGCGGCTACGCTCCGTGATTGGCCCGCGGGACGGGCGAGCTGCGAGGGGATTGGCTAGCCGGGCGGGTCGGAGTTCTGTGGGGTGCGATCCTGCCCGGGGATTGGCCAGCGTGGCGTAAGGTGCGCGGGGATTGGTCTCCCGTAGGTACGTCCCGGGACGCAGTTCGGTCGAGGCAAGGCGGTGGTTGGGGGTTTGCACGAGCGCCCCCTGGTGGGGAGCGGGGAGTTTGTTCCTGGCCGGGCCTTGCCGCGGGCCTGGCCCTGGCCCTCTGGGGGGGGGTCAATCGGCGGGAACGCGCGAGCTGTGAACGGGCCGCCACTGTGGGGGCGCAGGGGGGGGCAGGCAGGGTTCGTGCCCGCGGATTGCACGGGGCGGGAGCGCAGAGCTCCCAGCCTGCTCCCCGTGGTGGGAGGTTTGGCCTCCCTGGCAGGAAATTTGGGCAGCGCCGGGCTCTGATTTGCAGAGGTGGACCTCGGCTGGTGGTGCTGCTGCTCGGCGGGGCTGACCCTCGGGGGGCCCAGGCTTTTGAGCAGCTGGTGAGTAGCTAAGAAAGATTTGATGCTCAAATAAATTTGTTAGTCTCTAAGGTGCCACAAGTACTCTTTTCTTTTTGCGAATACAGACTAACACGGCTGCTACTCTGAAACCTAAGAAAGAACTGTGTGCTCAGCGAGCTAATAGTCCTGGATACGGAGCACGAGCAAATTGTTTGCAGGACAGAATCCAAAGAGAGTCGAACAGCATTTAAAAACACAAAACTGCTCTGGGCAATCGGAATTAAACAACTCCTCCGCTTTAACCAAATAATGTATTTGCTATAGGCATATAGGTTCCTGAGTTTTCTCAGCTTAGGATATAATTATCTCCTGAATGAGAAACACCCACAGATTATATTATTAATAATAGTGTTATACAGCATCTTAAAATTGCACACAGCTATTTACGAAGTAAACAAAGCAAGGTCCCAGCCCAAAGAGACTAACCAAGACAGAAAAAAAGAAGGGTGTGCAAATAATACTACAAGGAGATTAGAGAGTGGGAGGAAACTGGAGCCGAGATGTAGGCAGAGATCATGCACAGTTTTGAAGGTGAGGGCAAGGAGCCTGAATTTGATGCAGTGAAAGGTGGGAAGCCAGTGATGAGATTTGTAGAGCCCTGTAAATCCGCAGATGCAGATATCCACGGACCATTTTTGCGGTTTGCGGATAGGATGAGGATACAAATTTTGTATCTGTGAAGGGCTCTAGAGATTT
This sequence comes from Natator depressus, assembly GCF_965152275.1. Lineage (NCBI taxonomy): Eukaryota > Metazoa > Chordata > Testudines > Cheloniidae > Natator > Natator depressus. The sequence continues at coordinate 118,819,317 of NC_134235.1, read as the reverse complement.
GGGAAGGAGTTGGTATGGAGTGAGAAAAGAAGCGAGATGATTTCAGTTTAAATGTTTTGAATAGAAATATGAGGAAGCAAAAGAGGAAGAATTCTATTAGTTGAGAAACTACCAACATGACGGCAAGTGTTTTATCAGTAGGAATGGAAAGAAAATAATGTTCGATATAAATATAGAAGACCTTACAAGACTCAGGGAGAATATGGGAGAAAGAGACACCAGCCAAAAGATGTGTCTGATCTTATCTAACCAAAGATGACATGGGGCCCCTTCGGTATCTGTATTCAGGACAGGAAATAGTCTGGAAACCACATGGATGAAACTGATGATCTCATACTGGAGGACAGAAATCCATTCTCTTATCCTTGGACAGTATCTAACATGGTCAACCTAAAGATACTGACAGGTTTCAGAGTAACAGCCGTGTTAGTCTGTATTCGCAAAAAGAAAAGGAGTACTTGTGGCACCTTGGAGACTAACCAATTTATTTGAGCATAAGCTTTCGTGAGCTACAGCTCACTTCATTGGATGCATACTGTGGAAAGTGTAGAAGATCTTTTTATATACACACAAAGCATGAAAAAATACCTCCTCCCACTCCACTCTCCTGCTGGTAATAGTTTATCTAAAGTGATCACTCTCCTTACAATGTGTATGATAATCAAGTTGGGCCATTTCCAGCACAAATCCAGGTTTTCTCACCCCCCTCCCCACTGCTGTTCTGTCTGAGGGAGGTACAGTAGAACCTCAGAGTTATGAACACGAGAGTTATGAACTGACCAGTCAACCGCACACCTCAATTGGAACTGGAAGTACGCAATCAGGCAGCAGCGGAGACGGGGGGGGGGGAGAGAGCAAATACACTACTGTGTTAAACAAAAACTACTACAAAAGGGGAAAACAGCATTTTTCTTTTGCATAGTAAAGTTTCAAAGCTGTATTAAATCAATGTTCAGTTGTAAACTTTTGAAAGAACAACTATAATGTTTTGTTCAGAGTTATGAACAACCTCCATTCCTGAGGTGTTTGTAACTCTGAGGTTCTACTGTAGTGGGAGTCCAAGGAAACAAACTAAAATGACTTATATCTTTCCTGGAGGGATGTCACCAGACAGTAGTGATGAGAACTATTATTAAACCCCTCAGTTGTCTCAGGCTGAATTCTGTCCATATATCTATTCAGTATTTATATGTAGCCACCATTGCTATGACTACACTGCAATTAAAAACCCAGTAACTCAGGCTGATGATGCTTGGGCTAATGGGTTGTTTAACTGTGGTATAGCCATTTGGTCTGGACTGGCCTGGTACCTGGGTTCTAGGACCCTGTGAGGTGGGAGGGTCCCAGTGCTTGAGAGACCTTCACTTATATGCTTTGTAATGTTTGGTGTGCATTTAAGAAACTGCATAAAATTAATTATTAGTAATATGGTAATTTGAGGGTGTAGTTGATGAGATAATCATCATCCCTGGGCTGAAGAAGCTGAAAGGTATGGGTCTATAGCAAATAAACTCCAAGGCCAAAGGTCATACATACATAATACCATGTAGATTCAAATGACCAAATTACAGCAGCTGTGGCAACCATAATTGTATATGTCCCTAATTTTGTGCATTTAAAATCTCAACCAAAATCTAGCAATAACAAGTTATGTTACAGGTTGAAGAATATGGTAACAGGTGAGTTATTGGTAATGACCAAAGGCATCTGGCAATTTTAGTATCAAAGTAATAGGATGGGGTAGCATATAGGTGATGCCACACTCAAAATGGCTGCCACAAAAAGTGTCCTTTTTACCTCTTTCTTGGTAAGAAAATATTCCCAAAACAATGTTCCCTCTAATTTTTAACAGGCCGTGTGCCCAAAAAATTTCTTCTGTGCTGCCTCCGAAGCAAAATAAATAAATTAAATAAAGCCAAAGCTGGAGTGCGCGTGGTGTTTTGCTGTGTGTGCGGGGTTTAAGATCTGTGTGCATGCACACAGCTTGGAACAGTGTCCCAAAATACAACCAGTACCTGTGAGAATATCTGCCCAATTTCAGATGCCTCCAGGTGAAGGAAAAGATCACTAAAAGTACAGGCAGGCAGGTTGAAGACTCTAGAAACAGTGCTAGTGTCTCTGCCTATATCCCACTCCTCAATATGGTGCTGACCAGCAAATTAGAATAAACAGGGACCAGATAACTGGAGCAATAGCTCCGCTTCCCCTCCAGTGGGCACCATTGTGGTGAAAGTCCTTGGTGTGGCCTGGATCTAGCCAAGTCCCACTGTGGGCAAGAAAACAAGAAATGACATCAGGTACTGTTGCCTTCTGGCCGGTTTTTGTACTGCCTTGCTGCTGGTTAAAAGATGTGCACATATTGTGGGTTGGATTTTGTAAAATGGTTCTCTAAAACAGTCTAGCAATTGGCTATAGTCTGCACTAGGACCTTTTTTATTGGTAGGACGGGAGTGGATAGACTGACAGTGGCCATTTTTTCTGGGCCTTACAGGTGGCCTGCAGCTGCTACAGAGTAATTTCTTGTTCTATTTTTCCAAAAGACTAAGGCCCAGATCCTCAAAGGTATTGAGACACCTAATCCCACTGATTTCAGTAGGAGTTAGATGTCAATACCTTTGAGGATCTAGGATTAAGAACTTCCTTCTGCCCTCCAAACACCCTCTCTTTGTAATGTAATGGCTAGGATGTGACACACAGGAGAGCTGGTATGAGACTGATGTTTGTTTCCTGGCTCCAGTCACTTGAAATGTGTCAAGGCTACATGACATGGGTCCCAGACCCACTGGGGGATTTTGGCTTCCGTTGGAACCAGTCTTGTAATGATGGGAAAAGCTCCAGCCTTCAGATAACTTCCAGCTTGCCCAGCCAGTCTGATTCCCTGCCTTTTCTGCTCCTTCACCTCCTAGGGAAGAACAGTCAGTCAGGGCTGCTGCAGGAGGTAAGCAGATATCATATGACCCAGAAACAACCAGCACAGATTAATGCAGACAATTAATAAAATACAGAGCTAGACACATCTGGGATAGAGGTCAAGGCAGAACTATCAATCCTAATGGTCCAAAAATCACATGGCAGGCATCCAAAAAGCATACAACCAGCTTAAAAATCACAAGATTAAAAAAGAAAATGATAATAAATGTTGGGTTCTTTTTATTTTCCTTCTTGTCTATGATCCTTTATATCTAGAAGCTTTTCTTCACAACCACGAGGGCTAGAAACTTCTTCCCCGGGTTTTATTTAGGCATCTTCTGTCCCTCCCACTTGACTGACAGTCAGGGATGGCTATGACATGACTTTGGTATTATCGTGGCAGGATGCTAACAGTTTGTTTTCCAAAAGTGAACATTGTGTTCCACTTCTGATGGGATATATGCTGGGGTGGGGGAGACAGTTAACAGTGAGAAGATACTGGTCAGCATGATAGGCAGTGGTTGCGTCACATGCCAAGTTTCCTGACATATAGCTACTTTTGAAACTACTTTAGGGCTAATTGTATTTGATTTAAGAAACCTGATTGATGTTGAAACCAAGGTTTTTATTCTTTGAGCCATACGTCTCTGAACTGGAGATCCTAATAAATCATTGTGATGTTTGTTGCGATATGCCAGCAATGTTAAATGTGCATCCCTGAATCCTCTAGGGCTTGCCTTATTTACTACACCTAGTTCTTTGCTGTTAGCACCGGCTCGTCTACCAATTCATAGGAAGGGCGTGGCATATTTTGAACAAATTTGACAAAAGGAATTCCCAAAATGAAAATGAGTCACTTATGAATGGTGGAACATTATTATCTGTTACTAACTCATCTGGAATCCCACAGTGAGCAAACTGTGATGTAAGAGCTCAATAATAATAATAAAAACAATAGAAGTCTACAAATAAGAGGTAATCTTATCCTCCAACTCAGATAGACATAAACCAAAGTTGGACCAAGGTGATCTGGAATCCCAGTTGGTTTGTGTGTTTCTTCTGCATTCTGTTTCCTGTATTTATTGCAGATTTTACACTTGGTTGCCTTGTCTTCAATAGCAACCTTAAAGCCTGGCCATAATAGGACAACTTGCATTCTCCTCTTACACTTCTCAATACCCACAGGGGCACAGGGGATTATGTTTAGCATTTCCAACCTCATGCTCATCCTTGGTACAGAATCCCATCCAATGGAGAAATTTAATCTCTATAGTTCCAGTATGTTTTTGTGCTTCAAGTTGAAGATGGCTGGGCTTCTTTTGCTGGCCATCCATCTAGAATTACTTTCTCAAGCTATTGTGAAGTTGGGTCATTATGGGCATCTCATTTGAGCTTGTCACATTTTGTTTCAGAAATGGGTATTATTGAATTATATTTATTTCAGCCTGTTCCTCCATCTCTGTTCGTTGCTTTTTTTACAGGTGATCTTGAAAGCATATCTACTATAAGAATCTCTATGTCAGGCTTGTATTTCACATTTAACAAGTACTTTTACAATTTCCTATTTGTTTTCTTAAATCGAGTGGGAAATTTTACACAATGGTTTCTGTAATTTGACTTCCAGTGGTTTATGGTCTTTTTTTTCTACCATGATCAATTTCTGTCAATAAACGTATTCATTAAACTGCACGCATGCAACGCCAATTGCCAGCATTTCTTTTTCAATCTCAGTACAATTCTGTTGTGTTTTAATCAGGACTTCGGACACATTTGGCTCATGAAGATCATCTTGAAGAATGACAGCTGCCAACCCCTTGTGAGTTTGCATCAGCCGAGATTGAGTTATCAGTTATTATATGTATTCCACTTATTATATCCGGCTTACGCTCCTACTGGAATGTATTATACATCTCCAGTGCCTCTAGGCCTGCCCCAAATAGCCATATGGAGGATTTCACTCTCTCCAATTTCTCCATTGTCTTTGCAGTTGCTTGCAGGGATTTTGGAAGCACTAAAACCACCTGCTCCAATTCTCTGCCAGGTTATTTTCCAGACTAAAATATTCAGCTGACTTAATTTGATCAATTTTTGGCAAAGGTTACATTTGCTTTTGCCATCATGAAATAAGGATGTGAAACACAGCAGTGCTGGCAAGAGAATTATGTTTATTTCCTTGCTCTAATTACATGACATAGGCACGGGATACCAAAGGTTATGCGTCAGGAGTCAGAATCTGCTAATGAGCAGCTGCTGTTACCCTATCATAGTAGGAATTGCTTAAGAGGCTCTCCTGTACCTAGATCAGTCATCCTCCTCCTAGCTAGGCCAGGGACAAAAAGCAACAGTAGGAAGTAGGGCTGTCAAGCGATTACAAAAAATATATTGTGCGATTAATCACACTGTTAAATAATAATAGAATACCATTTATTTAAATATTTTTTGATGTTTTCTACATTTTCAGATATATTGATTTTCAATTACAATACAGAATACGAAGTGTACAGTGCTCACTTTATATTTATTTTTTATTCCAAATATTTGCACTGTAAAAAACAAAAGAAATAGTATTTTTCAATTCACCCAATACAAATACTGTAGCGCAATCTCTTTATCATGAAAGTTGAACTTACAAATGTAGAATTATATACAAAAAAAAACTGCATTCAAAAATAAATGAGTGTAAAACTTCAGAGCCTACAAATCCACTCAGTCCTACTTCTTGTTCAGCCAGTCGCTCATACAAACAAGTTTGTATACATTTTCAGAAGATATTGCTGCCTACTTCTTGTTTACAATGTCACCTGAACGTGAGAACAGGCGTTTGGATGGCATTGTTGTAGCTGGCATCACAAGATATTTACGTGCCAGATGCGCTAATCATTTGTATGTCCCTTTATCTTCGACCACCATTCCAGACGACATGCGTCCATGCTGATGACAGGTTCTGATCAATAACGATCCAAAGCAGCGCGGACCAATGCATGTTCATTTTTATAATCCGAGTCAGATGCCACCAACAGAAGGTTGATTTTCTTTTTTGGTGGTTCGGGTTCTGTAATTTCTGCATCAGAATGTTGCTCTTTTAAGACTTCTGAAAGCATGCTCCACACCTTGTCCTTCCCAGATTTTGGAAGGCACTTCAGATTCTTAAACCTTGGGTCGAGTGCTGTAGCTATCTTTAGAAATCTGATATTGGAATTGTCAAAGTCAGATTCAGGACTCACATAATTTGTCAGACCACTCTGTTTATTAGCAAAGCGCTTTGCCAATGCACCCAGATGTGAGCCCCTCTCTGAGGCTAAAGATAACTTATTTCTACAGCTAAGCCAAAGCCAATTTAACATAAGAGACAAAAGGAAGCAGAAACTGACAAATATACATACATATCTTATTTGCATACTAACGTTTACCAATCTCCTAGCTCAGTAGGAGCTCTAAGTTAATTAGTTTGAGGACCCATTGTCTCACACGCCTTAATGTTTCTCTTCCTGACAACTATATTTCAACAAACCCTTCAAGTAGCATTTCTTTAATGAATTATAATTTCAATATAATTCATTCTTAATTCATTCTACTTTCACAGAATCTTCTTAGTATTTTGTCAAATCTGCAGTGAAAGTGTTCTTAAATCAAACAACATATGCTGGGTCGTCATCTGAGAATACTATAACACAAAATATATGGCAGAATGCAGGTAAAACCATGGAGCAGGATACAATTCTCCTCCAAGGAGTTCAGTGACAAATTTAATTAATGTGTTTTTTTTTAAACAAGCATCATCCGCATGGAAGCATGTTCTCTGGAATGGTGGTCGAAGCATGAAGAGACATGAATGTTTAGCATATCTGGCAAGTAAATACCTTGCAATGCCAGCTACAAAAGTCCCATGCGAACATCTGTTCTCACTTTCTGGTGATATTGTAAATAAGAAGAGGGCAACATTATCTCCCATAAATGTAAACAAACTTGTTTGTCTTAGCGATTGGCTGAACAAGAAGTAGGACGAAGTAGACTTATAGCCTGTAAAGTTTTACATTGTTTGGTTATTGAGTGCAGTTATGTAACAAAAAAAAATCTACATTTGTAAGTTTCACTTTCACGATAAAGAGACTGCACTACAGTACTTGTATAAAGTGAATTGAAAAATACTATTTCTTTTGTTTGTCATTTTTACAGTGCAAATATTTGTAATCAAAAGTAATATAAAGTGAGCACTGTACACTTTGTATTCTGTGTTGTAATTGAAATCAATATATTTGAAAATGTAGAAAAACATCCAAAAATAGTTGTTAAATGTCAATTGGTATTCTATTGTTTAACAGTGCAATTAAAACTGTGATTAATCACAATTAATTTTTTTAATCGCGATTAATTTTTTTGAGTTAATCACATGAGTTAAGGTGATTAATTGACAGCCCTAGTAGGAAGCAAGGGAATCTCCACTACAATTCCCGCCCACTCCAGCACTGTCTGGTACCCTGCACAGCAGGGGAGCTACTCACAATTATTTTTACCCTTCTGCCGCTACCCTGCAACAACAGGAGCTACTAGCAACCTAATTGCACAGGAGGAAGTAGAAATAAACATAATCATCATCTATTTACTGCTGTAAACAAGGGAAGGGGAACAGATTTCAGATTTGTGTTTGCCCTGTAGCTCTGGAGGAAAAAAGGAGTTAAAGAGACAGACCCCCATTGTTTTCTTCCTTCCACTCTCCTGTATACAACTTCCTTCAACAGAAAAGATGGAAGAATGGAAGAATAAATAACTAAAGAAAAAAGAAGATACCATCTGCTTTGAAATAAGAATAAAGCAACACAAAGATAATCTCTTTTCTTTTTTCCTCTTTAAAATATAAAGAAAGGTAAGGAGACAGAAAAAACAAGGGGAAAAGAGAAAGAAAGGGGGTTGAAAAAGAGAAAATAAATGGAAGGAAGAGAGAAAAGTGAGAAAAGAAGAATGAATTGGGGAAAAGGAAATAGCTTAATTGAAGGAGTGTGAAAGAGGTAGGCAGAGGTTGCTGCTTAAATATCAGCAAGGGGAAAATCTATCCATACCTTTTTTCCCCAAAAGGCAAGAGATCCATCTCCAATATTTATTTTGGCACAGAATGAGCATGTCTTAAACAAAAGAATGTCGAAAGAGATAAGCCTACACCTTCTACAAATACTGACATTAAAGACATTTTTATTGAGCTCATATCTGTGACAGCTGAAATTCAAGCCTCAGTCAGAGACCTTCCAAATAAGGTGAAAGAGTTAAAAGTCTAAAGAGTCATACTGATGCTATTACAGATTTGGAAGATCTGAAGTGCAAACCTGATGATGTTGAAAATTGCAACATTTCTTATCTTGTGCACTGCTCTATAAAAGTATTCTTTACTAGTTCCAAGCCCCATAGCAATCTGATTGACGGAGAAGAAGGGACTAAGCTGTTCATCAAAATACTATCTAAGTCCCAACACTGTAATAGCTAGCCCCCTGCTAGAAAAACAATAATGACCTTTTAAGGGTCTGTTGCAATAGGAAACAACCCTGCCCAGATAAGACCACCTGTTCTGAGCCTGTGGTCTGTGGACACCTTCCATTGATGTGCACACTACAGAAGGGTTGTGTTGCAATATTAGTTACACAGCAAATTGTTTAGTTATGCAACAGGATTCTAAGTGCATATTTTGAGTGGTCCTGAGCTTAGTGTCTTGACTATATAGATACATATAGGTGGGTTATTTATATTAGTATGGGTATATACGGTATATGGTAATGCATATACATTCTTGTAAAGAGATTCTTTCAGCACTGCCAGGGGGGCACTTTCTCCTGGCACAAGCCTGCTGTTGCAGTGCAGCTATGGGAGTTACAGCTAACGGCGGTGTGAACTAGTTGTTGGCTTCCATGGTGACAGTGAGAAGTTAAGGGGGATCAGGGTTAGGAGTCTATTACGGATTGAAGAGAGACAGGGCTGGTCTACACACCATTTTGCACCAACGCAACAAAAGATATGAACTTAACCAATTTAGTTACTGTGGTTCAAGCTTATGTGTAGAGCAGGCCCCAGAGTTATATTTCATTTGTGTCCAAAATGTCTGTTAAGTGGCACAAAACAACTGCCTCTAATTAAGCTCAGCAGGAACGAAAAAGATGATCACAGTATGTGAAAGTTCATATCACACTTTTGCTGTCTTGGTTGAGAAGTGCTTCCTTAACTCTCTGTTTCCCGGATGTCTAATGTTTGAGGTCTTATTTTAAAATCTGACATTCTTGAAAACCAGTTAATCTTAACCTCCCTTAACTAAGGCTGTTGCGTGAGCATTGTATATAACATTGCTACGATACTGCTGTGTTTTCTGTCATTGTATTTGAATATATCTGTATGGATACGTTAAAACTTCTGAAAAATAAAAAAAAAGCATCCCCTGACTCTAATATGGAGTATGTTTTTGCTTTCAATAGCTCAGCTGTCATTTTTTCAACAGGTTTCATTATCTTATGTGTACATTTTGGCCAAATTAGCTGCTGCTGTAAATGGGTCAAACTCCACTTAAGTCAATGGAGCTGTGTTCACAGTTGAATGTTCATAGAAGAATATTCCTAGCACTCTGTAACAGAATGTTAATAGGAACCATTAGGAAAAGGATAGATAATAAGACAGAAAATATCATAATGCCACTAGATAAATCTATGGTAAGCCCACACCTTGAATACTGCATGAAGTTCTGATCAGCTCATCCCAAAAAAGATACATTAGAAGTGGAAAAAGTACAGAGAAGGACAACAAAAACAATAAGGGTATATAGAACAGCTTCCATATGAGGAGCAATTAAAAAGACTGGGACTGCTCAGCTTAGTAAAGAGACAACTAAGGGGAGATATTATAGTGGTCTGTAAATGACTGGAGTGGAGAAAGTGAAGAGGGAAATGTTACTTACTCCTTCACAGAACACAAGAACCAGGAGTCACCCAATGAAGTTAATGGGAGGCATAAAACAAACAGAAGGAAGTACTTCTTCATACTATGAACAGTCAAGCTGTGGGACTCATTGCCAGTGGATGCTCTGAAGGCCAAAAGTATAATCAGGTTAAAAAAAGAATTAGATACGTTCATTCATGAAGAATAGGCCCATCAATGACTACTAGCCAAGACGGTGAGGGAAACAATCCCATGCTCTGGGTATCCTTAAACCTCTGACTGCCAGATGCCAGGACTGGATGAGAGGGGATGAATCACTTGATAGTTGCCCTATTCTGTTCATACCTTCTGAAGCATCTGGCTCTGGCCACTGTTGGCCAGGATACAGGACTATATGGACAATTGGTCTGACCCAGTATGGCCATTCTTATGAATATTTGGTACCGATTTTCACCTGTTTAATTTTTGTAATAAACACCAATAAATTCCTGGGAGATATAAATAAAATAAACCCCCAAAACAACGGGCCTTGATGACAATCTATTAAGAGATGCTCCACTCTTCCACTTGACAGATTTCAGAGTAGTAGCCATGTTAGTCTGTATCCGCAAAAAGAAAAGGAGTACTTGTGGCACCTTAGAGACTAACAAATTTATTTGAGCATAAGCTTTTGTGAGCTACAGCTCACTTCATCGGATGCATGCAGTGGAAAATACAGTGGGGAGATTTTATATACACAGAGAACATGAAATAATGGGTGTTACCGTACACACTGTAACAAGAGTGATCAGGTAAGGTGAGCTATTAACAGCAGGGAGAAAAAAAACCTTTTGTAGTGATAATCAAGCTGGGCCATTTCCAGCAGTTGACAAGGACGTCTGAGGAACAGAGGGGGTGTGTGTGTGTGTGAAATAAACGTGGGGAAATAGTTTTACTTTGTGTAATGACACATCCACTCCCAGTCTTTATTCAAGCCTAAGTTAATGGTGTCCAGTTTGCAAATTAATTCCAATTCAGCAGTCTCTCATTGGAGTCTGTTTCTGAAGTTTTTTTGTTGAAGAATTGCCACTTTTAGGTCTGTAATCGAGTGACCAGAGAGATTGAAGTGTTCTCCGACTGGTTTATGAATGTTATAATTCTTGACGTCTGATTTGTATCCATTTATTCTTTTACGTAGAGACTGTCCAGTTTGGCCACTGTACATGGCAGCGGGGCATTGCTGGCACATGATGGCGTACATCACATTGGTAGATGTGCAGGTGAACGAGCTTCTGATAGTGTGGCTGATGTGATTAGGTCCTGTGATGGTGTCCCCTGGAGAGATATGTGGACACAGCTGGCAACGGGATTTGTTGCAAGGATAGGTTCCTGGGTTAGTGGTTTTGTTGTGTGGTTGCTGGTAAGTATTTGCTTCAGGTTGGGGGGCTGTCTATAAGCAAGGACTGGCCTGTCTCCCAAGACTTGTGAGAGTGATGGCTTGTCCTTCAGGATAGGTTGTAGGTCCTTGATGATGCGTTGGAGAGGTTTTAGTTGGGGGCTGAAGGTGATGGCTAGTGGCGTTCTGTTATTTTCTTTGTTGGGCCTGTCCTGTAGTAGGTGACTTCTGGGTACTCTTCTGGCTCTGTCAATCTGTTTCTTCACTTCAGCAGGTGGGTATTGTAATTGTAAGAATGCTTGATAGAGATCTTGTAGGTGTTTGTTTCTGTCTGAGGGGTTGGAGCAAATGCAGTTGTACCATAGAGCTTGGCTGTGGACAATGGATTGTGTGGTGTGGTCTTGATGAAAGCTGGAGGCGTGTAGGTAAGTATAGCGGTCAGTTGGTTTCCGGTATAGGGTGGTGTTTATGTGACCATTGCTTTTTAGCACTGTAGTGTCCAGGAAGTGGATCTCTTGTGTGGACTGGTCCAGGCTGAGGTTGATGGTGGGATGGAAATTGTTGAAATCATGGTGGAATTCCTCAAGGGCTTCTTTTCCATGGGTCCAGATGATGAAGATATCATCAATGTAGCGCAAGTAGAGTAGGGGCATTAGGGGACGAGAGCTGAGGAAGCATTGTTCTAAGTCAGCCATAAAAGTGTTGGCATATTGTGGGGCCGTGCGGGTACCCATAGCAGTGCCGCTGATTTGAAGGTATATATTGTCCCCAAATGTGAAATAGTTATGGGTGGAGGACAAAGTCCAGCCACCAGGTTTGCTGTGACATCGGGGATACTCTTCCTGACGGCTTGTAGTCCATCTTGAGTAATTTGAAGCTCTTACTCCTCTTTTCCCTTTCCTGAGCTCCCTCCCTCTCTTTTCTAACCAATTACTGTTGTGGTGCACACTGGAACATGGTGAGAACAAAATAAATGTGGTGGAAACAGTTGAGAGATAGGAGCAGGAGCTATTCAGCCCTAGATTTTGGTAATTATCTCTTGTAGTCTGACCATCATACTGTTGCAGGCCGATATGACAAAAACAAATGAGTCAGAAGGAATTATTTTTTATGGTTTAGAGAGCACGTGGCTTTATAAACGTGTGAAAACAAGGTCCCTGCCTTGAATAACACACCATTTAAAGTGTCTGCAGCATCAGAAGGAGGTGGAGCAGACAGAAACAAATCTTGCTAATCCGTGACCTACTGCCCTAAGCTACTTGGGTAGGTAGAGGAGAACAGAAGAAAATAAAATCATAGCCTCGCCCTCAAAACACAGGTACATACTCATGACTCACAGTGACATTTGTCCATGGCGGTCCCCCCAAAATCCAAATGTAGGTCAGGATAGACTAGAGAATGGAGGTTCCTTGTACTGGAGTTGAGCAGTATACTGATTCAACTCTTCAAAGCGTAATAAGATTTCTGGGATTTTACCCCATTTTATACCTGTGATACAACAGCTTAGAGGCTCATAGAAGTTAGCCCAATTTAGAAGTAGCAAAAATGTTTCTGAAAAGGAATGCTATACCTTTGGAATGTAGACTTGTAACAGGGTGGATTACCCATAGGCTGGAGACCCTGGGGCTAAGCCAGCCCTGATTACAGGAGGAGATACACCTGGATTGAATCAAGTGATCTCAGGGTAAAAGGCAGCAGGAAGCTGCTGGGTGAACGCACCTGGAGTGAGGGAACTGTAGAGCAGGTCTCCTGCAGTGGTCCTCAAGGAAGGGATGCTTCCTCAGGGAGGAGGGGCTTGCCAGTTTAAACCTGAGGGGAAGATTTTGTGGTTTTTTTTTAACTTTGTTAATTTAATAAATATAACCCAGACCCTATGTGTATTTGAAAGAGACTTTGTGGAGTTAGTTGAAAGAGCCCTGAAGAAGGGGGAAATAGGGGCAGAGCACTGCATCAGCATCTCCTGGCATAGGTGCTGGAACTAAAGGTGTGGGGGATGCTGCTGCACCCCTGGCTTGAAATGGTTTCCATTATATACAGCGTTTACAGTTTGATTGAGTGGCTCTCAGCACCCTCACTACACAAATTGTTCCAGCTCTCCTGGCCATGAGGGGGTTCTTGGGTGGCAGCCAGACCTCTTAGACGCACATTGTACAAAATGGTATTTATTCGAGCAATTCCCAAGTGAATAACCCCTTTTCCTATAACATTTAAATGTTGAGGGTGTATTGTGCCCCATCATAAATTCATTTCACATGGTACAGTAACTCCTCACTTAAATTCATCGCGGTTAACTTGTTATGTTGCTGATCAATTATGGAACATGCTTGTTTAAAGTTGTGCAATGCTCCCTTATAATGCTGTTTGGCAGCCGCCTGCTTTGTCCACTGCTTGCAGGAAGAGCAGCCTGTTGGAGCTAGCTGGTGGGGGCTAGGAACCAGGGTGGACCGGTAGCCCCCCCATTAGCTCCCCACTCCTCTAAGTTCCCTATGGGGCAGCCGCCCAGTAGTGCAGATGCGCTATCCTGATGGGAGAGCACTCTCCTGTCGGCATAATTACTCCACCTCCACAAGTGTCTCCCGCTGACATAGCGCAGTGTGGACAGGGGTGGCTTTTTCACAACTGTGAGCGACCTAACTTACATCGACTTAAGTGGTGGTGTAGACAAGCCCTAAGATTCCGCCATCCTTTTTCCAGAGGGAAAAATCTGTAAGGAAAGCTTTGGTATATATACAGTCCTGAAATTCTTTTACAGTTCAGTGGGAGAACTCTGCTAGCCAAAGCTTGGCTTGAATTTTTTTCAGTATGTGGTAGATGATAATTCAAGTTTTGATCCCCGAGATGATCATCTGTAAATTGCCACCCCCAAATGACCAAGTGCAATGGTATTTGAGCTCAATGCCCAATTTGTGCCCTATCAATAAAAAGGGGGAGGGGAGAACAGTATAGCCGATGGTTCACTGTCAGAAGTAGAGGCAGCTCTCTACTTAGACAGCTCAGAGAGGCAGCTCTCTGTCTACATAGCCAATGTTTCTTGGCTATGTAAACAGAGAAGGACATGATAGGGCAGCATAGTATATCAAGGTCAAGGCCTCGCCTCTCTTAGGGCTCATTCAGGGTTATGATCTCTTCCTTACCCACACATGAAAGAAATAAACAAGGTACAGCACAGTCCCCTTTAAAGGTGAGCTGCAGAAGAAAAATACTGGCCTTGTGACAGTAAGATATAGGAATGATCTAAAAGGTTTTTGTTTTGTTTTTATTAGAAATTCTGGTCTTGTCCATCATGTTCTTTTCCTGGAGAACTAGAGAGTTGGATGACATGTTAGGTATCATGAAAATGAAACCTGATTAAGAAGAAACAGCATTCTTATTTAGACTTGAAAAAAGTGTGTTGATTTTTAACAATACTGATTTAAACCAAAGCATCCTATAAGCAACTGGAAGAAAATTTCTTGATGATTCAAACAAGCCCAACCTCCAGGGAAGGGGCTGAAAAAGCTTTCAATTCACTTCAGAAGTCTTCCAGTTAGTCCTCCAGGAGATGAAACTGTCATGAGGGAGCCTGAAGTTCCTGATGTTTATATGGCAAAACAAATTTCATTTAAGTATGTGTAAGGATTTCTCTGGACAGACAAAGGGAAAAAAGCATTTGTGCCCCCTTTCTCCTATGTAGGTCACTTTTAGCTGTGCCATTAGCAGTGTTTCTTGTGTATATGGCACCTCACACAAATATTTACAATGACTTTGTAATAAGGTTATAATGATGAATGACACCACACTTGGTTCTTATCCACAGACAACGTAATTAGCATGTGTCAAGGTTCCTTCCCCACTCTGAACGCTAGGGTACAGATGTGGGGACCTGCATGAAAACCTCCTAAGCTTACTTTTACCAGCTTAGGTTAAAACTTCCCCAAGGTACAAACTATTTTACCTTTTGCCCTTGGACTTTCGCTGCCACCACCAAACGTCTAACACCGGTTATTGAGAAAGAGTTCGTTTGGAAACGTCTTTCCCCCCCAGAATCCTCCCAAATCTTACCCCCTTTTTTTCTGGGGAAGGTTTGATAAAAATCCTCACCAATTTGCATAGGTGACCACAGACCCAAACCCTTTGATCTTAAGAACAATGAAAAAACATTCAGTTTCTTAAAAGAAGAATTTTAATAGAAGAAAAAGTAAAAAGAATCACCTCTGTAAAATCAGGATGGTAAATACCTTACAGGGTAATTAGATTCAAAACATAGAGAATCCCTCTAGGCAAAACCTTAAGTTACAAAAAGACACAAAAACAGGAATATCCATTCCATTCAGCACAGCTTATTTTCTCAGCCATTTAAAGAAAACAGAATCTAACGCATATCTAGCTAGATTACTTACTAAATTCTAAGACTCCATTCCTGTTCCGTCCCCGGCAAAAGCATCACACACACAGACAGACCCTTTGTTTCTCCCCCCTCCAGCTTTGAGAGTATCTTGTCTCCTCATTGGTCATTGTGGTCAGGTGCCAGCGAGGTTATCCTAGCTTCTTAACCCTTTACAGGTGAAAGGGTTTTTCCTCTGGCCAGGAGGGATTTTAAAGGTGTTTACCCTTCCCTTCATATTTCTGACAGCATGCTTAGTAAAAGATGTGGGTGCACCACTTTTAGAGGTTGCTCATGAGTAGGACAATTGTAAAGCAACTTGTAGAATGTAACATGGTTCTGCTGTGGAGGAAACTACCTGAATCATACTTGTCCAGTTAGGTTGGCTGGTCTTTTGCATCCCTTCTCTCTGTCGACAGGCACCCTAAAGTGCCTTTCTATACATGGAAAAGATACACAGAAGTCCTTAGCCATGATTACTAAAAGTTAAAGTAATATAAGAAAAATGCACAGCTTTTCCCATAATGCCCTGACTGAAGGCTAGTTGTACAACACAGAAAAGACACTGTTGTGCCAGGAAAAAAGGTGGCTATCAGTATCTATTCAGAGCTTGGTGACACTGCACATGATTCTGTGTATAGATGAAAGCCTTCCAACTGTGTTACTAGGTTCAGGCTGTGAAAAAAATCTGGAATTTAAACCAGTTGCTGCAAGTTTAGAATTGTTCTATAAACACATTTGATTGTTTCCAAGACACTAACTTGTAAATTTAATGAAGCAGTTTCTCCCCCAAAACAAAGGGTAGACATGTGCCTCAAAATTTAGGAGCCCTGCATCAGGCTTTCCTCATTAGAAGTTAGGATTCAATGACAAATTGATGCAAAAGATGAGTTGTTAAAAAATAAAATTAGAGCTATAAATATTTGCCTTGCTAAGGTTCCTCAAAAATGTGCAAGCTGGAAAGAGGGAACCATCTTTCTACAAACATCTTAAGATCTACTCCAGCTAAGATTGCTGCACTGAGACATTGGAACCAGCTAGACTAATGGCAGGTGAATTTGTTGGGACTCCCACAAAACTTTCTCTGATTTTTACAACTTTTTTTTTTAGTTTTTATAACCATAAAGTAAATAGGTAATCCACTGTATTTGATACTCTAAGATGATGTATGTACATATCAGGAATGTAACAGTAAAGTCGAGCACCCAGCAGTTAAGAAATGCTTGTCTGTGCAACTTTAATTCGGACCCTGGTGCATATGAGACAGTCTTTAAGTTACAAGACTACATACTATTTTTCCACAGGATCCCTGCCTCACTCAGTGCAGGAATCCAAGACCCTGTGAAATGGGCACTCCCATTTAATATCACTTTGTTTTGGATGCATGTGTGCTTAATATTGGTTACATGAGAACAAAAGAACCTTATTTCACTGGGTGCATCTTCCCATTTGAGGGAAAGACATTCAGAGTAAATTAATTATTGTATTCCATTTAGATTTGCCAATGTAGTAAAGATTCTACCAAGTCCAGAAAAAAAAAATCTCTTGTAAGTAAATATTATGCAGCCAAAGTCAACTCATATTTCAGACTTTACTGCAAATATAGGGCTGAGTATCTTTCCCAGCATCCATAGACACACCTCTAGCTTCTCATGGTCTAATAGAACAATTTACCAAAGGTCATGGTGGATTCTCCATCACTGAGAATTTTAAAATCAAGATTGGATGTTTTTCTAAAAGATCTGCTTTAGGAATTATTTTGGGGAAGTTCTCTGTATGGGCTATGTTATACAGGAGGTCAGACTAGATGATCTCAATGATCCCTTCTAGCCTTAAAATCTATGAATTCAAATGTTACCCTGTCCATATGTCCAAAAAATACAAGTTTTTATCTTGCAATTCAAGAATATTTAGGAGTACTGCATAAAATTATATATATATGATATGATGGTGGGTTTTGTTCATTTCTGTTCCCCACTGGTATACTCAACAGCAGGCATATTTTAGGATCAGCTTAATTTTGAAGTTTTATGGGGATTTTATGTTTGTTTTCTCTAAGTTTTCCAAGAAAAGGCTGCATAACCAAAAACATCTTTGTAGGTGGATTTTTTAAAAACATTTTTGTTTATCAGCAATATATTTTTTAAAAAATCCATTCAAGAAATAGCTTAAAATGCCAACAAACAATGTTTTTTTGGTTTTGTTTTTCACCTGAGGTTGAGTGTCCAGAATTTCTCTTGCAACAGAAAATACGAAATTTTCAAATACATTTTCCTATCTTGGAGTAATGAGGTCCACAGATCTATGACATTGTGTACTCTGAACAGAAATGATTGTCATTTAAAAAAAACAATAATGTTGAGCAAGTAGAGAAAGATCTTCATTAATGGTTCAACAGGAGGGCCTGTAATGGTACTGAGAACTAAGGCTCCAAAAGGAACTTCATACATGTCAGGAGAATGTAGAAGCAATGCTTCTCTCCTAAGAAAAATGTTGGACATCTGGATAAGACTAAACTCACTACTTGTCTACTGCACTAAAGATGCTAGACAAAGCAGCAACTTGATCGTTGAGAGTCTGAACTGCCAGGTCTAACCTGAGTCCATTTTGAAGAAATCTGCGACTCAGTGGTACCAATGCACATGGGGACTGGAGAGGGAAGGTGAAACCCTTGTCCTGGTACCACTGGTTAAAACTTGATCAGGCCCTTGAATATACTTAGATTATTTATTTCTGGGAAGCTAAAATTGTGGATATTAACTCTCTGAATGATCTCTTTGCTTAAGAGACTCCGTTCAAGAACCAGGCAGCTAGGCTCAGACTGTCTGGATTTTGATGCATGACTGGCTCTTTAGGGCCCTACCAAATTCACAGCAATGAAAAATGCATCACACACGAAATCTTTTGCGTGCTTTTGCCCTATACTATACAGATTTCATGGGGGAGACCAGTGTTTGTCAAACTGAGGGGCCTGACCCAAAAGGGCGTTGCAGGAGGGGGGGGTCACAAGGTTATTTTACGGGGTCACACTATGGCTACCCTTACTTTGGCACTGCTGCCTTCAGATCTGGGCAGGTGGAGAGTAATGGCTGTTGGCTGGGCACCCAGCTCTGAAGGCAGCGCCCCACCAGCAGCAGCACAGAAGAAAGGGTGGCAATACCATACCATGCCACCCTTACTGCTGTGCTACTGCCTTTAGAGCTGGGTGGCCAGACAGTGACGGCTGCTGACTAAGGGCCTAGCTTGGCCGGCAACAGAAGTCAGGGTGGCAATACCATATCATGCCATCCTTACTTCTGCACTGCTGCTGGCGGCGACTCTGCCTTCAGAGCTGGGCTCCTGGCCAGCAGCTGCTGCTGCTCCTCTCTGGCCACCCTGCTATTGCTAAACCAAAGGGCAAGGACCTGGATTGGTAATGTTTTGCTGGAAAAAATCAAAGTTTAGGAAGCATCTGGGAGACTGTCCAATTGGTGTATGGAGATTGGCATCGTTCACATTTACTGATGTCCTGCAGTCCCTTTCATTGATGGCAGCTAGTATGGATTTTAAAGTTTCCATCTTGAATTTTGATTTTTCTTTTCAAGGTATCTGTTCATTTACTTGATGTCAACAAGTGCTTTGTAGCCTTGACTTTTAGCGGGGAGGGAAGGGAGGAGACTAGGAATAATATACAGCAAGTCCTCTTTCTTCTGAAGAGGTGGGACAGGTTCAGTTGCTTCCATGCATAGGAGATCTAGGATGGCTGTCTGCATGCCCCGATTCCTCCTCAGGCAGAAGCTCTTAGGCAGAGCAAGACCACACTTGCAATACTGTCCGCCCACCTCAGCATTGCTTGTGAAAGCATGTGGGGGCACTTAGGGTGTCAAATGACAATTCTCTCTTATTTACTTATTCTTGTTGGCTTGATGCCCTCAACAGTTTTCATGCTTAAAGGAGGGGGCTGAGCTTATGCCTGCCTGGAGTTGGCTGCCTCTGAAGGGCCTGTATAGAGACGAGGCCACTTTTTCAGGTAAAAATTTTTTTTTCCCAGTTAGAAATAAGTCCTTGGCCAGTAGGGACAAAGGCGTGTTTATTTTCAGTGGAGTCACCTGAATGACTTTTGATTGGTGCAAACTGAGGAACCTTCTGGCCTTACAGAATGGGATAGAAGAAAGAAGTGACAGGCCAAGAGGTCCATTAGTGCCTGCCAGTTCTTCCATGTCTGGACTGATGTCCCTCTTATTGCTCCATAGTTATCTGCTGTGGGAAGAAGGTGGTAATGAAGCGGTAATGAAGCATGGCAACCTGCAACAGAAGCTGAGAGCAATAACCAGGACATTAGGGCCAAGTGACCCACAGTGAGAGCTAGGAATGACAGCCCATTAACACATGGCAACCTGCTGCAGCATCTGAGGACACCAGCCCACTGCTTTCCCAATGTTTAGGTGTGGCACACTCACAGGGTACATTGAGGATTATCTGCCCTGTTACACTCCAGGAAGGTGAACAGGGCAAACCAAGTGCTGAACATTATCTGTCCTGCCTCTTTTTGCAGACGTATGCAGTTAGAGGGAAACAGATTTGACCTTATACCTCCTAGAAGAGTCCCCTGAATCAGACTCTTCAGAAGATGAATGGGACTGGGGCTTTATTTGGTGCTTTGTTGGGGTAACTAGTGGGGGTCTGAACATCTGTGAAACCTCATTTAATGCCTCATCTTGGTTTCTCCTTCTTCTCAGGAGAAACATTTCAGACAGATGATTCCCTGGAGGGAGGGGGATAGGGACCTTGTGGTTACTCTTTAAAGTAGCACTCTTGCCCTGAGAAAGGGGATTTTATGCTAGAAAGCTTGCAGCTGGGGGCTTCCCAGGGTCCCAAGCTTTGTGTAAAGGCGATCCCTGGATGTGGCCTGGAGCTAGGCTGACACCACCCCAGGGATACCAAGCTGAGCCACTGCAGGGGCCTGTTGTGCAATGGAGGAAGAGGTTGGCCTGCTCTCTTTGCTCTCTCTCTAGATCCCTAGTAGTAGCTCCCTGCCCCTGAAGCAATGCAGGGGGAGGGATTTGGCAGCTGCTCTGTGGTCAACATACATGGCTATGGGCAAGAGCTCCAGAGGCTGGGCAGGAAGCTTCCCTGACCCTTTGATACTGTGCTTCAACCTACCCTCCCGCTACACTGAGAAGGGGAAGAGGGAAAGGAGGGATCAATCGCTTGCTGGTACCAGGAGTGTTGCTGTCATCTGTGCCAGGCACAGGGGATTTTTCTTAAACAGACCTGACAATCAAAGCAAATTTTAAAGAAAAAGGGAGAAAATGGCTTAAAGTGGGTTGGGGAGGAACCGGTCTGTCTGCCTGCCTGCAGCTGGAGAAACAGATGAAATTTGGCAGTTTCTCAGAGATGGAGCCACAGTTTCCCTGCCTCCAAGTGACAAGTCTAGCCTGCCTCCAAGGCTGCATGGAGCACAATACCCAATGTCATGGATCTGTGGACCTCATTACAAATAAGAAATGCAAGTTGATAATGCTATAGCAGAAGTATTGAACACAGAACACTCGCCACAACTAAACAATTTTGTCAGGGTTGTAAATATTTAGAATTATGCACACGGACTGCAATGTGAGACAAAGGAACAATTACTTCACTGACGTGAATGATGTAAAAAGGAATTTGGGTGTATACAATACAGACAGTGAAAGATTATTGAAAAGGAAATGAAGTTTCAGTACGATGTGAATTATAAGAAATATCTTAAGATTGCTTCTGTGTAATAGTGCAAACTGTACCCATGAACTGCAGTAGAAAGTTTGTCCAAGGCCCCCTTGAAAATACTGAAGGAATAAACTGAATATAGTAGTTGTACTATGACATTTTACTTCATTTAAGCACAGCAAATTTCACCAGTCCTATGATTTATACAGTACACAAAATATGTACATAAAAGAAAACCAAACCCATCAAAAAGTGACCATATATTATATCTATGAAATGTGCAAACTTTTTTAATGCAAGTTAAACAAAGCATATGCAGGGATAGAATTTTACAGTAATAATGGAATGTACTGTATTCTAAATACCTCAATGATCTTTCATATCTACAGTGCAAACTTACAAGGCACAAACTCAATGCTGACACTATAGTGTTGTAAGTTACATTCAGGCACATCTTAGAATCCATACTCCTTTAGAAAAAGTCACTGAAAGTAACGTGCTACTACTAGTGTATTTTGTTTAGAGAGGTATTGTCAAAATCTTTAAGCATTAAACTGATACGTGCTATGCACTGTATTAAAGGAGGTACTTAGGACAATTTAGCCCATCATCTCAAAGTTGTAGCCTTTTACTACTTCCTCCCTAAATTTCCCAGGTTCTGAAAATATGATTATAAGTTAGTTCCAGAAGTACCTCCCTTACAACATTCAAAGACTGGTTATATCTTGCAGGCCTTCAATTATGTAATCTTATGCAAGTACTCTAAAACATTCTGTATGTTTGGTCAAAACTCCCGCTGAAAGTAAATCTGGATTTAAAAAAAAAAAAAAAATCAGTGAAGAACTTTCTTCCAAGATTCTTAAATTTAGTGAGTCTTTACTAGATTGCACAGTGACAGATGTCTATCAGCTAGTAGAATTAAAAAACAAAAGTTTGCTGTTTTTTAAGGCAATACCACAGCATACCAGAAAAAGAGCCAAGGACCAGTTCAATATCTGTATTTATCATAAGTACTGGCCATTACATAAGTTCAAAATATTTGCCCCCATCACAGTGTTCTTTGCTTACCTATTTTACAGGACATGTACATCTGCAATATCTGATTTATTAGCAAATTTTGATGTATTTATCTAACTGAAAATAAAGCAATTAATGTGCAGGCTAATTGATTGACATTCAGAACACCTGACAGTTACACACGTCCTCTCCCACACCAAAAAAAGGTCATTCATTGTTGGGCCCAATGGGACTTCATCAATAATTTATAGCCAGGCCTACCAGATATTACCTAAAATTTAACATTTAGTAAAACTTAACTAATCTTTTAAGAGATTTCTAATATTTAAATACAATTTACCACATCACTTTTGCTTTTCCATAGGATCCTAAAATTATACTCTTAGTATTACCTCTCAGTAGACATTTAATAGACATTTGAGGAAAACAATACAATACAAAAGCTCAAAGGGTCTTTGCAAAGATATTTTCTATTCCATGTGCAAAGTAAGAAGGAAGTGATTTTTTTCACTGGCAATTATTTGAAATGCCATCAATAAGGAGGCAAAAATACCTATGAAAGAAAAAACATAAGGTTGAGTGTTCCACAACTGTCTTTGGTTTAGCCTTCCTGACCAAAGTCTTCTGTAAACTTCTTTAATTTTTCCAGATCCTGTTCATTTACTGTTGGCTTTGTGCTAGCTAGTGACCTTAGCATATCACCCTGTCAGAGAAAGAAAATAGTACAGATGAATATATTAAGAACTACAGAAGTAGTTTCATAAACACAACATTAGCAACAATATCACATCCAATAATTGTGCTGCTAATATGCACACTGGAAAAAAATCTTCAACTGGGACAGCCATGAAACGTGGAAGTAACAAGTCATACAAAAGTATAAATGAGCCAAAAACATTTACATGCATACTTTCCATAACATAAAATATGTGGTCCATGAATAAAGACAGAGGTATATCAGTGACATTTCTAACAGTGAAACCTTGGCCAGTAAAACTTTTAGGTTTAACCTGCTCTGGTAACCAGCACACAATTTGGTTCGTCATTGCTTAGTGAAAGGGAACAACAACTTCATACGGTGGGTCTGTCGACTGTTGCTCACTATCATAAGTTTAACTACAATAATTTATATAAGAGAGGAAAAATCAGGTGTTCAAGTACATGCCATGGTACAATACAATAGATGCTGTGTTGGTATATGAAACAAATATTTTATAACTGATATCTAGCAAAGTTTAGCTATTCATGACTGATAGGAAAACCCTCTCCAATTACCAAAAACAGTTTTTACAAGTCTCAAAAGGCTAATATCGGTGTCATTTCAATTCAGCCAACCACCATGACACACCGGCTTTTCGTAGGCTAAAACAGGGGAAAAAGTTTATCTATGAAGCCAGAATCCTGGAGATAAAAAGGCACTTACTAATACTCAGTACAGAAAATTGTAGTTTCAATCCTAGGTAGTACTGATTGGAGTTGGTACATTACAAACCATATTATTTAAAAAACACTGCCAAACACATGAAACGTTAACAGGACTATTTTGCAGACAATGATCACAAAATTAACTGACTACTCTTTAAAAGGCATTAATGCCTGATCTGATTAAGAACAAGAGCTGATTTCTAACACTGAAAGACACAAACATAGGATTGCTGCCAGAGAAGAACTTGGGTTCCTTAAATACGTTCAACAATACCATCTGTAACAATCTGGGTCCAGACACCCCAAGGGGAGAACAAAAGGTTTGAACCCCCAAAATAAGCAGTTAAATCAACTGATTGCATAGAAATGTTACTGTACTATAAAAGTATATTGAGTAAGGTCTTTTATGAAATCTTGTAG
This sequence comes from Natator depressus, assembly GCF_965152275.1. Taxonomy (NCBI): domain Eukaryota; kingdom Metazoa; phylum Chordata; order Testudines; family Cheloniidae; genus Natator; species Natator depressus. The sequence continues at coordinate 118,795,210 of NC_134235.1, read as the reverse complement.
TGTGCTACACTCAATCATTATGAGATACATAAACACATTCATGTATTTGTATATATAGAAAACTGTGCGGCAACTTCAGCCATACTTTACAGTAGGGTGGTGAGCACTCCGGCGTGGAGGGGCACCTCCCAAAACAGTTGTTCAGGCTTCAAGTAACTAGGCCTTCAAGTACCAGGAAAGGACAACGGTGGGCCATTACAGTTAATGGAAAGTCTCTGAAGTAACTCGAAGTTGAAAAGAGCACAGTGGCTCCCCAACATCAAATCAGGAGGAAATTTCACAACTGTGATTAACCTTGAATCATCATGGACTGAGAGAACAAAAACACAAAGAAAAGGAAAACCCTTTTAAAGGCAGGCTTGGAACTGAGCTGAGGGTTTTTTTTTAATTCAGAAGCTGGGGGACAGTCTCAAGGCACGAGGTGGTCTGTGAATGCTGGATCGCTCCTATAGCTGGGAAACTGCATTAAGGCAAAAGTAACTTGTATTAGAAAAAGGAATTTATCTGATATAGAAGCGTAAAGCCTGAGGTTGTCTTCAGGTTTATTTTCTGTGAGAGTCAGATGTTTGCTTTCCCTTACTATTTTGTCTTTGATCTGTGGATTTTCTATTCAATAAAACTTTTTGTTCATTTTTGTCCCAAACAGGTCTCTGTTGGGCAAACCGTGTGGCGTGTGTAGGCCATGGTGAACTGAGTTCTGGGGGGCTGGTGTCACACCTTTGGGGGCAACGAACCACAGGGGAAAAGTCCAAGTACCTGGGAGGACATATGTGGGGAGACGCAGGACTAGAAGGGTTGTTGGTATCACCTTGCAAAAGAGCAAGTAGGCTAGGGAGAGCCAGGGTGACACCTTAGGCTTATGGGCTGGCTACTGATGTCAGGGATCTGAAGCATAGCTGCACAGTACACAGGCCCCCAAGTACCAGGGCAGGTGGAAACAGAATCCTTTACCAGTCTGGGTAGTCTCCAAAGTGTCACACCAGTTCTACATAGTGCCCAAAAGGTAGACAGAAATCCTGTTAGACCATCACATCGAGATGCAGGGCTAGACTTGCAAAATTGGGTGTGCACACACATCTGTGTATGAATAACTTATGCAAATACCCATTGAAGGTGCACAATACGGCTAGTGTTAATTTTTAGTTTTTGTTTGTTTTTGAGAAAGGAGATGGAGAAGCACTGAAAACTAAGTAAAGAGCTAGTTGCTAAAAAGGTTAACTCCAACTATAGAGGCTTTTAACACTAAAGAATTGTATTAGAATGGATGGCAAAATTAGACTGGTCAGTTTCACATAGAAGTTCTGATGCAGACAGTAAAATGCAAGAAGTCAGACATCCATGGTGAAAAATAGTTTGTTTTTAAATGTTCTATACCAGGGATTGGCAACCTGTGGCACACGGCCCATCAGGGAAATCCGCTGGCGGGCCGAGACGGTTTGTTTACCTGCAGCGTCCACAAGTTCGGCTGAATGCAGCTCCCACTGGCCGCGGTTTGCCGTTCCAGGCCAATGGGGGCTGCGGGAAGCAGTGTGGGCCAAGGGATGTGGTGGCTGCTGCTTGCCAAGTGCCTTGGGCTAAATCCTATTTAGTCTGAGATAAACCTACTACTAATTAAAAGTTCCCCAGTGCAGACTACTTTTACTCTGAGTAAAAGTTGTAGCTAAGATACCCCAGCTAGTACTTTTAAATTTCATGAGCACTGATGATCTGATAAACTCTTTCAGTCACTACTTGAATAGGTACAACATGTATAGTGGCAGCTCAAATCTCTCATCAACGCTCCCTCCAGCCAAATATACTTATATCCACTATTTTGTATAGATCTGGTCTTGCAATTTTTGGGAAAAAAAATGGCACCAATAAGTGTCATGTAACAGATTTCGCTATATTGATTGAACTGAAATTGAGTGAGCCGAAGACTATGATCTGTTTTATAAACAGGAGAGAATTGTTGTTTCTCTACACATGATAAATATATTCTATGCTCCAGACTAAAAATAAATTTTAAAGAGACGAGTAAAGGAATGGGGGGGGGGGTCCTCACACACCTTTGTGCAAAATCCACTGCAACTACCATTATATACATATACAATTTTGTGACAAGTGATTATATTTGATAATGGGAGTTTTCAGCATCATTTTCGATCTGTAAACATCAGCCTACAGTATAACAATTGACTATATTCTCTCAATAAAGCAATACAATCCTGAGATTCAGGGATGACAGTGATGGAAAAATCAGTGACAACAGAGGGGAAGAACCTGAGGGGTGTTTGGGTGGTAGGGACCACTGAAAAGCAGGGATGAACAGTGTAGGAGCCGTCTGGTAGACTACCAGACAATTAACAGCTGACCACAGAGAGGTTCTAGCTGCCTGTCAGCAGATGGGCAGGATGAATACACGGAAGCTGTAAGTCAGCGTGGGGAGAGTTGGCTCTGTATAACAAAAAGAGCTCAGCACTGTTGAACAAACTGTGCCAGACTCATGACTAAAATGGCATGCTGGGATTAACTGAGTGCTGATGGGTGTGCTCAGCCCTTCTGAAACCAGGCCACTAGTTTAGGTGCCTAGCTTCAAGCACCCATGTGTGGAAAACTTTGCTTTAAGATTATCATAGAGTTCTATGAAGCATGAAGGAACACATTTCGTAATAAAAACAAAATTCTGACCATGGAAACAACAGGCTCCAACAGCTTATCCCCTGGGACATCCATCCAGGTCATTTCAATGGCATTAGGATCACCTGGGGAGCACGGCATAAGCATATCTTCTACCAAAATATTTGGATTAGTCAGTGATGGTGCTCTGACCTGGAAATAAAAAAAAAAATCATACGAGTGAAGCATTTTAGAAAAACTTATAGACCACAGACAGAAGCTTAAAAAACCCCAAGTGCCAGTCAATACATTATTTGCTACAGAAAGTAATCGATGTTGAGAGAACTTTTCACTATTTACTGTGCAAGGAGTGGGAGAGGGGGAAGTTATTTTATTCGCACCTTCCAAAAGGTTCACTATTGGTAAACCACTCGTTAGTACATATTAACACTTTTTGAAAACATAAAACCTAACTACATTTGAAGCATATGAGGTTCTTGACAATTGAAATAAATTTTGGCCTTATTTGAAAAGAGTGCCCTCTTTTTAGTCTGACTTCCCTCCCACTAGTAGGCTCCACTTTCTTGCTGAAGTCCTGTGAAACAGAAGCCAGATCTTTTTTGACCATGAGGGTGGTGGCAGCCACAGCTGAACATAAAGGTCACTTCAGGGAAATCTTATCTTACCCCGCTTCTTTTGGGGTTGGGTAAGGTCTAAGTTCTTGTAGATGACTCTCAGTGCCAAAAGTTGCTTGAAGCACTTCTCAGAAGCAACTATACAAATCTATAAACTGGATTAGGGAAATGCTGAGAGCGCCAAGGTTACAGCTGACACCGTTCCCACTTTCTGGTAATAGTAGGGGCAGATCACCCAGCACTATCAGCCTTCCCATAACATCTGGACAGTCATCCTAGAGTGCATAGCAGATGGGAAATCCGCAGAGGTCCCTTCTAAACACTGAGCTACTGCTCCACAGAGTCTTCTGAGCCGCTTTCTAGCTCCTGCATTACAGAACTTGAGATGGAAAGTGGGGCCATCTAGTGGGGGGAAAAAAGTAATGTTTATACTAGGCCTGTTGATCAGTGTTCCCTCTAATTTTTCCCACTCATGTGTGGAACGAATTTTGTTATGTGCACCAATGTGGAGGTGATGTGTGACAAATCACCTCCATATTGGTGCACATAAAAAAATTCATGTGGCGGGGTGGGGCCAAGAGGTTTGGAGTGTGGGAGAGGGCTCAGGGCTGAGGAAGAGGGTTGGTGTGCGGTGGGGTGAGGCTCTGGCTGGGGGTGTGGGCTCTGGGGTGAGGCTGGGAATGAGGGGCTCAGGGCTGGAGCAGAGGGTTGGTGTGCGGGGTGGAGAGGGCTCTGGGATGAGGGTTTGAGGTGCAGGCTGCCCTGGGGCTACAGCAGGGGGAGGGAGAGAGAGAGGATTCCCCCCAGCTGTCACTCCACAGCAGCACCTGGACTGGGTGGAGGGGTGCCTCTTCCCCCCACTGCAGCTACAGTGGGGCTCGGCTGGGGGAAGGGCTCCTCTCCCCAGCAGATCCAGGGGGGCTGGGCTGGACCAGGCTGGGGGAGGGGCACCTCTCCCCAGCCATGGCAGCTCTGGCAGGCCTGGACTGGGCCGGGGAGGGGCACCTCTCCCCAACTGCGGCAGTTCCGGTGGGCCTGGGGAGGGGCTCCTCTCCCTGGCACCTCTGAAGGGGCCGGGTGACCTGCGTGGCCCTAAATAGCCTGCTGCGCAGCTGTGCAGCTTACAGGGAACCTAGCTATGGATTACTCACAGTTAACTCACGCAATTAACTCAAAAAAATTAACTGCGATTAATTGCAGTTTAATTGCACTGTTAAATAGAATACCAATTGACATTTATTAACTATTTTGGATGTTTTCCTACATTTTCAAATATATTGATTTCAATTACAGACACAGAATACAAAGTGTACGCTGCTCACTTTATATTATTTTTGATTAGAAATATGTGCACTGTAAAAATGATACACAGTATTTTTCAATTTACCTCATACAAGTACTATAGTGCAATCTCTTTATCGTGAAAATGCAACTTATAGATGTAGATTTTTTGTTGTTACATAACTGCACTCAAAACCAATGTAAAACTTGGGAGCCTACAAGTCCACTCAGTCCTACTTCTCATTCAGCCAATCATGAAGACAGAAAGTTTGTTTACATTTATGGGAGATAATGCTGCCCACTTCTTATTTCCAATGTCACCAGAAAGTGAGAACAGGCATTCGTATGGCACTTTTGTGCCGGAACTGCAAGGTATTTACGTTCCAGACATGCAAAACATTTGTATGCTTCGGCCACAATTCCAGAGGACATGCTTCCATGCTGACGACGCTCATTTAAAAAAAAACAAACAAATAAACAACGTTAATTAAATTTGTGACTGAACTCCTTGGGGGAGAATTGTACGTCTCCGGCTCTATTTTACCTACATTTGGCCATGTATTATTTGTTCTAGGAGTCTTGGATGATGACTCAGCACATGTTCATTTTAACAATGCTTTTTCTGCAGATTTGACAAAATGCAAAGAAGCTACTAATGTGAGATTTAGATAGCTACGGCACTCAACCCAAAGTTTAAGACACTGAAGTGCCTTCCAAACTCTGAGAGGGACAAGCTGTGGAGCATGCTTTCAGAAGTCTTAAGAACAACGCTCTGCTGCAGAAACTACAGAACCCAAACCCCCAAAAGAAGAAAATCAACCTTCTGCTGGTGGCATCTGACTCAGATAATGAAAATGAACATTTGTTGGTCTGCACTACTTTGGATTGTTATCGAGCAGTACCTGTCATCAGCATAGATGCATGTCCTCTGGAATGGTGGTTGAAGCATGAAAGGACATATGAATCTTTAGTGCATCTAGCATGTAAATATTTTGCAACGCCGGCTACAACGGCTCTCACTTTCAGGTGACGTGAACAAGAAGCAGGCAGCATTATCTCCTTGTTTGTCTGAGCAATTGGCTGAACAAGACATAGGACTGAGTGGACTTGTAGGCTCTAAAGTCTTACATTGTTTTATTTTTGAATGCAGTTTTTTTGTACATAATTCTACCTTTTAAAATTCAATTTTCATGATAAAAAGATTGCACTACAGTACTTGTATTAGGTGGACTGAAAAATACTATCTCTTTTGCTTTTTACAGTGCAAATATTTGTAACAAAAAATAAATATTAAGTGAGCAATGTACACTTTGTAGTGTGTTATAACTGAAACCAATATTTGAAAATGTAGACGACACCCAAAAATATTTAAATAAATGGTATTCTATTATTGTTTAACAGTGTGATTAATCACGTTATTAATCCAGATTAATTTTGTAATCACTTGACAGCCCTAGTTTATATATTTCCACAGTCATATATCCAAAATATATATGACCAGAGTTAACTTACTAGGTGCCTCACATTTTTAAGTAAGTAGGTGCCTCACATTTTTAAGTAAGTAGTGCTGACAATGCTATTTTACATTGTCATTTGTTGTATTATACATCCTCAATAATTCAGAATACATGCAAACTGCTTTTAAAGTACAGGGATTTGGGGGGGAATGTAACTAATGAGTCATACTTTTGACATATTGAATATTTTGTTTGGTAGTCTGCCTATACGTCTAAATAGGCTGTACATTCTTCAGAGCTAGGAATGGCTTACTCTGTATTGGTACAGCACTTAGAACCTATAAGCCTTGATCAGAATCACAGTGAGCTAATATAATACAAATAATTGATAAGGCTAAGCTTTTGACACCCATGATTAAGGTAACTGTATCCCAGAAGGCACAACAGAGCAGATAGGCTAAGCTTTTCCTGAAGCAGCACTCCAGCACACTGGTAAAACATTTGGATAGGGAAGGCTATGGAGAACACTGGGATAAAGCAGGGTATATCGATAATTTAAATCACCAATTTTAATTATGATTTAAATCAGCAAGCAGGAAACCTTGATTTAAATAATGTTGTTTTGCATTTGTACTTCTTATTTTCCTAAGGAGAAGTTGATCCTCATTAGCTAGTGACCATTAAAACATGTTGATTTACAACTAAATAGAGTATTTACACTACATTTTCTTTTTTTGCTAATCAGGATATACTATACATGGTTACTGAAGGAACCGTATAGCTTTACTTACATTTAATTCAGAGTCTTAATTTTGTACCTTTTTATTATGTTAGAAAATGGTGACTAATGCATTTCTCATTTATTAGATTTTTATTGTGTCAAGCTATATTTAGAAAGAAGTTGGATTTCAATTAAAAATGAACTCCATATTTAATTTTTTTTTACTAGTTAAATAAAACTTCCTTAATTGTGCTGTATACATGGGAAAAACAATTATTAAAACTTGTTTTGCATTTGAAACTAACAAATTCTGATTCCAGGTGCTCAACCAGTAACTTTCACCAGTTTTACTTTAAGACTCCAGCACCTTCCGCTTAATTATATAAAAAAAATTTAATAGATTAGAGTGACAGTTTAGTCCTTAACATAGGTCATCATAATTTCATATTTAAAATAGTTTTATTTTAAAAAGGTAAATGTACTTATGTAATTTATTTTTAAAATATCAATGTTTATCCACCATCAGAATATGGCATTTCCAGTTAAATCTGGAGTACAGCAGTCAGGGTGTATCACATGGAAAAAAAGCTGTTGATTCCTTAGGTTAGCAGTCTATTCATGGTGATGGAATCTAAATATGTTCTCCTGCTCATTATCAGATCTGTTAGCAGCCTTTGGTACTATTGACCACTTAGCTGCTACCATTCCTGAAAGAACTAAATGTGGTTCTATTCAGGGTTTAAGGCTACTATAATTGTCACTGTTAGGCGTGAACAAATACAAGGTCACAGATGAAGTGTGGTCTTTATTAGAGAAGGAATGGGAGTGGAGACCAGAGGTCTATTCCCATCTCTGCCTTACACTTCCTTTGTGACCCAGGGAAAATAATTTGGGGCCTGTTTACAATCCACAATCCACTGTTACCTAGTTACAGCACAATTAAAATGTTTAGTGTGGCCTGGACCTAATATGTTGCAATGGGTCAGATAAATGAGTCTAAAATCATGTCTGAGGCCAATGCATCTTACAAATTTCAGCTGTGTTCTAATTAGGTGAGGGACAACTATATCTTCAATACAATTTTTGTAGTGTACATGGAGCCTTAACAACAGTGCTTCAATTTCTTCATCTGTAAATATAGGAATATCTCCCTCCTTGCCATAGGTGTTGTGAGGCTGAATGTATTACTTTGAAGGTGATACAGGATGAGAACCCTAGCTTCAACCAGAAATAATTGTAGCAGTTCAGTTTAATTTAGGCTTTACTAAGAAAACTCACCGTGTGTGAATTAATTTCCATCTAATAAAAGTTTTTCTAATTTGAACAGAAGACACTACCCTCTAGGCTGACCATATTTCCCTATGCTCAATATGGGACACCTGGTAAAATTTCTCATATTCAACCGAGTTCAATGGCAATCAATCAGAACTATGCAGTACAAACTAACATCAAGTTAACAGAGCCCTTGTTAAAAAGGAAATACTGCATATCTGGATTCTTTTTATTTACCTTTTTATCTTTAAGGATTATGGGTTCACATGGGGAGAGGTGACACACACACACATTCCAGTACATCTCTCTCACATGGGTGTGTGAGACCGAACCGACCCTCCCTGCCCAGCGCTCTCCACCCTCCATGCCTAGCTGGGCCCCCAGGACGGACCTGCCTCTCCTGGTACCTGGCGCTGTGTCTTCCTGAGGCAACATGTGGGGGGGGCACACGCAGGGTCACATGCCCCCCTCACAAGATTTCTGCCAGGATTCACCCCAGCATGTGGCCAGCAACAGCTTTTCACACTGCGTAGGAGGGAAGGGACGGGAGCTGCTTCCAGCCACAGGGGAGGAGGATGCGGGGAAGGGATGACCTGGTCCGTATCCTTGCAGAGCTCATCTCTTCTATCCCCCTCCCCTGTGGCTGGAAGCAGCTTTTCCTTTCCTGCCCGCACAATGTCGAAAGGCAGCTAACACTTCTAGGCTGCTGCAGGCAACCGACATAACCCAGCTGCCTCCTGTCCACCGGCTATAGTGCAGGCAGGAAGCGGTTAAGCCCTAAGGATGCATTGTGCACCAGGGACCAAGGAACCTGACTGCAGGGCCTTCAGCAAACCTAGCCAGAGAGAGGAGGCTCAACAGGGGAGGGTGCCTAGGGGACGTAGCAGCTCCGCACTCCTTGGGGGAAGAACCCAGGGCACGGGATGGGACGGGAGGGGGAAGAGAAAGGAGAAGGAGACAAAGTATGAGACAATTGGCCCATTTTTAAGAAAAAAGTTGGGACAGCTGCAGGAGGGCTTAAATACGGGACTGTCCCTTTAAAAACGGGACGTCTGGAGATGTCTGCCTCTCAAGAGTGGCAGAACTGCTACCACATACAAGTTAAATGAAGCCCTATTCCTTCACCATCTTGACAACAGATCTGTTTTCTGAGAGAAACAGGAAAACTATGCTTTCAAAAGCAAAAAAATGTTAAATGAGATTTTACTTTTGCTAAAGGAAGAGAACGTGCACCTGTGCAGAGAAGCTTAAATTAAATCTACCAGAAACTTATATAACAGCTACAAAACAAAATTTGTATCAGAAATATAAATAATTTAAGTATAGTTCTACCCTGAAAAGGGATTCTATAGAAAGAACAGCACTACCTTACTCAATAGATCTGCTTCTAGCGTATATGCAGAAGGTATAGTTCTGACTATATTGACAAAAAAGATTTGTAAGGTTTTTAAATTCCTTTTAGCACTGCACAACCAAGCTAGGTGGGCAAGCTGAACTCTATTCCATTTTGTGCATCAACAGAATTAGTTACTAAGTCCCAATCAGTAACACTTGGGAAAATTCTGTAAAGGCAGAGGAGTTCTACAGATGTAACAGACCTAATTTGGCCTGTAGGATTTGGTAGCATTGTGAGATGGAAAGAACCCAGCTGACTTTCAGCTCAGGCTGAGCTTGCAAGTCCAACAGTTAGAAAAATCATTTTTAAATGGACTGTATTTGATATAGAAATCCTTGCAAGACAATATACATGGAATCCCATGGCAGTTTTAAAAGTCCTTTCATTGTACCGCTGCGTGTTAAGTGCTGAGGCAGTAATCCACAAGATGTTAGGTGCTGTCCAAATAGTGAGATACAGTCCCTGCTCAGAGCGCTCAGGTGACATCAACTTAAAAAAAGTCACTCAAAATATTTTAAAGCATTACTGTCCCAACACCTAAGACTGTTAGAGTTTAAAGATGGAGAAATTTATTTTATTTATTTATTTTTTCCTGTTTATTTACTTTTCAGATTTTTCAGTGCTCATGTATAAGCAATTACCATCTGCATAGGCTTTTCTTATAGCAACAGGGAAGAGAAATACAACAGAAAAGTGCAAATATAAAAGCCTTTGCCAATTCTCATGAAGCTCAGGGAAGATGTTAACACCTGAAGTTAGCTACTTTTAACGTGGGTTTTAAGTGGATGATTCCAAAGTCGGTGGTGTCCCTTTAAGCAGCAGTCAGAGGAAATTTGTCAGTCAGGAATACAAGTTACAGACTCCTGGATTCCTGTTCCATGCCCAGACCAGTTCTCTGAAACAGAGCTAAGAGAAAAGCTCTTTGTCCTAGCATGTACATTCTTTTCATAGATTAAAAACATATGAAAATTCACATACAAGTAATATTAATTAATCAGAAGTTAAAAGCTCAATTGCCAGAAATTTCAAAATAAAAGGAGATTTGAACTCTAGAAATTAAGAGTTGGAATTTCCGCTTTTTTTTTTTTTTTTTACATACTTACTTTTTTAAAGTGAGTGGCTGATTGCACTTTCCTAACAGGCTGCATCAGTGCATCGCGAACAATGATGCTTATGTCAGCACCAGAATAGCCATCCGTTCTCTTTCCAAGCTCTCGATAGTCTGATTCTGTCAGGCTGTTTGGGGTGCTCCCAAGGTGAAGCTTAAACATAGCAGTCCTACCATGGTCCTCAGGCAAAGGAATATAAATACGCTTCTCAAACCTTAATTTAAAAAAAGCCACAAACACTGACTCTTGCAGGTACTCGATGGAAAGCAGTTTATGCAAATGGTCTAACAGAACTAGAAGGAATAGGGAAGCAATCTGAGCATTACAGCTTTAAGAGTGTGTGCGCGCATGAAGTGAGTGTGGGGAATCTTAGCACTATTTTATAAGTCTGCTAAAAAAAGTACTGTAACATCCATAGTAGCAATCACTAATTAAAATTACATTCAGAATATTATAACCCCGTTTCTTCCTTTTCATGACTGAGAAATCTTCCCAGGGGTTTGAAATTATCCCATGCTTGCAGCATGTCTACATAGAGATTTAGTGCATGGCAAGCAGGGGCATGAATCTATAGTGCACTAGCTTGCCACACACTAACTGGTCACATGGACCCTGCTACCATGCAGTAGAAGTTCCACAGTGTGCTTTATGTTTGAAACAGCAGTACATCAAAGCATACTATGTAACTTTTGGGCTCCAGCTACAGGGCACAGATGGGACTCCCCTGCTCAGGTACCCGTATTTGCACTAGCTCTTATCAAGCTAGCCTGACTATAAACAGCAGCGTAGCCACGGTAGCATAGGTAGCGGCCGTGGAGGGACAGCTTAGCCATGCAGCATACGTACCCTCCCTGAAACCGCAGAGTAAGTACTCAACAGTTCTAGGCTGGGCTTCTGCTGCTGCTACCCATGCTACCCTGGCTATGCTGTTGTTTATATTAGCCACAGCGTGGTAAGAGCATGTGTACACAAGCAGGGGAATCACATCCCTCCCCTGTACAGTAGATGTGCCCATAATGCATGGTAGCAGGGTCCACACTACCAGTTACTGAGCTGTAGATTTACACCCTGATTTGTTGCCCACTAAATCTCCATGTAGACGAACCCTTAGTCACAGCAGACAGATTTTGTTTCTAGAAGAAGCTCAAGGGACAAAAATCCCTTCAATATTTTTGAGGTGTGGAGTGTCAAAACAGCTTTTTTGCTCAATTAACCAAAGTATGGCTGAACAACCATTATTAATGTCTCTTAAGTTTACAAATCTATTTTAAATAAAGTTCATCAACTGAAATGTAACTTCAGGGCATGTTCAGCGAGACTCTGCTACAAATTTTGGTACCTTAATCAAGCCTTCCTCCTGATATGGTATCACTAGGAGGATTCAGAACTGCAGTTCTCCCTGATAAGTACAGTGACTATTGTTCTTAGACTGCTGGGATTATTTCCCCAAAATGCATGCACGCAAAGCACAATGTAGTCTCATTTTTCAATGCTGGAAAAGTTGCCACAAAATATTAGCTAGAGCAGTGGTTTTCAAACTTTTTTTCTGGTGACCCAGTTAAAGAAAATTGTTGATGCCCACGACCCAACTGATCTGGGGATGAGAGGTTTGGGGTGTGGGAGGGGCTCAGGGCTGGGGCAGAGGGTTGGAGTGCGGGGGTAAGGGCTGCTGGGTGGGGCCAGAGATGAGGGGTTTGGGGTGCAGGATGGCGCTCTGGGTGGGAGGGGGACTCATGGCTGGGGCAGGGGTGTGGGACAGGGTCAGGACTCTGGGCTGAGGGTGCAGGCTCTAGTATGGAGCTGGGGATGAGGGGTTTGGGGTGCAGAAGGGGGCTCTGGATTTTGAGGAGCTCAGGGTTTGGGGTGCGGGGTTACCTCGGGCAGCTCCCAGTTAGCAGCGCAATGGGGGTGCTAAGGCAGGATTCCTGCCTGTCCTGGCGTCGCAGACTGCACTGCGCCCCCCGAAGCAGCCAGCAGCAGGTCCAGCTCTGTGTGGCTCTCTCCCACAGGCACCGCCCCCTCTTACTCTTCCCCCACAGCAGAGCCAGTGCTTGGGGTGGAGGCTGTGCACAGAGCCCTGTGGCCCACCTCCGGGGCCTAGGAGCTGGACCTGCTGCTGGCCGCTTCCAGGGCGCAGCACGGTGTCAGAACAGGTAGGGACTAGCCTGCCTTGGCTGGGCAGCACCGCAACGGGACTTTTAACGGTCCGGTTGGCGGTGCTGACCAGAGCCACTGCGACCCAGTGCCTTACATTCCGTGACCCAGTACTGGGTCGCGACTCGCAGTTTGAAAACCACTGAGCTAGGGGGTATGTGGTGCAACAAGTCCATGCACTGGCCCTTTACCATACTTACAGAGACCAGAAAATTAGCTTCTCTCATTTGAATGCACTTCAGCATAATTGCCATTCTCTGCTCAAGAAAGCCTCAAGACTAGATGAAGTAGGTGTTTTCAACGGAGGTAAACTCAGAACTCCGTGCATGTGAGAAGAGGGAGATAAAGGGGCAGAGACCTACATGGCACCAGCACATACTGCATGCAACCAAATATTGGTCTGACTGGTATTATTTAAGGTGACCACAGGACCCCCTGCCCACACATTCAGGATCTACTATAAATTAATTGGAGAGTTTTTCAGTGTATAGATCTTCAGGTCTCCCATACAAGGTAGTTAAAGCAGGATAGTATTTCCGAACATTCACAGATTAAGCCACCACCTAATCATTAGTGAATTGAAAAAACCTAACACTTTGTGCTGTACAGTGTGAAGTTGCATATTTTACTGGACAATACACATTTTGTTATAAAATTACCTTCTCCTGATAGCAGAATCCAGAACCCAGGGTATGTTTGTAGCTCCCAAAACCAAGATTCCTTCATTGTCTACACCAACCCCTACACCAGAACAGGTAATATTTAATAATATAAACACTTTTTTAAAGCATTTGAAAACATCTTGAAAAACTACAAATTATCTTCAGTAATCTTACCTAAACTGTGTGTCAAAAAAGCCAAAACTGATATTAATTGCTTTAATTAACTGTTCCTTAATGCCATTAATCTTACCTTGCATCTGAACTAGGAATTCTGTTTTAATTCGTCTAGCAGCCTCACTTTCATTCTCACTTCTTGATCCACACAGAGAGTCTATCTCATCAATGAAGATAATAGAAGGTTTGTTTTCTCTGGCAAGCTGGAATAAATTTTTCACTAATCTAGAAAAAAAATTAAGTTATCTTCCATGAGAATACAGCAAGTCAATATTATTGTACTGCATCATATCAAGTTTACCACAGTATAAGGAATCAAGGTTCATAATCATGATGTTAAGTAAGCAGTTGAGGATCCTCAAGAGGCAAAGTTCTTTAGCTCTGTAAATGGTGCTTCCCTCTAATCAAAGTCATCTGGCAATGCTGGAGGGAAATGAGGACTATAAAGTATGGTGCTTCAGTCATGCTCTAGCTAGTGAAAGATCTGTTCATGTTTGCTTTCGGTCCTTTACAAGCTGGGCAGAAAACGAAGAAACAGACTTGTTGTTCTGTTACATATTTAATGTAATATAACCAACTCAAGAAACTTTGAAAGAGTAATACTGAATAATGACTTCTGTAAATACTGTATCTGGTAGCACATTAGTTCTCTTTAGGTGAAGGAAGTAGCCAGAAGGGTTGATATGCCTGAGATCTTACACATTTTCATATTTATTTGTTCAGGAAAAAATCTGATCAATATAAAAGTTGATGCCAATAATTTAAAACAGAGAAGTGTCAGGTAAAGCTTTGAAAAGTGGCTAAAAATGGTGTCAGATACCAGGTCTGTCTCTCAAATTTGTTCAATTTACAAGTGAAAAAATGACTCTCTCTAATTCTCCCAAAAAAGTCAACCTGGGGGCTTTATATCTTTCCTGCTTTTCCATCGCCACCAGTAACCCTGACTCAACTGATATGAATTACAGGAATATTTAAAGTGTTTAAAATTTGTGCATTTTTAACAGTAAATGACAGACTTTTCCTCTCAGATTTAACTTCCTCAGAATTTCTGGTGTGATAAGCTTGCAAGTTCTTCTATCATCTATGAATTCTTCCTGGAAAAATAAAATGGGCAAGACCTACATTTCTTGCTCTTAAAAAAAAAAAAAAAAAAAAATTCAAGAGCTTTTTCCCAGGAAGCCCTTCAGACTTTGTTTGTACACATTAAAAAAGCAAAAATAGTTAGCCAATATTTACCATTTTTTTCCTTTGAAGTTCACTTTTAATAAATCTCCCAAGTTTTGCTACAAGACAGGAGGGAGAAAAATGATCCTCATACTAAAGGATCCACACCAAGGACCACATATAGTGAAGACCCTCTTTTCATGCACAGCTGTAGAAGAGAGAGTCAAGGTTGATGTTGGGAAGAAACTTAAGTTTCCTTTTTTGGTTCATTTTAATGAGACATATACAATACAGCCTGCCAGAAATTTTCCAAGAAACGTGCTGGCTTGTGAACCTGAGATGTTTCAGGAAAAGATTGGGTTTTTACAAAACTTTCATCAAATGACTGGCAGGAACCTGGGTTCGAGTCTACAGCCCCATCATGTGGACTTCTGCCACTGAGCTCCCTGCCGCTGACCCAAGAGCCTGGAAGACTCTCAGGGCATCTGGTTCCCCAGGCTGTGAAGTCAGGCAGCCCACATGGCAGGCTGCCCAGGAGCTGCCAATCCCTTAATCCCCAACAGCTCCAGAGTGAACTAGACAAGAATGAAGTCTGTTCACTCAGGAACTGCCAGTGATCTCTGGGAAAATATTTCATTACAAAAACACCATGTTTTGACATTTACAAAGCAAAAATTTTCTGAATTCCCCATTCATGGAAAATTTCAAAATCACTAAAATTTTTCAAAACCCTGAAATTCTGAGTTTCGGGCCAGCTCTAGTATACAAACTACCTCAAATTTTACCTACTTTTGAAAGCATCGTGAAGTTGTACAAATATTTGCAAAAAGAAAATAGTAGTGATTACATTCTTGAACCTCAGCTGACAGATTGCAGTGTTTCAGAACCAAATAAAACCATTTAGTGTAAAAAAAAATTCAACTGAGCTACTTACTTTTCACTCTCTCCTAACCATTTTGAGACAAGGTCAGAGGAGGATACTGAGAAGAATGTAGAGTTGTTGGCTTCTGTTGCCACAGCTTTTGCCAAGAAAGATTTTCCTGTTCCTGGTGGCCCAAAAAGAAGAATTCCTCTCCAAGGTGTTCTCTTTCCTACGAGAGTTATATTTTAAAAGAAAAGAAAAAAGGACTTGCCTGAAGAATTCTGATACAAGGATCAGGTTGGTATAGAACTTGGTAGAAAAATGAAACCTCATCCAAGCTTGTAAAATTGTTTATATATTTATTCACTTTTTCAGTTGAAAGAAGTTGGTATCTGTTGTATTTACATAATTTAGATTCATATATAACTTGTTGCTTTATTAATAAACTATACCAATCATCAGTTTCCCAAAGTTAGGAAACGTGTAAGAGAAATACAGCTTATCACATCACTGTATTTAAAGTTACCATGTGAGATGAGTTGTTCTTGAACCAACTTCTCCTTTCTCCCAATACAATTCCCCAATTGCTCCCACCATCCCAGCATACACATCCCACCAGACTATGGAATAGAAGCTCTTAGAGGACACCTAGACATAGGTCACCATGATGACAGTGTAAAATACTTCTCACACCTCACCAGCCACACCTCTCCCCCAAACTGCAACCTTTAGAACCAAGAATGTATATTAAATTTATTTCACCTGTAAACAGATGAGGAAATTTAATGGGCAATATCACTGCCTCTTTAAGTGCTTCTTTGGCTCCTTCAAGACCAGCAACATCACTCCACTTTACATTTGGTCGCTCCATAACAATGGCACCTATAAAATAAGAGACCAGATAAACTAGGAAGGTACATTCTGTCAAAGAGCCTCTGCTGTCATAAGCAAGAATTAAAATCTTGGACCCTGTTCACATATGAACTGCTGCTTGTCAATTCCAGCATGGTTTCCATGAACAGACTGCAGCATATACAGATTTCAGCAATGTTTAACCACAATACTTAAGCAGGGTTCAAGTTCTGTTGTGGCTAACTAGAGTTAGACCATGATTTGGCCAGCAAGTGCAAGTTTCCTAGGGACAGGACACTGTTCTTTAACATCATTTGGTTGTGTGTAAATAGGCACTGCCTGCCAGAGCCCTCTAAATCAGCCCCAGTAGTTTCTGCAGAATTTAAGCGTCTATTTAAAATAAAGTGGCTAGTCCTTATGTGAAGCCGTGTGGCCCAGGGGACAGAGCACTTGACTGTGACTCCTCAGACATGGGTTCTATTCCTGGCTGTGCCTTTAGTCTACAGGGTGACTGGGCAAGTCACTTCACCTCTCTGGGCCTTAGCATTCTCATCTGTAAGGTGTGAATAAAGCCTCTTTTGTAAATAGTGAAGACAGAGGAATTTCTATTGTATTTAAATACTCTGTGGCAAGTCAGTCCACAGCTCTTTTGTGGACAAAAAAAATAACCAACAAATCAGAACTGCCTAATTTAACAAGTCACTTGATACAATGATTTTTTAAAAAAAAGTTTCAGAACTACCTTGAAGTTGATTTTGCAGTTTCTTTTTTTCAGGATCATCAGACTCTCCTTCCCCATCACTGTCAGTCCTAATTCAGACACAAGTAATAAGATGTTCAACTACAAAGAAAGCCACCTGTCTTACACAAGACAAACAATTTTGTAAATGGAAACTATATTCTACCTCACACGTTCTGTCATTTTGGTAGCGATATTCAGGGAAATGTGTTTTTAATTCAGTTCTGTAGATTCTTTGAGGGCCCAACAGCCCTGTTGAATGAGGTCATTTTATTTTTAAAATCATGTGACAAAAATATAAAGCCTAGTAGTGTCATTCTAAGCTTCATATAAAATGTGATTTCTTTAAAATATTGTTGACAATTCTAATGAAGTATGTTTTAATAAGTTTCCCTATGGAGTTAACGTTTCCATGATTTGTAGAAAATATTTATGACCTAAATTCCACCTTTACTGTTTTTAATTAGATTTATTACAGGTACAATTGTCCTTTCTTCAGTGCAGGCAGATCTAAGCAATCCTCTACATGTTTGGAGCAGCAATTGGAGTTACTGGTAAGATCCAGCTAGTGCTATGTTCCTCTTTGTGTTGCCAGAGCAGCGTAAAGAGAACTAAGGGAAGACGTAAGGGAAATCCTTGGTTGGTGAAAAGCCAGTATAGAGGGCACGTCCTATGCACAATCTTACAGCCATCATAAGCATGTGGAACATGGTGCAGCTCTGAGCTTTTACAAACCAACTGTTGCTCAGCTGACCAGTACTATAGCTAGAAAGAGTTCTGACACGTGTGTATTCAGAGTTTCAGGGACAAGCTACATTCACTGAAAAAGGAAACTAGAAAGCTTTGCAAATAAACTGTATGCAGTATAGTTGTAGTGAACAAAGCGATCACTGGATCTAATCTATCGGTCCTCATTCTCAAAGGAAACCTGCACATTTTCAAAAGACGAGCCTCGAAGCTTAAATTCATAATACTGCTAGACACCAAAAATCATGGACAGAACAGAGACACTGGATTTATGGCTTTTTACAACAATCTGTAACCCACTAATCCCTCTTTTTGTCCTATCGCTGAGATGTTAATGGGCTACTCTACCTAAAATGGTCCCTTAGAATATGTGCTAACTACTTATGCTAAACAATCTGTTCCACCTTGCATTTAGCTGTGATGCTTGGAATACCATTCCCAGACCAGAAGAAGAACTCTGTGTGGCTCAAAGGCTTGTCTCTCTCATCAACAGAAGTTGGTCCAATAAAAGATATTACCTCACCCACCTTGTCTCTTGCAAACAGCTTAATAACTGAGCATGGTATCAGTGCATTTAGAAGACTTAAAAAACAACACTGAAAATAAGCTTCGTTCCTCCTCCTTACCACCATCAGAGTTCAGGAGACTTTTTTTCCTGCAAATACTGAAAACATTAGGCATCTGAAGCAGAGCACTACACTGTCTGCTGCATTAGGGTCCCCTGAGGCCATCAACTTCTGCAGAAAAAATAAGGATCCTTTGGACTCTGATACGGGAGAAGTGACAGTAACTGATTTTAACACGAGATATACTGCAATGTGCAAACTGAATTCAATTACCAATCTGAGTCAAGTACAACTTTTAATCCTCTCTACAGATGGATTACAAGCCACAAACGAGGACAGTTTTTCTGCAAATCACTTAAATTTTACTGCAGTTTTAAGTTTCAATGAAGACATAAAATATTAGGTATAAATGTAATTATCTAGATGTCCAACAAATACTGTTGCCAATAACAAGAGTTGGGTGAATAGAAATATGAGTAGATGGTGCAATGGATTGGGAACGTGATACAGAGCTTCAACCTTTGGAGCACATGTTCAAAACTGGCCCAAGTTATCAGTGGTTTAAATCTAGTCACTGGTGCTCTGAAGATCTAGTTTTTAAGTAGGTAGGTGTCCATGTCTTAGGCCACCACAGCTGTCATCCAGCAGAAAGGCTAAAGACCTGCTAGATGCGAGTTAACTTACTGGAGCAAGTTACTGCAAGTGGATCTTCCATGGTAGGACTAAGGCATATTGGTAAAGCAACATAGGAAAGCTTGTAGTGTTAGCATGCATGCTGTCCATGTTGTTTGGTTAGTTACTGTACTTCAGTATTGCTCATCTGATACATTTCACACGCATTAAACTTACTTAAAATGTTCTTTCAAATAGTTAACTTTAGTTTCAGCTGAGTTTGGAACATGAAAAATATTGTATTTTGCTTTACTGTCTCCAAAAAAACATACCCTTTTTCATCAGATGGACCAGACTCTTTCACTGGCTTTGGTGGAGCTTTCTCTTTCTTTTTCAGATATTCCTTCAGTTTTTCTGCTCTGTCCAGATATTCTGTACACTTTGTTCTGATACTTTGTTTTGCTTTATCACCCTGTGCTTCATCTAAAAAAATTGAAAAAAAATGGTTATGCTTTACTGGAAGCAAAAAAGAAAAAACAAAAAAACCCACAAATCAAAACAGAAAAGGGTAATAATTCTGTCCCCATTTTAATACTAAATTTAACAGAATACATAAGAAAGTAGCGTGTAGTAGTTTCTCCAATTTCAATGAACAAAAAGTAAATTGAAAACTTCCGACCTACAAGAAATCCATTGTGCTTAGTGAATGCTTCAAGAAGCATTTCGATGCTTATATTGCCAATATCCACCATATTATCTAAACACCAGCCAACTATTTCAAGAGAGCTATTTCCTTCTCCTTATCCTGTAGGAAAGAAAACTTGATTAAGCTAACAGGTTTTTGCTTAAGATACACTTTGAACTGGACGCTCTATTGAATGGGAAGACAATGCAAAGCAGAGCTCCATGGTGATATGTTCATTGTGATTTGTGTTGCTAAGCAGACGGGCTACTGTGGTTTGTAACAGGTGGAGCTTTTTCAAAGCATGTGGCTTCACTCCTAGTTACGAGCTGCAAT
Organism: Natator depressus; assembly: GCF_965152275.1. Taxonomy (NCBI): domain Eukaryota; kingdom Metazoa; phylum Chordata; order Testudines; family Cheloniidae; genus Natator; species Natator depressus. Next base: position 118,775,191 of record NC_134235.1, on the reverse strand, counting down.
AATCAAGCCTGCAGATCACAAGTGTGGTGGTCACTATGACAAGGTTTGTACTGATAGGATGGGGTGCAACTTTAGGGCCAGTTGTGGGCGTTTTGGATCCCATGGCTATACAGTTATCCAACAGCACTGAGGTTAAAGGACAGGGCTACAGACACAACTGAGGGAAAATGCATCTGATAATGGAGAAGCGTTAGGAGGCGGCAAGTTCTTCAAAGCACTCCCTTCTTCTTACCAAAATCATCTGTTTTACCCGGGTTCAACTGTAGCAAGATGCTTTCATCCAGGTGCTGATTTCACCCAGGTATTGAAGTTGATGGTACTCTTAACAGCAAAAGAAAACGAGATGTTGTACTGCACATTGTCTAATGTTAACCTACCAGCTCTCCCAAAAGCTTCAGACAGATGTTGAATAATATAGTGGAAAGTGACTGAGCCTTGTGGGATTCCACAGGGGAGGGCTTTAGAAGTACAGGATCAGTTGAATATGACATTATGGATTTGGTGTGAAAGGATCCAAGCCATTTCAAGGTAGTTCTGTTAGTCTCAAACCTTCTTGTAGGCAAGCCAGGAGTACTTGGTGATCAACAGTACCAGATGCCACAGAAGGCCATCAAGATTAAGATGGATGCCCTTGCCATGGCTATTGTCAGGAGGTAGCCATCTCTGCGTCATTATTTGACCTAAAGCCTGCCTGATTGAGAAGGATCAAGGATACTGGCACATGGATGGCTTCTTGATTTGCTTGCTTAAAAAACGGATGTTACTGGGCAGTAGTTTAAGAGATCAGTGTTGAGCAGTGGTTTTTGTTTATTTACATTATATGTTCTCAACCCCCTTCTGCAATCTTCCAGTTTCTTAAAAAAAATAGTTGTCATTCACACTGAAAGGGAGATAGGCATAAAATCTGACCAACCTTTTCTCTGTTTAAGCTCAAAAGCTTGTCTCTTTCACCAACAGAAACCTCATTTATCTTGTCAACCTTAGATAGCACATTAATAGTTATTATTGTCCTCCTGGTCTCTAATCTATTAAAAAGCATTTCAGGCTACACAACAAAAGGCACGCACACTTTACTCTATTATTAAGTCCCAAAAGTGTGCCCAGCATTGCAGAAGACACAGAAAGATACATTCTCTTGCCCCATAGAGCATAACATATAGACCAGGGGTCGGCAACCTTTCAGAAGTGGTGTGTTGAGTCTTCATTTATTCACTTTAATTTAAGGTTTCGCGTGCCAGTAATACATTTTAACGTTTTTCAGAAGGTCTCTCTCTATAAGTCTATATATTATATAACTAAACTACTGTTGTATGTAAAGTCAACAAGATTTTCAAAATGTTTAAGAAGCTTCATTTAAAATTAAATTAAAATGTTGATCTTACACTGCCGGCCCGCTCAGCCCGCTGCCAGCCTGGGGTTCCGTTCACCTAGGCCGGCAGCAGGCTGAGCGGAGCCTGCGGCCAGGACCCCAGACTGGCAGCAGGCTGAGCAGGGCCAGCGGCCAGGACCCCAGACTGGCAGCAGGCTGAGCGGCTCAGCACGCTGCCAGTCTGGGGTTCCGTCCACCGGCTCCTGCCAGCCAGGGTCACGGCTGCTGGCCCCGCTTAGCCCGCTGCCGGTGCTCAGAGTGGGTACCTACCTTCTCCCTGGTTCTAGCCCATTCTCTTCTTCTTTCTCTGCACTGAGCTGAGGGTGGGAGTGCACTGAGCACAGGGCTGGGGATGAAGGAGCAGGCTGAGGGTTGGGGTGAAGGGTCTGGCCAGGAGCTAGAATGAGGGAGGGGGCTCAGGGTTGGGGAAGGAGGTTTGGGTGTGGAGTGCTTACCTGGGCAGCTCCCATTTGGTGCGAGGGGTGCAGGTGGAATGTGGGGGGAGGGGAGGCGCAGGAGCTCTCGTTTGGTGCTCAGGGTGGGGTGGGAATGTGGGGGGTGCAAGAGTCAGGGCATCGGGGGGCTGGGTATGTGTGGGGGGCTGGAGTCAGGGCTGAGGTCGTGGGGGGGTGCAGGGGTCATGGCAGAGGGCTGGGGGTGTGGGCTAGGGTTGTGGGGGTGCTCCCAGCCCCCTGCCCAGAGCGGCTCACGGCAGGGGGCTGGAGGGGATATGCCCTGATTCCACCCCCTTCCCCAAGACCCTACCCCCACCTCTTCTCCACCTTCTCCCCGGAGCAGCGAGTGCGCTGCAGCTCCGCTTCTCCCCCTCCCTCACAAGGGCCATGAGCTGATCGGCAGCAGGGAGGGAGAGGAGGAGGGGCAGGAACCCAGCACACTGGGGGAAAAGGCGGGGGGGGGGGGGGACCTTGCCTGCCCTGCAGCAGCAGCTGGCAGGACCAAGCTTCTTCACCCTGCCCCCGCCGGGGGGTTGGGTGGAGAAGAGCGGGCCAGGGCAGGCAGGATTTTTAATGGCACGCTGCTGCCTGCCGGGGTCCCGGCCACCTGCCCCGCTCAACCTGCTGCCGGCCTGGGTTCGGCAGCGGGCTGAGCAGGGCTGACGGCTGGGACCCGGCAGGCAGCAGCGTGCCATTAAAAATCGGCACGTGTGCCATAGGTTGCCGACACCCGATATAGACAAACACAAAAGACAAACAAAATCCGCACACAAACTGCCCTGAATGATCAAATGGAAGTTATTTAAGATTTTTAAGTTATTGTATATGTAACAGCACCTCTAACTTGGGGTGAGTTTGCATTGGTAGGCTTGGCAGAAATAACACATTTTAAGGTGGAATTTAACTTAAGAAAGGCATCTCCTTGCACATCAAAGTCAAAAGCAAGAATTCAGGCATAAGGAGGCAACAGAGAAGGAAGCATGAACAGTAAAGGAAGGATATAAAGGGAACTGTAGACAAGGTATTGGCAGAAGAAAAATGAGAGAATAAATATAGGCCTAAACTATGTTCATTTGTGCAGAATCTTGAAGGTAAGCATAAGCAGCTTGAATTGTCAATGGAAAGAATGAAAAAGGGAAGCGTGACATTGTTTCACCTGCAGGACAGGACAGGAGCTTCTGTGGCGTCACTACACAAAGACTGGCTTTCCAGACACCACCTGATTTTCCCTACATAAAAAAGGAAATACTTAACTCTTCCCATCCTCCACCCGTCCCCCCTACACTGTAGCCACCTTAGAACTTTTTGAAGACATCTAGCGTTGGTAGCAGGATTCCTTTATAAATATCAACAAAGTGGACTATTTACAAGATTGGAGCAATTGGAGAGCATGTGCGTGGTGGAAAAGAAGATACACAATATGTGCCCTTAAATCAAAGTATAGCTGGCAAGTCTCATTTGACTGTTTGAGAGATTTAGTATCTTTAGACAAAACACTTGTTGATACTTAACATGGTGAATATTTTCCATTTTGGTTCTATCAGGTAGACTGCTGTAATTTTATATAATTTAGCTTTTAAAAAATTTCAGCAAATAGCTAGCTAATATTCTAAGTCTTACATTTAATTACATGGAGAAAATACTGCACAGCATGTTGGTACAAGCGGAGTGCTTCCTCATAGTTTCCTGCTTTGTCTTCTTGTGCTGCCTTGCTAGCAAGGTCTATTGCTTTCTGTAAAGCAAAAGAAAAAGTGGTGTGATTAAAATGACAACTATTATGCAAGAGTACTGCAACATTAGCGTGATAATTTAAGCGGTTGCACTAAAAGCTGATGCCTCGCCTTTACAATATGAATATCTACTGTGCAAACAAGCTGAAGGTAATTGATTATAAATTCATCGGGACTGTCCTTGTACAGCTCTGAGTATGGGATAATTGAAAATTGCTAAATTATTATTAAATTGTAAATACTATGTAACTAATCTGCCAGGAAACTGGATCTCTTTCAATTTCGTGGTAATGAGACCTACTTCTAGAAGTACTGAAATAAAACTCACTGAGTACATATAGACCACCTGATGGTCACATTCAGCAAAGGAACTCATGCTCATCTTCACTGGTGATATGCAACCAGTCTTCTTGTAAACACCAGAAGTAGTAATTACCCAAAACAATACCAGAGGTATAATTATTAGTAGAAATGTTAAATTTATATGTAATACCAAAAACCAGTTCTACTGCAGACTGAATTGAGTGTACTCTTCCATTACCAAATGAAAGAAAACATACTAAGGAGAAAAAACTCAGACTCCTGGCAGCAGCTGGGTGATACAGGTCTTACCCAGATTTTTATTTTGCTTAATTATATCATGTGACTAAGTAGAGTTATGCTTTCTGTAATGGTAAGTCTAAATGAGTTTTATCTGATACAAAATAAAACAGCACAGAATAAAAAAATAAGTATGCCAAACAAATGCTTGCATTCAAAATAACAAATAGTAACTTAGGCCACGATCATGTAATAAGCTCCACATAGGTCTCCTCCTTGCACTTATTGCTCACTGTAGAACCAGGGCCTTAAGTTGGAGCAACTGCTGTTGGGTGTCTCAGGGAGAAGGACTGACTTCAGAGTGGAACTGGGAAATATCAAGGACACAAAGCTTTGAGAGAGAGCTGGCTGAGATCAGTGTGGACACAGAGCCAAGTGACCCAAGTCTGGATATATCACAAAAGTGATTAAAAAAAACCACACATAAAATGAAACCACCAAATGAAACAAAACGTTATGCCAATTTATTTTAACAATATATTCTAGGTGGAACAGTAGTGACACCTAGAGTTAAAGGCACTGAAACATTTCTACTCTAAGTCAGTTTTCAACTGCCTGCTGCTTGAGGAAGTTTGACCTAAGAACCTGATATTAAGATCTGATTGGAGTACATTCCTATTTTTTTAGTCTGAGCTAAAACAATTCACTTGTATCAAAACATGAAAAACATTTCCTTTTATTAATCATGAATGCAACCTTTTAAAATGTTCTAATGCTAACATAGCTGGGGTAGAAAGAAGGAATCTGACAAGAATAGGTCTTACCGATAAGAACTTTTCAGTGTTCTGCAAAGTCATACTTTACATGAACACAATTCAAGGTTTTTCTGTTAAACACTTTTAAAAGCAACATTAGAAACAACAGTAAGCTGACATGTGCTGAGATTGTGACAAAGCTATTCTCTTAATCTTTTAAGGGTGTACCAAGCCATTCATCAATTTCATGTATACAGTTTGCACTGTATGTGACAGACAAACACTAGAAAGGAAAGAGTGCAACTCCTGAGGATCCAGGAAAAGGACTCTTCTATGAACTTTTTAAGGTGCATGAGTTAGGGGGCATTCTAGTGGTGTCTAGATCTTTTCCTGCTTAAAGAGCAAAAATCAATTTAAAAGTCTATTTTAAATTAATGTTAAAGTTACACAGGTAAGCTCTTAAGTCATGAAATGCCAAAGCTGAAGTTGCATGTGCTACCATAACTCTGCTTCCCTTGTGCATGTGTTGCAAGACAGTTTATAATTCACAGTATTGTTTACAGCTAAGTAAAATGCCACTTGCTAGGTGTGCAGTCAATGATGGAGGACTCCACCCATCTCACTTCCTCCAAATCCTTCACAGAAATGCACTCCATGAGTCATTTATATAAGATGCCATATATACATACCTAAAATTATAAAATGTAATTTGAGAAATACTGTGTGCATATGATAATATGTTCATAAGGAGTAGAATCAAGGTTGCACATACAGCCTTACCTAAGAAATGTCAAAGTTAAGGAGGGCTGGATTCTACAAACATGCATGAGTAAACTTTATTCATACAAGTCATCCCATTAATATCAATGTCACTACCTGCTTGAATAAAAACTAACTCACATTTAAGCATTTGGAGAATTTGGCTGTAAGAGTTTACTGGTGCAACCTTTAGGCCCTTTTCCTGAAAAGACTTATCTGCTTATCTATATGAACTGTGAGTAGTCCCTATTAAAGTTAACTGGACTACTCACAGTAGCAAAGCTAAGCATTTGCATAAGTCTTTTCAGGATCTTATTTTCTTTTAATGTGGTTTGGCAGAATACAGACTGAGTTTAAAATCTATTCTACTAGGTTACCTAGTACATGACCTCCTAATTCTTTCCAGCATATTAAAATACAAAAGCTATGAAAATTAAAAAAAGCACCTTATTTTTAAATGAGCGGAACAAATAGAGAATTGTAGATACAGCAACAAACCACAAATTCATGTCTTTATTTGAAGAGATATTAGCAGTAAAAAATATTTTTGTACTAGGCAACAATCAGTATCTGTCTACAGTACTTCTACAGCTAACTTGAAACCAACATAGCTACAACACTGCATACAACTTGAAATCTAGTCAAATTAGAAGTATTTTTATTAGTATTTATATTGCAGTAGCAGCTAGAGGCTAACTAGGTCAGAATCCCTTTGTGCTGAGTGTTGTACTCATATAGAGTAAGTCAACAGCGTACCTTCAATCCAGCGCTTCCAAATTTTTATTAGAGATCTCTTATGTTAATTGAAAAGATGTATGGAGAATCCACATCATTCTCAAATGTATTTTATCTTCATAGCTTAAAAATTTCTCAGTATACACTATCAAAGTCAACCATTACTAAGAATCTTTAGTGAGGCTCCAATATCACTGAGCCACGTGAACCACTTCAATACAAATACCTGATAAAACCTGCATTATGATTTGAGATTAGTTCTGGGGGAAAAAAAGATGTAATGTAGCAGTGCTAAGTATTTATAACTACAAGTTAAGAGTTATGTTTACTTGAACTCTAAAGTAGCAACAATTCTGTATTTCAAGGGTTCTGAATGTGGTTCTCATTCAGGTTAGGTGAAGTGGGGAAGAAGTATGGCTTTGTGCCATTCTTTATGTATGAAAAACTTTTCAGGAACTTCTTACTTTTCTTCCCTATCTTCTCAGAAATAAAAGGGGGAGATCTGCCTTTGAAAAATTTCCCCCAATAAGAAATTTGCTGGAAGTTTATCTTGGAGGACTCAGTTGTAGACTGGAAGCTCTTTCAGTACAAAACCTCAGAAAGTTGTAAACAGTCTGAACAACGGTAATTACTCCTTACAGTTAATCCAGTTTCATATCCTTGGTATCTCAAGAGTGTCTTCCAGGAAAAACAGGGCAAACAAGGACTGAATTCCTAACAAGGAAGAAGAGGCCTTCAAACATCAAAAAATGTCCTTTTATACAACGCTCTGTTCTTTCCAGATTACCTAACAGCTGTACTTATATTTGTGCATGGAGAAGGGGAACAGATTATTGGATGATTTTACATTTCTAACGAAGTATTTAGAATTTGATTTTATTTGGCTCACACCAATATAAAAATGTAGCCATTTAACTGCTAACAATTTACTTACCACACAACAAAAACACTAACCCAGGAATCTATCCTTGCAACAAAGCCTGTTGCCAACTGTGTCCACATATCTATTCAGGGGACACCATCATAGGGCCTAATCACATCAGCCACACTATCAGAGGCTCGTTCACCTGCGCATCTACCAACGTGATATATGCCATCATGTGCCAGCAATGCCCCTCTGCCATGTACATTGGCCAAACTGGACATTCTCTACGTAAAAGAATAAATGGACACAAATCAGACGTCAAGAATTAGAAAAAACCAGTCGGAGAACACTTCAGTCTCTCTGGTCACTCGATTACAGACCTAAAAGTGGCAATTCTTCAACAAAAAAAACTTCAAAAACAGACTCCAACGACAGGTTTCAGAGTAGCAGCCGTGTTAGTCTGTATTCGCAAAAAGAAAAGGAATACTTGTGGCACCTTAGAGACTAACAAATTTATTTGAGCATAAGCTTTCGTGAGCTACAGGTCACTTCATCGGATGCATTCAGTGGAAAATACAGTGGGGAGATTTATATACATAGAGAACATGAAACAATGGGTGTTACCATACACAGTGTAAGGACAGTGATCACTTAAGATGAGCTAATACCAGCAGGAAAGCGGGGGGGAGGGAGGGGAACCTTTTGTAGTAATAATCAAGGTGGGTCATTTCCAGCAGTTGACAAGAATGTCTGAGGAAAAGTGGGGGGTGGGGGCGGGGAATAAACATGGGGAAATAGTTTTACTTTGTGTAATGACCCATCCACTCCCAGTCTCTATTCAAGCCTAAGTTAATTGTATCCAGTTTGCAAATTAATTCCAATTCAGCAGTCTCTCGTTGGAGTCTGTTTTTGAAGTTTTTTTGTTGAAGAATTGTCACTTTTAGGTCTCTAATCGAGCGACCAGAGAGACTGAAGTGTTCTCCGACTGGTTTTTGAATGTTATAATTCTTGACGTCTGATTTGTGTCCATTTATTCTTTTACATAGAGACTGTCCAGTTTGACCAATGTACATGGCAGAGGGGCATTGCTGGCCCGTCCAACGAGAGACTGCTGAATTGGAATTAATTTGCAAACTGGATACAATTAACTTAGGCTTGAATAGAGACTGGGAGTGGATGGGTCATTACACAAACTAAAACTATTTCCCCATGTTTATTTCCCCTCGTGCTGTTCTTGTAAAGTGCTGGAAATGGCCAACCTTGATTATCACAACAAAAGGTGCCCCCCCCCGCTGGTACTAGATCACCTTTCCTGGTCACTCTTGTTACAGTCTATATGGTAACACCCATTGTTTCATGTTCTCTGTGTATATAAAAAGAAAAGGAGTACTAGTGGCACCTTAGAGACTAACCAATTTATTTGAGCATACGCTTTCGTGAGCTGCAGCTCACTTCATTGGATGCATTGTCCTTTGTCTCTTGTGCATACATCCATGTCAGGATTTGGGCTCTCTCTAACACATCAGACAAAACAAAGTTGATACACAGCAGCAGCACCAGTAGGGCTCAGAAGAGAAGTAGCACAGTATCTTTATTGTTTGGTTTTGACACAATGGCACTGGAGCAAAAACCTTTTGGTTTCAGGTAGATTAAACTAAAAGGAGCTTGTTTCAAAACGGAGACCTTTTAAATGGGAGCCAACAGGTGTGAGAAAAATTTTGAATCTTTGTCTCATTAAAACCATGAGAAATCTTCTATTTGGGGGGTGGGATGGGGAGCAGTATGTGAAAAGACCATCTGCTAAAGCAGATCCCCAGCAAGCGAGGAGGTTGTGTTACCTTCCTGTCCTGCTCCTACCAAACAAACAAAAATCTACATACTTCATTGGCCACTTCTGAAACCCACTTAAGTTAGCCTGAAAACTCTGACAAGGGGCCTATGCCTCCCCTTTTATAAACACAGGAAAATAATATAGAAACAACATGTTAGACTGCTAGAGATTCCAGAGCATCAATTTCATTGTGGCAAGGAAGTCTTCTACAAAATGTTCTTTTAAGTGCTATGATAATACAAATAATAATGAATCAGGAAAAAAAAGTGTGTGTGTGTGTGTGTGTGAGAGAGAGAGAGGAAAAAAGAACTAGGGCCTGGTCTGCAGCCAGTTTTGTCAGTGTAACTATTTCAGTTACAGGGATGATTTTTTATTTAAACCAAATAGTTATATCAGTATAACCACCTTTATAACTAATCTATCATGACAGCAGTTGTAAGTGTATTACCACTTTAACAATACCAGTACTACTTTTGTGAGAAGACAAGGAGAAGGGAAACATAGTGCCCCTCCCACCCCCAAAAAAGTGACCATACAGCCAACAGAGCAGAGGGGATATTAACAATTACAGATCGCTCCTACTCCAACCTCAAATATATGGTAGCATGTGGGATATATGCTTCTTCAAGTTATCAGAAACAACTGAGGACTTAATTGAAAAATGAGGAGGTAAATCTATGTGCTATCCTGGGAGTATGGTAAGAGATGACAGTGAACGTCACTGTACATAGCAACTGAACCAGGACGCTAACGGCAAATGGACAAAGGGGATAAACCCCCAAGCAGGGCAGACATATTATACCAACAGGACAATTTGTTTAAACTATGACAGAGGGTGCATTTTAAAAACAAATCAAGGTATTTTAAAGGCTTAAAGTAGACAGGACAAGAGATGCTTTAACATATGTTGGCTGGATAAAGATCGTCCTGGCCACCTACCAAGCGTAAATTCCCCCTTCTAACATTAGGGATTGAGGAGAGAGCTGGTAAAAGCGGGTAAGGCGACACGGTTTAAAGTAAACCCCACGCTTTTTATCCGACTCGAGACAAACCGCAAGATACTCGACAGAAGCCGTCCCAACCGGTGCCGAGAGCCCCAGGCATTTAAGGGATTCACTGTGGAAGTACCAGCACCCAGAGGCCGGACATCCCCCCGCAGCCGCTCCCCTCAGCCCCGCCCTCCACCCCAGACCCCGCCCGCCCCCTCCCTCGCCTCACCTCCCCCCACGCCAGACCCAGACCCCGCCCGCTCCCTCGCCTTCCCGACCCCCCCCCGCTTCCTCTCTCCCCAACCCAGACCTCGCCCCCTCGCCTCGCCTCCCCCACACCACCCTCGGCCCCGACACCCCCTCGCTTCCCCTCCCCATCCCCAATCCTCCATCCCCCGTTGACCCCGACACCCCCTCCCCCAGCAGGACGCTCTGGGCGGGGCCCCGGCTCCGCCTGTCTCCACCTGCAGGTTGGATGACGCGGCCATGGCGGGCGACGCCGCTGCCGCGCTGTGTCCGCTCTCTGGAGCTGCTCCCAGCCGCGGAACCCACTGCCCGGACCCCGCGCTACTTCCGTATCCAAAACGCTGCCGGGACCCCCTTCCACTTCCGCCCAGCGCCCGCGTGACTGCGCGTGACGTCACGCAGCCGCTCCCTGGGCGGAGGCTGGCGAGGCTGTGGGCGGGGCCGGACGGGACCTTGTGCGCAGGAGCCGTCGCAGCCCCACCGCCCGCGTTCCACGGGCCGCTCCCCGCCTGCAGTGGTAGCGCCGCGGTGCGGCGGGCCGGAGGCGGCCCCTGCCTGTCAATCAGAGCCGCGCGTCGGTCGCCTCACACGGTCCCCGCTTTAGGAGCGTCCGCTCCTTCCTGCATGTCACCTGCAGCCTGGGTGTGGGCCCCTGAGTCCTGGACCGCTCCTTGCACGCCCGGCGGCGTGCACAGCTCTGGCCATGGCTAGGGCACGGGGAGCGTCCTGCTCTTTCCACCCTTTTGTGACTTGCCTGCCCCCCCAGTCACCAGATTTTTAAAATTGGACTGTAAACCACTTCCAAACTGGCTCCAGGATTTTCTGTTTGGACGTACAGTGCCTAGCACACTGGTGGGTGCTATGCAATCTTAGTGCTTACGTGGGGCTTTTGTGTAGGCTCATGGATCAGTAACCATCATCTGGACCATGGAAAAGAAGCCCTTGAGGAAATCCACCATGATTTCAACAGTTTCCCTCCCACTATCAACCTCAGCCTGGACTAGTCCACACAAGTCCACTGTTCCTCACACGTTCTTGTCAACTGCTGGAAATGGCCCACCTTGATTATCAAGACAAAAGGTTCCCTCCTCCCTCCCCCGCTGGTAATAGCTCACCTTACCTGATCACTCTCCTTACAGTGTGTATGGTAACACCCATTGTTTCATGTTCTCTATGTATATAAATCTCCCCACTGTGTTTTCCACTGAATGCATCCAGTGAAGTGAGCTGTAGCTCAGGAAAGCTTATGCTCAAATAAATTTGTTAGTCTCTAAGGTGACACAAGTACTCCTTTTCTATTTCATTCACAAACATCAGGTTTTGTGTTACTCATTCCGCTGCAGTATTTTTGTAAGTGTGCCTATGGATCATTACTCTTTATTCCTTTGCCATTGTTGAGGCAAATCCTGACATCCTTATTTTTTACTCAGTCTTTATTTAGGCAACCTCCCATTGACCTAGTAAGTACTGAGTAAAAATTAAGTAAGGATCTCAGGATATGGCTGGTTGTTTCCGATAGATCAAGTCTTATTATCATATAGTGTTTTTTAAAGCAACCAAATATCTTTCCCTCTATGCCTCTTGTATTGTAATGATGCCATCTTGTGGTCAAACACCATCATATTTTGCTGTTCATTTTATATATGTATATATCACACAGTGGGGCAAGGTTCATCAATATTTTGATTTTTAAAAAGCTGTTTGATCAACTTGTACTTTTGTACCTTAATATCATGAAGAATCTTTAAAATAAATTCTGTCAAGTCCTAAATCTACTGTGCAAAAAAGAAAAAAGTGAGACAGCAAGAGGAGGCTGCCACATGTCATGCATTTTGCGTGACAGGTTTTTTTTTAACTGGACAATGCTGATTTGTCAAACTATTCATGGGGAAAGATTGGTTTCAATGAATCTTGCACTATAAAAATTTTTTGAAAAAAAAGTTTAGAAATGGTTGAAACAAGGCCAACATTTTCAAAATGAAAAGTTTGTTTTCCAGTTCAAAATGATATTTTTGTTTAAAATTTTAATTAATGTATACTAAAAAAAAGTTTAAAAAATGTTTAAAGGTCAAAATCAAAACAAATTGAAAGGAACTGTTTTGATTCATCCAATCTGATTTTTTTTTCAGCTTCTCGGTTTGCAAAAAATTTTGAGATTTCAACTTGTTATCCCAGTTCAGGACAGGAAAAGATTTCAAAATCTTGTAAACTCTCATGGCATGGGGACACTGTTTCCTACCCAGCTCTAACAGTTACGCATCTGGTTCTATCACATCCAGCTGAACTTCAGAAAGTGAACAGCCTTTCACCTGCAATTGTGCCTTCCTACTGTGTGAAGCTGGTGTGACACCTACTGAGCAAGCAGCTCTCTGCCTTTTCTCTTGCTGCTCCCACAGCTGGATCACAGCCAGGAGAAGATGGAGGTGATGTAGCAATGGCAGTGGCAGCACCAGAATCAGCACCATCAGAGGAATGGCCCAGTGCTGATCTTGGTCTCTCTCATCCCTCTGTCAGCCCCCATCAAGCACCTTCCCATGCACCTACGTGCCCCATACGCTGCAGTCCTCATCCACCCACCAGCGTCCCAGGCACACAGCAAACATACTTAGCAAAGATCCCACCATTCCTTGCTACTCAAGCACCCTTCTATCCAAACTTCCCTGCACCCAGAATCTACCCTCCAGTATCCCTCCACATACCCCAGTACCCCTCCACACCCTCTCACCTCCCCTACCCACAGGGGCCAAGTTTTGTGCAAGTTTTGTCCTATTTCTGCCAATACAAGCTGATGGTTGTGGTTATATGAAAATCATCCCATTAAATGTTTAGCATGTAACGTACAGGTGGAGCCGCCCAAAGCCTGGCAGTTGTTGTGGCGATTTGGAATTTGTTAAGAGCCACTTGGTGGTGATCATACACCTGTGTGAAAGCAAGTGAGCTAACTGAACTTCATCTGTGCCCCAGTTCAAAAGTCAGATGATACCATGACAATTTACAGTGGCCACCAGTGTTTAACACAGTGCAGCATTTCCCTATTCCTAGAAAATAAAATGTTATCTTAGAAACTACAGTGTATTTGAGGCTGAAAGTCAATCAGGAACTCCCGAGTTATAACACCAGCTCTGACACTGACTTGCTCTAAGGTCTTGGGCAAGACCTGAGGCTAACAACATGCCGAGACCCAACTGTATATCACATTCTCCACCGACGCAACCACTGCCACGAAAAAGATGCCAGAATATCTGCAGATGAAGAGAATCTAAAAGTCTGTCTTTAGAAGATACTAAAGAAACCTTCCTCTTTGGCAAAACCTTTACACCATAACAAGAATGATGCTCACATTAATACCTCTTCTACCTGCCCGCAACAACAACACATTTAATCCCTGCCAAACCAACCCACCACCAACCTTACTCCAAACCTTATACCTTAAAAAGAGAGTACAGCCAAAGATTCCATGAAGTCCATTTGAGACTTTGCTGCAGTGCTGCTAATCCATTTTACTTGGGCTGTGGCTACACTACAGAGCTTACAGTGGCGCAGCTGCACTGATGGGAAAGGGAAGGGGCCACATGGTGTCTATACAATAAAGGTATTTCCTACATTTTGACATGAATTGTGCATTTCTTTGGATTTGTCACTGCCATAGCAGTGTTTAGATGAGCTGTGTTTGTATTTGAATGTACTAATACTGAAACTTTTTTTGTTTGTAATAGAGCTAGGTGACCCTTTTGGCAAATATTTTATTCATTGAAAAATGCAGTTTTGAAAATTCATTGAAAAATGCAGAAAAAGGTCAACCAGAACTGTTCATGAGTTCTGGTGGAATACAGTACAAAGTTCTGAAATTTTGGCAGTTTCACCGGAAGTGAAATGTTTCATTTGACCCGCAACAATTTTTTTCCTTTGGGTGAGGAAAAAGAGAAAAATTGCCATTTTGGGTTGACAGCACACACGTTTTTTTCTGGACTTTTGGGTTCAGCTACTGCTCCAGTTTATAAGCATGGGGAGGCAAAAATATGAAAATGTTTCAGCAAATGGGTGTGATGAGAAATTTCCCTTGTAATACTATACCTTTGACTCGAAAATACAAGATTTGGCTTTGATTTATATGTGTGTGAGAAATATTTTACCCCAGTGTGAAATGCTAAACTTAAAAGGAAATCTGGGCTGTTTAATTACTTTAATCATTACACATTTCACATTGCATTATATTTTCAATATCTCTTTACTAAGATTTTCACACTAAAGCCACAACAGCTATTGTAGGATAATGGTACCATTGTATGTCAACGTAAGTTGAAAAGAGCGTAGTAAATTTTTGTAGGTGGTAAATCAACGTTACCTGAGGGTGAGAAAGAAAAAAAGAATCAAAGATACAAACAAGTGAAATAAACCCCTTTCTTTAGTAAGTTTAAACAATTGTCAGTGGGTCAAATTCATCCCTGATATAACACCAGTGAAATTATACCTGTATAAATCCAGAGTTATCTCCACTGCAGTTAATGGAGTTTTACGCAGATGTAATTAAGAACTGAATTTAGTCCAGAACATCAGTAAAAGTAGTTGAATAGATAAATACAAAGCAGAACTTAAGGAATGTTGTGCAGATGTTCATGTGATCTTTTGACAGAATGCAGCCACAACAAGTTTAGCTCTTTTTGTTTAGCTCGTAAACTCCATAGGCCAGGACTTTCCTGCGCCATTGTACAGTGCCTACTTCAATAGGGGCCTGAACCTGACTGGAACCTTTTTTTTTTTTTTAACCACTGTTCTACTTGAATACAAAGAAAATAAAATCACTGTTAAGAATTTAAATAAAATTTACTACCTGATAGTTGCTTGGCCTATATGAAGTGAGCTGGGTGATCTGCAACCAATTCCTCATCACAGATTTGCCTCACGATTGGCACTAATTGGCACCCTTATTGGCAGTGCCAGTACTAGCCCATTGGGGCCCTAATCAGGAATATTTTTGGGCCCCTTCCCACACAACACGTAATAAAAAGCGAATAGCCATGCTCTCCTTCCCCCTTTCCCCCCCCGAGCTGCTCGGGGCCCTAAGCAATTGCTTAGTCTGTTTAGGTCTAGCGCCGGCTCTGCTCAGTGGCAATCTTTATAGAGAGGCCAAGAACAAAATTGGGATAGAGACTGAACTTTCTGGTTGCCCTGAGGGGTAGTTCCTCTAGAAATGGAAAGAGGCACATTGTTTGGAGAGGATCATGTTTTCTGGAGTTCCATTTTTTCTTTCAGGTTTCAGAGTAACAGCCGTGTTAGTCTGTATTCGCAAAAATAAAAGGAGTACTTATGGCACCTTAGAGACTAACCAATTTATTTGAGCATAAGCTTTCGTGAGCTACAGCTCACTTCATCGGATGCATCTGTGTAAGCCTGGAGAGGCCATGAGGGTCTCTGCAAGCCAACGCAGTGCCTCTCTACACAGTACTGGAGTAGTAGGGGTGTATCATCATGCCTAGGGCCCTACCAAATTCAGGGTCCATTTTGGTCAATTTCACAGTCATGGGATTTTTAAAATAATAATTTTCATGATTTCAGCTATTAAAATCTGAATTTCATGGTGGTGTAATTGTAGGGATCTTGACCCAAAAAGGAGTTGTGCAGTTGTCACAAGGGTATTGTAGGGAGGGTTGTGGTACTGCTACCCTGCAGTTCTGCATTGCTGCTGGCGGAGGCGCTGCCTTCAGAGCAGGGCAGCTGGAGAGCAGCGGCTGCTGGCCGGGAGCCCAGCTCTGAAGGCAGAACAACCATCATCAGCAGCATAGAAGGATGGCATGGTAGGGTATTGCCACCCTTACTTCTGCACTGCTGCCTACAGGGCTGGGCCCTCAGTCAGCAGCCGCCACTCCGGCTGCCCAGATCTGAAGGCAGCAGCGCAGAAATAAGGGTGGCATGGTATGGTATTGCCACCCTTACCTCTGCGCTGCTGCTGGTGGGGCGCTGCCTTCAGAGCTGGGCACTGCCCTCTGGCCACCCATCTCTGAAGCCAGCACAGAAGAGAGGGTGGCAATACTGCAACTCCCCCCTAAAATAACCTTGAAACCCTACTGCAATACCCTTTTGGGTCAGGAACCCCAATTTGAGAAACACTGGTCTCCCCCATGAAATCTGTATAGTGTAAGATAAAAGCACACAGAAGACCAGATTTCACAGGGGGAGACTAGATTTCACGGTCTGTGACATGTTTTTCAGGGCCATGAATTTGGTAGGGCTGACTGTGTAGCTAAGTGGTGAGCAAGTTGCTAGTACAGCTACCACTTTGCAGATCCATGTGCCCAAACCCCCTCTAGGGGGCACACAGAGGCCCCATTTCTATAGTAAGATTATCAGTATCCACGCAACCACTCCCCACCAAACACTTGGGCTGGAAAAGGGAAGATTTCTTTTTCCCTCCCAATCCCTCTTTGATTCTCTGCTCAAAGTCCTTTTAATTGTGCTTTGCAGGGGACTGGGAGGTGCCTGAATCTGGGACTAGTAGTCCTTTTCTCTCTCTCATTAGTCAGAACATTCTTAGGAAAAAATCTTCATCTAAAGCAGGAGAACTTTTAAACGAGATTCAGTAACACTTTCCGTGTCATTTTAGCAAACCTATAATCCAAATACAGGTACACTACAGCCTCTTCCTCATTCAATACACTTCTCACTGGCAGTTGGTAGGCAACACATCCCTGCTTATTATTTTATCTCCTTGCACACAGAGTCACAAACCACTAGCAGCCTGATCCAAAGGTCTTTGAAGCCAACAGGAATCTTTCTATTTTACATTGAATTAAAAATCGACTTCTCTCATGAGTTCTTGTAGACCCAATCTCAGACTTCCTAGCTCCTCATTTCAAGGTATCACTTTATAACTGTGACTGTAAAATATGTTAATTCACTGTGCAGCACCTTAAATGTCTTCAGAAGCTTTCCCAATAAACAGTAACAGGGCTTGTCGCAATGCAGAAGAAATGAAGATGGACAGGTATCAATAGCTTATCCGCCTACTGAGTAAATACTGTTGGGGGTGGGGGTGGGGGGGTGGAACCCTATCCAGAAAACATTTGTTATCTAGATCCATCACCAATTCCTTGTGCTGTCTTTTATAAAATTATGGAATGGTAGTGTCCTATAATGGCTAATATAATACTCTTTCAAGCATATTTTGTGGTGGAAATTTAGAGATGCTGGGATGATTGGGCAAGATCTTCAGCTGGTGTAAATTGGTATAGCTCCATTGACTTCAAGGGAGCTACACCAACTTACATCAGCTGAGGATTTGGCCCATTATTTATAAATCTTACACCTGGGAATCAAGAATAGGTTCCATCATAACTTTTAAATCTGAGTATCTGATTTATATAGAGGTGAATGCACAGGGTGCGTTCCTTAAAGTAAAACTTCAAAGGGCGGAGTGTGATTTTTGTTGCCCTTAACAGACTTGCCAAGTACCAACTGCAGAAGCAAGAAACAACATGCACACACCTAGCCCTGCCTGCATTCCTAAAACGCAAATTCAAATGAGAAGAAATTATTTGATTTTTTAGTTTTGTAGGCAAAAAGTACAAGTTTATTTTCCATTTAACTGACAGAGGAAAGCCTAATGACTAGAAATGAAATCTGAGGTGTGGAAAGTTTGAGCAGATTTTGATGTTATAGTATGTGACTATCAATTGTTTCTTGTATAAGAATTTATGCAAAGCAATTGTGATAACCAATCCAGTAACACCATCTGAACAATCAGATACTGGAAGATCTTTGTATAAAATAAAATGTCATATTTTTTGTGAAATGTAGACATGGCCTTAAATTGGAGTGTTGGCTCCAAATAATGCCTGCTCTTCCAAATATACATACACAGCAAGAGAAAATTGAGCTCCAGATTCAGTCCAGAACTTTGTGATTCAGGCCCATTTTTAGTGAAACCTATAATAAATATTGATGCTAAAGAGTTGTTTTTTTTAAAAATTACAGATATTCTGGAAACAGAATTATACCAGAATGTGCTGATAAAAAATCTCCCCACAAAAACTACTTGGGAAGGTGTATTTCTCCACCCAGATTAATCACTCAGACATTCTGTAACTACCTGGATTTTGGACTAAAGTGACTCATCAGCCCACAGCATTGCTGACGACATTGGATAAAAGAGAGGGTGGGGGGGAAACCCCAAACCCAGAGCTTACTAAAGAGACAAGTGAGGGAACTTGGATATTAACTCCTGTGAGCTGTCTTCTAACACATCTATCAACTCATCTTACCTCAGACTATTTAGTAACTTATTTTGAAAATGGGTCAGCAATGCCTCACCAACGGCTGTAATTTTCTGGCATGCATGTGTTCAATTCATGGCTTGAATAATAAATATTTAACAAGGGGTGGGGCAGGTGAGACTTTTCTTTTCCTTCTGTCCTTGCTTCTACATATTGTATATTAAATTAGTTTCTATAGTTCAGGTTTAGCTCCCACTAGTTTCCCTCTTTACTAGTGTGACAAAGTTCCTCCTCTTCCTTGGTGGGTCTTGCGCTTATTGGCAGATTTGCTCGCCTTGGAGCTTCAAGGCAGCCCTCAGTTTGGCCATTTTCATGAACCCACAGTCCAGGTCAACTCCTCCTGCGTCTGACCAGGAGTTGGGAGGTTTGAGGGGAACCCGGGCCTGCCCTCTGCTCCGGGTTCCAGCCCAGGGCCCTGTGGAATGCAGCTGTCTAGAGTGCCTCCTGGAACAGGTGTGCGAAAGCTATGACTACCTGGGCTACTTCCCCATGGCCTCCTCCCATCACCTTCTTTATCCTCAGCATAGGACCTTCCTCCTGGTGTCTGATAATGCTTGTACTCTTCAGTCCTCCAACAGTACGCATTCTCGCTCCTAGCGCCTCTTGCTCCCAGCTCCTCATACGTGCGCCACAAACTGAAGTGAGCTCCTTTTTAAACCCAGATGCCCTGATTAGTCTGCTTTAATTGATTCTAGCAGCTTCTTGATTGGCTGCAGGTGTTCTAATCAGCCTGTCTGTGTTAATTGTTTCCAGAAGGTTCCTGATTGTTCTGGAACCTTCCCTGTTACCTTACTCATGGAAAAGGGACCTACTTAACGTGGGGCTAATGTATCTGCCTTCTATCACTCTCCTGTAGCCATCTGGCCCGACCCTGTCACACTTGTTCAGAATGGTATTGTTGTTAAGGCACAAGATTGGGATTCAGGAAATAGGGTTCACTTCCTAGCTCTGTCATAGACTTTCTGTGTCACTTTAGACAAGTCATTTTTGGCCTAATTTACAAAAGAGCTCAGCTCACATTTAGACACCTAAATGCAGTGGCTAGATTTCCAAAAGTGTTCCACATGCAGTAACTCCCATTGTTCTCAAACGAAGCTGCTTGGTATTGGCTCTGGAGAATCTAGCCTCAGTTGTGGGTGTTGAGCACCGTTGAACATCTGTACCCTAACCTCTCTGTGCCTCAGTTAGCCACCAGTAAACTGGGGAAAGTACTACTTCCTGTCTCTCACCTTTTGTCCTTCTTATCTGCTTAGAGTGCATGATCTTCAAGACAGGGACTATCTCATCTCTTACTGTGTGTATGTACAGTGCCTAGCACAATGAGGCAAAGATGTTAGAGCTTGTGGATGCTACTATGGTACAATAATAATAATCAGCGATTAATATTTATAAAGTGGCATGTGCCCATTGCCTGTGCCTCAAGGCACTTACAAACATTAAGAACACAATCCTATATTTATTATTATGCTGCCAATCTAATCTCTCAAATTTAGCACCACCACCAGCACAGTAAAATGCATACACCCAGAGATAACACACTAAAGAATAATGTGGCCACTTTTAACCATAGAACCAATCTCCATGGCCATAGGTGCTAACACTTTAGGAAGAAGAGAGAAAAATGAGATGGTTAACTGTTTACTGTCATGTTTATGTCCTTTTCAATGCAGCTGTACGTATAATACATTATCACTCCTGGTCTGTTCTTTTTTAAACCACTTATAGGCGATATTACCGTTAAACAGGGATCAGCACCCTTGTTATTTGAGGAATACAAACTACATGCACAACTGGAGACTTTAAAAAACCCCTATTTTACTTATAGACATTGTATTTTTTAAATTTAGTTAAAAAACAAAAAGCTTGCAAATCAAAGTAAAACTGTAAAAATTATTTTGTATATAACTGACTTCCTTGCAGCACCCTTTTAGACAAAAGTCCCAGTTGGATTACAAGACACTTTACATTTCAGGATGGGGTGTACTTAAGTGTTTTATTTGCTCATCAGTTCAGTTCATGGATAATTTATCCTGCATCTAAGCCCGGCTATCATTAATATGGGTCAGACATGCTAATCCTCTGAACATCAATGGGAGAAAAAAATGCCCCCTAAGAATTGATACTAATAATACTTCACATATACAGAATATACCGGGTTGGAGAGAAAAAAGTTTTTTGTCAGAGCATGTTAGAACAAAGCCCTTATGAGGCGTTCTGAGGGAGTGGCAGGGAGGGTCTGTCAAGTGATCACTAGACTGGAAAGCTGAGTAAATAAATGAGCAAACAGTTATAAGGTTACTTCTTAGGTGCAATGAAAAACACCCCATCTACCACTTTATTAAATAAACCTATATACCCCTTGTGTGTATCTGTTGACTATTAGTTCCCAATGAAGCATCAGCTCATGCTCCTGAAAAAATTCTAGGGAGGAGTGCTCAATGGCTATGTATTAAGCCTATCAGCTATCTCAAACAAATCATTTGGTAAGTGAGACAAAGGGAAAGTGGAAAAAAAACATAATTGGAAATTAACTTTTTGGGGTGAGGAGGGTATGTGCCACTGTACATTTTAAAAATATGGGAGAACTGTTTCTAAAATGAAAACATTTGGTCTATTAAAGGTGGGGAAATTATCTGGATAAAAAGGAAAAAAGGTTTATCTGACAACAGATTATAATGCCAGTCCATGCAAAGTTTCAGACTTTATTTTTAAAATGCTTTCACATGATGTTTCCACTCCTCCAGTGCCACCCAGTTTCTTTCAAATTGTGTCTGTTTTCCAAGTTAAAGGAGTTAAATATGAGCTCTCTAATTCATTTGTTTCAGAGTAGCAGCCGTGTTAGTCTTTATCCGCAAAAAGAACGAGGAGGACTTGTGGCACCTTAGAGACTAACAAATTTATTTGAGCATAAGCTTTTGTGAGCTGAAGTGAGCTGTAGCTCACGAAAGCTTATGCTCAAATAAATTTGTTAGTCTCTAAGGTGCCACAAGTACTCCTTTTCTTTTTGTTAATTCATTTGTGGTGTTGTAGCCATGTTAGTTCCAGGATATGAGAGAAAGAGAGAGAATAAATGGGGCAATATCTTTTATTGGACAAACCTCTGTTGGTGGAAGGTACTAGCTTTCAAACTTCACAGAGTTCTTCTTCAGGTTGAGGGAAGGAAACCAGAGTATCTGAGCTAAATACAAGTTGGGATAGATTGTTAAGCATGACGGGGTTGTCCCAACTTGTATGCAGCTCAGACTGGTTTCTTTCCCCAGACCTGAAGAAGAACTCTGTGCAGCTCAAAAGCTTGTACCTTCCACCAACAGAGGTTGGTCCAATAAAAGATATTACCTTATCTACCGTCTCTCTCTCTCTCTCTCTCTCATTCGTGACAGGGAAGATATTGGTTATTACATTGTTAGTAAAAAAAACTGTTTTGAATCTATTTATTTTTAACATAACGTGGGGGATTCAGGTCAGAATCTCCACGTCTTGTAAGTGCTTAGAGTAAATTGAACAAAAGTAATTGAATGAAGGCTAGATATGGCCTGTGGTAGTTGTAAAAGTTAGTAGAACTAACCATTCAGTCAACAGAGTAAGAAAATTTGCTAAGAAGGAGCCAGCAAGTTTTAGTTGGTGTCCCCTGCAAAGATCAAGTAAAGACTTGATGCTAGTTTCTTTTGCTTTTTCCCCTTCTTCCTGACACAGCAACATTTAAGGCTATTCAAACCCTGCTCCTGAAACCACATATTGTTAATATGAAGGTGCCAGAATTTCAATGCCGTGCTAGCACTAGCACTCACATCATGAAAGCTCTGCATATCCATAGGAGGGGGAGGGGGATATTCCACCTAACCCATGTGATATCAGCACTAGTGTCATATGATTACATCTGTAGATTCACAGGCACCATAATTCCAGTACAGCCTGTTGGTATCATAGTAATTGCAAACATAGTAAATTCCTCATTATTATTAAACGTATGCTAAATAACTTATGTATTGATTCTGCTAACTTTAGAGGGTTTTGCCAGGGTTTTGACGTGGATGTGAGTTTTGCTGTTGATTTCAATGGAATCAAGACATGGTTCATGGAGCCTCTCATCCTGGAAGCTTCC
Organism: Natator depressus; assembly: GCF_965152275.1. Taxonomy (NCBI): domain Eukaryota; kingdom Metazoa; phylum Chordata; order Testudines; family Cheloniidae; genus Natator; species Natator depressus. Next base: position 118,752,545 of record NC_134235.1, on the reverse strand, counting down.
AAACTCCTTCAAAATGGACCAAATTCTATAGTCTTTGGAAGTTTTGCCTTAATAAAGACTGCAAGCTTTGGCCTTGGATCACTTGTGCACTCTCTGAGTGGAACCCAGTACCTTCTGTGTGCAGCAGGCAAGACTATATTCTAAATTTGCAATAATTTCTCCAATAGAAACTACAAATAGATACATAATGATATTATACTTGGCTAGATCACCAAGTTTACTATGGAGATTGTATATTTTTGTACTGGGGTGCTGTTGTCTTTAATTTATGATAATGCATTAAGTGTTTGCTACCTTTTTCCATCCACACAGAGCAAATATATTTACAGTCAGAATGCCTTTTATTTTACATTAGGAATAACAAGAAAAGAAGCAACACTTTGAGAGAGCACGCATGTGTTTGTGGGTGCTGCAACAAGTCTGAGAGCAAAATGGCTGTTGTCTTCACACAAGTGGAAAACAAAAGCAAAGATTGCATAGCTTCGTAAAGCATGTTTGACTTGCTGGACCTTTTAATTAGCTTCTTTAAACACACTACTATTTTCTCTGTTATGAAGTCACCTATTATTGCAAAGTGAAAACACTTTCCTTTTCAATCTCTGGGTAAGTGACTGAAAACAAATCCCTTGTCACTTTATGGAATTCAACAGGATTTCACTTGGAGGGTTTGTTCAAAGAGCCTCTTTGGGAGCAAGTATTGCTGATTAGGAGTTCACAGTGTAGGCTGTTAATCGGAGCGATATGAAAAATGAAATGAGAAACTGCAGCTTCATAATGTTCCTCTCGGCTTTCAAATTCCGATTGTGTCTGAGCACGTATAACATTTGAAGTGAATGGAAAGAAGTTCTCTTGTTTCCTATTCCTTCCCTTTAGACAACTCTAAATGTCAGAGTTTCAAGTCTGAAAATAGACTTTAATGATTATTTTTAGTAATCATTTTTTCTATTGCAATAGCACCCAATGGTCCCAGTACATATGGTCACATTGTGCTATTAAGGTACTAGCCTACACTGGGGGTGATGTGGAACTCTACTGCCTCAAAAGAAGCTTAGACATTGTACCACAGAAATGCACGATGCATCCAGGAGCTCCTGGGAAGCACAGGTGCATATGCTCCCCTCTCCAGGCAGCTAGATCTGCTGGCCATTGCAAAGGTGTGGGGGAAAGGGACTCAGGCTTTGCCTCCTGAGTAACTAGTGTCCCAGTGGGCAGTGCAGTCCTTGCATTCACAAGAGCATGGTCTAGTTTCAGTAAGCCCTTATGCTAGAGGTGTAAGAAGAGGTGTGCAACTGGTTCTCTCCCCTATGCACCTGCACGGAGACCAATCCCAATCTGGCCATGTGCTTTTTAAGAAGAAAGTCAAATGCACCCAGGGGCCAATCTAAAATAGTGAAACATTACTTGGGAGCTAAAAAAAGGCAGGATTTAAAGTGGCCATATGCACACATGTAATTTGCTTATTTTTCTGTGTGTCATTTTCCAAAGTGGCATGAGTTTACATGTATCCTGGAGCACTGGTTTTGATAAGAAGATCTTTTAATTGCTCATTCGCTCCTATTTTCTATCTTTTAGACTCTTCCCCCCACTCCAGTGCTCTTGTAATCTGAAGGCAACATCCAAAGACTGCTGTTGCCTGCTGGAGCATGTTGTCAGTTATGAGAGCTGTGCAAGCAACAGCAGCAGCACCAGTCTGAATCATTATTTTCCTACTATGTGTGAGTTGCCAAGAAGGATTATTAAGGGGAAAAAAAAAGAGAGAGAGTCTATGCACAAATTAAGATTGGGAAAGTGGGAGTGGCATTACTTCTCAGGTGAGTTAATAGATTCTTTCTGCTCTGTGGGGTGGCACCACGAACACTTAGTTCTTTCTGCTGTGCCGATTTAATTTTTGTCTCTTCATTTTACCAGGATTATTGCCTAGCAAGGTAAGTGCAGATCAAAATTGTTTACTCACCTCTAACTAATATCTGTTGTAAAATATCAGTAAGTGGGATAGAAAGACCAGTAAGAAAAAATAATATTTTAAACTGCGTCATGTATTTCTTTTGTTTCATTCAGTAGAGCTTTTCAGTTCCATCCAAAGCCAATTGCTTTCTCTAAGTTACCTTCCTTTCCATTGAAAGGGTGTATCGTAAATAGTGAATAAGATCAGGTAGCCGTGGTTGAAAAGAGTAGGAATGATTAAAATCTTCATACATTCTGTTGTAGAAATTACTTTCCCTGTGTTACAACAGGCTGATTGTGTATTACATGGTCAAGGCACCCTTCAGGTGTGTTTTGGGATTTAGACTATTAGATTGTTGTAAGAGCCTCTGCTGCAGAAGGAATTTTCCTGTCAATTTCTATATGGGTGTGTACACTCTGCTCTGCTTTCTGTGTACTATGACTAATCCTGACTAGGTTGTGCTGTGGGGCTGGGACGTTAACCTAATAATCATTTTGATTTTCAACCTGGCTGTTTAGTCTCCTTAATTCACTCCATATGTACTAGGCACAGTAAATTTTTTGGTTCAATTTGTCTCCTTTTCCCAAAGTTGCTTTTTCTTTCATATCTCCTGACACAGGACCTTATCCTTCTTCCAATAAAATCAGTGTTAAACTCTTTGCTCCCACTGAAGTCAACAGAGCAGGCCTGCACTTTTAAAGAAATGACGGTTCAGAGGAGATCATATCTTTCACGTGTTCTCCTTTATACATCACTGGATGATCTGCCAATAGAACTAGTTTTATTTTCTTCTTCTTCTTTTAAAAAAGACACACAAAATCCTTCTAGTTCTTTGATACCTTTCTTCCTTAAGGGTTGAATTGAGCCCATTTTCGTTTTAAAGGTCAGTGTCCTACATATCAAGCATGGACATGGGAGGTTGACTATTTACTCTGCTCAGTGAAAACTTCCATTCAGTTTCAGCCGTGAAGTGAACATATTGGTCATATTGACAGCTCCAGAAATTCAAGTCCAATCATTATTGCCAGGATTGTGTAGATAGCAGCAACACAGGGTTCCACCCACTACCCCATACAAGGGTGCCCTATGCTTCTTTCGGGGGACTGCTTCTCAGAATAGATGGTCCTTCTCCATAGCTGATTTAACTGCTTCTCCTCTACTTAGACTGCTGAAAAAGTATGTCTATTTGGTAGTTATTGTATTGTAGATTACTGTCTTTTAGAAACTGGCCTGAGACCAAAGTAGTTTCCCACAAAGCACTTTCACAACACTGGTTACTGCTGAGTCTGATTCAGCTGGATTCAAAACGGGAGATGCAGAGATTAAGAGCTTCCTATCATATTACCAGTCCTCTGAACCATGCAGGTCTCAATATGAATATCAATATTCTCCTGATTATTATCTATTGTGATAGGGTATGCTACGTGTAGGTCTCTGATTAGGTTTGCTTTTTCTCGACTATCTGTGAAGATTTTTGTTGCATTCAGGAATGAAGTTAAAACTATGTATTGCACCAAGAAACTCCTTTCTGTCAGGAGTCCTCACACTTGTTCTAATACCTCCCAGCTATTTTTGGTATTTGAAGCTTTTCTATAACATCTTGTCCTACTAGTTTTTTTTTTTAAATCAAATGCAGGGTCACAAGCTAACTGTGCTTAAAAGATGCCACTATGCCTTGGGCAGCTGTACAGATGCTGACCTATTATTTCCGTAGGGTGAGGAAGGAAGGACGCAGCAGGAGTCTATGCTGCAGTTTTTTTAATCCCCATTCAATTTTTTCTTGACTCCTCCCTGTGATTAATGGCTCAACAGTTGGGTCTCTCTACAGTTTGCTTCTTTTAGAAATGCACCAGTATAGTCTTTCTAGGTCTGCTAATGGGCTTTCCTTCAGTAGAAGTCCCAAACCTCCTCTCTTTAGCTATTCCTGTTCCTGTTCCCAAGGCTTTAATGGCAGGGAAATGAGGGACATGGCCCAAGGCTTTCCAACCTTTAAAGGGCCCTGATATTCCATAATATTTAATACAGTAGCTTTCTTTCAAACATTAGATATCAAGTCAAGAGCCTCTAAATCTCATACATCTCTGATAGGAGAACCTCATTCACCCATAATCTGACCATGGCTGCTCCATGTGAAAGGATATTTAAAACCAATGATCTGAAGGTATGGATAGAGTTTGAAGCTGGTTCTGCGTGATGCCGAAATGATTTTATTAAGGAAGATAATATAGACTTTGAATGGTTACCTTAAGCTTTTCCTCACTTTGAAGTCTTTAGCCTCCCTGCTTCTCTGATTCACATTCTTCTGCCTTCTTTTTGACCCAGATGGATTGTTTTCTTCTGATCCCATCTTTTCCCTCCCTCACTTGTTCCTCCATCTTGATCCCTTCCCTCTGAATACAAAAGATCAATAGATTGAACATTCCAATCTGGACACAGGGTAATACTTCTTGTGTATTTTCTCTAATCTCTGTGTGGATCCAAGGCATGTCCTACCATCAATAGGGATCATAATCTTTGCTAACAGTCTGCCAGCTCAGTTGGGTGTGGGGGATGGTAAGGCCTCAGCAGATCTCCCAGTCTCTCTTGGACATGGACTAATTATTGTCTTCAGATCTGGTGTGCTGGGATTCCATGACTCAGAGGAAGCCTACCATGTGTGTCTTTGACGCCTGTAGGCCACCACAGTACTTTAGGTTTAAAGATTTGTGGTGGGCCAGCTGCTCTGATTTGATCACAGATGTTTATCCAGACTGATCCAAACCTTCCATAACATTTGAATTTTATCTGGCTCAAGGTTTAGGGTGAAGTTCAGGCTGGGTATTTTTACAAACTCATTCATCCACCCCAATTAGTGCAGACAAGGGAATGTGATGGGTGTCACCAGAATGAAAGTGCCTTTTGCTTCCTCCCAGTGGGGATGCTCAGGAAGTAAGAACTAGCCCAACCCTAATGCTGAGTAACACTTGCACGGCTCCAGTGGGAGTTTGGGGGGCGGGGGGTGGGGGGGAGACGGGGACATCAGGAATAGATTCCCGCACTTTCAAAAAGACAAATAAAACCCCACCCTTGTGGGGAAAAGGGTATTGCTGGGGGCTTTTTCCTCTTCCCCTTCACTCCAAATGCCAGAAGGAAGGGTTGGGGTCAGCCTTTTTTCCTGGCTCCATTTTCAAGAGCTATCAGCCAAGGAGGTTTGTCTGCAGACACACTGCCCAACTCAGCCACTCCTTGGCTAACTATCATTTATCCAGGAAAGCTCTTGCCCACCTACTAGGAGATCAAGTGAGACACTGTATGTGCTCTGTGCCTTCCCTGATGTCATTCCGTCATAATCTCCAACTTCTTCCTAGGGCATCATAAATCTATCTCTAGTGAAGACTATCTGTGATTTCTGCCTGCCCTAGAAATTCCAAAGAAGAGTAATACACTACCAGAAAGAACAGAACCAGATGAAAACCCTTTTGGTTTATAACCCACAGCAACGAGCTTTGATACATGCAGGTGAAAAAAATGATGGATTTTGCACTATTCTTCCAATCCCAATACAGTGTCTTAGGGAAAATGATGACACTAAAGCCTTTTGAAACAAACATTCTATGTTTTACTGATGGCAATCAGATCACTAGAAAAAAGAAATTATAAATATCTAGTAGTTTATCATCCCCAAAATAGAATCCATTTGGCAAACAGCCTCTCAAATAGGACTAATTATTGGATCAATATACAGTACAATGAAAGGTTCTTCATGCAATACTTTCAATTTTCAGTAAGGAATGCACTTGATTACAAAAGAAGCGTGAATCTTTGGTCATATCCATTCATGTTTCTCTAACACTATCGGACTTAGCAAAAGAGATGGAAGGGAAGGATTTCAAAGTCATTGTGTTGCAGCTTTTTACTGGAATAAGGAAGAAGAGTTTCACTCAATTTAGCAAAGTTTTCGAACTCTTACTCTCTGGAAACCAAGTCAGACACTTAACTCACATGCATTTCCACAGTAGAATGATTTGCATTAAGTATGAGAATAATAATTCTATTATGGCTTTGTAGAATCTTTTAGTTACAATCTGGAAGGACCAAATTCAGGTGCAATATTCTATTCTTCTGGTGAATAGTTTAGCATTTAAGAAGAAAATCTTTCAGATAAGTTGCACATTTCATTCTACGTTTTGTTAAGTCTTGCCAAGGAAGCCAATTGTCCATTGCCTTTTTGATGATGTCACACTTGTACACCAATTCCCATTAGCACATGGCTGGGACCACATTATTGAAAATGAAACAAAATAATCCCTACCTTCATTATACTAGAAGGGTGGGGAAACGAGTTAAAACGTGTGTGCTGGTGGTGGGGGAGGCGTGTATGTAATAATGCAGGCTGCTTGGGAAGGAGTGTGGGTATGTAATATTTTACATATATGCACACACATAAAAGTGAATGTGTGTAACTAGCAAGTGCATAAGAGAGAAAGAGACTCTAGGAGAAATAAAAGGTCAGTTTTCACCTGTTCTTTCCTCCCTGTCTCTTGTAACTGTTCTATATTTCATGTTTTGTTTAAAGTGGCTGTTGAGCCCTAAACTACTACTGAAAGGTCAGCCTGGCTTTTGGGGTATGGAGAAGAAATTTAAATAAGTAACTCTTCACTTAACGTTGTAGTTATGTTCCTGAAAAATGTGACTTTATGCGAAATGATGTTGAGCGAATCCAATTTCCCCATAAGAATTAATGTAAATAGCGGGGGTTAGGTTCCAGGGAAACTTTTTTTGCCAGACAAAAGACATTATATACATATACAGCATAAGTTTTAAATTAATTTTAAACAAACAGTTTAATATTGTACACAGCAAAGAATGATTGTAGAGCTTGGTTGAGGTGGTGAAGTCAGAGGGTGGGATATTTCCTAGGGAATGCCATTCTGCTACATGATGAACTAGCACTCAGCTGAGCCCTCAAGGGTTAATATGCTATTGTTAATGTAGCCTCACACTCTACAAGGCAGCATGGACTGAGGTAGGAGGGAGGAAACACAATAGATGCAGGGCAGTAGCTGCAAACACTTCCCTGCAAAAACCGAACATGATGATGAGCCCACGCTACCCAGCTGGAGCACACCATGCCCTCCTCCTGACAGCACATGCACGGCTGCACAGGCACTGACTTTCCAAAGTGCTGGGGGGCGCGTGCATGAGTGAGAGAGAGAGAGACGTGCATTACCCCTTTAAGTACGCTGACCGCATTTCAACTATGTTGCCCTTTTAAGCAGATCAGCCAGTTCAGACAGGAAGCAACAGCTTCCTGCAAGCTCCGCCCCCCCTCGTTCTGGGGTACGGAGTGGGGGGCGGGGGACATCCTGACATCAGCACCCCTCCCCCTCCTGCCCCTCAGCAAGCAGGAAGCTCTGGGGAGCAGCTCCAAGGCAGAGGGCAGGTCAGGAGCAGCACGGCAGTGGGGGGAGGACCACCTGAATTGCTGCTGGGCAGCTGCTGAGCCACATACCTTACAGGGAATTTAGGGGAGCTGATGCGGGGGTGCTGGCCCCCCCCCCCCAGTTCTAATCCCCATGAGGAGGGGCTGCTCTTCCAGAGTATCCTGCAAGCAGTGGACAAAGCAGGCAGCTACCAAAGGACGTTATAAGGGAGCATTGCACAACTTTAAATGAGTATGTTCCCTAATTGATCAGCAATGTAACGATGAAACAGCGTTAACCGGACAATGTTAAGTGAGGAGTTACTGTAGTCCAGGGAAAGGAAAAAAAGATAGAGAAACTTAAAAGCAAATAAGTAAAAACAATAAGTGCTTTTCTCTTTCCTTTTCTCTTTTCTCTGCTATTTTCTCTGAATGCTTTTCTCACAATGGAAGGATACACTGCATAACCTTTGCGTCTCAAAATTTAAAAATACATTTATGTAAGAGCTCAATACAAAATGTAAAATTAATGAGCTATACTCTACTAGGAATAAGCCATGCCTATCTGTGGGTCTGAGCGTGTGGCATAGATTTGGTTGCAATTCTTGGGTGGTAGCAGACACATGGCTCTCTGCCTTATGCCTCACAAAGCATAAGGCATGTTTCCAATGCCTCGCTATGCACACCACAATGTGGCATACAGCTGAGGTAAAAATGTGATAGAACACTCTTGGCATATGTTTACCAAAGCATTTGGTATACTTTGAAAGGTTTCTGGGAAACAGGTGCATCTTGCAAGGAAATTAATCCATTGCCAATAATCACTGACGCTGAGAAAACCTTGCAAGAATGCAGTATAAATTAGGTGTGTTTTTTAAACAGGGACCTGGTATGATGCCATTTGGTTGCTTCATATTATTAAATTGTGCAATACATTTCAATAATCTTTTTACATAGTGTCTTTTATAGACTAAAGATATCTCCAAATGCTTTACAAAAGTGAATCTAGAATTACATACAGAAGTTAATTAAAAAGAAATCAAAGATATTTTTCTTATAAAAGGCCCTCTCTAATAAAAAAACCTTGACTATTAAGATGACAAGTTAATTCTAGTGTACAGGAAACACTAATATGCACATATATATATTCCCATAAAATTTACAAATACTATTGTTTATTTTAGAAGTCTCTACTAAACAGCAAGGGCCACATTTTCAACAGGTCCTCTATGCAGCATCTCTCTGCGTACATACAGCAATGTGCATGCACACCACACCTACGCAGTTTGTGCAAACAGATGTTAGAATTTACAGTCAGAAGTCTTTGCACTTACTATGTAAATGGAGGCAAGTGTGTACAAATTCTTTCACAATGTGCAAAAAAAAAAAAAAGAATTTGCTACATGCAATATTGAATAGGTACCTGATTACAGACAGTCCATTGTCCACATGGCTAGTGGTTCTTATTGCAGTTCCAATATACTGTGCTGCTTGTATCCACTGGGATTAGGGTTGCCAGGTGTCTGGTTTTCAAGTGGAGTGCCCAATTGAAAAGGGACCCTGGTAGCTCTGGTCAGCACAGCCGTTAAAAGTCCAGTTGGCATCGCAGCGGGGCTAAGGCAGGCTCCATATCTGCCCTGGCTTCACGCAGCTCCTGGAAGCAGCAGCATGTCCCTGCAGCCCCTAGATGCAGGGGTGGCCATGGGAGCTCCATGCGCTAACCCCGCCCAGAGCGCTGACTCCACAGCTCCTATTGGCTGGGACTGCAGCCAATGGGAGCTATGGGGATGGTGCCTGTGGGCATGGGCAGTACGCAGAGCTCCCTGGTCCCTCCATCTAGGGGCTGCAGGGGCATGCCATCCGCTTCCAGGAGCCATGTGGAGCCAGGGTGGGCAGGGAGCCTGCCTCAGCCCCGTTGAACCGCTGACCGGGAGCCTCCTGAGGTAAGCGCCGCCCGGCCAGAGCCCACACCCCAACCTCCTGCCCCAGGTCAGAACCCCTTCCTGCACCCAAACTCCCTCTCAGACCCTGCAACCCCTCCTGCACCTCAATCCCCTGCCCCAGCCCTGAGTTCTCCCCTGTACCCCAAACCCTTCATCCCCAGCCCCACCCCAGAGCCCACACCCCCAGCTGGAGCCCACAGGTCCTCCCGCACCCCAACCCCCTGCCCCAGCTCTGAGCCCCCTCCCACACTCTGATCCCCTCAGCCCCAGCCCGGAGACATCTCCTGCATCCCCAGCCCCACCCCAGAGCCTGTACCCCTAGCCAGAGCCCTCACAACCTCCCGCACCCCAACCCCTTTTCCCAACCCAGTGAAAGTGAGTGAGGATGGAGGAGAGCAAGCGATGGAAGGAGGGGGGAATGGAGTGAATGTGGGGGTGGAGTCTCAGAGAAGGGCAGGGCAGGTGTGTTCGGTTTTGTGCGATTAGAAAGTTGGCAACCCTAATGGGATCTTTTCTGGTTATGACAGAGATGTAAAATAGCTTAGTAAATGTTTGAGAATGCAGCAGAAGATTAAGTAGCTAGTCAAGTAAAAAGCCCATCTCAAATGGAAGTAAATAGACTGTGAAAGGTTCACTGAAACTTAGAGAAAACCTAAAGGTTCTTACAAAAGTAGCTTTCTCCCTTTCATGTTAAGGGGAAAAAATTCTGGATGTGGATCTTCAGGATTTGAACCTAGAATTTAACTTGGAGGAAAATATAAAAAAAATGTGAGATTGTCTGGATTCACTTATGTTTTTAACAGCCCTACATGACAAATTTTTGTTATAATTTTGCTCTCTTTTCTGGTAACAGCACTCTCACAGCTAACATCCATCTTCTAGACATCATAGTACTGGGGACAGAACTGGCCCAGATTAACTAAACCAATGGGCCATATTCTTCTGTAAATCCAGAGGAACGCTTAAATCCTACTAATCAAATTTGGCTCATTGACTACAGTACAGCTGAGGTACACCTTCTTACACAAGGGCTGAATTTGGCCCAAATCTGTTCCCAATAACTTGACAGTCTACAAGATCAAAATGTTCCCAAACACCTTCATAGCAAGGACCACATTTTAATACAAAGATTGTCTCATGGACAATCCCTTCCTGATTTCACAGATCACCTAAACATCCCTGTGGCAATGACAATAATTGCTTACATATAAAAATCTTAGGAAAGCAATTGCAATGTAAACAGTTGGAAATGATAAGTCAGCACCCTAGCTGGGATTTCCATAGGAACCTAAGGGGGTTTGGTACCCAACTCCCATTGAATTTCAGTGGGATTTAGTCTCAAAAGGATACAAAATGCACTTAACTCATTTAGCCTTCTTTGAAACTTTCAGCCTACAGGACTAGCCTGCTCTTTGCTGAGCACTAGTGTGAGGACCACCAGTCTCAATCTGGGAATGGGAACTTCTGCTCTAGAAGATGGACATGCACAAAAATTCATCGTAGGCTTTGATGGAACAGTTCATTGTGAACCAAGAGACACGAAGGTCAATTAAACAAATAAAGGGGTGTTTCAGTGTCAGGGGTACCTAGAGCACAGGAGAGGTACCTTTTAAATCTGTGTAGTTTAACTGTAGACATCAAAAATAGATTAAATACAGATTTGGCCCTTTGTGCCTCAACATGCACTGTTTTATCTTGATCTGACCAAACTTCCCCCGCTTCCCGCTGCTGTTATGATGAACAAATCAGTGTTGCACCCCAGAAATCTTTACAGCATGAGCAAGTGGTAGATTTTTTAGTTACCTTGGTCTTTTTTTTCTTTTTTCTGTTTCAGGAAAATGGCTATCGATGCTCTGCGTCTAGCAAACACTGCCTTTGCAGTTGATATGTTCAAAAAATTGTGTGAGAAGGACAAAACAGCCAATATTGTTTTTGCTCCACTGTGTACTTCAACTTCTCTTGCTCTGGCATATAAAGCTACCAAAGGTGACACCGCAACCCAAATGATAAAGGTGAGCCTCTAGTTTCATTTTTAGGTATAAAATTATGCAACTGGCCATTATAGTCTATGTATTTACTTATTCTTTTTAAAGTTGAACTCCCCTGCTAGGTAATAGTATACAGTAAAAGCTCTTCCAACATGTGTATGTGGGGGAAAGCGCATGGTTTAGGTGATACCATGGTCTATTGCACCAAGGCTTGCATCTCTTTCAGACCAGGGTTTACTCCTGGGGGAATTTTGTGCCCCAAATTTAAAATTTTGCACCAAAAATATAAAAATTCTGTGCACAATATTTTCAAATTCTGCAAAATTCTGCATATTTTATTTGTCAAAAAACACAATAATCATGCCAGTTTCAGTTGGTAATTTATTTAAAAATACCTCTCAACAACTATGTCTATAACAATACAGACAACAAAAAAAGATTCAGGAAATGTTTTTTGACAACTAGATTCCTTACTAGACATAGTAATACAGAACTCTGAGTAATAATTCATTAAAACTAAAATACAAAACCATATTTTCCCCCACCCCTCAGAAGCAGTGCAAAGGCTTGGGGGAATCAGAGTTAATGGAGGAGCTTAGGGAGAGGAAAATAATTGCTGGGAAGGAGCCTGGGTATGAACTTGGAGGGTTGTAAACAAACTGTCCTGGCCTGCCAGCAGATTTCCCTGATGGGCCACGTGCCAAAGGATGCCGATCCCTGATCCATCGCCATATGTCCTTGCATCCTCACTCAGCCACTCCTCCTCCCCCCATCCCCATGTATCCCTTTATCCCCCTCTCCTCTGTACCCATGTGTCCCCAAACCCCCACTCAGCCACCCCCTCCCGCTGTGGCCCTGCATCCCCTCCCCCTCCCCCCTCCCCATCCCCTCCCCTAATGTGGTCCTGTACTTCGGTCAGCCAGCCCCCTCCTCCGTCCCCAGGTGTCCCTTGACTCTCTCCCCGATCACCATTTGTCCCTTTGTCTCCACTCAGTCACCCCCTCCCTCCATCCCTATGTGGTCTGAAACCCCCACTCAGCCATCCACTATCCCCATGAATTCCTGCATCCCCTCCCCCGTCCCCATGTGTCCCTGCACCCCCCTATTCAGCCCTTGCCCCAGTCTGTCCTCTCTACTAGCCCTTCTGAACCTCATTCTGTGACCCCCACAGCAGCTCCATGCTGTCTGTTCCTGCATATACTGTGCCTCCTGACCTGGCCCCGTGGACAGGATGCTGTGAGCAACCTCTTTCTCTTTTCTATCCACAGCTGGGGCTGCTTGCACCTGGGAGCAGCTGATGTATTCTGGCAGCCCCTGGTGGGCAAAAGGAGTAACTGCATCACCTTTTCAACAGAATATATTTTCTGTTGAAAAAAAATTCTGCACAGCACATTAATTCTGTGCATGTGCAGTGGTGCAGAATTCCCCCAGGAGTACCAGGTGTGGTTTACTACACAACTGAGACCACCAAACTTTCTGGAGAATGGCTTTTCCTTACAGCACAATTCAGCATGATTGGCAATGCCTACTCAGGCTAGGCCTGGTGTTTTAATAGCAGTGTGTGTTGCAGGGATGTCTAGGGAAACATGCATAAAACAATTTTTGCCAAAATCCATCAGTAGTACAGTAGAATCTCAGCGTTATGAACACCTTGGGAACGGAGGTTGTTCATCACTCTGAAATGTTCATAACTCTGAACAAAACATTATGGTGGTTCTTTCAAAAGTTTACAACTGAACATGGACTTAATACAGCTTAATTAATACAGCTTTGAAACTTTACTATGCAGAAGAAAACTGCAGACAGACAGCTTTTAACTGTCTTACTATAAAGGAAACAAGCACAGAAACAGTTTTCTTGCCTTGTCAAATCTTTTTTTTTTTAAACTTTCCCTTTATTGTTTTAGTAGTTTACATTTAACATGGGACTGTACATTATTTGCTTTTTTTTTTGTCCCTGCTGCTTTGCTTTGATTGCATACTTCTGGTTCCAAATGAAGTGTGTGGTTGACTGGTCAGTGCGTACTCTGGTGTTCATAACTCTGAGGTTCTACTGTAAAAGTGCTTAATTCCATTGGCAATAAGATTCACCCTTTCCCCTGAAAGTAGTCAAGAGAGGCTTACTGCAGCAGAACAAGCAGCGATGGCCCGTGTGGACACAGCTACAGTGCACTGAAAGGTATGTAGTGTACTTCGATGTACTGCCGTTGTGCACCGTAGCAGTGTGCTTTGATGTACTGGTAGTGCCCTGTAGCAGTGTCCACCCTGGGTGCTACTACATGGCAAACTAGTGTGCCGTAGACCCTTCCTTTCCAGGTGCCAGTGGAAGTATTGCTGATGTGCAAACTGCTGAAGAGTCTCCCCCTGCTGGATAACTTACAGGGTTGCAGCTTTACTAACTGCTTCATGTATGCTGTAATTGCCATACAGATATATTTCCCATGCTTAAACAATAGCAATCAAGGTATGGGGCTTTTCATGAGGAGATAATGGGTGAGGCTTGGCCAAGACAATTTTTCTATGGTTACAAAGACAAACTGGAAAGAAGATGACATAGGCTTGGAGCTTTTCTTTTTTCTGTAGGAGATACGCGCCTCATTGGTATTTACACAACATCTCTATAGAGATAATGCCCTATATATTAGCCAATCAAATTTCTGGACTCATACTTGAACATTTCATCAGTCATTTTGTGTGCTCTCTTATACCTGCTGAGGTGGGGCACTTAAAGGGTTACACTTGCAGGGGAATAGATAAGGTGGTGGGGGACATAGTGTATGCACACTGGCAGTGAACGGATTACATCTACTGGGGAAGGAATGATGTGGGGAAAGGGCAATTATACTCTACTATTCCCTGTCCCTCATTTCAGGAACTTGAAATAGACACTGTAATGACCAGTGGGGAGTCGATGAGAGCTGGGAGGGGCTTTTTATTTAAAGCAGTGTGACAAACTTAATGCTATTGATTAGTTTACATTTAGAAGGCGATCTTCAAATTGAAACTGCTAGAAATTCTCCTCCCGCTGTCCAAAAGCAAAATCAGCACTTACATTTAAAGGAGTAGCAGGATCGTCAATTCTCAGGATTTCATTGTGACTTTTGTAATATTTGATGATTTTCTTAAAGCCCTGGGTCTTAGAGGAAGGCGATTAGTAAAGAAACCCACTGCTTATATTAAAATGAAAGTTTCTAGCCCTCATAGTTGCTGAGAAAAGCATAAAAACGTGACCGGAGTGTACCTGAAAGGCTTAGAAACCAGAAGACAAAAAGAATCCACTTCTTCTTCTTTTTTTTTTTTTAAATCTCATGACCCTTTGGAACCTGACTCATGATTTTTGAATGCTTGGGCTTTGCATTTCTGAGTTAGATACCCAATTGTCAGCTGTATTTTTCATGTCACTGTAGCTGCTGGCATCTGATTACTCTTTAAGCAATTCTGCTTCTGCTCCCCCTCCACGCCCAAATAGTTTATATACCATTGTGTTGTATAAAAACTGCAATTCCCTGTTCACTAATTCTTTGGGAGGTGTAAATGCATAAGAAGTTTGAACTACTGATATTTCCTTACCTTAAAGTTATAATTCAATAAAGCTTCTGTAATTTGCTTCAAATGTTTAAAAAGTTTCAGCTGTCCTGATCCTAAGAATGATGTTTTCTCAAGCTACAAGAAGTTACTCAAAGTTTTTTTGGAGAGACTGGAATTTGTGGACACAGTGACAGTCCAATGCTGAAAAAACAAACGTGATTAGCATCACTTGCATGACTAGTCCTATTGATTTCAGTGGGACTACTTCCACAAATAATGTTGCAGGATTAGGACTTTAGCTTTATGTGAGATTTGCAAACAGGGCTTATAAAGGGAGAAAGAAGGTTTGTTACCATTGTAAATATAAGGAGCAATGACAGTGGCCACATACTAGTACTGTTTATTACTGAACAGCTAGGAGTTTTAAGCCAAGAAAGACGCATAATATTTTAACATGTTCATTAACAGGCACTCCATTTAGAAGATGTCAAAGATGTTTTGTTTGGGTTCCAAACAGTAACGTCTGATGTTTCCAAACTCAGCTCTTTCTATTCACTGAAAATGGTCAAACGGCTCTATGTAGAAAAGTCTCTTAACCCTACCACGGTAAGTAGTTAAGGAATACATTTGATAGGCTGCTTGGCCAGTGTATTGACTGGCCATACAGACCTTATGGTTATTTTAACATAATAGACTGTCTCTGTTTGGATGTTACAGTATTGGCCTCAGAATTAAAATGTCTTTATCCCTTAAACTGTATTTCTTTCTAAAAAAAATTTTAATCAAGCCAACGTATCAAAATGCCTAGCCTACTGTTGACACTAAACAAGTTATTAATAATCAAAAATCTCTACCTATCCATGCTATTGTAGTAACTTTAGAAAGCAAGCCCCCTTACTTAAAATTGATATAATGGTAGTTTACTAATTTCTGTCTAGCTATACATTAGCATGGACTGTTGAAATAAAAAATAAAGTTACAAAGTCAAGCACTCAGAAATGACAAAATGCCAGAATTAAAGTTGCCCATGCTGCCTTAACTCTGCTTCGTTGTGCACAATCATTATGACAGTCTTTAAATATATGATTACCTCAAAAATTTCCCCTTCCCCTGGGTCTCCCTTTCCCATCAAACATAAATGACTTTTCTGTATTTTGAAGACCCTGCACAACATAGCAACACTATTAATCAGCTTTAAAATGTTAATGTCTGAAATTGTTTTACCTAGGACAGGGGTTCTCAACCTTTTTCTTTCTGAGTCCCCCCCAACATGCTATAAAAATTCCACAGCCCACCTGTGCCACAACAAATGGTTTTCTGCCCACAGCACAGGAGCCCCAGTGAAACTACATTGCTCAGGCTTCAGCTTCAGCCCCGGGTGGCAGGTCTCAGGGCCTTGGGCTTCAGCCCCATGTGGTGGGGCTTTGGCTTTCTGCCTTGGGCCCCAGTGAATCTAATGCTAGTCCTGCTTAGAGGACCCCCAGAAACCTGCTTGCGGCCCCCCAGGGGGCCTCAGACCCCTGCTTGAGAACCACTGACCTTGGAGACTGTAATCACCTAAAGATAGTTAAAAATCTATTTCTCTGTTTTTCCAGGCTGAACATTTAACAGGATTCTGTGTAGTGTCAATTTCACTGTTTCCCCTAAAGAGTCAGTTTCACGTTTTCCTTTTGGGTCATTTTCCTTGTGATTGTAAAACCACGATAATTAGAATGGGGAGCCAGGGGCAGTCTGTTACCTGAAACTATTTTTTACTCACATCTGGAAACTGACTTGATATCAAGTGAGTGTCACTTTAAATTATGAAAAACAAGACCAAACAATTACTCTATAGCTTCCACCAATTACAATTTCTTTTCCCTAATATCAGGCTTGAAGTTTTCAAGTACAAGACATGTTTACATTTTATTTTAAAGTATTGAGTGGTTAGTGGAAGCTAACTAAAAGTCTCTTGTGATATACTCTTTAGAGGGTATATTAGACTTTGTTAGATCTGTATCACCTGTTGACTCCTATTAAGGGTCACCACACGGAGGACCATTCAATTTTTAGGGTCACCAGGAAGAGCTATAGTGTTATGATATTAAATAGGCAAACATTATAGAATTACAGTATTGTAAAAAAATAAATAAAATTGCCTATAAGCTGCGTGCTATATAAGTATTATTGTATCTGCTCCCTATTTGTTTAGTAGTAATATTTGTTATTAGATGGAAACATTGTGTCAAATAAGAAACACCATCAATTAAGTAATGTACAAGGTAGAATGTTAAAGTTTTATTGTAATTTTACCTTTAAAAAAAGTTAAAAAACAAAAAAAGAAAATGAAAAAATGAAGTTTCTAATAGCAACGTTAACACTTCTGCATTGCACATCCTGTGTGGTTGTATGCTAAGTCTTTTATGATGAACGGCTATATATTTATATATATATTAACACGTTTATCCAGACAAACAGGAGCTGAATTACTACACGTAATACTGGTACATCAACATTACATCGGGAACCTTAACTTAGGCATTTCCTGATTTTTGGGGACTTCCACTGTGCAATTAACTTTGCATTAACAGGGTTTATTTGCATTTAATGTGCCAGATTTTTTTACAAAGGAAAATCATTACGGCAGCATCAACTCTTAGAATAACCTCATATAATTAAGATGGTTAAGAATCTTTTCCGCTAACTTAAACATTTACAGCAGGATAAGAATGTCGGCTTCCTTACAGCTGCATAAATATTTAAACTACCTGAAATCTTTACAGTAAAAAGGCTTTAAGGCACAATAGGCATTTATGCTGGGTTAAGGATTTATGTAACCTCAAGTTCTTCAGATCTTAAATTCGTGACCCCAAAGGTTCAAAAAAAAGAGGGTGTGTAAGCGTGCCCCTAACTTACACACACACACACACACACATTATGATTACGTATATCAAGTTTTGAAGCTCAGCTGTTTTTTTAACTTGTGTGGGAAAAAACAAGTGTGAGAAAAAGAAAAAGAAAGTGATTTTTTGTTTTTTCAACTCGCAAAACTCAAAAATGGCTCAAGAGATTTCATTCAAAATTTAAAAACAAACAAACAAAACAAACAAACCTCCTTTGGACAGAGCACAAGCATGAAAAATTTCAGCCCAAAAGCTTTTTTTCAGAAAGCTAAAATCCAGTGAAAACAAAGCTATAATCATGTAAACTGTTTTTCAGCCTTATTTTAGTGGAGACCTAATAGCATCCATTAAACTCTTCAAATATATTGTCAGGATGTTGAGGATGTAAATTGTGTGAATAGTCTGTTTTTACCAATCATTTGCAATAGGAAGACCATGGATGTGGTGTCATTGTATCTTCTCAAATTGTGGTAAAATGGGCACTTTTTAAGGGCCATAGGTCAATTTATTCCCTCATGTAATACAATTGAATCTTGACTCCTGTTGAACCTCTGAGTTGATGACATTCACAGGATCTCTCTGTGTCAAATGAACCCATGTGGCAGAATTGCACCAGGGATGTATTTGGCTCTGTGTATCTTTCAGGAGTTTATCAATGCCACCAAGAGACCCTTTCCATCTGAACTGGAACTAGTAGACTTCAAGGAAAAAACTGAGGAAACCAGGCAGCAGATCAACAAATCTGTTTCGGAGCTAACCGATGGCAAGTATAGTTAAATCCAGGAGACCCTACTTAACGTCTCTGACGAGAAATGGGAATTCTGTTCCCTTGTGACATTTTTTGTTAACATTTTCAGACATAAATATATAGTGAAAGAAAAGAAAGAAACAGGAACATGCTTTTTTAGTGCGATCCTTAAGATAAAGATGTTAAATATATTCTGACCAAAAAAAGATGCAGTAGTGAAACTGAACTAAGGACTAGATTGTGAAAGCCTTCCTTATCCTGGGGAGAATTCAACGGGTCAATTTGAGAGTAATTGCTCTTTGACGTAAGGGGTTCACATTCTGGCCTAAACAAACATTCAAAGGATCGTATTAATAATTTTATTCCAATATATGACCTGCTTTAAAGTTATATGCTAATGGCAAATGTTCCCCAGATTCCAGATTTTTGGGGGGGGGGGGGTTCAATTAATTTCATATAGGCCATTCATTCCTTGGCCTGTTCGCTGACATAAAGGTGCCAAAAGGTGATGATGTTTCCTTATCTGGATATGTCTTTATGTAAGAATTGGGCTGAGATCACTTACTCATATCAAATAGGCCACCAAACAGCTGTCAGAAGTTAATGATATTTTGGACACCACCAATGGATACCAGATTTGAATCAGTGACCGGGAGACTAATGGTCCCAGGACAGAGCGTGCAGAATTCCTTAGGGGGGTTGCATTTCCAGCTCTTGCCAGCCTGCTGCTGAGTTTGGTAGCACAGAGCTTGATAGCACTGTGTTTTTACTGAGCACTCACAGGATTTCTTGGTCACTAGTAACCCCAGTGGTAGGACTATGAAATTAGATGTACATGATTCAAGTTTTCATTCTTCCAGAACTGGCACAGATGAGATTGTGCAGGTAGCTTGTACTGCCTATTTTGGGCCTAAAACTGTGCATAAAGAGAAGTTCTGAGTCTAGAATGCTGTCAATCCAGTTCCTTTCATGACATTACTAAAATTTTAGTGTATCTGGAAAACAAAACAAAAACCACACGCATATGACTTTAAAGCATACCATGCGGTACTCGGTAGTGTACTATAACTGAAACAGCACTTCTTGCTTTTTTCCATTCGTCTGATTCCATCTCAATCTGAAATTAGCAGCAACTGGCTTTGAACTTTGCCTTTTGCTCCCAAAATTACAAACTGTGTCTCAAAGAAACTTGCTATAGAAGGCTGCAGCTTACTAGCCATTACCTTTCTGTATCTAGTGTCTGAATGGCTGCAGCTCTCTCATAATAGCACTTCCTATTTACCCATGACCACAATGGATCAAATTCATTAACCTCCAGTACTTCCAAGACAGTTACACCCAAGATGAATTTGGTCTCCAGTCCTTAAAATATTCCTTGTAAAAAATGTAACCAACTATAAAAATAAAATAAACACCTGTAACTGTTTCACTAAAAATGAAAGTTCAATAGCTTTTAAGAAATGTATTTATTATAATATACCCAGTATAGGAAAAATCATCTGGATTTCAACACCACATAAAACACAAAATAAATATTTTGCATCATTTGGAAGTGCAGTTTCCGAGCTAGGCTACAAATACTAAAATCACAAGTAGGGTGTCTCCCTCTTGAATTAAATTTCCTCATCTGTGAGTACAGTATCTAGCCAACCCTAGTATTGTAATCTGGCAGAGTAATCAACTATTCGAACAACAATATTGCTGTATTCTATTAATGACATGCTTTTTTAAAAAACGTGCACAGGTAAAATGGAGAACATTTTGAATGAGGGGAGTATAAATGACCAGACTAAGATCCTCCTGGTTAATACAGCTTATTTTGTAACAAACTGGATGAAGAAGTTCCCAGAGGAACAAATCAAAGAATGTCCTTTTAAAATCAACAAGGTATGTTTAAAAAAGGCATTTAAATAACCCTCTTTCAAAGTAAGTAAATGTTTGGAAGAATTGAAATAGAAATCTTCAGTATTACTAGGCTGTCATGGAGCTCTCTACTGAAACTTGTTTTGTGGCCTGGGTGCCTTAAACCAGTTAACATTTTAATGGGTTGGTGGTTTTACATAAACCTTTCAGAAACTCAGTTTCAAAGACCCCACCTCATCAGTTTCTATGATCTGAAGAAAACTTACCAGATATATTTTTCTCTATGCTGTGAAGTTTACTGCACCATGTGTTCTCAATCTTTTTCTTTCTGAGGCCCCCCCACGCCCCCCAACACGCTATAAGAACTCCACGGCCCACCAGTGCCCCGACAACTGTTTTTCTGCATATAAAAGCCTGGGCCGGCATTAGAGGGTAGCAAGCAGGGCAATTGCCTGGGGACCCACAAAGCTAAGTTGCTCAGGCTTTGGCTTCAGCCCCAGGTAGCAGGGCTCAGGGCCCTGGGCTTCAGCCCTGCACAGCTTTCTGCCCAGGGCCTCAGTGAATGTAACATTGGCCCTGCTTGGAGGACCCCTGAAACCTGCTTGCAGTCCTCCAGGGGGCCCCGGACCCCGGCTGAGAACCGCAGTAGTACACTATGACTAGAGTATCATTGACAGAAAGGGTGACTGTTAACTGCCATTATGTGAACGAGGGAGAAGTGATCTCACAGGTAACTGTACCCCAGAGATTGTAACCAATACCAGAAACTGCACCCTAAACCAAAGAGGTAGCCAGTGCAGGGCACAGAATATTGGTGTTATACACTCAGAATGGCTCCCCAGCTTGAGACAAATCACTGCACTAGCTGAAGACTTCAGATACTCTTGAAGTAACCTTAAATAGCTCACATTACGGAAATCCAGTCTAGAAGTTACAGAACAGTAGATCACTGTGGTGGGATTTGTGTCAAAGAGAATGGTCACAGCCTGTGGGCCACGCAGAGACTGAAAAAAGTACAACACACTACAACTAACTCCTGGTGATCCAGAGACATCAATGACTCCATCATAACCCAGAGACTGTTAACAGCACTGGTGAAGGCTAGTTGCACCTCCCAGAGAAGGCATACTCACAGTTCCTGCCCATTCCTCAGTCCAAATGCTTCCCCCTACCCATCAGCAACATTTCCATTTTATTAGAGTGGAGACACTAAGCTGGTTTTCTAAAGGGAAAGCAGAAACACCAGTGTCTGGGCTCTGCAAGAAGATGATGCAAAGCTATCTAGATCTTCATGTTAGAGCTTTGGAGCACCTAGCTGAAGGTCATCTACAAACTAGGAACATTTCAGGCCGCAATATTTCACTATGTCATCTAGTGAAATAGCATGTCCTTGCTTGTGTAATGTGGACCGTTATTTTCTTACTGGGTCAATGATATGTCGGTCCAGCTCAAGATCAGTTAATAGTTTTGTTTGACAGTAGTCAAAATGTTAATGACAGGGAACATTTGGCTGTATTGTATGGTTGGATCCCCAAAGTTCCTTCCAGACTAGTACTAAAACAGTTTATGGAAATTGTAAGGTTCTTTATAAAATAGGGGCACTCTTATTGCTTTCCGCTTGTAGCAGAGTTGTTGCTAATTTTTTGCTACCCCATGCTGATTATGTTGTGCCTCAGCCATTGGCATATCTTCAGTGCTTTAGGGTGACTGATATTGCAATGCCCTTTAGATGTTATACATTGTAATTTACAGTGAAACTGGTACCAGAGGCCACCCATCTGAGGCAACCTCCTGTCTTCAGAAACCTCCCCAAAGTTTTCCCCAGTCTATTAAGTAGAATCCTGATCCACCATTATTAGAAGGCCATTTCCACCCATGTTTGTCATCCTGGAATGAGGCCAGACAGGTTTCACTGTATATGAAGGCAAACAAATGCCCCAATCCAAAGAAATGATGCATAGGTACCACTCTCATCCAAGCACACACGCTTGCCTTCCTTCCATCCCATTTGTGAAAGAAAGGGGCTGCCAAGTTGTTCCCTGTATGTTTTACAGACTGAAACGAAACCAGTGCAAATGATGAACCTGGAAGCTACATTTTGCTTGGGCTACGTAAAGGAATTAAAAATCGCAATCCTTGAGCTCCCTTGCCTCAACAAGCACATAAGCATGCTCATTCTGCTACCAAAAGAGATTGAGGATGATACCACTGGCTTGGAACAGGTAAGAGAAATAGACAAGGTTTAAGTGTTGTTTCCAAGGGAAACATTCCATTTACAATAATTCTGCTTCTAAGGTATATTTTCTGTATTACTCTCAAGTTATTAAGAAGGGAACAGGATATTGGTTCCTTAGGAGTTAATCGTCTCCTGCTTCTCTGCACTGGATGTCATGTTTGTGAAATCGTATTTCCACCTCAGCTAAAGGAAATGAATCACTTGGAGTGCTGTGTCTAGGACGAAGTGCTTTTGTAGAGCCCACTAGGTGCGTCACTGCATCTTTAGGCACCTAAATACCTTTAAAAATCTGGCCCAGAGATCTAGTTTCCATGTTAATGTACGTGTAGCCTGGTGATTATAGCAAAGCACTTAGGCCCAGATCCACAAAGGTACTTAGGCTTCTAACTTTCACTGAAATTAAAATTTGCAGTGTATTTGTAGCCATGTTGGACCCAGGATGTCAGGGAGACAAGGTGGGTGAGGTAATATCTGTTATTGGACCAACTTCTGTTGGTGAGAGAGACAAGCTTTAGAATTGACTCAGCGTTCTCAAAAGTTTGTCTCTTTCACCATCAGAAGTTGTCGCCAATAAAAGATACTATCTAACCCACCTTGTCTCTCTGTTGAAATAGAGGGTTGTTAGGAACCTAACTATCTTTCTAGGTCTGGGCATTACAGTCATGATTATTGGGTTCTCTTATCAGCTCTGACCTGAACTTGTTCAAAGTAAAAAAACAAGTCACTTCACTTTTCATGCCTCAGTCTCCCTCATTTGACAATGGGTATGTACTAGTGATTTATTATACAGATGAGACGCTTAATTAAGGCTTTTAATGTCTAATTTTGAGCAGAGGGTGCCTGACTATTTCTAACAATTTGCTTTTTCACTGTAACTGCACACAAACTGGAAGAAATTTGTAAAAGCATAGTCTAAAGATGAACTACATTAGTGTCATTTTATTATAAAGTTATAAATTGATGTGGTTCACCTCCATTCACAGCTCAGACATTAAGGGTCAAGGAGCCCCACTTACCTCTGTGCTACTCACTGTGAGTAAGGATCTCAGAATCTGGCCCTAACCGTGTTAGCACAAGCATAAGCACATGCAGTTCTGTGGGTACTAGCATTTATACATGGAAGTTGTGTTCAGATCATGAGCCTTCCTTTAATTCAAGTTCAACATGGATTCCAGTGAAATCGTCTGCTCTGCACACCCCTCAGGCGTTGGGCCAAATAAAATATCTGGAAACAAACACTGACAAAGCTGATCTAGATCCAGATCAGAATTTTGAAGCTTGAGTCTGTTGTCTAGTTCAAATGGCAGCAATTCCTTTGCTGCCGGGCTTGGGAATCAAGAGGCCTTGGCTCACGTATCAGCTTTGCCTTTTCACTTTCTACGTGGCCTTGGGCAAATCACTTAACCTGTCCTTCCCAATTTCCCTGAGGTACTTACCTCACAGGACTATTGTGATGATTACTCACACAGTACTTGTAATGTGCTAAGGACCAGATTATACTCATTTAATGGAGTTACTATAGAAACCTACACCAGTGAGTTAAACCAGAGTTCTATCAATGGAACCTATCAATGGAACTGAAAGCACCATTTACCCTTAGGCATGATAATTACTATATATCAAGGGCAAGTTTAAGTCCCTTATCTTTGGTTTTTGAAGGGAGGAGAACAGTGGGGAGGGTCTTTTTTCCCCTTAAACTGACAATTAATATGCTCCCTTGCCTTATTCTTTCAGCTTGAACAGCTGCTCACTCCTGAGACGTTAGTACAGTGGACCAATCCCAGCGTGATGGCCAATACCAAAGTGAACGTGTTTCTTCCCAAATTTAAGATGGAAGGGGATTACAATCTGAAGCCTGCTCTGGAAAGCTTGGGGATGACAGATATTTTTAATGAGAATGTAGCAGACTTCTCTGAAATGTCCGAGACTAATGGCGTAGTTTTGTCACAGATCATTCATAGAGTCTCTCTGGAAGTAAATGAAGAAGGTGCTGAATTGAGAGAGGTACCAGGATATCGGATCCTGCAACACAAAGATGAATTTAAAGCTGACCATCCATTCATCTTCTTGTTTAGGCACAACAAAACTCGCAACATCATTCTTTCTGGCAGATTCTGTTCTCCTTAAATAGGGCATATATTGAGAAAAGCAGAATCCATTTGTTGTGATTCTTATTTCTGTAAAGCTTTGCACCCTGAGTACCACCACTGAAAGGTAATCTAAGATGTTCATATATCAAACAGGCAACACCGTGTACTTTTCACATGCAGCAGTCATATAAAATGATGCAATTTAACTCCTTTTGTTTCACTCACCTAAAATAAGGAATTTACCACCACACAGGAAATCTCATGTCTTTTATCAGGAAATACCCCATCTCCAGCAGCAAACAAACATTCATGTTTCTCTGATGCATTTCTTTTTCTAAAAGAAAATTAAATCAAAGTCCATTTTCCTTGAGGAAGGTGAATTGGAATTGCTGAGGGATCTGGAATTTCATAATGAAAGCTGGCTCAGTTTTCTATAAATTTACCTTGTGCTGTGTCCAGAATCTTCCCAAACCTTTAAAGTGTATTCCTACTTCCAAAAAAGTAAATAAATAAGTATTCTGACATTTGGGATTATAGCTCTGATCCTTCGGTTAACTGTGCACTGGTGTGCTGGAGTAGAACAGTGAGACTCCATTCGGGTTGAGCAGTGTGTCTACACAGTCTATTGGAGGACTGGGGCTGCCATCGGTAATACGGAGTTAACAATTCTTATTCACCTTCATAAACTGCTGCGATATCTAGGGAAGAAATGTGCTAGATAATAAAATACTTAATGATATTACCTTACCTAAAGTGGGTAAATTAACCTAGACTGAACTCCATATTCCCCCATATGGAGAAGCAGGTAAATTCAGTTTACCCTCGACTACACTACTGCTCAGTGGCAGTTCCAGCTATAAAGAGCCTATGTTGTGTATATTCTGAAAATGAAAACTGGAAATACTGAATGCACCAAACATTTGCTATGGAGCTAGAACTGCCACACGTCTCAGGCTTGTGTTGCCTGTCATTTCTGACTTCAGAGGAGTAGTTAAAGACGATCCCCGCAGTTAATGTGATATGTAAAAAGGAAATCCAGACATTAACACGGATTAGATTAATATATTTAATTCCTGATGCAAGAATGGAAAAATGATATTTTTTTATGAACAAGGTCTTCAAGCTAAATATAACAGCACTGTAAGTAGGTTTAATTTTTGGCTAAGGTCTTCCTGCTGCATGTGTTCAGTATTAGTTTACCTTATACCATTCAGAATAAAGCATTATAAAAAGAAGTGTGTGTTGTCTACTTTTAAACTGTGGTTCAAAGGCCAAAAATTGGTTTCTGTTATATTCATGCCCCCCCTTTAATCCTGTACTATTGATATTGCAGACAGATAGACACACTTTGGATATATTTTTTTTGTTAAAAAAAATTGTTGTGTGGTGAAAACAGGAGATCAGAAGGGTGGTTACTGCATCTCCAAATACTGACTGAGTTTTTTTAAGATATTGCGCTAAAGCAGGTTATGTAATGAATGGATGACTGATGGGGAGAGATACACAATTAAAATGGTTGGTTAAATAGCGCATCTCTTCCGGCTGTTCAGATCAAATGTAAACTGGAGCTTTAGTTGGAGTTCTGCGTTTTTCTAGGAATGAGTTTTCAGCAAAATGCCTGCAAAGCCCCCAAAGTCAGTATGGTGCAATTGGTCCTAGTCTTCTGGCAGATTGTGGGGTTCTGAAAATTCACCTAAGCCTAAGAGCCAAGATAACAGACCTAACCGTTCTGGATCACCACGGGAACCAATATATCAGCATTTCACTGTCAAATGTACAACGCTAACAGTTCAAAATCTGCAATAAGTCCAAACAGATGTGAACGTTACAGACAAAAGACTTCTCTTGGTACTTCTGAACTGAAAGCAAAGTCCCTCTCAGTGGGAATGCATGTGACTCAGGCTATGTCTACACTACCACTTATGTTGGTATAACTTATGCCGCTCAGGGGTGTGAATGAGCCCCCCCGAGCAACTTAAGCTACACCGACCTAGGTGCCAATGTGGGCAGCGCTGTGTTGGAGGGAGAGCTTCTTCCACCAACGTAGCTACCGCTGCTCATTGTGGGTAACGGGAGATCTTTCCCGTCAGCGTAGAGCAGCTCCACTACAGCGCTTACAGCAGTGCAGATGCATAGGTGTAGCCAATGGCGGATTTAGAGTTAGTAGGGCCCTGTGCCCAGCTTCATTTTTGGGACCCTTCCTTGGGACCCAGCCAAAAAAAAGGAACATTCTCTCTTATCTCCTCCCCCGCCCCCGTTTTTCATTCTTTTTTTCTTCCTCCTCCTCCTATAAGTAGTAGGAAGTAAACGAAAATAAAGTGAGGTACCTTGATTATTTTTGTAGTCGAACTGACTTTTCCACAGACCTCTTGAAAATCGCTGAGGGTCTCGACGGAACACTTAATGATCTTTCCAAATATTGTTCGTACCGTTAGCTAACTATTGTAAAGTGCTTTGGATAAGAGCACTTTATAAAAAAAAATGTAAAAAAGCATTGGGGTGCGGGGTCTGGCCAGGAGCTAGGGTGAAGGAGGGGGCTCAGGGTGTGGCTGGGGATGTGTGAGGGGGTGCAGGAGTCAGGGAGGGCACGGGGCTGTGGGTGCAGGGTCTGGGAGGGAGTTAGGGTGCAGGAGTGAGCTGGGGGTTGGGGTGCAGGCTCTGGCCAGGAGTTAGGATGCAGGAGGGGTCTCAGGGTTGGGGCAGGAGGTTGGGGTGCTTACCTGGGGCAGCTCCCATTTGGTGCGAGGGGTGCAGGTGGGAATGTGGGGGGGGTGCAGGAGCTCCCATTTGGTGCTCAGGGTGGGGGAGGGACGTGGGGGGGTGCAGGAATCAGGGAGGGCAGGGGGCTGGGGGGGTATGTGTAGGGAGAGTGGGGGGGCCTCGCCTTTGCTCCGCCCTGCCCCGATTCCACCTCCTTCCCTAAGGACCTGCCCCGATTCCACCTCCTTCCCCAAGGCTCTGCCCCCGCCTCTTCCCCGCCTCCTCCCCGGAGTGTGCTGCAGCCCCGCTCCTCCCCCTCCCTCCCGGAGCGACCTGAGCTCTGGCAAACAGCTGTCTGGTGGCGGGGGAAGTGCTGGGAGGGATGGAGAGGGTCAGGAACGCAGCATGCTTGGGGGAGGAGGTGGGAGCTTGGCTGTTGGTGGGTGCGGAGCCTGCAGCAGGAGCCCCAGGAGCCGGCAAGCTTCTGTCCCTGCAGCTGCCCGGCCCTGGGGCCCCCTGTCCTTGGGGGCTCTGTGCCAGGGCACCCCTGTGTTTCACTGTAAATCCACCTCTGGGTGCAGCTGTGCCATTGTAAGCTCTCTAGTGTAGCCATAGCCTCAGAACATATAGGCATCTACCTTCCAGAAACAACATTTCTGCAACACAGGGGAAAGCCCTGGGTCTAGTGGTTAGAGAGCTGGTTTGAAGACAGGAGTTCTGGGTTTTACTCACAGCTATACTATAGACTGTGCGTAACCATGGGCAAACCACGTAAGCCCTGTGCTTCAGTTTCTGCATTTCTAAAGTGGTGGCAATAACACTTAGCAACCTCAGTAGCATATCTAGAGACTATATAGGCTTGTAGGTGCGACCATAATACGAAGCCATCACTGCTGGGAAATGAGGGATGGCAATCATTTAGTAGAATCCTTGTCTGGGCCTACAGAAAGGGAAATAGTTCACTTCCCAGCAGCCTGCAAATATCTAAATATCTCTCTCCTTCTGAATGGATGTTCTCAATGACAATCAGCTAACACCGTGTAATAAAGTGAGACCCAACTAAGGGTATGTCTACACTGCAATAAAAAACCTGCACTTCTAGCATCCTGTGAGGAAGGAGGGTCCCTGAACTGGGGCTGCAGCCCAA
This sequence comes from Natator depressus, assembly GCF_965152275.1. Lineage (NCBI taxonomy): Eukaryota > Metazoa > Chordata > Testudines > Cheloniidae > Natator > Natator depressus. The sequence goes on along the minus strand of NC_134235.1, from coordinate 118,724,075 downwards.
GCCTGAACGTTTACACTGCAATCAAACAGCCCCGCAGCCCGAGAGCCCAAGTGAGCTGGCACGGGACAACGGTGGTGTCTAATTGCAGTGTAGACATACTCTAACTGGCTAATCCTTTTGGTAAAGCGATCTTGTGACCAGGAAACCCAGAGCAATAATTATTTTAGCTACAACTATGACTTTCCAAATTCCCTTTTTTCACATCTCCTGCCAGTTTCAGAAGAACAGTGCGTGAAAATATTCTATTTGGTGAGTAAGGCCCAGTTCCACAAAGTGATTGAGGTTCCTAACTTCCATGGATGTCAATGGAAGTTAGGAGCCTAAATATCTAAATATTCACTTGCTGCAAGTTGCTTGCTGTTTGAATTAGAAATAGACCCTCATACACACAATTAGAAATCAAAGCTTCTCAGACCTAATGCCACCCCCCTGTGAGCTGTTATCTCATCTGATCTCACCACCTAATCAGAGTTGGGCCTGGACTGTATTTGACGGGAAATCTCATAAGAAACACTTCTGGCAGGTATTGCAGGAAGTGCTGTTGCTGATTCAATAGGTGGTGTGATATCCTTGGAGACCCAGTGGCGTGCCAGAGGGTGCAGCTGAAGAAGAATCCCATCTACTTGCAAGTCTATGGAACTGATTGGTTTGCCCACTGATACCAAGCTTCACCCGCCTGGATCCCAGTAGGATACCACGCATTGTTTCATTGTACATACCTTCAATCTCCACGTAGCCCCGATTACCACAGTGTCTGATACCTCACAGCCTTTAGAGTGTTTATGCTCACAACACACTTGTGAGATGGGGAAGTGCTATTATCCCCATATTATAGATGGGGAAAGTGGAAAAATACACACCACCCCTGAGTGCTTCTAAAAGGCTGTACTTCCCATCTCGCAAGCAGGCTGTGTATGGAAAAGAAAACTTTTAATGAGAAAGGAAAAGGAACCCAGCATTAATTTGAGAAAATGCTACAAGCATGATTCAGAAGCATATAACCATAAGCAAAACGCCCACCCCAGAGTACACTGGGAAGTGCCCTTTGCCTCAGTTTCTCACAGTCCAGTGTGAAAGTCTGACAAAGTAATGTTCTTTTACCACGCCATTCCCCTCTCCCTTCACCGCACCCCACTCACAGTTGTGGTCCTTGGCCAACAATGACCCAGAGTTCAGAGGTGCATTCATGTGAGTTCACCTCCTGCCCGAGGGGGATGAAAGGCATCAAGCAATGCCTCAGGTGCTGCTGCCGTGCTATCGTTCACTTCGCGTCACTGACCTCCACGCTGCCGTTCACTGCTGCATCGTTGTTCCCTCTGTGACTGTGTTGTTGCTCACTCCACTGCTGTTGGCTGCTGAGCCATCACTTTCTCTGCTGCCACCAGCCTCCCTACTACAACCTCGGAGGTTCTTGAGGTCCCACCACTTAACACAGCTCTCTAATTTCAGCAGAGGCCATACCACCAAGTACAAACACTTGTCCCCACACCTCTCTCCCTTTTACTGGCCTCCCTACCCCCTGCTTAGCAATTGCAGTTCAGTTGAGGGTGAACCCTTCAGCCAGGGCAGGCCAAGCTCGGCCTCCTGCCCCCAACTCACATACCAAGAACCACAACCTTTCATTACTCCTGCACTCAACACCAACATGACTTGCAATCCAACACCAGTCAAAAGTGATCATTTGGGCAAATCTGCTCCATGATGCTGAGCATGTAGGCAGAATAGGCATGTCTATGCAAACAAGGTTGGTTCCTAAAGTCTTTTTCCCCAGCTCATCACTAGATGTCAGGGGAGAGCTCATTCAGACCCTGCTTAGACATAGTTTGTATAAGCAAGGAGTCAGATAACTAGCACAGAATGTATTCCAAAACAAAGATGTGTGCTAGGCTGGAGTGCAATGTAAATATAGGTAGTTCAATGGTAAGAAGAGGCTTAGCAGAACATTGCCTTTATCATTAATAAAGAAGCAACCATTAGATTATTCAGAGTGAAGGTTAAACTCAAAAGAACCCAAACATTTGAAATATGGAATCCACAGTTAAGGTCAATTGTAACTCTGCCCCATAGTGACATCAGCCATCCTGCTTTTTTTTTTTTGTTCCTGATGATCCTACTGCTTAAGTTGTGTTATTTTTGCACCAGTGATTTTTCCTACAGGCTTTAAGAAGTTACAGCCTACTTCTTTTGAAAACCATTATATGCTTTCTTCTCATTCCTCTGCTTTCATATTTACCTCCACTTTTTTGGATCACCCAGTGGAATCATATTGTCTTCTCCCTTCCTCTGCTTCTTCTGTTTGTGTCTGTTTCCCTGCTCCATGTTGCTTTCCTTCCATCTTTTTGCTGTTTCTCTCTTTCCCTCCTTTTTCTTCCTTCTCAAATTCTCCCTGAGGGTCTTCCCACAGGTTGCTATTACTAATAATATTATTTGTATTACCATAGCACATGGGAGCCCAGGTCACGGACCAGCACCCCATTGTGCTAGGTGCACAAACACAGAACAGAAACAGTCTGGGGCCCAAAGAGTTTACAAACTAAGTAAGAGCTTATGTCTCCCTGCTCTGAATTTCTTTGCTCCTCCTTCTCCTCCCACAGCTTCTCCCCAGCATCTACCCCCTGTACTCTCTAATTCCTGAGGATCTCTGGAGACCCAATGGGTGGAGGGAGGGAATCTGTGATGATAGAGGAAAATGCTTCATGGATCCTGTTCTATGCTCTCCAGCCCACTCTTAAATTTGATTCTCCCCTAAAAAGTGACTTCAAGTGACCTCTCAGTTCCGTATCCAGATGGCTCACTGATTACCACATCTGATTTTCTCAGTTTGCAAGCAAAGAGATTATTGTTTTCATCACCCCAAGAGTCGTGCTGAGTTCTTTTCATCTTGTGCACCACACCCAGTAATAGAGATTCTGCTGAATGATGCCATCAGCTACACCCATGCAAACAAAGACATTCATGGCAATGGAGCTGCACTGAGACATTATTGAAGGCAGAACTGGATCTGCAGAGTTTTTATTTCTGGTGATGCTGCACAAAATGGGAAGAACGCACCTGGCTGGCCACTATGTGGGGCTGACAAGATGAGAAACAAATAAACAAACCACCACCATCATTGTATTTGCTCTGCCACAGAGTGAGCCTTTGGAAGTCAGGGAAAAGGCTCCTGTTGAATAGGCTTTACATCAAGTCCCAAGTGGCCTAGACTCCCTCTTGTAAGCTTTACTAGCTGCTGCTCACTGACCAGAATCTGACAGGAAGGCCCGTGTTCCGGCAGAAAGTTTGCTCAGGTCCTGATGTTGTTAATTAGGTTGTAAGCACCTTAGAGCAGGGACCATGTGTGTTTGGCACCTAACACAACAGGTCTCTGACCGGGTCTTTTTGGTGATACAGTAATATCAATCTGCTGGAGTTTTATCTCCAAGGTGAAATCCTGGCCCCACTAAGTCAATGGCAAAACCCACACTGACCTCAGTAAGGTCAGGATGTCACCCACTGTGCCCAGGCCAAATTTCTAAACTGGGTAGTTCCAGTCTGCCTCCCTAAATTCTGCAAATTAATTTGGATAAGATGTTGTATGGAGTTGCATCCAACTCTTCTTTCTATTAAAAAGATTAGCAGCATATGACTGAAAAATGGTGTGGCACACCCTGCTTTGAGGAATTATACCTCATACGTTCCCAAACTCATTTCATGTTTTATGAAAAGTGCAATTATGCTCATCGTGAAAAGTTTTCAACTCTCCTTATACTCAGCTTTTCCTTCTTTCTCTCAAGCCCAAGGCTGGCTTTAAGGGGCAATGTTTAAGGGATATCCAAAAACAGTCCAAAATTAATAATGCAAAACTAGACTCTCCTCCCTTATTGATTCCACAAACTTTTTTATTCCCCTGCTCCCATGGCCATGATACTCTGGTTATCTGGGTTCCTGATTCTCCACTGCCCAGCAACAGAAAGGATTCACAACACATGCACAATATAATTAAAAGAGAAGAGTTTGTGTTCTTGTTTTTCCTTTTCCCTTCCCCATTTCTTTGGTTCCTTCTTTCTCTCCTTTTACCTAATGTTTTTCTTATTTCACAGCCATTCTCTTTTTTCTTGCTATATGCCTCTATTTTGTCCTTTTATACTATTTTACCTTGAGTCTCTCCCTATTCCTCTTTCCTTTTTCTCACCCCACGCGCATCTTTCTTTCTCCTTTGGGCCTCTTTCACTGCCCACTCTTTCCACATAATTCCTTCTGCCATTGAGTCTCCTATACCTTTCCCCCTTGTCCCCCACACCAGTTTTCCCCTTTCCTCATTACATTCCCAACATTCCCCTATCTCTTTTCCTTTTTCTTCATAGCTCACATTTCCTCCCTGGCCCTCATACCAACCGTATTTTGTCCATTAATCTATGCACTGCTTCTTACAAACATCCCCTCAGCTCTCCCAATTCTCTAACCCTGTTTTGTCTGAATCCTGTACTCTGAAACTTCTTTTTCCCCGCAATACCGCCTTGCTATCCTTCAGCCTTTGTCCTTTTCCCGCAACAGCTGCCATCTCTCCCCATAAAGTCTACCCACATTTTCCCAGGGCCTCCCCAAACAATCCTCTCATGACATTCCCAACAAACTCCTTCCCTTCCTTCACCTGCCTGCAGACCTACACGATAGCAGCAGCAAGGATAGTGATTGCTCAGGTTTGAAATTCTGGCAGTTTCCTTCTCGAGATGGGCTTCTAGAAAGCCAGGAGATAGGGGGTGTTTGCCCTTCCACCAGCCATCGCCTGTTGCTCCATTGTTGGCCCCCACATCAGTAAATCTTGGAAGTCCAGTTGCCTGTACTGGGTGCTTGATAGCTGAACTGCCTCTTCAGTGAGCTCCCTCAAACCCTCTGTGGCTGCAGGATGGGTTTGTGGCTCTGCTGAGGAGCAACTAGCTGCACTTCTTTGTCCAGAATCTCAGAGAACTGTGCTGGCCCACGTGACCAGTGGAGGGGACCTTATAAATTGGATGTCCTTAAAGTCAGTCTTGGCTAATTACCTGCCATGTTCCACTACAGAGCTGGCTGTTCTTGTGTGGTAGACTGTACAATGTTCTCACTCACTGGGATAGCCGTAGATAAGACGGTAGTTGGGAGAAGGATGCAGAGGAGTTGTCATTGGTACCCATCAGGTTCCCCCCCCCCCTTTATAATGTTACTACTGGAGTCCGGGAGAAGGTGGTTTTCAATCAGGTTTTGTTGCAGGGGGAGCTACAGCTCAGAAAAAATGTCCAGCTTTTAGAAACACACCCACGCTGCCATTCCTGATCTATTTTTACTTGTAACTAACATTTAAAAGCTGTCCTGACTTTGGATTTTTTGTTTTTTTGTGTTTTTTGTTCAAGGAGACAATTTTATCTTCTTGATTAAATCTTTAAATACAAATTAAAACTAGCTTTCTGTATTATCTTCAAATAAAATAAAATAAAATAAAATAAAATAAAATAAAATAAAATAAAAAGAGAGAGAGAGAGATGGCCCTAGGAAATAGAAAAGTAACACATCTCAATTGTTTCCTCTATTACCTGCAATTAGACTGAATTCCAAGCAAGGAGTCTCTGAAGATAATATCACCTTCCGGCCTCAACCCATGAAATGAGCTCTGCCTGGACAGATTTCTGTGTACATGCAGAGCCCCATTGACTTCAAAGGGGTGCCCCGAGGGATCCACCTTCACCGAGCTCGTTGCAGGTCTGGATCCTGAGTTTCCATGTGAAGAGTATCTTGGCTTTGTGATCAGGAGATGTTGGCAACAGATATAGACTGTTAGACTTGCCAGGCAAAATAGTCAAAATAAAGCTCTAATTGCAGTTAGTTGGACACTCTGTTCCTCCAAAATGCTGCAAGAAACTACAAGATGATGGGCCTTTGACATGACTAAATTATAATGATTTCACCACCACTGCAGAGAGTGGGTAGACCATTATGCAGTGGGAGTGGCAGAGACTTTTATATTCTAGCAGCCACAGAAAGCTGCTTGGAGCTCACTTACTCAGCAGACAAGAAGCAGACAAGAAGGTAAACAATTTTAAAACAATTTTTTTTTAACTATGAACTGTGATTGGTGAAGAAGGCTGTTTTAAAGGCAAACTTTTAAAATTAAGGAATTCTGTAGGTTTGCAAAATAAACAATGTTTCAGAGGGGACGGACAGTATGATCTTTTAGGTTGTTCATCTTTTGAAGAATTAGGCAACAAAAGCACCATGAAAAATCTGAACATGGAGGAGATAAGTTCAAAATTCTTAGAAGTGTATGTTGTGTGATAAAATCTGTTGTGACATATGTATATAACTGCATGTGATACTGTTGAAGTTGTAATTAGTGGAGGCCCTTGGCTAAAATAACCCAAATCTGTTGATTTGCATGGCACAATGCAAATCCTATTCCCTCTCTTTGGCTTTTGGAGAACTAGAGGTGAAAGGTGGGAGAGCTGAGTATCTTTAATTTTTCAGTATTGGTTGGGAGGTTAATGTTGGCTCTGGAAGTATCCGATGTTGGCTTTGATATTTGGATTATGCTTTAATGTTTGGTAAAAAGCACACAGAGCTCAGGATAGATGTAGGTAAATACACAGATATAAAAGTTCTTCATGCAGGAACAAATAGAGTCAGAAAGTAGCGGAAGGGATGCACTCCCAAGGCATTAGCTACTAATTAGTGGAGCATTGCCAATGGCTTTACCAAAGAGAATGATCCGCATTATTTCATTTTACAAATGGAGAAATTGGGGGACAGAGGTTAAGTGTCTTGCCCAAGGCCACTCATAAAGGTAATGGTACAGCTGGGATGAGAATCCAAGTTTCCTGACTTAAGCACAGTGTTAGGATATAGATATTCAGGCCTGTCTGCAAAGGCCTGTACTTTAAGAATTTAGGTGTATTCTTATCACTTGGCTAGTTAGAGGTATAAAAGAAAGAATCAAAATCACTGTCTGCCAGTGTAAGGTCCTTCTCTTACTGTGACAGTCTGAGGCTCTGTTCTTAGGCTAAGGCCTTTGGCTAAGCAACAAAGGCAGCCATAAGCTGGGAAGCTACTGGTCACATCCTCACATTCCAAACTAGTCACATTGAAAGAAGGTTGTCATAAATATAAGGGGAAGGGTAAACCCCTTAAAATCCCTCCTGGCCGAGGAAAAATCCTCTCACCTGTAAAGGGTTAAGAAACTAAAGGTAACCTCACTAGCACCTGACCAAAATGACCAATGAGGAGACAAGATACTTTCAAAAGCTGGGAGGAGGGAGAAAAACAAAGGGTTTGTGTCTGTCTGTATGATGCTTTTGCCGGGGACAGAACAGGAATGGAGTCTTAGAACTTAGTAAGTAATCTAGCTAGGTATGTGTTAGATTATGATTTCTTTAAATGGCTGAGAAAATAGCTGTGCTGAATAGAATGAATATTCCTGTCTGTGTGTCTTTTTTGTAACTTAAGGTTTTGCCTAGAGGGATTCTCTATGTTTGAATCTAATTACCCTGTAAGGTATCTACCATCCTGATTTTACAGAGGTGATTCCTTTACTTCTATTAAAAGTCTTCTTGTAAGGAAACTGAATGCTTTTTCATTGTTCTAAGATCCAAGGGTTTGGGTCTGTGGTCACCTATGCAAATTGGTAGGATTTTTACCAAACCTTCCCCAGGAAGTGGGGTGCAAGGGTTGGGAGGATTTTGGGGGGAAAGATGGGTCCAAACTCCCTTTTTTCAGGAACCCAGATAAAGTTTGGTGGTGGCAGTGGAAATCCAAGGGCAAAGGGTAAAATTAATTTGTACCTTGGGGAAGTTTTAACCTAAGCTGGTAAAAGTAAGCTTAGGAGGTTTTCATGCAGGTCCCCACATCTGTACCCTAGAGTTCAGAGTGGGGGAGGAACCTTGAAAAAGGTGCTATTGGGCTGTTAGGAATACAATCCTGTCCTGATAATGCCTGTCACCTCCAGAGAAAGAGAAGTGCCTAGAAGATGTAAAAGGAAATTTAGGTTGATAGTTTTCGATCTGGTAAGAAGTCACTTATCAGTAGACACAGCTGGGAAACCCTTATGTCTTTATACATGTCGTTGTGAAATCCTCACTTCTGTATTGTTTTGTCATTATAGTTCCCACTTTGCTATTGTTTATTGGCATGGTCTCTGTCTGATTCTGTGATTGTTTCTGTCTGCTATATAATTAATTTTGCTGGGTGTAAACTAATTAAGGTGTTGGGATATAATTGGTTAGCTAATCATGTTACAATATGTTAGGATTGGTTAGTTAAATTTCAGTAGAATGATTGGTTAAGGTATAGCTAAGAATATTACTATATAAATTAGGGGCAAACAGGAAGTAAGTTGGGATTCGAAAATAAGGAAAAAGGAACTTGGATTTAAGCTTGCTGGAAGTTCACCCCAATAAACATCGAATTGTTTGCACCTTCGGACTTCGGGTATTGCTGCTTTCTGTTCATGCGAGAAGGACCAGGGAAGTGGGAGAGTGAAGGAATAAGCTCTCTAACATCTTTGTGCCGGGACTTGGGTACATCGCATCGGATAGGTGAGTGGCAGCCTGTAAGTCCCCCTCCCCAACAGTCTGCGCAGCTGCTTGGAGGGGATATGGCAAACTCTTGTGATGGTAGTTGCGGGTTCTGGCAAGCTGACCTTAAAAACTTCAAAGGAAGGAGATTCCACCACCTCCCTAGGTAATGCATTCCAGAGCTTCACCACCCTCCTAGTGAAAAAGATTTTCCTAATATCCAACCTAAATCTCCCCCACTGCAACTTGAGACCATTACTTCTCATTCTGTCATCTTCTACCACTGAGAACAGTCTAGATCCATCCTCTTTGGAACCCCCTTTCATTTAGTTGAAAGCAGCTATCAAATCCCCCTCATTCTTCTCTTCCGCAGACTAAACAATCCCAATTACCTCAGCCTCTCCTCATAAGTCATGTGTTCCAGTCCCTTAATCATTTTTGTTGCCCTCCGCTGGACGGTTTCCAATATTTTCACATCCTTCTTGTAGTGTGGGGCCCAAAACTGGACAGAGTACTCCAGATGAGGCCTCACCAGTGTTGAATAGAGGGGAATGATCACGTCCCTCGATCTGCTGGCAATGCCCCTACTTCTACAGCCCAAAATGCCATTGGCCTTCTTGGCAATGAGGGCACACTGTTGACTCATATCCAGCTTCTCGTCCACTGTAACCCCTAGGTCCTTTTCTGCAGAACTGCTGCCTAGCCATTCGGTCCCTAGTCTGTAGCGATGCATGGGATTCTTCCGTCCTAAGTGCAGGACTCTGCACTTGTCCTTGTTGAACCTCATCAGATTTCTTTTGGCCCAATCCTCTAATTTGTCTAGGTCCCTCTGTATCCTATCCCTACCCTCCAGCATATCTACCTCTCCTCCCAGTTTAGTGTCATCTGCAAACTTGCTGAGGGTGCAATCCACACCATCCTCCAGATCATTAATGAAGATATTGAACAAAACTGGCCCCAGGACCGACCCTTGGGGCACTCCACTTGATACTGGCTGCCAACTAGACATGGAGCCATTGATCACTACCCATTGAGCCCGACAATCTAGCCAGCTTTCTATCCACCATATAGTCCATTCATCCAGCCCATAATTATTTAACTTGCTGGCAAGAATACTGTGGGAGACAGAGCCCAGACTCCATCCTGTTGTTCCATTGAATCTAAAAAAGAGGGAGAGGAACTACTGTTGGTCATGACGACATCCAGAGACACTCTATCACATCTGGATTGTCACAGAGTGTAACACCAGAAGGGACCATTAGATCAGCTAGTGTGGCTTCCTGTATATCACAGGCCGCCAACACCCACACACTAAACCCATTCTGTCAGGAGAACTATAAGTTCACGTCACTAGCGGTATAATGTCACTTAAACTTATATTTGTTTTATAACTGCCTGCTTAATCTTTTCATAAATTTATAACCGATACACTGACTGAACATGGTTGTTTCTCAAAACTTGAACACAAAGTAACTTATGTGGGGCAGGGGAGAACAAACTTAGTCATCCTGAATCCATTCTATATTTCAATAATTTAAAATATTGCCTGATTCTTCCTATAACCTATAAGTTGCTCTGCTGGCATTTCCCCCCCTTCTTTATAAAAAACAGGGGATATAAATAATCCTGGGAATTACTGGCCAATCAGCCTTTTAAATTTGGTCTTTAAAATGTAGACCAGCTATTTTCAGGGGAGGTTAGAGGACTGTGCTGAGAGCTTTGACCTTCTGTACAAGAACAAGCCAGCTTTAGGCATGGCTGCTCAACCACAGATAATTGTTTCATGCTCACATATCTGATTTATAAATATTGTTGCCTTAAGAGGACAGTTTGATGTGACTGCTGATTTTAAGTCTCCTTTTGATTCTGTGGACAGAGGTCATCTTTGGGAGAAACTAAGGAAGGCTGAGATAGATTTTAGGTTACTTTATCTTTTGAGCCCCCCCTCAAGGTCAAATGGTCGCCAGGGTCAGGACATTAACTGATCCCATTCCCATTACAATTGGCAACAAGGCTGTCTACTGGCCCCCTTTTATTTTTACTTTTTATATCAATGAGGTTTTGGTGGTTTTGAGGGGAAGCAGTATTTTCCTCCCAAAATTTGTAACCAACCTGGGCGTGCAGATGATGTGGCCAGGTTGAAGATTTGCTGTGTTGCCTATTATTTTGCAACTTTTATTGCAGTTTGATAACTAAATGTTCCTTCCCAATCTTGGCTCAGAAGCCTTTTGCATCATGGACTCAAAAATTGGAATATTAGTTGTACAGCAATAATGTTTCTGTTATATGGGCAGTTGCTCTATTTGCCTGATCAGCAGCCAAAATAAAAATTGTGCGAAGGATATGCTAAATGGCCTAAATGGATCTGTTTATTCCTAACTTCTGTAATTTTATTTTTGTATATTGTTTTATGGACTGTTTCAAAAATGTAAATTGAATCTTGGAGACTGGTGTTTAAATCCATGCTTTTTAATTACTGCATTGTAATGAGTTTAAAACTTGTATTGTTCAGTTATGGCCAATTGCTAAGATGCCATATTAACAAGAGAGATTTGATTGGCTTTCTCAGAAAGGTGTCTCACCACTGCCCTGTTTTGAGTGTTCCTTTTGAGCTTTTTTTATAATTCCATTTTGAGATATTTTTGGAAACATTTGCATTTTTCTTATTTCCGGGTTCTTGGGGCCCAGTTCTGTCCTCAGTTACAGTACAACTCACTGATGTAACTCATGATTATATAGATGATGCACACAATTTAATGATTAAGACAACAAGGAGTACTTAGAATCATAGAATATCAGGGTTGGAAGGAACCTCAGGAGGTCATCTAGTCCAACCCCCTGCTCAAAGCAGGACCAATCCCCACTTTTTGCCCCAGATCCCTAAATGGCCCCCTCAAGGATTGAACGCACAACCCTGGGTTTAGCAGGCCAATGCTCAAACCACTGAGCTATCCCTCCCACTTGTGGCACCTTAGAGACTAACAAATTTATTTGGGCATAAGCTTTCGTGGGCTACAACCCACTTCATCAGAAGCATGGAGTGGAAAATACAGTAGGAAGATATATATACAGAGTACATGAAAAGATGGGCGTTGCCTTAACAATTCTAACAAGACAATTCAATTAAAGTGGGCTATTAATTTAATGGTTGTGAGTCTTTGAAAACCCCTTCTGCCTGTAGTGGGTTAGTGGTTGTCCCTCCCCCTCTGGCTCAAAGGGAGGCCAACCCAGTCGCAGGGGGAATTAGCAAATAAGGGCTGTGATCTATGGGGCTTGGGCACAGGTCCTCAGGCAGGGCAGAGCAGCCAACACCCTAGGGGGGCTCTGGCCCTCAGGCAGGGCAAAGCAGCAAATAGGCCATTCAGCCTAAGATGGGGAGAGGGTGGGGTGGGGTTGGCAACAGGGGGTAAGGGCCCACTCTACTCCACTGGGTCCCAGCCAAGGGCCCTGACAGTGGCAGAGGGCTCTACCATTGGGTCAGCAGGGATCCCACCGAAACACACTGACTCGAGCACTGGGCTACTTCCTATCATAATCCGAGGTGGGTTGCAGTGGCCAGGGATAGTTGGGGTAGTCGGCCGCTGGCAATCTCAGCAGCTCCTCTCCAACCTCAGTCTCTTCTGAGGGCTGGGCACTACCCAGCTCAGTCTCAGGACCAGTGGCCTACAGCAAGCAAGAGACATCTGTCTCCTTCCCTGGCTCTCGCTCAACTGAGCTGGTATCTGAAATAAGTTCACTTTTTCCATGGTGCAGATCAGGTGAACAAGCCTTCCTGAAGGCCATGTCCTGATCATTTAGTTAGACAGATTAGAGGAGGACACACTAGAATGAGGGACCCTGCAAGCTATTCACATTCTGTATATCGTACAGTTTTCATTAAGGACCAAGTTATAGTTCATATTTTTTCCATTGAGTGTTTCATCCTGTAATAGATGTAGTGATCTTTGTAATTCAATTGCATGGCTACTTAGCTTATAATTGTGATTGCTAGAGATAGTAACAGACCTATTTATTTTCCCTTACCTTGTAACTAACTATTCATAGTTATAAGGGAGAGGTAGGTTATATGTAGTTTGTAATTACGTTATTCTCTCCTAGTGCTGTTTTAACTAGTCCAGAGTAGTCTAATAGTGTTCTATTCTCAAAAACATGACCTGCCCATCATGAAAGAGCAAAGCAACCAATTTTAGCTATGACTTTTTCAAAGTTCTTACTTGCTTAGCTATCATTCAGTAGGACAAGGTGGGGGATGATACCAGTCAGCTCTGTGTTTTTGGGGAACCAGGGTGCAGTATCTAGCCTGTCTGACTCATAAAAGACACCCCCCCACACACCAGTCTCTGCTTGAACCAAAACCGACCAGAGAAAAGGCTTGCACAGAGCAGTGAAGGGCTTTGGGAGACACACCTAGACCCCCCCTGACAAGGGTGACAAGATTAAGACATCTCCATTAGCATACAGAATGGAAAACAGAGAACTCCCCTAGCCTCATCTGCATGAAAGATGGGACAGGGAGACATCTCTATTTGCATAAAGAATGGAGAGCAGAGACCTGCACTGAACTCTGAGATCAGAAAAGCAGGGACGCACTGCATCCTGTGGATCTCTGCTCCAGATGTTAATGAACCTACGCCTGCACACACCCAGCTCAGCAGTTATCAGACCAATTCTAGTAATGAATCCTTGATTGATATCCAAAATACTAAAGCAGCCTAGTTGCATTGTGAGCTCCCTGGAAGAAAACACCACCCATAGCCAACAGTGATCAGCTCCTATTGTCTAGCCTAAAGAAAACCCTTGAGTCATCAGTTTACCAATAGACAAATCTAGTGTTCTCCCTTGAACCATTGTATTTTCTCTACAAAAATCCCTACTCACCCTCCAGTCAGTGTTCTGATGCATGGACGCAAACTCTGCATCAGTTCCACTGGGACTCCATCTTCTCCTGACTGATCGTGCTGGGGGCTCTGCCTGTCTTCTGCACTCAGGACCCTGAGCTACCACTATCACCTGGGAACCCCAACCAGTTCATGCTTCAGGGAACAGTGAGATCCTTTTCTTTCTCTCTCTGTTTTCCTTTCTACCTCAGGTATTGACCTTTAATAATGTATGTTATGCTGGTTTAGGCTTTTCTTGTGTAGTTATCACTATTATTCAATAAATAACTTATGGTTAAGCTGGTTGCTTCTCTCTCTCTCTTAACTTTACTCCTTTGTGTTTTTAGCTTCCCCCATTTACTCTGCAGCAACGCTTCTTTTACCTAAGCTAAAGATCCCTGTGTGGCAAAAATACTGTGGGGTTTGCTCATCAAGTGGGTTACTACCAGTACAATTGTGACATGAAACTGGAGATAGGGACGTGGTAAACCTGTGGCATATAAGGGGGGACAGCTGAAAGTGCTGCTTGGCCCAGCCTATTGAGTACAGGGACATATATGGGGGTCAGCTTGAGAGTGCTGATTGACCTGGTCCACTCAGTTTTGCTCTGTTAGTGTGTGTGTGTGTGTGTGTGTGTGTGTGTGTGTTCATCTGGTTCTAGGGCTAGAGGAACCCAGTCCTGGGGAACCGAGGTCCTGCAGGATAGCTCCATTGGGAGGGGACTTGCAGAAGGAAGGAGTAGAGCTCCATATGAACACACAAGTGACATAAGTAGTACATTAATAAAATTACAGAACCCTCCCACCCCAGAAGAGTAACCCTAATAAATGAGCATACCCCAAAGTAAAGGGCACATCTGGTAACAGGGAGGAAATATCTTTTATTGGACTAACTTCTGTTGTTGAGAGAGACAAGCTCTGGAGCTGACACAGAGCTCTTCTTCAGGTCCTCTCACCAACAGAAGGGGGTCCAATGAAAGATATTATCCCACCCACCTTGTCTCTCTAATATCCTGAGACTGACACGGCTACAACAGCACTGCAGACCATTCAATAAGGCAGAGAAGAATCCAGTCCTACATTAGGAAATCAGAGCATGTTCAGTGCTGGATCTAGTATCATTGCCCAGGCCCAGCTGCATTCTTGCTGCTAAGCTGGGCACAGTCAGGAGCTGTACCTTGGAAAGTGGAGAAGAGTGGAAAGAAGATGGCTCATGGCTATACAAGATGGTTCATGATGATCAGTAGTAGCCTCCTTGGCTCAGGAGCACCTACGTTTCTGTTGGTTAGCAATCAGACATAGTAATTTCAGCTGAACTCAGGCTTTAGTCTCACAAAGTTGAGCAAAGTAAATTATTCAGATTTGGTTCTCTTCTTTTTTGTTCCTAGCCATCTGTGACTTCACAATGGGCTCCATTTCTCAAGCAATTACTGAAATGGGCCTTGATCTTTACAATGAACTGAACAAAAATGCTGCAAACAAAAATATCTTCTTCTCCCCTATGAGTATCTCTACTGGCCTGGTCATGGTCCTTTTGGGTGCCAGAGGTAACACTGCTAATCAGATGCAAACGGTAAGTGTCAACAAAACACGTGTACATGCTTTTATATTTTACATGCTTTTTTCTGCTAAGGCAAACATTAAAAGTAATGACAAATTATGTGAGAATTTTATAAAAAAGTGCATTTTCCGGGGATAATGCAGAATTAAGAAAAGAAACACTGTTTTCAAAATTGCTGCATCATGATTTCTATCACCTGCTTGTAGTGTCTGACTAATGATATGATTAGGATTCAGCGGCGTAGAGGCAGGGCTTAAGTCACATGGTGACATGGCAGTCTGCCACCATTCCCTTGCCACCATCTTGGGCTCCATTTTAAAAATAATGTTTCTAGTAGTTATGTTTGTCAAGAAATCCTTAAAACTGGAAATATAACCAGTGCAGAGATGTCAGCAGAAAGCCTGGAGCAATTGTTCTGAGAGGTGTGAACCGTCCTGCTCATTTTAGTGAGGTGTTAGCTCAGCTGCTCAATGTTGACATTTTGGGGTCTAATTTTCTGAAGTGCTGAGCCCAACAGCTCCTTTTAAAGTCAAAGGAACCTACCGAAGGTCTACTTCTCTGAAAATCAGGCCCTTAAGTTTTTCACTGCTCATCAGAAAGTCAGAAAAGATAGTTTAGTTTGCCACTGCGTAGGACTCATCCTCTCAGAAAGCCCTTCAAACTTCCTGTCCACTAGCAAAGTTGTAAGAGTTGGTCAGAAATCAGGATTTTTTTCCTCTGTCAAAAACGTTTGCCTTTTCATCCGAAAACCAAAATGTTTTGGCCAAAAGCTGCTGAAAAACCAAAAACATTTTGGTCAAAAACTTCTGAAAGATTGAAAAATTTTACTTTAGGTGTTTTTGGTTTGCTGACATCAACAGTAATCACCTTTTTGAAGAAAGCAGACACTTTCCACAAAATTTTGTTTGACTGAGACCCCAATTTTCCTTTTTTTTTTTTTTTTTTTTTTTTTAAAAGGAAAAGTTTCAACGAGCCCTTTAAAGGATGTCCTTTTGTTTAAGCTACCTACCAATAAGTGGTTTTAGAGTGCATTTACAAAGATTGTAGCATCTATGTTGTGTGGGGCTGTCCTTTTAAAAAAAACAAAAACTAAATGTTGTCCTGTATTTTCATATCAGTCCCCTTTATTTCCTTGAAATGATGGTCATCCTCTCAAACAAAAAATGGGAGAGGACTTGATTCTACTCTTACACCAGTATTAATTTGTAGTAGTTGCACTATAGTCAGTGGATTTACATTGCTGTAAAACTGATGTGAGATCAGAATCAGGCTTTTAGTGTGTGAACCACTTCTTAGTCTTAATCTTAGATTTGAAGAAAAATTCAGAATAAAACTATGAAATGCTGGACTACTTAAAAATTAGACTATGGATTAAGAACAATGGGCTGCCTCCTCAGCTGTTTTAAATTGCTAGTGCACCATTCAGGACAGGTTCCATCAGTTCAGATTTGACCCAGCGATTTAATCTCTTTATTTAGAAGAAGATATTGAGAACCATAAAGGTAGGAAAACCATTCGGACATATTCAGAAGTACCTAGCAACATCCTAATTCAGGAGAAGTAAAAAGGCTTGGATTCTAGAAACTCTATGATATGGACCCTTTAATTATCTTTACCAATCAAAGTCTAGCACAATTTTTCAATCTAGGTGCCAAAAGTAGGTTCTTAAATCCATATTTATGTACATAAATTGCTGAGCAGCCACAAATCCCACTGAAGTCAAGAGAACGTGCAGTATATGATAAAGATGTGAACAAATTAGAGAAAGTCCAGAGGAGAGTGACAAATAATAAAAAGGTGTAGAAAACCTGACCTATGAGGAAAGGTTAAAAACACTGGGCATATTGAGCCTTGAGAAAAGCCTGAAGGGGGACCTGATAATAGTCTTCAAATATGGTAAGGGCTGTTATAAGAGTATGGTGATCAATTGTTCTCCCTGTCCACTGAAGGTAGGACAAAAAGTAATGGGCTTAATCTGAAGCAAGGGAGATTTAAATGAGATATTAGGACAAACTTTCTATCTATCAGGATAGTTAAGCTCTGGAATAGACTTCCAAAGGAGGTTGTGGGATCTCCACCACCGGAGGTACAAGAGCAGACAAGGCAAACACCTGTTGGATGGTCTTGGTTTCCTTGGACCAGTCTTATTGCAGGAGGCTGGAAAAGATCAGTGTTTCTCAACCTTTTTGATACCAGCTTGCTGCCTTCCTAAAGTGTGTCAGGAAGATTTCAGGACCTGGCGCCGGTCCATGGATAGGCTGTTGAGAAACACTGGACTAGATGACCTCTTGAGGTCCCTTCCAGCCCTACATTTCTATGATTGGTATTCTTAGGTTACCATGTGCAGAACCTGACTGCTGCATGAACACTTTCTCAAGGTGGAGCTTGCTCCCTTTTCACCCACCCAACGGCCTTGACAGCTATACTGAATATGCTTATGTTAAAACAGGGATGGAGTTCTAATCTTCCCCACAAAGGGGCTAATACCTCCTCTTCTTTCTGAATTCAAGTGTCAATCTCAAATTGAGATTCACACCTTGAACATTTTCAAAATGAAAATTTTGTTTTCCTGTTCAAAATGACTAATTTAGAAACAATCTACTTATAGTTAAAATATGTAAAGTAGAACTTGAAGTGTTTCAAAATCATCAGAACAAGATGTTTTGATTGACCCAAAATGTGGTGTTTTTTTGCTTGTGGGTTCAAAAATTTTAGATTTAGACATTTTATCCCAATTTGGGACTGGAAAACTTCTCAAAATCTCAAATATTTTGTCAGGACAGGAAAACTGTTTCCTGCTCAGCTGGTATCTAGTGTAAGATAAGATAAGAAAAAGCCTTTCTGTGGAATGCATTTATGCTGCTTACAGCTGCTGTAATGTTACACTTTCAATCACAGGTTCTTCATTTGAACAGAGCTGCAGGAAGTGCAAACCTTGGAACTGGGCCTGTCTCGGAAAGTGGGACGACAGAAGCTGAGCCTGAATATCTCAATGAAGGGCAATATCATGAACTTCCTCACTTCCCAAAGGTACCTCTTCTGACCAAGATAGAGTAGCATTTTCATAGCTGTAAGGGGAGCTGCAGGCTGTATAATGGCCAGTGACAGCCTTTAGAGGAGTCATGATCACAGGCAGGAGGCCGCTGTAGTAAACTAGGAAATCCTTGACCGGGAGGTTGTGATTGATTGATTGATTAAAGGCCCAGTCCTGGAGAAATCAGTGCGCGCGCACACACACACTCTCTCTCTTTCTCTCTACTAAGAGCCAGGGGAGCAATTCCCCTGCTTTTGTACACTTACTCATGCTGGCTCTCAGTGGAGCTAGGGTGAGTATAAATAGCAGTAGAGGCGCTGCTGAGCCATGCCGTGTGCATGCCCACCAGTTTCAGGCAGGCTTGTACTTGTGGCCGCTAGCTGCGCTACCGTGGTTGTGCTGCTGTTTATATCCATTGCTAGCTCCCACTGATAGAGATACTCAAACACCCTGTGTAATGGAACGATCAGTCCCAGTATTTAACTTTTATACAACTTTAACAAAGAGAAAATGAAGCGTCTTTATTTCTACTTCGTTTGAAGCCGTCTCCTTCCCGATGTGACTTGGCTGGAGGAATCCACACAGAGTTCCAGACACTCCTTTCCCAACTGAAAAATCTCAACAAGAGCTATGTATTGAGCCTGGCCAACAGTCTGTTTGCACAAAAAGGATATCATTTTCACCAGGTAAGTTACCTGTGTTTGTTACATGTGAGAATTGAATCAAAGCTCACCTTTATACCAGAGATTCAGGGATGCCAACTCTTGTTATTTTTAGCATACGTTTCACAATATTTGGTGTTTTCCTTAAAGCCCTAACTCCTGGACTTATGATTGGGTGAAAATCTCAACTTTGTGTTTTTGTTGTTTTAAGCAAGCTTCTAGTCCTCAGGAAAGCTTGAAAACATGACCCAAGTACACCCTAGAGGCTTAGAAACCAGAAGGCAAAGAAAAAGAATCCAAAACTTTTGTTAATTAAAAAAAAAAAAAAGACGTTTTGGTCAGAGTTGGCTGCCTAATTCCTCTTTGTGGCCTTGGGAAATCTTCCTTCATGGTCAGGAGACTTTTCCCTTTTTGTTCAACTACGTGTTAGTGGGCTGAATGCACCAGATGCTCAACATAAATAATAACAGTAACTTTCTATGTCTGATCTAATCCTTATTTTTACACTTATTGTAGATAAGCAATTCTCCATGAAAAATCACCAATGTAATAAGGGTCCAGTTCATGATTGTACTATAAGGCAATTAGCTCTGTCCAGATGCTCAATGAATAAACTTCTAGTACTTTAGTTTCCCTATCAAGTTCAGTCCTGAACAAATTGTAAAAGAGCAGGGCTTTTTTTCTAATTGGCTTGAGTCACTCAGTTTCATATGGATGTAACCCTTCTGCCAGGCCAAGTTGATAGCAGCAAGGGCCGGGTTCAGTACACAGGGGTTCCCTCTCGTCAAAGCAAATGCAAAACTGGCTCGAGCCCCCACCCAGTGACCTGGGAAAATCTTACACACCCCCTGGGCGCCTCAAAGAGGCAATACTTCCCCTCTCGCAAGCACAGAGTCTCGGTGTAGCAGAGAATCTTTAATAACATGAGGTAAATGACATCAGCATTAAATTGGGGAAACACCACAACTAGTGTTCATTAACCAAACCATGAGCAAAGACCCACCCCAGCAAATTGGGCCACATCCTTTCCCTCGGGTTCTTGAGCCCCAGAACCCAAACGTCTCTTGAGTCCAGCAATCCACAAATCGCCCAAAGTCCAAAAAGTCCAGCCCCAGAGTTCAAAAGTTCATCTGCATAGTGTTACTCCCCAGTCTGGCTAAAATGTGCCTGTGTGTGGGGGAAAGAGGTAAGGGGCACCTTACGTGTCCCGAAGCTGACTGCCCCACAGGGCTCTGCTCCGCTCTGCTGTCTCACGAAAAGCTCCGCTCCACCACGACTGGCTCCGCTCTACACAGCTCGCCGTCTCACGAACGCTCCACTCCGCCATCTCACGAACAGCTCTGCTCTGCACAGCTCACCTCGCCGTCTCACGAACACTCCGCCAGCCTATCCACGAACAGCACCACTGCACTCTAGATCTTCTGGCTCCCCACTACTTGACACAGTGCTCAGTGATTTCAGGTCATAGTAGTAGGAGCCTTAGTGCTGGTGCACCATAAGGCCAAAGTGAATTCAGCACAGTACCTGTAGCAAGACTCTTAATAGACCCAAAATTAGCTCTGACATTCCACAGTGGAGAGAGACAGAGGTGCAATTGGTGTTTCAGGCCCTCACAAAGCGGCCCACGCCACCATGTACTAATACCTGTCTCAAGCCTCTCTCAATTCACAGAGTTTTGGAACCCATGTCCCTTGCCTAGCGAGTGCTACTTAGTTGATGGTGAGTCCCTCCATCATAACAAAAGGCCAAGTACAGTTCCAAGCACAGTTCCCATAATCAGGGTAATAACAATTTATTCTTCCCGCCCCAATAACAGAGACACTGGGGATCCCCCAACAGCCAAAGTGATGATTTGGGCAGTTATGGCCTCATTCTAGGCGGGGTGGGTGTGCCTATGCAAATGAGATCAGCCCCTGAAGTTCTTTTCCACAACTTACCACACCTCACCACCAGATGTCAGGTTGGAGCTCATCCTGACTCTGCTTACATTGAGGATCTGATTTATGGATTCTAACATTCATTAATGATCTTTATTTTACTATACAGCAATATTTAGAATGCACTAAGGAATTATATGGAGCAATGCTGCAAACAGTTGATTTTGAAAGTGCTACGGAAGCAACCAGACAGACAATAAATTCCTGGGTTGAAAGCAAGACACAAGGTAAGAAAGCATAGTTCCGATTGTCATTGGCTTTTCTCACCATTACGACAAAAGAAGAATCAGGATTTGAAAGCAAAAGGTTTTCCACCTGTGTGTGTGTGTGTGTGTGTGTGTGTGTGAGTACTCGTCTAAAATATTTTAACATTAAAAATATGAATTTGCTATCACATTCTCATTTTTATAACATTGCTTTCATATCCTGGTTGATGGGCAAGAATGCGGCTCCACAGTGCTGGGGCGACAAATGGGGGCAACAGAAGCTGTGGGTCTAGCTGTGAGGTGCAGCAAAGCCAGGGAATGGGAGAAGACAGATCGAGAGACTGATCATGTGGAAAGCAGAGCCTACAGAGGAATGTCCAGGGTGTGGATGATGTCCTAACTGCCAGGGAGGGTCACATCATGAGTAACTTACATTTTCTGTTACCATCTCCATTAAGAACCCAAACATGAGTAATGATCTCTTGCACGCTGGCATATGGCACATTCCCTTTACCTCAGCTGCAGTCTCACCTAGCCAAAGATAATCAAACTTTGAAATTTCAATCTGAAGGTGGACAGAATGGCCCAGGGGGTTGGTTTTGAGCAGTGGAGCTTTTTCTCTAAGTTAGAGATTTGTCTTTGTCTCTGTAAACAAGTCAGTTTTGAATAAGAAGTTATCACCTGATGACTGTCCAGTGACCCATGTGGAAAGAGTTGTTGTTTTCAGTCAGGTTCCTAGTATCAGAACCTGACGTTCACCTTTTAAAAGCAGCCTCACAAGGCTGGAAATGCATGCTTGTGCAGAGAACCAGCCCAAGGGCTGTGCCTCAATGAACTCCAGCTTCAGTCCTCAGAATGGAAGTAAAAAAACTACACAGATTATTACCAATCCCCAGAGCCATTCTGTCCATATTTGACTAAAAAAATGCAACTGAAATGGTCCTGGCCCCCTGCACAGGGGTGAATGTCTGTACCCTCATTGAATGAGATGGGTTTTGTGAATTATCTACTTAATCCTTCTAAATCAGGGCTGAGTCATATTAGTAGCAGTGCATAGAGAAGTTTACAATGCAGCTGGCTATTTCATCCCCGTTCTGTGGATAAACGGAAAGATTTAATTTGCAGAGCCAAGAACTAGATTTTCCCCATGTTAAATTAACCTTGCAAATAAATAAATATTGATAAATGAAAATTCAGCTAGATCTGTCTGTCTCAAATAATAATTTAGATTTAGCTTGTTTTTCTCTGACTGTTTTTAAGGTAAAATCAGGGAACTCTTTGTTCCTGGTGTTATTGACTCAACCGCTGTGCTGGTGCTAGTGAATGCAATCTACTTCAAAGCAACCTGGGAATACAAGTTTGAAGAAAAACACACAATGCCAAGAGACTTTAGGATAAACCAGGTACTGTAGCAGAATTCTATATTTTTAGCTTTGTTTTATCTTAGACACCTTCAGCAATGTCACTGCAGAGCACAACTTAGATATGGACCTATAGACATTGGCATCCCATCAACCTTACAAGCAAAATGAGGGTATATATTAAGCATAACCCGACTCTTCTACTGCATGAAAGATGTTTTTCAGTAGAGACCAGTGATCTCAAAGTGAATGAAGAAAACAAGAGCAAAACTGTAGCAATGTTAACTGCTTAGTACGCTACATACTTGGAACATGGTCTAAACACCAGGATACAGATTTATTTATTTTTAACTACACCATCACTTCCCGTAGGCCATGATCCTGGAAAGACTTACACATGTAAGTAATTTCAGCATAGGTCCGTTGACTCGTGAGTGAAGTTGAGCACATGCAGAAAATTTGAGCTTCGACTTCAGAATCTTAAGCCTAGTCCTGCAGGTGCTAGTAACACCAGATAAGTGCCAGAAAACTTAGGGAAGGAAGGTCGGGGTTTAGCCATGAATTGGTTTATGGTACTAGTGACGTCACACACAACTGGCAGAGAAACAAGAAAGTCTGAAGTTCAGATTTCTCACAATCTTAAGGCAATTGTGTCAGATTTTATTAAGTGTTCATTATACTTCAACAAAAACCATAAGTTTTGGGAATTTAAAAATAAAATTGCAACAAAATGCCCATTATACTTCACATTGAAAGGCAAACTGCAAAGCAAAAACAACAACAACAACCAACACAGGCTTGTGTTTGCTTTTTTATCATGTCCAAAAAAGCCCTTTTTAAAAAAAATATAACTTTTTTTTTCTTTGTTTGCCATAGGGATTTCAGGGAATGTCAAAGCTGGCTTTCCCTGTTAGCTGAGGTCTTAGAGGCCTCAGGTACCTGTTCAAAAGAGGTATGAACTGAGAGAAAATCACGAATGGTGGAAGTTACACATCAGTTAACAAGTCATTGGCCAGATATTCATGTAGATTGGAACCCATTACAATCCAGTCATTAGGAAACTTCCAGGGACCTCAGCTAGAGGAAAAACAAAACAGATAAGATGAGACCTGAATTTCTACAGTAATAAAACATGCATATTTTTGTTGAGAGTCCTGTTTAAATCTTCTTTACGCATTAAAAAACAAAACAAAAAAAGGTCAGCAACCTATATTCCCACCCACCCCTTTGCAGGGTTAAGAGACTAGCAAGATGGTGTTGCTACAATATCTAATGGGTTCATTTATATCCAAAGCGTTTACTATTTTCTTCAGAATATGGAAAAAGAGTCTGTTCTATAGCTGAGAACAGTCAATGCATTTGTAAGCACCATATCACATACAAATCTCAGCCACACCTTTTTATTTGAATACAAATTAGCAGGGAGGGGAATTTTATTGAACAGTAAAAGAGGGTGTCACGTTAAAGATTCTTCTCTGAGCAAATTGGTTACACCTAAAATAAGACTTGAACAACAACCTAAACAAAGATATAAAAGAGGATGAGGCGCCCATTAAAGATGAAAAGGAGGACTTGCGGCACCTTAGAGACTAATTTGAGCATAAGCTTTCGTGAGCTACAGCTCACTTCATCGGATGCTGTAGCTCACGAAAGCTTATGCTCAAATAAATTTGTTAGTCTCTAAGGTGCCATAAGTCCTCCTTTTCTTTTTACGAATACAGACTAACACGGCTGCTACTCTGAAACCTGCCATTAAAGATGGTAACTTCTAGAAGATGAATGAATGACTGCCAGAAAACCTAGATATGATTGTAATCCGGACATGGGTATTGGTTGCTGCACTGCTACATCATACAGAAGCCCACAGAGATGGGGAGAAATTGTGCAAGTGAATTACCAACAAATTTTGGGAAACAAAAGTCAGCAAGGTATTGAAATCCCATTTGTTAAATTGAGCAACTCTATTTGCATAACAATGAACTTCAGAGCAGGTTAGCATTTAAAGCCATATCTTCTTCTCGCAGGGGAAGAGGAATAATGAATAATTGTTATTAAGCTAAAAGAACAGGAGTACTTGTGGCACCTTAGAGACTAACAAATTTATTAGAGCATAAGCTTTCGTGAGCTACAGTCCACTTCATTAGATGCATAGAATGGAACATATAGTAAGTGTGTATATATATACAAACACACACACACAGATAAGTTGGAAGTTACCATACAAACTGTGAGGCTAATTAGTTAAGATGAGCTATTATCAGCAGGAGGAAAAAAAACTTTTGTAGTGATAATCAAGATGGCCCATTTAGACAGTTGACGAAAAGGTGTGGGAAATAGATTCAATATGTGTAATGACCCAGCCACTCCCAGTCTCTATTCAAACCCAAATTAATGGTATCAAGTTTGCATATTAATTCAAGCTCAGCAGTTTCTTGTTGGAGTCTGTTTTTGAAGCTTTTCTGTTGCAAAATTGCCACCCTTAAATCTTTTACTGAGTGGCCAGAGAGGTTGAGGTGTTCTCCTACCGCTTTTGAATGTTATGATACCTGTTATTAAGCTCTGTCTTTGTACAGGGGCAAGGTATAAACAAATGGGGGAGCTTCCTGTGTTGAAGTGCTCAGGATTCTAGGAGACAAACTATGGTTTGGTTGCACGGTTCATAAAAACAGGGAGGCTACACTTTTATGGCTTGTCAGACATCAGCATTTTTTCCAACCAAAGTCATTCCACAGCTCTTCCTGTGTGGAGCCTCTGAAGAAGCTGTGTCACAGGCAGAACGGGGGGCGGGGGGGGGGAGTCTCCCTTCCAAAAAGCTTCTATTCTATGGCTTTCAGCAACATTACCATTCTCCTTTACCTAACAGTGCCATAGAGATGTTACTTAAATGACTGGTTAGCAATGATTTTCACCTTTCCTGTGTTGTTTTATTCAAGCCAAGTATTTCCAATGACATACAATATTTGAAAGATAGCAGGAAGGTGAACTGAATGAGTTGGGGTGTGTGTATTTTCCTTGATCTTGCTATTTGAGTACTGATCACACTTATGTTGGTTTTATACCAGCATAACTCCAGTAGACCTGATTCTCCTCCCACTTACACCAGTTTTAACTGACTTCCATGGAAACAAAATAGTGGGGGCTCAGCACCCACCAGCCAACCGCTAATCAGCTGTTTGGCGTCAGGCAGGAGACGCTGGAGGGATAGCGCGGAGCTGGGGTGGGAAGAGGCGGACCAAGGGTGGGTGCTTGGGGGAAGGGACGGTGTGGGGCAGGGGCTCAGGGCAGAGTGAGGGTGGAGCACCCTCCCGAAAGAGGAAAGTAAGAGCCTGTGTTTCCCCCACCATTTGCATCCTGTTTCTCCTCCACCTCATGTGTTTGTTAAAAACAAGAGAAATCAATAACCTTCACACATCAGGACGGAGAGTAAAAGTAACCCTTCCTTTTTCATCAAAGAA
This sequence comes from Natator depressus, assembly GCF_965152275.1. NCBI lineage: Eukaryota > Metazoa > Chordata > Testudines > Cheloniidae > Natator > Natator depressus. The sequence goes on along the minus strand of NC_134235.1, from coordinate 118,698,467 downwards.
TGGTTGCTGAAACATGGGAGACTGATATTTCGCCTCCAGCAAAAGGAAACAAACTTGAATAGGTTTTAATTAAGTTTGTTTTGCATAATCACTCAATTCCAGTTTCACTGTAAATGCTTGTTTTAATGTCTCATTCCTTCTTGTGTTTAATTAATAAACTTTCAACTTTAGAAGGAATGTTTTTGGGTGATTGTCAAGGAACAGAGTAAATCCAAGGCACCTGCAGAAAATGATGCATCACTGTTGGACAGTGAAAGAGTTGATAAACATTTCTCTCTTTCGGCCCTTGATATCAGTTCAACAGCCCCACTGGCTTTCCATGATACGTAGGCTCCTAAGTGCCTTAATAATGCTTGAAAATGAGACTTAGGAGCCTAAGCCATTTCGCAGCTTTTGAACATTTTACCCTCAGTTAACATTGCCAGACCACTTGCCCATAATCTACGTTAGGTCCAACTTCTTGTCTCCATTACACTACTTTAAATCTGGAGTGATTCCACTGACATCAATGGAGTTACTCTGGAGTTACATCAATGCTCTGAAAACGGAATTTGGCCTTTGCATTGGAACTCAGCTGCCTGATTTTTTGAGAGTTGATTCTCGCACCAGAACAGGACTGACTTCAGTCGAGGCTATCCTGATTTACAGCAGTGTTTGATATCCCCACCAGGCCCCAGATCTTTCGGTGTGGAAGCCCCCGGTATTAATCTACTACATTCCCTCATTTTGTTCAGTTTTCAGCACCTTCTGTTTGTCAAATGATCATCCCATTTTAAACACTAGCTTGAGCAATACTCTGCTATGCCTTGATTGATAGTTTTTTCCATTTACGAATGTAAATGACTTATAAAATATTTATCCTATCTGCAATCAGTGTTCCTGTGAGCACTTCACATTGTCTTTTGTTCAAATGCAGGAGGGCATTGTCAGTTGTATTTATGTATCATTTTCTTTTAAATAGAATGAGAGCAAATCTGTGCAGATGATGTATCAGAAAGACAGATTTAAAATTGCCCACATACAGGAGATGAATGCTCAGATTCTTATGATCCCATATGCTGGAAAAGCACTGAATATGATCATACTTCTACCAGATGACATCACTGGTCTGGAACAGGTAAAGGACATTATACCACTGAATATCTGTGAAGTAGCCCGAATGTTGGCTCTCCTTTTTATCTGAATGAAACTTAGATAAAGATCTGAAGTGTTCAGAACTTCTCAGTTCCTTTGTCATTTATCGTGATCTCTCTTTTGGACCCTATAGGTTGAAAGGGCAATGACTTATGAGAAATTAACACACTGGACTTCCTTGGAAAGTATGAGAGAGAGAGAAGTGGAGGTGTATTTGCCCCGGTTCAAACTTGAAGACACCTTTGATCTCAACTTACCTTTACAAGAGATGGGGATGATTGATGTCTTTGAGCAATCAAAAGCTGATCTCTCTGGAATGGCTCCCTCACGATGGCTGTTTCTGTCAAAGGTTGTCCACAAGGCCTATGTGGAAGTTAATGAGGAAGGCACTTTGGCAGCAGCTGCTACAGGAAGTGTTGTTGTTAACAGATCCTATCCATCTGGTGATCTGTTTATGGCTGACCATCCTTTCCTTTTCTTTATACAGCACAATCCCACCAATACCATACTTTTCCTGGGAAAACTCTGCTCTCCTTAAAATCAAGGCAATTTTCTACCTCAGCAAGCACAGACAGATTATGTTATATTCTTCTACCATGAAATACTAGGACAGGTTTATTTTCTTAGTGTTTTTATAATCCTTTGAGATAACAAGCTAATAATTTTGGTGATGGCTCTTTAGATCCTTTCCATAGAGAGGAGAGAATTAGGGTCCATTTCAGGGGCACAGGACACTCCCAAAGCAGAATCCCTTTTGCTAACATAGGTCAGCAGTTCAGACTGAGCTCAAATTCAAGAAGTACTTGGCATAGCACCTTCATGCTTCTGATCAGCGTAGTTATAATGGAGTCTTACTCTGTTACTATACTTTTAACCAACCCACATACTACCCAATTGCAGCTCATGTGGCATCTATTAACTAGGTCTTAAACATCGTCGGCCAGATTCTTGATCCCAACTAAGAACACTCCATAGCAAAGCAGGCACATAGTTGCTCTGAAAGTGTAGCCAAGGACTCCTGTTGGTAGGTATCTGGCCCTATGTCACCTTCCCCCTCCCTTGTCCACATAGGGTATGTCTACACAACAATTAAACAATCGAGTCTGGCCCGGATCAGCTGACTGAGGTTCGCGGAACTCTAAAACTAGTGTAGATTTTTAGGCTTGGGCTAGAGCCCAAGCTCTGGTACCCCATGATGGGGGAAGAGTCCCTGAGCCTGAATGTCTACACAGCAAATTTTAGCCCCACAGCCTGAGCCCAAGTCAGCTGACTCAGGCCAGCTGCAGCTGTGCTGAAGGTCCTTTATTCCAGTGTATACATCTTCCTAGAAGACATGGTGGGGTTAGAGAAAGGAAAAGTGACTAGTGCTCCACTGATCCTGGTCCCTATGTCACAGTTGTTACTGCAGCCATTCTAATTTAGGACAGTGATTAGGATGCATTAAATCAGCATAGGGACTGTTTGGGCACTGGCCAGCCCAGTATCAGAAATAGAAAAATGGTAGAGAAGGGTCACATTTCTCCCTACCCCACTTTCTGCAGCTGTGTGCTAAGTCTGAACTTGACTCAGATGGCAGTCCAGCCCTGAAATTCTCTTTTCTCATTCATATTCAAATAAGAAATATTTCCCTACAGCAAATAACCATGTATGTGCCAATAAATGCAACGCCTTACTTGTGATAATGGATGCTTGATTTGTCTTTGTGCTATTTTACACTACATTAAAAATCAATTGCACATAAAGTCCCCCTACCCTCTTTTTTTTTTTTTTGCACATAAACCCACAAGATTTCAGTTTACAAAGGTTTACACAGGAGAGTGATGCGGTGTGACTTGGGTGTCTTATCTACATGGTATCTGAATTTTGTCACATAGCTGGAGCATTGTTTTGTATTATAGCAGCACATAGGCCCCATATCACAACTGCAACTCCTATCACAGGGCAGCTCAGTGGCTACCCTGTGTACCACACTGCCTACCTGGTTCGTGTGGTCTCACAATCTCAACCATACACTAGGTTGTAACCCTTTCATCACTTATGTATTTATTATTTCCTTACAAAGTATAACAGTGTACGCCAGGCTTACAGTAGGAGAAAGCTTCCATGCAGCCATCACTCCTCAGCCCAAACTCACCCTCTGAACTTAGGGTCATAGGGTTAGAAGTGACAGAAAGGATCAAGCTTCCTCTTCCTGTTCCTCCCACTGATAGCCTTTCAGTTACTGAGCCCACTGCCCGATTTGTCCAGCAATTGTCACCCCAGTGTTAGTAATCCCCAACAGAAATCAATTAATTGGCTTCAATTAAGCCTGCGCTCTTCCCAGTGCTGCAGCAGCCTCCGTGACCAGGGTGCTCCTAATAGTGCCCTGTCACTGAGCCCCATCTGTACACATTATAGAAGATAAGTTCTTCAGGGCAGGAATTGCAAGACAAATACAGGGTGGGAGAATGGAAGTGCCATCTCTGCTCTACAGATGGGGAATAGAGACAGAGATTAAAGTGATTTGCCCAAGAATATACAGAAAGTTTGTGGTAGAGCAGGAAATTTAACCCAGATCACCTGTATTCCAGTCCCACATCATAATCCCCAAACCATCCTTCCAGGGGTATGTTTATTACCAGAGGCATGAAAGTCAAAAGTCCAGAAAGGAGGCTACGAAAAAAAAAATAGAGGAAATAAGCCACTACATCATGATCAACAAGCACTTAGTATACTGTATCTAAGGAGCATTTGTCATTCTAAGTCCTACGGGTCTTAGGCATTTAGCCACGCCAAACTGTTTCTCCATGTTTCGCTCTGTACAAGAGCCACCCCACAATATTTGTTACCATTATCACATTCATGTGCACTATTGCCAGGCAACTTTGAAGGAAAATGAAAAACACTAGTCAAGGTTTTGATTTGGTATTGTCTCTTGCAGTCACAGAGACTGTAGTAAAAGAGGCAGGTATGAACTGGGAGAAGGTCGCTAATGATGGAAGTTACACATCAGTTAAAAAGTCATTGGCCAGATATTCATGGAGATTGGAACTCATTACAATCCTAGACCCAAATTCTCCAGTCATTAGGCAACTGCCAGGGACCTCAGCTAGAGAAAAATCTTTATAAAAGGCTGCCAGGATTTGGCCTAGAAAGGAGTGAAATTGGTACATGTCAATGGAATTTCATCTTACTTATTGGTCTTGACCCAATATTCACTCCCGTCAATGGGATTCTTTCCACGAGAGCTAGATTGGGCCTATAAAAAAAAAAGCTTCACTATATTTACAGTGAAGTTTCACTCTGCCATGGTAATTCTTTGGAAGGCAACAATTATCAACTACTCGACATGAATTAAGTGCACCGTGCCACTGCTTAATATTTATTATTAGGCATCTAATCTATGTGTGCAGAGTGTTGACAGTATATTATTAGTGGTTTATCCAGCCCAACTTTAAATGGCTCAGGCAATGGATCTTCCTCCAGCCTTGCAGCGACAAAGTGCCCAGTCTTTGCTGAGCAACAAAGCCAGTAGCAATGCAGTTGTTATAGATGGAAGCATCTGAACAACCCTCAGATTTTAATGCAAGACATAATGCCCCTTGTTTTAGCCAATCTTCTTTTGAGCATCTCCAGGGACAGCTCCTCAGCCACTATCCATGCTCTAGCCCAAAGCCTGATACATCTGCAAATAAGTGTTTCCCATTACCTGGCCTGAGTTATTTTGATTTGACTTTGAAGACATTATTCCTTTTCTCACATTTTCAGATAATGGGAAGAGACGAGGTGTGTTCCCTTTTCATCTTTCTGTGAAAGTCAGTGGCAGAGACCCCACAAACTGTAGGGAATTCAGAAAATTATGGTTAAAAATGCATGTAACAGAGGCATTGCAACAAAATGCATGGATTAACATTAGACTGACTTAATTCATTTATTTGCACTAATAAAGAGAAGCATTTAGTACTCCTCCCAGGACCTGTAAAGCTACTAGCAGTGCTGCAGATATGCAGTGGGTGAGAGCCCTTTGCACTCTGTCCAACTCACGGGCCCCATTTAACAAGACTGTGGGTGGGAGCTGGCTTGCAGACTGTAGTTTGGGCAGTTCTGGCATAAAGTACACTATAATCTTTATGGAAGTTCCTTGGAGCAAGCTCCCGTGAATTACAGTTTTGTTCTCTACTAGATCAAAAAACCTGTAAGTAGACCAAAAAACTGCAAGTTTTGATGTGTACAGTTACAGCAGAAAGTAGAACTGGTGAAATCATTTGTTATACTAAAAGGCAATATTAAAGGGACATTCAGGTGGCAAAGTCAAACATTCAGAAGCTAGGAAATGCTCAACTTAAAGTTGCCTCTGAAACCTTAATTTTGCACCTTTGTGGCTATGAAACAGTCTTTAATTACAGTAACTCCTCACTTAAAGTCATCCCCGATCAATTAGGGAACATGATCATTTAAAGTTGTGCAATGCTCCACTATTACGTTGTTTGGCTACCTGCTTTCTCCACAACTGACAGCCTCCCTCCCCCCCACAGCGCCTCCTGCCTGCTGGCAGACCCCACGGATCAGCGCCTTCCCCCTCCTCCCCCCACCTCCTGCCCGTGGCAATCAGCTGGCTTGTGGCATTTAGGAGGCAGGAGGGAGTGGGGAGAAGCAAGGACTTGGCGCTCAGGCTCCCCCTCCCTCCTGAACACCGCGAACCAGCTGATTGCCCCGGGCAGGAGACGGGGAGAGGGTGGAGGAGCCTGCGCCCCGAGTCCTCATTCCTCCCCCCTCCCTCCTAAACACGGCAAGCCAGCTGATTGCCCTGGGCAGGAGGGAGGTGGGAGGAGTGAGGACTCGGCACGCCTCCCCCTTCCCTCCCCTGCCTCCTGCCCGCGGTAATCAGCTGGCTTGCCGCGTTCAGAGGGAGGGGGGGAGAAGCGAGGATGCAGCGTGCAAAGTAAAGGAGGGGGGAGAAGAGGCGGGTCAAGGGTGGGGGTTTGGGGGAAGGGGTGGAGTGGGCAGGCTGAGGGTTGAGTGATGGCAATCCTGACAGGGAATGCAGATCCAAAGTAATTAGGGGAGTTGGTCATCTAATGACTTGCTATAAAGAAATTTACCAAGAAAAAAAAAAAGGAAATCAAAACAACAATCTCTAGATGTGTTTTTTCGAGTTCAGAAAGTTCAGCAAGAGGAGCAGCCAGACAATACACCCTCTTCCACTCTCTGACTCCACTACCTCAACCAAGCTTCATACTCAGCAATGATGATTGCAGTATTAAACTGCTTGTTTAAAATGTATATAATGCCTTTTGTCTGGCAAAAATTTTTTCCCCTGGAACCTAACCTCCCCCGTTTATATTAATTCTTATGGGGAAATTGGATTCGCTTAACATCATTTCACTTAAAGTCGCATTTTTCAGGAACATAATTACAACGTTAAGTGAGGAGTTACTGTACCTGATACGAATACCCAAACCCAAACCAAACCCCCAGCAAGTCCATCCTGTGGAACCATCCTGACTCCCATCTGGCTCATCGACTGCACGACAACTCCAAGGAGGCACCGCAGCAGGCTTTTTGAATAAGAGTTTTTCAGTTTTCAGCTGAAAACCAAAATGTTTTAGGTTTTGGGCTAGGACATAAAGTCAACATTTTCTGCAGAAAGCAGGCGCTTTTTGTAAAATCTTTTAGTCAATGTCACAGCCCCAGTCAACAGCCCTCTGAGGTTAGACTACTTGATACCCCTTCTTGGAAGAGGCCTCAGCCCGATGGCCACTGCTGAACTCCCACAGGCAAGCTCACCCTGCCCACAGCTCCACCCTCCCAGTGGGCACTCTGGTTTACAGTTTAACCCTTCTGGGAACCCTTGATGAAGCCAATAAGACACTTTGCAGAGGGATTTCTAAACCAATCCAGTATTGCCAATCCCCAAGGCTCAAAAATCATGAGTCTGTCCCCCAGCCCAATGAGCTTTAAAGTGGGGGAGAGATAATTTTGTATTTATTTTAATCTGACTTTTGATATTTGACCTCCCATTGCTCATTTTGTGTGTGTGTGTGTGTGTGTGTGTGTGAGAGAGAGAGAGAGAATTAGCATTGCCAATACTCCCGTATTTATTAAAGTGATTTTCACCCCTGCTGCAGGAACTCTCACTCCCGTCCCCCACCCCTTATCAATTGTGTTTCACCTACAGCCTCACCTCTGCTCTTCCTGAAGCTTTGAGGGCTCTTCACTCCTCTCTCCCTGGGAAGGGGGATTGCAGCAGGTCCCCCTTTTTCCCTTTATAGACTGGGGGCAGCTCTGAGGGATTTTCATCCCCTGTTGCCCCTTCCCAGGCCAGATGCTGCAGGGAGAGAGGGGAGGAGCTGAGGAGTTGTCCCCATTGCTCACAGGGGAAGGGGGAGCCACCCTGAGCTGCAGGGCTCTTTCTGCTTCTTCCTTATCCTCGCCCTCTGAGAATGGCATCAGCTCCTGAGGAAAGGGGGAAGTGAGCTCTGCCTGATTCAGGCATTCTGGGTATTTTTCCCCCAGGCAAGCTGGAGCTTATGATGTTAACACCAGCCCGGCTGCAACCCCAGCCCAACTCTTGTGAATCAGGGAGGTATTGCAAGAGTTAACAGCGCTGCCAATCACACTTTCTTTTCAACAGCACAAGCAAAATGCTACACCTCCATGCAAAGTAAGGACACTTGTATGTCATTCCCTGCCTCAGTTTCCTCACTACTCCGGAATGTACCCAGTCCTGCATGTCATTCCACCAGCACGGGGGTCTCTTTCTGTTCTGGTTGGTGAGGGAAAGCGGACGCTGCTCTAAGCAGTCCTGGTCTTTTGATAACTTCCAGTCCCCTCTACTATGGGAAACCTTGTGGTCAGCCTCAAGGCACTCCCTCAGGAGATCAAGATCCCACATCATGTGGGCTGTGCTTTGTTACCACCCATCTGGTAACCAAGTCCTAACTCAAAAAAACTGGCTCTAAGTAGGCTATTGCCCCACCAGCCCCAGTGTTCTGACTAGTTGTAGATCATCTTGAAGGATAATCAAATTCAGAGGCACACCCCCCTCTCCTTATCACGATTAATATGGTGAAAGAAGTAGAGCAAGACATCCATAAAACAGTCCCCAAAGTTACCTTGCCTCCACATTGAACAAACAAAGGCTGCGTCCCTGTGAGAACTGGGAAAACAAAATATCTAGTGCCTCTTTTCTTTCAGAGGATAGTAGCACAATTCCAGCAACCTTCTCCTCAGGATTTAAACCAAGTTTTTAGCTTCTATTTCCTTCAGGGAAGAGATCTGGGAAAAGTTCCAAATGATATTTAATAAAGTCTCCAATTTTTTCTTTCCTTCATAGAAAATGTATAAGGAAATTCCAGACAGATCCTAAACAAATGAATGAGCACCTTAGAAAAAGCCCCTTTGTGGCCCAGCAGTTTCATACTGTTAGCTAGTCAATGTCAGATCCTAGAAGCTAACTTCCTCTTCCTTTTACCTGCCACAGCCTGGCTCCCTGAGAGGCCAATCAGCTCCAGCTGTTTCTTGACTCCCTGCATCAAACCCTATCCTGGAGTTTCCTGACCCGGCTACTCTGACCTTCCTGAGCCCCAGAGGGGTAGCAAATTATTCTTTTTACACAAGAATCTTTATTATTTGCACAGAAGGGTCCTCCATTTTGTTAGAAATCATTTAAAAAGTAAATACCCCATTGTGAAAATATACATAAAAAATTCTGCAAAAATATAAATTTCTTCAAAACATAACAAAATTCTAGAGTTTTGGTTAAATTGGACAGACCCTTGCAGCAACAGTAAGAAGTGCAGCAGCTTAAGTAGTTCAGCTGGCAGAGTCCACACCTTAAAAGGGATGCTGAAAATCGGAATATGTTCAGAAAAGAGCTCCAAGAATGTTTTGAGGTATGGAGAACATACCATGTTGTGAGACACTTAAGGTCAACCTGGTTAGTTTATCCAAGAGAAGGTTTAGCATTGACTTAATCACAGTCTACATCTACCTACGTGGGTAAGATTCTCCATCACATGACATCGTTAAATCAAGACTGGTGATTTTTCTGAACAATACGCTATACATAGCTCAGACGCAAGATATGGGCTTGAAGAAGAGTTTAATGGGGGAGGTTCTTTGGCCTGTGTTATGCAGGAGGTCAACTAGATCAGTGTTTCCCAGACGGTGGGTCCTGACCCACCAGTGGGTCCTGGAAGGTTACAGATCGGTTATCATGTCCAGGGCCAGAACTGGCCTAGACAAACATATACTTCTCCCAGCCCAGCCAGTTTGGAGGGGAAGCCCTGGGGGAGGGTGCAGGCTTGGAGAGCAAGCCCACCCCTTGCTCACCCCACAACAGCTGGGGCAGGCTTTCTTTCCAAATCCTGTCCCCTGTGGGGCTTCCCTCTACACCAGGCTGGGATTTGGGTTGTGGAGCCAGGCAGGGGGTGCACACGTGTATTAATGGATTACCAAAAAAAAAAAAAAAGAAAAGAAAATGCAGTTGGTGGTTGACTTGGTGCAATATTTGGGAACCTCTGAGCCGGATGATCATAATGGTCCCTTGTGGCCTTAAAACTGACAAATCTGTTATCCAGTCCCGTGCCTTGTCAGATCTCTCAGCTACAAAATTAAACACCACTAGATTATCCTATCTCTGTTCTAAGATTATTTATGTAATTGGTGAAAGTATAAAGATTCAGGTCCCAATCCTACAAAAACTTAAGCACATACACAACTTTATTCATGTGAAATTAAATGGGCCTTCTCATGTGAATAAAGTTATGCACATTCACTTTTCCCTAGCCCCACTCTGTTCATTAGTCCTGGCTACGGTGGCTCTATGGCAGTGGAGGAGGATTCCCAAGGGGGCCTAATCCACCATATTTAGGGCAGATTTGTGTTGGAGGATCAGTGAAAATATACAGCAGAGGTAGCCTCTGACAAATAGTGTCTTATCTTTCCAGGAGTATAAGAATGATAATTATATTTTATGACTAACAAAAATATTCTGTGGATTGCATTCTAATTAGTTATGCAAGATACCGTTAAGAAATCATACATCTAATAATTTCGACATATGATAATGCCAGTTGGTGTTGCAAATGCTTTATATTCCAGCACCCTGCAAGACACCACACCAAATATCTAGCAAGTTTCAAACTTCCTCTCTATAGCCAGGTAAGCATTTCTTCTTTGTAAGTTTATGGTTTTAGTTACTGTTATGATTTGTGAAGGGAATATTTGTAAATCCTTTTGCTATACCCAGTCCAGTTTAGGATTGCATGGATTAGTCCAGCTGTCCAGAATGTTACATCCCCAGTGGAGCGTGTGCTAATGGTACAAGGCTGGGGTTCAGGAGTCTATTCCTGACTCTGCCATTATATTCCAGTGTGACTGTGGGCAAGTCACTTTGGCAAAATTTTCAGATGTGGGTGCCTAAAGGTAATCACTTAAACCCAGATTTATGTACCTAAATAAACAGCATGATTTTCAGAATGCCTGATCCCCCCACAGATATTGTTGGTTTAAGGTAAATTATGATGCATTTATATCAGTGTAAGAGCAAAATTTGGCTTGCAGAATTTACATAAGATGTTGCAGGTGTCACCACTTTCCAAAGCATATCACATTGCTACATAAAACCATCAACTCTTGTGAAATCTGTAATTTGCCAGTTTTTGATTAGGAAAAGAAATTCTCAGCAATCTTCTTACTTTTTCCGTAACAAAGCATGTTGTATTAACAATAATACACAAATTTTCTTCTCAACTTCAGATGGCAGTAAATCTGTGCATATTTTTGAAAAGAGTCTGAGATGGAAACAATATATTTAAGTAAGGAAATCATATAATGAAGGACCAGAAGGGAACTCAACAGGTCATCTAGTCCAGTCTCCTGCCCTGAGGCAGGACTAAGTATAATCTAGGTCATCCCTGACACATGTTTGTCTAACTGGTTTTTAAAAACTCAGTGTTGGGCTGTCAGTCCATGATCTGTTCCACCTTGCATTTTGCTATGATGCTAGGAGAACTTTTCCAGACCCGAAGAAGAGCTCTGTGTGGCTCAAAGGCCTGTCTCTCTCACCAACAGAAGTTGGTCCAATAAAAGATATTACCTTGCTCACCTTGTCTCTCTAATATTCTTGCAGTTAGGAATTTTTTCTTAATGTTAAATCTAAATATCCCTTGCTACGATTTAGTCCCTTACTTCTTGTCCTGTCCTCAGTGACTAAGGAGAACAATTTATCATTCTCCTCATTATAACAACCTTTTACGTACTTGAAGGCTGTAATCATGTCCCCCCTCAGTCTTCTCTTCTCCAGACTAAACAAACCCAACTTTTCCAATCTTTCCTTATTGGTCATGTTTTTTAGACTTTTAATCACTTTTTTTGCTCTTCTCTGGACTTTCTCCAATTTGTTCACATCTTTCCCAATTGTGGTGCCCAGAACTGGACACAGTACTCCAGTTGGGGCCTTATCAGTGGTGAGTAGAATGGAAAAATTATTTCTCATGTCTTTCTTACAAAATGAAAGGTGATGTGTATAACACAATTTCAGAGGAACAGTGGATTAGAATTTGGAAAAGGAAAACCACTACATCGTTCACTTGTGTAGAGAAGAAGATGGGGGACTCAGATTCAAGTCCCTGACCAATGACTATTTAATTTACACAAAGTTGAACAGCTTCAGTGGGAGACACTCACTCCAGAATATCTGATAGCCTAATCATTATGGTAATCTCCTGATCGGTGAGAGATTCAAAATTGAACTCTCTGTTCCAAACCAGGGAGAGGGGAGAATTGAACCTGGGTCTCCCACATCCAGGTGAATGACCTAACCTTCAGGCAGAAGTTATAAGGGAGAGCACCACCACCTAAATACTGGGCTAAAGCTATAGAGGAGCAAGGACCACACCACCAACCACTTAACAAATCTAACCTGAAATGTTTTTTTGGCCCAAACTCTGGTAAATTTGGGTCAAATTTACAAATAGTTTCAGGTCAACCAGGATTACATTTTTTAGCAGATAAACTATTTGTCAGAAAAACTTCCCCCCTGGATCTTTTTTATCAATTTGTGAAAGTCTTGAAATAGCTACCTAGGAAGAAATCAAGGGTATCCCTTTTCAGAGTTAATGGAGATGGATTAGAGTATAATCTTCCTCTCAGTCAATCCCAGTTGCAAAATGTATTGCAATAAATAGATGTTCACACATCTTACATAGTGTAGATTTATTTTACAATAGAATAAACTGATTTGGTGATACCTTATCCCATATTATTCAAATCATTTTCTACCCATTGTCTGTTTTTGTTACCTAGATACTAGGGGTCAAATTAGACTCTCATTTACACCCGTGTATATCTGGATTCACTCCTCTGAAGTTGCTCCAGCTATAACTGGGTGCAAAAGAGAGCCTAGTGTGGCCCTGATCACATACAAACAGAAAGTGGAGCATCCAATAATCCCTCTCAGGATGCCTGATTTTGAACTCAGACTGCTATAAATCATGAGTAACTCCCCTGAAGTCAGATGGGGAGATGCACCAGTGTGTTTCATTGCTCTAAGAAACAGTGTTGGTAGAAGATTTTACTCCTTGTAGCATTGTACATTAGCCCCAGAAGTGGAAGAAAAAGGAGAGTCTCAATTTCCTGGGTGGAGGATTGGAGATGAGGCTGTTTTCTTAATGGGAATTCTTTTTTTAAAAGTCTGTATCACAATGTTCCCAAAACTTATGCCCAGGCCCACCCTGAGGCTAGACACGAGTGTATAACTAGCAAGAAAGCCACTGAAAACATCTGATGCAGTAAGAGGTTGAGAAAAGATATTGTTGAACTCTATTGATTTGGTTTATTTTTTTCCTCGACAGCTTTTCATTTTCACAATGAACTCCATCAGTGAAGCAACTACAAAATTTTGCCTTGACTTTTTCAAAGTACTGAACAAAGATTTTCCGTCTGAAAATATCATCTATTCTCCTCTGAGTATCTCAGCTGCCCTGGGCATGGTCCTTCTTGCGGCCAGAGGTAATACTGCCGCCCAGACAGAAACGGTAGGCAACAATAAATCATTTGTTTTATTCCTTCGTATTTGTTCAGCAATGGCAGACCATTCCCATGTGCAATGTTAGTTGAGCTCCTCAAGGCTTTTCTTTTAATGCAGAGCGTTTCCATGTGTAACATGGCCGGCACAAGTAGCAATTGTCCTAGTTAAGGTCTCAAAGGCACTTTTATATTGAATGGAATTAAACTTTATGTAGTTGAAAAGGTGCCTGGCAGAAGCTGCAGGCTGAGAACATTATTATAAACTGGAAATAACATTTCCAATCCAAGAGCAAGAGATTTTCCCCCTCAAGCCCTGATCCTGCAAACCGCTCCACACATGAGTGTCATCATGTACATGAGTAGTGCACAATGGTACCTGGGTGTGTTATTGTTTGTGAGACTATGGCCTACGGTACAGCTTCACTTATCGTCTGCCTGGGCTGGTCTATTTTGGCCCATAGGGATGTTTGAGCCTCCTGGCCAATAGGCACAGCCCCAGCAGCAGAAGAGGTCATCTTTGATAAAACCCAGAGAAACATTTCCTCAATGTTTGCAATTTCCAGCCTCTCACATTCACTTTACATATACATTTCTGTGGTAACGTTATTGTGCACTGCCTGGTGCCTCTGGTTTTAAAGGCATTTTTATTTATTTTGTTTTGGTGACATTTTTGTGTTCTGCATTGTACCAAAAAGGGAGATACATAGAGTAAATGGTTATTTCAGAAACGTGTGTATCTCAGACGGAGGGTCCTTTTTAGTTGCTTACTATGGACATGCTGAGCATCAGACTTACTAGTACGGAAGTATTACAATATTTTACAATACAATACAATATTACAAAATATCACAATTTTGGGTCATAGTTATTAAAAAAATAAATTGAACATCTAGTTTGGCAAAAGTATTAACTTATTTCGGATCCCATGTGCCTGTATGAGTCAACTTTTTTCATTGGAAAATTATTTGTACTGCTCAAGCTTGGATTGCACAGGAGTTAGTACGAATCAAGAATCACGTATCATCCGTCTGAATAAATCAACTGTCATTATTAGAGCTTTGAGATGAATATTTTTCTTTGAAGGCTAGATGTGTGACCCAATACAGTTAGGGGATGTAAAGGGATCTGCAGATGAGAGGAATGAAATTAAAAAATAACCACACAGGTTCCAATGATGCTGGCACTGAAGTCAAAGGCAAAACTCATGTCCACTTAAATATGGGCAGCAACTAATTCTACATTTGACAGACAAACACTGCATTTGTTGGAATTAAACCTAGCAAACTCTGAAAGCATTTCCAGTGGTCTTCAGATTGTTCCTTACATTTAGGTTTTGTAAAAAATAAGCTTTTATCCAAGTCCCAATCATGTGATAGGATCCACTCTTGCAGATTGCTGCATGCCTGCAGAATCCTACTGAATTTATTGCCCTATTGCAACACAGTGCAAAAAGATCTAACAAACTGAATATTATGGGCAGAAATAGGAAGTGATTACCACAATCATAGAAATATAGCTCACCCTTCTAGTGATTTTAAGTAGTATTCACAAAATGGCTTGCTGATTTTGATGTCAATGGATGGACTGGAGCATTCAGTGATAAAAGTTGAGAACACCTGCGTTTTGAAAGTGTGATGTCCATCTCCAGTAGAAAGGACAGTAGGTAAGACAGACAACTGAATTCTCTGTAACAAGTTCAGTTTCACACATTGTCATAAGTAAATCAAAATAGCGTATGACTGTTGCAATGTTACATTTCCACCTCAGGTGCTTCACTTCCGAGAATTTGCAGAAAATGAAAATCCAGGAACAAGAAGCTCTTTTGAAGCAACAAGAAGGGATGGCAATTCAGAGAGCAGTCACAGACAACCTCTTCCTCCCCAGCAGCCGGTATCTTAGAACAAGTGTTGGAGTTGGAGAAACTTTGGGGAATTTGAATAAAAATTCAAAATTGGCAGATTTGAATTAAAACATAAAAATGGGGGGGGGGATGCTGTGATGTTGGGTGACAGAAAGTACAGAGAGAAGGATAAAAATGTATACAAGATCGCAGTAAGTAAGTTTTAGGGGTTTTTTTTATTGAAAATATTGTACAATTATATGCTTGATTTCTGAATGCAATAGTCATAACCGCATTTACAAGTGATGAGTTCAGTTTGCATCTTGTTATTTTACGAGCTTCTACCATGATTCTGAGCACATGTGCATGTATAAATCAGACATACAGAAAGCATTTGAAACTCTTCTATCCTGAACATTTTTCATTATTCAACAAATTTTCACGTGTGGTGCTCCATAAGTAACGAGTGGAACATCCCAAAAGAGCCACGAAATACTTAGGCCTTATAACAGGCTTTTGCGCCACAGATTTGCACTGTCAGGAACAAGCACAAGTCAGACAAGGCAAAGCTAGTTAAGTTATTGAATCTGAATGGTTTAATAGGAGAACAATTATTTTAAAAAAACCAGTGTCTCTGTTACTCTCAGCCTTCTTCAGTCAGAAATAAACTACAGCAGCTTTGTGTTATTTGAAGGTTCCTGATGATCAGTGTGATATATCTGGAGGGATTCATTCCCAGTTTAATGACATCTTCTCCGCAATCAACAAACCTACCACTTCTTACGAACTGGCTAATGCCAACAGACTGTATGGAGAAAAGACATTCAATTTTCTTCAGGTGAGTTGCACTGGGGATTCACATTAATGGCCTGTGACATTGTAGGACAGATAGAGATGAACAACATGGGCTTAGTTCAGCTGAGGTCCCATTTCCTGCTGACTTGTATGTGATGTGGCAAAGTACCTTGTTCTCCTCAGCAGACTCAGTCCTTTTTAGCCTGGGAGACACTGGCTTGGGCAAGGCAAATCCTTACAGGTAGCACAGGGTCTGGTTAGTCCTTTCCCTGATCAGTCCCTGGTGCTTACTTTCCCTCCCTTCTGGGCAGGGAGTGCAGCCTCCTTGCTGCCCTTGTTCTACTGGCAGTTTCCCTGCTTCTCTCACTCTCTCACCTCCTCCCCCTACTTCCACCCTCGGGAGGGTTAAAAAAAAAAGAAAGAAAGAAAAAGAAAAAAAAAAGGTCTCCAGCAGTTGGAGCCAGCTGAACCTAATTAGTTCTCTAGCAACCCCTTTTCCAGCTGAACCTTATTTCCCCATGGTTCTCCTCAGTGGACAGGGAGAGGCCTTTTAATCCCCTGGGACTAATTACTACTCCTCCCTTTTTTGTAGCTGTTTGTCCTGGGTTTACCACAGTGAGTTGTGTCCACTTAGACAAGGGGTGGTCTTGTCTAATGTCCGTGTCCAATACCCATGGAGGTACTGAACAGTAGGACAGAACAGCCAATCATCTTAAAATAAAGTGGTTCCGGAATGGAATATTTAAGATAACTTCAATCTAAGGCCTTAGTTACAGGCTCTGCTCATTTCTCCGCTGGTCATAGAGCATTATAACCTAACTGTAATTAGGTGTCTTGAACAGCACTGAAAGCAAAATTTCTAAGTGTTTACTATTACTATTTATATTTTGGTAGTGCCTACAGGCCAGGATCTCCCTGGGCTAGACACTGTACAAAAATATAACAAAGAGACAGCGTTATGTAAACCTCACCCTGAAAAGCTGTTTTATACAGTACATTATTGTTACCCAGGTTTGTCTTCAGCTTTGTAACTATTACTTAAATAATTACTTCAGTACATCAACAGCAAAATAAAGTTTAGAGGGTTGCTATAGTCAAAAAAGTAACTGTTTAATCATGACACCAGATACTCAGATATATATTCAGAGTTGTATTTGTTTATTTCATTGACAAAATTAAGATTTTTATGCTTTTTACTCTCGTTAGCACTCTAGAAGTAATACAATGATAGAAAAGTGAGCTAGAATTATGAATTCTGGCTCATGGAAATTCAATAAAATTGCTAGCTATGTTCTGGGGTTTCATGCTACATTTTTAACCAATTTATTTCACATTATTTACAAGGCCTCACCATTTCATTTGTGTGAAATTTCATAGGCCCAAAAACTATTCACAAATCAGCTTTCAAAATTTGCTTCTAGTTTTAAATTTTATGTGGCAGCACCATTGCAGTCATCTTCAGTTATTTTGGCTGGTGGGGAAAAAGAAACATTACAGGACAGTGCTTCAAAACACTCATGAATTACATATAAATATACAGTCAAGGACACACTAAGTTAGACAGCGACAGAAGTGGCCAGACAGTATATATTGGTTTCTACTTCCAAGATAAATTCAGGGTTCTACCTGTAGAACTAACAGAAAGACCTGTAGTGGGTCCTGTTCCACCAGTTTCTCCTGTTCCGCAGTCTACCCAGGATAGAAAGTAAACTTGAGAGACCTAAGGATTGGTTGCTGCAAGAGGAGGCGCATCCATCAGATCTTTCCTCTGAATGGGAGTAGGAAGTGGCCTACGTGAAAATGGTCCCCCAGTCCTTTAGGGCATAAGCAGCCATTTAAGGACCACAAGAGGACCTGAGACAACCAGGTATTCTGGTTATTCAAGAGCGACCTAGGTCCACCTTCCATTGTGTAACCAGAACCTGATGTTCTCTAAATGCCTGCTAAAGTGGCTAGGTTGCCAGGGGGCTGTATATGTTTATTGCATCTAAAAAACAGAGAGTAAATCAGCCTTACATAACAAGATCACATGGAAAAGCAAACACCAGCCTCACCACAGCAGTAGTGAGAAGTCTGGGGAGTAGTCATTATTATTTGTGATGAGTAGTATAACACAGGGGCCCCAACCAGTGGTGAGCTGCAAAATCTTAACAACGGGTTCCCTCCTCACCCCACGAGGGGGTTGTTGCCCACCCCCACCCTCCGGGACTCCTGCCCCATCCAACCTCCCCGCATTCCTTGACACCCCCCCCAGGATCCTTGCCCCATCCACACCCCTCCCCTGTCCCCTGACTGCCCCCAGAACTGGGCAGGAGGGTCTCATGGGCCACCGTAGTGGGTGCCCACCCCACCCCTAAGAGCCAGAGGCACCTGCCGGGGGGCGAGGTGGGGAGTCCTGGCGGTGCTTTCCTGGGGCAGCTCCCAGGAAGCATCCAGCAGGTCCCTCTGGCTCCTCGGTGCAGGGGAGCGTAGCTAGGAGGGGAGCAGGGGGAGCGGCTGCTCCCCCCACTGATCCCATCAAAAGTGGTGCCTTAGGCGCTGACTCCCTGGGTGCTCCAGGGCTGGAGCACCCACGGGGAAAAATTGGTGGGTGCAGAGCACCCACCGGCAGCTCCCCACCCCGCGCCCAGCCCCAGTTCACCTCCTCTCCGCCTCCTCCCCTGAACCCACCGCCCTGCTTTGCTTCTCCGCGCCCCCACCCTTGCCGGCTTCCCGCAAAACAGCGGTTCCGCGGGAAGCCAGGGAGGGCAGAGAAGCAGGTTGCGGCTTCCCACTCAGGCCGAGAGTGGCGGAGGTGAGGTTTCCCTGCGCGCCCCCCCTGGTTACCTGCTGCGGCGCGGGCGGCCCTCCTCATGCCCCCCTCCCCCCGCCCAAGCTCACTTCCACCTCCCTGGGCCTGAGCGGGAAGCTGCCGCTTGCTTCTCAGCCCACCCCAGCTTCACGCGCGAACAGCTGATTCGCGGGAAGCCTGGGGGGGCGGAGAAGCAGAGCGGGGCGGCGCGTTCAGGGGAGGAGATGGAGGCAGAGCGGAGGTGAGCTGGGGCTGGGGGCGGGGCAGGGAGCTGCCGATGGGTGCTCTGCACCCACCAAATTTTCCCCTTGGGTGCTCCAGGGCTGGAGCATCCGTGGAGTCGGCGCCTAACGCGCCACTTTTGGCTGGTTAAATTTAGAAGCCCTTTTAGAACCGGTTACCCCTCACGGAACAACCGGTTCTAAAAGGGCTTCTAAATTTAATAACCGGTTCTAGCGAACCGATGCGAACCGGCTCCAGCTCACCACTGGCCCCGACCAGGGTCAGGGCCCTGTTCTGCTAGAATGCTGTAGAAACATAGTAAAAGACAGTCCCTTCCCCACAACTTACAATATAAATAGACAGGACAGACACAGGGGTAGGAGAAAAGCAGTATCACTATCCTTATTTCACAGATGGGGAACTGAGACACAAAGATTAAATGACTCTCTCAAGGTCATACAATGAGTCTGTGACAGAGTCAATCAGCTGGCGGAACTTCAAAAAGGTTCAGTGTTTGACTCTTTTATGTAAACTGTCCAAACCTATGTGGCCCTGTATCTACGCTCTACCCATCTGGTCCAGTTCCTTCTGCTCGTCCCCACACTGTCTCTAGCATGTACAAACACACTTTTGAATATTTTGTATATTTCTTGCAGTGTTGCAGAACTAAAGAACAGCGACATTTTATTCTATGCAGGAGACAGCCTAAAAAGAGACCTGTTTTCTGATATATTCTTCTGATCTTCTCTCTTATTGTACAGCAATACCTGTCCTGCATCCAAAAGTTATACCAGGCTGAATTGAAACCAGCTGATTTTCTGAATGCTGCAGAGGAAACCAGGGAGCAGATAAATTTGTGGGTTGAAACCTTTACAAACCGTAAGGACAAGTCAGCCATTGGCTGCTATTTCTTGATATTTAATAAAAAAACAATGAGGTAAAGTGTACAAGGTGCTTAAAAACCTGGAGGAGAAAACTATTTTGTCATAATTGGAGCATGCCCAGTATGCAGTGGCAGCTCTGAGCCATTTGACCACCTGAGTGACCTGAAGATGGATCATTAATTCCCACAGAGAAAACATATTTGAGGAGAACAGAGTAGCCAGCAGACTCTGGACCTAGTACAACACCCATTGAAATCAATAGGAATTCTTCTGACAACTTCAGTGGGTGCTGGATGAGACCACCAGTGTGGTTGACTGCATGGAGTTTAAGGAATTATTCAGTCAGATGCAAGAGGTATTGGAGCAAGGAGAGGGAACCTTCAAAAAGTACCTTGATTTATGAGCTCCTCCACAGAGAAGCAAAAAGAAAAGGAGGACTTGTGGCACCTTAGACACTAGCAAATTTATTTGAGCATAAGCTTTCGTGAGCTACAGCTCACTTCATCGGATGCATTCAGGGAAGTGAGCTGTAGCTCACGAAAGCTTATGCTCAAATAAATTTGTTAGTCTCTAAAGTGCCACAAGTACTCCTTTTCTTTTTGCGAATACAGACTAACAGGGCTGCTACTTTGAAATCTACAGATAAGGTCGATGACAGCACACTACTTAAAATTGACTTGGATCCAAGATTAGTCAGCATCTCCTAAAACTGGCCATTTTAGGAGATGGCATCTATTCTCCATTATTCACTTGAAGCACATCAGTGTGGGGAAGCGACAAAGATGCTGCACTTGTGTTGCACTTGTTCTGTGAATAGATAGAAGACTTCAGCCTCTTAGGCCTGTCAGTCTAATATCTTTCCTGTGTGTCCAGGGTCATGTGTATATTCTTACACCCAGGTACATAGATGCACTGTACATCAATGTTATTACAACAGATAAATGGAACTAGAGTTACTGAACTGCCAAAATGAAATAATTTGCCTCCATTTTTTTAAGGTAAAATCAAGAACCTCCTTGCCCCAGGCACTGTTTCTTCTGGTACTAAGTTAGTCCTCGTGAATGCTGTCTACTTCAAAGGGCAATGGGAAGTGGAATTTAACGGAAAAAACACCAAAGAAAGAGCTTTTCAGATTAATAAGGTAGAGTACAGAAATACACATATCACATCATTGCTTCTATTGTTTTACACGCTTGGCAGAAAATGGGGAGCTACCATGGGATATGGCCCTCTGCCTGGAGACCAGCTCTGTGGGTGGAGAGGGAGCTGTTTCCCAAAGCTTCTGCTAGGAGAGTGCATCATGCCTGACACATGTACAATGCCTCACAAAGCCACTTGGGGCACAGGGGAAGTCAGTGTATAAGAAGCTGTGGCCTGTCAGCTCTTCATTCAGGAGTGGAAGTGCTCAGGACAAAGCCCTGCTTTTTCCCCTTCCCCTTTGGGGTTGCGGGTGCAGTTAGGTTTACTACCCTTGTAAAGATTTGCACTCATGTGAGCAAAGACCGACTGGCCCCTGAGCAGAGGCCTAGCATAAGGGTGCTTCTTGTACCTTCCCCCACTACACCCCTAATTTGGAGCAGTCCACAGTCTGGCCTCTAATCATTTTCTTCATAGACCCTTAACTGGTTTCCATTGTATTCAGACCTACAATGAGCTGTTCTGCTGCCACATCTACAATGACGACCACCAAGAGATCCATTTAGTCTGTGTTCGGTTTCCACATTCTGTCACCAGATTGAGCTCTCTCCTCATTAAGGTTGAATACTGAAAGTGGGTTTTTTTAGGTGACATTCTGCACATTGTCCCAGTGCTACTCCCCCCACCCCGATCCCCCCATGTTGGGTGGGCAATGAATGTAGAGTAGCCAGCTTCGTATTGCTTCAGTTCCATTTCACCTTCTGTTGGCCACACATTAGCACAAATGTAGCAAAAATAGGTTGGCAATGTTGCGAGGGAAACATTTGTTTAGCTAAAGGAAAATTGTTCCTAGTGGAATTTGTTTCCATGAAATTGTTTTGTGGATGTCTGTTGCTTTTAGGTTTTGTAAATTTCTGGGTCAACTTGACCTAAGAACATGCTATTATATTGAAATTTAAATTAAACAGAAGATGGAAAGCCTGTAGTTTTAATGTCCTTAGCATGGTTCTCAAGCTCGACAACCTAACTGTGAGGCACACACTATCAGTGGCAACTACTGAAAGTGTTGGTCCAAGGAAATAGCATTAACTGTTCTTCTAAACCTTCTATTCGTTGTGGGGTGGGTGCACCTGAGTGCAGACACAGGGAGATGATAAACGGTATCTTAGCTTTAAAGGGGCAGGGGAGAAGCAACATGGTGGAATCCTGGATCATGGGGATGGGCTTTATGGGGTTTCCCAGTTCCCCCTCCCCTGATGCCTCACTGACCCCTTTCCCTTGAGTCCAAGATAGAGATGAACCTGTTGTGAGATGCTTGAAGAGATTCAAGGGGACTATATACATCTTTTTAGAAGGTGCTAATCTGGCCCTAAACAATCACTGCAGCATTTGGGTCCAAGTGAAGATATAATACAAGGAAAAACATGTAAATACAGGAGGATATATTGTATGAATTTCATTTGTTACTAATTGTCATTGCTTTCAGACTACAAGCAAACCTGTGCAGATGATGCACAAAATGGGCGAGTATAAAATAGCTACAATAGAGGAGCATGATTGTCAGGTGCTTGAACTCCCGTACAAGGGTGATGACCTGAGTATGTATATACTGCTGCCAAAAGACTACACGGGTCTGACACAGGTAAAGTTACCTATGATGAGATGATAACCTTATAACCAGAATATGAACATGGCAATATCTCTCTGACCACCTGGACAGGCAGTATAGAAGAAAATTACCTTTCCTCCTCCTTGTTGCAGAGTATGCAGCATGTTGAATAGTAAATCTGAAGGCAGGCTGCTTATGCTGTTCCTGTGTCTATTGAATTTTCAGGAAACAAACAATGAGCCAGCCTTTTTATTCTCCAAATAGGGCACAGTGACAATGTAATTAATAGCTAATTGCTCCATTTTTGTATTATCAACCTTTCTAAACAGTTAATACCCGCACAGACTCGTCTAAAAATGAATGAATAATAAATGCAAACAATATAGGTAACGCATCGGCAGATCCACAGAGGCTGTCTGCCACATATTGCTGCCAGACTTAACATCTGATCCATCTCCCTAACCCTTCTCCCATACAATTTAATTGCAAAACACCCATTGACTTCACTGGTGCAGGATCAAGTCCTTTAGCTTTAATGGTAGAGGTCTGAGCACTGAAGTTAAAAGTTTCACCATTGACTCCCACTGTTGACCCAGCATTGTGGTCATTATATTTACATTAAAAAAAAGAAAACAAGATTCTATAATCAACACTGGACAAACACTTATTTGGAAATCTTTACAGCTGTACAGCTACATGGAGATAAAAGCCCTGCGGCTGAGGGGCTAAAAATTGTGGTGTACACGTTCAGGCTTAGGCTGGAGCCTGAGTTCTAGGACTCTGTGAGGGTGGAGGGTCCCAGAGGTTGGGCTCCAGCCTGCGTCCAAATGTCCACACAGCAATTTTTCAGCCATGTAGCCCGAGTCAGCTGAGACGGGCCAGCTGTGGGGTTTTAATTCCTTTGTAGACATACTGTTAGTGTACGTCATGCTACTGAGCCCAGTAGTATTGTAAGAATCATGCCTGATGTGGCTACCACAGTGTGAATGAAAAATCATTTTTTCCAATTTCTCACACAGTTGCATGTCTTGTTGATTTTGACGCATAACCACAAGATTCTGATTCCCATGTATCTTTATACCTGTAGCTGGAAAAGGAACTTACTTATGAGAAATTAACAACTTGGATTAGCCCCGACCATTTGAAAGAAGTTGAAGTGGAGGTGTCTCTTCCTCGGTTCAAAATCGAGACAAGCGCTGAACTTAAGAAATATTTAGAAGCTTTAGGAATGACTGATGTGTTTCACCCAGGAGTATCAGATTTATCTGGAATGGTAAAAACAGATGGCCTGTCTGTCAGTGAAGCTATCCATAAAGCTTATATAGAGGTCAATGAAGAGGGCACTGTGGCAGCAGCTGCAACTGCAGTTAGCATAGGTATAACCTCAGTAAGAATACCTGTACAGTTTGTGGCTGATCACCCTTTCCTCTTCTTCATCAGACACCAAAAAACCAAATGCATTCTCTTCTATGGTAGAGTCTCTTCCCCTTAAGAAAATTTCTATTTAACATGAATGAGATTCTGGACCATGGAACCATGATATGGAAAATACAATGGAAATGTTTATTTTCTTCATTTTTCTCTTTTCCTTCCACTGTATCTTGCCAGTGACTCCATAGTTGCGGGTGAAAATGCACACTATACTCATGGCAGGACTCATGTGACATTCTTTTGATGAACATGTCCTACATTGTCTGTTGTTTCTCTCCCTCACAAGGTTGCTTCTGGTTCCTACTTAAAGAATGCCCCACTCTCTCAACACCTAAGGAAGGGCACCTCTGCTAAGTCCCAGCTCACTAGGAATCACCTTGAACCAAAGCTTTGATAATCAGTAGTGATCCTGAACTGAATGGGTATTGACACAAACATTGATCAAACACTTGCAGTGGAGAACCTGGCCCAGAGTTGAAGCTATGTAATGGTGAAGGATCAGGCTCATTGTTCTTGGTTATTGCTATTGCCCTTCAGCCACCTGTACTCAGAGAGGGTTGTGCTTACTTCATAAGGTATTCTGCTGAAGTGAGTAGGACTACCATGGAGGAAGGCACTATGCACTGAGGGAGAAGGAGGGAGAAGGGAGAGCTGGAAAACAGAGTCTGACCTCTTAGTACTTGAATATAAAGTTAACACTGTACACTGATACAAACTCCTACAGACAGGGTGTGAATTAGGGATGCTGTGGGAACTTTGTACTTCCTGACACATGCATTGATAATTAACACAAATGTTGCTGTGACCCAAGAACCTCTTAATACCAGCAGGCAATGGGGTGCAGAGGGCTCCAGGGTCCTCCTGATTCTCATTCATCAAAAGGGTGTCATGTGAGGTCAGAAATAAGAGTCCGTGTTGCACTCTTCATCGATATTGTTGTGAAATATATGTAAGGATACTATGTAAGGAGTAGTGTATCTATACTGAACATATGTTCTTAAAGTCTGTGTCTGGGGGTTGGTCACCAGCAAAGGTAAAAAACAGGTTTTTTGTCAAACAAGAGATGTTCAGCCACCTACATATTTACATGTACATTGAGCATTGTCTCATTCACAATGGGTCTCCTATCACCAGTCTGAATGGAATGCAAATAAAAGGATTGTGAGAACTTCAGAAAGGAACTAATAGGAAGAAAACAGCGGGGAGGGAGAACCTTATCTTGAAGTGCACCTCAAAGGCTTTTTCTACTATATTTGGGGGGCAAAGACAACACCCAGGCATCCATCAGCTAGGAAGCAAATGGACAGCAGATTTGCTTCATGAAAATGGGATCTCAGCCAGGCTGGGCTGAAAACACTGGAGAGAACTTTGGGTGAGATAAGCTTCTTTAGCAGGAGGTCAACCTGTTAGTTAAGTCTAGCTAGTTTATAGAAAGAGCGTTATTTTGCTTTATATGTAACCATTTGATTCTAATATTCTTGCTCACTTTTACTTGAATCTCTAATCTTTGATAATAAATGTATTCTTGTTTTCACTATAAACATATCTGAGTGCTGGCGTGTTAAGTAAAGTGATGATCCTGAGTTGAATTTTACAAGCTAGTGTTTAATGTTTCTTTGGGAACGGCAGGCTTGGTAATTCTGTGAGTGGTCAGTGGATCAGGGACCGGACGCTGCAGGGAACGCTCTGAGGACTTGAAGGTTGATGTGTGTCCATCACTACTTGTGCAGAGAAAACAAGGGCTGGAGGGCAGTGCTTGTGTTGTAAGAGGCTGTTGGTTTCAGGGAGCTGATCCACAGCAGGCCCAGACATGACTTCTTCACCCTAAGGGCAGGTGGTGGTGAAGTGCCTCACAATCCTGGGTAGCCCGAGGAAGTGTCACGGTTGCATTAGCACTTTTAAAAATCATTTAGTTTGTTATAATTTAACTAAGTCCAGGTGTTTGCCACCAGCTGAGAGATTATTGTGAACAGGAATATGGGATCTTCCAAATTTCATGTAGCGATTTCCTGCCAGTTGTTTAGCGTTTAACACAAAATTAGAAAACTTTGTTGACTTGTCAGAAAAAATTTAAATTGTAATTAACCAATTGTCTTTCAAAAGGTCAACTGGGGAAAATAACTCTCTTTCTGCAGTGCTCTCGAGATTGTAATTGTATGGCTTTTCTTTGGTGAAGTATTATAGATGTATTTTGCTTTTGACCTTTTAATTTGTGCAATTGCAATGCATCTATACCGCTATCAAGTCAAAGATTCAATAAATCACTACATATTTTGCCATTTTCAGTAGTGGCAGGGAAATAAGCGGAAGAGAAGTTGAAGACATACCTGCCTGCATTCACGTAAGACAGAAGCAGCAAGTGTATAACATACGGCTAGTGGTCACATGGTGATAGACAGCATATTGACCCCTGTTCCAGACAGCACTTGGCCATGCATTTATGTCCCACTGATTGCAATGGGACTCAAGCAGGTGTTTAGCATGTGTTTAAGTGCTGTTCTGAATACAGATGCACTCCTTGGGGCCATAACATACACCTTCTTCTAATCATTCTTAAGTAGACAAGTGAGTATTACTAATACATATTGATGTTTTGGCAATTCTACTCAGTTTCATTTTTCAGTTTTATACTTCCTTGGTTCCTAACCATAAATGGTTAGTCTTAAAACATTGTTTCTGTAATAAACCAGTATAATCTACCTAGACCAGTGTTTAGATAATTTATGTCCCCTGAGAAATGATCAAAAGAAAGAAGCTCTAATCTACAAGGTACTAAGCGTTCCTCATATATGAGGTGAGAAACAAGAAAGCAGCCTCCTGTCCATAAATTAGGGCTTGTAGCAATCTGCATGGAACTGGGAGGGAAGAGTTTGGAGCAGGCACTGGGAAGCCAGTCTGTGTGCACATGGCTGGAAATGTCACTGCAGTTACAGCATTGTGTAAAAGTTGCACTCATCGCAGGTTCACCCTAGTGGCTGGGTGTTGTGTAGCAGCTCATCATCTAGCATTCCTTGCTGACAGCTGCTACGGCCTTGGGGTAGCCTCTTTTCTCATGACTTGGCCTTCCTGCCAGGTCTCTTTAGAGTCTCTCTCCTGCCAGGGTTTCTGTGTGCTACATGGACAATGCCCTACACAATACTGGTAATCGATCTGCCATCTTCCTCCCCTCCCAGACTCCTCTTCCACTCTTCTCTTCTATCAGACTAGCAGCCTGAGGGCTTCTCCCTGGAGTTTGTTAACCCAACTCAAAAGCAAAACCACAAATTTCAGGGAAAGCAGCGTCAGGCCCTTTTCCTGCCTTGAACTTTTAAACCATCCTGTGTCTGCTCCCTTTCCCACTGCAGCTTTTTATTCTTCTGCAAAGTGCTGACTTTCAGGGACTGTCCTCCTTAAGTCTTGCCCTGTTTGGCTCCTCAACTCCAGTCCCTCCTAACGCTTTCTGCCTGTGGGGTGGCCTTCTCTCAGGCCCACTTCAAGATTCCCCATCACCCCTGCTCCCTCTTCCATCCAACTCCCTCCTGAACTTCCTCCATGCTCTACTTCCCAGACTACAGGTTTCTTCCCCTTTCTCTTTCTCCCTAAAGCCCTTTTCTACTCTGGGCTTCCTCTCCTTATAAAAACCACCCACATCCTCCACCAGCGGAGAGGTCATCTTTAACTGGTCCTGGCCTGCTGTCCAAGTGCCATCACCGGCGTGTAATGATCTCTCAGGCCCACGTTAACCATTTCATCACCTGTGTGAGGTAAACAAAAAGAGAAATTTAGTTTTAGGATCGTGGAGTCTTCTCATCTTATTGCCCTGTACATGGTACATGAAACATGGTGTCAATGGTCAGTCTAGAAAGAGACAATAAGGAAGAGTGTGTGATTAACAGGCCTACAAAGCAGCACCTAGAAAGAGAGGAAACATGTGGCATGCAGGTAGTCAGAACAGCAAAAAGGTTGACAGCCATTCAACTGCCATACTTGCAGCTACAGCAGTAGATCAGGGATTGCTTCCATTCCAGGCAGATTAACTGGAACATAGAGGCTGTGTCTACACTAGAAACACTACAGATGTAGCTGCACCTCTGTAGTACTGTTATGTCAACACTCGCTACAGCAATAGAAGGGGTTCTTCCATTGCTGTAGTAAACCCACCTCTCTGAGTGGCGGTGGCTAGGTTGATGGAAGAATGCTTCTGTCAATCTAGCAGTGTCTTAACTACATTGCACAGGGTGTGAAATTTTTCACAGCCCTGAGCAATGTAGCTAAACTGACCTAACTTTGTAGGGTACTTCAACCCTGATAAACAGCACTATTAGACTGGAGAAATGTGAGCAGATGTGGTTATGTACAATAAAACCATTTGGAGGTCAGTGGGAAAATACAGATGGTTGATAAGAAACCCACAAAATGAGAGACAGCTTGGAACTTATAGTAGTTGACACATAGATGCACCACCCACTGCTGGACAGTGTAAGCCATGGATTTGATCTTAGTACAACACTAGAATATCTTTAATGTGAGAGAGGAGAGATACCAGTCACCATGCGCCCTGTCCAGCATTCTAACAGAATGTAAGGATGAAATGCAAGGAGATGAACACCTAGAGGGCAAGCTGAAGTTAGAAATACATCCCCACGTGCAGCCCAGGATACTACTGAAATGCAGAGTTTCATTACCACTGTTGAAGTCACTGAAGAAGGATCTGACAAGCCTTCAAAGAAGAGGCATCATTACACCCATAGAAACTAGCACAGAGTGGATAAGCTGCCTAGTCCTGGTGAGAAAACTAACAGGTAAACTGAGGATCTCCATGGGCCCCAAACCATTGAAAACAAGTCACTAGCTATTGCCAGTGACTGAAGACATACTACGTGATGTATCCAGGGGAAATGCATTCGCTGCTTGTGATGTCAAGAATGGGTTCTGGTGTACTGAGCTAGACGAGCCATCCAGCCACCTGACAACCTGTGTCACACTTTTTGGCAGGTGCCGTGGCTATAAAAGCTTATGGGCATCAGCCTGGCCCCAGAAGTGTTCCACTGAAAATTGAACTGGGCACCTCAAGAGCGTAGTTGACAACATTCTTATTACAGAGGAAGGAGATATTAAGGAAGCGGCAATCCAAATCCTCAGTACTAAGCTGTGGCAACTTCTAAACAGGTGCCAGGAGCGCAATATTACGCTGAATACAGACAGGCTGAAAATGAGAAGAACTGAGGTTGTCTACTCCAGGAATTTGATTTCTGAGGGATTTGGTGAGACGTTTTGACTGCCATTAAGGAAATGCTCAGACCAAAGGGAGTCCAGCAATTTATAGGGATGGCCAACAATTTTTCCAGATTCTGTTCCCACCTGTTAGAAGCCTATGATCCTTTGAGACCGTTAACATATAATGACGCACCCTAGGAATGATCAGAGACCCAAAATCAGGCTGTGATGCTGGCAAACCAGGTGTCAGTTCTTGCCAAGGCTTTAGGCCTCAGCTGAGCACTGAGAAATTCCCTACTGGAAACCAGACCAGCTCACCTGTGTGTTAGTATGGTTAAGATGGATATTAGACTTATAACATGTGTTTAGTCTTTATAAAATGCTTGTAAGTTGCTGCATGTATTAATCCTACTTATAATGTCTGTTTTCCATGCTGTAAGGTAATACTTAAGTATTTGCTATACAGTTGTAAAAGGTTTGTTCTGAAATATCTAACTTATGAACCAAGAAAAAACCCCGTTACCTAGTGCAAAATGCTAAATCCCTATGAAAGGTTTTACCTCTTGCCCATCAGGAGGGGCTATCCGAAACTAAATGGGCCAGTGTGAGACATCAGGGTACAAAGACTTTTCTAATTGTCCCTGCATACCCATGAAGAGGCTACATGCAAAAGGACTTGTCCCATCAGCTTGAATTCTGGAAGAAGGAAATAAGTTTGCTTGCTTTAACCTTGTAAAAACCCTCTCATTTCTTTTCTTAGTTAATAAATCTTTAGTTAATTAATTACAGGATTGGCTATAAGTGTGGCTGTGGTGTATAGCAACCATCTGCCACATAATCCAGTTTGCCTTGGTGGCAAGATAGATCGGAATGCCCAAGAGGACTGCCTGTGACTCCATGTTAAGACTGTTACAGAGATTTAGGAATTCACATTTGTTAGTGGGTTTGTGAAATCTAATTATAACATCTAACCAGTTTGGCGTCTCGGCCCTGCTTCTTGACAGTCTGCCCTAAGGTTGGCACACATGGTTGTGAACCACTCCAGACAGGGTGACACAGGCATTTGAAAGAGTAAAGAAAAATCCAGAGTAAGCCACCAGTCCTAAAGTACTAAAACCCCATGGAATAGCTAGCACTGCAACGTGATGCCTCAGAAGGAGGCCTGGGAGCAGCATGGATGCAAAACCCATAGCATCTTCTACTACAGCCCAGAGACACACAGAAAGGGGATATGCTCAGATGCTCAGATACTTTCTGTGCTCTTAGGAAAGAAACAATTCCATCAGTTCACTTTTGGGCACAATGTAAGATGTGCAGCTGGACCAGAAGCCAGTAGAAAGCAGCATAAAGAAGCCACTTCTGAGTGCACCATAGTCTACAATACCTGTTACTGAGATGGCAGCGCGGTGATTGTGAGGATAAGGCACTGCCCAGGAAAGGGTCTACTGGTGGAAGGTAAGCCTTGCTTAGTGTAACACAAATGGCTCTGTGGAGTAGAAGACGGCATCGATGAATATGCCACAATACCTTTGCATCTTTGATGGGAGGCTCCAGGAAGTCCAGCAAAGCACCAAGAGGATGGAGTGCTCCAGACAGTGAAAAAATACAGACTTCAGAACTGGCCAAATTGCAAGGAGTAAGTGCCATAGGAGGTTACCTGATATTATCATATAAGGGATGAGCTGAATATGCATGATAGGATTTTGAAAGAAGGGTGGAAGACATTCCCCACCATCAGGGATAACACAAAGAAGAAGTGGGAGACTGGTTTTAAGACCAACGCACTTGAAGGAATATGAAACTTAACAAGCCACAAGGGGCTGGTGGAAAAGGTCATAGCTCCCTAGTGGGTTATGTACTAGTAATCTGTGGCCCCAGCAACTCAACAGAAAAGTCAGGCCATAAGCGTTTCAAATGGGCACTCCAAATCAATGCATACTGTCGGTGGCACAGGAACGTTTTTAGTTGTGGGGGTGCTGAAAGCCAGTCCCTTTACCCGTCTGCCCCCCACCTCTGAGGCTGGGAGCAGGGCTGTGTCTCCGGGATGGGGGGACCCAGACAGAGGTAAGGGGGCCAAGGCCACAGCTGGGGGTGGGTGCGGGGCCAGGATCGGAGTCCGGGCTGGGGTCGGCAGCCGGGACCCCACCTGTGAGGCCAAAATCAGAACCCCGGCCGTGGAGCAGCCAGCGAGCGGGGCCAGAGGCCGGGCCCCAGGAGCGGGACCAGAGGCCTGGGACGAGGGTGAGACGAGGGGTTGGGGAGCAGAGTGTGGGTGGAGGACATAGGTGCAGGAAACACCCCCAGGTTTTATGCACGGCGCCCCACAGCACCCCCACTTCCCACACTGGTGCATACTGTTGATATTGATGTCTCAGTGCTTCCATTCCTCAAGTGTAAAATGGAGAGAAGATCACCGCACTGCAGCGTTGTGAATGTAAATTCATTAACATTTGGGAAGAACTCAACTGCTACAGGGATGAGTGCCACAGAAAAGCTCATAAGGAAATTAATAATTCTGTTCTCAGTGCTGTGTTTGAACGGTATACAGTAAATAAAGCCAAGGGCCACATATTTAACACAGAAACATAATAGCTGCTCATTTACTTAGTGCTGTCCATCCTGTACACTGAATGAGGCAGCAGTCCTGTGGAAAAATGTGATTGTGTAATTAGAAACTGTATCATGAAGAACAGACACCTTAATTTGGGTCTTTCCTAACTCTTGTGTGCTTGACTTTGCAATCTTAATGTTCCTTTAACATAGCTTTGTGTGTGCAAACATAGCTAGGTTTTCTTAAAAAAAAATGAAAAAAACCCCCAAACCAACCTCCCCAGCAAGTCCATCCTGTGGAACCATCCTGACTCCCATCTGGCTCATCAACTGCACGACAACTCCAAGGAGGCACCGCAGCAGGCTTTTTGAATAAGAGTTTTTCAGTTTTCCGCTGAAAACCAAAATGTTTTAGGTTTTGGGCTAGGACATAAAGTCAACATTTTCTGCAGAAAGCAGGCGCTTTTTGTAAAATCTTTTAGTTAATGTCACAGCCCCAGTCAACATCCCTCTGAGGTTAGACTACTTGATACCCCTTCTTGGAAGAGGCCTCAGCCCGATGGCCACTGTTGAACCCCCACAGGCAAGCTCACCCTGCCCACAGCTCCGCCCTCCCAGTGGGCACTCTGGTTTACAGTTTAACCCTTCTGGGAACCCTTGATGAAGCCAATAAGACACTTTGCAGAGGGATTTTTAAACCAATCCAGTATTGCCAATCCCCAAGGCTCAAAAATCATGAGTCTGTCCCCCAGCCCAGTGAGCTTTAAGGAGTGGGAGGAGATTATTTTCTATTTATTTTAATCTATTTTTTGATATTTGACCTCCCATTGCTCATCCCCAGTGCGTGCGTGCAAGAGAGAGAGAATTAGCATTGCCAATACTCCCGTATTTATTAAGGTAATTTTCACCCCTGCTGTAGGAACTCTCACTCCCTGTCCCCCACCCCACATCAGAACTACTTACCCACAGCCTTACTTCTGCTCTCTCTGCAACTCCTGGGGCTCTTTACTCCTCAATCCCTGGGAAGGGGGTTTCCAGCAGGTCCCCCTTCTCCCCCTTATAGGCTGGGGGCTATTCATCCCCTGCTGCCCTTTCCCAGGCCATGTGCTGCAGGGAGACAGGGGAGGAGCAGAGGGGTCATCTCCATGCTCACAGAGGGAGGGAGAGGCTACCCCAAGCTGCCGGGCTTTCTGCTCCGTTCTCTTCCTCCCCTTCTCCCTCTCTGAGAATGACATCAGCTCCTGAGGAGAGGGACAAGTGAACTCTGCCTGATTCATGCAGTAGCTCTGCACTGCTGCTCTTCCCTAGTGGGGAAAGCAGTCTGACAGTTTTCCCCCTAGGGAGAGCTGACATTCACCAGGAAGCTGGAGTGTCTTATGTTATCACCAGACTGGCTGCAACCCCAGCCCAGCTGTTGTGAGTCAGGGAGATATCGTGAAATTTGGCAGCACTGCAATCACACTTACTTTTCAACAGCAAAAGCAAGGTACATGGTACACTGTCATGGAAAATACAGGACACTTATGTCATTCCCTGCCTCAGTTTCCTCAACACTCTGGAATGTTCTTTGGGATTTCTGGGCTCCAAGTCCCTTCTCCTGCATGTCACTCCACCAGCACAGGGGTCTCTTTCTCTTCTGCTTGGTGAGAGCAAGCAGGCAGTGCTCCAAGCAGTCCTGGTCTTTTGATAACTTCCAGCCCCCTCTACTGTGAGACACTTTGTGGTCAACCTCAAGTCACTCCTTTAGGAGATCAAGATCCCACATCATGTGGTTTGCGGACTTGGAGTCCTGACTTAAACAACTGGCTCTAAGTAGGCTGTTGCCCCACCTCCCCTGGTGTTCTGACGTTGTAGATTGTCGCTAAGGCTCATCAGAATCAGAGGCACACTCCCAAGCACCACACGCCCCTTTCCTTATCACGATTAGTATGGAGAAAGAATTACAGCAAGACATCCATAAAACAGAAACAAAGTTACCTTGCCTCCAGATTGAGCAAACAAAGGCCAAGTCCCGGAGGAATCTGAGAAAACAAAATCTGATGCCTCCTTTCTTTTAGAGAGAAGTAGCACAATTCCAACAACCTTCTCCTCAGGATTTAAACCAAGTCTTCAGCTTCTATTTCCTTCAGGGAAGAGATATGGGAAAAGTTCCAAACATTATTTAATAAAGTCTCCAGTTCCTTCTTCTTTCACAGAAAAGGTATGAGGAAGTTCCAAACAGACCTTAAACACATTAGTGAGCATCTTAGAAAAAGCCCCCCTGTGACCCATCGGTTTTGTTCTCTTAGCAAGCCAATGTGGGATCACAAAAGCTAACTTCTTCTTCCATTTACCTGCCCCAGCCTGGCTCCCTGAGAGGCCAATCAGCTCCAGCTGTTTCTTGACTCCCTGCATCAAACCCTATCCTGGAGTTTCCTGACCCGGCTACTCTTCTGATCTTTCTGAGCCCCAGGTGGGTAGGAAATTATACTTGTTACACAAGATTTTTTATTATTTGCCTAGCAGGGACATCCATTTTGTTAGAAATACATTAAAAAGTAAATACCCCATAAAGAGTGATATATATACATATATAAAAATTTAAGTTTCTTCAAAACATAACAAAATTCTAGAGTTTTGGTTAAATTGGACAGACCCTTGCAGCAACAGTAAGAAGTGCAGCAGCTTAAGTAGTTCAGCTGGCAGAGTCCACACCTTAAAAGGGATGCTGAAAATCGGAGTATGTTCAGAAAAGAGCTCCAAGAATGTTTTGAGGTATGGAGAATATACCACGTTGTGAGACACTTAGGGTCAACCTGGTTAGTTTACCCAAGAGAAGGTTTAGCGTTGACTTAATCACAGTCTACATCTACCTACCTGGGTAAGATTCTCCATCACATGACATCGTTAAATCAAGACTGGTGATTTTTCTGAACGATACGCTATACATAGCTCAGACGCAAGATATGGGCTTGAAGAAGAGTTTAATGGGGGAGGTTCTTTGGCCTGTGTTATGCAGGAGGCCAACTAGATCAGTGTTTCCCAGACGGTGGGTCCTGACCCACCAGTGGGTCCTGGAAGGTTACAGATCGGTTATCATGTCCAGGGCCAGAACTGGCCTAGACAAACATATACTTCTCCCAGCCCAGCCAGTTTGGAGGGGAAGCCCTGGGGGAGGGTGCAGGCTTGGAGAGCAAGCCCACCCCTTGCTCACCCCACAACAGCTGGGGCAGGCTTTCTTTCCAAATCCTGTCCCCTGTGGGGCTTCCCTCTACACCAGGCTGGGATTTGGGTTGTGGAGCCAGGCAGGGGGTGCACACGTGTATTAATGGATTACCAAAAAAAAAAGAAAAGAAAAGAAAATGCAGTTGGTGGTTGACTTGGTGCAATATTTGGGAACCTCTGAGCTGGATGATCATAATGGTCCCTTGTGGCCTTAAAACTGACAAATCTGTTATCCAGTCCCGTGCCTTGTCAGATCTCTCAGCTACAAAATTAAACACCACTAGATTATCCTATCTCTGTTCTGAGATTATTTATGCGATTGGTGAAAGTATAAAGATTCAGGTCCCAATCCTACAAAAACTTAAGCACATACACAACTTTATTCATGTGAAATTAAATGGGCCTTCTCATGTGAATAAAGTTATGCACATTCACTTTTCCCTAGCCCCACTCTGTTCATTAGTCCTGGCTACGGTGGCTCTATGGCAGTGGAGGAGGATTCCCAAGGGGGCCTAATCCACCATATTTAGGGCAGATTTGTGTTGGAGGATCAGTGAAAATATACAGCAGAGGTAGCCTCTGACAAATAGTGTCTTATCTTTCCAGGAGTATAAGAATGATAATTATATTTTATGACTAACAAAAAATATTCTGTGGATTGCATTCTATTTAGTTATGCAAGTACCGTTAAGAAATCATACATCTAATAATTTCGACATATGATAATGCCATTTGGTGTTGCAAATGCTTTATATTCCAGCACCCTGCAAGACACCACACCAAATATCTAGCAAGTTTCAAACTTCCTCTCTATAGCCAGGTAAGCATTTCTTCTTTGTAAGTTTATGGTTTTAGTTACTGTTAGGATTTGTGAAGGGAATATTTGTAAGTCTTTTTGCTATAACCAGTCCATTTTAGGATTCCATGGATTAGTTCAGCTGTCCAGAATGTTACATCCCCAGAGGATCGTGTGCAAAAGGTGCAAGGCTGGGGCTCGGGAGTCTATTCCTGACTCTGCCATTATATTCCCGTGTGACTGTGGGCAAGTCACTCTGACATAATTTTCAGATGTGGGTGCCTAAAGGTAATCACTTAAACCCAGATTTATGTACCTAAATAAAAAGCCTGATTTTCAGAATGTCTGATCCCCACAGATCCTGTTGGTTTAAAGTAGATTACGATGCATTTATATTAGTGTAAGAGCAAAATTTGGCTTGCAGAGTTTACACAAAATGTTGCAGGTGTCACCACTTTCCAAAGCATATCACATTGCTACAGATAATCATCAACTCTTGTGAAATGTGTAATTTGCCAGCTGTTGATGATTAGAAATTCTGAAAAAGAAATTCTCAGCAATCTTCTTACCTTTTCCATAACTAAA
This sequence comes from Natator depressus, assembly GCF_965152275.1. Taxonomy (NCBI): domain Eukaryota; kingdom Metazoa; phylum Chordata; order Testudines; family Cheloniidae; genus Natator; species Natator depressus. The sequence goes on along the minus strand of NC_134235.1, from coordinate 118,662,281 downwards.
CATTTTGCACTAACAATAACACACAAAGTTCTCTTCTCAACCTCAGACATTGGTAAATCTGTGCATCTTGTTGAAAAGAGTCTGAGAAGGAAACAAAATATGTATGTAAGAAAATCATATAATCATAGAAATGAAGGACTGGAAGGGACCTGAACAGGTCATCTAGTCCAGTCTCCTGCCCCAAGGCAGGACTAAGTATTTTCTATATCTTCCCTGACAGGTGTTTGTCTAACCTTTTCTTAAAAACTTCCAGTGATGGGGTGTCAGTTCATGATCTGTTCCACCTTGCATTTTGCTGTAATCCTTGGAGAACCTCTCCCAGACCTGGAGAAGAGCTCTGTGTGGCTTGAAAGCCTGTCTCTCTTAACAGAATTTGGTCCAATAATAGAGGCTACCTCACCATTCTCGTCTTTCTTGCAGTTAGGAAGTTTTTCCTGATGTTAAATCTGCCTATCCCTTGCTGCGATTTAAGTCCCTTACTTCTTGTCCTGTCCTCAGTGAATAAGGAAAACAATTTATCATTCTCCTCATTATAACAACCTTTTATGTACTTGAAGGCTGTGATCATGTCCCCCCTCAGTCTTCTCTTCTCCAGACTAAACAAACCCAACTTTTCCAGTCTTTCCTTATTGGTCATGTTTTCTAGAGACTTTTAATTATTTTTTTTTTTGGCTCTTCTCTGGACTTTCTCCAATTTGTCCATATCTTTCCCAAAGAGTGGTGCCCAGAACTGGACACAGTACTCCAGCTGGGGCCTTATCAGTGCTAAGTAGAATGGAAAAATTATTTCTCTTTTCTTGTTTACAAAATGAAAGGTGATATGTATAACACAATTTCAGAAGAACAGTGGATTAGAATTTGGAAGGGGAAAAGCACTAGATCATCTACGTGCAGAGTAAAGAATCTCAGCTCAGAGGAGGAGGACTCACATTTAATCCCTGCTCCAATGACAATTTAATTTACACAAAGTGGACAAGCTTCAGTGGGAGAGACTCTAGACTACCTGATAGCCTAGGCCTCATGGCATTCTCCTGAGCAGTGAGAGCTTCAAATTCAACTCACTGTTCCAAAACAGGGAGAGGGGGGAACTGAACCTCAGTTGCCCACATCCCAGGTGAACACCCTCTCCTTTGGGCAGAAGTTATATGGGACATTGCCACCACCTATATACTGGACTAAAGATAAAGGGGGGCAAGCAGTACACCTCCAGCCACTTAACAAATCTAACCTGAAAATGTTTTTTTGGCCCAAACCCTTTGGTAAATTTGTGTCAGATTCACAAATAGTTTCAGGTCGACCAAGATTACATTTTTTAGCAGATAAACTATTTGTCAGAAAAACATCACCCAGGCCTTTTTATCTATTTGTGAAAGTCTTGGAATACCTCCCTGGGAAGAAATCAAGGGTATCCCTTTTCAGAGTTAATGGAGACGGATTAGAGTATAATGTTCCTATCAGTTAACCCCAATTGGAAAATGTATTGCAATAAATAGATGTTCACACATCTTACACAGTGTATATTTCTTTTATAATAGAACAAGCTGATTCAGTGATACCTTATCACATATTAATCAAATCATTTTCTACCCATTGTCTGTTGTTGTTACCTCGACACCAGGGGTCAAATTACGTTCAAATTTACATCTGTGTATATCTGGATTAGCTCCTCCAAAATTACTCTAGATATACTATAAGGTGGGTAGAAAGTTGGCTAGATTGTCGGGCTCAACGGGTAGTGATCAATGGCTCCATGTCTAGTTGGCAGCCGGTGTCAAGTGGAGTGCCCCAGGGGTCAGTTTTGTTCAATATCTTCATAAATGATCTGGAGGATGGTGTGGATTGCACCCTCAGCAAGTTTGAGGATGATACTAAACTAGGAGGAGTGGTAGATACGCTGGAGGGCAGGGATAGGATACGGAGGGACCTAGACAAATTGGAGGATTGGGCCAAAAGAAACATGATGAGGTTCAATAAGGATAAGTGCAGGGTCCTGCACTTAGGACGGAAGAACCCAATGCACCGCTACAGACTAGGGACCGAATGGCTAGGCAGCAGTTCTGCGGAAAAGGACCTAGGGGTGACAGTGGACGAGAAGCTGGATATGAGTCAGCAGTGTGCCCTTGTTGCCAAGAAGGCCAATGGCATTTTGGGATGTATAAGTAGGGGCATAGTGAGCAGATCAAGGGACGTGATCGTTCCCCTCTATTCGACATTGGTGAGGCCTTATCTGGAGTACTGTGTCCAGTTTTGGGCCCCACACTACAAGAAGGATGTGGATAAATTGGAGAGAGTCCAGCGAAGGGCAACAAAAATGATTAGGGGTCTGGAACACATGACTTATGAGGAGAGGCTGAGGGAACTGGGATTGTTTAGTCTGCAGAAGAGAAGAATGAGGGGGGATTTGATAGCTACTATCAACTACCTGAGAGGTGGTTCCAGAGAGGATGGTTCTAGACTATTCTCAGTGGTAGAAGAGGACAGGACAAGGACTAATGGTCTCAAGTTGCAGTGGGGGAGGTTTAGGTTGGATATTAGGAAAAACTTTTTCACCAAGAGGGTGGTGAAACACTGGAATGTGTTACCTAGGGAGGTGGTAGAATCTCCTTCCTTAGAAGTTTTGAAGGTCAGGCTTGACAAAGCCCTGGCTGGGATGATTTAATTGGGGATTGGTCCTGCTTTGAGCAGGGGGTTGGACTAGATGACCTCCTGAGGTCCCTTCCAACCCTGATATTCTATGATTCTATATATCTTGATGCAAAAGGGAGCCTAATGTAGCCCTCATCACGTACAAACAGAAATCAGACCACCCAATAATCCCACTCAGGAGGCCAGATTTTGAATTCATACTGCTTTAAATTATGAATAACTCCACTGAAGTCCAAGGGGGAGATGCATCAGCATGCTTCATTGCTCCCAGAAACTGTGCTGGTAGAAGATTTTACTTCTTGCGGTGTTGTACATTAGGCACAGAAGGGGAAGAAAATTTCCTGAGTGGAAAGCTAGAGATGAGGCTACTTTCTCAGTTAGAATTCTTTTTCTAAAGGCCTGTATCCTGTTCTTCCCAAAACTTACGGGTAAGAAACTCAAGTATTATTCCCCCCTATATTATTTAGGTGGATTCCCACCCTGAGGCTAGATATGTGTGCATAACTAGCAAGAAAGCCATTGAAACCCTCTGATGCAGTAAGAGGTTGAGAAAAGAGACTGTTGAACTCTATTGTTTTGGTTTATTTTTTTCCTAGGCAGCTTTTCATTTTCACAATCAGCTCCATCAGTGAAGCAATTACCAAATTTTGCCTTGACTTTTTCCAAGATCATCCATCTGACAATATCATCTATTCTCCTGTGAGTATCCTTTGAGCCCTTGCTGATGGGATTTTATGAATTCTGCAGGAGGCAGCATGCAGGCTGGAAAAAGGTGCACAGATCTAGACTGCTGGTATTATCCACGCTTCAACAGTGTGGACAATTTTTTCTGCTTCTGGTGAGGGAGCAGGCTGTCCCGCACAGAAACACCTTTTCAACCACTGCCTTTTTTTTTTTTATGTTGCTGTTCTTTACTATGATGTGATGTGGGGTCCAGTAACTTAGTCTGCTATTGTTAATTTTTCTCTTCTTTGTTCAGTGGAAGCCCACATGTACACAGTTATGCAATAGTAAACTTTGTTCAAGTTAATATAGTTTATTTATCTGGTAGTTACAACATTGGAAGAATTCATAAGGCTACATGACTGAAAGGCAGAAAGTACTGGGGCCCTGGAGCTACCTGCCTTTTTCCAGCCGCAGTGCTGCCTTTGCCTCTCTGAGTGCACAGAATCACACTGGGTACTGCTGGCCGTGACATCATCAGGTAAAGGAAATACATTGCTAAGGAAACAACAAATGTTATCCAGGCCTTCGTGAGTCTAGCCTTATAGGGGAGGCACCACTGATGTTCAGGTGACCATGTATTAGGTAATATCCCACCTTTGAAATGAAGATGACAAGAGCACCCTTCCCCTCTCTGTTGCAATAACAAGCTCCACTTTTTAAAGTAGGTAGAATAATGTAATTGGAGACAATAGTCAGGAGGAGGGATAGCTCAGTGGTTTGAGCATTGGCCTGCTAAACCCAGGGTTGTGAATTCAATCCTTGAGGGGGCCATTTAGGGATCCAGGGCAAAAATTGGGGATTGGTCCTGCTTTGAGCAGGGGGGTGGACTAGATGACCTCCTGAGGTCCCTTCTAACCCTCATATTCTATGATTCTATGTGTGTTTGCTGAGCAGCCAGATGGGAAGTCTTCCCTTCTCTTCCAGCTGGTGAGATGAGCTCCAGGGACTGTGTAATCAGCACAGTTGTTGAAGGGTTCTTCTGACTGGCTGCAGTGATATTTTAGTCAGTCCTAAGAAGGAAAGCAGAAGGCAAATAGTGAAGCAGCCCAGCTTACGTGTTGGTATAGGATGGTTGTCCTCAGAAAGGTAACTAAACCACCAGCTGGGGAGGCTTTTTTTTTTTAAGTGATTAACTATGGTTACATGGAAGACTAGCCAAGGAAAGTTCACATTAAAAACAAAAAATGCCCCCACGGAATTAATAAGATGCATGCCTACCAGCCAATCACTGTGCTTGCACAGCATAGCCCATTTCCCCTCCCTGCGTAGATCTTGTAAACTCTTCAGAACGGAGACTTTCTTTCTGTGAGTTTGTACAGTACCTACCAATGAGGCCCCAATTCTGCTTGGAACCATTGAGTGTTGTCGCAGTATAAATAGAAGAACCATGAGTGCAGACCCCATGCTTATAAATACTTCACTAATGGTCCAAAATAAACTGCAGTAGTGTCAGTGCAGTATAGTGTGTTAATAGTGGACTTTTTGATTTAAAAGACAAATGATGGATAAATCTCTCCAAATACTATTACCTAAAGGGGACAATATTTCCTTTACTTACCAGAGATAGAGAGAAAATTCATAGAAGAGGCCCATACTCTGCAATATACAGCTCCTTGGCCCCTATCGAGAAACGTTCTTGCAAAAGTCTAAAAAATGCCAAAACTCCATGTAAGCTTCAGCCTAACATTCTTGGTAACAATTTACCAAATACCTGTAACCTACCATTATAGTTTCACATTCTGACCAACAAATTTGTTGAATTCAACACCTTTGTAGACTTTATGCTATATGATATGAGATTGATTTTCTGTTGGGGGTGGGGGAGAAATCTCATTGCCAAGTTTCCCTTTCATCCAAGAGGTGTCACAGAATTTTGTAAATATTGAGCCTGTTATGTAGCTTATTCTTTTGCTCCTATCTTGAGCTGTGTGTGGTGAATGATGTGCTGTTAATAGCTGCAGCATTCTACCCATAGATGAGTATACAGCAGCGATGGATTAAGTGATTGCTAGGCAGTGGTCCCCGTTAAACTTCTCAGTTGTGTCTTTTATAAAAGATACCTTGGTACTTCCTAAAGTTTCCCTTACTTACTAAGGGGAACACAGAGAAAAGCTGAGGTGAAGTTAGTTATCTTAAAGGTACAATGAAGGCACAATTGGCAAGTCTATGGCATCCCTTCACCTACAACAGAAATGCAGTCACCTCTGAGCTGGAACAGATTTTCAGTATTGCATATGAGCACTAGTTTACAACAAAGACTGAAGAACGGGTTAATGTAGGGGGCAGTTAGGTTGCAGAATGCCTTAACCTAAGCTGGGATTTGGTCAGGACAGCACTGCAAACAGCCCTTGCTCTTATTTTCAATTCCTAAGAACTTAACACTGAAGCATGTGACTCTAGGATTTTAAAATCCTAAAACTATGGAAGCAAAACAAAGAGTGCTGTTGCTGCTGAAGTTAGTTACATGAAGCAACTTCTTAAACATTTCTTGAATGTCAAAGACTTATAGGCCAAAAATCATTACTGAGGGAAGCATGAGCAACTCCTCTGACGTCGGTTGCGGCGTTCCTGCTTATGCCACCCTAATAGTGAACTGGCTCAGCTGGTAGGAGGGTTTCCCTCAATTTCTTCACAGTTAAGGAACTGCTGTGGTGCATGCCCGCTGTCAGGGCAGCTTAGAATGCTCTCGCTCTGCCCCCAGGGATTGTTCCTTTTCACCTCCTTTAAAGTCAAGTCAGTGTTTCTACTTCCTTACAGTTTTGTGGATAATGCTGGACTCTCTTCCAGTGCCTGTAGGGGCAAAGATTGTGAAGGGTCAGGATTTGTAGTTGGCAGAGGGAATGAAAACCTTGCATACAATCCAGGACTGGTATCTTATTGCAATTTATAATATAGTGAAAGGTTATTTTCAACAACGAGGTTTTCACGGCCACTAATTCCATCCATAGAAGAGACAGCTGTGCCGTTACCTACTCAGACTTCGCTCTGCTAGGTTATGAGGTGGTGTTGGCAAACCTAATTGGAGACAAACTGAGTGAGCTGTACAACTCAGAACAGCACTAAATTCAATGTTCCAAGTTAACCACCCTATTGCCTCTATTTACATACATTTTTGTCAGCCAAGTATTATAAAGAAGGCAATAAATACTGGACTTCATTGGAGGTGGGAGCCCTGCTAGTGTAGTCAAAGGCCTGGTTTACACTACAAGGTTAGGTCGAACTTAGCCACGTTAGGTTGATTTTATAATGAATGCGTCTACACAACCAACCCTGTTCCACCGACTTAAAGGACTCTTAAAATCAACTTCTGTGCTCCTCCCCGGCGAGGGGAGTAGCGCTAAAATCGACCTTCCTGGGTCGAATTTGGGGTAGTGTAGACACAGAGCTGTGCAATTTGATGGTACTGGCCTCCGGGAGTTATCCCAGAGTGCTCCATTGTGACCACTCTAGACAGCATGCAGTCCCAGAATTGCAAAAGAGCTCCAGCATGGAGCGAATAGGAGACACTGGATCTAATTGTTGTATGGGGAGAAGAATCTGTGCAGGCAGAACGCCGCTCCTGCAGAAGAAATGCAAATATATATGCCAAAATTGCACAGGGCCTGGGGGAGAGAGGCTACACCAGGGATGCACAGCAGTGCCGCATGAAAATTAAGATGCTCAGGAAAGCCTACTAAAAGACAAAGAAGGCAAATGGTCACTCCAGGTCAGAACCCCAGACATGCCACTTCTATGATCAGCTGCATGCCATTCTAGAGGGGGACCTACCAGTACGCCAACGCTCTCCATGGACACCTGCAAGATGGCAGCTTCACTCAACAAGGATGAAGATTTTGTGGATGAGGAGGAGGAGGAGAAGAATGTGCAGCAGGCAAGCGGAGAATCCGTTCTCCCCTGCAGCCAGGACCTTTTCCTCACCCTGGAGCCAATACCTCCCAGGGCCTATTGTTCCCAAACCCTGAAGGTGGAGAAGGCATCTCTAGTAAGTGCACATTTGTAATGACACTACAGGGGTTAAAAGCAATTGTGTTTAATGTTTGATTTGCCCTGAACAATTGGGATGCATTCATGGCCAGTACAGCTAATGGAAAAGTCTGTTTACATGTCTGGGGATGGAGTGGGAATCCTCCAGGGACATCTCCATGAAGCTCTCCTGGAGGCACTCTGAAAGCCTTTGCAGAAGGTTTCTGGGGAGGACTGCCTTATTTCGTCCTCCATGATGGGACACTTTATCATGCCAAGCCAGTAGCAAGTGGTCTGGAATCATTACAGCACAAAGCATGGCAGCGAATGGTCCTGGGTTTTGGTCGCATTCATGCAACATGTTATTGCTGCAATGGGAATATTGCTTTTGCTGAGGTCTAACCTGGTCAGCAAACAGCGCCAGCGAGCTTTTAAATGTCCAAAGGCACATTCTACCACCATTCTACACTTGCTCAGCCTATAGTTGAACTTCTCCTTACTGCTGTTCAGGCTGCCTGTGTTCAGCTTCATAAGCCATGGGAGCAAGGGGTAGGCTGGGTCCCAAAGGATAACTATTGGCATTTCAACATCCCCAACGGTAATTTTCTGGTCTGGAAAGAAAGTCCCTTCTTGCAGCTTTCCAAACAGCCCAGAGTTCCAAAAGATGCGAGTGTCGTGCACCTTTCCTGACAATCCCACACTGATGTTGGTGAAACGGCCCTTGTGATCCATCAGTGCTTGCAATGCCATTGATAAGTACCCCTTGCGGTTTATGTACTCTTTGGCAACGTGGTCCGGTGCCAAGATAGGGATATGCGTTCCTTCTATCGCCCCACCACAGTTAGGGAACACCATTGCAGCAAAGCCATCCACTATGCCCAGAAGGATATTGATTGCCCTGGCTACTTGGATCACAGCAGACCCCATGGTAGATTTGCTCACTCTGAATTGATTCCTGACTGACTGGTAGCAGTTAGGTGTTGCAAGCTTGCACAGGGCTATTGCCACTTGCTTCTCAACTGTCAGGGAAGGTCTCATGTTGGTATTCCTGTGCTTCTTGGCGGGGAAAAGCAACTCACAAAGTTCCAGGAAAGTGGCCTTGCGCATGCAGAAGTTTTGCAGCCACTGGGAATCATCCCATACTTGCAACACTATGCAGTCCCACCAGTCTGTGCTTGTTTGCTGGACCCAGGATCGGCGTTCCACTGTATCAACATGCCTCAGTGTCACCATGATATCCCAATTGCAACATCTCGTGCTTTCAGGAACGTCTGTATCCATGTCCTCCTCACAATTTCCTCGTGCTGGCAGCTCCCAGCTAGGCTCTGCACATACTGCAGGATAATGTGCGAGGTGTTTGCAATGCTCACAAAAGCAGGGTGCAGCTGAGCGGGCTCCATGCTTGATGTGCTATGGCGTCTGCACGGATAACCCAAGAAAAAAGGCATGAAATGATTGTTTACCATTGCTTTCAAGGAGGGAGGGAGGGAGGGGAGACTGATGAAATGTACCCAAAACCACCCGTGACAATGTTTTTGCCCCATTAGGCATTGGGAACTTAACTCAGAATTCCAATGGGCAGCGGGGACTGTGAGACAGCTACCCACAATGCACCACTCCATGAGTCGATGCTAGCCACGGTATTGAGGATGCAGTTGGCCGACCTAATGCGCTTAGTGGGGACATGCACAATCGACTGTATAAAATTGGTTGCTAAAAATAGACTTCTATAAAAGCGACCTAATTTCGTAGTGTAGATATGCCCTTAGAATTGCAGAGCCTATCCCTGCTAGTTATTGACAGCAAAATTTGCACAATGTTTGTTTCAATCACACTCCAGCTGAAGAACTACACAATTAAAACCAAAACAAAAACTGACTTCACATCAGTTCCTTTATTGCTGGTTCAAGGAGCAGAAACAGCAAGACCAAAATCACTGGATAAGACCACTATGGCTGTACGGTTTAGCATTATTAGTCTAAGCAAAAAAGCTATACAAACTGCTGAGTTACATATTGCCTTCGTGGTTTGTTACATTAGATACAAATATGAGAGCTCTCGCATTTAAGTTACTGTATGTGTCCTGGAAGTTCTTTATTATAATCTTCGCTATAGATAGAAATGTCTGTCCTATATCACAAGTGTTAAAAATATTAGTGTAACCCAGGTTAACTAGTGATAAGACATATGCAGAGTGAAATTCTGACCCCACTGAAGTCAATAACAAGTTTTACCGTTGACTTCAGTGGAGTTGACTTCACTCCTAGTCTTGAATAAGTACTTGCTCAATTTTTCCCTAACAGTGTTAGTGTTAGCATCGTTCATAAAAATCTGTTAGATGGCCTACATCAGCTTTTTTTTTTTTTTTTTAAATACAGACACAGCTAGACATGGAATGAGCCAGTCTGGAAAATGAGACAGGAAGAAAGGAAATTTGCAAAAAGCATTTGGAGGTCAGTCAGAAGTCAGTCCTCTTTCTTTTTCCTCTCCCCACAAGATCTTACCACTTGCTACTAAGTAACCTGAAGTATGAGAACCAAATTTCTAGGGGAATATGTACAGAGATGGAGGGATGCATTAAGAAAGGTGTTATGGCTAAAGATAGACTCAAGTTAACAAACCCTGCATTTATTAAGTGTGGCAAATTGCCGGTACGATTATGATGGGTTCCGCGCTTCCTCTTCTGGGGGCAGGGGGTGTTCAGGGCACAGTTTTCTGCCCCTGAACTAGGGTATTTACTGTCCCACTAGTAACCCAGAGAAGGGTAGTGGAGAGGGAGGGACCCGGGCCTGCCCTTGACTCCGGGTCCCAGCCCAGGGGCCCTAGGAATAATGGTAAACCACTTGAACTAGTGCTTCCTTCCCCTGGGCTACTTCCCTCTCCTGCTCTTCAGCTTGTGAGGCTTCCTGCCCCCTCTCTCTGCACAAGCCAGATGTCTCTTTACCTAGGGTCTTGGTCTTCTAGCCAGCCACAGCACTTCTCCAAACTGCACTCTGCTCCAACTCCTTTCCCTGGCTGATTGAAGCAGGGGGTTTTTATCAGGTGACTAGCTACAGGTGCTCTAATTGGCTTCAGGTGCTTTTAATTAATCTATAGAAACTTTTCTTTCCTCTACAGGAAATAAGGCTTCTCCTCATCCTGGGACTTACATATCTCTCCTATATCACTCTCCTGCTGCCTTCTGGCCATGCTGCATCACATAAGGTATACAGAATACAAAGGGTGTTTTCCAGTGAACTATGGCAAATGCCATTTTAAGTCTTACCACTTGGAACAGACATTCTTAAATGATCCTATTATTTAAACCTGTTGCTTAAATTTGAATAGAGGACTACAAAAAGCGGTTTCAGGCACAAGAGAGAAGGGTGTTTAGGGTTGCACCATGTAACGTATAGCATCTGTACAAAGCTTCTTGCTTAGAGTGCAAAAAAAAATAAAAAATCCCAAGATAGTACAATGGAAATAACTTCACTGTCTTAATGGCTGCATTTTTTCCTTTTAGGGGGAATAAAATCTGCCATAGAACAGAATGTTGCCAGTTTTGTTGTGCCGGATAAAGAAGAGGAAAGGATGGTCAGCAGTGAACCGTGGTACAATCAGTGCACATCGGAAATTGCTCACTGCTGCAGTAGCAGCTGCTGCCTCAGTGCCTTCTTCGTTTACCTCCACAAAGGACTTGTGAACAACCTCAGACAGAACTAGGTCATTGCTGGCTGACATTCCAGATAAATCCACCTTCTTTCTGTCAAATGCATCAGCCATTCCCATGCTCTTCAGAACAGGCTTCAGATCATAAGCTTGCTCCAGCTTAAATCTGGGTAAAAACACCTCCACTTCAGTATAGTTCATCATTTCTGGATTTATCCACTCTATAAGTTTCTCATAGGCAAGTTCTCTTTCCAGCTACAAGAAAAAAAAAAGTCACAAAATTATAGAGGAAGAAAAGCCAGGAATTTATACTAATGAAACAATGACCACTGTGTGTGTTTACACAGCAGGGATTAGCATCCTTTCCTGGTCTGGAGTGAATGCTACTGCTGTAGTCAGAAGCCAAAAATAAATGACAGTCAGAAACATTCTTATTCTTTTTTCAATACAGTCAAAAGCCTCCCCCTTAAGATCACAGCCCCACTGTGCTACATGCAAGTACCATCCCAAGACCATCTTTCATGGTGACAAGTTAATGCAATTACATGTTGTCACTAGTAATGAAGTGTACTTTGCAGATGTGGCTACGGTGGGAGAGGCATTACTATTTCGCTGTCCCTTGCCCGCCCAGTAACAATATAGCACAGAAAGGAAATCAGTAGCTCTTGAATGGAGAAGCACTTGAGGACTCCCATATGAAGAAATGTTAGGTAGAGGGTCAGGTACAGTGAGGGAGAGTCCAACCCACAACAGTTAGAAAGGAATGGGGGGGGGGGGGGAATCCATCAAACAGGAAGTGATTTTCGAGAGAATTGAAAGAGATCCTGGAGAGCTTCCATCTGTCACTCACTATATTCTGGCTTCATCCCAATGCCTGGTCAAAAAGTCTCTCCTTTCAGAACTTAACCTTTCTCTGGACATGAGAGAGAGCTGGACTTACTTGACAGTGACACATGGTATTCCCATCTCTTGGGGGACAGATGCAACACCTCCGCAGCTCTCCCACCCTGTGCTAATACTGGTGAGTTCAGAGTTTGGGACTTGAATTCACAGATAGATAAATGAGATTTAGTCCAATGCTCTTCTCTAGCAGGATTTGAACTTTGTATTCAGTACAAATGCCTTACCTGTTCCAGGCCAGTGGAATTATCTTGGATTTCATCAGGAAGCAGGATGATCATACTAGTCTTGTTATCAACATAAGGGAGGTCAAGGATTTTGGTCTGAAAGTCTGCTATGTAACTTATGTTAAATTTAGCTTCTTTGAACATCATCTGCACTGGTTTGGTCTCATACTTTTTTTTTTTTTTTTTAAATAATCAAGGTCAACAAGTGCTACAGAGCCAGCATGTTGGTACTAACCTAGAAGAACTGGGATTCAAATCACTTATGACATCTGAACCTAGTCTGGACAGAGCTCTAGAAAACATTGTAGGGAAGGGTCCTACCATTGCCTGTTAGGGTGGGAGGGAATGAACCAGAATTCCATCAGGCTTTTCCCATTTGTAATGCCCAGTCCCTTGAGATTTATTTTGAGGAAAACACTACAGGTGTTTTAGTTGCTTAGTGTGTAGCTGCCTATCAACAATGTTGTTAAAACACTGGACCTATGTGCCTAAAGAGTATCACCCCTGGATTCAAGCCTTTTAATTTCCTGACATATTTTAATCTTTGCTTCAAATGGCAAATTTTCAGCTTAAATATTTTGTTCTTTTAGGCTCAAAAGAAATGTCAAATGTTTTTGTGATGTTATAAAAACAATTAAATCCTTAAAATTTTAAAGTCTCTAATGGTTTGAAATGACCATTTTGAAATCATAGAAGATTAGGGTTGGCAGAGACCTCAGGGGTCATCTTGTCCAACCTCCTGCTCAAAGCAGGACCAACCCCAACTAAATCATCCCAGCCAGGGCTTTGTCAAGCCGGGCCTTAACAACCTCTAAGGATGGATATTCCACCACCTCCCTAGGTAACCCATTCCAGCGCTTCACCACCCTCTTAGTGAAATAGTGTTTCCTAATATCCAACGTAGACCTCCCTCACTGCAACTTGAGATCGCTCCTTGTTCTGTCATCGGCTACTGCGGAGAACAGCTCAGCTCAATCCTCTTTAGAACCCCCCCTTCAGGTAGTTGAAGGCTGCTATCAAATTCCTGCTCACTCGTCTCTTCTGCAGACTAAATAACCCCAGTTCCCTCAGCCTCTCCTTGTAAGTCACGTGCCCCAGCCCCCTAATCATTTTCGATGCCCTCTGCTGGACTCCCTCCACATCCTTTCTGTAGTGGGGGGCCCAAAACTGGATGCAACATTCCAGATGTGGCCTAACCAGTGCCGAATAGAGGGGAATAATCAATCACTTCCCTCGATCTGCTAGCAATGCTCCTACTAATGCAGCCCAATATGCCGTTAGCCTTCTTGGCAACAAGGGCACACTACTGACTTATATCCAGCTTCCCATCCACTGTAATCCCCAGGTCCTTTTCTGCACTGCTGCTTAGCCAGTCGGTCCCCAGCCTGTAGCGGTGCATGGGATTCTTCCGCCCTAAGTGCGGGACTCTGCACTTGTCCTTGTTGAACCTCATCAGATTTCTTTTGGCCCAATCCTCCAATTTGTCTAGGTCACTCTGGACCCTATCCCTACCCTGCAAGTGCACCTACCTCTCCCCACAGCTTAGTGTCATCTGCTAACTTGCTGAGGGTGCAATCCATCCCACCATCCAGATCATTAATAAAGATGTTGAACAAAACCGGCCCCAGGATAGTCTCCTGGGGTACTCCGCTTGACACCGGCTGCCAACTAGACATCGAATCGTTGCTCACTACCTGTTGAGCCCGGAAATCTAGCCAGCTTTCGGTCCATCTTATAGTCCATTCATCCAATCCATACTTTTTTAATTTGCTGGTAAGAATACTGTGGGAGACTGTATCAAAGGCTTTGCTAACGTGAAGATATATCAAATCCATTGCTTTCCCCATATCCACAGAACCAGTTATCTCATCATAGAAGGCAATTAGGTTGGTCAGGCATGACTTACCCTTGGTGAATCCACTATCTCCTACTATTCTTCTTATGGAGCACAAGCTAATGACGCTTTTTCATTATTTTCTTGTCATTCAAGATGAGTAACAAGATAAGAAAATAGGAATTAGCCTGAACTTTAAGGCCATTAATCCAACTTTTCCAAACCTTCAATCTACATGGCAAATATGGCCACCACTACTATTGCCTGTTAACAGAAAAGGAGGGGTTGAGTGGACAGGGGCACAAAGCCAGATTTTCTTAAGGATCTTGCCAGGTCTTAGGAAAGGAGCAGGCAGCCGAAACAAACCATGATCCTGTAAGTAGATTAAAGAGAATGGCTATTAGTATACTGGAAAGGCTGTTGGAGTGTTCACGGTTGATACCAGAGCGGAGCCTAAAAGCTCAGGTAGCATCTGGATTTCTGCATGGTAATCTGAACTCCATTTCTGACAGTTCTTTAGTTCACCAAATGACTAGTCAGCATAAGCAGGCTGGGAATAAAAGAGTGAGCTTAACAGTTTGGTCTGGAAGCACTGAGATTTGTGGTCATTCCTGTGCCTTATAAAGTGAATTCCACAGTTGTGGGTCACCTGCTGTCTTTCACTCGAGTTTTTGTGACTGACAGTTCTGTAGTTCCTAATGAATTCCTTTAAAGGTTATATTCCATGTCAGGAAGAAAATGCAGTCCTCTGGTAGCTCAGCCCAGTTTCAGAGACAGCTTTGAAGATTAGGGTCAAAACCTTAATATGACCCTGTATTCAATGGGGAGTCAGCATAGTACTGATTCCCCTCTACCCCCAAAGAAGAAAAGGGAGAACTAAGCAACTTCACAAGTTAGGGCTCTTTCTGGGGATGGCCTGGTAGGAAAGATTGGCACCAACTCCCCAGTAGGTCTAAGGCAGGACAATAGCATTCTATCAAATTCTTCAGAGAGATCTAATAGTGTAAATGTATGTCTCTTATCCATGGACAAGAGCACGTCATCCATCAACACTATTTGTACTGGCTGTTACCTATCAAGATCTGAAGCCCAGATTTGGGGAGGTCAACTATACAGATGGTAAGCAGGTGTAGCCACTTGCATTTTCATTACATTATTCACAGACGGGAAGGCAGTTAGCCCCTTAGCAGTAATTAGTAAAGTCTGTGGTTACCACTCATAGAATCACAGAACTGGAATGGGGAAACTGAGATGCTAGGAAAGGTTAAACAACTTCCTGTATGTGTAGAATCCCGGTTTTCTTTGGCCTGCCCTCTGTCCATTGAGCCACATTGCCTCCCAAATGTTGTAAGCTGGGACGAGTCAATATGTGACTAAACAAGAAGAATACTTCAAACAACCAGTTATATCCTCTGGTAGCAGATTTCATTCCATCTGCAGCAGCATCTCTGTTTTGGCTCTGATTTACTAATGCATTGCTAGATTTGAATATTTTGACACAGGGCCAGTGTTTGCTTCTAATGATGAGAATATAAATGTACCCCCAAAATGTTGTTTAACTGAAATATTTTCTGCAGTAGAAAGAATTCACAGTACATTGAGGAATTTCAACATTATGGGTCCGATTCTAGAGTAACTGTTGAAATCAATTTAAGTAATATTGGTGTAAAGCTTGTGTAAATAAGAACAGAATCAGGCCCATTGCTTTACGTTTGTTACTTAAGCATAAAATTTCAGTGGGTTTATTTCTGCTTATGTAGTTCTGAAATGCTGATTGTTAATATACGGTACTTTTTTGTAGTTGGCAGAATTTTTCACTCGGAATTTAACACAGCATCGTTTTAAATATTGTGCAGAATTGCACATAATGCAGAAGTACATATAGCTTTGATTTTCTTTTCATGTAAGTCGGATTAATTTTTAATGCTTGGGTACCTAAACACCAATATTCGTTTCTGTGAGTGGAAATGTATAGTTGTTCGTAGGCTCATGCTGATGTTTACTATCAGTGTCAGTATTGGAATTAGCACCACCTGAGTAATTTTTCATGTTAACTAACAGTGAAATATGATAATTCAAGAATATTCAGAATATCTGGCAATAAAATAACATTAGTCCATGTTTGTTTGGGGGAAAAAATAACATGCTACCAAGCTAAAACACTTTCCTTTAAATTTCGTGTCAGAGGAATATATGTCTACAATGCATAGGAAGTATTTGCAAACTGGTTTATTTTCCTAAAACATATAGCTACTAGAATAAGTTTTTGTAAATTCTACTCATGATAGTAGAAGGGTTGGTATTTGTACAGTTCAGTCATCAGGGGGATTAATTTACAGTGCTTTTAAACTAACCTTCTGGTTAAGGCCTGATCCTGCAAATACTTACTTCAGGGCTTAGTTTTAAGCATGTGAGTAATCCCATTGAAGTAACGGAATTTATATGATATGACTGGTTCTAATACCTATCTGTTTTCTTAAAACAAACCAGTTTTAAAAATACCTCCTCTGAAGTGGGGATATGAATTTCTCTCACAGTGTAAATTTAAAAGGCCGTATTTTATCGTGGTAGCATCTGGATTTTTTTCCGAACAATCACAGAATCATAGAACTGGAAGGGACCTCGAGAAGTTCTAGACCAGTCCCCTGCACTCATGGCAGGACTAATAATCTAGGCCATTCCTGACAGGCGTTTGTCTAACCTGCTCTTAAAAGTCTCCAATGATGGAGATTCCATAACCTCTCTAGGCAATTTATTCCAGTGCTTAACCACCTGGACAGTTAAGAAGTTTTTCCTAATGTCCAACCTAAACCTCCCTTGCTGCAATTTAAACCCACTGCTTTTTCTCCTCTCCTCAGAGGTTAAGAAAAACAATTTTTTCCCCTCCTCCTCCTAACAACCTTTTACATACTTGAAAACTGTTATGTCCCCCCTCAATCTTCTCTTTTGCAGACGAAACAAACCCAATTTTTCAATCTTCCCTCATAGGTCATGTTTTCTAGACCTTTAATCATTTTTTGTTGCTCTTTTCTGAACTGTCTCCAATTTGTCCACATCCCTTCTGAAATGTGGTGCCCAGAACTGGACACAATACTCCAGTTGAGGCCTAACCAGAGAAGAGTAGAGCAGAAGAATTACTTCTCGTGTCTTGCTTACAACCCTCCTGCTAATACATCCCAGCATGATGTTTGCTTTTTTTGCAACAGCGTTACACTGTTGACTCATATTTAGCTTGTGTTCCACTACGACCCCCAGATCCCTTTCCACAGTACTCCTTCCTAGGCCGTCATTTCCCATTTAGTATGTGTGCAACTGATTGTTCCTTTCTCAGTGGAGTACTTTGAATTTGTCCTTATTGAATTTCATCCTATTTACTTCAGACCATTTCTCCAGTTTGTCCAAATCATGGCTTCTGGAGTGCTGGCCTGACTATAGCATGGGTTGGGCTGGGCAATAAAATTTTCTCTCTAAAAGATGGCATTGAGAGATAATAGGACTTCCAGGCAACTCCTGAATGTCTTTCACCATCCAGGATGGGATGGGTACACACACAGGGTGGCTCACATTTCATTCAGTTTCTTGGTACGCAGATGGCCTGAGCTCTTCAGACTCATGTTACCAGTCCCTGTTTGTGCTATTTGAAGACAGCATCAAGAGGATGCATGAGCTTCTCCAAGAAGTAGGGCTGGCCTATCGCCAAAATGAGCATTACTGTGTTATGCCTTGGGGTAGAGTGGATGCACTTTAAGATGAGGAGATTTGCACATGGTGGTGTAAGTAGCTATCAGTCCTACTGCACCGTCTGCCACGAATGCAAGGAGCTGCTGCTGTGTAGCAATGCAGTACCGTGTCTGCCAGCAGCACCCAGGAGACGTATGGTGACGGTGAACTGAGCGAACTCCATGCTTGCCGTGATATGGCGACTGCACAAGTAACCCAGGAAAAAAGGCGCAAAACGATTTTCTGCTGTTCCTTTCATGGAGGGAGGGAGGCCTGACCACATGTACCCAAAACCACCCACGACAATGTTTTTGTCCCATCAGGCATTAGGAGTTTAACCCAGAATTCCAATGGGCAGCGGAGACTGCGGGAACTATGGGATAGCTATCCAAAGTGCACCACTCTGTAAATTGATGCTAGCCATGGTAGTGAGGATGCACTCTGCCAACTTAATGCGCTTAGTGTGGACATACGCAATTGAGTGTATAAAATCAGTTTCTAAAAATTGACTTCTATAAAATTGACCTCATTTCGTAGTGTAGACAAGGCCTAAGTATAGCTGTTTTAGCTCCACTGACTGCAGTAGAGTTGCTCCAGATTTACATGGCTAATCCTCCTCAAAGCAATTGCCACACATTTTACAAATCAAACCTTACAAGACGTGAGGTACTTGAGCATTATTTGTGTTCCAGTTTTATCACTGGGTAAAAACTGAAGCAGAAGGGACCAGTTTCTGTAAGTAAACTTAATTCTGTGGTAGTTCTGCACACAAAACAGCAACAGATTCAAGGACAGGGAGGTTAAATGACTTACAGGTTTTCTAACCACCGAACAATGTATGGAATCCCAAACTGTCTGACACTCATTTATCCACATTCTTCCCTTCTATGTTAAAATTCAGACTATTTTAAGTTCTGTAATTATGGTCAAGGTTACTGCCCTCCAACGCTGAAAAGATACACTGAGAGGTATAGCAGAAAACAGAGAGAGAATGGAGTAAACAAGGGATACATCTAAGCTAATGTATTTATTTGAAAATGTAGTTTCAAAGATATTTACAATAAACTAACCAAAGGAGTTGTGTTGAGGGGATGGGATGGGATAGAACAGAGGGTTGTGGTAAAGTGTATTTAGGGCAATCCTAATTAAAAGCATTTCTTGTTTTCTCTGGGTGAAGTGTACTGCAAAATTAGTGACATTTCCCTACTTCATACCTTGTTAATTTTAAATTGCATTTCCACTGTGCAATCCTTGTTGAATTGGGTTTCCCAATTGCCTTTGAAGTAGATGGCATTCACCAAGACCAGTCTGGTCATTGAATCAACAATACCCTGAGCCAACAGATTCTGGATTTTACCTTTAGGACACATTAAAGGAAGAATAGTTTTTAGCTGATACACACCTATCTACCTAGCTGTGTTATTAACTACAGTATCTTCTACCAGCTGCACAATACAAGAACTTCATCTTAATCTGAAGGATTCAGTTCTGTTTTTCTTCTCCTTCCCTTATTGTATCTCTCCTATTGGCCATATGCTTTTTAAGCAGGCTTTAGCTGTTAGAGAGACACTGTGGAACTCTGCAAGTTATTTACCTTCAGTTTTTTCTTCTACCCAGGAAATTATATGTTTTCTGGAATCTTCTGCAGCTCTAGAGAAGTCAAGTTGTTCTAGCTCTGCAGGGTAGCATTTCCGGCAGGAGTCTATAAATGTCTAGGACAAACTAAAGAGGATGCATTAACAATACATTTTTCTGGTGTGCAGTTGCAGAAGACTCAAACATAGAATCTACCTCTTCTTCCTCCACCCCTTCAGAAAGAGTCAGTCTTAAAACCAACTTGTCACTTCTTTTCAAGATGAGCGTTTTATTTTCTATTATTACCTTCTGAGTCAGAGCAGCTGGCTTACTGACAGATCAACAACAAGACTGCATGGTGAAGTGTGCAATCAATTTGCTTCGGTTTGAGAGTACAAGGCTTTGTAAATTGGTCTCTAGAAAAGGTTTTTGTAACCCTCCCAGGGTATCTCAAACCTGATCTAGTTCAGAAGTGAAACCTCAGGGGGGTTACTTCTATATCTTTTTTGTACAGTATGTGTGGACCATAATGACCTGCTCTTCAGCCTTAAGAAAGGTCTACTGTGAAAATGTCAATAGGTCAGTAATTACATGGTTAGGTCAAAATCATGCTCTCTTTCTCCAATTTGTATTTTGGAGTCTTCTATTTTATGGACAAAATGCCAAAGATGCCAAGTTTAAATATTTAATCACAGTGGTTTTAACTTTATTGAGAAGAGGAGCTCTGGATCATAGGGCTAATCTACACAAGGCTTTAACATGCCTTGTGCGGTCGCAGCGTAGCGCTGGGAAACAGGTTTCCCAGCACTCTAAAAAAAACCACCTCCCCGAGGGGCATAGCTCCCAGTGCTGGAGCACTGTTTACATGGGCGCTTTACAGCACTGCAACTTGCTGCACTCAGGGGGGTGTTTTTTTCACACCCCTGAGCGAGAAAGTTGCAGTGCTGCTAATTGTCTGTGTAGACAAGCCCTGAGCCAATTTATACTGGCAATCTCTTTTAGTAATAAAATTACTGTAGATTCAGGAGGGTAAGGTTGATTGGCTTCCTGAAAATGTAAGCTTGTTTTTTAGTCTAGGACTCAAGAGAGACTTTCAGTTACCTCTTAATTTTCTGAGATGAACGAAGCGGGTCAGAAAGAGTAAAGTTAAAATCAGGAGTACACTTTTTGCATACATTTTAAAAGGGAAATGTATACCCCAGTACCCGTTACTCTCAGCTAAGTCTTTGAAGATTTTCTAATCACTCTGCTGTCTGGTTTAAAAAAATAATTATGTGCCCATTGCTGTGTCCTTTGAATGCACTGTCCAATTTAAGGGGAGAGAAGACACCCCAAAAAGTCACACAATAATTCCTATTGCCCTCCCTGTCCACCATTGGAAGGAAATTCTTAAAATCTTAGATCCTGGCCAAAAATGCCTGAGTGATTAATGGAATGCTGAAGAGTTCGGGTTTGTTGGACCTTCCATTGACAACACTCCATTCCAGTTCTCAAGAGTTCAGAGCTAGGGACTGTCAACAATCAGCTGAGCACACAAATGTTTGGATTTTACAAGGAGACTGGCTTTGGTTAGCCAGGTCCTGAACTACATAGTGCCTGTAGATTAAAGCCAATCCCTTGATTTGCACTCAGAAGTGGAAGCGTAGCAAATGTGTTATAACACAAAAGCAAATTGAACGTCTGACTTACTGCAAGAAATTTAAATGTCTTTTCCCCATAGAGCCGGTTGGCAATCCTAAGCAAATAATTAGTGCCTGGTTTGTTAATTTCAGAAATAAGGGACTGTATCCATCATGAATGTCTTCAGCTTTGTCCAGAGAAAGCACCTATTCTAAGAGACAGAAATACACTCAGCATGACCCACATGTGCTGAAACATGGGCTTTGGGACAGGTTAGTACAATGACTTTCAGAAGCTTAGAGATGAAAGCTGCAGCCTGAACACCCAAGGCAGCCCTAAAAGGGAAAGGATTTCCCATTACATAATACATTGGGAGCTCATTGTGCAGGTTCGAAGAGAGAAACTGCTGAAAAAACATTCTACCATGGAAATAAACATAGCTGTTTTGAAGAGACCCCCTCACTCAGTCCTAGCTTTAGGGCACATAAATGAACAGTTCTGGAGAGTTAAAGGAAAACAATCAACTTGAAATCTACTCAGTTTCAAAACATGAATTTAAAGTAGCTTCAGGTCTCATATCTGTCTCTATATCCCCATGTCGATTTTTGTAGCTTTATAGTTGCATTTTTTAAATTTGTTTCATTGTGCAAAAGAGCCTGACAAACAGGGAAAATGTCTGTATGGAAGAAAGAGTGAAACACAAAGTGCTGTCAAATGCACAAACATACAAACTGGGGGGAAATGTCCCTCATTTTTCCTTAATCTTAACTGTTACTTGCAACACTAAGAGGTTAAAGAAAAAAATTCAGACAAGGTAAGATTTATGTTTCAACAGTCCTTTTCCCAAAGCTTCCAGCAATGTTTTGGAACTATGCCTTCAATTCAGCCACTACCATAGGATGCTGCTGCCTTTGTCCCTTTGTAACAGGGCCTCCATTTTGCCTTCCATAATGCTTTATTTGTTGCATCATTTCATGTTTGCATTGTTCAATTCCCCATGCTTTTCCTTCTTCTTCTTTACTAAAATGAAGCACCTGATAGTACAATAGTTAGCACAGGTTCTCTTTGGAATACATTTAAGAACAGATCTGGCTCTTATTTGAGCTTAAACGTTAGTGAAATGAAGAAATGCTACAGATGACCTAGTGTTCCAGTACATTAGTTCTTTGCTTTAGTACAAGCAAGCTTTATTTACTAGAGATCAAGAATGACTCTTCTAGTATGAAACATTGTACTGCAGTAAGACACCCTGAAAAGCCCTTTCTAAGGGAAAACTTTAGCTCTACAGTGCTTTACTGTATGTGGGCAGGCAAATGTCAAAAGTGACAAAAATAGCCCAAGACCTCAGAGGCTTCCCAAAGGGCCACAACGGCCAACAGGGGAGACAGGCGGTTCATTGAAGGAAGTGTCCCCATAGGACACAATAGGCCCAATTCAACTGAATGCAGTCTGGGATAACTCTGTGGGACATCCAAGGTAAGTCTCTGGGCTAAATTCACTGATATCCGGTCTCGTAGGTCAAAGGTTTTAAAATCAAGATCAGGCCATATTCTGTTTCCATTTACATAGGTGTAAATCTGACACAATTCCATTGAAGTCTAATAGTTACTCCAGTTTTACACCAATGTAACTGCAGAATTTGTCTCAATGTTTATTTAAACATAATTAGTACTAAAGCTTAAAATTAATCCTCAGTTTGAGTTCAGGTGACACACTGATTAAGATTGATTTTTTTTTTAAAATACTACCTCCCAAATGTTGAATTTGCTTAAAAGTAATAACTACTAAAAAAAATGCCATGATATGAATACCATAACAATTGCAGAGCTGTTGTACTGGTTGATATATTGAGCAAGAGATTTACTTACACAGAACAAGAGAATGTTTGCACGCACTAGTGCATGTAATTTTTAGCAACGTCTCCTAGTATGGTAGTTAATCATTCTAAACAAAAGACATATATAGGCCTGTGACGTTATGAGTGTAATAGAATATCTCATTGAAAGATGACATAGGGCCAGAAAGAGTTAATTAACTCACAGACTGACCTGACCCATGGCCGAACTTTAAAGATTTGTTAGGAAGATATGTAAATGAACAGAGCTCTAACAATGCAGGCTTGCATTGTTAGAGATAGAAAGGTAGGTGTGTGCTCAGGTCTTGTGATGTAAGCAAACAAGTCTTGTCTATTGCTATAGCTTTGATCCAAAGATCAAAAAAGGAAATTTAACAGTTAGAAAACACTTGAGTGAAATAGTATTATTGTCTATATGTCTCTTTGAAGGTTGTGATAAACTATATATGAACTGTTTAATGGATAAATTACACTATGTTAATTGCCATGATGTTTGGGAGACAGAAAATTAAGCTTATTCTCTCAGGCCAAAAGGCTGCTGGAAATGTATAAAAACCCTGGGACACAATCCTCCTTCATCTCAGATCGGCTTTGGGTTTCAAGAAGGGGAAACCCTAAGCCATAAGAACTGAGATCCCCAGTCAGTGACTGGAGTCACCCCGAATATGGACATTGGACTATAACCTATGGACTATTTCTAAAAGGACTTTTGGCAACAACTACAAACTCATCTCTGCTATGTATCTGAACCTCAGGAATGGAATTCAAGTCTGTATGTATGTATATTGATCTTTTATCCAACACTAACTCTTTTTGTTTTTAATAAATTTTAGTTTAGTTAAGAATTGACTATAAGCATGTATTTTGGGTAAGATCTAAATTATAATTGGACCTTGATGTGTGCCTGACCCTTTGGGATTGGAAGAACCTTTTATTTTATATGATGAGATAAGATTTTCAGTAATCATCATCATATCTGACATGTGAGTCTGGATGGAGGCCTGAGACTGGGTACTTTAAAGGAACTGCATTATTTGGACTTCTGAGTAACCAGTGAGGTAATATAGAAGCTGTTTTGTGCTGGCTTGGTAAATCTAAGTATTGGACTATCCACCAGCTTTTGGGGTTTGTCTGCCCAGTTCTGATTGCAGTTCACCCTAATTGAGTGACCTCAGCTGGCTCCCACAGGCAGTTACAAGGCCAATTCTAAAAGTCCTTACATATTATAGGGAATCAGTTTCAACTTCACCCTATTTTACTGTTGAAGCTGCAAGTTTAGGCAAACTCTTCCCCTCCCCTAAACCCAATATTGTATAAGGCTCTAAATACACAGCTATAAATTTAGTTTTGAAATTTGTAATTCTCACCTCAGGACACCTTTCATACTACACTAAAAACCTACAAGCTAAGAGAACCTAAAAGGGTATGTAGCTGCAACACAGAAGTCCTTCTTTTCAGACAGATCTCAGGGCCTCAACTCCATGCTCATCTTCCCTGACTCCTGCCAATTTTGCCACTATTGATCACCTTCTTTTTCTAAATCTTGTTCTGCCTTTGCATTTGTAACTCTGTCTCCTGGTTCTCCTCATAGGTCTTTGCTTGAGCTTTCAGTGGGACCTCAGGGCTCCATACTTGGCACCCAACTCTTCTTCCCTAGGCCCTCTTTCTCTCTAGAGGTTCTGAGTGCTCATTGGAGCAGGATTTGGCATTAGCAGTTTAATGAACTAGGCCTACATTTTCAAAAGTGACTTGTGTTTTTTTGGTTGCCCAACTTGACACCTTACAGGGGGCCTGATTTTAAGAAAATGCTCCTGGCTATGTTTTTAAGACATATTTAGGGGATTAGTATAATCTGATATTAACCCCAGAGAATGTAATTGAAGAAGTTCTTTTCTAACTCTTGAGGCAGCTAGACAGCTCTTTTTCAAGACACCTCAGCTGTATGGTGCCACCAAAATTCTACTCTCAGGCTCACAAGGATGACAATGGGAGTTTTCCATAGGTACAGAACATTCAGTAGAGATATCTGGTTCATAGATACTAAGGTCAGAAGGGACCATTATGATCATCTAGTCCGACCTCCTGCACAACGCAGGCCACAGAATCTCACCCACCCACTCCTGCAAAAAACCTCTCACCTATGTCTGAGCTAATGAAGTCCTCAAATCCTGGTTTAAAGACTTCAAGGAACAGAGAATCCTCCAGCAAGTGACCCGTGCCCCATGCTACAGAGGAAGGCGAAAAACCTCCAGGGCCTCTTCCAATCTGCCCTGGAGGAAAATTCCTTCCCAACCCCAAATATGGTGATTAGCTAAACCCTGAGCATATGGGCAAGATTCACCAGCCAGATACCCAGGAAAGAATTTTCTGTAGTAACTCAGATCCCACCCCATCTAACATCCCATCACAGGCCATTGGGCCTATTTACCATGAATATTTAAAGATCAATTAATTACCACAATCATGTTATCCTATCATACCATCTCCTCCATAAACTTATCAAGTTTAATCTTAAAGTCAGATAGGTCTTTTGCCCCCAGTGCTTCCCTTGGAAGGCTATTCCAAAAGTTCACTCCTCTGATGGTTAGAAACCTTCATCTAATTTCAAGTCTAAACTTCCCAATGATCAGTTTATATCCATTTGTTCTTCTGTCCACAGTGGTACTGAGCTTAAATAATTCCTCTCCCTCTCCGGTATTTATCCCTCTGATATATTTATAGAGAGCAATCATATCTCCCCTCAACCTTCTTTTAGTTAGGCTAAACAAGCCAAGCTCCTTGAGTCTCCTTTCATAAGACAGAAAGAAAAGGAGTACTTGTGGCACCTTAGAGACTAACCAATTTATCTGAGCATAAACTTTCGTGAGCTACAGCTCACTTCATAATGCATCCGATGAAGTGAGTTGTAGCTCACGAAAGCTTGTGCTCAAATAAATTGGTTAGTCTCTAAGGTGCCACAAGTACTCCTTTTCTTTTTGCGAATACAGACTAACACGGCTGCTACTCTGAAACCTTTCATAAGACAGGTTTTCCATTCCTCAGATCATCCTAGTAGCCCTTCTCTGTACCTATTCCAGTTTGAATTCATCCTTCTTAAACATAGGAGACCAGAACTGCACACAGTATTCCAGGTGAGGTCTCACCAGTGCCTGGTATAACGGTACTAAAACCTCCTTATCTCTACTGGAAATACAAAGTTGTGTTAAGCGGTTCAAGTTTATCCAGACATACCTTTGCCATCTGGACTGCAGTGTTACCTTCTGCACACAAAAAAAACCATGGACAAAGCAGAGGAGATACTCAAAGGAGAAAAGAATAAGTTCTGTGTATTGGCATTTTCACTCAGCTTTTTGAATAGGTTGAGTGCAAAGGTGGTGTTTGCTTTACTGAGGTTATCCATGGTTCAGAACCTATAAGATAAAACACAAAGGAAAGATCATATAAGATACAGATTTAAAATATAATGGAGTATTTAATGTGCCAGATTCTCAGCTGGTATAAAGCACCATAACTCCACTGAAGTCAGTGGAACCACACCGGTTTTACATCACCTCAGGATCTAGCACAGTGTCAAATAAGTTTAACAATCATGTGTTCCCTCTCTCAAAATCTGAGTTTATATAAGAGCCTTCAGATAGCAAGTGGGACAAACTCACCCAAATTGCAAAGTTTTCCAATACTCTAAGATTCATGTTGATTTTCAATAGCATTAAAAACTATTTTTCAGGAATTCAGTACCTATCTAGCAGACTGTCTAATCACATGAATACAATTTATATTTCATATAATGTTTTATATTTCATATTTTATTTTATATAATATTTTCATATAATATGTTTTATATGTAATGGTCATTATTGCAGGTATGTTGTTTAAGTCACAGCTATGCAATCCTTAATGCCTCAAATGTACTTTAATCCAACCTGTAGTACATAGTTATTTGAATTTATATTAGATTCTCTGGTGTAAAATAGTCACTGGATGAGCTGGGTTGATAACTTTGTCAACTGATTTTGGGTGTAAAGTTCTATAAACACCTGCCTTATTCACTCATTAGTGGTAAATCCCCATATTACTTCCCGCTGCTTTCTAGGATAGTGTTTGTCTTCTATTTCACAGCAGAGTTATGGAGAGTGGATCCTGTGACTGTATGTTCTAGGGGGTGGAGTGCCACTTCTGCAGACATAGGGAAGAGAAATGGGAAGAGAAATAGGAAAATATAATAGGAAGTAGGAGAGAGAGGTTGTGAGGGTGAGGGAAACGCAAGTAATACGAGAGCTCTTTATTGCAGCCTTCTCTCTTTAACGTTTCATCCCTTTCTTACTTCCGTTCCTGTTTCCTCCTGACACCTCAATTAGAGGGCAATTGTTCAGCAGTGATTTTGTTTTACACTCTCAGCCCATCTATTCCTGTCTGTCAGTGACCAACTGGAGATTCCGCTTCCAGCGTTTCTCATTCAACCAGTTGGGAGACTGACAGCAATCATGACAAGAATGTATTACCCTTAATTCACGTTGTAGCATGACAGAACCTTTAGGATTAAAGAAAGTCTAATGAAGATGTGTAGTAGACATATGTGCCCATCCAAGAACACATATTAATAATAAAACAAACCAGCGCTGACCGTTCTATAGCTTATATGAAGCGAATTTGGTTAGCTCGGTCCAATAGCCCATGAAAAGGAGTCCACACTACAGTCTCTTTATTAATCTCCGTAACATAATGGCTTTATTTTCATATTGCCGCCCAGTAGTTGCTCATTGTAAATATACTTGTGCATAAAGAAATTACTGGAAAGCTCCCAATTAGAGCTGATTGATATCTTTTGTATTTTCAGAACCTCTGACCAGCAGGCAATACTAATTGAAATTAATGGTGTGGGGGATTTATTTGGTTATTGATATGGCAATAAAGAGCGAGAACAAACTACAGAGACTCAACAAAACTGTCAAGGCAACTTTCTAATAAAAATATTCTAAAAATATTCAGCTATTTAGGGGATTTCTCAAGTGCACCCTCATAGCGCAGTAGCAAAGAAATCATTATTGTAGAAGGATGGACTGCTGATTACTGTGCTATTTTGGGACGCAGGAGACCCAGTATCAACTCCCTGCTCTACTACAGACTGCCTGTGTGGCCTTGGGCAAGACACACAGGCTATGTCTACACTGCAACAAAGACCTGAGGGACAGATGTGGCTAGTCTGGGTCAGCTGACTCAGGCTGCAGGGTTATAAAACTGCAGTGTAAAATTCAAGCTTAGGCTGGAGCCTAGGCACTGAGACCCGGTGAGAGGGGAGGGTCCCAGAGCCCAGACTCCATCCGATTGTACCACTGAATCTAAAAACAAAAAAAGGGGGGGGGGGAGGGAAGGAATTACTGTTGGTCATCATGACATCCAGAGATTACAAATTAGTTCCTGTTGCAGTGTTACCAGAAACATGAAGTCTGATTCAGTCCATGTTTGGTTACCCTAAGTACTTCTGGAACATGAGACACTTCTGTACTGTAAAGCTTAGACTGAATTTAAAAAAAGAATCCACAGAGAATTTTACACCACATACACAGGTAAAGACTTGCACTTCTCTTGTGCAGATGTCATACATGTTTTAGAGTTTTAATTCCTGCAGAGTTTGTTTGTTTGTTTTTTGCATCATGTAGTTTTTTGGCACTATTAAAACACCTTGAAATTAAATGGCACGATGATTTAAATTAAATGTATTAAGTTACAGAAAAAAAACCAGACTCAGTACTGTCACTTGTTCTTTGTCCTCCTTGACCCCAAAACTAGGAGACATAGAACAGCAAAATATAAATCTGCTAGCTCCTAAACACCTCTGACCAAATACTGCAAGACCGAGCTGTCTTAATCACGCAATCTTATTACCAAAGACAGAAGTTTATCGGAACCCTCTGTCTTAATCACGCAGTCTTATTACCAAAGACAGAAGTTTATCAAAACCCTAAAACAGATAATCAGCATACCAATGGACACTCACCCTGGTTCCAAAAATAGTGCTACTACCTTGGAAATAGCAGGAATACATTGACTCCGTTTGAT
Source organism: Natator depressus (assembly GCF_965152275.1). Taxonomy (NCBI): domain Eukaryota; kingdom Metazoa; phylum Chordata; order Testudines; family Cheloniidae; genus Natator; species Natator depressus. Next base: position 118,633,507 of record NC_134235.1, on the reverse strand, counting down.
TTAGAATGTTAATTGACCATCTGGATTAAAGCTCTTTAACACAGTTTGAGGGCAATGTTACCAAGTAAATCAATTATCAGCCTTTTTCCATTTTACAATAATCCTATTAGGAAAAGAACACTCGTCTCCCTCTCCCTTAGAGGAATGCATTTCTTTGTGGTTAACAGGTCTATGTATACCAGGGTCCACACCATTAGACCTAGCCAATCAGATTCCTTTCATGACCATGATAATGGAGCTGCTTTTTTAGTTTCCCAAACAGAGTGGAATCTGTATGTGTGCTGGTACAGACTGCTACATGTCAGAGGGAATAAACTTCTGGGATCTCATAAAAGGGTATTGCTCGTATTTCCCCTTTGCTCTGTGTTGTGTAGGATAACTCCCTGCATTACAATGCGAGTTTCCATGCCACAACAGACAATTCTTTTGGAATTTAGAAAAATTTCTAGATCTACGGTCAATACTGTCCAAGTAAGAAACAATCCTGCAATCCTGACAGCTGCCACAGGCTTTATAGTCTTGCAAATTTCCAGTGTATTTCTCCTCTAGTTACTGAAGCTGAAAGAGGGAAAAGAGTCAAAATTAGGGGAAAAATCAAATGTATTTGATAACTGCTAGCCTGCATATACGCGAGAATAAATGCTACCTTTTCTAGAATTGATATTACATTTAAAAACTATCACAGAGATATTAAGAGGCTATAGTGCTAACAGAGCACTTCATTTCATATTGTTCATCACAGTGCATCGGAGGCATGTGTCAGGTAGCGGTGTGTATCATGTTGTCCATCTCTGTTTAAATACTGTACTTAACGTATACATATTCAATAAATCCAGTTGAATGAAACAAAAAGTTATGGAGTAGAAATGGGAAACTAGGAGATGTGAGGGATTTGTTTATCAAAGGGCTTGCTCCCCTTCCAAACTGCATTACGTTCAAGCTTCTTGTTCTTGACTTCAAGGCCCTGCATAACTGGTCTACTTTCTTTGTCTGTTCATTCCAACAACATCCCGTGCCCAAACCGCCCCATTCCCTCCATTCTACCAATGCTAGCAAACATCAAATTTGTATAGGACTCAGATTTTAAGGATCACGATGGTCTCTCATGACTCTCTGCATAAGTCCAATAGCTTCACTCTCCTTATGAGCATGTGAAGATACTTCACACATGTTCATCAGGGCAACATCAACCCCATAACCTGTGGTTGAACTACAGCATCTCTTTTGAAAATACAGCCAATCTTAATTTAAAAATGTGAAGTGATTGAGAAGCCATCAGGTCTTTAGGGAGATTATTCCAATGATTAATTATCCTCCCTGTTCAAAATTTGCACTTTACTTTCCATTTGATTTTGTCAAGCTTCAACTTCCAGCTATAGGATCTCATCATGTTTCTGTCTGCTATATTAAAGAACCTCTTCTACCAAATATCGTCTCACCTTGTTGGCACTTCTCCCATGCATGAAACACCCTTCTTGAATTAGTCTGCAAAGCAACTTCAATCCCCATATTTAAATCTTTCCAGAGGACCCACTCCATACGTGACACCTACAAGCCAGCATCCTGTGCTGCGTGTACCACACCCACCAGCTCTGTCCTACCCCACCGGCAAGGGAACCAGGGAAGGGTCCTTGGCTGGCACTAAGAAACCCAGCGCCAGGCGCACAGAATCACAGGGTTAGGAGGCACCATAAGGCTAAATAACCCCCCTCCTCCACCTGGTCTTACTGGGAGGAGGAAACCACAGGCCGAGCCACCTTCTCAAGGCAGGGAAAGGCCCCCAGGTGCCTACTGTGAGTTGTGGAGTCAAGATTCCGGGGTCTGGTCTCCTAGGAGCCTGACTCCTCCCCTGTCCCCGCCATACGCCCCCAGGCAGAGATGCCCCCTCGCTCCCGCCCATCCCACCAGGAGCACAGGGTGCCGCACCCCCCGGCTGCGGCGGCTTCCATCACACGCGGGGGTCACGGTTCGGTTCCTGGCTCTCACCCCCCACCGCACACGCTGTCCCAGCGCCCCGAGCGGGAGCGGGAGCGGTCACTGCAAGAGAAACCAAACTCACCGGACACCAGCGGGACCCCCCCGCCCTCGGCTGCTGGGGCCGATGCCCAGGGCCGACTCCGCCTCCCAGCGTCTCCTGCCCGCCCGCCAGACCCGAGCGACCCCGAGCCCCAGGCTGGAAACTAAACACAAGTCGCAGCCCCGGCCCCGCCCCCGCCCCGCAGCCCTGCCGCCGCCGCCGCCTGGCTCCGGGTTCCTAGCGCGCCCCAGGCAGCGAGCACGGCAGCACCCGCCCCACACGCGGGCGGCCCCCGGGCACCGCGGCAGGGGGCGCCAGGCCGGGGCTGGAACCAGGGGCGGCTGCTTCGGTACCGGTGCGGGAGCGGCTGGCGGCGTCGATCGCTGCTGAGCGCAGGTCGAGTGAAGCGGCTCCGGTGGCGCTGGGCAAAGGGGAGGTGGCCTCGGGCTTGTGTTAGCTCCGCTGAGCCCCGGCGTCTCTCCCTCCTGTCCCCGGAGGCGCCTGGAGCCCCCCACGGGGCGTTTAATCCTTCAGCCTCTGCCCGTCGCTGATTTCCTGCACCAGCGGGTTTGAGTTGTTCTGTTCGGGGTAAATTTCATACACGCTGCTCCCGGCAGGTTCATGGAAGCAAGTCACTAAGGCCCTGCCTAGACTAGGAAAAGGAGATGTGTTTGCTAAGTGTGTTCCCGAACATTGCAAATAACATGATTTTAAACACCATTGTGCAACCTGATGCACACAAAGACAATGGTCTTTCTAAAAGTCTCAGCTGGGCGTAATCAGTGCTTAATTTGTGCTAGGTCTTGCCAGGGCTGAGCCCAGCACCTCTAGGCTTGGCAGTTCATAGCCCTGGCACCTCTGGGTTTGCTGCATCCCCGTTATGTATGTAAAAAATTGCTTGAGTCCTGGCACCTCTTTCATTACAAATTAAGCACTGGGCATAATCAACCCTAGTTAAGTGACTATCATTTTGGAATGGTAACAAGGAAACTATTAAAAGTGCTTGGAATATCATATCAGACAAGTGACAACCCCTCCTCCTCCAAAACCCCACTGTCTATAATCAGCTAAATCACCCATTTCAATAGTAGATACATAATCTCAGCGTGTGGTTTTTTTATTGCTTTAAGTGCAAGTCATACACTAGAGTTATGGCTTAAAGCAGGGATCGGCAACCTCTGGCACATGGCCCGTAAGGGAAATCTGCTGGCGGGCCGGGACAGTTTGTTTACCTGCAGCGTCCACAGGTTCAGCGGATCACAGCTCCCAGTGGCTCCCAGTGGCTTGGGTTCGCCGTTCCAGGCCAATGGGGGCTGTGGGAAGCGGCGGCCAGCACATCCCTTGGCCCACGCTGCTTCCCACAGCCCCCATTGGCCTGGAACGGCAAACTGCGGCCAGTGGGAGCTGCAATCGGCCGAATCTGTGGACACTTCAGGTAAACAAACCGTCCCAGCCTGCCAGCGGATTTCCCTGACAGGCTGCGTGCCAAAGGTTGCCGATCCCTGGCGTAAAATATCAGCTAAAAGCACATTGGAATTTGTGTAAATAACAGGAATATCTTTGCTAAAATGCATTCTTGAAATGAAAGCCTATTTTTTCTACTTTATTGGTGAAACAGATATCTAGGAATGGGTTCAAATTACAACTAGTAATTACATTAACAACACATTACTGTTGTTTGAATGCTGCAGGTTTTAGATCACATGTCCATACGCATTATAGTCAGATAGGAGGCATGGTGGCAAAAGTTTTCATATCAGTTGTGCTCATCAGACCTGTTAGACAATCTAATTTACAAACATTTTCAAAAGATCAGGCACAGGAACAAACGTTAGTATGAGCAACATGACACACCTGTATAGCCCTCTAGAAACAGCAGCTGGTCATGAAATGGACAAAGATGACAAGTTCACTGGCTGGGGAGGCTAGGCCAATTCACTAACTCTATGCCAACATTGTCAGAGAGCACTGGCAGAATGTTTAATGCCTCATCCAGAGTCCTTCCTCTGACATCAGTAAAAACTGAAATGGGCCCTTAGGGAGGAAGGATGGTCTCACTAAATATAAATGTTTAGTTTAGAGAGTTTCTGGTGAGGACTGAATTTCACATGCTTTTGCCTTGGATTTTATGAAAGATAGTTGATGTTTTTGTATACCTTCAAGTTTATTACACATCAGACAGTAGGATCTCTTACAAATTTGTTACAGTCTATGGTGATAACATGTCAGTCAGCTGGATCACACTCACAGTGAAGTCAGTGAGAGAAGGATTTGGCCAAATGTCAATTTTCCTCTACTTCTGTGAGCAGTGTTGTTATTAATTTATTAACCCTTTTAGTGCTTTTAAATGTACAATGTATGTCCAGCAGACTGACTCCTAAATGGTCCGGCATCTGTCATGTAGACAGAATGACCTAGTTCCAAATGGAATGTTGTGGACAGTATGTGATGGGGTTAAATTTCTATTTTAACACTCTGAAAGGAAAAAAGAAAATATATATTTTGGGAGGGAAAAACTGTATAAAAATACAGCTCAAGGCAAATATGAATTTCAGAGCTAATGCTGACTCTCTCTATCATTATATCATTAACTGGCCTTGTTTTGCCTGGGATTTGCAAACAGGACTTACTGTGTTTTCAATTACCCTTTGTATACAGATCTGCAACACCTGTGAATAAGAGAGCTAATTATTAAGCACTTGACTGTGACATCAGGAATGGTCTAGATAATACTTAGTCCTGCCATGAGTGCAGGGGACTGGACTAGATGACCTCTCAAAGTCCCTTCCAGTCCTATGATTCTATGACTGGGTCTAAGGTGGCCATGGAGCGATTAAGCGATGACAGAAGGAGAGATTAAGAGCCCCCCGCCCCCAAATCATTCTGCATGACTGCTTTAGACCTGTCCCCATCTTGTCTGCAGGCATGGGGATGAGGTCATGGCCTGAATGCCCAGGTGCATTCTCCTGTCCTATGAAGATGTAGGTGGGGAGGGACAGAGGCTACAGAGCCATGACTCTGGCCCCCATAACACTAGCCAGGAGAGCAGGCTCAGTGCAGTGGGTAGTATGCTGCACTCTGTAATGGGCTGCAGTAGATTACTGTCCCCTCAGTGCAGCAGAGGAGGCACAATTACTTCTGGGGCTACTCCTGACAGAGGCAGCTCATGCTCAGGGCTCTAACTAAAAGCGCAGACTAGACCTATGCTTTGAATTTCAGGCTTCAATTTGTATTTCCCAGTTGCTTGGTGAACAAATGATGCTATTTGGTAGCAGAGAGTAACATTCTAGGGGGAGCAGAATCTGCCTAAGAAGATGATGCTTTTGGTTTAGTGGTGCCTGATGAAGAAGAAGAAAGGATGATCTGCCTTAAATCTTACAGAATTTACAGATGTTCTCACTACTGCACTGGTAGCTGGAGCCTCAGGGCCCTCTTCATTGACCTCAACAAAGGACTTGTGAAAAACTTGTGACAAAAAAAGATTATTATTCTCAGACAACCCTGTGAAGTCAGCTTGGCTCTGACTGAAAGCATCTCACAGCCCCATACTGCTCCAAGTGGACTTGAGGTTATAGCTCTCTTCCAGCTTGATCCTGGGCAGAAAGAACTCCACTTCAGTCATTTTCATCATTTCTGGGCTGGTCCACTTAGATAAATTATCATAGGTCAATTCCCTCTCTAGCTACAGTGAGTTAAGAAAGAGAGGGATTTGACAATTAAAGAGCAGAAAGGAAATCATGAGTAAATGAAAAAAACTCATCATAAAGGCATGAAACACATACATTGCTACCACCCATGGCTATTGCCATCATTATAGGATGTGCTACATGCAAATAGGGTTTGATCCTGCAAGGTGCTAACTGACGTACGCTCCCGTTTATCTAAATGGGAGGTGACCATACATGCAGGATTGCATCCGTAGAGCAGTTCCTTGTTTTTTCTCTTTAAACGTACATGGGAATGTTCCCCTCTCATGTACATATAGAGCTCCTGTTAATGTTAAGAGAACATCTACATGTGCGTGCAAGGAAGATTTGATGCTCTGAGGGATTTGGCGTCATTACTGAGGGATTATATAAGGGGAGCAAGTTAGGGGATTTAGAAGGTGAGACATAGAGGCCTCTGTTTCTCTTAAAAAGCAGCAGACCTTGTCTAACAAGCCATCCTTAGTTCAGCAGCCAGGGATTCCCTGCTGAGGAATGACAGCTGGTACACCTACAGGAAATGCTGGCACAGGAATTTTTAAGATATCTTCAGGGAGAACATCCACCCCTATCCCTGACCACTCCCAAAATGATGAGAGTAAAGGGGCTTGTCTTAGAGCTGTCCAAGGAGCAGAACACACCACAGGCAGCTCCCCTCTCTGGTCTAATGAACCAAGGCAGACTCATCAGAATGCACCTGCTGGTTTGGTGGGGAATTAGGGGTATCGTCACCACCACCCACCCCATCTCTCCAGCACTACATACACCTGGCCATTCTCCTACCTTCCCACAAGCACTTTCCAAATCTTCCGTATACTCAAAATATTGTCGCATACCCCTCTCCCACCTTAACTTCCACATCACGCTTTCCCTCTTTATGTCAACACATCCTACCCTTCACAACTGCACATATGCCTGTAGGATATGTCTGTAGCTATCCAGTCTGTGAGGTCAGAGTTCAGGTTTTGCATTGCAATGTGGGTTAGAGGAATTGTCTGTGTGTTGTCCATCTGTACATGTGTGAGGTGGAAGGGCACCCTGGGGAGGTGCAGAGTCAGTGGTGCGTTGTGTTGCTGTTCAGGAGTGTGAATCAAGGTGCCTTTCCTGCCTTTGAAGGTTTGAATGATTGTGTTTTGCACTTAAGCAACCTTAAAGAATACCATCTTACTTTTTTTGGCCTCCCACAAGAAGTTCTTGTCACCTGCAAACAGCGTCCTCCAGTTCCTGTACTTTCCTTAAAGTGAAGCACCTGCAAGCAGAGTTTGTAAAGACAGTAAATATACTTGAAGACAGCTATCTAAGACAAATGTACAGACAAATTGATTTCTAGTGACCTAATTGTCAAAACCTCAAATTTATTATAATTAGTCAGCAAAGATGGTTGCTACTTAGCCTGCTAAGGAAGCTATATCTATGATTTTCAATGACGATTTGAATGTAACTGAGACCCAAATCAGAACCACACAGCCGCATTGCTGGCTTAATAACAGATCATCATTATGAATCAGATGGAAATTAAATTAGACATATGGTGAGGCCATGTAAAATTCATGGTGGCTTCAGCCATGTATTATTATACTCTGTTTATTATTGGGCATCACTGTTGTGCTAGATGCTGTATAATATATAAAGGTACAGTGCTTCCCCAAGGGTTTACAACCTATACTAAAAAGACAATGCATAATATATGGAATGGCCATATGAAGGTGTAATCACAGAGCCATCAAATGGTAATGATCAGATAAACTTATGGTAAAGCATAGATTGATTAATCTTGTCCCATATCAACATCTTTTCTTAAACCCTGCAAGTATATAGTACTTGTACTCTGTTTTCTAAAAACTGAAATCTAAACTAAACTTATGATGAAAATGTGCAGTCCCTATTTTACTGCATGACATGGATGTTATCATTTAATCTGCCCTGTTGGCTGGGGTTTAACTACTTCAGAAGACGTTTCAAAGAAACCTAAATATGTCTAATACCAATATTACATTACCTCAGATTCCTGTGAGAGACAAGAAATTACTTGCCTCGTCAGCTGGGTTCTGGATCTGTTTTTTAGGCAATAAACACATTTAGAAATATAAAACAGCTGTGCTTCCTTCTGGCTGTGCTTCCTTCTATCCTCCACTCTTACCATCCAATATATTTCACCACCTATGTTTACCCCTCCTCCCCACCAGTTTCCAGAACTTTCTGTTGTAAAGTTTGCCCGGATTGTTGACATACCGTGTATTTCTTGGGCAATAAAGTTTAGAAATAAAATCAGATTGCAGCTCACTTTCCTTCTAGCCTACGTTCTACACCCCGAGCACCTATCCTGCTTAGGTAGGCACCTCTTGATAATCTGGCCCTCGGACCTGGGACTCTTCAGGTTCCATGGCTGGCAACAGGGTTCATTATGGAGTATCTAAACAAATGGATTCTTTTGTTATGAGAAGACTAACAAGAGGATGACAGAATAAAAATCTTTTTCTTCCCCCTGAGGGGAACAACAATTTAGTGCTTGGCCCACTTATTTGCTGTGTTGTACCATCTCACAGCAAGAGATTTATCCTTACTTATCTAATTTAAGATTGTAAGGAACAGATTTTCGGTTCCTCTGTTTGTTGCACTGAGGGCAGTGTTTAAATTGCAGATACTGCAGGGGAATGCTTATGATTTAATTAAAACAACTCTGACACCGTGAGGATTTAGAGACTGGCAGGCTTTTGAAAATGGAGGGATTGACGTCTCTCTCCAGCTTTTCTTTCTGTTCAAGCCCACTAGCATATATGAAATTTCATGGCCTAGTCACATACCTTGTTCATTCTGAAAGGTTGTTCCTCTGTAAATCCATCCTTAAATTTCTTTGCCCAGTTTCCTTTGAAGTAGAGGGCACTGACAAGCACCAGCTTGGTGAGTTAATCAACAGAGTTGACAGACAATAGCACCTGAATTTTAACTTTAGGAAATAGTGAGACAGTCATATCATTGTGCAGCTTTTATGCTTGGAGTAAATACCAGATTTGAGTTTTGGAGAATATATGTAAGAAAAATGTACTATTTGAGACCATACTTGTAAGGCAGCTTCCTGTCTTAAGAGATGAAATATCCTCAAACATATTGGGTTGGACTTTGTGATATCCTTCAGTGACTTTGTCCTACTCAGGCTGCTTCTCGCTAGTAATGACCCCGATTGATAGTCTTAATCTACATTCCTCCCATGGAGAGAGAAAGAAGACTGAAGTCGACATTAGTGGCGACTTAGGTCGGCATAAAGGACCCGGTAGTGTAGATGCATACATTAACAGGTCAATGTAAGGCAGCTTCCATCTACCTAACTCTGTAGTGTAGACCAGGCCTCAGAGTTTATCACAGTAGCTGCAGAACCTCAAGCTGGTGCTGAAACATCTTCACCCCTTTCTATTTTTGGAGGAGAAAAGGCCTACAACCCCCCCTGAGTAATTTCAGCAGAGTGTACCCTTTCTGTCAGACTGTTTCATGACACTATATAGATCAGAAAATGAACCCCCTGAACATACTGCATGGAATCCCATCAAAATGAAACACATTTTGCTATGTAGGTATTTGTATGAGGCCCAACACTCTGGTATCTTATTGCCTTCAAACACATAAAGGTTAAATTGTTATCATAAATATTTGTGCAACTGGAAAGCAGTAGTCATCACTGTTTTCCCCTGTGGTGCGAGTAGTGTTATAACTGAAAGGAGATGTCATTTTGGATTTGGTATTACTGAACTTTCAAATGTAGTTATCTGCCTGCCTCCAACCGGGGCAGTGGGGCAGCAGCCATTTTGTGTTTCAGTTCAAATGCAGAATAGAATGAATCAACGTTTTTTCTCTCCCCTCAGAAACAATATAGGGTGGAAAAATACATGATGTCTCTCTGTGAATGGTAAAAGAACAGTCCTGAGCTCACCTTCAGTCTGGCATTCAACACTGGAATTGATCTCTCTTCTGACTTCTGCTGCTGCTCCCAAGAAATCAACAGCTCATGGCTCTATGTGGTAATATTTTTTGATCAATTGTAAGTATTCCTACAAGGCAAGAGAGAGAGAGAAGTCTTACATATTATTTGGCAATATATATGGGCCAACTACTGCCAAATAGAAAAGAGAATTCATGTTATTACACAGTTTACTAGGATCATAAAGCTATATCTTCAGAGAAGCAAAATATTTTTAGTTATATACATTATCAGTCATTTACTCATCTATGATTGTTCATGTTTACATACAGTCCAGTCCAGAAAAGCAAATTAAAAGAATACCTGTAATCTTGATATGAGTATCTACGAAGAGTCAGTGGGAAATAAATCTTAAAGGATAATAAACCTTTTTGCAGATGTAATTGAAATATTTGCATTTAGCTCTTGTATGGTTTGTTGTCCTAGACCAACCATAAAGATGAATTTTCTCCCCATTACACAGATAGATGAACTGCTTCACTTTATTGAAAGGTGATGATTTTTCTCCATGTAACTGGTTGGCACTTTTAAGCAGGTAATTTTTAGTGGGTTGGTTATTAATTTCAGAGCTAAGTGCCTGAAACCCTGCATGGATGTTACGGGCTCAGCCAGGCAGTAATGGCACTTTTGGGTGCTGCCTTGGCTGCCTGCTCCTCTGCTGCTGGGAACTCTGGGTTACATCCAGAGGACTTCTGGGACCTGACCGAATTAGGCCAGGGCCCTGCTCACAGAAGAAACCAACAGGGCTCGGACCCTAGGTCTCAGCTTAACACTGGCTGGGGCCCTCCAGCCCTGCAGGAACCTGGGACCCTGGGTCTTAGCTCTAGGATAGCACATTTGTAGGACGCACGTGTGGACATGTGGACGCAAAGTGGGGTTGGCTTGAGCCTGGGCTCAGACCTGGGCTTAAATTGCTTTGTAGACATAATCTCAGTGTCAAAGCAGAGAGGTTGAAATATCTGCATAAATAGTGACAAATAAATTGATTCTATGAAGTTTCATTTTTTAGTAACCCTAACTAGTTATAAGTAGTAAGTTATAAGTAGTATATATAAGTGTATAACCTATATATAAGTAGTATAAGTTATAAGTACAAGAAAATTTAATGTTCATTCTTAACTACGGTATATTGTTTTCACCTGATCCTTTAAAAGTGACATTTGTCCTCCTTTGCCTTGTTGCAGAATACAACTAAGCCAGTGCAGATGATGTTCCAGAGAGGGAAATTTAATTGGACCTACATACAAACAGTGCACACTCATATTGTTGAGCTCCCGTATGTCAATAATGACCTCAGCATGCTCATACTGCTACCAGATGACATCAGCGATGATATCACTGGCCTAGAAATGGTAAAGAAATTAATCATATTAATACGGGGAATTCAATTGTTTTTATATCCTAGATGTTTTATATGGCTGCTGTCTGATGGTAAGTGATGCTACATTCTTGTATTAGGAACAGGTGAAAAGATCTGGCTCAGGAAAAAATAAGGATAGACCCAAACCTTGTCTAACACTCAGAGAACCTGAGCCTTTATTGACCTATTAGAAGATTTTCATAGACCCAACACTTTTTTGCACTTCTTACCGTCATCCAGTCCGAGAAGCAGAAGCCCCAAAATCCTGCAAGAAAGGCAGTTCTTTCAGCCCAAGCAAAACCAGAGACTGCAGGAACCCTTGTCAAAAAGCCAGGATAGATGGGAACACTTCATACTAAACAAATATCTACATCTTTGAATGTATTTTCATACGATAAATATTTTAAATAAGGATAAATATAACTTAGTCACTTTGTTAGCTAAGTTATTCTAAGTATATATGTAATTAATTAACAAACATACTTTTCTGATACATTGCATGTGGATATGCTAGAATGCCGAAGACTAAAGACATACAATATGGTTACTATCATGTAAAACAGGACTCTGCTGCTATTATGCTACAAATAGTCAACACTGAAGGTATTCACAAGGTGGGGTCGGGAAGGAATTTTCCTTCAGGTCAGCATGGCAAAGACCCAGGGGGGTTTCACCTTCCTCTGCAGCGTGGGGCATGGGTCACTTGCTAGTTTGAACTACAGTAAACGGTGGATTCTCTGTAACTTGAAATCTTTAAAACAAGATTTGAGGATTTCAGTAACTCAGCCAGAGGTTATGGGCCTATTGCAGGAATGGGTGGGTATGATTCTGAGGCCTCCAATGTGCAGGATGTCAGATTAGATGATAATGATCATCCCTTCTGGCTTTAAACACTGAAATCTTCCAGTTACTGCACGAACCTGCCGTAAGAAAACATGCTGCTTTACAGTTGAGAAGACACCTGTAAACTAGCCAGAAGCTTTTCAGTGATCTTCACTATATTTATAAACCATCTCTATAGTTTCTCCATTCAGGATTGTGAAGGACATCAATGTTAAGGAAGTTTCATTTTCACTGTGTAATTTTTGATTCTCTCTTTTTTAACTAACTGTAGCTAGAAAGAGACTTGACATATGAGACATTATCCAGACGGACCAGCTCAGAAATGATGGAGAAAACTGAAGTGGACGTGTATCTGCCCAGGATCAAAATGGAAGAGAGTTATGACCTCAAATCTACTTTGAGCAGCATAGGTATGTGAGATGCCTTCAGTCAGAACCGAGCTGATTTCAGAGGGATGATTGAGAAAAATGATCTGGTTTTGACAAATGTTTTTCACAAGTGCTTTGTGGAGATCAATGAAGAAGGCACTGAGGCTGCAGCTGCCAGTGCGGCTTCTATGCCAGCACGAAGTCTTATTTCTGCCATTCAGTTTGCAGCAGGTCACCCTTTCCTCTTCTTCATCAGGCACAATAAAACTAACAACATCCTCTTCTTTGGCAGATTCTGCTCTCTATAAAAACTCAGATTTCTGTTGCTAAACAAGATCTTGCAGCAGCAGGACTGTACCATAAAGACAACGCCTCAAGTGTCTAAATAGCTTGGGTAATTTTATTTCACTTTCCTGTATTATTGGCCAATCTTTGTAGCTTGGGAAACAACAAATAGTGCAAATAATATTGGGCTACGACTCTCTAAAGCACAATAAAAATGCACTGGTTGCTTTCTAAATGACTGTAAATTGCACTCTTTCTTAATACTGTACAACTATACAGTTTGCCAGAAGCTGGGAATGAGTGACAGGGGATGGATCACTTGATGGTTACCTGTTCTGTTCATTCCCTCTGGGGAACCTGCACTGGCCACTGTTGGTAGACAGGATACTGGGCTAGATGGACCTTTGGTCTGACCCAGTAGGGCCATTCTTATGTTCTTATGTTATAAAGCAGAAGAACAAGTTTGATCTACAGAAATACATCTCAGGAATAAAACACTTACCTGTGCAGGCACACAAAGAGTACACAAGCAGGGCCAGATCTTCAGTAGGTGCAGATTGGACCACCCCCACTGAAATCAATGGAGCTAGGCCAATTATACCAAATGAGGATGTGGCCCACAGTCTCACGAATTATACTGAGTGAACATAGGCATGGCCAGCAATGCAATAAAACTATTTGAATGTAAATGTTTTGTAATATTTACATTTCTAATGGCATTTTTTCCTGTTTGCAGACTGCTTGCAAGTGTACTGGAAAACGTGGTAAACAGTGAGGTGGCAAAATTTGCAGATGATACAAAATTACTAAAGATAGTTAAGACCCAGGCAGACTGCAAAGAGCTACAAAAGGACCTCTCAAAACTGGGTTACAGAGCAACAAAATGGCAGATGAAATTCAATGTTGATAAATGCAAAGTAATGCACATTGGAAAACATAATCCCAACTATACATATAAAATGATGGGGTCTAAATGATCTGTTACCACTCAGGAAAGAGATCTTGGCGTCACTGTGGATAGTTCTCTGAAAACATCCACTCAGTGTGCAGTGGCAATCAAAAAAAAAAGCTAACCGAATATTGGAATCATTAACAAAGGGATAGATAATAAGACAGAAAATATCATATTGCCTCTATATAAATCCACGGTACGCTCACGTCTTGAATACTGCGTGCAGATGTGGTTACCCCATCGGAAAAAAGATATATCAGAATTGGAAAAGGTTCAGAAAAGGGTAACAAAAATGATTAGGGGTATGGAATGACTTCTGTATGAGGAGAGATTAATAAGACTGGGACTTTTCAGCTTGGAAAAGGGACGACTAAGGAGGGATATGCTAGAGGTCTATAAAATCATAACTGGTGTGGAGAACGTAAATAGGGAAGTGTTATTTACTCCTTCTCATAACACAAGAACTAGGGGTCACCAAATGAAATTAATAGGCAGCAGGTTAAAAGCATAAAAGGCAGTATTTCTTCACACAACGCACAGTCAACCTGTGGAACTCTTTGCCAGAGAATGTTGTGAAGGCCAAGAATATAACAGGGTTCAAAAAAGAACTAGATAAATTCGTGGAGGATAGGTCCATCAGTGGCTATTTGCCAGGATGGGCAGGAATGGTGTCCCTAGCCTCTGTTTGCCAGAAGCTGGGAACGGGCGACAGAGGATGGATCACTTGATGATTACCTGTTCTATTCATTTCCTCTGGGGCACCTGGCATTGGCCACTGTCTGAAGACAGGACAATGGGCTAGATGGACCTTTGGTCTGACCCAGTATGGCTGTTCTTATGTTTTTATGTTCTGTTTCCCCTGTAGGTAACATACCAATGGGCAAGTGCTGTACAAGAAACAACTGTGTAAAATATAAAAAATAAAATGCATTTCCTTTGCTACCATCTGCTTTGTAATAATTTTACTTTCAGCTAGCATCATACTAGGGACTAATTCTCCACTGCCGTCTTCTAGTTTTATGATGGAGTAACCTCACTGAAATCAATGGAGTCACACTGGTATAAACTAGGTCAATAGAGAATCAGGCCCTAAATACTTATTTGTAAATATTGTGCAGTATGTTTATGTAGAACCCATATCTTCATAAATGTTGGTGTTAGAGCTGTTTGTGCAAATTCCCAGCAACCGGTTACCGGGGAATAAAATATTAGAAGCACAGAGCTTTTTGAGTAATTTCCTCCCTTTTTTTGGGACTGCTCCTAACTCTTTGATTTCAGGGTAGAGATTAAATAAGCTGGGTACACGAGCAAACCTCTAGGTATATTGAAAATATTCCCACCAGCCTGCAAGCACTTTGGAAGTCCACGCTTCTAGGAAGCAACACACACCTTACTTCTTGGTTCTACTTCGTAAACAGGAAAAGAACAAATATGAAATGACATTACACAAGGGTTTATTTATTTTATTATACTCACTATGACTGCACAAACATATTCCCTTTAAATACTGTCCTGTTGAATATAACGTGATAAAGCTGTGTGCTAAAATGTAACCCCAAAGCAGTCGCTTTTCTATAGGTCTGCACGGACACACTTTCAAGAAAAGGGCTCCTTCATACAGCTAACAGACTTGGATTTTCAAAATACAAGCCCAACCTATGTAGAATGAAGGTACCTGTTTATTTCAGAATTCCTTTTCTGCTATCTCGGAGAGAGGGAACTCTTGGCTGCACACGAGCTATTAATTTTCATGGTGGGTCTCAGTATGAAATAAACAAACAACTCTTTGATTTAAAAAAAATATTTCTACACTTCAGCATCCACTGCGCTGAGTGCGGATCAGATTGTGTATCAAGGGATGTTCTTTAATCCAGCCTTTAAATTAAAAAGGGATACTAGCCCTCATCCTTCAGTGCTCACAGCACCCACAACTGCCTTGAATTAGAGAGAAACTTCTGACATGGGAATATTTTAGTGCTCATTCCAGGCATTCTTTGACAAGCCCATTTTCGGAGTCTTACATCCTCCACTTAAACATCCAGTATTGGTCACTGCTGGGACTGAATGCCAGGCTCAAGTTGATTGTTTGTCTGATCTGGCATGGCAGTATCCATATCCCTAATGGTTTTAAATGAGGATGGTGGAGTCACAAGGCCTCACTGATCCCTGCATTACTCCAGTTTTACACTGATATGCCTCATCTGAAATCTATAGAGTTACACTGATTTAAAACGGGAATAATGCAGTGGAGACTCAGGCCACACAGAACATCCATCCAGCAGAAAGACAAACATTTGTGTTGTTTGGTGTAAGTTAAACACTAGCTGTACTTATTTCAAACAAAAGAGAGTTGCAATGGACATCACCAGCCATTCTTACTGTAGGCCACGTGGTGTTATTTTTGCTTATCCTATGTCTAAAATACCATATCTTATAAGATCATTGTATTCATCTTCTAAATCTCTAAGTTTGCTGTTTAAAATACATACAATGGATCAATAATAAGGTCAAACTTTACAACAAAAATTTCTGGGAAGTGGTCGGGAGCAAGAGTCGTTTTAGGTGGTGAAACATATTGGGCACTAGGGATGGAGAATGTAGGCTAGAAGGAAAGGGAGGTGCAATCTCATTTTATTTCTAAACCCATTTATTGCCAAACAAATATAGGGTATGTCAACAATCAAGGCAAACATTGCAACAGAAAGTTCTGGAAATTGGTGGGGAGGAGGTGTAAGCATAAGTGGTGAAAGATATAGACCTGTAAGAGGGGATGATGCAGGCTGGAAGGAAGTGCAACTGTTCTATATATCTAAACATATCAATTGCCTAACAAACAGACCCAGAACTTGGCTGAGGACACAAGTAATTCCTTCTCTCTCACAGGACTCTAAGGTAATGTAGATATTTGTATAGACACAATTAGCTTTTTGACAATTATTCTGAATTAGTTAAACCCTGGGCAGATTAAATGATAACATCCATGTCAAGCAGTAAAACAGGGCTTGCCCATTTCCATCATGAGTTTAGTTTAGATTTCTGTTTCTAGAAAACAGAGTGCAAATATTATAAACTTGCAGAGTTTTAAGAAAAAATGCTGATGTGGGGCAAGATGAATCAAAGGAGGAATTTTCTTAGTTCCTTAAAATCTTGAATTAGGTAAATAAGGATAAATCTCTGCAGGTGGTAGTTCTTGCTGTTAGATTGCAAAAGACAGCAAATTCATGGGCCAAAAACTAAATTGTTGTTCCACCGAGGGGGAAGAAAAAAGATATTTTTAGTTTGCCACCTTCTTGTTTGACTTCTCATGACAAAAGAATTCATGACTTAGTATGTGTTTGGATACTCCATAATGAACCATATTGACCGTCAGGGAAACCTAAGAGGCCAAGGCCTGAGAACCAGATGATCAAAGGTATTTAGGCAACTAAAGATGCATTTTGGTGTGTACTGGGATTTTCAAAAGCACCTAAGCAGGTTAGGTGCCTAAGTCCTATTGAAATCAATCTTTAAATAATAAGAAAGACCATGGGTGATTTGCGTGTCATACAAGAACCTAAGGATTGATTTACAGCAGAGACAATAGGTCAGATAATCTAAGGGAGTCTGGAATTATTGTCAACTAGATACGTGTTCCAGTTTCTGAGGAAAGTTAGTTTGCCCCTATACAGAGAAAGCACCACAAGCTGGAGACTAAGGTAAAATCCTGGGCCCACTGAATTCAACTAGAGTTGTGTGGTTGTTCTCAAATGAGCCAGGATTTCACCCCCAAATTGCTGAGGGTATCAGATTCTGACAGTGAGTAGCAACTCACTGCTTGAGTAGTCCCATTGGAATGAACAGGACTACTCCAGGAGAAAGTCCTATTCAACATCCGTAAGGGTCTTTGAAATCAATTGGACAACTAAAAGAGTAAGGCACTACTCAATTTCAGTCCACATATCAGAATCTGACCCTTACTATTTTCTTAGTCCTTAATCTGGTCAAAACTTTCAACTCCAATGGGAATTTAGACAGTGGAAGTTCTGAATAAAGACAAATTAAGGATTTTTTTTTCCACGATAGTACTGAATTCCATATTGATGCACAACATGTTTATAGGAAATGAAAAATGTTGTAAGTCCATTTGGCAAATCATTAGCAGAGGAGAACATTAAGCTAGGAAATTCACAGGTTCCTGCCAACCAAAGTCAGCAGAAAATCACAACTAAATTGCAGTTGTCTAAAGTGATACTGTTTTATAGCTATAAATATGGAGGATAGAAGACTATAGCTGGGTTTAAAAAATTAATTAATAAATCCAGTTAAAATTACCAGGTGACACACAATATATATGTGGTCAATCAAACACATGTCATTTGGGAAATCTATGGGTCTTTGGCAGCGCTGTGCTTCCTATAACAGATATCAGGGTAGTAAGGAAGTGCGGCGGACTGAAGGAGAAAACAATAGTTAACCAGTACATTGAGGAAGGGTCCTTCTTGGCCCCCAAAAACAAAAATCAAGAACTACTACTCCAGGAATCAAAAACAAATGTGAATTCAATGGACTTTCTTACATGAATAAAGTTATGCATGTTCCCTTTTCACTACCCACACTCTATTCATTACTCTTGGCTCGAGTGGCTCTATGGCAGTGGAGGACCCCTCTGTGGAGAAGGATTCCCAAGGGGGCTGAATCCACCATATTTAGGGCAGCTCTGTGTTGGAGGATCAATGCAAATATACAGCAAAGGGGGGTAGAATCTGACTCCTAGTGTCTTATCTTTCCTGGAGTCCACACACATTATACAAGGATGGTAATTACATTTTCTGAATGATAAAAGTTATTCTATGGATTGCATTCTAATTAGTTATGAAAGTTACCTTTAAGCAACCATTTGGACATAAAAAGCAATAATTTTGCATATATGATAATGCCAGTGGGTGTTGCAAATGCTTTATATCCCAAAACTTTGCAAGATACCCCACCATAATCTAGCAAGCTTCAAACTTCATCTCTGATGACCAGGTAAGCTTTTCTTCCATTTAAGGTTAACGTTTTAGTTACTGTTATAATTGGTGAAGGGAAGTTTTGTAAATCCTTTCGCTATACTCAATCCTTTTTAGATTTATACAGATTAGTCCAGCTTCTCCAGAATTTTACATTCACAGAGGATTGTGTGTTAAAGGTGCAAGGCTGGGGCTCAGGAGTCTATTCCTGCCTGTGTGACTGTGGGCAAGTCACTTTGGCAAAATTTTCAGATGTGGATGCCTAAAAGTAATCATTTAAACCCAGATTTAGATACCTAAATAAACAGCCTGCTTTTCAGAAGGCCTGATCCCCACAGATCCTGTTGGTTTAAGGTAAGTTACAATGCATTTATATCAGTGTAAGAGCAAAATTTGGCTTGCAGGATTTACATAAATTGTTGCAGGTGTCACCACTTTCCAAAGCATATCACATTGCTACCTATAATCATCAGCTCTTGTGAAATGTGCAATTTGCCAGCTATTAATGATTAGGAAAAGAAATTCTCAGCAATTTTCTTACTTGTTCCATAACAAAGCATTTTGCATTAACAATAACACACAAACTTCTCTTCTGAACCTCAGACGTCAGTAAATCTGTGCATATTTTTGAAAAGAGTCTGAGAGATGGAAATGAAATATTTAAGTAAGAAAATCACAGAATCATAGGAATGGAGGACTGGAATGGAGGACTGAACAGGTCATCTAGTCCAGTCTCCTGCACTGAGGCAGGACTAAGTATTATCTAGATCATTCCTGACAAGTGTTTGTCTAACCTGTTCTTAAAAACTTCCAGTGATGGGGTGTCAGTCCATGATCTGTTCCTCCTTGCATTTTGCTGTGACCCTGAGAGAACCTTTCCCAGTCACGAAGAAGAGCTCTGTGTGGCTCGAAAGCCTGTCTTTCTCGCCAATAAAAGTTGGTCCAATAATAGAAGATACCTCACCCACCTTCTCTCCCTTGCAATTAGGAAGTTTTTTCTAATGTCAAATCTAAATATCCCTTGCTGCGATTTAAGTCCATTACTTCTTATCCTGTCCCCAGTGACTAAGAAGAAAAATTTATCACTTTCCTTGTTAGAACAACCTTTTATGTACTTGAAGACTGTGGTCATATCCCCCTTCAGTCTTCTCTTCTCCAGACTAAACAACCCAACTTTTTCAATCTTTCCTCATAGGTCATGTTTTCTAGACTTTTACTTTTTTTTTTTTTTTGGCTCTTCTCTGGACTTTCTCCAATTTGTTCACATCTTTCCCAATTGTGGTGCCCAGAACTGGACACAGTACTCCAGTAAGGGCCTTATCAGTGGTGAGTAGAGTGGAAAAATTATTTCTCACGTCTTGCTTACAAAATGAAAGGTGATGTTATATAACACAATTTCCGAGGAACAACAGTGGATTAGAATTTGGAAGGGGAAAGCCACGAGGATCATCCATTTGCATAGTGAAGAATCTCACCTAAGATGAGGGAGACCCACATTCAAGTCCCTGCTCCAATGACTAATTTATATTAAGTGGAGAAGCTTCAGTGGAAGAGACTCACTGAAGACTACCTGATAGCCTAGGCCTCACGGGATTCTCCTGAGCAATGAGAGATTCAAATTCAACTCACTGTTCCAAATTAGGCAGCGGGGCGAACTGAACCTCGGTCTCCCACATCCCAGGTGTATGCCCTAACCTTTGGGCAGAAGTTATATGGGACATTTCCACCTCCTGTTTACTGGGCTAAAGATAAAAGGGGGGGGGGGCACAAGGAGCACAGCACCAGCCACTTAACAAATCTAACCTGAAAATGTTTTTTTGGTCCAAACTCTTTGGTAAATTTGTGTCAAATTCGTGACTAGTTTCAGGTTGACCAAGATTACATTTTTTTAACAGATAAACTATGTGTCAGAAAAACTTCACCTGTGTCTTTTTATCTATTTGTGAAAGTCTTGGAATACCTCCCTGGGAAGAAATCAAGGGTATCCCTTTTCAGAGTTAATGGAGATGGATTAGAGTATAATCTTCCTCTCAGTCAATCCCAGTTGCAAAATGTATTGCAATACATAGATGTTCACACATCTTACATAGTGTATATTTCTTTTATAACAGAATAAGCTGATTCAGTGATACCTTATCACATATTAATCAAATCATTTTCTACCCATTGTCTGTTGTTGTTACCTAGATACCAGGGGTCAAATTAGGCTCTCATTTACACCTGTGTCTATCTGGATTCACTCCTCTGAAGTTGCTCTAGCTATAACTGGGTGCAAAAGAGAGCCTAGTGTGGCCCTGATCATATACAAACAGAAAGTGGAGCATCCCATAATCCCTCTCAGGAAGGCTGATTTTGAACTCAGACTGCTGTAAATCATGAGTAACTCCCCTGAAGTCAGATGGGGAGATGCATCAGTGGGTTTCATTGCTCTAAGAAACAGTGTGGGTAGAAGATTTTACTCCTTGTAGCATTGTACATTAGCCGCAGAAAAGGAAGAAAAAGGATAGTCTCAATTTCCTGAGTGGAGAATTGGAGATGAGTCTGTTTTCTTAATGGGAATTCTTTTTTTTAAAAGTCTGTATCACAAAGTTCCCAAAACTTATGCCCATTTCCACTCTGAAGCTAGACAAGAGTGTATAACTAGCAAGAAAGCCACTGAAAACATCTGATGCAGTAAGAGGTTGAGAAAAGAGACTGTTGAACTCTATTGATTTGATTTATGTTTTTCCTCAGCAGCTTTTCATTTTCACAATGAACTCCATCAGTGAAGCAACTACAAAATTTTGCCTTGACTTTTTCAAAGTACTGAACAAAGATTTTCCATCTGACAATATCATCTATTCTCCTCTGAGTATCTCAGGTGCCCTGGGCATGGTCCTTCTTGGGGCCAGAGGTAATACTGCCACCCAGATACAAAAGGTAGGCATCAATAAGTCGTTTGTTTTATACCTGCATTTTTGTTCAACAATGGCAGACCATTCCCACGTGCAATGTCACCTGAGCGCCTCAAGGCTTTTCTTTCATTGTAACTCAGAGCAGTTTCCTTTTCCATGGGTAATATAGCCAGCACAAGCAGCAATTGCCCTAGTTAAGGTCGAAAGGCACTTCTATATTGAATGGGATTTAACTTTATGCCGTTGAAAGTGTGCCTGGCAGAAGATGCAGGTTGAGAACATAATTGTGAACTGGAAATAACATTTCCAGCCCAAGAACAAGAGATTTCCCCCCCTCAAGCCCTGATCTTGCAACCATTCCATAAGTGTGTGTCATTACATGCATGAGTAGTGCATAATGGTACTTGGGTGTATTATTGTTTGTAAGACTCTGGCCTGTTGCAGCTTCACTTACCCTCTGCTGAGGTTGGTCTATTTTGGCCCATAGGGATGTTTGAGCCTCTTGGCCAAAAGCTCAGCCCCAGCAGAAGAGGTCATCTCAGATAAAACCTAGAGAAACATTGCTTCAATATTTGCAATTTCTGGCCCCTCATCTTCATTTTACTCATACTGCTTGGTGACATTTCTGTGTTGTGCATTATACCAAAAGAGAGAGATATAGCCTAAATGGTTATTTCATAAATCTGTGTATCTCAGATGCAGGGTCCTTTTCAGTTGCTTACGCTGAACGTGCTGAGCGTCAGATTTATTAACGCTGAAGTGTCACAAGTTTGGTCGTAGTTATAAAAAATAATTTGAATATCTAGTTTGGCAAAAGTAGTAACGTATTTTGGATCCCATGAGCCTGTATGAGTCACATTTTTCATTAGAAATGGGTTTGAATTTCTCAAGCTTGCATTGCACAGGAGTTAGTACTAATCAAGAATCATGTGGCTTCAGTCTTTGAATACAGCTGTCATTATTAGAACTTCCAGATAGATATTTTGCTGTGAAGGCTAGACATGTGACCCAATACAGTTAGCAGCTGTAAAGGGATCTGTACATGAGAGGAATGAAATTTAAAAAAAACAAACAAACAAAAAAACCAGGTTCCAATGCTAGTCAATGGCAAAACTCCTGTCTGCTTAAATATGGGTGGGAGCTAACTCTACATTTGACAAACAAACACTACATTTGTTGGAATTAAACCTAGCAAACTCTGAAAGCACTTCCATTGGTTTTGAGACTGTTCCTTAAATTTAGGTTTTGTAAAAAATAAGCTTTTATCCAAGTCCCAATCCTGCGATAGGATCCACTATTGCAGATCGCTGCATGCCTGCTGAATTTATTGCCCTATTGCAAGGTGTAAAAACTGAATATTATGGGAAGAAATAGAAAGTGAGTTCCACAGTCATAGAAATATAGCTCTCCCTTCTAGAGATTTTAAGTAGTATTCACTAAATGGCTTACTGATTTTGATGTCAATGGATGGACTGGGGCGTCCAGTGATAAAAGTTGAGAACACCTGCCTTTTGACATCATGATGTCTATCTCCAGAAGAAAGGACAGGAGGTAAGACAGACAACTGAATTTTCTCGTGACAAGTTCTGTTTCACATTTTGTCATAAGTAAATCAATACAGAGTATGACTGTTGCAATGTTACATTTCCACCTCAGGTTCTTCGCTTCATTGAACTTAGAGAAAATGAAAATCCAGGAACAGGAAGCTCTTCTGAAGCAACAAGAAGGGATGACAATTCAGAGGTAGTCACAGACTACCTCTTCCTCCCCAGCTGCCGGTATCTTAGAACAAATGTTGGAGCTGGACAAACTTTGGAATTTAGATTCAAATTCCCCAAATTGGCAGATTAGAATTATAATATAAAAATGGGGGGGAATGCTGTGATGGTGGGTGACAGAAGGTAAAGGGAGAAGGATAAAAATGTACACAAGATAGCAAAGAGTAAGGTTTAGGGTTTTTTTTTTATTGAAAATGCCGTTCAATTATATGCTTGATCTGGGGCATTCAGAAGTGATCAGTTCAGTTTGCATCTTGCTATTTCCGTGAGCTCCTACCTACCATGATCATGAGCACATGTGCATGTATAACTCAGACATACAGAAAGCATTTGCAACTGTACTACCCTGAACATTTTTAATTGTTCAACAAATTTGCATGTGTAGTGCTCCATAAGTAACAAGTGGAAAATCCCAAAAGAGCCACAGATTACTTAGTCCTTATAATAGGACTTTTGCTCCATAGATCTCCAGATTATCAGGAACAAGAACAAGTCAGAGAAGGCAAAGCCAGTTAAGTTATTGAGTCTGAATGGTTTAATAGGAGAACAATTATTTTAAAAAAACCAGTGTCTCTGTTACTCTCAGCCTTCTTCAGTCAGAAATAAACTACAGCAGCTTTGTGTTATTTCAAGGTTCCTGATGATCAGTGTGATATATCTGGAGGGATTCATTCCCAGTTTAATGACATCTTCTCCGCAATCAACAAACCTACCACTTCTTACAAACTGGCTAATGCCAACAGACTGTATGGAGAAAAGACATTCAATTTTCTTCAGGTGAGTTGCACTGGGGATTCACATTAATGGCCTGTGACATTGTAGGACAGATAGAGATGAACAACATAGGCTTAGTTCAGCTGAGGTCCCATTTCCTGCTGACTTGTATGTGATGTGGCAACGTACCTTGTTCTCCTGAGCAGACTCAGTCCTTTTTAGCCTGGGAGACACTGGCTTGGGCAAGGCAAATCCTTACAGGTAGCACAGGGTCTGGTCAGTCCTTTCCCTGATCAGTCCCTGGTGCTTACTTTCCCTCCCTTCTGGGCAGGGAGTGCAGCCTCCCTTCCTGGAAGGGTTCTGTGTCTTGCTGCCCTTGTTCTACTGGCAGCTTCCCTGCTTCTCTCACTCTCTCACCTCCTCCCCCTACTTCTACCCCGAGGAGGGTTAAAAAAAAAAAAAAAAAAGAAAGAAAAAGCAAAAAAAAAGGTCTCCAGCAGTTGGAGCCAGCTGAACCTAATTAGTTCTCTAGCAACCCCTTTTCCAGCTGAACCTTATTTCCCTATG
This sequence comes from Natator depressus, assembly GCF_965152275.1. Classification (NCBI taxonomy): domain Eukaryota; kingdom Metazoa; phylum Chordata; order Testudines; family Cheloniidae; genus Natator; species Natator depressus. Next base: position 118,609,064 of record NC_134235.1, on the reverse strand, counting down.
GTTCTCCTCAGTGGACAGGGAGAGGCCTTTTAATCCCCTGGGACTAATTACTACTCCTCCCTTTTTTGTAGCTGTTTGTCCTGGGTTTACACAGTGAGTTGTGTCCACTTAGACAAGGGGTGGAGTTGATCCCATGGAGGTACTGAACAGTAGGGCAGAACAGCTAATCATCTTAAAATAAAGTGGTTCCGGAATGGAATATTTAAGATAACTTCAATCTAAGGCCTTAGTTACAGGCTCTGCTCATTTCTCCCCTGGTCATAGAGCATTATAACCTAACTGTAATTAGGTGTCTTGAACAGCACTGAAAGCAAAATTTCTAAGTGTTTACTATTACTATTTATATTGTGGTAGTGCCTACAGGCCAGGATCTCCCTGGGCTAGACACTGTACAAAAATATAACAAAGAGACAGCGTTATGTAAACCTCACCCTGAAAAGCTGTTTTATACAGTACATTATTGTTACCCAGGTTTGTCTTCAGCTTTGTAACTATTACTTAAATAATTACTTCAGTACATCAACAGCAAAATAAAGTTTAGAGGGTTGCTATAGTCAAAAAAGTAACTGTTTAATCATGGCACCAGATACTCAGATATATATTCAGAGTTGTATTTGTTTATTTCATTGACAAAATTAAGATTTTAATGCTTTTTACTCTTGTTAGCACTCTAGAAGTAATACAATGATAGAAAAGTGAGCTAGAATTATGAATTCTGGCTCATGGAAATTCAATAAAATTGCTAGCTATGTTCTGGGGTTTCATGCTACATTTTTAACCAATTTATTTCACATTATTTACAAGGCCTCACCATTTCATTTGTGTGAAATTTCATAGGCCCAAAAATTATTCACAAAATCAGCTTTCAAAATTTGCTTCTAGTTTTAAATTTTATGTGGCAGCACCATTGCAGTCATCTTCAGTTATTTTGGCTGGTGGGGAAAAAGAAACATTACAGGACAGTGCTTCAAAACACTCATGAATTACATATAAATATACAGTCAAGGACACACTAAGTTAGACAGCGACAGAAGTGGCCAGACAGTATATATTGGTTTCTACTTCCAAGATAAATTCAGGGTTCTACCTGTAGAACTAACAGAAAGACCTGTAGTGGGTCCTGTTCCACCAGTTTCTCCTGTTCCGCAGTCTACCCAGGATGGAAAGTAAACTTGAAAGACCTAAGGATTGGTTGCTGCAAGAGGAGGCGCATCTATCAGATCTTTCCTCTGAATGGGAGTAGGAAGTAGCCTACTTGAAAATGGTCCCCCAGTCCTTTAGGGCATAAGCAGCCATTTAAGGACCACGAGAGGACCTGTGACAACCAGATATTCTGGTTATTCAAGAGCGACCTAGGTCCACCTTCCATTGTGTAACCAGAACCTGATGTTCTCTAAATGCCTGCTAAAGTGGCTAGGTTGCCAGGGGGCTGTATATGTTTATTGCATCTAAAAAACAGAGAGTAAATCAGCCTTACATAACAAGATCACATGGAAAAGCAAACACCAGCCTCACCACAGCAGTAGTGAGAAGTCTGGGGAGTAGTCATTATCATTTGTGATGAGTAGTATAACATAGGGGCCCCAACCAGTGATGAGCTGCCAAAATCTTAACAACGGGTTCCCTCCTCACCCCACAAGGGGGTTGTTGCCCACCCCCACCCTCCGGGACTCCTGCCCCATCCAACCCCCTCCCCTGTCCCCTGACTGCCCCCAGAACCGGGCAGGAGGGTCTCATGGGCCACTGTAGTGGGTGCCCATCCCACCCCTAAGAGCCAGAGGCACCTGCCAGAGGGCAAGGTGGGGAGTCCCAGCGGTGCTTACCTGGGGCAGCTCCCAGGAAGCATCCAGCAGGTCCGGCTGGCTCCCTCCTGTGGGGGGGAGCGTAGCTAGGAGGGGAGCAGGGGGAGCTACCGCTCCCACCACTGATCACATCAAAAGTGGTGCCTTAGGCACTGACTCCCTGGGTGCTCCGGGGTGGAGCACCAAGGGGAAAAATTGGTGGGTGCAGAGCACCCACCGGCAGCTCCCCGCCCGGCCCCAGCTCACCTCCGCTCCGCCTCCTCCCCTGAACCCACCGCCCCGCTCTGCTTCTCCGCGCCCCCACCGGCTTCCCGCAAATCAGTGGTTTGGCGGGAAGCCAGGGAAGGCAGAGAAGCAGGCCGCGGCTTCCCACTCAGGCCGAGGGTGGCGGAGGTGAGCCCCCACCCCCACAGGTTACCTGCTGTGGCACGGGTGGCCCTCCTCGCGCTCCCCCCCCGCCGGAGCTCAGCTCCACCTCCCTGGGCCTGAGCGGGAAGCCGCTGCTTGCTTCTCAGCCCACCCCGGCTTCCCGCACGAACAGCTGATTCGTGGGAAGCCTGGGGGGGCGGAGAAGCAGAATGGGGCGGCGCGATCAGGGGAGGAGGTGGAGGCGGAGCGGAGGTGAGCTGGGGCCGGGGAGCTGCCGGTGGGTGCTCTGCACTCACCAAATTTTCCCCTTGGGTGCTCCAGGGCTGGAGCACCCGTGGAGTCGGCGCCTAAGGCGCCACTTTTGGCTGGTTAAATTTAGAAGCCCTTTTAGAACCGGTTGCCTCTCGCGGAACAACCGGTTCTAAAAGGGCTTCTAAATTTAACAACCGGTTCTAGTGAACCGGTGCGAACCGGCTCCAGCTCACCACTGGCCCCGACCAGGGTCAGGGCCCTGTTCTGCTAGAATGCTGTAGAAACATAGTAAAAGACAGTCCCTTCCCCACAACTTACAATATAAATAGACAGGACAGACACAGGGGTAGGAGAAAAGCAGTATCACTATCCTTATTTCACAGATGGGGAACTGAGACACAAAGATTAAATGACTCTCTCAAGGTCATACAATGAGTCTGTGACAGAGTCAATCAGCTGGCGGAACTTCAAAAAGGTTCAGTGTTTGACTCTTTTATGTAAACTGTCCAAACCTATGTGGCCCTGTATCTACGCTCTACCAATCTGGTCCAGTTCCTTCTGCTCGTCCCCACACTGTCTCTAGCATGTACAAACACACTTTGAATATTTTGTATATTTCTTGCAGTGTTGCAGAACTAAAAAACAGCGACATTTTATTCTATTCAGGAGACAGCCTAAAAAGAGACCTGTTTTCTGATATATTCTTCTGATCTTCTCTCTTACTGTACAGCAATACCTGTCCTGCATCCAAAAGTTATACCAGGCTGAATTGAAACCAGCTGATTTTCTGAATGCTGCAGAGGAAACCAGGGAGCAGATAAATTTGTGGGTTGAAACCTTTACAAACCGTAAGGACAAGTCAGCCATTGGCTGCTGTTTCTTGATATTTAATAAAAAAAACAATGAGGTAAAGTGTACAAGGTGCTTAAAAACCTGGAGGAGAAAACTATTTTGTCATAATTGGAGCATGCCCAGTATGCAGTGGCAGCTCTGAGCAATTTGACCACCTGAGTGACCTGAAGATGGATCATTAATTCCCACAGAGAAAACATATTTGAGGAGAACAGAGTAGCCAGCAGACTCTGGACCTAGTACAACACCCATTGAAATCAATAGGAATTCTTCTGACAACTTCAGTGGGTGCTGGATGAGACCACCAGTGTGGTTGACTGCATGGAGTTTAAGGAATTATTCAGTCAGATGCAAGAGGTATTGGGGCAAGGAGAGGGAACCTTCAAAAAGTACCTTGATTTATGAGCTCCTCCACAGAGAAGCAAAAAGAAAAGGAGGACTTGTGGCACCTTAGACACTAACAAATTTATTTGAGCATAAGCTTTCGTGAGCTACAGCTCACTTCATCGGATGCATTCAGTGAAGTGAGCTGTAGCTCACGAAAGCTTATGCTCAAATAAATTTGTTAGTCTCTAAGGTGCCAAAAGTACTCCTTTTCTTTTTGCGAATACAGACTAACACAGCTGCTACTTTGAAATCTACAGATAAGGTAGATGACAGCACACTACTTAAAATTGACTTGGATCCAAGACTAGTCAGCAGAAAAAGAATAAAATGGCCATTTTAGGAGATGGCATCTATTCTCCATTATTCACTTGAAGCACATCAGTGTGGGGAAGCGACTAAGATGCTGCTTGTGTTGCACTTGTTCTGCGAATAGATAGAAAACTTCAGCCTCTTAGGCCTGTCAGTCTAATATCTTTCATGTGTGTCCAGGGTCATGTGTATATTCTTACACCCAGGTACATAGATGCACTGTACATCAATGTTATTACAACAGATAAATGGAACTAGAGTTACTGAACTGCCAAAATGAAATAATTTGCCTCCATTTTTTTAAGGTAAAATCAAGAACCTCCTTGCCCCAGGCACTGTTTCTTCTGGTACTAAGTTAGTCCTCGTGAATGCTGTCTACTTCAAAGGGCAATGGGAAGTGGAATTTAACAGAAAAAACACCAAAGAAAGAGCTTTTCAGATTAATAAGGTAGAGTACAGAAATACACATATCACATCATTGCTTCTATTGTTTTACACGCTTGGCAGAAAATGGGGAGCTACCATGGGATGTGGCCCTCTGCCTGGAGACCAGCTCTGTGGGTGGAGAGGGAGCTGTTTCCCAAAGCTTCTGCTAGGAGAGTGCATCATGCCTGACACATGTACAATGCCTCACAAAGCCACTTGGGGCACAGGGGAAGTCAGTGTATAAGAAGCTGTGGCCTGTCAGCTCTTCATTCAGGAGTGGAAGTGCTCAGGACAAAGCCCTGCTTTTTCCCCTTCCCCTTTGGGGTTGCGGGTGCAGTTAGGTTTACTACCCTTGTAAAGATTTGCACTCATGTGAGCAAAGACCGACTGGCCCCTGAGCAGAGGCCTAGCATAAGGGTGCTTCTTGTACCTTCCCCCACTACACCCCTAATTTGGAGCAGTCCACAGTCTGGCCTCTAATCATTTTCTTCATAGACCCTTAACTGGTTTCCATTGTATTCAGACCTACAATGAGCTGTTCTGCTGCCACATCTACAATGACAGCCACCAAGCGATCCATTTAGTCTGTGTTCGGTTTCCACATTCTGTCACCAGATTGAGCGCTCTCCTCATTAAGGTTGAATACTGAAAGTGGGTTTTTTTAGGTGACATTCTGCACATTGTCCCAGTGCTACTCCCCCCACCCCGATCCCCCCATGTTGGGTGGGCAATGAATGTAGAGTAGCCAGCTTCGTATTGCTTCAGTTCCATTTCACCTTCTGTTGGTCACACATTAGCACAATGTAGCAAAAATAGGTTGGCAACGTTGCGAGGGAAACATTTGTTTAGCTAAAGGAAAATTGTTCCTAGTGGAATTTGTTTCCATGAAATTGTTTTGTGGATGTCTGTTGCTTTTAGGTTTTGTAAATTTCTGGGTCAACTTGACCTAAGAACATGCTATTATATTGAAATTTAAATTAAACAGAAGATGGAAAGCCTGTAGCTTTAATGTCCTTAGCATGGTTCTCAAGCTCGACAACCTAACTGTGAGGCACACACTATCAGTGGCAACTACTGAAAGTGTTGGTCCAAGGAAATAGCATTAACTGTTCTTCTAAACCTATTCGTCGTGGGGTGGGTGCACCTGAGTGCAGACACAGGGAGATGATAAATGGTATCTTAGCTTTAAAGGGGCAGGGGAGAAGCAACATGGTGGAATCCTGGATCATGGGGATGGGCTTTATGGGATTTCCCAGTCCTCCCTCCCCCGATGCCTCACTGACCCCTTTCCCTTGAGTCCAAGATAGAGATGAACCTGTTGTGAGATGCTTGAAGAGATTCAAGGGGACTATATACACCTTTGTTTAGAAGGTGCTAATCTGGCCCTAAACAATCACTGCAGCATTTGGGTCCAAGTGAAGATGTAATACCAGGAAAAACATGTAAATACAGGAGGATATATTGTATGAATTTCATTTGTTACTAATTGTCATTGCTTTCAGACTACAAGCAAACCTGTGCAGATGATGTACAAAATGGGCGAGTATAAAATAGCTACAATAGAGGAGCATGATTGTCAGGTGCTTGAACTCCCGTACAAGGGTGATGACCTGAGTATGTATATACTGCTGCCAAAAGACTACACGGGTCTAACACAGGTAAAGTTACCTATGATGAGATGATAACCTTATAACCAGAATATGAACATGGCAATATATCTCTGACCACCTGGACAGGCAGTATAGAAGAAAATTACCTTTCCTCCTCCTTGTTGCAGAGTATGCAGCATGTTGAATAGTAAATCTGAAGGCAGGCTGCTTATGCTGTTCCTGTGTCTATTGAATTTTCAGGAAACAAACAACGAGCCAGCCTTTTTATTCTCCAAATAGGGCACAGTGACAATGTAATTAATTGCTCCATTTTTGTATTATCAACCTTTCTAAACAGTTAATACCTGCACAGACTCGTCTAAAAATGAATGAATAATAAATGCAAACAATATAGGTAACGCATCGGCAGATCCACAGAGGCTGTCTGCCACATATTGCTGCCAGACTTAACATCTGATCCATCTCCCTAACCCTTCTCCCATACAATTTAATTGCAAAACACCCATTGACTTCACTGGTGCAGGATCAAGTCCTTTAGCTTTAATGGTAGAGGTCTGAGCACTGAAGTTAAAAGTTTCACCATTGACTCCCACTGTTGACCCAGCATTGTGGTCATTATATTTACATTAAAAAAAAGAAAACAAGATTCTATAATCAACACTGGACAAACACTTATTTGGAAATCTTTACAGCTGTACAGCTACCTGGAGATAAAAGCCCTGCGGCTGAGGGGCTAAAAATTGTGGTGTACACGTTCAGGCTTAGGCTGGAGCCTGAGTTCTAGGACTCTGTGAGGGTGGAGGGTCCCAGAGGTTGGGCTCCAGCCTGCGTCCAAATGTCCACACAGCAATTTTTCAGCCATGTAGCCCGAGTCAGCTGAGACGGGCCAGCTGTGGGGTTTTAATTCCTTTGTAGACATACTGTTAGTGTACGTCATGCTACTGAGCCCAGTAGTATTGTAAGAATCATGCCTGATGTGGCTACCACAGTGTGAATGAAAAATCATTTTTTCCAATTTCTCACACAGTTGCGTGTCTTGTTGATTTTGACGCATAACCACAAGATTCTGATTCCCATGTATCTTTATACCTGTAGCTGGAAAAGGAACTTACTTATGAGAAATTAACAACTTGGATTAGCCCCGACCATTTGAAAGAAGATGAAGTGGAGGTGTCTCTTCCTCAGTTCAAAATCGAGACAAGCGCTCAACTTAAGAAATATTTAGAAGCTTTAGGAATGACCGATGTGTTTCGCCCAGGAGTATCAGATTTATCTGGAATGGCAAAAACAGATGGCCTGTCTATAAGTCAGGTTTTCCATAAGGCTTATGCAGAGGTCAATGAAGAGGGCACTGTGGCAGCAGCTGCAACTGAAATTGGCACAAGTGGATCCTCATTAAGAATACCTGTACAGTTTGTGGCTGATCACCCTTTCCTCTTCTTCATCAGACACCAAAAAACCAAATGCATTCTCTTCTATGGTAGAGTCTCTTCTCCTTAAAGGGAAATCTCTAATTAACCCACGAGATCCTGGGCCACAGAATTATAGTACAGAAAATACAACAGAAATGTTATTCTCTTCATTTTCTCTTTTCCTTGCACTCTAGCTAGATAGTGACTCCATAGTTATGGGTGAAAATGCACACGATACTCATAGCAGGACTGTGATACTAGCACCACAGTCCTACCTTGTCTGCTGTTTCCCTCCCCCGCAAACTTGCTTCTCGTTCCTACTTAAAGAATGTCCCACTCTCTCAGCACCTGAGGAAGGGCACCTCTGCAAAGTCCCAAATCACTAGGAGTCTCCTTGACCAAAGCTTTGCTAACTAGTAGTGAAATAAAGAACTATGAATTTTATTAATCATCCTGAACTGAATAGGTATCAACACAAGCCTTGACCAAACTCTTGCAGTGGAGAACCTGGCCCTGAGTTGTAGCAATGTAACAGGTGAATAATCACGCTCATTGTTTTCACAGTTATTGTTATTGCCCTTCTGCCACCTTTACTACTCCTGGAGGAATTCTGTGCCAAAAAAATTAAAAACTCTGTGCACAATATTTTAAAATTCTGCAAAATTCTTCTTTTTAATTTGGGAAAATAACACAAAATAATCATGCCAGTTTCAATTATTTTGGTAATTAATTTCAAAATATCTATCAGCAAGTATGTCTGTAACAATACAGACAAAAATATAGCCCGGAAATGTTTTTTGATTAATAGATTCCTTATTAGGCATATTCATACAGAATTTTGTGTAATGATTAATTTAAACTAAATTAATACAGAACTTTGTGTAATGATTCATTTAAAGTACACCTGTACTCACAGAGAGCTGTGTTTACTTCATAAGGAATCCTGCTGAAGTGAGTAGGACTACCAGGGAGGAAGGCAGTACTCAATATAATGTGGAGCAAGAGGGAGAAGGGAGAGCTGGAAAACAGAGTCTGACCCTTTCGCACCTGAATATAAAGTTAACACTGTACACTGATACAAACTCCTACAGTCAGGGTGAGAGTTAGGGATGTTGTGGAAACTTTGTACTTCCTGACACCTGCATTGAAAACTAACAATAATGTTGCTGTGACCCCAGAACCTCTTAATACCAGCTGGCAAGGGGGTGCAGAGGGCTCCAGGGTTCTCCTGATTCTCATTCATCAAAAGAACGTCATGTGAGGTCAGAAATAAGAGTCCGTGTTGCGCTCTTCATCAATATTGTTGTGAAATGTATGTGAGGAAACTATGTAAGGAATGATGTATCTATACTGAACATATGTTCTTAAAGTCTGTGTCTGGGGGCTGGTCACCAGCAAAGATAAAAAACAGGTTTTTTGTCATACATGAGATGTTTAGCCACCTACATATTTACATGTACATTGAGCATTGTCTCATTCACAATGGGTCTCCTATCACCAGTCTGAACGGAATGAAAATGAAGGATTGTGAATACTTCAGAAAGGAACTAATAGGAAGAAAACAGCGGGGAGGGAGAACCTTATCTTGAAGTGCACCTCAATGGTTTGTTCTACTATATTTGGGGGGCAAAGAAGACACCCAGGCATCCCTCAGCTAGGAAGCAAATGGACAGCAGATTTGCTTCATGAAGGTGGAATCTCAGCCAGGCTGGGCTGAAAACACTGGAGAGAACTTTGGGGGAGATAAGTTTCTTTATTAGCTGGTCAATTTCTTAGTTAAGTTTAGCTAGTCTATAGAAAGAGCGTTATTTTGCTTTATATGTAACCATTTAATTCCAGTATTTTTGCTCACTTTTACTTGAATCTCTAATCTTTGATAATAAATGTATTCTTGTTTTCACTATAAACATATCTAAGTGCTGTGGTGTGAAGTAAAGGAATGATCCTGAGTTGAATCTTACAAACTGGTGTGTACTGTTTCTTTGGGAATGGCAGGCCCGGTAATTCTGTGATTGTTCAGTGGATCAGGGACCAGACACGGCAGGGAAGTGCTCTGAGGACTCGAGGGTTGATGTGTGTCCATCACTACTTGTGCAGAGAGGACAAGGCCCGAGGGATTCTGGAGGGTAGTGCTTGTATTGCCAGAAGCTGTTGGTTTCAGGGAGCTGATCCACAGCAGGCCCAGACATGACTGCTTCACACTAAGGCCAGATGGGGGTGAGGTGCCTCAGAACCCTGGGTACCCCTGGGGAGCATCACAGTTGCATTAGCAGTTTTAAAAATCATTTAATTGGTTATAGTTTGACTAAGTCCAGTTGTTTGCCACGAGCTGTGAGACTATTGTGACAGGAAACTTGGGATCTTCCAAATTTCATGTAGCGATTTCCTGCCAGTTGTTTAGAGTTTAACACAAAATTAGAAAATTTTGTTGACTTGTCAGAAAAATCTAAATTGTAATTAACCAGTTGTCTTCCAAAAGGGCAACTGGGGAAAATAACTCTCTTTCTGCAGTGCTCTCGAGATTGTAATTTTATGGCTTTTCTTTGGTGAAGTATTATAGATGTATTTTGCTTTTGACCTTTTAATTTGTGCAATTGCAATGCATCTATACCGCTATCAAGTCAAAGATTCAATAAATTACTACATATTTTGTCATTTTCAGTAGTGGCAGGGAAATAAGCCAAACAGAAGTTGAAGACATACCTGTGTGCATGTGATAAGAGTGAAGCTGCAAGAGTATAACACTACTATAAATGGTCACATGGTGATAGACAGTATGTAGACCCCCTGTTCCAGACAGCACTTGGGCATGTACTTATGTCCCACTGATTGTAATGGGACTCAAGCAGTGCTTAGCATGTGTTTAAGTGCTGTCCTGAATACTCTCCTCAATCACGGCTATAACATACACTTTCTTCTAATAATTTTTAAGGGACAAGTGAGTACTAATAATTAATATCGATATTTTGGCAATGCTATTCAGTTTCATTTTCCAGTTTTATACTCCCCTGTTTCCTAATCATAAATGGGGAGTCTTAAAACATTGTTTCTCTAATAAACCAATATAATCTACCTAGACCAGTTTTTAGCATACATTTATGTCCCCTGAAAAAATGTGCAAAAGAAAGAAGTTGAAATCTACAGACTACTCTGTACATATGAGGTGAAAAACAAGAAAGCAGCCTTCTGCCTGTAATTTAGGGCTTGAAGCAAGCCCCTGGGAACTGGGAGGGAAGAGTTTGGAGCAGGCACCAGGAAGCCTGTCTGTGCACATGGCTGGAAAGTTAGCTGCAGTTGCAGTCATGGCAGGTGCACCACTTGTGGCTGGGTGGTGTAGCAGCTCACCATCTAGCACCCCTTACCGACAGCTTCTACGGCCCTGGGTGGTGTCTCTTCTCGTGACTTGGCCTTCCTGCCACTTTAGAGTCCCTCTCTTTCCAGAGTTTCCGTGTGCCACATGTACAGTGCCCTACACAATACTGGTCATCGATCTGCCATCCTCCTCCCCTCCCAGACTCCTCTTCCACTCTACTCTTCTATCAGACTTGCAGCCCCAAGGCTTCTCCCTAGAGTCTATTAACCCGACTCAAAAGCAAAACACAGATTTCAGGGAAAGCAGTGTCAGGCCCTTTTCCAGGCTTGAACTTTTAAACCATCCTGTGTCCACACACCCCCTCCCGCAAAGCTCTCCATTCTTCTGCAGAGTACTGACTTTCGGGAACTACCCTCCTTAAGTCTTGCCCTGTTTGGATCTTCAACTCCAGTCCCTCCCAATGCTTTCTGCCTGTGGGGTGGCCTTCTCTCAGGCCCACTTCAAGATTCCCCTTCACTCCTGCTCCCTCTTCCATCAGGACCAAGGTGTAAACGTCCTCCTGAACTTCCTCTGTGCACTATTACCCAGAGAAAGTCCTTTTCTACTTTGGGCTTCCTCCCTTTACAGAAACCATGTACATCCTTCCCCAGCTGGGAACTCATCTTTAACAGGCCAGGCCAGGCCAGCCCAGGCCTACCCTCCTAGTGCCACCACCTGTGTGTATTGGTCTCTCAGGCCCACATTAACCATTTCATCACCTGTGTGCAGTAAACAGCACATCACACACCTCTGTAAACAGTTCTCTTAAAAAAGAGTAGTTTCGTTTTAGAAACATGCTGTGACATTCTGCACCCCAAAGCACCCCATATTTACCATGGTGATGTAATTATGATATGTTTTGTACAAAGTATGCTTTGTAAGGTATTATTCTAAATGTCTTGATCTGTTGAACATTAATATCCTGTTGGAAGGATGTGCTATGCTCATATAAAAAGTTATGAAGTTTTGCTATGTGTGTGTTACTGAAAGATGTTGTGAAGTCGGAAACAACTAGCCTTTCAGGTACAACGATGAAGAAGCTAGACAGTGCTAATGGCTCATCAACAAACACAATGGACCATGGAAAGGGCTTGTCCTCACCTGGGGACCCTTCACACAGCCTATGAATAATGGCTTCTATGACTCAGCAAGGCATGCAAGGGCATGTGACCAGACCACAGGACACTGAACTCCATTTTGGTACCTGTATTTTTCCACAGACTGGGCTGGGAAGCTGGCTTGAAACAAAGGGGTTCCTGCCATAGGAGAAACTATATAAGATGGGGAGTGTTATCTTTTGGTCTTCACACCCCCACAACTCAACACCGAAAAGAAACGCTGGAAGACAAAGTACTTTGCATAGGGGAGTGGGAAACCCAGGCTACAAAGCAGATGCAGCCTGTGCCTCAAGAATCTGTAAGCCTGCTTGTACCATCAGTTAGGGTGAGATATTGCTGATTCAAATCCTATCTAGTATATATGACTTAGATTGCATTTTGTTTGATTTCTTAGGTAACCTGCTTTGATCTGTTTGTTATCATTTATAATCACTGTGTGGTTTTGAGTGACATGTTAGGGAATCTTTGTTCTGTTAACACAGGTGGGTGCATATCTTCCCCACATTGAGGGGGAAGCGGACTAATTTAATGAGCTTGCACTGTACAGACCCCTCTGCAGTGCAAGATGGCACAAGTCTGGGTTTATACTCCAGTGGGGGTGTCAGGCTGGGGAGCTGGGAAATTGTCTGGGGCCTCCATTGTTGGTCCATGAGTGGCTTAGGCAAAGCCCCCAGGTGACTCAGTTGGGGGTGTGGCGCCACCTGCTGTTGTGCTGGGTGATAACAGGGCCTGGAGAGACTGGATGTGAGTTGCCAGCAGTGCAAGTGTGGGAAGCTAACCCAGCTAAATAGTTAGGGGCCAGTTCCAACAGCTTCCAGGTTTCACCCCAGGTTCCATCCCATCACACATGGTTCTTCTCATCTTATTACCCCACATGTGATATGTGAAACATGGTGGCAGTGGTCAGTCTAATGAGAGACAATAAGAGTGTGTGATTAATAGGCAAACAAAGCAGCACCGAGAAACAGAGGAAACATGCAGCATGCAGGGGCTCAGACCAGAAAGCTGCCAGCCGTTCAACTACCATGTTTGCAGCTAAGCTAGTAGATCAATGACTAGTTCAATTCCAACCAGCTTGACTAGAACACAGAGGCTGTACGTACACTAGAAACTACAGATCTATCTGCACCATTGTAGCACTGTTCCCGAGGTCAGGCACTGGAGCAAGCAGGGTAGCAGCCAAGGAGGGGTTCAAGGCAGGGGCAGGGCTGAGGCAAGGCTGGGTGCAAGGCAGGAGCAGCAAGAACAAGGTAACACAGGAGCAGGCACAGTTGTGGTGGGCAGGAGTGTTTAGAAACCAGCAAGCTGCTGCTGCTGGCTTAAGTGCCAGCCTGCTGCTCTCTGTAGCCAGTCAGGGTGTGAGGCTAATCAGGCAGCCTGCCGCAGACCAGCTGTAGTGATGAGGCTGCCTGGAGACTAGCTCTGCTGGAGTTCCTGATTCCTGACAGTACTACAGAAAAGGCTCTGGGAGTTATAGTGGATCACAAACTAAATATGAGTCAACAGTGTAATACTGTGGCAAAAAAGAGAATGCATTCTGGCATGTATTAGCAGGAGTGTTGTAAGTAAGATACAAGAAATAATTCTTCCTCTCTCTCAGAACTGATGAGGCCACAACTGGAGTACTGTGTCCAGCTCTGGGCCCCACACTTTGGGAAAGAGGTGGACAAATTGGAGAGAGTCCAGAGGACGGTAACAAAAATGGCTAAAGGTCTAGAAAAGTGACTCTCAACCTTTCCAGACTACTGTTCCCCTTTCAGGAGTCTGATTTGTCTTGCATACCCCCAAGTTTCACCTCACTGAAAAACTACTTGCTTACAAAATCAGACATAAAAATACAAAAGTGTCACAGCATGCTATTACTGAAAAATTGCTTTCTCATTTTTATCATGTAATCATAAAATAAATCAATTGGAATTAGGGCCATCAAGCGATTAAAAAAATTAATCGCAATTAATTTTGCAATTAAAAAAATTTATTACGATTAATCGTGTGATTAATCTCGCTGCTAAACAATAACAGAATGCCATTTATTTAAATATTTTTGGATGTTTTCTACGTTTTCAAATATATAGATTTCAATTACAACACAGAATACAAAGTGTACAGTGCTCACTTTATATTTATTTTAGATTACAAATATTTTACTTTTGTAAAAAACTAAAGAAATAGTATTTTTCAATTTATCTAATACAAGTACTGTAGTACAATCTCTTTATTATGAAAATTGAACTTACAAATGTGGAATTATATAAAAAAAACCCCTGCATTCAAAAATAAAACAAAGTCCACTCAGTCCTACTTCAGCCAATCGCTTAGACAAATAAGTTTGGTTACAATTTGCAGGAGATAGTGCTGCCCACTTCTAGTTTACAATGTCACCTGAAAGTGAGAACAGGTGTTCTTATGGCACTGTTGTAGCCAGCGTTGTAAGATATTTATGTGCCAGATGTGCTAAAGATTCATATGTCCCTTCATGCTTCGACCACCATTCCAGAGGACATGCATCCAAGCTGATAATGGGTTCTGCTCGATAGCAATCCAAAGCAGTGCGGACCTGTGCGTGTTCATTTTCATCATCTGAGTCAGATGCCATCAGCAGAAGGCTGATTTTCTTTTTTCGTGGTTCAGGTTCTGTAGTTTCCACATCAGAGTGTTGCTCTTTTAAGACTTCTGAAAGCATGCTCCACACCTCATCCCTCTCAGATTCTGGAAGGAACTTAAACCTTGGGTCAAGTGCTGTAGCTATCTTTAGAAATCTCACATTGGTACCTTCTTTGCGTTTTGTCAAATCTGCAGTGAAAGTGTTCTTAAAACGAACAACATGTGCTGCGTCATCATCCGAGACTGGTATAACATGAAATATATGGCAGAATGCGGGTAAAACAGAGCAGGGGACATACAGTTCTCACCCAAGGAGTTCAGTCACAAGTTTAATTAACACTTTATTTTTTTAATGAGTATCATCAGCATGGAAGCATGTCCTCTGGAATGGTGGCAGAAGCATGAAGGGGCACACGAATGTTTAGCATATCTGGCACATAAATACCTTGCAAGGCCGACTACAAAAGTGCCATGTGAACACCTGTTCTCACTTTCAGGTGACATTATAAATAAGAAGCAGGCAGTATTATCTCCCGTAGATGTAAACAAACTTGTTTGTCTTAGCGATTGGCTGAACAAGAAGTAGGACTGAGTGGCCTTTAGGCTCTAAAGTTTTACATTCTTTTGTTTTTGAATGCAGTTATGTAACAAAAAAAAAATCTACATTTGTAAGTTACACTTTCACGACAAAGAGATTGCACTATGGTACTTGTATGAGGTGAATTGCAAAATACTATTTCTGTTTATCATTTTTACAGTGCAAATATTTGTAATAAATATAAAGTGAGCACTGTACACTTTGTATTCTGTGTTGTAATAGAAATCAATTATTTGAAAATGTAGAAAAACATCAAAATATTTAATACATTTCAATTGGCATTCTATTGTTTAACAGTGCGATTAATCACAATTGTTTTAATCGTGATTAATTTTCTTGAATAAATCACGTGAGTTAACTGCGATTAATCAACAGCCCTAATTGGAATATAAATATTGTACTTACATTTCAGTGTATACAAATTGCCTGTATGAAATTTTAGTTTGTACTGACTTTGTTAGTGCTTTTTATGTAGCCTGTTCTAAAACTAGGCAAATATTTAGATGAGTTGATGTACCCCTCGTTGAGAACCACTGGTCTAGAACACATGACCTATGAGAAAAGATTAAGCAAACCTTATTTTTTTCAGTATAGAGAAGAAAAGACTGGGGGGGGACATGATCACAGTCTTAAAGTACATCAAAGATTGTAATAAAGAGGAGGGTGATAAATTGTTTTCCTTACTACTGAGGATAGGAAAAGAACCAATGGCCTTAAATTGCAGCAAGAGTGATTTCAGTTTAGACATTAGAAAAAAGTTCCTAACTGTAAGGGCAGTTAAGCACTGGAGCAAATTACCTAGGGAGGTTGTGGAATCCCTGTCATTGTGGGTTTTTAAGAACGGGTTAGACAGACACCTGTCATGGCTGCTCTAGATGATACTTTAGCCTGCCTCAGTGCAGGGGACTGGCCTAGATCGCTTACCAAGGTCCCTTCCAGTCCTACATTTCTATGATCCTCTGTGGCCAGAATAGAGAACAAAGCACTGATCATGGAGGATTCCTTGCTCTATTGAATATGTGAACACTCCTCTAACTTGGAGCTAAGTTCTCTCTTCTGCTAATGTGCCAGACAGAGAAAGCAGGGCTCTTGTTTGGTTGGACTGTGGGAGAGGAGTTAGCCAGAGGTTCACAGATGAACTCTATTTCCACACTAGTAGTAGTACTGAGGGAGATGAGTAGGACTGAAGTGGGGGAGTAAAAAACAAAACAATCTACACCTCCCCCTGCAGTGCGATGCAAATTTCCTTCAAACTTTTGGCATGAACTTGCCATTTCCTGTATTTATTATTAGAGTTAGAGAAACTACTGTGATTGTATTAACATTGCTGCTGGAGGTAACAGAGATCTACCTGGGATGTTGGTATATTTGTTTAATTAAGAAAATTGTCCTGTTCTGAATTATTTATCAGTGCAATTTGCTTATTTGTTGGTGACTGACACAATAAAAAAGGGAATCCCCACCCAAAAAAGCTTGCAACCAGCAGTCCTGCATGGCCCTAGCTTTGCATGGGCTAGGTCTTATATACCTTTGGTGCTCATGGCAGGATCAGGGTCTAGGGGACAGAATACTCAGAACATCCTGAGTTATCTAGGGGATACAGATTTGTAACCTACCTTTTTTGAGTGAATGTGTAAATTGTAAGTATGGTTAATTATTTATATGGGATGGTGATAATTTGTGGGATAACAGAGGTGTCAGCTAATACTTAGAACTCCTTATCAGTTTAACTGGGTACAGTATAATCAGAGATTCACAGATTAAAAGGCCAGAAGGGATCACGGTGATCATCTAGTCTGACCCCCTGTATTATATGGGCCATTGGAGTTCCCTGAATTAATCATTATATTCCACATCTTATTTCAGAAATATCATGCCAGGTGTACAGATTTAATAGGTTTGTATAAATAACCCATCAGGTTCCAGCAATCTGATTTGAATTCTAACTGCCATCTTTATAAAGATGGAAACCGAGCCAAAAAAGCAACAGACTGGTCAAACTATGAGAGGAAAGATTATAGCTGCAAAAAATCCACAAAAATCATAAACCAACCAAGCCAAACCCCACACGTAATTTAGTGAATTCTCAAAATAACACATGCTATGGTATTCTCTTCCCTGATTCTCTGCCTACGGTCTGATCAAAGATTTGTTTGGTCCAGACTCTATTGTGACATCTACTGCACTGGTCTTAGTTAATGCCTTCACTTCAATGGAAAGTGGGAGAAAGAATTTAAGGAAGAAGACACCAAAGAAATGCCTTTTCGGCTGAATCAGGTATGACGCATGAACACACCTATTACTTTCAAGATATCATATTGTAGACTCCAAAAAGAGCAGTCTAGAAATTATACCAGACCCAGTTTTACTTCTTATTTATTCAGCTCATAGTTCCCTTAATGCATTGTATTCCTTATGGGGAGCTTTCCTATTAACTACATTCCTAATACTATGTTCTGCCAATATAAATGTGCAACCAAGAAAAACGAGACCCAAGTTCCTCAGAAAGAATCTTGTTCTAAGATGTTATTCAGTTAATTTTAAGCAGATGCATCAACTTGTGTTTCTATAAAGCATGTTTCTCACATTTATTTTTCAGCAAGTAAGCTAATCTGTGCAGATGATGCATCAGAATGGTCCATTTGCCTTCACCTCCATAGAGGAAGAGAAGGTCAAGATCCTGGAGCTTCCATATGCTAATAGAGAAATGAGTATGATTATATTACTACTGTCAAGGTTCCTCCCCAACTCTGAACTCTAGGGTACAGATGTGGGGACCTGCATGAAAACCTCCTAAGCTTACTTTTACCAGCTTAGGTTAAAACTTCCCCAAGGTACAAATTAATTTTATCTTTTGTCCTTGGACTAACCACTGCCACCACCAAACTCTAACTGGGTTTACTGGGAAATGTAGTTTGGACATGTCTTTCCCCCCAAAATCCTCCCAACCCTTGCATCCCACTTTCTGGGAAAGGTTTGGTAAAAATCCTCACCAATTTGCATAGGTGACCACAGACCCAAACCCTTGGATCTGAGAACAATGAAAAATCATTCAGTTTTCTTACAAGAAGACTTTTAATAGAAATAGAAGTAAATAGGAGTAAAGGAATCACCCCTGTAAAATCAGGATGGTAGGTACCTTACAGGGTAATTAGATTCAAAACATAGAGAATCCCTCTAGGCAAAACCTTAAGTTACAAAAAAAGACACACAGACAGAAATAGTCATTCTATTCAGCACAATTCTTTTCTCAGCCATTTAAAGAAATCATAATCTAACACATACCTAGCTAGATTACTTAAGTTCTAAGACTCCATTCCTGGTCTATCCCTAGCAAAAGCAGCATATCAACAGAGAGACACAGACCCTTTGTTTCTCTCCCTCCTTCCAGCTTTTGAAAGTATCTTGTCTCCTCATTGGTCATTTTGGTCAGGTGCCAGCGAGGTTACCTTTAGCTTCTTAACCCTTTACAGGTGAGAGGATTTTTCCTCTGGCCAGGAGGGATTTTAAAGGGGTTTACCCTTCCCTTTATATTTATGACAACTACCAAATGTTGTCTCTCGCCTTGATGAGGTAAAGCTCAGTTACCTCAAGTTACCTCAAGAGAGTAATATAACTTGTTGCCTATAGGGTCTTTCATAGCCAAGGTATCCCAAAACAATTAACAAAGTACAGATTTGGACATTGGCAGTGTGATAGCTGTGAAGGTAAATACAGAGGCTTACATGAGGTCTGCAATCGCACATGCCAAGCACTGGGTGCTAGAATCTGTTTTATTGAAAAGTGTTGTCCAGGACGGAAAAGGTTCTTCTTAACAAAGCAACTATTATCCACGTGCCTTGGATTTCAAGGGTCTAATTTCCTGCATAACTGTATACTGATATACACTGGTCAAACAATCTATATTGGTTTTACTATTAGTTATTGTAGTTTTAAAGTTATGTTTGATGCCCAGTGTTTGTTTCATTGAAGCGATTAACAAAGTGAAAGTGCAACTGTACTGCATATGTTGAAAGTCTGTGCTGACAAACGCACATTTATGATGGAGTTTTCACAAAGTGTTCTGTCGCCAATTACATGTGAAAGCTTTCAAGCCATTCACAAGCTGAAGTTACAGTGATTTGCCCACACACAAAGTAATAAGGATCATGCTGTGACATACCAGTGGCTTATTTTTACAGGTAACAAAGAAGCTGAACACAGAACTCTGTAAAACAAATAAAGGGACTGTAGCGGGGTGGCCACCCGCTACTGCCCTGAAGGGCTTGAAATCAGCCCTGGGAGAGGGCTAACGTGGCGAGAGGGCTGCTGCTAGGAAAAGCAGCAAGCCTCAGTTGATTGGGGAACCAGCCACAGATGTGGCCACACCCCAATCAGGGCCCACTTGGCCCTCATAAGAGGGCAGTGGGCCAGCAGCAAACACCTACTCTCTCTCTCTCGATGTGGAGAGGGATGGGCCTGGTTGCTAGGAGCTAAGCAGGGTACCAAAACTGGAGCAGGGCTGGGGGAAGGCCAGAGGAGCTTGGGAGCTTTGCCTGGAAAACCCCCAGGCTGCAGGCCTTGTTAAAGGCCAAAGAAAGGTGTTGCAGAGGGCAGCCCAAGGGTAGGCAGAGGCAGCAGGTCCAAACCCCCCTTGCCAGTGATGAGTGGCATTTACACTGCAGTCTGCCTCAGGGAACAGGGGCTAGTTGATGACTGGCAGTGGCCATAGACTGAGGTGAGGTGGGGATAGAGGGTGGGGGTTCCCCAGGCAGAGGAGACCCAGATCTGTGGGGGTACTGTCAGGGGGTAGCACCCTGGCCTCAAAGGGGCACCAGGGTCCAGGAGGGACTCAGTGGCAAGTGGGACACCGGCCTGCAGAGGGCGCTCTGGAGGCTGGAAAAGCTAATTCCCTGGATGACCAGCAGGAGGTGCTGCTACAGGGATCTAGATATTACTTCCCATATTTGTGCTGCCGTCTTTCTTATAAGTTGTAAGCTCTTTGGCCCAAGGCTATGTGTTCCTATTTGTGCGAAGGGAGTTTTTTGCCCTAATCCCGACTGGGGCCTCAGGGTGCTAGCACAACAGAAAAAGTTCTGGCTTACACTGCTTAAAGAGGTTTGAATGGGAACACTTTGCACTGCTAGTGGCTGTGTCTATTTCAGCTGAGGTTGTTGGACTCTTAGCCATTTATTAAAACAGAAAGCTGCTTTCCTTGGCCCAGGGAGCAGACTAACAGACAGCATCTCCACTTATACTCCAGACACATGTCTGTGCCAAGTTTGGGAATCTTTTGGTGCTCATTTTAGGAAGCAAACGCAGACTACCTTAGATGATAGTCATTTTAAAGAGTCCCACTTTGCAGTGATGCTCTGTTCTGCTGGGACGTGTTAAGCATTTAGCCGGGGAATACTATAGTCTGTACAAAGTGACACTTTTTGAACCAACCCATTTTCACTGAATCCTGCCACAACAACAATCATAGTGAGCGATTATCACCCCTATAGGGCTGTACACTGTACAGCTGTTAACTGATACAGTGAGCCTGTGAAGTAGATTAGCAGATGTGGAAATAGCGGCTCAGAGAAGTTACCTGAGATTTGTTTTAGGCCACACAGCAAAGAAGTGGAAGGAACTCCCAATCCATCTTAATTCACTGTTCCATGTAACTTCTCTTATGAAAGAGCTCAGAGTCTTTAACACTAAATAGGTGAGTCCTTTACACGACTGTAAGAGTCATTCTGCACTCTAAGGGGAAAAGTAGACGCACTGATAAAGTGGTGTATTTCCTGAATGGATTAAGCTAAATCCCCGCTCTCCAGCACCCAACCAAGAGCAGACACACAAGCGCTGACAAATCAAACATCACACACATCATAAGATGATAAACCTGATCAAATATACTATGTCACTGATTTAAGTACTGAGAAGTGGCAGAATATCCAGCAACGAAAGAGAAAAGTATTCCATTATTTGATGAATTGGAGTCTGCAGGCAGAATTAGCTCAGATCTTGCCCAAATCTCAAGGGCATTTGCACACAGGATTCAATTCAACCCCATCTCTTAAAAAAATTCCAATGAAGCAACCCAGCAGAATGGACATACTGTCCATGTATTTCTTTGCCTCAATAAGTCCAAGTTATTCCAGCTCTATATCTGATAGTCACAGTGAAGTGTCAGTAACGTTTTAGTCTAAATCTCTTAGAGTAAGAGCACATAACTGAGTCTGGATGAGTGAAAGACACATTACTGTTTCCAAGAATTATATTAAGGGAATAATTGATGGGTCATCTCAGCCTCAGAAGGATGTTTACCCCGTCAAAAATTTTGGCAAAGAAATCTAAACTGAAAAGCAGGCTGCCCTACTATAACAGTTTGTGTTTGAAAGGAATTTGTGCCCCCATTTCTGGGACTACCAGGGAAACAAAACAAAAATGAAGCAGCCCAAAATCAACATTTTGCCAGGCCAAAAAGGACTTGAACCTCAACATTTTCCATTCTAACTTTAAATTTGCAATTTTTGAGTAAATTGAGAGTCTGACGAACTCTCATCACTCTAACTTAAGGAGACTAATGTTGAGACATTTAATATCTTGTAAGAATGCTTGGAAATGACTTGTGCAACCCGTTGAATAACTTTGCCATTTAAATTAAAAATATACTGACTTAACAGCCTAAACATTTTTAATGGGATTAAAAGGACTGCATTAAAAGCACCTATCCCAGTCAGGATGTGTTGTCTGGGCACTTCTGCAATACAAATGAACAGCAAACCAGGGCTGGCCTTACCATGAGGCGAACTGAGGCGGCTGCCTCAGGTGCCAGACTGTGGCTGGGGGGGTCGGGGGGCATCGTTAGGACCCAGAGTGTAGAAAATTGTGTCTGCTGCTGGTGCATATGTATTCTCTCTGCTCGAGATGCACAGAGATGGTGCAGTGCTGTGCTGGAAGAAGGAGGGCACAAGAGACATACCAGGCAGGCAGGAGAAAAGGTGAGAGGGAATAACAGAAAGCAGCAGGAGCTGCAGGAAGAAAGAGGAGGAGGAGTCTCTTATGTACCTCTCTAGCACCCCCAGGAGCCTGGACTGATTAACACCAGCTTCTCAGGGAGCTTCCTGTTTCCTGCTGCTTCTCTGAACCCACTTGAGGAGAACAGGCAGTCAACTGAAGTAGTAGGAGTCAGTTAGGCCCTTAAGATGCTGATATCTTCCCTCACTCAGGCCTTGCTACCAGCCTGCTTATTTGTGCCCTTCAACTGAGTGTTGAGAGCCACTATAGCTGGCACAGAACAGCAGTCATGAGTGAAAGAAGAAAACACCCCTCTGGGGCAGCATTCAGAAAAAGAAAGAAAGCAAAGGAAGCTTTTCTATCTAAGCAGGCAGGAGCTCTCCTGAGATACATAGACACAAATGTTCACGGGGAGCCTTCCGGCCCCAGTGAGGATGTGAGTTGTGAGGAGATGCCTGATCGGTCAGTTAGTCAGAGTGCAGGTGACCTAGCAGCTACTGCAGCATCCATATATCCATCTCAGATGGATGTAACCATGCACATTCCTGAAGAAAAGTGTAGATCAGAGAAGAGTGTGGTGGAGGTGCAAGAAACAGCTGCTGCTGAGTTTAGTTCCTTAAGTCTAGATGATCCAGGACTGTGGACTCACTTGAGCAGTAGCCTGAGGGACTTCCTTGTACTGCGTGGGCCACAGCAAGTGAAAACCTTCATGTTCCCCAAAGACAATGAAAATAGACGTTTCCATCCAACACACTGTCACCATTGGGTAATTGAGTAAAGTGGAGAGGCCATAGCTTATGTACTCAAAAACCCAGAATGCTGCATACTGTTTTTGTTGCAAACTCTTCCAGTCTAATGTTCCAGCCACATTGGGTTCTACAGGACCAAAGGACTGGAAAAACCTGGCTAGAAATCTGGCATGCCATGAGAAGGCAGCAAATCACCAGAGAGCATTCCATAGGTGGAAAGAGCTTGAGATGAGACTAAGGTTAAAGGCCACCACAGATGATCTGCTTCAAGAGAAGATTGCATCAGAGTCTCTTTACTGGCAAAATGTTCTGAAAAGGCTCATTGCCATTGTGAGAATGCTTGCCACCCAAAACCTAGCACTGCGTGGCTCTTCAGATCAGCTGTATGTGCCAAACAATGGAAACTTCCTTAAAATTGTGGAGCTGATGGCTGAGTTTGATGCTGTACTCCAGAAGCATTTAAGAAGAATCACCATCCAAGAAATGTACACACACCACTACCTTGGAAAAACAATTCAAAATGAGATCCTACCGTTACTGGCAACAAAAGTCAAACAGAAGATTGTGGCAGATCTGAAGTCAGCACAATAGTACTCTGTTATTCTGGACTGCACACCTGACATCAGTCATATGGAACAAATGACTTTAATGGTGCGTTTTGTAACAACAACAGAACCTAGTGAAAATGTCCCTGCAATGGTGACTGTCAGAGCATTTTCTAGAATTTATTGACATTGATACTACAGGAGCTCATATGACAAATGTGCTTCTTAAAAAGCTGGAAGATACGGGAATTGGGATAGCTGACGTGAGAGGTCGGGGCTACGATAATGGTGCCAACATGGGAGGAAAGAACAGAGAAGTGCAAACACATGTCCGAGAGTTAAACACTTGAGCTTTTTTTGTCCCATGCAGTTCTCATTCATTGAACTTGGTGGTCAGTGATGCAGCATGAGCTTCTAGTGACGCTGCTGAATTTTTTAATGTAATTCAAAGCATCTATGTATTTTTTTTTCTCTGCATCAACTCATTGATGACAAATTTTGAAGCAACATCTGGGAACATCCTCTCTGACACTGAAACCACTGAGTGCCACACGATGGGAAAGTCGAGTGGAGGCAATCAAGCCTATCACACACCAAATTGGGAAGATAGATGATGCCATAGTTGCCATTATGGAGGATAATGCTATGACAGGAACTGTTCGTGGGAGAACAGTGGCAGAGGGAAATGGAATCACCGGAAACATACATAACTTCACATTTCTGTGTGGCTTAGTGTTGTGGCATGACATACTGTCTGAAATAAATGTTGTAAGCAAGAGACTCCAAGGTGTTGACCTTGATATATCTGGAGCAATGGAACAACTGGACAAAGCAAAGTCGTACCTACAGTCTTACCGGTCAGATGAGGGATTTCAAAACGTTCTGAAGAGTGCACAGAAGTTGGCAGAGGAACTTCACACTGAAGCTAATTTCCCGCCCATTCAAGAATACAAGAGTCACCGAAGAAGAAGACATTTTGATTATGAGGCACGGGATAATCCCATAAGAGACCCCAAACAACAATTCAAAGTTGAATTCTTTAACCAGGTGCTAGATTGCGCAATACAGTCAGTTGAAGAACGTTTCATGCAGCTCAAGGAACACAGCAGTATATCTCGGATGTTGTATGATATTCCGAAACTCCCCACTATACCTGAAGAAGACCTACACCAGCAATGCAGGGCACTAGAGACAGTGTTGACACATGATGATATGCGTGATATTGATGCGAGTGATTTAGGTGATGAACTGAAAGCCCTTTCAAGATACATTTCAGCAGGATCAACTCCAAAGGCTGTTCTGGAATATATGTGCACAAATAAGAGGACCACCCTCTTTCCAAATGCTTTTGTTGCTCTGCGCATACTTCTAACACTTCCTGTAACAGTTGTCAGTGGAAAATGCAGCTTCTCCAAGCTGAAGTTAATAAAAACACATCTACGCTCCACAATGACACCGGAGAGGCTGGTCGGCCTTGCAGCCATCTCAGTAGAGTATGAGCTGGCCCAGAGTGTGGACCTTCAGCAGGAAGCAGTTCAAATCTTTGCAACCAAGAAGGCACGGAAAGCACCACATTGATTATTCAAACAGATAAAAATGCCAGTGTTTACTTTGCAGACAAGAAAAGTTACATTTGCTGTTCAGGCATTGGAAAGTTAAGTGTTCCTTAAAATTTTTGAACAAGGCATTTGAAGTTGTTAGTTCTCCTTTATTGGGGTAGGTAGCAGAGCAGTACCAAGAGAGGAGTAGAACAGGAAAAAGGCAGAATTGAGACCTTTCAAAGTTTTGGCCCAAGCTAGTGGGTATGGGGGGGTCTCATTTGAGCTCCCTGCCTCAGGTGCCAAAATGTTGTGGGCTGGCCCTGCAGCAAACACTGTGTTTCTTAGCAAGTTGTTTCATGTAGATATGAAAGCTCCCATATTTAGCACTCCTACTCAGCCGCAAGTATCTGGAAAAGTCATATCTGTGATAAACCAAGTCAGCCACTGGAGGTCAGTCTCTGAACAGGTGCTAAAAATCCACCCAACGTCCTTTTCCTCTCCAAATCCATGTTCTCTACCCCACTTTTTCATCTTCTATTCAGCCCAAGCTCTACTAGTCCACCTTTCAAACACCCTAAAATTTGGAGTTTGGATTAGGATTGTCCATTGCAAAGACAGGGGCTAGCTGTGGAATTCTGCTCTAGCTCTGGGTTTGGACACAATGTTGGTGAAGTGCATCAATCTGTCCATGGGAATAGAGTGCCCAGATAATGTCTGTTATCCTACACTTATATGTCTACAGCTATCCAAGCTATATCAGTTTCAGTATACAATATGATTTCTACGAGTTTGTGAGAAAGGCTACATGTATGGCTTATCAGACACACAATATATTCTTTAGATTTTACTGATGCAAACAGCTTGTATTTAGAACTGTTCTTATTTCTTATGTTAAAAAATGAAGCCATTGATTATTCAAAATTTCACACATTGTATAGTGAAAGGGAACACAATGCCTTCTAAAATACAGGGACAGGTAAATAAAACTGGCAAGGAGTTTTCAAGTGATCTTTAGTGTATTTTCAAACAGCACTGAAGTCTCTCTTTTGGGGATTGTAGAAAATGTTCACCTTAAGGCAAACAACATTTAATGTAGACATGACCAACAAGTTATATTTTCAAAAGTCTTTGATTTACTAATTCTCTTTTATAACTGAAGCCAGAAAGAGAATTAGCTTATGAGAGGTTTTCCAAGTGGACCAGAAGAAAACTGATGGCGAAAGCTATAGCAGAGTGTATCTACCAGGGATCAAGTTGGAAGAAAAGTATTACTTCCATCCATTCTGAGCTGTATGTGAATGAAAGATTCTTTCAATCCACACCGAGCTGATTTTACAAGGCACCATTGTGAGCTCTTCTATGGTGCCATATTGTTCTGGAGCCGTCACTCAATTTGTAGCAGATTACTTATTTCTCTTTTTTTATGAGGCATAACAAGACCAAGAGCATCCTGTTCTTTAGCACAGCTGATCTCAAATGGGGGTCTGCGGCCTCCTGAGGGTCCACGAGCCCTTTCAAGGGTGCCGCGGGGCCATGCGGCTGAAGCCCCTATCCCCAGAGCCCCCCACGGGGCTAAATTCCAGAGCCCTGGTGCTGCCTGTGGGGCAGAATCCCTGAGCGCATGAGCAGCACTGGGGACATGGGGGGCATTGTCCTCCCCGAAACTGCAGTGCAAGATCACGGCAGTCCCGGGGGCAGATTTCCCGCCCTCCCCATCTCCTCTCCCCACCCGCTGGCCAGGTCGGAGGCGGGAACTGGAGCTGGGCAGTGCGGAGTAGCTGCTGCTCTGGCTGGTGCCATGGAGCAGTTAGCAGAAGCAGCAGCGTTCCCTCCTCTCCTGCTGGTGCCCCAGATTGAAGCTGCTCCTCAGCTCTCAGCCCCCTTTGTTCCTGCAGAGGCAGCCAGTAAGAGCCCCCCGGGTGGGGAGACTAGGCTCTATGCCGCACAGGCCCCTCCAGGAACAGGGACCGCAGGGGAGCCCTCCCAGCAACCGGCCCCTAATACTCCTCTCCCAGCACCCTGAGCTACCCCCTGCCCACACAAAGCCCTTAGCCACCCCCCTCCCTACATACCCACAGCCACCCCCTGTGTGCATACAGCCCCAGCTACCCCCTCCCTTCACCCTGAGCTACCCCTCCCTGTAGCTTGAGCTACCCCCTGCCCGCACACAGCCCCTAGCCACCCCATCCCTCCACCCTAAGCTGTTTTTAAACTTTTTGAGTTTACGCTCCCACCTTTGAGTTATAATTTTTGATTGCACACCCACCCCCTAACTGAGACAGGCTGGGTGGCCTGCTGAGGTGAGTCAGGGGGTGGAGGTGGCACTCCCTCCCTGGACCCTGCCATGCAGAGGTGGCTCAAGCCCCGCTGGCTCCTGTTCCCCCAATAGAAGTCAAACTATGCCTATGCCCAAGGCCCCTGGCCCGAGCCCGCACCCCTCCCCGACCCTGCTGGGCCCTGGCATTTTTATAGCATGTTGAGCAGGGCCTCAGAGAGAAAAAGTTTGAGAACCCATGCGTTAGCAGACTCTGTGCCCCTTAAGAAGTGTAGTTTGCTGTTACCTAATAGGATCTTGCAGAAGCAGGAATGTATCACATTTTCTTGAGTGTCTAAACATTTTGGGTACTTTTTCTTCACTTTCCTGTATCTTGGTCAATTGTAGAATCAGGAATAGCAAACAGTGTAAGTGATCCTAATAAATTTAAAGATAAAAAGGTGTTACTGTCCCTACAGTAACTTGTGTGGACCTGATAATGGTAGTAACAAATTTCAACTTAAACTCTCAACAGGAATGTACCAAATTTTTCTTCCAATGATGCTATAAAATGCATCATTTCAGACTTTTGTAGTTTGTATTAAGCAGTAAAAAACGCTTCATTTGAGAAATACATCTCCGAACAAAAATAAATAAATGTAGAAACAACCTCCCCACCCTGATTTCATTGACTTAACACACAGGCATGACTAGAAAGATGATTTTATTGTAAAGAGTGGTTTGTAGTCTTCACTAGCTAAACAAGCATTTACATTGTGTCCATCTTTATCTGAACAACAACTGACAAATTGTCAATGTGCATTTTCTATCCCATATTCTCAAATATTCTTACCTTTGGAAAAGTTTCAGATTTGGGACAGATTCTGACCCTGTAAATTCTCTGATCCTGCAAACACTTATATATGTCTTTAACTTTACACACACGAACAGTCCCCGTTAAATTCAGTGGGACTACTCACCTGCATGAAGTTAAGCATGTGTTCAAGTGTTTGTAGGACTGAAGTCTTAGTCTATAAGAAAGGTATTACTTGGAGTGAGTTAGGGTGGTACCACATAGCAGTGTCAAGACCATTCTTAAAAATGACTTGGTGTTCTCTCCATTTTCTTCTTTTTATGGACTGTTTCCAGATTGATTTGAGAATACTCAAAGGCTTGTGTATCATTTCTCTAGGTTCTTGCTGGACAAGCTATTTTCTCTGAAATACTAGAAATCTAGTGATTGGAGCTCTGGGTGCTTGTTTTCTTTTGGTTCAGCACCATGGGTTCTGCGAGCTCTTCAAAATTCAACAACACTTACCTCTGTATGTTAGTTATTTTCAGATTCTATCTCCTGTTGTCCAGAACCTCCTTTTTATCCACACATCCACCTTTCCTGACATCAGCCATTTCTTTACACATCTCTTGAGCTTCTACATGGCTAATTCTTTGCTCAGTCACATCAACTCTTCTAATAGTTTGTCTAACTTGGACTCAGTAGGGTGCTTTTATACTTTTTAACTCACCCAGTGAGTGAAGAAGTCTGATGTTTGTGGGAGTTCTTAATGTTCTTGCTGAAATCTAATTTCCATGTTGGAGCCCTCAGACAAGCTGGCGCTGGATACCGTCCTCTCCCCTTGCATCCATGGGTTATTTGGGCATCAGCAGAAGAAGTGCACTGACCGTAGATGATCCTGACTGTTTCAACTGATATCTTACTCTGGATGGATCTCTTGCTCCTATTTATAAATATTCGATAATCAGCTCGATAGTTCATAAAACTAAGAACTTGAAATCAGGCTAAGACGGCTTTTTCTGGGAGGTGGTGTTCGTGGGACCAATCAGATGTTGCGCCCAATCTAGGTGTATCTGCTCACTTCACAAACATGGTGAGTCCTTCAGTCCATGTTACTTAAGCTTAATGTATCAGAGTCTTTATTTGACACACAATAGCAAAGTGTGTAGGGTAGAAGGGGAAACACATCCTTGAAACAAACTAGGAATGTGTAGCATGAAGCAAATAATGAAGAATTAGTTGACCTGCATTCCTATGCCAGTGCCAACTATCTAGGAATCTGCTTTTCCATTTTTCAGGCAGTGGTTTGAGTTTAGCAGCATTCACAGTAGACTCCAGTGTGGAGTTCAAAGACCAAAAAGTCCAGGGAGGCATTATTGCCATTAGAGCTGTAACAGGTGGTTTGTGGGAGAATCAAAATATAGGAAGCAAGAATACCTGCCCCCCCACCCCAAGTATCTTGGCTAGAAATGCACGCAAATTCACCAGTTGTCTGTTTTTTCTACAAACATCTTTCTGAACTGGTCAGATATTGGGCTGCAGCTTTCCATACTTAGTCTCTATAAAAGGTGATTTTTCTTGTCATTTTTCTAAAGATTAAGAAATATCTTTGGTTGTTTTTAATCTGAGGGGGTTTCTACTTTCAAATTTCTGCATGAGGAAGACTTAAAATTCAGGACTAGTTCTTTCCTGCTCTTACAAATAACATTACTCACATGACTATAGTTACTCGCATACACAAGTGTTTGCAAAATTGGGCCCTCAATAGGCAATTGGGCCCTCTGGGCCAAATTCTGGCACCCTAAGTCACTCCTCTTTGACAGTCCAAAAGGGAAGTAAAGCTCTGTGACACCCTGGCATCCCAATATTCACCACTGTCATGTAATTAGGATATGTTTTATACAAAGTATACCTTGTAAGGTATCCTTCTAAAAGTCTTGATCTGCTAGACAGTTATCTCATTGGATGGTATGTGCAATTGTCATATGGGAAGTTATGAAGTTTGGTGCTGTGTGTGTGTTACTGAAACATGTTGTGAGGTTGAAAACACTCACAAGCAGCCTTTCAGGCTCAACAGTAAAAAGGCCAAACAATGTTAATGGCTCATTCAGGAAATTCACACAAGCACAAGAATTACCCCAGGAACTGTGTACAATAGAAACCTTTCAGAGGGAGCACTACACAAGGGGAACTGTTTGACCCAGGTCACAGCAAAAGAGCTTTCCAGCAAGTGGGAAGAAGATATAAAAGGGGGACAATGACAGTACTTCACTCTCCCTACAACAACACACCTGGAAATACCTGAGGGGCAAGGACTGCACTGTGGTGATGGTCCCAGGCTAGAGGGATTTTTAGGCTGTGTATGAAAACCTGGGAAAGCCACAGCAGGTTGTGCCTTAAGAATCTGCCAGCCTGCTTATCACTCAGGGTGAGAATTTGCTAATTCATATCCTACCTATCTAGTGTGTTAAGATCAGTTTCCAGGTTTGTTTACTTACTATGGTAATCTGCTTTGATCTGTTAGCTATTACTTATAATCACTTAAAAACTATCTTTTGTAGTTAATAAATTCGTTTTTGTTTTGTCTAAAACCAGTGTGTGGTAATTATAACTAGGGGCAGAAAGTTGTTGCATGTTTCTCTCCACATTGAGGGAGGGGGTGAATTTTATGAGCTTATGCGGTACAGTTCCCTGTGCAGTGCAAGTATAATTTTGGGTTTACACTCCAGAGGGGAGGATGTGCCTGAGCAACTGGGAGGTGCCTTTACTGAGCCTTCCCATGCAGAGCTGATCTCAGCATCTGTGTATGAAGCTGCAGCTGGGTGTGTCCCTATCTGTGTGTATGCTGGTGAAAGAGCAAGCTTGCAGAGCTTGCCAACTCATCACAGCAACACAGTGTGAAAGGCTGGTGGGTCAGATGGGCTCAGTGGTACCCCAGTCGCAGGAGGTACCCCGAAAGTGGGGGGGGGGGACCCCACACAAGCTCCTCTGAATGTTTGTCAGGTGTGGGAAAAGGAAAACAAGTGTGTTTAATCATTGTACATTTCTAGGAAGATATGGGTCTGTTCAGAAGTGTAAACAGATGTGGGTTATTTTTAACTAAGAATCGGGGGAGGTGGAGGGAAAGAGGAGAGAGAAAGGGGAGTAAGTTCTATATCTGAAGGCTATGCATGAAGAATGCCCAGCCCCAGCTGGAGCAGCTGTACTGAACACAACATTGTCAGTGTGGCACAGTGCAAGAAGCCACCTCTCAAGAAGGCCTGCACCCCCCCGTACTCAGCAGCTATTTCAGCCTCTACACTATTTAATTTCTCCCCATATAAAACAGCAGTGTGTTCTAATAATTATAAACAGAGAAGGAGTCCACTTGTTAAGAACACGTTAAATAATGTGTGCTGGAATTGTTTACACTCTTTCCTAGAAAGATATAGTGAAAATATGGCACAGTGAAGGAAGGGGCACAATTTGAAGGAGCAGAGTGGGGGGTAAAGACAATGTAGGAAAGCCAGGGGTGGGGGGTATTCTTTCTCTGTGAAATTTGGAAAATACCAGCTGTTTGATGCAATTTGGTTCATTCAAAAAGGAAAAATCATTTGGTTTTCAGAATCATTAATAAAAAAAAAAAAAAAAGCAAAAGTTTTAACAAGAGGCCCCCAGAGTGCCCTGCTCTTGCACATCAGTTCATTGGTACCAAGCTATATTGTTGTAACTGGTTTCTGTTTGGTATTCTCCTCCAGAAAAAATGGGGATAGAAAAAAGTTCTTAGAGCCAGTTACAATAATGTAACATGAAGCGGAGAATTTTCTGATTCAGCAGCAAGGCAGCTGGCATAAGGTCACACCCTGTGACATCAAAAGAATCTCAGTGAAGTTTCTGTTCATGAATATTACCTGTAAACCTATCATTAATCACAGTGTGTTTCAGTGTTACTATGCTTTGTTACAGAGAAACCCAGGTTACCCCTCATACTTTTAGTCTTACAAGTCAACTGGAAAATTTCAAGGCTGCTTGCCTATGTCTGCATCATCACTGGGACTGCATTTTTGTGAATACAAGATCTAAAGGTGTGTATAGTTAGCAAAGTAGTAAATTTATATATGAATTGCACCCTCCCAAAAAGTGTTTAAGTAAATTTAGATTGTGCTTTTGAATAAGCAGAAAAACTGAACAGAATAGTCCCCTGCATATAAACATTGCCAGTTTTGAAGATTTTGACTGAACAAAGATATTATGCTTCACCGGCATGAAGAAACTTTTGATACTTCAAGTTACTCAACATCCATTTCCTTCTAACATGGTTTATTCTTTAGATCCAACAGAGAGCCACAAAACACATCAAATTTGAACCAAATAATTTTAATCTGAGAGTTCTGCATGAGCAAGATTTCTCACTGGAATAAATGTGTCTGTAAACAAATAAGAGTCATAAACAACTGTACAGATTTTGGCAAAACTTTCAGAAACCAAGTCACTTGTTGGCAGAAACCAGCCATGGAAAGTTTCAGTCCCTGAGCAATCTGAAAAAGTTGAACAAGACTCACAAGGGAGCAAGAGAAGAATACTTATAATAGAAGATGCATTGTTGCCTCAATTTTGGAAAGAAACTTGTATCTCTTTAATTAGAGAGAGAGAAACACTAACCAGTTTAGAAAAATAAGTGAAGAAAAATACTGAATTAATTGCAGGAGGAAGAGACGTAGGCAGAATGCCATTACACAAATGGAAATTTGCCAGGTCACTGAAATGGTCAACATTAGTCCTGCACAGAGTACAAAGGAAGCTTGAATGACCACAGCGGACAATGCCTCACATTTACATCCCTTCAGAAAGATAGCACCACCAACCCAGTGTCTCCTAACAACATGCTGGTGCCTTAATTTAGCATTAGTTTAGAAGGAAGAGTACCTTAATTACCAAATCACCAGCACACTTTCTACTCCCTTTTGTGTTTTCCTTGGAGAACCTCAGTAAATGGAAGAACTTGAGGATGGTTTTTTATTGTTCTCTCTCATCCCATCACACTGATTTAATGTATATTGTCCTTTTAAGTATAATTTTGTGTAAAATATATGCACTTCTTGTAGATTAAATGTCACAAGAGAATAGGATTTAAGAGAAGACAGCTTTAAAAATATTGGGCTACTTAGAAATTACCATATATTGAATAACCACAGAAGTCTTTAATTTAACCTTATACTGCACGTGCGTGTACAGTGCACCACAACCATTTCCCAAGATCTAACATCCTCGCTCTAACACACTGATTACGCTACAGGATGAAACGGGCCCAGTGCATCTGTCATTCACCTAATGAATGGGGAAGGCTTTCCAAGATGATTCAAGCCAAATTAAGTCTCTTAAATGACAGACAAAAACAGGTTATAATTATAACTTTCCAAAGTGCAAACCAGTACCCCAGCACCTGAGGCTAACAGAGCCCCCTCCTATGCTATGCTCATTGTGAGGAAGTCAAAATAGAAACAACCTGGAGACCAAAGCTTGAAATCCTATATACAGCAGAATTACCTACATTGATTCAGTGCCTGGTAAGTGAATATTGCTGCGTCTACAGAATTTTAAGTTAGATACTATTCATCCACTTTGGCTAATAACAGTTATTGGTAAAGAGTGGCCTTTGCTTTAACATAGGCTGTAGTGTAGACTATATCCTATGTCTATATCCTAGACCCCATATCCTATGTCGGCAAAATTATGTC
Source organism: Natator depressus (assembly GCF_965152275.1). NCBI lineage: Eukaryota > Metazoa > Chordata > Testudines > Cheloniidae > Natator > Natator depressus. Next base: position 118,575,387 of record NC_134235.1, on the reverse strand, counting down.
GCTCAGGGGTGTGAATATTCCACCCCCGGAGCTACTCAAGTTACGTCGATATAAGCACTTACGGGCACAGTGCTATGAAGTGGGAGAACTGCTGCTGCTCATAGAGGTGGGGTTTTTTTTATGGCGACGGGAGCGCTCTCTCCCGGCAGCATAGAGCGTCTTCATAAGACGCTCTGCAGTGGCGCAGTGTGACATGGCCTCACGCTTTCTGTGGAATGAGCCTGGGGAAGGATGTCACCATCTTGTTGGTTGTTAAAGTTGCATGGACTTCCAAAGTGATGAAGCAACTTAGCACAGCTCTTAGGAGTAGCCAGCAAGGTCCCGTGTCTCAGAGAGAACTGTTCTATTTAAATCACAGGGGGGAGTCAGATGAAAAATCCCTGTCTGTTCAGCAACCCTCTGACCCTTGTCTCTCTTGTAATGTTATAATTTCTCTAGTTCTACACTTGCGATAGGTAGACAAGACCTGAGTACCTAATATGAAAAAGCAAATATTTATAATATATATATTCCCCTGAACCCCGTGACATACACCCTCCCATGTATTTTTCATACATTATGGAGCAATAAAAGGGTCACAAGGCCTTTCTCCATCTCCCTCCCTTGCAGGTAATTAACTGATGACCTCATGGGAGAAAGCAATCAAATATTGCATTATGTGAAAATCGACACATTACAAAGCAACAGTTGTTTCAAGTAGTGCTGGTTCAAGTCATTACTAGCCTGTTCCCATGAAATGCCTGTAGTAACAATGTGGCAGCCAGTCCCATACATGAGATCATTCCCACCATCTCTTTACATCCAGCTCTCATGGGATGGTTCAGTGCTTCCATAGAGATATTCCCTTTTGGCAAAACTAAACTGCAACATTCTGAGTCATTGGAAATCTTTCTGTGGGAGGGGTGAAAGAAATACTATATATTCAACCTACCATGTGTGTGAATTGTAGCAAACCCAAGAAAGAAGCTGAGTGCAAGACTTCATCCTCGAGCAAAACAAGGTATTGTAATTACTTCTATAGGTTCCACATTTTCATTCTCATGGATATGCTGTGGTGTTAGTAAATGCATAGAAAGTGTACATGGAGGGGCTTTGCATGGAAGCAAAGTAATAAGGAACATATTTTAACGAGACAGCAGAGAGAAGAGAGAATTAACTTTAATCTCTTACAGAAAAATAAACAACAAGGTCAAATTCTGTTGTGACTTACATTTAGACTTGGCAGAATTTGGATTTTTTAAAAATTTTTGCTGGATAAATGTCTATTTTTCAGAATTGTATGGATTTAAATTGTCACCGTTGAGTAAAATTGGTGTGTGTCAGACGATTGTTTCATGACAGTAGATGTTGAGACTCAAATGTTAAAGCTTTCTAAACTGTTAAATACACAAACTGTTAATATCAAAATATACAAATTAAATATTCTTAAATCAACAAACCATACTTATTTTTACTATTCATTTTGTAGTTCATTTGTAACAAGCCTAATTCAAAAGTATAAATCACTAATATGTTCCCAAGGAGCATTTTTCTTTCTTTGAGTATGTGTAATTTTGATTATGATTGATGGAAATATTTTTTTCATCAGTTTGTGTGTACGGTGAAATCAATGTTTACTGATAAAAATCTAATCCTTCCAAGCCTACTTACATTTTATGCAACTCCACTGAGTGATGTGTTAATCAGGATAGAGTACGGACCTGTGTATATATTAAAGTTACTGTATTCTAGTGTTATTATTTACATCAAAATAGTACTTAGATTGGAAACTGTCTGGGGTCTGGACTGTCTTGTTCAGTATTTGTGCTTTACCTAGCTCAATGCGGTCCTGCTCCATATCTGGGGCTGCAAAGGGTAATTTAAATAATAATAGTGCATATATTTGTAATCTACCTCCTCCCCACACACACCCCAAAAGGAATCCTTGCCCTGAAGAGCTGGAAATCTAATGACATGCATGAGTACCATGCAGAAAAATAAAATACTGAATAAAGTCAGAGTGACTACAGATTGTTACAGCTGGAATGTTTCACAGAAGGGATAGGATTTCAGGAGCTTTTTGAAAGACAAGAAAGGAATACATGGTATTTGACATATAGTAGTTCGCAGTCTAGCTCACTGAATATAGCAGTGTTGAAAAACATTTGTATGTTTTCTGAATGGATGATCAATTTGACCATGTTTTTTTTTTTTCTGATTTATTCACTCTTTACAAACTTGCAAGTCAAAGGGCTTTTGTTTGCACAAACAGGAACATTGGAATTGCCATAAACAATTGTATCAATGGTTCATTTAGTTTAGTATCCTCTCTCTAGTCGTGGCTAATACCAGAGGAAGGTGCAAGAAGTCCCACGGTGACCAACTATGGAATAACTTGCAATTGAGGAAGCTTCTGCCTAACACAGTTAGTTGCAGGCATATGCAATGAACCATGAGGGGTTAACCCTTATAATATTTGTATCATAGCTAAAATAACTATTTAATGTTCTCATTAGCCATTAACCATCTAATTTTCTCTTGAATCCTACTAAGTTCTTGATGACTCAATGGTACCTGTGGTAATGAATACCATGGGTAAATTTCTGCATTGTTTAAAGCTTTTTCCTTTATTGCTTTACATTTATTACCATTCAGTTTCATTTAGTTCTCCTTCTTTCTTCTGTTATAAAAAAGGAGCTGTTCTGTGTGCATCTACCTATTTCACAGGTGAGCAAGGGTATTCACTATACACTGTGTAATCAAGAAGTAGAAAATTACATGCAATTTAGATGGCCAATCATACAGCATGAATAACAGATAGCAGATGGTTGAAGTGAGCAGCCCGTAGACTCCTGAGCGGCTGAAATGTGTTCCTTCAACTCCTAGAGCTTCCTTCAGTTCAAAACAAAATACTTTACGCAATAAGTAATAAGCCTGCAGAACTCATTGCCACAAGGTATCTTCGGGTCACACCTATAAGTAGAATCAATATATTCTATCAGAGGCCTTTTGAAAAGAAAAAGCTTCAAACATACTGTAAAAGGGTCTCTGTGAAATAACTAAAGTGAGGGAAATGTGTTTTAACACAGACATGTGGCACATACTAAGGTCCAAATGACTATTTAGCTGCCTGCACTGAAAAGCTTAGCTCTCAGGGTAGCTGCACCTGAGAAACTTTCAATCCACTTTAGTTTCTTCAGTAGGAAATAGGGTTGGGCAGAAATCACCAGTATTATGCAATGAGCTGCCAGCTGAAGATGTATTTTCTTTTCTCTCACTTTCCAGGTTTCAAATAATGGCAGCTCTGAATGTGGCAAACACTGGTTTTGCCCTCGATCTTTTCAAACATGAGTGTAAGACACAAACCAACACAAATATCTTGTTTTCCCCTTGGAGTATTTCAACTACCCTGGCCACTGTGTACCTCGGAGCCAAAGGTAACACTGCAGATCAGATGGCAGAGGTGAGTTGGGACTACAGAGAATGTCCGTTTTTGAGGAATGCTGCTACTATTGAGTAACATGCTTTGTACCACAGCTGGTGCTTATTGATGTGGGTGAGGGACTGCTGTATTAATTTAGATGGAATATAGGGGCCAAAAGTCAAATTTGTTAACACGATTCTGTTGCTGTCCAACATCAAACAATTTAAAACAAGGTTTGGAGATTGGTATAGAAAGACCACAGCCAGCTTGGTACCATGGCAAACACACCACTAAAACTCCTTTAAACCTTTTATTAAAGATACAGAAAAGAAGGAACAATAGTTAATATATTTAAAAAGGCTTTTATTTTTAATAACATCCCTTGTTCTCTTTCCCTTAGCTGAAGAGAAAACCTCCCCTAGTCTGACAGCCTTTTAGATGGTGTTAAAGATGACATTAAGGCCTTGTCTACACTACAGGGGGTAAGTCAACCTAAGTTACGCAACTCCAGCTATGTGAATAACGTAGCTGGAGTTGACGTACCTTAGGTCGACTCACGGCAGTGTCTACGCCGCACTGGGTCAACTGGCCACACTCTCTGGTCAATTTACATTAATCTTCTCATTCTGGTGGAGTGCCTGAGTTGACGGGAGCGCGATCCTAGCAGTGGAGACATGCCCTAACTGTCCGTCTGGGGAAAAGGGAAGAAGTGTGCTGAAATGAGCTGGAACTGTCATTGGTGCTGTTGTTGTTAAAACGTAATCTTCTTTCCTAGAAGGCAAAACAAGACACAAACACACAAAAGGGGAAAGAAAAGAACAGCAAAGATAGAAAATGCAGCTACTGTCTCTGGCTTTGACTCTCACTTGAAACCTTACTGCTGGAGAAACACAGGCACAGCACATGATCTTGTCAGCTACTTGGAGACCAGGAAAAATTGTACAAGTATCAGGCTGTTTTGGGCTTGGCTTTTAGCTGCCTTTCTGTCCTCAGGCTTACAGCAGTGTTGCAAAACATGCAGTCCTGGCTGGTCAGAGAAGAAATAAGGTGGGGAAGGAAAAGGACACACAAAGAGTGTGAATGGGGCGGGGGGTGAGAAAGAGACCGTCTTAAATCTTAGGTGGTGTTTGGGATTCAGCTGGAGACAGTGGAGGTGGTGAGGTCACTTGGGTCCCTCTTTCTTGGCCCAGTTTGGTCAGGACATCTCTCAGGAATAGGAAGAAAAAGGTGCAATGGTGCCATGTTAGATCCTGGGGTCTCAGGAGACAGAGGGGTGGCAGCTGTGATGGTGACATTCACTCCCTCCCCTTCTCTTTCCTTTCAGTCAGTCAGCGATCACATCCATCTGCCTTCCCCTCCCAGTCCCAAAGGCTCTTTTCTTTAAGAACCCCAAGAGGGAGTGAAGGGTGGACTACCCCATCCCATAGGCGAAGCGTAGCAGGGGGCGGGGGCACGCAGAGGGCACGCAGGGGGCACCTGCCCTGGTTCGGCGAGTGCCAAGCTGCCCATGAGGGCTTGCTTTGTTTGGCCTGCCGCCAAGGGAGGGTGGCTCTGTCCTTCTCTTTCTGTGCCTCTCCCTGGGCACTGCCAGCTCGCTCGGCTCCTCCCGCACAAAGCCCAGGCCAGGCAGGGAGCTGAGGGGATGGGATGGAGCCACTTCTCATGCCAGCTGACTCCACTCAGGATCACTGTCTGCCTGAAAACCTAGCTGGGGAGGCGGTGGCAGCAGCAGCCCCCCCCCCCGCCCCACTCCGCTCCCTGCCTGGGCCTGGCTAACGGGGACAGGGGCCAAGTGAGCCGGAAACATGATGGGGAGAGGGGAAGGGCAGGACTCCAACTCATGCTCCCTGTTCCTGTGTCCCGAGGCTCCCAGGAGCTGGCAGGATTGGCTGCCCTGGCCCAGGGAGGTGGGGCTTGAAGTTCTTCCCAGAGGCGATGCGTGGAGTGGTCATGTGCCCCCCCCCATTACATTGTGTGCCCCCCTCATCAGGCGTTAGTCGTCTATGCCCCATCCCTCATTATTTTGTTTGACAGTTAGCCTAATATCTGACACGCCACTTTTGGTCCACTGATTTCCAGTCCCCACTTTTCTTGTTTTCGAGGCATGATCTTAACACAGTCCTTGACTTGCAGGAGTGGGTCTTTTTGTTGGGACTAATTCAGTCTGTCTCCCTTTTGCAACTTTTCCTATCAAATTCTATTGTTATAGGTTATTGTGACACTTTACAAGCTCTCACTCACTTTTCACAGTTGAGCTCACAATTAGGATAATTTGGGAGGCCCAATTATTACAAGAGGACTGTGGCTGGGATCCTAGAGAGAGACAGGTACACCAAGCTGCAGTCTTTGAGGTGCACTGCCCTGTCACTGTGCTTAAAGTTCTGCCCCCTCCCTCCACCTCTGAGAGGCCTGTCTTCTCAACCCTCCCTCCTACAAGGGGCAAGGACCTCCCCCCAGACTCCACGTAGCTCAGACATAGACACTCCCCCCTCCTCTGCCCCTGAGGCCAATGACCCCTTTCACCAAACCTACCTCATTCCCCTTAAACCATCTGCTCCTGGCTCTAAGGCTTAACCCCCCCAACCCAATGCTGCATAGCACTTCACTGACCCACACATATGTTAGCTTGCTGTTACACATTTTGGATGCTGCTGCTATATTTCTGGTTTCTAGAAAGTTGGTAGCTGTGGTGCGTTTATAGCATGCTCATCGGAGGGCCAGAGGTAGTATTCCACACACTATTAAGTCAGGCAGAAACTGGAATAAAAGATCCGTTCAAGCTCAGACTGGAGCCCACGCTCTGGGATCCTTCCCCCTCACAGGGATTCTCCCAGAGCTCAGGCTCCAGCCCAAGCCCCAATGCCTACACCACAGTTTTACAGTCCTGCAACCCAAGCTCTGCAAGCCTAAGTCAGCTGACCCCACCAGCCACAGGTGTTTAACTACTGTCTAGCCATACCCTAAGTGACTAGCCTACGATCACACAACAAGTCAGGGGCAGAGGCAAGAACAGGTCTGCTGACCACAAGTCTTCTGCTTTAACCATAAGATCTTACATATACAGTGATCTATCTATCACCGCATCTATTCTGTTTGCAATTCTCATTGTAGGTTCTTCACTTTAACAAAGTTGGAGGAACTGGAGTTGACATCACAACCATAAAACCACGACGAGCCTATTCCAAAATGGAGGAGCTTCTATCAAATCCGTGTATCAGTGTTAAAAAGGTAATTCACCAAAACACATGTTGAAGGTGTCCAGGTTATAGGCATGTTCCCTTCTTTTTTAGACTGCCTTTCCTTCCATGTTTGAATTCACTTTGGTTTGCCTTTCTCCTGTTAAATGTACACAATGAATGAGTACAGTATTCTGAGAGGTTTCCTCCTGTAATATTGTCCCTGATACAACAAGAGAGAAACCCTTCCCTTTTATGTAAATTGCAAAAGGTGTGACTTGTATTTCCTCATTTGAGGGACTCTGCAGAGTTGCAACCATTCTCTTTTTTTAATTTGTGGGTTTTCTCTTTCTTGATTTTGTTATATTTCTAGTAATTGAATATTGAAGTGTGCTCTGCACTCTTAAAGACATGATCCCTGCTTACAACAGCACCAGGGCTGCTCTCACACATGTAAATGCAGTGCTGGGTGAAATTAAGATATTATTGGCTCATACAAGAGACATGCGTGTGAGATTTTGAGAGGGAGAGATTTTCCCCATGACAATGCTAAAGAAATATACTGCTGTGCTGAAATGTTCTGATATAGATCAAATTATTGTGCTGGGTGTAAATGGGCATAAAAATCATGTTAGAGAATATTTCTATGGCACCCTGACAAGTCCTTTATAGTCATTATAGTGTGCTTGATTCATCATTTTTGGTGTAAGGGAGAGCAAATCACAATCCCCTGTGCCAATAGGGGCTGCTACATCTCTGGTAGGACTCCCCCATGGTGGAGGAGAGATGGTCTTTTCACTAACTCCCTACCCTACAGTTCAGCACCTTTAAAGTGTGGCTGGCTATACAGAAGCCCTGACAGCAGATGATGGTCAAGGGTGTTAATTAATCAGCGCATTTGACAGCCAAACTCTTCCTGGCCAACACCACCAACAACACCACCACCAAAGCCCTCACTGGTGGAGAAGGGGTTTACTTTCTGCCAGTAGGAGCTCACCATACAGACTGGCATAAAGCCCAGTGTCTAGATCTAACTGCTCCCTATCTGTTAGCAATCATAGCTCATACCGTTTGCAACGGCTTATCATTGTTTTGAGGTTATGGAAGTGCTGCAGGTGGGGCTGAGGGAACTTTCTGAGTGTTTAGAAATTTAAAATTGTTTCATACATCCTTCATTGTCATGTGCTTGTAGGACATGAATGTACTATGCTCCCAAATTCTGAGCCACATTGCAATTTTTGAACGTTGATACGATCTTTATTTCTCTAATTTATTTTCTATAGTAAGTTTAATGGATTGTATTTCCTGTACTTTTCCCTCAACATCATTTTTTAAAAAGACTCCAGAGGCGATCCTGGCAATTACAGACTGGTAAACCTAACTTCAGTACCAAGCCAATTGGTTGAAATTATAGTAAAAAACAGAATGGTCAGACACAATATGTTGTAAGAGTCAACACAGCTTTTGTAAAGGGAAATCATGCCTCACCAATCTATTAGAATTCTTTGAGGGGTCAACAACATGTTGATAAGGGTTATCCAATGGATATAGTGTACTTGGACTCTCAGAAAGCCTTTGACAAGGTCGCTCAGCAAAGGCTCTTAAGCAAAGTAAGCAGCCATGGGATAAGAAGGAAGGTTCTCTCATGAAACAGTAACTGGTTAAAAAGACAGGAAATGAAGGGTAGGAATAAACAGTTTTCACAGTGGAGAGAGGTAAATAGCAGGGTCACCTGAGGATCTGTACTGTGACCAGTGCTGTTCAATTTATAAATGATCTTGGGGGGGCGGGGAACAGTGAGTTTGCAGATGATACAAAATTACTCAAGATAATTAAGTTCAAAGCTGACTGCAAAGAATTACAAAAGGATCTCACAAAACTGGGTGACTGGGCAAGAAAATGGCAGATGAAATTCAATGTTGAGAAATGCAAAGTAATGCACATCAGAAACCTAATCCCAAGTATACATACAAAATTATGGTGTCTAAAGTAGCTGTTATCACTCAAGAAAGGGATCTTGGTGACACTGTGGCTAGTTCTCTGAAAATATCTGCTCAGTGTGTAGAGACAGTGAAAAAACAATGTTAGAAACCATTAGGAATAGGATAGATAATAAGAAAGGAAATTACATAATGCCAGAAATGCCACAGAGAAGAGCAACACAAATGCTTAAGGGTATGGAACAGCTTCTATAAAAGGGGAGATTAAAAAGACAGAGACAGTTCATCTTGGAAAAGAGATGGCTGAGGGGGGATATGATAAAGGCCCTTAAAGTCATGAATGGTATGGAGAAAGTGAATAAGGAAATGTTGTTTACCCCTTCACAGATCCCAAGAACCAGGAGTGACCCAATGATATTAATATGCAGCAGGTTTAAAGCAAACATAAGGAAGCAAACTTCTTTATACAGCACACAGTCAACCTGCGGAACTTGTTGCCAGGGGATGTTGTGAAGGCCAAAAATATAACTGGGTTCAAAAAAGAATTAGATAAGTTCATGGAGGATAGAGGATAGGTCCATCAATGGCAGTTAGCCAAGATGGTAAGGGACGTGACCCCATGCTCTGGGTTTCCCTAAACCTCTGACTACCAGAAGCTGGTACTGAATGAAAGGGGATGGATCACTCAATAAATTCTGTTCATTCCTTCTGAAGCATCTGGCACTGGACACTGTCAGAAGACAGGATACTGGGCTAGATGGATTATTGCTCTGATCCAGTGTGACTATTCTTATCTTCATTTATTCTTAACTCCGATAGGTAATAAGTACCTTGCAAAACTGTGCCCCAAATTACTGACTCCCTGCTTAACTTCCTTAAATAAGTTGACATCATAATTTTACTTGCTTCATGTGCAGCAATGCAAACAGTTTTCAAACTAACAATATCCGCCAATATTGGAATCACTAGTTCTACACATTTTGGGGCAAACTTTCAATGTGATATATGGGAATTTTTGGTTATGTGACTTTCATAAATGCTAATGGGCATCATATAGCTAAGTCTCCATGCACTGTGCAGAAACTGTACTGTTACTGTCTCTGTGCGTATGCTTTGTTTTTTAATAATCTCTCTAGATAACTTTATATTTCAGTGTATTACAGAGCTCCCTCTTGCTCACACAGTGTCTATGGTGTGTCCACTGTCTGGAGATTTTACTGATGGGTTTAGTGCCCCTCATTCATATCAACACACAGTTCACAAAAAATTACTTCAGTAACTGTACAGGATATTACATGCAACTGTCACCAGTGGAGCTATGTGCAATATATGATATTCGAAGTTCTGAATCACTTGCCCTAGAAATCGCAGATAAATAACCAAAATATTTCTTCCTCCTTTCAAGGCCAATCTGGAGAACTCAAGCAACATCCATGTAGGGTTTCAGGCACTTAGCTCTGAAATTAACCAACCCACTAAAAATTACCTGCTTAAAAGTGTCAACCAGTTATATGGAGAGAAATCATCACCTTTCAATAAAGTAAGTGAAGCAGTTCATCTATCTGTGTAATGGGGAGAAAATTCATCTTTATGATTGGTCTATGACAACAAACCATACAAGACCTAAATGCAAATATTTCAATTACATCTGCAGAATGGTTTATTATCCTTTAAGATTTATTTCCCACTGACTCTTTGTAGATACTCATATCAAGATTACAGGGGTTTTTTAAATTTGCTTTTCTGGACTGGACTGTATCTAAACATGAACATTCGTAAACGATTGATAACATATATAACTAAAAATATTTTGCTTCTGTGAAGACAGAGCTTTATGCTCCTAGTAAACTGTGTCATAACATGAACTCTCTTTTCTATTTGGCAGTAGTTGGCATAGATATATTGCCAAATAATATGTAAGACTTGTCTCTCTCTTGCCTTGAAGGAATATTTACAATCGATTAAAAAATATTACCACACAGAGCCACGAGCTGTTGATTTCATGGGAGCAGCAGCAGAAGTCAGAAGAGAGATCAATTCCAGTGTTGAACGCCAGACCGAAGGTGAGCTCAGGACTGTTCTTTCACCATTTACAAAGAGACATCATGTATTTTCCCACCCTAGATTGTTTGAGGGGAGAGAGAAAATGTTGATTCATTCTGTTACAGTCTGCATTTGAACTGAAACACAAAATGGCTGCTGCCTCACTGCCCCAGTTGGAGGCAGGCAGATAACTACATTTGAAAGTTCAATAACACCAAATCCAAAATGACATTCCCTTTCAGTTATAACACTACTCGCACCACAGGGGAAAACAGTGATGACTACTGCTTTCCAGTTGCACAAATATTATGATAACAATTTAACCTTCATGTGTTTGAAGGCAATAAGATACCACAGTGTTGGGCCTGATTCAAATACGTATACTGACGTAGCAAAATGTGTTTCATTTTGATGGGATTCCATGCAGAGAGGTTCATTTCCTGTTATAAACAGTGTCCTGAAACAGTATGACAGAGTACATTATGCTGAAATTCCTCAGAGGGGTTTGTAGGCCTTTTCTCCTCCAAAAATAGAAAGGGGTGAAGATGTTTCAGCACCAGGTTAAGGTTCTGCAGCCAGTGCGATAAACTCTGAGCCTCTTATATCTTTATATTGTACTTTTATCTATGAGTCTCACACAAAATTAGTTTCCTCTCTTGGAGGTGACACTGGTTTTTTTTTACTTTGACACATCCCCACCTCTTCCTTTTTATTTCAGTCTTCTTTCTCTGTCCATGAGAGGAATGTAGATTAAGATTATCAATCAGGGTTATTACTAGCAAGAGGAAGCCTGAGTAGAGCAAAGTCACTGAAGGGGACCACAGAGCCCAGCCCAGTGTTTGAGGATATTTCACAATAGTCTCTTAAGACAGAAAGCTGCTCTACAAGTGTGGTCTCAATAGCACATATTCCAAAGCTCAATTCCTACATTTGCTCCAAGCAGAAAAGCTGCACAAATATATGACTGTGTCACTATTTCCTAAAGGTAAAATCCAAGCGCTATTGCCTGTCAACTCTGTTGATTCACTCACCAAGCTGGTCCTAGTCAATGCCCTCTACTTCAGAGGAAACTGGGCAAAGAAATTTAAGGATGGATTTACAAAGGAACAACCTTTCAGAATGAACAAGGTATGTGACTAGGCCATGAAATGTCATAAATGCTATTGGGCTGGAACAGAGAGAAAAGCTAGGGAGAGACCTCAATCCCTCCATTTTCACAAGCCTGCCAGTCTCTAAATCCTCAGGGTGTCAGAGTTGTTTTAATTAAATCATAAGCATTCCCCTGCAGTATCTGCAATTCAAACAGCGCACTCCATGCAACCAACAGAGGAACTGACAATACACAGAAGTGAAACTTAGGGTTCAGGTCTGTTCTCAGGCTGTGTCTACACAGCAATGTCCGCCTAGAGTTAGTGGGACTTAAGTCAGCTCACCTGTGTCAGGGAACCCTGGGCTTGAGTGTCTACATTGCATTTTAACCCTAGGTTAAGAAGTTTCTGACCAGTGCTTGAACCTAGGGCTCTGGCATCCACACTGCAGTGCAGAGACCAGAGTCAAAGTAAACATATTCCAAGGTGCCTAGTGCCCCCCACCCTCCAATGTTGACACTGTAGCCTATTGCCCACCCTGTTTCCTAACTGTGAGGGTGCTACTGATGGGACTCAGGTGCCCACAGGCGCACAGGATACATAAACTGCATAATGAGCTCCTTTGGTGGCTGTCTCAGTAGAATGACTGCAGTTTGAGAAGGCTTTTACTGAACTATCTTCTAATCTCAGAATTGTGCTCTCCAGCTCTAGGCCAAGTTACATTGGCAGGAAAATGTCCAAGTGCACCTGTACTGAGGAGAATAAGGACATAGGTCTCCAGGGCTGTCAAACTATTGAAATGAAACTTTTCAATTCTTAATTTTTAAAATGAGAAGCTCAGTGAAGGTGTTTTTCTTTGGTTGTGTTTTTATTTATTCTTGTCTGTTTGTTTTGAAGTTTGACATAAAATGAAGGTACCTGAAGAGAACCCCCCTCACCCCTCCAAGCCTGGCTGCTGCCAGCTGTGGAGTGGCGAAGTGCACCCCCATGGCCGGGGTGCAGTGTGCTCCAGCACCCTGTGGGGATTCCTTATCCCTGCACCCGCTGCACCCCGGGAGGCAGGGATCAGGGATCCCCAGGGGGCTGTGAGAAAGTTTTGGGGCTAGCTCCCACTCACCACCCTCACAGTGCTTGCTGCACCCCTGCAGACGCAGCTCCAGGGAGGGCGGGGGGACTTCGGAGCAAGGGACAGAGAGCAGATTGGGATCAAGCGCTGCCCTGCAGGGAGGAGGAGCAACAGAGCTCTTGGCTCAGCACAGCCAAGGAGGGATGACCCCCAACATCCCAGAGACTGGGAGCCAGCTCCTGCTTGTCAGCTTTGCTCCCTGCTCCGGGCAAGCTCCACGCAGCAGCAAGGAAGTGGGAACAGGCTCAGCCAGGCAGTAATGGCACTTCCAGCCACTGCTTTCGCTGCCTGATTCTCTGCCCTAGGAACTCTGGGATACATCTGGAGGACTTCTGGGTTCCGAGTCAAGTGAGGGCCGTGTGCACACAGGAAACCAACTGGGCTTGGTCCCAGTTAAACACTGGCTGGGGCCCTCCACCCCGCAGGATCGTGAGACCCTAGGTCTGAGCCTTGGATTAGCACATTTACAGTGTGGACACAAGTGGGGGTTGCCTTGAGCCCCGGCTCAAACCTGGGTTTAAACTGCTGTGCAGACATAATCTCAGTATCAAAACTGAGAGGTTGAAATATCAGCATAAATAGTGACAAATACATTGGTTCTGTGAAGTATCACTTTTTATGTGATACTTCTGTAACCTAACTCATTATAAGTAACACAGGAAAAATTAACGTTAATACTTTACTATATTGTTTTCACCTGATCCTTTAAAAGTGACATTTGTTCTCCTTTGCCTTGTTGCAGAATACAACTAAGCCAGTGCAGATGATGATCCAGAGAGGGAAATTTAATTGGACCTACATACAAAGAGTGCACACCCACATTGTTGAGCTCCCATATGTCAATGATGACCTCAGCATGCTCATATTGCTACCAGATAGCATCAACGATGACACCACTGGCCTTGAAATGGTAAAGAAATTAATCATATTAATACGTGGAATTCAATTGTTTTTATATCCTAGATGTCTATATGGCTGCTGTCTGAGAGTAGGTGATGCTACATTCTTGTATTAGGAACAGGTGAAAAGATCTGCCTCAGGAAAAAAGGAGGACAGACCCAAACCTTGTCTAACACTCAGAGAACCTGAGCCTTTATTGACCTATGACAAGATTTTCATAGACCCAACACTTTTTTGCACTTCTTACTGTCATCCAGTCCGAGAAGCAGAAGCCCCAAAATCCCGCAAGAAAGGCAGTTCTTCCAGCCCAAGCAAAACCAGAGACTACAGGAATCCTTGACAAAAAGCCAGGATCGATGGGAACACTTCATACTAAACAAATATCTACATCTTTTGAAGGTTTCCCAGCACTAATCTGTAAGGACACCAGAGCCGGCAGTGCCCTTCCTCTGGCAAGACTCTCATTAACTTTAATTGGAGTTTTGCAAGGGGCAAAGCTCCGCTGGATCAGTTCCAAGAAGGGATGATGGAAACGCCCTTTTTTTTCCTTTCTAGCTCCCCTCTTGAAAAAATACTAGGTGGGCGGGTTTCCAAATATATCTTCATACAATCAATATTTTAAATAAGGAAAAATATATATTAGAACAACTCAGCTAACAAATAGTGACTAGGTATATGTGTAATTAATTAACAATCATACTTTTTTGGTAGATTGCATGCGGATAAGCTAGAATGCCAGAGGCTCAACAGATGCAACAGTAAATTAACTGGGTTACTATCATGTAAAACAGGACTCTGCTGCTATTACACTACAAATATTCAACACTGAAAGTATGCACTTTGTGGGGTCAGGAAGGAATTTTCCTCCAGGTCAGTTTGGCAGAGACCCAGGGGGGTTTCACCTTCCTCTGCAGCGTGGGGCATGGGTCACTTGCTAGTTTGAACTACAGTAAATGGTGGATTCTCTGTAACTTGAAATCTTTAAATCAAGGTTTGAAGACTTCAGTAACTCAGCCAGAGGTTATGGGTCTATTGCAGGAGCGGGTGGGTATGATTCTGTGGGTTGTGATGTGCGGGACATCAGACTAGATGATCATGATCATCCCTTCTGGCTTTAAAGTCTGTTCGAACTTCCAGTTACTGCACGAACCTGCTGTAAGAAAACACGCTGCTTTACAGTTGAGAAGACACCTGTAAACTAGCCAGAAGCTTTTCAGTGATCTTCACTATATTTATAAACCATCTCTATAGTTTCTCCATTCAGAATTGTGAAGGACATCAAAGTTAAGGAAGTTTAATTTTCATTGTGTAATTTTTGATTTTCTCTTTTTTAACTAACTGTAGCTAGAAAGAGACTTGACGTATGAGACATTTTCCAGATAGACCAGCTCAGAAATGATGGAGAAAACTGAAGTGGACGTGTATCTGCCCAGGATCAAAATGGAAGAGAGTTATGACCTCAAATCTACTTTGAGCAGCATGGGTATGCGAGATGCCTTCAGTCAGAACCGAGCTGATTTCAGAGGGATGACTGAGAAAAATGATCTGGTTTTGTCAAATGTTTTTCACAAGTGCTTTGTGGAGATCAATGAAGAAGGCACTGAGGCTGCAGCTGCCAGTGCGGCTTCTATGCCAGCACGAAGTCTCATTTCTGCCATTCAGTTTGCAGCAGATCACCCTTTCCTCTTCTTCATCAGGCACAATAAAACTAACACCATCCTCTTCTTTGGCAGATTCTGCTCCCCGTAAAAACTCAGATTTCTGTTGCTAAACAGGATCTTGCAGCAGCAGGAATGTACCATAAAGACAACGCCTCAAATGTCTAAATAGCTTGGGTAATTTTACTTCACTTTCCTGTATTATTCGTTAATCTTTGTAGCTTGGGGAACAACAAATAATTCAAATTACTAAGAATTTTGCTCTTCTGTTCATGTGGTGAGAGGACTTGATAATATTGGGCTACGACTCTCAAAAGCACAATAAAAATGCACTGGTTGCTTTCTAAATGACTGTAAATTGCACTCTTTCTTAATACTGTACAACTATACAGTTTGCCAGAAGCTGGGAATGAGTGACAGGGGATGGATCACTTGATGGTTACCTGTTCTGTTCATTCCCTCTGGGGCACCTGGCACTGGTCACTGTCAGAAGACAGGATACTGGACTAGATGGACCTTTGGTCTGACCCAGTAGGGCCATTCTTATGTTCTTATGTTATAAAGCAGAAGAACAAGTTTGATCTAGAGAAATACATCTCAGGAATAAAACACTTACCTGTGCAGGCACACAAAGAGTACACAAGCAGGGCCAGATCTTCAGTAGGTGCAGATTGGACCACCCCCACTGAAATCAATGGAGCTAGGCCAATTATACCAGATGAGGATGTGGCCCACAGTCTCATGAATTATACTGAGTTAACAAAGGCATGGCTAGCAATGCAATAAAACTATTTGAATATAAATGTTTTGTAATCTTTACATTTCTAATGGCATTTTTTCCTGTTTGCAGACTGCTTGCAAGTGTTTTGTTTCCTCTGCAGATAACAGGCCAATGGGCAAGTGCTATACAAGAAACAATTGTGTGAACTATAAGAAATAAAATGCATTTTTCTTACAACCATCTGCTTTGTAATAATTTTACTTTCAGCCAGCATTGTACTAGGGCAGTGTTGGGCCAACTATGGCCCGCAGGCCAGATCCGGCCCGCCAGCCATTTTAATCCAGCCCTTGAGCTCCTGCTGGGGAGTGGGGTCTGGGGCTTTCCCCACTCCAGCCAGGGAGCAGGGTCGGGGGCCGCTCCATGCGGCTCCCAGAAGCAGCAGCATGGCCCCGCTCCACCACTCCAGCCAGGGAGCAGGGTCAGGGGCCACTCCTGGAGACAGCGGCAGGGCCCTACTCCAGCTCCTATGTGTAGGGGCAGCCAGGGGGCTCTGCTCTGCCCCCTGCCCCCACCCCAAGCGCTGCCCCCACATCTCCCATTGGCAGGGAACTGTGGCCAGTGGGAGCTGCAGGGGCGGCACCTGCAGACGGGGCAGCGCACAGAGCTGCTTGGCTGCAGCTCTGCATAGGAGCTGGAGTGGGGACATGGCCGTTGCTTCTGGGAGGGAGCCGCTTGAGGTAAGCGCCGCCCGGAGCCTGAACCCCTCAGCCTCTCCCCACGCCCCAACCCCCTGCCGCAGCCCTGATCCCCCTCCCACCCTCCGAACCCCTCAATCCCAGCCTGGAGCACCCTCCTGCACCCCCAGCCGGAGCCCTCACCCTCCTCCCCGTACCTCTGCCCCAACCCTGATCCCCCTCCTGTGGTCTGAACCTCTTGATCCCAGCCCAGAGTACCCTCCTGAACCCCAAACCCCTCATCCCCAGAGTCTGCACCCCCAGCTGGAGCCCTCACCCCCCACACACACCCTACTCCCCCAGCCCGGAGCCCCTTCCCACACCCTGAACTCCTCATTTCTGGCCCCACCCTGGAGCCTGCACACCCAACCAGAGCCCTCACCTCCTCACGCACCCCAACCCCAGTTTCGTGAGCATTCATGGCCCACCACACAATTTCTATTCCCAGATTTAGCCCTTGGGCCAAAAAGTTTGCCCACCCCTGTACTAGGGAGTAATTCTCCACTGGCTTCTTCTCGTTTTGTGGCAGAGTAACCTCACTGAAAGCAATGGAGTCACACTGGTATAAACTAGGGCAATGGAGAATCAGGCCCTAAATATTTATCTGTAACTACCGTGCAGTATATTTATGCAGAACCTATATCGTCATACATTTTGGTGTTGGAGCTCTTTGTTCAAATTCAGCAATCAGTGACAGTGGAATAAAATACTAGAAGCATAGAGTTTTTTGAGTAATTTCCTCCCTTTTCTGGGACTGCTTCTAACCCTTTGATTTCAGGGTAGAGATTAAATAAGCTGGGTACACGAGCGAACCTCCAGATATATTGAAAATACTCCCACCAGCCTGCAAGCACTTTGGAAGTCCACGCTTCTAGGAAGCAGCACACACCTTTCTTCATGGTTCTGCTTCCTGAATAGGAAAAGAACATGAAATAACATTACATAAGGGTTTATTTTATTATACTCACTATGACTGCACAAACACATCCCCTCTAAATACTGTCCTGTTGAATATAACGAGATAAAGCTGTGTGCTAAAATGTAACCCCAAAGAAGTCCCTGTTATGGTATAGGTCTGCACAGACACACTTTCTAGAAAAGCGCTCCTTCATACAGCTAACCGCCTTAGATTTTCAAAACACAAGGCAGGGTGATGGTACCTGTGCCTTTCAGAATTCTTTTTCTGCTATCTCGGAGAGAGGGAACTCTTGGCTGCACATGAGCTATTAATTTTCATGCTGGGTCTTAGCATGAAACAAACAAACAAGCCTCTGAAGTTTAAAAAAAAAAAGTTTCAACATTTCAGCATCCACTGCACTGAGCATGGACCAGGGATGTTCTTTAGTCCAGCCTTTAAATTAAAAAGGGATACTAGCCCTGATCCTTCAGTACACACAGCACCCACAACTGCCTTGAATTAGAGAGAAACTTCCGACATGGGAATATTTTAGTGCGCATTCCAGGCATTCTTTGAGAAGCCCATTTTGGGTGTCTTACATCCTCCACTTAAACATCTGGTATTGGTCACTGCTGGAGGCCAAATACCAGGCCAGTTGGATGGTTAGTCTGATTTGGTGGCATGGCAGTATCTATATTCCTAAAGGTTTTAAATGAGGATGGTGGAGTCACAAGGTCTAACCGATCCCTGCATTACTCCAGTTTTACACTGATATGCCTCAGTTGAAATCTATAGAGTTAAACTGGTTTAAAATGGGAATAATGCAGTGAAGAATCAGACCACACAGAACACCCATCCAGCAGAAAGACAGACATTTGTGGTGTTTGGTGTAAGTTAAACACTGACTGCACTTATTTTAAACAAATGTCTCACCACTACCAAAAAGAGAGTCGCAATGGACAACATCACCAGCCATTCTTACTGTAGGCCACCCTGTGGTATTTTTGCTTATCCTATGCCTAAAATAGCAGATCTTATAAGATCATTGTATTCCTCTTCTAAATCTCTAAGATTTGATGTTTAAAATACAGTGGATCAATAATCAATTACAACAAAAATTTCTGGAACGTGGTGAGGAGTAAGGGTAGGTTTAGGTGGGGAAACATATTGGGGACTAGGAGTGAAGGCTAGAAGGAGAGTGAGCCGCAATCTCATTTCTTTTCTAGATGTATTTATTGCCAAACTAATATAAGGTATGTCAACAATTGGGGCAAGCTTTACAACAGAAAGTTCTGGAAACTGGTGAGGAGGAGGGGTAAACATAGGTGGCGAAACACATAGGGCAGTAAGAGTGGAGGATGTAGGTCAGAAGGAAGCACAACTGTTTTATATTTCTAAAAGTGTTTATTGCCTAACAAACAGACCCAGAACCCAGCCGACGACACAAGTAATTCCTTCTCTCTCACAGAAATCTGAGGTAATGTAAATATTCATATAGACATAATTAGCTTTCTTTGAAACTTCTTCTTAACTACTTAAACCATGCCTGACAGGGCAGATTAAATTATAATAAATTAAATGTCATGCAGTAAAACAGGGATTGCACATTTGCATTGTAAATTTAATTTAGATTTCAGTTCTTAGAAAACAGAGTATAGGTATTATATACTTCAGAGTTTAAGAAAAGATGCTGATACAGGGCAAGTTAATCAATCAAAGGAAGAATTTTCTTGAGTAGATGACAATCCTGTTCCTTAAAATCTTAGATTAGATAAGTAAGGATAAATATATTCAGGTGGTAGTTCTTGCTGTGAGATGGTACAACACAGCAAATTAATGGGCCAAGCACTAAATTGTTGTTCCCCTGAGGGGGAAGAAAAAGATTTTTATTCTGTCATCCTCTTGTTAGTCTTCTCATAACAAAAGAATCCATGATTTACTATGCGTTTGGATACTCCATAATGCACCTTGTTGACAGCCACAGAAACCAAAGAGGCCAAGGACTGAGACCCAGATTATCAAAGGTATTTAGGCACCTAAAGATGCAGAGAGGAGCCTACTGGTATTTTCAAAAGCACCAAAGCAGGTTAGGTGCCTAAGTCATTTTGAAATCTTTATATAACAGTAAAGAGAGTGCATGATATGATTTGTGTGTCATACAAGTACCTAGGGATTGATTTACAGCAGAAACTATAGGTCAGATATTCTAAGGAAGTTTGGAAAGTTAGTTTGTTATGATACAGAGAAAACAATGCATGCTGGAGACCAAATGTAAAATCTTGGCTCCAATGAAGTCAAACTGTTACACTCTGTCTTCATATATCTGTCTTAGGTTTCAGCAATGGACTCTCTCTCAGCATCAAATGGTAGCTTTACTCTCAGCCTTTTCAAAAAGCTGAATGAATCTTTTAAAGGCAAAAACATTTTCTTTTCCCCTTGGAGTATCTCATCTGCTCTGGCCATGACTTATGCGGGTGCAAAAGGTAACACTGCAACCCAGATGGCTGAGGTAGGTTGTGAAATTTGACTATGTACTGTATATGTCTCGATATGACAAATGGTTCCTACACATGCTACAACAACCTGATATACTACAGTATTAAACACAATATCTTTGAAGGAATGGTGACTGGGAACGCTGGGTAGATTACAGGGAAGAACAAATTCACTGCAATTTTAACTAATTTCAGAGTTTCCCATCCAATTCTACCAGGAGAAAACATCTTGCTGGTAACTCTCTGTACCCCACACTGTTCAGGTATTCTGGGCCAGATCCAGTGTTCTGTTCAAAGGGAAAGCTAAAATGAAAGGTCAGGTTCTAAACTACTGGGGCAGCTCCCTGTAAAGGGGAGTTCCAGGTGGCAGCTCCTGGCCCTATTGGCTTGGGAGCTTTCCTGAGGTGAATGGGGGCTTGGTTGATCCTGGGTAGTTGAGTGGCTTCTAGTAACTTTTCCAGGTGTCTCCTTACCTTCCCTAGGCAGAGATCTCCTTTATTTACCTCAGTTTGCCAGAATTCTCTTTGGATTGAGATTCTCTGAATCCAACAGGTAACCCACTAAGGGGGAAAAGTCTTCTACTCACACTGAGGACCCATCATTTCTCAACACCTTCACTAGCCCCTGCAACTCACTTGCTCCCATACTTCCCAGAGTGGTGCTGCTGGTTTGCCAGATAGGAGCTGCCCCAATAGTTAAGAACCTGATCTTCCATTTTAGCTTTCCCTTAAAACTCAATTTAACATTATTTTAAACATGTTTCTAAGATGTGAATATCAGCGTTCTGTACACAAATAAATGCCAACACTGAAAATGTGGCTTGGTTCGTCCATAGCTCTTCCATGACAGTTGTCTTACACGCACAACTGAAACCTTTTCAGTTTAGTCCTATTTCAGTCTATTTACATTTGCCTGAATTTTGTTAATAAAAATGATAAAGTTGCATAACCATTGTAATTTGCAGGGATCATACCTTGAATTGTGTTTTGTTGTTGCTGCTACCTATGCTTTGAGCATAAATGTATCTGATCATTACCATTTGATGGCTCTGTGACTACACCTTTATATGGCCATTCTGTGTATTATGCAACTAAACTGCATTTGTCTTTTTAATATAGGTTGTAAACCCTTGGGGCAGCACTGAGCCTTTATATATCGTACAGCATCTAGCACAACAATGATGCCCAATAATAAACAGAGTATAATAATACATGGCTGAAGCCATCATGAATTTCACATGGTCTCACCATATGTCTAAGTTAATTTCCACCTGATTCATAATGATGATCTGTTATTAAGCCAGCAATATGGCTGTGTGGTTATGACCTGGGTCTCAGTTACATTCAAATCGTCATTGAAAATCATAGATATAGTGTCCTTAGCAGGCTAAGTAGCAACCATCTTTGCTGACTAATTATAATAAATTTGAGGTTTTGCCAATTAGGTCACTAGAAATCAATTTGTTTGTACATTTGTCTTAGATAGCTGTCTTCAAATATATTTATTATCTTTACAAACTCTGTTTGCAGGTGCTTCATTTTAAGAAAACTACAGGAACCGGAGGAGGCTGTTTGCAGGTGACAAGAACTTCTCGTGGGAGGCCAAAGAAAAGGAGGATGGTATTCTTTAGAACAAAAATATCAGAGAAACAAATCCGCTGTTCTTTGGGAATAGGAAAGTTCAACAGCAGCATCAGTTTGAATCATGCTATTGGTTGTTTGTTTTCAGCTTACATCTATATTGACTCCCCCCTCCCCCAAATTGTAGTTAATAACCAATTAAGGTTGCTTAAGTGCAAAACACACACACTCAAACCTTCAAAGGCAGGAAAGGCACCTTAATTCACACTCCTGAACAGCAACGCAACACACCACTGACTCTGCACCTCCCCAGGGAACTCCCTTCCACCTCACACATGTACAGATGGACAACACACACACACAATTCCTCTAACCCACATTGCAATGCAAAACCTGAACTCTGACCTCAGAGACTGGATAGCTACAGACATATCCTGCAGGAATATGTGCAGTTGTAAGGGGTATGATGTGTTGATATAAAGAGGGAAAGCATGATGCGGAAGTTAAGGCAGGAGAGGTGTATGTGACAATATATAGGGAGTATAGGGAAGATTTGGAAAGTGCTTGTGGAAAGGTAGGAGAATGGCCAGGTGCATGTAGTGCTGGAGAGATGGGGCGGAGGAGACGATACCCTTATTTCCCCAGCAGATGCATTCTGATGGATCTGCCTTGGTTCATTAGACCAGAGTGGGGAGCTGCCTGAGGTGTTCTGCTCCTCAGACAGCCCTAAGGACAAGCCCCTTTCCTCTCATCATTTTGGGAGTGGGTCAGGGATAGGGGTGAATGTTCTTCCTGAAGATGTCTCAAAAGCCTCTGTGCCAGGATTTTCTGCAGATGAACCAGCTGTAATTCGTCAGCAGGGAATCCCTGGCTGCTGAACTAAGGATGGTTTGTTAGACAAAGTCTTCTGCTTTTTAAGAGAAACAGAGGCCTCTATCTCTCACCTTCGAAGTTCCCTAACTTACTCCCCTTTAATAATCCCTCAGTAATGGCACTCCGTTGCTGCTTCTCATGCTGAGGAGATGTGATCTTCCTCATCTCCAAAACAGGTGTGCTCCATCAGAGATGTGATCTCCACCAGAGCTGGGTGACCCTGTGTTGAATATCACAGTCTTCATGGTGCAGGAGTAGAGCTCAAATTTTGAGTCCCACCTAACCTGCAGCTCTAAGTACTCACCTGATGATGTTTGTAAAGGTCTTTGCAGCAAGGGAGAAACTGATCTGCTCACTGTCCAGTGGAAACAATAAATCTGATTACAGACAATTCAGTCAAATGCACAGAGTCAATAAACAGAAAAAATAGAGTAATCCCTTCCCCCCAGTAACTTCTGACAACTGTAGTAATCTTAGTACAATACTTTAATAAAGAAATGTGATTTCCAAGTTCATTGTGTCCCTTTTAAAGGAACCTGAGGACTGCAAAACTGAAGACATTCATTCTGAGTTCCAGGAATTAATCTCTTTAATCAACAAACCCCAAACTTCTTACTTGCTTAAAACTGCCAACAGACAGTATGGGGAACAGACTTACCAATTCCTTAGTGTAAGTTGAATATTTTTATTAAGCTGAAGAGAAAGTTTTGAAAGATATTTATGACACTCAATACTGATCAAAATCCAAGATTATTAATAGAGCGGATTGAAAATTTTCCAAAGGAACAATTTGCCAATGGGAAATGCTGATGTGCTAAAACTGAAATGTTTCATGGGAACGTATAGATTTTGTCTACATTTCTGATGAAAAATTATCAAAACTCTTAATTTCGATAAAGTCAAAGTGCTTTGTTTTGACATTATCAGTTTAACTTTTATATTAGATAATATACATTTATATTATTACTTATAGTTCATATTATATACAGTTGAAACAATAAAGCATTTCAACCATATTAAAATGGAAAATGTTCATGCATTCTAAGGCCAGAAGGGACCACAGTCATCATCTAGTTTGACTTCCATAGAACATCCCCAAAATAATTCCTAGATCAGATCTTTTAGAAAAACATTCAGTCCTGATTTTAAAATTGTCAGGGATGGAGAATCCACCATAAGCCTTGGTAAATTGTTCCAATGGTTAATTACTCTCACTGTTAAAAATGTACATTTTATTTCAAATCTGAATCTGTCTAGCTTCAACTTTCAGCCATTGGATTGTGTTATATCTTTCTCTGCTAGTCTGAGGAGCTCACTGTTATACATTTATTCCCTGTATAGGTACTTATAGAATGTAATCATCTCTTAACCTTCTCTTTGTTAAACTAAGTAGATTGAGCTCCTTGGGTCTATCACTACGTTTTCTAATCCTTTAACCCTTTTTGTGACTCTTCTCTGAACCCTCTCCAGTTTATCAACATCCTTCTTGAATTGTGGGCTCCAGAACTAGACACACAGTATTCCAGTTATTCTTATCATTACATCATTTTGATATTTCCTAAAAGAATGTTTTCAGAATTATCCTTTCACAGGAAATTTCAAAATTTTAACTTTTCGTTCTGATTTGGGATGAAAGGAAATTTCCCATGGAATTGAAATAGAGATTCAATCAGTTCTAATTATCAAATATACAGTACCATAGATCTTACTTTTAAATTTTATCTAGCTTCAGTTGAATTATACTCTCTTTAGTATTGTAGTAGTTATGTTGTACAGCAATCTGAATTTTTTTAAGTGATGCCAATTTGAATTTATTTTAATAGCAAATTTTCTCTCCTACTTTTCAGGGATACGTAGAATTCGTTAAAAAATATTACTATGCAGAGCCACAAGCGGTTAACTTTGGAAACGCTGTAGAACAAGCCAGAAAAGAAATCAATTCCTGGGTTGAAAGCCAAACTGAGGGTAAGCTAAGGACAAACCACAGCTTTGCTCTTCTCCCACTATAGTTGCTGATTCCTTTTGGGTAGGTGGCTGCATTTCTACATGTGTTCCTCCTGTAGTCAGGCACTAGTGGAGCGAATGTGGAAATTGAAGAGAGAGAGGTGGACAAATGAACAGCTGAACAGCTTCTAGTGCCTGATCCAGACTTTTTTGAATTCAATGGAAAGACTCCCATTGGCTTCAATGAGTTTTGGATAAAATCCAGAAAGAAAAGAAAAGAAAAGAGAAAGAAAGAAAGGGAGCAGCCTGTAGAACCTGATTTCCTCTAAAAAAATCAATAGCTCCCGCAGGGCCTCTGGTCTCATGGGCTACCATCATTACTGGAACTACAGGAGCAGGATTTATGACCATGGACTCCCTATTCCATGAGCCTGATTCTTCACAGCCTAGCCCCTTGTTTTATTTACTCCTGTGCAAAAGGAGGATGCAATGGGTATAAAATGCTACCATTCTGATTTGGCAGAGTTTTACACCCACTATCAACGAGTATAAATGACTTCACAAGGGGCAAGGCAGTGGAGATTCAGGCTTTATATTTTTTAGATGCTGCATTATTTTAATTTCTTTCCAACATGTCACCTTGTGCCACAATAACAAAGATTGGTTTTAGAAATGGGTTTAAAGGCCAAATTAATTAAGTTTGAAAACTCACTCAGGGATCAGAGATTCTGAGGCACATACATTCTCAATGGATAACTAAAGAGAAAGCAAGATTAGAAATAGCCACTTTCTGTACTACACTGGAATAAAAACACCACTCTTCTCCTTCTGAAAGAGAAAATCCATAATCTGTTGCCCAGAGGTGCTCTTGATGGAAATACCACACTGATCCTGGTTAATGCCATTTACTTCAAAGGAAAGTGGGAAAAGAGATTTCTGAATGAAAACACGTCTGAGAATCCTTTCAGATTGAGCAAGGTATGTCCCACCAATGCTAATGTTGTTGAGCAGTAAGAAACCTCCATATAGCATGAAAATCTCTCACCCACAGTTCATATTCCATTGTAAAACTATTGTTAGCTCAAAGCATGGCCTAAAATAAATAGCTGTGACAATTTTAATATTTAGTTAGTATATCTACTGCATTGTTTAAGAAAAGATTTGAAAAATGGCTTTTAGCTTCAAGAGGAGACTGTTGTTTGTTCATATAATGTTATATGAACCTAGGACCATATAACATAGAAACATTAGTGAATATCCTGACTGCACGTTAATGTGACAGCTGCGCAGCTCTATAGACTATGGTAACCTTTTCAAAAGCACCTACAGGACTTAGGAGCCTAAATCCCATTTTCAAAAGTGACTTAGGAGCCTAACACTCATTTAAAGTCAGTGGGACTTAGATTAAGACTACAAAGCACCGTTGTGATAGTCTAATCTGACTCTTGCCTAACACAGGCCACAGGACTTCTCTGTACTAAATTCCTGCTGCAAGTCCAATAACTGTACTTGAACTACTGCATATCTTTTAGAAAAATAGCCAATCTTGATTTTTTTAAATTTCCAGTGATGGAGAATCCAACACAACCCTGGCAAGTTGTTCCCATGGTTAATTACTCCCGCTGTTAAATATTTGTGCCTTTATTTCTAGTCTGAATTTGTCTAGCTTCAACTTCCAGCCATTGGTTCTTGTTATACCTTTATTTGCTAGGTTGAAGAGCCCTATATTATCAGTTTCTGTTCCCCATGTCGGTACCTATAATCTATGATCAAGTCACCCCTTAAAGTTCTCTATGATAAGTAAATAGACTGAACTCCTAAGGTCTTTCACTATGCGACATGGTTTCCAGTCTTTTAATGATTCTTGTGACTCTTTTCTGAATCCTCTCTAATTTGTCAACATCTTCTTGAAGTGTGGACACCAGGACTACACACAGAATTCCAGTAGTGGGTTGCAGCAGCACCAAATAAAGAGGTAATATAACCTCTATATTCCTACTTAATAGTCTTCTGTTGATACATCCAAGTATCACTGGAGCCCTTTTGGCCACAGCATCACACTGGGAGCTCATGATCCACTATGATCCCTAAATTCTTTTTCACCATAAGGCCCCATCCTGCAAGTATGGCCTACATTCTTTGTTCTCAGATGTATGACCTTGCATTGGCCTGATTGAAATGCATATTGTTTGTCTGTGCCCAGTTTACCAAGCAATCCAGATAGGTCTGTATCAATGACCTGTCCTCTCTGTTATATACCATTCCCCCAATCTTTGTGTCATCTGCTAACTTCATCAGAAATGATTTATGTTTTTTTTCCAGTCATTGATATAAATGTTTAATACCATAGAGCCAAGAACCAATCCCTGTGGGACTCCACTAGAAACACAACTGCTCATTGATGATTCAGTTTATACTTCCATTTTGAGACCTATCATTTAAAGAGTTTTAATCCATTTAATGAGGGCCATGTTGATTTTATATTGTTCTAGTTTATTAATCAAGGTGTCATGCAGTATTACTTAAACGTGTACAGAAATCTATTGTATCAATTCCATTATTTTATCCACCACACTTGTAATCTCATCAAAAAAGATAGTAAGTTAGTTTGACAGGATCTATTTCCCACAAACCCATGTTGATTGGCATTAGTTGTATTTCCCTCCTTTGCTTCTTTCTTAATCAAGTCCAGTATCAGCCCTTCCATTACTCTGCCCAGTATTGAGGTCAAGCTGACAAGCCTATAGTTACCCAGGGTCATCCTATTTACTCTTTTTTAATATCAGCACAACATTTGCTTTCTTCCAGTCCTCTGGAACTTCCCCTGTGTTCCAAAATTTATTAAAAATCAACATTAATGGTCCACAATCTTCCCAGACAGCTCGTTTAAAACTTTTGGGTTCTATGGACCCCCGGATTTATAAATGTCTAGCTTTAGTGGCTGCTGTTTAACATTGTCCTTAGTTACTGTTGGAGTAGAAAGTATTTCATCATCATTTGATATGAATATATCATGTTTTTTTCCCCAAATACAAAACAGAAGTATTTAACACTTCTGTCTGTTCCACATTACTACTGACAATTCTACCATGTCCATATAGTAAAGGGCATATACCATTGCAAGGATTCCCTTTTTTCTTAATATACTTAAACTCCTTTTTTATTGTCTTTAACTCTGATGGTCACAGTTTTCTTTGTGCCCTTTGCCTTCCTTTATCAATTTTCTACACTCTATAGCTTCTAATATATATTCATTGTCCCAACTTTCTCTTCATTTGTTTTATATATTTATATATAC
Source organism: Natator depressus (assembly GCF_965152275.1). Lineage (NCBI taxonomy): Eukaryota > Metazoa > Chordata > Testudines > Cheloniidae > Natator > Natator depressus. Next base: position 118,547,510 of record NC_134235.1, on the reverse strand, counting down.
ATATATATAGGTGCTTTCACTTTTATACTAAGTCAAACTGGTTTTCTAACAAACGCACCCATATTATTTGACTGTAGGGTTGTGACTTTTCAGTATATAGAAAAATGTTCTCAAACAGTTCCCTAAGTCACTTCTGAAAATGAGATTCAGGCTTCTAAGTAAGTTAGGCATTGAAACGCTGAATGGAGCAACACCTAAATACTTTAAAAACTGGTCCTCAAATACTATAGTGATGGGTGAAGTCTATAGATCTGGTTATATCAATGATACAGTTTTAAACAAATGTGGGCTTAATTTCAACCATCATGGAGGGATTTAAAAGTTTGTGTGGGAACGAAGCAAAATATCAGGAAAAACCTGACAGTCCTGTCTGGCTTTCACAGTAAGATTCTGGGTTCCTTCACACCTGAAACTCAAACTGGAACTCAGGAGTTGCAAACACATATTAAGTGAAATTGTAAAGGACTTCATGAAACTCCTGCAAACCAAAATTACTAACTTTCTCATGCAGCTAAATATAGCACACAAACACACACCCTTTTGCACAGCACTGCTCCATAACTGAAACTAAGTGATCTTCCTGCATCCATGAAACTTTACAAACACTGAGTTTTTGTATTTATTATCCATGGGGCATCATTAATATCTGTAGAATCCACTCTACAACTGCTACTACTAAGCCACCAGGGAGTCAGCCAAAGGCAATGTTATTCTGTTCTGCCGGGGTGGAGAAGAGACCAAAGCAGCCCCTGCATGCAGTGACCTTTCTCCTTGTACTTAGAAGTTCCCCAGAATTTTCAGTGTTGGGAGCTGTGAGCCTCCCCCTGCTCTGTCTCCTCAAAAGTCTTCCCTGTAATAGGAACACTGGTCAGGAAACTCATTGAGGTGATCCTTGCAGAATTTTCCGGTTCCTTTGTCCCATCTTCTGTGAGTTATTACGCATGTACTGGGGAAGAGTGGAAGATGAGTCCAGGTCACAGAAAACAGTGCTTTGAGAGAAACAACAGGACAATTAATATTTTCTCATGAAAGGAACCCTGTTAAACCATGCAATCAACTTTGGTTCATAAAACTGTATTCAAAATTTTATTCTTATTTCATCTGAAGCAAGTCATAAAAATTTACTGCTAACCTGTATGTTTCAAAGAAAGAAGAAGTAATATTTATTTTCTTATGGAGATATATAATTTCACAGACCAAGACTAAACCAGTGCAGATGATGTTTCTGAAAGATACATTTCCAATATGCTACTTGGAAACAATGAAGGTCAAAATTGCTGAACTTCCATATGTCAATAATGACCTCAGCATGCTCATCCTATTACCAGATGATATTGAGGATAAATCTACTGGTCTGGAACAGGTAAAACCATTATATCATATTTCTGGTCGACGAAAGTGGAATTCAATGTTTCTTCAGTGTGAGACAGCTACGGGATAATGCTCAGCATAAGTTTAGCAACATCCTATACATTAATGCATACGGCTATAGACAAATGTATGGCATACAAGTGCCTTTTTGTGAGCAGGATAAGAACTGAGAAGTGAAACTGAGCAGTTCTGACGACGATACCATCTAAGGTACAACGTTAAGAAGTATCATTGGCATGATGTATTATTATCTAGATGAAGCCCAAAAGAGTGCAAGGAATTTTCCAGAACAGACCAGGTCTGTGTCCTAGAATAGCTTACAGTCTAGTTTCAGATGTGATGCAATGAGAGAATAACAAACCATAAGGAAGTAGGGTGAGGAAGGAGAAAGGGGGATAATTGGTTTCGTTATGTGCATGTTTTGTGGATTCCATAAAAATTATATGTGTATTCTCTAGTGTGATATGCAGGACTTTCAGAATTCTGTTGAGATACCTGCATTACTCTTGAGTGGGAAGTGTAGTACTTGTTATACATTATGTGGTGATTCCCCTAAACAAGAATTCCATACTGGTTATTGAAGCCAGTTCTTTTGTCCAGTTTCTGTTGCCTGGGTAGCATAAAGTAGACCACAATCTGACTCTCTGGCCCCTTGCAGTTAATACTCTTCCAAGAGCTGTACTCCCTTTCTCTGTTTTCTGTGCTCTCTTTTTCTAGTGAAATAATTAATTAGTAACCCACCTCGCAAGGGACTAAGCTCCTCACCGCAGATGCTGAGTGCCTCCAACGCAATGGGAACCGAGAGATCTTAACAACATGAAAAATCAGATGCTCTGTTTGCAAACACATCAGGGCAAGGACCATATCCTCTTACTTGTCTGCAAGACCCTGTGAACACCAATCATATGTAGTTGCAATGGGAGAAGTCTTCCTTGCACGCACATGTAGATGTTCCATTAACATTATCAAGAGCTCTATATGTGCATAAGGGAACATTCCCATGTATGTTTACATAGAAAAAACAAGGAACCCTTGCTCTATGGACTCAATCCTGCACATAAGGTCACCTCCAATTTAGATAAATGGGAGTGACGTCACTGAGCACCTTGCAGGATCAAGCCCTATTTGCATGTAGCACATCCTATAATAATGGCAATACCATAGGGGCAGCTATGAATGTTTCATGCCTTTATCAGCTTTTCTCATTTACTCATGATTTCATTTTTGCCCTTTAATTGCCTAATTCCCTCTCTTTCTTAACTCACTGTAGCTAGAGAGGGAATTGACCTATGAGAAATTATCCAAGTGGACAAGCGCAGAAATGATGAAGACAACTGAAGTGGAGTTGTATCTGCCCAGGATCAAGCTGGAAGAGAGCTATAACCTCAAGTCCACTTTGAGCAGCATGGGGATGACAGATGCCTTCCTTCTGGACAAAGCTGACTTCACAGGGATGTCTGAGCAGAAGGATCTGTTTTTGTCACAAGTTTTTCACAAGTCCTTTGTTGAGGTCAATGAAGAAGGCACTGAGGCTGCAGCTTCCGGTGCAGTCGTCGTAGTAGTGAGAGCATCTGTAAATGCCGTAAGATTTAAGGCAGATCACCCTTTCCTCTTCTTCATCAGGCACAACAAAACCAAGAGCATCCTTTTCTTTGGCAGATTCTGCTCCCCCTAGAACGTGTTACTTTCCGCTACCACATGGCATCATGTGTTCACCATGCAACTGGGAAATACATATTGAAGCCTGAAATTCAAAGCATAGGTCTAGTCTGCGCTTTTAGTTAGAGCCCTGAGCATGAGCTGCCTCTGTCAGGAGGAGCCCCAGAAGTAATTGTGCCTCAGACACACACTGAGGCACATTTTCTCCTGTGCTCCTCTGCTGCACTAAGGGGACAGTAATCTACTGCAGCCCATTACAGAGTGCAGCATACTACCCACTGCACTGAGCCTGCTCTCCTGGCTAGTGTTATGGGGGCCAGTCATGGTTCTGTAGCCTCTGTCCCTCCCCACCCACTTGTTCACAAGACAGGAGAATGCACCTGGGCGTTCAGGCCATGACCACATCCCCATGCCTGTAGACAAGATGGGGACAGGTCTAAAGCAGTCATGCAGAATGATTTTGGTGGGTGGGAGGCTCTTAATCTCTGCTACTGTTGCCCATGGACACATTAGACCCTGCTACAGTCAAGTGCTTAATAATTAACTCTCTTATTCACAGGTATTGCAGGTCTGTATACAAAGGGTAATTGAAAACACAGTAAGTCTTGTTTGCAAATCCCAGGCACAAGGCCAGTTAACGATAGAGAGTCAGCATTAACTCTGAATTTCATATTTGCCTTGAGTTGTATTTATGAAGTTTCTTCCATCCAAAATATATTTTGTTCTTTCGGAGTGTTAAAATAGAAATTTAACCTCCACACATTCTGTCCACAACATTCCATTTGGAAATAGGCCATTCTGTCTACATGACAGATGCTGAACCATTTAAGAATCAGTCTGCTGGACAAACATTGTACATTCATAAGTGCTAAAAGAGTTGTTAAATCAGTAACAACAACGATCATAGAAGCACAGGAAAATCAACATTAGGCCAAACCTTCCCCCCATTGATTTCATTAGGAGTGTGATCTTGCTGACTGAAATGTTATCACATAGACCGTGATGAGTTTTTTAGAGATCTTATTGTCTGACATGTAATAAACTTGGAAGTGTACAAAAACGTTAACTATCTTCAGTCTAAATTTTCACTTTGAAAATTAACATTTTGGAAATTATTGTAATTTCATAAAATCTAAGGCAAAAGCATGTGAAATTCAGTGCTCCCTAGAGGCTCTTTAAACTAAACATTTATATTTAGTAAGACCATACTTTACCTCCCTAAGGGCCCAATTCAGTTTTTACTGATGTCAAAGGAAGGACTCTGGATGAGGCACTAAACATTCTGCCAGTGCTCTCTGACAATGTTGGCATAGAGTCAGTGAACTGGCCTAGCCTCCCCAGCCAGTGAACTTATCAACTTACTGTTTCTAGAGGGCTATGTAGGTGTGTCATGTTGCTCATACTAATATTTGTTCCTGTGCCTGATCTTTTGAAAATGTTTGTAAATTAGATTGTCCAACAGATCTGATGAGGACAACTGATGAACTTTCACCAGCATGCCTCCTATCTGACTATAATGGTTATCGACATATGATCTAACACCTGCAGCATTCAAACAACAGTAATGTTAACGTAATTACTGGTTGTAATTTGCACCCATTCCTAGATACCTGTATCAATAATAAAGTAGAAAAATAGGCTTTCATTTCAAGAATGCAGTTTAGCAAAGATATTCCTGTTATTTACACAAATTGCAATGTGCTTTTAGCTGATATTTTACTCCATAACTCTAGTGTATGACTTGCAGTTAGAGCAATAAAAAAAACACTGAGATTACGTTTCTACAATTCAAATTGATGATTTAGCTGATTATAGACAGTGGGGTTTTTTGGTGGGGGGAGGGAGTTGTCAGTATTGTTTTGTTAAACTATAATATTCTAAGCACTCTTAATAGTCACAGTATGTTTTCATTGTTACCATTCCAAAATGATAGTCACTTAACTAGGGTTGATTATGCCCAGTGCTTAATTTGTAATGAAAGAGGAGCCAGGGCTCATGCAATTTTGTATTTATTTATTTTTTTGCATATGTAATGGATGCAGTAAGCCTAGAGGTGCCGGGCTCAGCCCTGGCAAGACCTGGCACAAATTAAGCACTGATTACACTTAGCTGAGACTTTTAAAAATACCATTATCTTTGTATGCATTAGGCTGCACAATGCTATTTAAAATCATGTTATTTGAAATGTTCGCTAACACACTTGGCAAACACATCTCCTTTTTCCTAGTCTAGACAGGGCCTTAGTGACTTGCTTCTATGAATCTGCCGGGAGCAGCATGTATTAAATTTAACCCTAACAGAACTCAAACCAGCAGAGAAGGCGGTGTGTGCAAGCTTCCCTGAACATAAGTAGCTCACTAATACAAAGAAAAATACTTAAAAACTTTTTTCTATATGTACCCAAATACATATATATAAATATAGATTCAGACAACAAACCTAATTCATGTACACTGAAGTCAGTGAATTTGAATTCTATTACTGCAGGGTTCAGTTTGGCCCAGATTAAATGCTGAAAATTGTTTGCTTTGTGCCAGCTGCTTGTGACACCACTGGACCTGAGTTTTATTTGTTCAGCTGCTTAACAAGCCTGTTTTCACAGGACAGCTGTACTAGAGTCACAGATGCTGACCAGAACTATCTGTCTAAGCCGGCAGGGTTTATGCTGCCTGAAAGAAATACTGTAAAACTGATTATACCCAAACAAAAATAAATAAATCTTACTTTTCTAGACGAGTGTACACGTCCACATAAAATATCATAATGAACCAGTTGTGCACCTCCCTCACAAGTGAAAAATACTCTGTATGTACAGTTTACACAATGTACATTTGCAGCCAAACCTGACCGTACAGTACATTCCCCTTTCCGCCCCTCGTCTATATAAACGAAAATAGATTTTCTTTTCCACCTGCATCACTCTCCTTCAGTTTTAAGGCATAATAAATTATTATGGACTTAGATCTTTTGTTCTGGTAGAAAAAAATGGCCGGGGGGGGGGGGGGTCACAGACCGTACAGCACAGCGTAGAGGTCCCTATCTAGCCCCCCCGCCTGAAACTTTCCAGCATGTCTCTCCTCCACCCAGATTTCTGTTCACCCTTCTCTCCTCCAACAGCGCGCTGGGGGGGGGGGGGCGGGGGGGCTTAGAAAGTGGGGCCGCCTTGAAACTCAATAGGCAAACGGCAGAGAAGGGGCCCCAAGCGTCTCTCTCAGCGCGAGCAATGAGGATGTGCACCCGCTCGGTAGTAGGCCAGCCTCGGGCAACGCGCTGGCACGTAACTCTGCCGGATAAACATCGGTCCTGCAAACCGGGCCCCGCCGCGCCCTCTGCAGATAGTGCAGGAAACCAGGGACGGGCGGAGGCTGAGGGATGAAACGCCCCGTGGGTGGCTCCAGGCGCTTCCGGGGACAGGAGGGAGAGACGCCGGGGCTCAGCGGAGCTAACACAAGCCCGAGGCCACCTCCCCTTTGCCCAGCGCCACCGGAGCCGCTTCACTCGACCTGCGCTCAGCAGCGATCGACGCCGCCAGCCGCTCCCGCACCGGTACCGCAGCAGCCGCCCCTGGTTCCAGCCCCGGCCTGGCGCCCCCTGCCGCGGTGCCCGGGGGCCGCCCGCGTGTGGGGCGGGTGCTGCCGCGCTCGCTGCCTGGGGCGCGCTAGGAACCCGGAGCCAGGCGGCGGCGGCAGGGCTGCGGGGCGGGGGCGGGGCCGGGGCCGCGACTTGTGTTTAGTTTCCAGCCTGGGGCTCGGGGTCGCTCGGGTCTGGCGGGCGGGCAGGAGACGCTGGGAGGCGGAGTCGGCCCTGGGCATCGGCCCCAGCGGGGCTGGCTCAAGCAGCCGAGGGCGGGGGGGTCCCGCTGGTGTCCGGTGAGTTTGGTTTCTCTTGCAGTGACCGCTCCCGCTCGGGGCGCTGGGACAGCGTGTGCGGTGGGGGGTGAGAGCCAGGAACCGAACCGCGTGTGATGGAAGCCGCCGCAGCCGGGGGGTGCGGCACCCTGTGCTCCTGGTGGGATGGGCGGGAGCGAGGGGGCAGCTCTGCCTGGGGGCGTATGGCGGGGACAGGGGAGGAGTCAGGCTCCTAGGAGACCAGACCCCGGAATCTTGACTCCACAACTCACAGTAGGCACCTGGGGGCCTTTCCCTGCCTTGAGAAGGTGGCTCGGCCTGTGGTTTCCTCCTCCCAGTAAGACCAGGTGGAGGAGGGGGGTTATTTAGCCTTATGGTGCCTCCTAACCCTGTGATTCTGTGCGCCTGGCGCTGGGTTTCTTAGTGCCAGCCAAGGACCCTTCCCTGGTTCCCTTGCCGGTGGGGTAGGACAGAGCTGGTGGGTGTGGTACACGCAGCACAGGTTGCTGGTACTTGGGATTTATTAAATCCGTTGCACATACAGGGGCCCTGTCTTGGCTGCTGACTCTTGGGGGAGAGGCTCTGGCGATGGGAGGTGCCTGGCACTGCCATTCACTGAGGCAGTAAAACAGGGCAAGTGTCTCTAAATGAATCCCTGCAGCCCAGGAGTGAAGGAGGCAATAAAACTTGCAATGAACATACTACAGTTATTTTCATAACCTCTGTATCATGGCATAAATCCGCACTACCCATGACAAAACTGAGTCTGAAGATTTTACGATCCACTGCAAGGCCCGCATGTTGTTTTGGCTGGTATTTCAATAAGTATATAATGTTGTAGCCCTGTTAGTCCCAAGATATAAGAGACAAGGTGGGTGAGGTAATAGCTTTTATTAGACCAACTTCTGTTGGTGAGAGAGACAAGCTTTCCAGCTATACAGAGCTCTTCAATACCTTTCTGAGACCCGAAGAAGTTTTAAAACTTGTCTGTCTCACCAACAGAAGTTGCTCCAATAAAAGCTGTTGCCTTCCCCACCTTGTCTCTCTAATAAGTCTCTAAAACAGACAGTACAAACTCACTGGAAGGTTAGACTGTGAACCTGAATTAAATTTTAATTGAAATGTGGGGATTATATTTTTTCTGACTCATTGCTTGTATTATGCACATCCTGGGTTCCTCACTTTCTTTTCCTCACTTTACAGATAGAGCTAACTGTATTTCTAAAGTTATGTGACATTGTGGTCACCAGACAGTCTTATGTATTAGAGTAAAACAAGCTTTTTCTTTTTGAGGGGTGGGGATAGCCACTTCTGGATACACCCTTTAGGCCCCAGTCCTCAAGCAAACCCTGCATAATGGCCCACTCACTGCTTCATGGAGTCCTAGCAGGCTGCAGAGGTCCAGACATGCAGACAGACTTACTGCAAGATTGTGGCCTTAGTTTTTAAGATAACAGTATATCTGCACAAACATTACAACTTGTTAAATACTGCCTTGGCTCCCATTACACTCCCACACAAGGGGAGATAGATATAGGTATGCATACACAATTTTTTATGAGATGAATTTTTAAAATTCAAAACTATTCACAGTATTCAGAGAGCAGAGAAGAGATTTTTGACATTGATTTGACAAAAACTAATCAATTGGCTGCCTTGTAGTTGTCACATTTGGAATGGGCCTTAAGGAAGGATTTAAATATGGGGATTGAAGTTGCTTTGCAGACTAGTTCAAGAAGGGAGTTTCATGCATGGGAGAAGTGCCGACGTGGAGAGAAGATATTTGGTAGTAGAGGTTCTTTAATATAGCAGACAGAGGCATAACGAGATCCTATAGCTGGAAGTTGAAGCTTGACAAAATCAAATGGAAAGTAAAGTGCACATTTTGAACAGGGAGGATAATTAACCATTGAAATAACTTACCAAAAGACTTGATGGTGTCTCAATCACTTCACATTTTTAAATTAAGAGATGCTGTAGTTCAACCACAAGTTATGGGGTTGATGTTGCCCTCATGAGAGTGTCTGAAGTACCTTCACATGCTCATAAGGAGAGTGAAACTCTTCGAGTTAGGCGGATGGTCATGAGGGACCACTGTAATCCTTAAAATCTGAGTCCTATACAAACTTGATGTTTGCTAGCAGGGGTAGAGTGGAGGGACTGGGGCAGTTTTGGCATTGGGGGCGGTGGGGGGGGGGGGGGTGTTGGAATGAACAGACAAAGAAGGTAGACCAGTTATGCAGGGCCTTGAAGTCAAGAACAAGAAGCTTGAACGTAATGCAGTTTGGAAGGGGAGCAAGCCCTTTGATAAACAAATCCCTCACATCTCCTAGTTTCCCATTTCTACTCCATAACTTTTTGTTTCGTTCAACTGGATTTATTGAATATGTATACGTTAAGTACAGTATTTAAACAGAGATGGGCAACATGATACACACTGCTACCTGACACGTGCCTCGGATGCACTGTGAGGAACAATGTGAAATTAAGTGCTCTTTTATTATTATAGCCTCTTAATATCTCTGTGATAGTTTTTAAATGTTATGTCAATTCTGAAAAAGGTAGCTCTTATTCTCATGTATATGCAGGTTAGCAGTTATCAAATACATTTGATTTTTTCCCCTAATTTTGACTCTTTTCCCTCTTTCAGCTTCAGTAACTAGAGGAGAAATGCACTGCAAATTTGCAAGACTGTAAAGCCTGTGGCAGCTGTCATGATTGCAGGATTGGTTCTTTTTAGAGTGTGTTGACCATAGATCTAGAAATTTTTCTAAATTACAAAAGAATTATCTGTTGTGGCATGGAAACTCACACTGTAATGCAGGGAGTTATCCTACACAGCACAGAGCAAAGGGGAAATACGAGAAATGCCCTTTTATGAGATCCCAGAATTTTATTCCCTCTGACATGTAGCCGTCTGTACCAGCGCACATACAGACTCCACTGTTTGGTAAACTAAAAAACCAACTCCATTATCATAGTCATGAAAGGAATCTGATTGGCTAGGCCTAATAATAGGGCCCGTGATATACATAGACCTGTATACCACAGAGAGATGCTTTCCTCTAAGGGAGAGGGAGAAGAATGTTCTTTTTCCTAGTAGGATTATTGTAAAATGGAAAAGGGCAGATGATTCAGTTACTCGGTAATATTGCCATCAAACCAGATGGTCAATTAATATTCTAAATCAAACAGAGTCCAAATGTATTTCTGCTATTTCCAAGTTAGCACTATCTCGGAACCAGAGTGAGTGCCCCTTTGTATGTTGATTATCTGTTTTAGGGTTTGGATAAACTTCTGTCTTCAGTAATAAGACAGCATGATCACAACAGATCGGTCTTGCAATATTTGGTCAGAGGTGTTTAGGAGCTAGCAGGTCTGCGATTTGCTTTCTTGTCTCCTAGTTTGGAGTCAAGGAGGACAAAGAACAAATGCCAGTACTGAGTCTGTTGTTTTTCTAGAACATAATAAATTTAATTTCAATCAACTTGCAACTTAAGTTCAAGGTGCTTTTAATAGTGCCAAAAAGGTACATGATGCAAAAACCAAATAAGCAAAAAACACCACGGGAATTTAAAACTGTAAAACATGTATCACATCTACACAAGAGAGAGGGAGATCCAATTCTAGTACAGGGAGGGGGCAAATTGGCTTACACCTCATCCGTATCCTCTGGCCCTTCAGTGTGGGTTAGAGTATCCCACAGGGCTTCCCTAATTTGTACCCTGTCTGTCTTGGATTGATAGGCCTTGTGGCAGCTGAGGAATAGCCAGTGCATAGGAATGCACTAGTCAAGACTTCCTCCCCCAGCACACCATCTAATATTGAAAAATATGGAAAACAAAAATAAGATTGTCCATTCTCTCTCACTCTGTATGATATAAAATAGAAGAGATCTGTCTTCCACTCCCAACCCTCAATTTTCTTGATAAGTGGGATGTGAGCAGGCCATTCCAAAGAGTGTAGTTCTTGTCCAGTGGACGCATTACTGTAAGATTACTTATCAACTGCTGATCATGAGGGCTGGAAAAAGGGAATCAGAGCGGTTACAGTGTGCAGATTGGCACAAGTGACAAGTTATAAAGGTGCAGATCAGTCATGCTGAGCTTGTATTGGTGACTTCACTCGAATCATGTGGTTCGTCTCACAGCACACAATAGATCATGAACTCTAATTTTGCAATCTTTAACTAAACCGCTCATATTCTAGGCGGATCCATTCAGCTGTAAGTGACGTGAATAAAAAAACCAGCAGGTTGGGGCAAAAGGTCTGTGTTGCAGACTCCGTGCAAACTTTGAATCAGGAATTAAGCACCCCTGAGCACTGAGATTGCCCCCAACAGAGTGGTTCCTTTGAAACTTTCCATTTTAAACAAAACAACCTTTCTCACAGTGAACAACTCCTAAAAGAGACACATCCATTGATGAGAGTGCATACCCTAAATTCAAAATGTTATGTCCCGATGGAAGGCATGTGGATACAATGGTACTGGGTGACCACGTAACAACCTAGATGGATCATCTTTGCATCGCTGTTAACGTAAATGTGGTCTACAAGTTTGGACATTTGATGAGTCTGACAATTTTCTCTTCTGCCTCTTCCCAAACCCATTCACTGCACTTGGCTCTCAGACCTGTGTATTAATGGAACTATCTTGCTGGCAAATCAGAAGTCTTATCTGTGTGACAGCTGTCAGGACCATGATATTCTGTAACCTAGAAACCCAACACAAATAGTAACACTGGGAATAGAGTAACAGCCGTGTTAGTCTGTATTCGCAAAAAGAAAAGGAGTACTTGTGGCATCTTGGAGACTAACCAATTTATTTGAGCATAAGCTTTCGTGAGCTACAGCTCACTTCATCGGATGCATACTATGGAAAGTGTAGAAGATCTTTTTGTGTGTATAAAAAGATCTTCTACACTTTCCACAGTATGCATCCGATGAAGTGAGCTGTAGCTCACGAAAGCTTATGCTCAAATAAATTGGTTAGTCTCTAAAGTGCCACAAGTACTCCTTTTCTTTTTACTGGGAATAGATAATCCAGTCCAGTGTTTCTCAAATGTGACCACCAGGGGCTTTTTGTGGGGCCACAGACCACCTGGGTGGTGATGGGGGAGAGGGAGCAAAGCATTATCTCCCCCCCCCCCCCCCGTTGTTCCCTTCCAGGATGCACCACCTGAACCGCCTCTGGAGACAGGTGAGGCACAACCCTGAAGAAGCAAGGTGAATTCTGGACCTATGGGGCAGGGGCACAGCAGGGGTTGGGCTTCAGTCTTGGGGTGGTTGGGTGGTGGGATTTAGGGAGCCGGGCTGTGTGGACCAGGGCTTCAACCACGGGGCTTTGTGCGCCAACACCTGGCTGCAGCCGCGATGTTTTGGGTGCTGACCCCTAGCTCTAGCCACGTGGCCCCGGCCTGCAGCCAGGCCCACAGGGCTTCAGGCTCCAACCCCTAGCTGTGCGGCGGCAGGCTCTGATTCCTGGCTCTGGCTCTGCGGCACCAACCCCTGGCTCCGTGTTCTGACTCCCAGCCCTGGTCACGAGCCCTCAATGCCAACCCCTAACCCCAGCTGTACAACAGTGGACACCATCCTGGGCTCTGGTGGGTGCTGGTCCTGGGCGTCAATCCCTGTCAGTGATTACCAATTCCTGATGCCAGCCCCAGCTGCGGATCCCCAGCCCTGGCTGCTGATCACAGGAGCTGGCCTGGCCACTGACCCCTAGCCCTGGCTGTGCATCAGTGGATGCCAACCCCGGGCTCTAGGAGTGCAGATCTAGCCCTGGGTGCAGATTCCTGGTGGCGGGCACCAACCCCCGTCTGCGTGGCGGCAGGCTCCAACTCCAAGCCCTGGCTGCCGACCCCTAGCTCTGGACTTGCAGCAACGGCCACTGGTCCCAGGTACTGACTCCCCAGCCCCTGCCGTGAGTGCCGACCTGAGCTCTGGCAGGAGCTGGCCCTGGGTGCCGATCCCCAGCCCTGGCAGGTGCTGGCCCTGGGGCTGAGCCACAGCTCCGGGCACACAGCAGCAGGTTCTGACTTCGGCTCCTGACTCTGACTGTGCAGCTCCTGCCCCCGTGCTCTGGCCGCTGGCACTGACCCCCAGGTCTGGTCACAGGGCTCACCGTCCACCCCCATCACTCCTGATCCCTGCTGCCTCACCTGGCCCTGCATCCAACCCCCCACCCCCATTGCCCCTGGACCCCACTGCCTTCCTGGTCCTACATCCATCCCCCCATTGCTCCTGACCCCTGCTGATTCCCCCTCCATCCAGGGCTTAATTTGTCCTGGGGCTTGCTGCGAAAAGTGGTATTAACAAACGTGCAAATATCACTTTTCACAGCATTATTTTTATTATTGAGTCTGCAAAAAAAAAAAAACCTACATAAGTAAATTACAATGATTTGGATGTCTATATGTGCATATATATTTATTTTTCCTAAAGTGAATAAAGTAATTTAGGAAATAGTGTCAGTGCGACCACCAGCAAGAGTTGGTGGCCGTACTCTGAGGCCACCAAAAAATTTTTTATGAGAACCCCTGAATTCTAGTCTCTGAGAAAGGCCCAGTCACTACATGTAGTCAATTAGACCAATGGCAGAAAAATAATCGAAGTGTAGCCGACTACAATAAGCATACTGCAAAGTATGTCTGAAAGTGGAAACTTACGAAATTTGCAAGGGCATGATGGTATTTTTCTTCCAATACTTTAAAAATAATTGTTTAGGTGTTCGCTGGATGGAATCAAAACTGAAAACTTTGTCACAAAAAATAATCTTTAAATAGCATTTTTTTTTTTATTTCAAAATTCTGGTAGTACTGGGTTATCCCTTTCTGACAGCTCAGAGGAATAAGATGTGGAGTTACTTATCTTAGACCACAGAGAAAGTCCATTTCAGAACCAGGAAAAGAGCTTCTGGTTCCCAGTCTTTTGCTTGGATTGCTGGAACAATAAAACTTTTCGATGGAATTACATAGAAAATCTGCTGTGTTACAACAGTTCAACCGGCTAGCGTGTGTGTCTAGTAGGATTTTTGCTATTGCAGTTGTAACATACAATGTGGTTGGAGTGTGTTTTCCAGTAAGATGGCTACAAAAATTTGCATGAGTAAACTTAACTGCATTCTGTGCAGGGCAAAATTTTTTATTTTTTGTAAGTCCCACAAAGTGACATCACTAAATATTATTGTTGCCGGCACAGAGTGCCCGAGGCAGGCAACAGCAAGGTTCGTTGCCCGGTGTGCGTCACCCAATAATCACAACGGGGTGGAGAAGCGGAAAAGTTTATTTGAAGCTTCAACTGGTATAGGGAGGCAGTAACCTCAAATCCTGTACACAGAGCAGGAAGTTACACAGACTTTTATACATCCTTTCTTCAACATACTTATCCAATAGCAAGCTGCCCTAAATATCCATATAGCCGGCCAATCCAGATACCAGCTAGTTCCCTTTTTCTTTGTACCATCTGTTAAACCATATATAAAGCTGCTTTGTTCAGCATTGTTCTGCCATATCTGCCCTGTCTGGCCTTGTTTAGTTTCAGACAGTCTGATTTTGCAACATATTGTTGCAAAATCCCCAGCATAACTGTTGTGAGTGCCTCCGGGAGGGGGGGCCAAGGACACTTGGGCCTAGTGCGAGGGGGCTTCATCGACACTCATGGTCTTCCATACCGTCGAGTTACCTAGTGGCCATGCCCAGTGTCCCCAACATTATCCTTAATTCAGTGTTGTAGAGTAAATGCCCTTCTTATTGCTTGAGCTCTGATAATTTTCAGAGTACACCTCAAATATCTAAAGATCAATCAGATGATGATGGGTAGAAAACCCATCCTGGTTAATCTCAAATTTAAATTTTAGTTAATCATTCTCAGTGAAACAGAAAAAAAAAATCTCCAACTAAATGTTTTTCTCTTTGTGAGGGCTGGAGGGCTGTGGAGATTGGTGCTCTTATTTTTAATTTAAATGCAGTTCTTTTGCACTCTTTCCTGAGTTTAACAAAGCCTCTGTCTTGAGTCAGTTACAGTAACGTACAATATCAGACAAATATACTTGACAGTTTGGCAGGCGTGTTGAATAATGCCTTAGTTAACAGCAAAGCTGATAGCAAGCATTTTTTTTTTTTGTTGAAACAAGAAGTTGGTAGGATGTGGGTTTTTTCCTCTGTGTTAGACATTGTGAGTTGGGAATGTGAATTTGGTGTAGGTTTGTGTTTTGTAGCAATAAACATACCAATGTTAGTTGCTGCCTTAGGATAAAAGATTTGAGACATTTTGAAGTTTTTGTTACTGGCTGAGATCATAAAATGGCTGTAAATTGTTATCTGTAGTTAATCCATTATTATCATCTCAACTGCTCATGTTGTAGGTAGCTGGATCTGTAACCTCAGGTTAACATTTACCCCTCCCCCACGTCCTCCAGGTGGACTGTTCGCACTTATTTTCTAACAACCTCGGAAGTGCAAGTGCAAGTGTTTACCTGTGTGGTGTAAAATTCTCTGTGGATTCTTTTTTTAAATTCAGTCTAAGCTTTACAGTACACAAGTGTCTCATGTTCCAATGGTACTTAGGGTAACCAAACATGGACTGAATCAGACTTCGAGTTTCTGGTAACACTGCAACAGGAACCAATTTGTAATCTCTGGATGTCATCATGACCAACAGTAGTTCCTCTCCCCTCTTTTTTTTTTTTCTTTTTCTTTCAAGAGTCAATGGGGCAATAGGATGGAGTCTGGGCTCTGGGACCCTCCCCCCTCATGGGGTCTCAGTGGCTAGACTTCAGCTTGTGCCTGAATTCTATACTGAAGTTTTATAGCCCTGCAGCCCTGAGTCAGCTGACCCACGCTAGACACATCTGTGCCTCAGGTCTTTCACTGCAGTGTAGACATAGCCTGTGTGTCTTGCCCAAGGCCACACAGGAAGCCTGTAGCAGACCAGAGAGTTGATACTGGGTCTCCTGCGTCCCAAAATAGCACTGTAATCAACAGTCCATCCTTCTACAAAAATGATTTCTTTGCTACTGTGCTGTAACTGTGCACTTGAGAAATCCCCTAAATAGCTGAATAGTTTTAGAATATTTTTATTAGAAAGTTGCCTTGACAGTTTTGTAAAGACTCTCCAGTTTCTTTTAGCTCTTTATTGCCATATCACTAACCAAATAAATCCCCCCCCCAACAATTAATTTAAATTAGTATTGCCTGCTGGTTATAGGTTCTGAAAATACAAAACATATCAATCAGCTCTAATTCATAGAATCATAGAATAATAGGACTGGAAGGAACCTTGAGAGGTCATCTAGTCCAGTCCCCTGCACTCCTGGTAGGACTAAGTATTATCTAGGCCATTTCTGACAGAGGTTTTTATAACCTGCTGTCATAAAAATAAAGGGAAGGACAACTACCTTTCTGTATACAGTGCTATAAAATTCCTCCTGGCCAGAGACAAAACCCTTTCACCTGTAAAGGGTTAAGAAGTGAAGGTAACCTCGCTGACACCTGACCAAAATGACCAATGAGGAGACAAGATACTTTCAAATCGGGAAGAGGGGAAACAAAGGGTCTGTCTGTGTGATGCTTTTGCTGGGAACAGATCAGGAATGCAGTCTCAGAAACTCTGTAAAGTTAGTAAGTAATCTAGCTAGAAATGCGTTAGATTTCCTTTTGTTTAATGGCTGGTAAAATACACTGTACTGAATGGAATGTATATTCCTGTTTTTGTGTCTTTTTGTAACTTAAGGTTTTGCCTAGAGGGATTCTCTATATGTTTTGAATCTGTTTTCCCTGTAAGGTATTTACCATCCTGATTTTACAGAGGTGATTCTTTTACTTTAATTAAAATTCTTCTTTGGAGAACCTGATTGCTTTTTCATTGTTCTTAAGATCCAAGGGTTTGGGTCTGTGTTCACCTGTACAAATTGGTGAGGATTTTTATCAAGCCTTCCCCAGGAAAGGGGGTGTAGGGCTTGGGGGGATATTTTGGGGGAAGACGTCTCCAAGTGGGTTCTTTCGCTGTTCTTTGTTTAACACGCTTGGTGGTGGCAGCATACGGTTCAAGGACAAGGCAAAGTTTGTACCTCGGGGAATTTTTTAACCTGAGCTGGTAAAAATAAGCTTAGGGGGTCTTTCATGCAGGTCCCCACATCGGTACCCTAGAGTTCAGAGCGGGGAAGGAACCTTGACACCTGCTCTTAAAAATCTCCAATGACGGAGATTCCACAACCTCCCTAGGCAATTTATTCCAGTGCTTAACCTGACAGTTAGGAAGTTTTTCCTAATGTCCAACCTAAACCTCCCTTGCTGCAGTTTAAGCCCATTGCTTCTTGTCCTATCCTCGGAGGTTAAGAAAAACTATTTTTCTCCCTCCTCCTTGTAACAACTTTTGCGTACCTGAAAACTGTTATCATGTCTTCTCTCAATTTTCTCTTTTCTAGACTAAACAAACCCAGATTTTTCAGTCTTTCCTCATAAGTCATGTTTTCTAGACCTTTAATCGTTTTTGTTGCTCTTCTCTGGATTCTCTCCAATCTGTCCACCTTTCCTGAAATGTGGCACCCAAATTGGGAGCCTTCCAGTAATTTCTTTATGCATAAGTATATTTATAATGAGCAACTACCGGGTGGCAGCATAAAAATAAAGCCACTATGTTATGGAGATTAGTAAACAGACTGCAATGTGGGCTCCTTTTCACTGGCTATTGGATGGAGACAACCAAATTAACTTCATATAAGCTACAGAACAGTCATCAGATGCCAACACAAACTTTGTTTTATTACTAGTATGTGTTCTTGGATGGGCACATATGTTTACTACTCATCTTCATTAGACTTTCTTTAATCCTAAAGAGTCTGTCATATTACAATGTGAATTAAGGATAATATTCCTTTTAAAATCCTCTTGTCATGATTGCTCCCAATTGGTTGAGTGAAAAATGCTGGAAGCAGAATCTCCTGTTGGTCACTGACACAGGAATAGATGGGCTGAGAGTATAAAACTAACCAGTGCTGAACAATTGCCCTCTAATTGAGGTGTCAGGAAGGGAAGAGGAAAGGAAGTTAAAAATGACTGAAACATTAAAGAGAAAAGTCTATTATAAAGAGCTCTTTTCGTACCTGTGTTTCCCTCACCATCATAACCTCTCTCTCTTCCTACTGTGCCCATTATATTTTCCTACTTCTTTTCCCATTTTGCCTCAATCTCCCTATCTCTGCAGAAGTGGCACTCCACCCCTCTTAGGACATATAGTCGCAGGATCCACTTTCCATAACTCTGCTGTGAAATAGAAGACAAACACTATCCTAGTGAGCTAGAAACAGAGAAGTAATATGTGGATTTACCACTAATGAGTGAATAAGGCAGATGTTTATAGAACTTTAAACCCAAAATCACTTTTTAGTTGACTAAGAAAGTTACCAACCCAGATCATAAAGTACATGCAGTGAATATTTTACACCAGAAAATGTAATATAAATTCAAATAATTATGTACTGCAGGTTGGATTAAAGTAAATTTGAGGCATTAAGTATTGCACAACTGTGACTTAAACAACGTGCCTCCAATAATGATCATTAAATATAGAACAAATTCAACATCTGCTGATAAATTTGGATCACTTGTATAAATATGAAATATAAATTGTATTCGTGTGGCTAGACAGTTCTGTAAGCTAGGTACTGAATTCCTGAAAAACTGTGTATAATGTTTTTGAAAATCAACATGAATCTTAGACAATTGGAAAACTTTGCAATTTTTGTGAGTTTGTCCCACTTGTTATCTGAAGGCTCTTATATAAACTTGGATTTTGAGAGAGAGAGAGACAGAACACATTGTCCTTAAACTTATTTGACCCTGTGCTAGATCCTGAGGTGGTGTAAAACCAGTGTGGTTCCACTGACTTCAGTGGAGTTATGGTGCTTTATACCAGCTGAGAATCTGGCACATTAAATACTCCATTATATTTTAAATCTGTATCTTATATGATCTTTCCTTTGTGTTTTATCTTATAGGTTCTGAACCATGGATAACCTCAGTAAAGCAAACACCACCTTTGCACTCAACCTATTCAAAAAGCTGAGTGAAAATGCCAATACACAGAACTTATTCTTTTCTCCTTTGAGTATCTCCTCTGCTTTGTCCATGGTTTTTTTGGGTGCAAAAGGTAACACTGCAGCCCAGATGGCAAAGGTATGTCTGGATAAACTTGAACCGCTTAACACAACTTTGCTCTAGAAGCTGAACTACAGATCTCTATTGAATGTTCTGTACCTATGGAAAACTCCCATTATTATCCTTGTGAGCCTGAGAGTAGAATTTTGGTGGCACCATACAGCTGAGGTGCCTTGAAAAAGAGAGAGCTGTCTAGCTGCCTCAAGAGTTAGAAAATAACTTCTTCAATTATATTCTCTGCTATTAATATCAGATTATACTAGTAACCTAAATATGTCTTAAAAACATAGCCAGGAGCATTTTCTTAAAATCAGGCCCCCTGTAAGGTGTCAAGTTGGGCAACCAAAAAAAATCACTAGTCGCTTTTGAAAATGTAGGCCTCGTTCATTAAATTCTTAATGCCAAATCCTGCTCCAATGAGCACTCAGAACCTCGAGAGAGAAAGAGGGCCTAGGGAAGAAGAGTTGGGTGCCAAGTATGGAGCCCTGAGGTCCCACTGAAAGCTCAAGCAAAGACCTAAGAGGAGAACCAGGAGATGGAGTCACAAATGCTAAGGGAGAACAAGATTTAGAAAAGGAGAGTGATCAATAGTGGCAAAATTGGCAGGAGTCAGGGAAGATGAGCATGGAGTTGAGGCCCTGAGATCTGGCTGAAAAGAGGTTATTAGAGGGAAGGACTTCTGTGTGGCATCTACATCCTTTTAGGTTCTCTTAGCTTGTACTTCTCTTATATTTTTAGTATAGTCTACTTGGAGTCTTGGGGTGAGAATTACAAATTTCAAAACTAGATTTATAGCTGTCCACTTAGAGCCTTATACAATATTTGGCTTGGGGAGGGGAAGAGTATGTCTAAATGTGCAGCTTCAACAGTAAAATAGGGTGGAGTTAAAACTGATTCCTTATAATCTGTAAGGACTTTTAGAATTGGCATGTATATGACTTTTTGTTTAGAATGATGTTGCTAAAAATTACATGCACTAGTGGGTGTGCCGAAGTGGCATGACCTGTGAGTCCGTGACAGTGGGTGTGAACATTCCCTTGTTCTGTGTCAATAAAATCTGTTGCTCAAAATATCAAGCAGTACAACAGCTCTGCAATTGTCCTGGAATTCATACCATGGCATTTTTTAGCAGTTATTACTTTGAAGCAAACCCAACATTTGGGAGGTAGTTTTTTTGTAAAAATTCAATCTTTTTAGTGTCACTTTAACTCAAACCAAGGGTGAATTTTAAGCTTTGATACTAGGGTTATTTATTTAAACTACAATGTTTATTTAAACATTGAGACAAATTCTTCTGTTGCATTGGTGTAAAACTGGAGTAACTATTAGATTTCAATGGAATTGTGTCCGATTTACACCTATGTAAATGAAAGCAAAGTTTGGCTTGATCTTGATTTTCAAAACGTTGACCTACTAGATGTGACATCAGTGAATTTAGCCCAGAGACTTACCATGGGTCTCCCTCAGAGTTATCCCAGACTGCATTTGGTTGAATTGGGCCTGTTGTGTCCGATGGGGACTGTGCCTTCGATGAGCTGCCCGTCTCCCCTGTTGTCTGTTTGGTCCTTTGGGAAGCCTCTGAGGTCTTGGGCTATTTTTGTCACTTTGGGCATTTGCCTCCCCACATGCAATGAAGCACTGTAGAGCTAAAGTTTTCCCTTAGAAAAGGATGTTCAGGGTGTCTTACTTCACTACAGTGTTTCATACTATAAGAGCCATTCTTGATCTCTAGTAAATAAATCTTGTTCATATTAAAGCAAAGGACTAATGTACTGGAGCACTAAGTCATTCCATAACATTTCTTCATTCCACTAATGTTTAAGCTCAGATAAAAGCCAGATCTGTTCTTGAATGTATTCCCAAGAGAACCTGTGCTAACTATTGTACTATAAGGTGCTTCATCTTAGTGAAGAAGGAAAAGAATGAGGAATGGAACAATGCAAACATAAAATGATGCAACAAAAATCCATTATGGAAGGCAAAATGGAGACCATGTTGCAAAGACAGCAGCATCCTATGGTAGTGCTTGAATTGAAGGCATAGTTCCAAAACATTGCTAGAAGCTTTGGGAAAAGGACTGTTGAAAGGGATACCATCAACATAAATCTTACCTTGTCTGAATTTTTTTTTTAACCTCTTAGTGTTGCAAGTAACAGTTAAGATTAGGGAAAAATAAGGGACATTTCCCCCCAGTTCGTATACTTGTGCATTTGACAGCACTTGGTGCTTCACTGTTTCTTCCATAGAGACATTTTCCCTGTTTGTCAGGCTCTTTTGCACAATGAAACAAATTAAAAGAAAGTAATTATAAAGCTACAAAAATCGACATGGGGATATAGAGACAAGTATAGGACCCGAACCTACTTTAAATTCATGTATGTTTTGAAACTGAGTAGATTTCAAGTTGATGATTTTCCTTTAAACTCTCCAGAACTGTTCATTTTATGTGCCCTAAAGCTAGGACTGAGTGAGGGGTCTCTTCAGAACAGCTGTGTTTATTCCCACGGTAAAAATTTGTATGCAGTTTCTCTCTCCTCACCTGCACAATGAGCTCCAAATGTGTTGGGTTTTGGGAAATCCTTTCCCTTTTAGGGCTGTCTTGGGTGTTCAGGCTGCAGCTTTCATCTCTAAGCTGCTGAAAGGCATTGTACTAACCTGTTCCAAAGTGCATGTTTCAGCACATGTGTGTCATGCTGAGTGTATTCCTCTCTTTTTCTATAGGTGCTTTCTCTGGACGAAACTGAAGACATTCACGATGGATATCAGGCCCTTATTTCTGAAATTAACAAACCAGGCACTAATTATTTGCTTAGGATTGCCAACCAGCTCTATGGGGAAAAGACGTTTAAATTTCTTGCAGTAAGTCAAACGTTCAGTTTGCTTTTGTGTTATAACACATTTGCTACGCTTCCATTTCTGAGTGCAAATAAAGGCGTTGGCTTTAATCTGCAGGAACTATGTAGTTCAGGACCTGACTAACCAAAGCCAGTCTCCTTGTAAAATCCATTCATGTGCTCAGCTGACTGTTTGACAGTCCCTAGCGCTAAACTCTAGAGAACTGGAGCAGAGCGTTGTCAATGGAAGGTCCATCAAACCCCAACTCTTCAGCATTCCATTAATCACTCAGGTATTTTTGGCCAGGAGCTAACATTAAGGATTTCCTCCAAATGGTGGACAGGGAGGGTAATAGGCTTTATTGTGTGACTTTTTGCGGTGTCTTCCTTCCCCCTAAATTGGACAGTGCATTCAAAGGACACAGCAATGGGCACATAATTATTTTTTTAAATCAGACAGAAGAATGACTAAAAATTCTCCAAAGACTTAGCTGAGAGTAACAGCTACTGGGGTATACATTTCCCTTTTAAAATGTGTCCAAAAACATGTACCCCTAATTTTAACCTTACTCTTTCCAATACCCTTCCTTCATCTCAAAAAATTAAGAGATAACTGAAAATCTCTCAAGTTTTAGATTCTAAAAAACAAACTTGCATTTTCAGTAAGGTAATCAACCTTACCTGCCCCATTTTACAGTAATTCTATTACTAAAAGGATTGCCAGTATAAATTGGCTCAGATCAAGAGTTCCTCTTCTCAATTAAAGTTAAAACCACTGTGATTACATATTTAAACTTTGCATCTTTGGCATTTGGTCCATAAAATAGAAGACTCCAAAATACAAATTGGAGAGAGAGAGCATGATTTTGACCTAACCACATAATTACTGACCTATTGATATTCGCACAGCAGGCCTTTTATAAGGCTGAAGAGCACGTGGTTATGATCCACACATACTGTAGAAAAAGACATAGAACCCCCCTGAGGTTTCACTTCTGAACTAGATCAGGTTTGGGTTACTCTGGGAGGGTTACAAAAAACTTTATCTAGAGATTGATTTACAAAGCCTTGTACTCTCAAACCGAAGCAAATTGATTGCATTACTCTCAGCATGCAGTCTTGTTGATCTGTCAGTAAGCCAGCTGCTTGGACTAATGTAATAATAGAAAATAAAACATTCAGTTTGAAAAGAAGTGACAACAAGTTGGTGTTAAAGACTATTTTATGACCCCTTCTGAAGGGGTGGGAGAGGAAGAGGTAGATTCTATGTTTGAGTCTTCTACAACTGCACATCAAAAAAAAAAAAAAAAAAACTGTTAAGACACCCTGCTTTGTTTGTCCTAGACATTTATAGATTCCTGCCAGAAATTCTACCATGCAGAGCTAGAACAACTTGACTTCTCTAGAGCTGCAGAAGATTCCAGAAAACACATAAATGCCTGGGTAGAAGAAAAAACTGAAGGTAAGTAGCTTGCAGAGTTCCAGTGTCTTTCTGAACAGCCAAAGCCTGCTTAAAAAGCATATGGTCTTAGGAGAGATACAATAAGGGAAGGAGAGGAAAAACAGAACTGAATCCTTCAGATCAAGATGTAGTTCTTGTCTTGTGCAGTAGGTAGAAGATACTGTAGTTAATAACGCAACTAAGTAGATAGGTGTGTACCAGCTAAAATCTATTCTTCCTTTAATGTGTCCTAAAGGTAAAATCCAGAATCTGTTGGCTCAGGGTATTGTTGATTCAATGACCAGACTGGTCTTGGTGAATGCCATCTACTTCAAAGGCAACTGGGAAACCCAATTCAACAAGGATTGCACAGTGGAAAGGCAATTTAAAATTAACAAGGTATGAAGTAGGGAAATGTCACTAATTTTGCAGTACTCTTCACCCAGAGAAAACAAGAAATGCTTTTCATCAGGATTACCCTAAATACACTTTACCACAATCCTCTATTCTATCCCATCCCATCCCCTCAACACAACCCCTTTGGTTAGTTTATTGCAAACATCTTTGAAACTACATTTTCAATTAAATACATTAACTTAGATGTATCCCTTGTTTCGCTTTCTGCTGCACCTCTCACTGTATCTTTTCAGTGTTGGAGGGAGGTAGCCTTTAACATAAAATTTTAACATGGAAGGGAAGAATGTGGAAAAACGAGTGTCGGACTCCATAAATTGGGATCCCATAAATTGTTCAGTAGTTAGAGAACCTGGAAGTCATTTAACCTCCTTGTCCTCTAATGTGCTGCAGTTTTGTGTGCAGAACTACCACAGAATTAAGGTTACTTACAGAAACTGGTCCCCTTTGCTTCAGTTTTTACCCAGTGATAAAACTGGAACACAAATAATGCTCAAGTACCTCACGTCTTGTAAGGTTTGATTTGTGGCGATGGCTAATTCTCCTCACATCAATGTAAATCAGGAGCAACTCTACTGCAGTCCGTGGAGGTAAATCAGTGTATGCTCTTTGGGACAGGGACGGTCTTCTTGCTGGGACAGTGGTGTCCTGGTCCATGACTGGGATTCCAAGGGGTACAACAGTATAAAAAGTGTGAGAAGAATTGGGTCCTAGGGAACACACGTGTTCAGATGCTTTGGCACATGGAACACTTCTCTTTACAGCAAGCTTTGATCAAAACAAGATCATTTTTGCTTTAAAATGGATTCCACAATTAAATTGATACAAATTAGATCAGGTTTCTTTTTTTTTAAGCTACTCACATCACAGTGTGAAAATCTCATCTTAAAGTGCATCCATACTACCCCAAGGCATAATACAGTAATTCTCATTGTGGCAATAGGCCAGCCCTCCTTCTTGCAGAAGCTCATCCATCCTCATGGGACTGTCTCAAAATAGCACAAACAGGGACTGGTAACATGATTCTGGAGAGCTAAATCCATTTGCATGCCAAGAAACTGAATGAAATGTGAGCCATCCTGTGTGACTTGTACCCATCCCTTCCTGGATGGTGAAAGACATTCAGGAGTGTCTGGAAGCACTACTGTCTCTTAATGCCATCTTTTAGAGAGAGAATTTTATCGCCCAGCCCAACACATGTTATAGTCAGGCCAGCACTCCAGAAGCCATGAATGGAAACCAGACTTTACTAATTACTGCTTGAGGGTCTAACTTCTTTCCCATTTGTGAATAATGTAATGAAAATGCAAGTGGATACACCTGCTTACCATCTGTATAGTTGACCTCCCCAAATCTGGGCTTCAGATCTTGATAGGTAACAGACAGCACAAGTAGTGTTGATGGATGACCTGCTCTTGTCCATGGATAAGAGACATACATTCACATTACTGGATCTCTCTGAAGCATTTGATAGAATGTTATTGTCCTGCCTTAGACCTACTGGGGAGTTGGTGCCAATCTTTCCTACCAGGCCATCCCCAGAAAGAGCCCTAACTTGTGAAGTTGCTTAGTTCTCCCTTTTCTTCTTTGGGGGTTGGGGGAATCTGTACTATGCTGACTCCCCACTGAATACAGGGTCATATTAAGGTTTTGACCCTAATCTTCAAAGCTGTCTCTGAAACTGGGCTGAGCTACCAGAGGACTGCATTTTCTTCTTGACAAGGAATATAACCTTTAAAGGAATTCATTAGGAACTACAGAACTGTCAGTCACAAAAACTGGAGTGAAAGACAGCAGGTGACCCACAACTGTGGAATTCACTTTATAAGTCATAGGAATGACCACAAATCTCAGTGCTTCCAGAACAAACTGTAAAACTTACTCTTTTATCCTCAGCCTGCTTACACTTACTAGTCATAATGAACTGTCAGAAATGGAGTTCAGATAAGCACTCAGAAATCCAGATGCTACCTGAGCTTTTAGGCTGCTCTCTGGTATCAACCATGAACACTCCCAACAGCCTTTCCAGCATACTAATAGCCATTCTCTTTAATCTACTTACAGGATCACTGTTTGTTTTTGCTGCCTGCTCCTTCCCTAAAATGCGGCAAGATCCTTAAGAAAATCTGACTTTGTGCCCCTGTCCACTCAACCCCTCCTTTTCTGTATTAACAGGCAATAGCAGCGATGGCCATATTTGCCATTTAGCAGTCAGAGGTTTGAAATCTCCTGCCTACTAACCTTTTAGATTTAAGTTTTGGAAAAGTTGGATTAATGGCCTTACAGTTTCAGGCTAATTCCTATTTTCTCATCTTGTTACTCATCTTGAATGACAAGAAAATAATGAAAAAGCCTCACAAGCTTGTGCTCCATAAGAAAAAGGGTAGGAGATAGTGGATTTCAAAATGGTCATTTCAAACCATTAGTGGCTTTATAATTTTAGGATTTAATTATTTGTATAATGTCAGTAAAATATTTTATATTTCTTTTGAGATTGCATTCCAGGACCAGTAGCCTAAAAGAACTAAATATTTAAGCTGAAGATGTTCCCTGTCCATTTGAAGCCAAGATTAAAATGTTTTTAAATTAAAAGGCTTGAATCCAGGTGTGAAACTCTTTAGGCACAGAGGTCCAGTGTTTTTACAATTTTGTTGATAGGAAGCTACACACTAAGCAACTAAAATACCTCTGTTGTTTTCCTGAAAATAAATCTCAAGGGACTGGGCATTACAAATGGGAAAAGCCTGATGAAATTCTGGTTCATTCCCTCCCAACCCAATGGGCAATGGTAGGACCCTTCCCTACAATATTTTCTAGTGCTCTGTCCAGCCTAGTTTCAGATGTCATAAGTGATTTGAATCCCAGTTCTTCTAGGTTAATACCAACATGCTGGCTCTGTATTACTTGTTGACACTGATACTTTTTTTTTTTCTTTTTTAAAGAATGAGACCAAACCAGTGCAGATGATGTTCAAGAAAGCTAAATTTAACATGAGCTACATGGCAGACTTTCGGACCAAAATCCTTGACCTCCCTTATGTTGATAACGAGACTAGTATGATCATCCTACTTCCTGATGAAATCCAAGATAATTCCACTGGCCTGGAACAGGTAAGGCATTTGTACCGAATACAAAGGCAGCTCAAATCCTGCCAGAGAAGAGCATTTGACTAAATCTCATTTGGAGCTTGGGACTTGAATTCACAAATCTAAACTCACCAGTATTAACACAAGGTGGGAGAGCTGAGAACGTGTTGCATCTGTCCCCCAAGGGATGGGAATACCATGTGTCACTGTCAAGTAAACCCAGCTCTCTCTGATGTCCAGAGAAATGTTAAGTTCTGAAAAGAGAGACTTGTTGACCAGAGGAGGAGTCACAGGCAGTGGGATGAAGCCAGAATGTAGTGAGCGACAGACTGAAGGAGATCCTGGAGAGCTTCCATTCTCACCAAAATCACTTCCTGTTTGACAGATTTTCCCCATATTCCTTTCTAACTGTTGTGGGTTGGGCTCTCCCTCACTGTACCTAACGGTTGCTTCATATGGGAGTCTTCAAGTGCTCCTCCATTCAAGAGCTACTGATTTCCTTTCTGTACTATATTGTTACTGAGCTGGCAAGGGATGGCAAAATAGTAATGCCTCTCCCACAGTAGCCATGTGTCATAAATATAAAGGGAAGGGTAACCACCTTTCTGTATACACTGCTATAAAATCCCTTCTGGCCAGAGGCAACATCCTGTTACCTGTAAAGGTTTAAGACGCTCAGGCTAACCTGGCTGGCACCTGACCCAAAGGACCAATAAGGGGACAAGATACTTTCAAATCTTGGGGGCGGGAGGGGAGCCTTTTGTTTTGTGCCCTTTGTTTATGTGGTTGTTCTCTCTTGGGACTGAGAGAGGCCAGACAGAAATCCATCTTCTCCAACCCATCCTAATCCAAGCCTCCAATATTGCAACCAGTATAGGTAAGTCAGTCAAGGCGGATTAGTTTCTTTTGTTTTATGTGAATTTTCCCTCTGTTAAGAGGGAGGTTTATTCCTGTTTTCTGTAAGTTTAAGGGTTTGCCCAGAGGGGGATCCTCTGTGTTTTGAATCCGAATACCCTGTAAAATATTCTCCATCCTGATTTTACAGATTTGATTTTCACCTTTCTTTTAAGAACCTGACTGATTTTTCCATTGTTCAAAGATCCAGTGGTTTGGGTCTTCGATGATTTTGTAACTGATTGGTTAAGATATTATTCTCAAGCCTCCCCAGGAAAGGGGGTGTGTAGGGCTTGGGGGGGATGGGGGGGGGGGGAAGACATCTCCAAGTGGTCTCTTCCTCTGTTTTGTTTAAAACGCTTGGTGGTGGCAGTATACTGTTCAAGGGGTCAAGGACAAGGCAAAGTTTGTACCTTGGGGAAGTTTTTTTTAAACTTAAGCTAGTAAGAATAAGCTCAGGGGGTCTTTCATGCGGGTCCCCACATCTGTACCCAAGATTTCAGAGTGGGGAAGGAACCTTGACACCATGCCTTCTAAGTACACTTCATTACTAGTGACAACATGCAATTGTATTAACTTGTCACCACGAAAGATGGATTTGTGACGGTGCTTGCATATAGTACAGTGGGGCTCTGATCCTAATTAGAGGACCTTTTGACTATACTGATATAAGAATGTATCTGAATGCCATTTATTTTTGGCTTCTGACTACAGCAGTAGCATTCACTCCAGACCAGGAAAGGATGCTAATCCCTGCTGTGTAAACACACACAGTGGTCATTGTTTCATTAGTATAAGTTCCTGGCTTTTCTTCCTCTTTAATTTTGACTCTTTTTCTTATAGCTGGAAAGAGAACTTACATATGAGAAACTTATAGAGTGGATAAATGCAGAAATGGACTATAGTGAAGTGGAGGTATTTTTACCCAGATTTAAGCTGGAGCAAGCTTATGATCTGAAGCCTGTTCTGAAGAGCCTGGGAATGGCTGATGCATTTGACAGAAAGAAGGTGGATTTATCTGGAATGTCAGCCAGCAATGACCTAGTTCTGTCTGAGGTTGTTCACAAGTCCTTTGTGGAGGTAAACGAAGAAGGCACTGAGGCAGCAGCTGCTACTGCAGCAGTGATCACTTTGCGATGTGCACTGATTGTACCACGGTTCACTGCTGACCATCCTTTCCTCTTCTTTATCCGGCACAACAAAACTGGCAACATTCTGTTCTATGGCAGATTTTGTTCCCCCTAAAAGGAAAAAATGCAGCCATTAACACAGTGAAGTTATTTCCATTGTACTATCTTGGGATTTTTTTTTTGCATTCTAAGCAACAAGATTTGTACAGATGCTGTATGTTACATGGTGCAACCCTAAACACCCTTCTCTCTTGTGCCTGAAACCGCTTTTTGTAGTCCTCTATTCAAATTTAAGCAACAGTTTTAAATAATAGGATCATTTAAGAATGTCTGTTCCAAGTGGTAAGACTTAAAATGGCATTTACCATAGTTCACTGGAAAACACCCCTTGTATCCTGTATATCTAAATAAATGCAGATTTCTTTAGCTTGAGTCCTGGCTCATCTTTAGCCATAACTACTTGCTTAATGCATCCCTCCATTTCTGTACATATTCCCCTAGAAATCTGGTTCTCATACTTGGGGTTGCTTAGCAACAAGTGGTAAGATCTTGTGGGGAGAGGAAGAAAGAAAGAAAGACTGGCTTCTGACTGAGCTCCAAATGCTTTTTGCAAATTTCCCTTCTCCCTGTCTTATTTTCCAGACTGGTTCCTTCCATGTCTAGCTGTGCAGCCATTTAACAGATTTTTATGAACAATACTAACACAACTGTCATTGGGGAATAATTGATCAAGTACTTATTCAAGACAAGGAATGAAGTCAACTCCACTGAAGTCAATGGTAAAACTTCTTATTGACTTCAGTGGGGTCAGAATTTCACTCTGCATGTATCTTATCACTAGTTAACCTGGGTTACATTAATGTTTTTAACACTTGTGAAATAGGACAGACATTTCTATCTATAGCAAAGATTATAATAAAGAACTTCCAGGACACATACAGTAACTTAAATGCGAGAGCTCTCATTTGTATCTAATGTAACAAACCACGAAGGCAATATGTAACTCAGCAGTTTGTATAGCTTTTTTGCTCAGACAAATAATGCTAAACTCTCCAGCCATAGTGGCTTTATATAGTGATTTTGGTCTTGCTGTTTCTGCTCCTTGAACCAAAAATAAAGGAACTGATGTGAAGTGCTATGTGGTCAGGTTTTGTTTGGTTTTAATTGTGTAATTCTTCAGCTGTAGTGTGATCGAAACAAATGTGTGAATTTTTGCCATCGATAACTACCAGAGACAGGCTCTGCCATTCTAAGACTGCACTAGCAGGGCTCCCACTCCAGTGAAGTCCAGTATGTATTGCCTCCTTTATAATACTTGGCTGCCAAGAACGTGTGTAAATAGAGTCAATAGAGTGGTTAACTTGGAACACAGAATTTAGTGCTGTTCTGAGTGTTGAAGCTAATTCAGTTTCAGAGTCCAATTAGGTTTGCCAACAGCACCTCTTAACCTGGCAGAGTGAAGTCTGAGTAGGTAAGGAATAGTGTCAATGAAAACCTTGTTGTTTGAAAATAATCTTTCACTGTATTATAAATTGCAATAAGATACCAGTCCTGGGTTGTATGCAAGGTTTTCATTCCCTCTGCCAACTACAAATCCTGACCCTTCACAATCTTTGCCCCTACAGGCACTGGCACAGAGTTCGGCATTATCCACAAAACTGTAAGGAAGCAGAAACACTGACTTGACTTTAAAGGAGGTGAAAAGGAACAATCCCTGTGGGCAGAGCTAGGGCATTCTAAGCTACCCTGGGATTTGACAGTGGGCATGCACCACAGCAGTTCCTTAACTCTGGAGAAATTTAGGGAAACCCTCCTACCAGCTGAAGCAGTTCACTATTAAAACATATTTCATTATGTGTATTTCAGTAGTGCCTAGAGCTCCAACCATTACTGGGGGCCTATTGCGTTTGTACACCGCCTACTACAGGGAGACAAAATAGTCAAAACAGAAGAAGGGGGAAGTAAAGTGCCTCGTCCAAAGTCACAGCAGGTCACTGGCAGAGCTGGGAGTAGCACCCACATTTCCTAACTTCCAGTCCAGTGCCCTGTATCTTAGATCCACGCTGCCTTATTGTCACCACGGAGCCAAAAATCATTGGTGGTAGGAACAACACAACTGACTTCAGATGAGTTGCTTGTGCTTCCATCAGCAATGATTTTTGGCCCATAATTCTTTCACTTGGCAGGAAAGAAATGAGAGACTGTTAGTTTCATTTATACTATTGCCTGCAACTTGTGTATTTTTTTTTAAATTGTCATCCATTACTCAAATGCAGTAGAAATTCTGTGCTAAAAAGTAAGTGCAAGCTTAGAATTTAAGTTGCTCTATATGACTAAATTAAACTGAGTGATATTACTGCTTTACTTCCATAGTTTTGGGATTTTAAAATCCTAAAGTCACATGCTTCAGTGTCAAGTTCCAAGACCATGAAAAAAGAAAATAAAAGCAAGGGCTGTTTGCAGTGGTGTCCTGACCAAATCCCAAATTAGGTTAAGGCATTCTGAAACCTATATTAACCACTTCTTCAGTCTGTTCTAAACTAACGCTCCTATGCAATACTGAAAATCTGCTTCAGTTCAGAGGTGACTGCATTTCTGTGGTAGGTAAAGTAATACCGTAGACTTGCTAACTGTACCTTTTACAATAATTTACTTCACCTCAATCTTTGGTGTATTCTAGGTGTTCCCCATAGTAAGTAAGGGAAAGTTTAGAGAATACCGAGGTAATCGTTTATAAAAGACAAAGCTGACAAATTTAAGGGGGACCACTGCCTCGGAATCACTTAATCCATCACTGAAGCATACCCACCTCTGAGGTAGAATGCTACAGCTATTAACAGCACATCATTCACCACATACATCTTAAGAGCGGACCAAAAGAATTAGATATGTTACAGGCTCGATTAATATTTATGAAGTTCTCTGACACCTCCTGGATGAAAGGCAAAGTTGGCAGTGAGATTTCTCACCCAACAGAAAATCAATATCAAACCCATCTCTTATAGCATAAAGTCCTATAAACTTGTTTATGACCTCAAACAGATTTGTAGAACTAATGTGCAATATTGTTGCCAGGAATGTTGGTCTGAAGCTTACATGAAGTTTTGGCATTTTTTAAGACTTCTGTAAGAACATTTCTTCATAGGGATCAAGGAGCGTAAATTTCCTCTCTCTATCTTTGGTGAGTAAGGGAAGTATTGTCCTCTTTAGGTGGTAATATTTGGAGAGATTTATCCATCATTTGTCTTTTAAATAAAAAACTCCACTATTAACACCCTCTACTGCCCTGACATTACTGCAAGCTGTAGAGCTTGTTTTGGACCAGTAGTTAAGTATTTATGAGAGTGAGGTCTGCGCTCATGGTTACTATTTATACTGTGACCACACCCAGTGTTCCAAGCAGAACGGGAGCCCCATTGGTAGGCACTGTACAAACTCAAGGAAGACAGACAGTCTCTGCCCTGAAGAGTTCAGTCAAAAACAAACAAGATCTATGCAGGGAGGGGAAATGGGCTATGCTGTGCAAGCACAGTGATTGGCTGGTAGGCATGCATCTTATTAATTCCGTGGGGGCATTTTTTGTTTTTAATGTAAACTTTCATTGATTAGTCTTCCATGTAACCATAGTTAATCACTTAATAAAAAAAAAAAGCAGCCTCCCCAGCTGGTGGTTTAGTTACCTTTCTGAGGACAACCATCCTATACCAACACGTAAGCTGGGCTGCTTCACTGTTTGCCTTCTGCTTTCCTATTTTGGACTGACTAAAATATCACTGCAGCCAGTCAGAAGAACCCTTCAACAACTATGCTGATTACACAGTCCCTGGAGCTCATCTCACCAGCTGGAAGAGAAGGGAAGATTTCCCATATGGCTGTTGAGCAAACACACAACTATTGTCTCCAATTACATTACTCTACCTACTTTAAAAAGTGGAGGTTGTTATTGCAACAGAGAGGGGAAGGGTGCTCGTCATCTTCATTTCAAAGGTGGGATATTACCTAATAAATGGTCACCTGAACATCAGTGGTGTCTCCTGTAAGACTAGACTCATGAAGGCCTGGATAACATTTGTTGTTTCCTTAGTGTATTTCCTTTACATGATGATGTCATGGCCAGCAGTACCCAGTGTGATTCTGCACACTCAGAGAGGCAAAGGAAGCACTGTGGCTGGAAAAAGACAGGTAGTTCCAGGGGTCAGGTACTTTCTGCCTTTCAGTCACGTAGCCCCATGAATTCTTCCAATGTTGTAACTACCAGATAAATAAACTAAATGAACTTGAACAAAGTTTACCATACTATATCTATGTACACATGGGCTTACCAATCTGAGCAAAAAAAAAAAAAAAAAAAAAAAATTAAGAATAGAAGACTACGTTACTGGACCCCATATTATGTCATGCTAGAGTACAGCAACAAAGAAAAGGCAATGGATGAAAAGGTGTTTCCCTCACTCGAGGCAGTAAAAATTGTCCACATGATTGAAGTGTGGATAATACCAGCAGTCTAGGTCTGTCCACCTTTTTCCAGCCTACATACTGCCTCCTGCAGAGTTCATAAAATCTCACTAGCAAGGGCTCCTATTCCTCTGAAAAGGCAAACAAAAATTTGGCATGACAGTTACATATCAGGATAAGGGGATTAGAGATCTTTCCTGCAAATGTCAGTCTCATTCATCTGAGGGAAGTAATAAACCTCCGACTGATAGAAGCTGGGAGGGGAAGACAGCAGTAGATTTCCCTAAAATTGCCCTGTTCTGTACACTCCCCCCTGAAGCTCTGGTACTCACCACTGGCAAGAGACAAGATATTGGGCTTGATAGACCATTGGTTGGACCCATTGGTTCTTATGCATGTTCCTCTCTTTTGACACTCTTTTTGTGTAAATTTTAAAGTCATTTCCTCTCTTGATAAAGATTTTGTAATTTGTTTTAAGGGGATATTTCAGTCTGTCCTCATTGTATTATCATTGTTTTACATCTAAAGGCGTTGCCAAGCCCCTTGTGGGGGAATTATTTAAAGTTGCTGTGGTAACAATATGGGGCTAGAAGTTAGATCTGAGACATATAGACCTTGAGCAAATTATTTGACTGGTTTCCAACCCCATTCACCTATTTGTAAATAATCTTTGTATTACAAAGTTGGTTTACTTATTTGTAAAGCATTTTGAAATCCTTGGAAGGAGCTATAATGCAACATAGTACCAATTTCAGCCTTTTCTAAACCCAACTGGAGAGAGAGAGAACACCATAGTTATAGTACAGGAATTTTTTGTTTGGAAACTGTTCATTCTTCAATAAAGACATTGAGCCAAGTTTTGCTCAGTTACACAGTGTGAATACAAACTAGTGGAGTAGCTCTGTATTTACAGTGCAGGGCTGAAAACAAAATTCAAGACATAATCTGCAGTTAGATAGTACAGAGAAAATTGCAGTTATGGCTGAATTTCTAGTGGAATACAACGTGGCTGTTGAACCTGCTACTACCATGCTGCAAGCTGTGCTGTGCCCGGATGGGAAGGGGTTCTGGCAGGTGGGTGAGGAGAAAGGTGCCCACTCCCTGCCAACCCTCAGACATCAATTTTCCTTGTTTCACAAACAGAAAACTGGGGCACACACTGCAGGAAAGGAGAACACGAGAGTCTGCTGTTTTCTCTCAGTCTCAGCCCCTTTCCTATACTATCTACTACTCGATTCTTTTCAAGTCTATTTATCACCCCTGGGCAATCCCACCCCTCTTTCTTGCACCCACACGTCTCTTTTCTCCTCTTCCTCGTGATGAGTTTTCTGTTCTCTGTTTTTTCTGTTTCGTGTCTTGCCATAATTTTCTTTCACTCATTTTTTTCTTCTGAACTTTATTTTCTTCTTTTCTGCCTTCCCACCACTTCTTCCTAGCTCCCCCCTACTGACTTGAAGCTTGCCCCCCCCCCCGCCCTTACTCCTCTCTTCTGCCCACCATTTGGCACCCTCGCCCACAAAGGCCTTAGGGACCCTGAGAATTCACCTGTCACCAGTCTCGCCCTAGTGCCTCACCCCCCAGCTCTAGCAAAGGCAGAGGCGCTGAGAATGCTGGTCGAATAAAAGCTATTACCTCCCACACCTGGTCTCTACCCTGGGACTCAGGGGGCTACAACAACCCTGCGGACAGAGCCAGCCCAACAG
Organism: Natator depressus; assembly: GCF_965152275.1. Taxonomy (NCBI): domain Eukaryota; kingdom Metazoa; phylum Chordata; order Testudines; family Cheloniidae; genus Natator; species Natator depressus. The sequence goes on along the minus strand of NC_134235.1, from coordinate 118,512,517 downwards.
GCTTTCGTGCCTACACCCTTCCACCCAGCCAGCTGTAGCCGGTTCATCCCCTTCCCCACCTTTCCTTCCTCCTCCCCTCCCGAGCCAGTCCCTCCACCCTTCCTCAAGAGAGGGCCTCCCCCTCGTGCAGTAACACCGCACCCAGCTCGTCTGGCCGAGCGGCCCCGGACCTCCCCCGAGCAGCCGCATCCGCAAGCCGCATCCGCACCCTGCCCTAAGGCTCGTCCCGTCCCCGGCCCAGCCCGGCCTGCGCACACACTCCCCGCCCGGGGCCTGGCTAACACACGCAGGGCTGAGTCACCGGCTCACGTGTCTCTTCCACTGCCTGGAACCAGTGAATCCCCAGCCGGCTGCAGGGTAAGAAACCAGCTTGCGGTGAATTTGTCCCAGTCCGAGAGCGGGGCAGGGGGATGCTCATTGGCTCCGAGAAACGGGGCTAAGGGGAGGTCCCTGCGCCACGGGCTGGCGACCGATCAGGTGCCTGCGATCTGCCCCCCTCCAGTGTATTAGAAACGTGCAGCTTGGGCTGGTCCTGACCGCCTTGGCCTGTTCTCCCGCCCGCCCCCGCATGGCTAGGGGGGAGATGGAGGAAGCAGTGCCGGAGCCTCTCCCACCAGCCCCCAGGGCGGGGAAGCTGCTTCGCAATAGCCTGCCCATGGCAAGTTCTTCGCAGCCTTCCAGGGAGAGCCCTGGATGCAGTTTCTCCTCCTCTTTCCTTACGATTTGTCTCCTCGACTTTCCCCCGCGGGCAGAAGCAAAACGTGTCCACACTTAAAACGGCAGCAGTTAAACATCACAACGTAAGGTTTCAGAGTAGCAGCCGTGTTAGTCTGTATTCGCAAAAAGAAAAGGAGGACTTGTGGCACCTGAGAGACTAACCAATTTATTTGAGCATAAGCTTTCGTGAGCTACAGCTCGATGAAGTGAGCTGTAGCTCACGAAAGCTTATGCTCAAATAAATTGGTTAGTCTCTAAGGTGCCACAAGTATCACAACTTCAGCGTGTGGACAGAGGCCAGAGAGCCTGTCTGTGCTGCAGCAAATACCTAATGGTGGGGCAGTGGCATGATTCATGAACATATAGTTATTTGTTTTAATTAAAACATAGTTTAGTTCCACCTATGGGACAAGACACAGTTTGTTTTTAATCTGTGTCTGAAGAAACTCAGTTGTTATCGTATTTGTTAAAGTTGATTGAAATTGGGAAAAATTCATGTTTTAATGAAAAATTGCTGCTATTTTAATGAAAGAAGGGGTTTTTTTCATTAATTTCCTACCCTTCCTTTTTTTTTTTTTTTTTAAATAAGCTCTAATGTGTCCTGATCTCCGTTGGGGAGGGGGGGGATTTTTTGAAGATTGAGGCAAATACCTACAATGTTGGGGAAAAAGTAGAAACATAGTCTTTTGCTTTAAATTCATTTTTAGTGGAGAATTAGACAAAGCAGAATTGCAAAAGTTAAGAACATAAGAACGGCCTTACTGGGTCAGACCAAAGGTCCATCTAGCCCAGTATCCTGTCTTCCGACAGTGGCCAGTGCCAGGTGCCCCAGAGGGAAGGAACAGAACAGGTAACCATCAAGTGATCCATCCCCTGTCACCCTGTCCCATCTTCTGGCAAACAGAGGCTAGGGACACAGTCCCTGGCCATCCTGGCTACTAGCCATTGAAAAGTTATAGAAGAGTCAGTACCTTTGGAAACCTGAATGTGTCCCTGCTGTCAGTTAAAGGGCCTAATCATACATTTTAGAGTTTGTGTAGAACTACCATAGCAGGGCACAGTTTTATATCATGGTTTGGGGATTTGTGTGTGTATATATGGGACAAAACCATGTTTTAACAATAGTCCTGATCCTGAGCAACAACTCTGATTTGTAGTGTCAGCAACATAGACTATTGAGTTTAAAATAAATTTTAGAATGAAAAGGAATTATAAATGGCTAAATCCTGCAGTCCTTACTCCCCCTGAAATCAGTGGGGGATTTGCCTGCAGGCGTAGGCAGACAAAAGAAATTGGGTAATTTAAATCAATATACAAAAGGATTTTGCAGCATCAGGCCCAGGCTTTGTATATTCTATATTTCACTTTTGATTTCAAAACTCCAGCTCTCGTGTACACATTTGGTTCCATTCTTGGGCTCTGATCCTGCAAAGATTTAGGCACATACTAAACATGATACACTGTGAGTAATCCCAGTAAATTCAATGAGTTCTCACAGTGCATGAAGTTAAGCAGATGTGTAAGTTTTTGGAGGACTGGGACCTTAATTTGGTGTGGTCTGCTCAACAGAAACAGATCTCAGATGAGATGGAGATTTAAGTACCTTTCACCAGCTACTATATTGGATGTCTTACTGTATTGCAATTAATAAATCCACTGGTGGGAAAACAAGGAGGAGGTCACCCACCGGTTGTCTTGACTGTCTCTGGTTTGTGAATTTGGAATAAGAGGACTATAGTGTCTATTCCTGCAAGCTCCTTAACCTTTGTTTGTTCCAAATTTAGAAATAAGAGGCTACTGAAGTTTATTATATAACATCTGTAAGGTTGGTGTAACCAATCTACTAGCTGTTGTATCTTATTTATGTGAATTTGTTAATGTGTGAGGAAGGTAAACGGAAGTTAATATTCCTGATTTCCATATGGTACAAATGCTCGTTTGTTAGTTTCACCTTTGTTCTGCGTAACACAGGGCATTTAGTTTTTGAAAAATCACTACCTGGAGCCTTGATTGCACTTGTTTTGTTTTTCAGTTTGTAACCATGGAGAAACTGAGTAATGCAAACACCCATTTTGCTCTAGATCTGTTTAGAAAGTTGAATGAAACCAACGCAACAGGAAATATCTTCTTCTCGCCAGTCAGTATTTCTGCTGCACTGGCCATGGTCCTTTTAGGGGCCAAAGGTAACACAGAGACACAGCTGCTGAAGGTCAGCAAAAAATTTCTTTCTTGTATAGATTTTTAATATTACAGAAAATAAGTTTTAACAGAAAAAATATAAGAATTCATTGACCCTTCATATTGTTTCCCACTTAATTCAGTCACTGATTAATTTGATCAAAACCTCTGGAACCAAATTATTTTTTAATTCGTTTTCATGCCTTTTGATGCTAAGATCAGGGCTGCCCCAGGCCCCCAGTTCGAAAGAGCCCACAAACTGAGTGGTGTTGCAACCTAGTATGCCAGGTCACAATGCCTGGAGAGGGGAGCAAGGCCCAGTCCCACAGGACAGGAGTCATCGCTCTGGGGGTGAGTGCAGGGTGGGCTCACTCTCCACTCCCCCCCCCGATAATTTTTTTTTGGAAGGGAGAAGAGCCTCTGTTTCAGATTTTGCCCAAAGCCCCTGTGCGACTCTGACAAAGAGATCTGTGATTTTGTAATACATAATGTTACGCATACTGCTGCCATGTTAAAAAAAAACAAAAACAAAAAACTCAACTCACCTCCCCCTCCTTAATTTTAAAGTATCAGAACTATGATAATGCATGATGACAATGTCTTAGCATGAGATCATGAATTTTGTAAAATGACGGGATTGTTATCTCCCACAAGACACATACAAAAAGAAAAGGAGTACTTGTGGCACCTTAGAGACTAAGGTGCCACAAGTACTCCTTTTCTTTTTGCGAATACAGATTAACACGGCTGTTAATCTGAAGACACATACAACAGATGTGAATCTTATTTTAATTCCCCTCACAGTTAATGTTGTTTGCAGTGGTGGTGTAGCCATGTTGGTCCCAAGATATTAGAAAGTCAAGGTGGGTGAGATCATATCTTTTATTGGACCAACTTGTGTTGGTGAGAGAGACAAGCTTTTGAGCTATAGAGAGCTCTTCTTCAGGTCTCGGAAAGGTACAGTTACGCTAAACAATCTGTTCCAGCTTGTATTTAAGTAGTTAACACATCTTTCAAGGGACCATTCAAGGTGAAGTGGCCCATTAATACCCCTGCAGTCATAGGACAAAAAATGGACTGTTAGTGGATTACATCTTGGTGTAATAAACCATAAATCCTGACCTCTCAGTCCCCATCCTCAAACAAAACCTGCACAACACCTTCCAAAGACAAGCCTGGAAGCTTAAATTCATAACTTTGCCAGACACCAAAAATCATGATCTTAATAAAGACACTGGATTTATGGTTTATTACCGCAATCTGTAAGCCACTAGCGTCCCCTTTTTATTCTATGACTACAGGGGTATTAACGGGCTGCTTCATCTTGAATGGCCCCTTAGAATATGTGCTAACTATTTATGCTAAACTACCTGTTTTATCTTAAAAAGAAAAGGAGGACTTGTGGCACCTTAGAGACTAACCAATCTCTAAGGTGCCACAAGTCCTCCTGTTTTTTTGCGAATACAGACTAACACGGCTGCTACTCTGAAACCTGTTTTATCTTGTATTTGGCTGTGACACTGAATACCTTTCCCAGACCTGAAGAGCTCTGTGTATCTTGAAAGCTTGTCTCTTTCACCAACAGAAGCTGGTCCAATAAAAAATATTCTCACCTACCTTCTTATTCAGAGTCAAGTCATTACCAGTCTCATATCAAAAATGATCTGAATGAGATCAGCCACAATAGTAATATGCAGCGCGTTGTAGACTAATATTTTCAAAAATTGGTGCCTAATGTTCTAAATAAGGCCCAGATTGGAGATTATTTCCTTTTCAGCACACCATTTAAGTGCTTAAGTCTTGAAGGCCTTAAACACATGCTTAACTTTAAAGGCTTACTGTATTTTGTGTTTTCTCTGTATTTGCTATATTTTGCGCCTGATAGCCCTGATCCAGACCCCACAGAAATCAATGGAAAGACTCCCTTTGAGTTCAATGGGCTTTGATCAGGCATTTCCACATAACTTTACATTAGCCATATTTTTTAATAACAAAAGCTTTAAGGTGTTCAATTTTGTTTTATTACTGTGGCTGGCCCCAATTCTAGTGAAATCAATGGGAGTACTGAGCAGGGGTTAACACTGTTGAATATAAGCAAGGGTTGAAGAATTGAGCTCTTTGTGTTCAGCCTTTATCAAATTCAGCCTGTGAACAAGCTGGAAACTGCATTAACTAGTGCAGTGAAGATTTCCTGTAGGTTAAATTCTGGTTTTAGAGATGGGAGATTTCAAAATTAGTATTTATTAATTTTAAATTACAAAAAACAATTCTGGATGGCAGTGTTGGTACTAATTTTACGTGGGATTTATTGCTTAAAAGTGATTCAGCTATTCATGGTTTTCTGTTTTATTGGAATGTCACATGCAGTTGTAAAAGGGTATGTTTGAATTCACTCTGCTGGGGGTCACAATATATTTGTTTAAGAATATTGTCTCCTTTGTATTGTTGGCTTTAGGGGGGGCTCTTTTAGGTTATGAGGCAGTATTGAGTTATCCATTAGAACAATAAAACTATTTAATCACTACATGTCAGACCTGAACTTTGTACAGAAACTAACAGCCAAACCCAGGTTGAACCTATTCAGAGTAGAAATAGCATGAAAAGGGGCTAAAAAACCTACACTAAGACAACTTTCAACATGCTAATCTGTGATACTTTATGTTCTAATTCAAAGTACTTTGTAATATTTGTGAAAATACATTACAGCCATCATTGGGGGGGCAGAGAATCTTGTGGGAAAGGTTATAGCTACCAAAGATTTTAAGTTGCATGTGGATATTTGTTTCTGTGGGTCATGGACCCATTTCATAGTGCCTTAATACTGCATCTTTTCACCTATACTAAGCAGATTGAAACTCCCTAGGACACCTAGGCCTGATGCAAAGCCCATTGAAGTCAATAGGAATCTTTCCATAGAGTTAAATGGGCTTTGGATCAGGTCCCTTTGGATCAGGTCCCATGTCCTACATGTGGACTCTGGTTTAGTTTAGCTTTATCCAAATATTTCTCTGTGCATTGAAGATCCTTGGTACACTCTCATTGGCCCATCTAGATTCAGGTAGATCTCTCCATAATGCATATATCCTGTTGAGTAACTTGTCTCTGAGAAGTACTTGTGGCATAAGCTTTCGTGGGGGGCCGTCAGGGAACAGGGGTTTGGATGGAGCAGGAGTCCGGGGGGCCCGTCAGGGGTCCAGAAGCAGTGGGAGGAGGGTTTAATGGGGGGGGCCGGGCCATTCCCCCGTCCCCTAATTGGCCCGCTATACAATTGCCAAAACCCGATGCGGCCCTCAGGCCAAAAAGTTTGCCCACCCCTGCACTAGCTGAAGTTTTCAAATAGCTTACAATCAGAAGGCAAGCAGTGGTTGTTTGTTTTTCCTCCTGACTCCAAGGGCCTGATCATTCAAACACTTACCAAGTATTCTGTATTAATTGATAATTTCTTTTAATCCAGACCTTTCATTTTGATGTTGTTGAAGAGCTTCATTCAAGATTTCAGACCCTGACCTCTGACATAAACAGAAGTGGAGCTTCCTATCTGTTGAAGCTTGCCAGTCGGCTTTATGGAGAGAAGACCTACAGTTTTTTAGCAGTAAGTTCATGCAGAAGCTCATGTGACAGAATTCCTGTAGAATTTTTCAAAACTCAATCATCAGTTACTTCCCATTTCTGTTAGGGCCTGGTCCTGCCCCTCTTGAAGTCAGTGGCAAAACTCCCACTGGAACCGGATTTATATAATACCTTAATACAATTTGGAATTAATTTAGTAAACTGCATAACTGCCATGTTATTGATTTGATTCCAAGCAGAATAAGTTAATGATTTGCATATTTATGAGGTAAAAATTTTGAGGTCAGTTGAAGGACCCACAAGGCAAACTATTTTTGGCTACAAATTTAGCATCCTGTTTTGGGAAGTAGCAGTCTGATATCCAGTTGTGCTTCTGGCTCTCAAACTGATAAATCTGTAAATATGAGGGGGCATGGGGGAAGAGGGAGATTTTTAAGGGCACAAATGGTTTTCAGTGGGGCTTGTGCTGCTATGTCACGGAGGTATTTTTGAAAATTCCACCCACTAGCTATATCAGTGGTACACCACCTGATGTACTTTAAAACCAACATATCTTCAGTTGGTGAAATTCGCCTACATGAGGGCTGATGGCCACTTATGTCCCACTTACACTCTCAGTGGGAGTTCACTAGTGCCTAGGCTTGTATGGGCCTGTTGCACGGGGGTGAACGTCAACCAATTTAAAAAAAGTCTAAACACTGAAACATCAGTAATAAGTAATCAGTTCATATTTGTGCATGATGGAAGCATTGAAATATTAGCATTGTTCACCTGTATCTGTCAGAAACAAAAATAATAAAATGGAAGATCAGTTCATCCAACCCTTGAGACAGACAGATTCTTTAGCTGACCTAAGTTAGTGTTGTTTCATTAGGCTCTAAATAGGCTTGGCAGAATTTTATTTTTATTTTTTTATAATTTTGGCAGATAATATTTTTAAACATTTTTTCCTTTATATTTATCAATTTAAATTTTTAGTTGTTAGAAATTATAGGGGGGTTCTAACAATGGGCGGATCAGACAGTAATGCTTTAATGACAGTAGAGATTCAAAAAGTTAAGCTACATAACAGTTAAAACACAAATTGTCAACATCATATGTCAAAATATACAAACCAAAGATCCTTAAATCAAACTCTAGCAAGCAGCATTTTTTGTACTGTGCCTATCCGTAAATTTCAATTATTATTGATGGAAATGTCTTTTCATCAGTTTGTATATGTAGGATGAAATAGATGTTTACCGACAAGTACTGAAAAAAGTCTAATTCTTCCAAACATAGCTATAAAGATATCTATGTGCAATGAAAGCTATTCTTTCTGACTGTGTATTCTAGGACTTCTTGACTAAGACTCAGAAATTATATGCAGCTGATTTGGCTACGGTTGATTTTCTACGTGCTTCAGATGAAGCAAGGAAACAAATTAACCAGTGGGTAGGGGAGCAGACTGAAGGTAAGAGATTTTGGTTAGTTAAATAAATCTTTTTGTGGCTACTCAATAGGAATATGTCCTCATTTTCTGCTGCCATTAGAATTGTTCCATCTTGTTATGGGATATCCAATAACATGGCTGGTAAAACCAGAGAATGCATGAGCATGGTGTTTATGGCAGCTAGATAACTCAAAAGACATTTGCATTTTCATACATTAAGGCCAACAATTGTTGCCTAAATATGGATTTAGGAGCCTAAGTTTAGGCATCTGGTTTTGAAAATCTTGGTCTTATTATAGATTTCTAAATCATGTAGCCCTAATTTTTGGGTGCCCAACTGCAGGTTCCTTAAAGAAGCCCTGTTGCCAGATGGCATATGCTCACCACTTTCTGAAAATGAGGCCCCTTTAAGTTGTCTTGAGTTGAGCACCCAAAAATTGAAGCATTTCTGAAAATTTAGGCCGTAAGGGTTTACACTTTTGTGAAATTATATATGGACTGTTACGATATGCAGCATAATGAAGTACAGTACAATAGAGAATGGCACTTAAATATATTGTATTTGAATCAGGGAAAAATATCAGAAATCTTTTCTTGAATTAAGGCAGTGGATTTTTTAAAATGTAAATATGTATAGTGTAAAATAATGTTGTAATGATTTTTTATTTCTTTGAAGGTAAAATCCCCAACCTGTTGTCTGAGGGCTCAGTTAGTAATATGACCAAACTAGTGTTGGTGAATGCTATTTATTTCAAAGGAAATTGGGCTGAGAAATTTAAAGAAGCAAACACGACACAAATGCCATTTCGATTAAATAAGGTAATGTAGATACATTCTGTTATCTTTTTGCTTGTAGAATATCTATAAAGGGAAGCTGTCAGGTAATTTAGGCCCCAAATTAAAGTTTTTGTAAAAAATTTTAAAATTACAAACCAAATATGAATAGAAGCATTTTCATGTTTTTGTTTTTGTTTTTTTTAAATGTGTTCAAACAGTTTTTTGTTTGGATATATAAACATTTTCCTGCAGTCAGTGGGCTAGACTCTGTGTTTCACTGCTCGTCCATTTTCTGCAGGAATGGAAGAGTGGAGGAAAATGTGGCATGTAGGTACATTTGCCTCTCCCATACTCTGTCTATGGTGAGGGACCTGTTTTCTCCAAATACAATTTAGTGTAGCTTTAAATTATGCTTTTAATGCCTCCCTGGAAGCAGTTATGCTATCTGAGCGTAGCTGAATCACCATATACTTTGACCAAGGCTTCTTTTCTTGTCATATATGCCCCTTATGCCAGGGACTGTGGGAAGAACCATGCTAGGGTTGCTAATTTTGCTTGAACGTATTCCTGAAGGTTTCCTCACATGACAATAATCTTTAATTAAAGATGAATTCCTGGAGATTCCAGGACAGTCCTGGAGGGTTGGCAATGCAGAGCAATCTATTAGTTCTACAGTGCCTGGGGATAGCTTTTACACTGGGGATATTTCTCACAGGCTGTTAACACAGTTTGTGGCCCCTCTTGCTATTGGAGGAGCATAGAGGAGTTACAATTGAATGAAGAATCTGGGCTACTTTCTACAATCGAAGAAGGAAGCATTATGCTAGGCAAGAGAAACGAAAAGCAAAACTGAACATAATAATTCTTAGCATTTACATAGTACCAGGTCTTCAAATAATTGTTAATAAATCCAGCATTAGTGAATCTGACCTGTGTGTATTTTCATTGCCTAAGATGACGGAGGTGGGCAGAGAGAGTAAACCATACAGTGAAAAGTAATTTAGATTTTAAAAGTCAATTTTAATCTAAGGTATTGTTAACATAGGTAAAGAAATCTGAGTTTTAATTTGTCAGTCTTCTTTTAATTTACAAAAAATATTAATTAAAAAAATTTTCTTTATTTTTTGTAAACCATCCAGAATGAAAAAAAGACAGTGCAAATGATGTATCAGAAAAATACATTTCCTTTTGGATACATCTCTGAACTGAAATGTTGTGTGCTAGAGCTTCCCTATGACGGAAAAGAACTTAGCATGATCATCTTGTTACCTGATGACATTGATGATAACTCCACTGGACTCCAGCAGGTGATTTATACAAGCCAATCTCAGTTTCTGCTTGGATGGCATTTCACAGTTTTACTGTAATATAGAACCTTGTTTTTAGTCTGCCTCTCACCCATTCAAAAGCCCACAAATTGTAACCTTCAACATTATGCCTTCACCTCTTTGTCCTTCCAATAGAACAGTAAAGAATTAATCACAAAAGGGGAAAATCCTGCTGTTTCCATCACCATCCTCTGATAGTCCTTAAGTACTTTCATTGTTTATTTTAGAAGTGTAGTAGGAGTTTTACTAATCAAATAGAATGATGTAGGGCCAGTTTCCAGTGGTGCATCTGCTATCCAAAGCGGTGCATCTGCTTTGTGTCACGCTGTTGGAGGAATCTGGCTGTGGAGACTAACTATCCACAAGAGGGTCAGTTCTGAGTAGGGGAATCTTCTCAAGTTGAGTGGATGCTATGCTAGTCCTCTCCCTTCTGGTGGCATGGGGGGTTTGCCCGGAGTCAGTGGCAGATTAATGATTTTGCCGCCCCGGCCCCATATGAACTTGTTTTAGTTTTTTTTACAAATTCATTTGAACCCACCGGCAGCTCCTCGCGGCCCCCCCAGCTCACCTCCACTCCGCCTCCACCTCCTCCCCCGAGCGCGCCGCTGCCACTCCGCTTCTACCCCCTCCCTCCCAGGCTTGCTGGAAACAGCAGTTTCCCACGGCAAGCCAGGGAGGGAGGGGGTAGAAGCGGAGCGGCGGCGCACTCGGGGAAGGAGGCGGCGGTGGAGCAGAGGTGAGCTGGGATGGGGAGCGGTTCCTCTTCCTCCTTCCCCTCCCCCCCCCCGGGTTACTTCCTGGGGCCCACCCCATGCCCCAGCTCACCTCCGCTCCGCCTCCTCCCCTGAACGCGCCACCGCTCCGCTTTTCCCCTCTCCCCCCAGCGCTTTCGCGCAGCAAGCCTGAGCAGGAGGGCGAAGGAGGGGAAACATGGCACGCCTGGGGGAGGAGGCGGGGCCAGGGATTTGGGGAAGGGGCTTAGTTGAGGCAGGGCCGGGGGCGCGCGAGCACCCACCGGAGCCAGGTCAAGTCGGCGCCTATGGCTATTATACATTTGCTGCCCCTGCAAATTTGCCGCGCTAGGCCTAGGTGATAATATGCCGCTGCCCGGAGTAGGGCAGAAGTTTCCGTACACTCTGCTGATGGTCAGTTCAGTCCTTTAGAAATCCATTGGCAGCCACTGTTACTTACAGCAGCCTTCACTTTGTCAAAATGCTGCAGAAGCTTTAACCAATTAATTAATCCTCAGAACTGAGCCAGGAGGTAGTTGACAAAGTCTATATTTACTTTACTTTGTATACATATATCATTATAGACCATGTTTTCAATATTGCATTTTACATGTTTTTGGAAGAGAAATACTTTTACACTCTCTGCACAATTTAATGATGTCTGTGCTTGTAATTCCAGCTAGAGAAGCAGCTCACCTTAGAAAAGCTCCAGGAATGGACACAGCCACAAAATATGCATCCCACTGATGTTCATGTGCATCTGCCTAAATTTAAGATGGAAAACAGCTATGACCTTAAATCAGATTTATCAGGTCTGGGCCTGCAGGATATATTTGACAGTGGCAAGGCTGACTTGTCTGGAATGTCAGGCTCACAAGACCTCTTTCTATCTGAAATTGTACACAAGTCTTTCATAGAAGTGAATGAAGAAGGCACAGAAGCTGCAGCTGCCACTGCTGGCATTGCTGTGTTCTGCATGCTTCTGGAAGAGGATTTCAATGCTGATCACCCTTTCCTTTACTTCATCCGTCACAACCCAACACAAAGCGTACTTTTCTTTGGCAGGTGTGCTTCTCCATAAAAGAAGACAGAGCTACAGTTGAGGACCTGATCCTATTTCCACTTAAACCAGTGGGAACCTGTAGTTAAGTTCTTACTAATTTTCATTTTAATTCTGCATTTCACAATAGAATGACTACTCAGAAATTGATACCTAAGATCCTTCCTGGGCTTTTTTGCCAATTCCTTAGCACTGATATCTGTTTGTGTACAGTAAAATATGCCTTATGCAATGACTCACAGGGCTGACAAAGTCTGGTTGCTCAGCACGGTTGATCTTCTGATAGAGGTGGACCAGAATTGAACATAGTACTTTTGAGGATTCTTTAAGGCAGTTACTTGAGTCAGAAAATTCCCTAAAGTATGAACATCCTCTTGTGTGGGTTTTGCAATATTATTGTGAACTGGCAGTGTCTTCCCTTTGGTGTAATTCCCCTCTCTGCTGACTTTGATCCAGTACTTCAATGTGCTTGCTCAGCAGGATAAGTTTGCAAGGCTTTTCCTTTCTTAGAGTCTCTTCTTTTAGAGGCCTTTGAACATAATGCTGTTTGGCATCAGAAGGCACTCAACAGCCGAATGGGCCTTATTATGTTTTGGGATAAAAGGTCAATTAGCATTTCTCTAGAGACACTTTCTTTTCTTTGAGAAAGCATTAAGCTGTTTTAAACACGTGCAACCCTTACAATCACTGTTTCAGAACTCTAGTATGATATTGCTTCTGAATGAGGAGGCGGAAATGGGACAGGCAATTTCTTAATGGTTTTTTAAGAAATCTTAACACTTCTGTACATTTTAAACAAAAATTTTAAAACTGTTGTATCCGTTTAAAATGTATGGAGATTTTGAGAGGTCTTGAAAGATTTTTCAGATAGTTGAAACTAACTTTCCAAAAGGGCATGAAGTCTTGGCCTAAAACTATCATAGCAACACAGGAAGGATTCCTGCTTTCCAGGGAACTGCTTTGTCGGTGTTCCAAATGTCTTAAGTGCACTTTATGTATATTAATGCTACAGTGAGTTCTGGCCCACGTGGCTGGCTGGCTGCCTACTGCCCCTTTACAAGCTGATTTTTGCACCAAATAACAGTTTGACTTCTAGGAACTGGTGTACTTATGTACTCGTAATGTCCTGCTGTTGCTTCCTGTTAGTATTAATAGCCTGTATAATTTCATGTATATTCTGCGCAGTTATGTCTATGCATTAACAGTATAAGCTCAGTTATATTCTGTATCCCTAATTCTGTATTCCTTTGTGAACCTCACTATAACTTTGCTTTGGAACTACAAATAAACGGTTGTATTTAAAAAAAAAAAAAGTATCTTTTTGTCCACAGCAGGCAATTTTATGCACAAAATGTGGCATTTGACAGCACAAAAACGGTTGTATACCTAAGTGATAACAGTAAGCAAGTGGGTTGGTGGGTGTGGTTTGCTATATAAGTTCTCCTTTTGCATTTTCAGAATAGTTGGCTACTGGGCAACAGCCTGTTGCAATGGGAGAGGGAGAGCAGAGAGCTGGAGATTAACCCTGGGAAGGGGAGGGCAGAAGTGTTGAGAGAACCAGGAGCCGCTGTACTACCTGTGGGCTAAATGCACCCCTGTAAATATTTGGAATGATGCCTGGAACTGAAGGAGTGATTGGTGGGCAGAACACTGATGCTGGCAGCTAAACCGACTCATTCTGTGGGTCAGGAAATTATGGTGTGGGTGTTCAGGAAACTGGCACTTCCTTAAATAATTTTTTAACTTCCTCTGGAAGTTCGTAAGACTAACTGTCAATGTAACAGACTGCAGCTAATACTTTTGAGAACTTAAAAGCAACGTGGGGAGAACAACTAACTGTTTAACAGTATAGTCTCCGCATCAGTAAAAAATAAGGTTGAATCTGTTACTAACATCTTGGTTTCAAAAGCTGTGGTTTGTTTGAACCAGATCAGAGGAGGAGCTGCTAGAATCTTTGTATGTAGAGTAGTCCAGATATGAGGGGCTATGGAAGGCCACATTGGACAGTATGGATCTGTAAGCACAATGACCTATCCCTGAAGATTTAGAAACTCTGATATACTGAGTACATTTTTTTTTTTTTAGGAATAAGATAAGTCTGCAAAATGCCTCATATAGAATTATTTGCAGTTGTACTAGGTTCATTGGTTTCCCTTCTGAAAATAATTCTGGGCCTGATTGTTCAGTCTTTACAAGTCAAACTTCTGTTGATAACAAGCGGGGCTTTTGTCAAAGTAATGATTAGGTTCTGTTTCATTGCACACTCTTTCCCTTACTTTACGCTTAGGCCTGGTCTACACTTGAAAGTTATACCATATAACTATGTCTGTTAGGAGTGTGATTATTTCACTGATATTGGTGTATCTCTACAAGTCCTAGTGTGGATGTCATTATACCAATAAAGGTGACTTATATTCGTATAGTTATCACCTTCCTGTATGGGGAGAAGCTATACCCATAAAAAGCCCCTTTACACTGATATAATGGCATTGCTTTAATTATACTGGTTAAAAAAATACAACTTTTTAGTGTAGAAAAGACCATAAAACAGTTTGAAAAATATTGCCCTGAATGTAGAAACAAATTACGTGTCATGTTACATTGTTCAAACTTGCCCTGTCTTTGGACTGTTATGTAGGGATTTAGGGAACAGAAACCCTCTTCTTAAATCCTTCCTTTGGCTTCGGTTGTTTGGTGATTGTGAGGTACAAATATGTCTACTTTCTCCAGCAACATGATATGCAGAGTCCAAATGGTTGTAATACAACAACTGATAAAAGTAAAACCATCTACTTCTTGAAATATAGTCAATTTTAAAAAAGGTAAGTATTTTGCCATATTACACTTGTCCCTGAATCTCCTTGCTGAGTTTTGTGGTTCCACGATCAAATTTTCCTATTTTTTTTAAGATGGTCTCCCCTGATCTCATGTCAGAAATTTACTCAAAGAGGGAAAACTGATTATACAGGAGAATGGGTAAAGTGACTATAGCCATAGGCAAGATATATAAAAATGGTGCTTAAAGTCGGCTAAAGCCTGATTTAGGTGTCTAGATAAGTGACCTAATTTTTAAAACTTGAGCATACACCACCTCCAATTTAAGACAGTGGGAGACTCTAGGTGTGTCGGATTTTTGAAAATCAGGTCACTCATTTGGGGTCTTAATCAGGCACTATGGGTGAAATCGGAGCCCCACTGAAATCAATGGCAAAACTCCCATTGACTTCACTGAAGCCAGCATTTCATCCTAGAGGCCTGAATATGGAATGAGGGGTATAACTTCAGGCACACGTCTTGGCCAAAGCACAGTCACACACACAAAACCTACAAAATATATATATTTTTTCTCTTTTTTTAAAAAACTCATTTATACTAGTCCTATGTGTACTTGTTTCCCTTTAAAGGATTGGTAAATGTTTGAAAATTAGCTTTTCCATTCAGCCCCGGATCATAGGACGGTACAATATAGGAAGCCACAACTAAAAATTTCTGTAGCATAGGGTTGAGGATTTCTAAAGGATACCAGTTTGCTTCACGTTGGGGTCTCCTGATCAGACACTACCATGTGTCACAAAATGCAGAACATAACGTATGCTGATTTTGGAATGATGAGTAAGTTGGACTTAGTCTTGCTGCTTGCGTGGCCTCTTTATGACAACTCCTTGCTTCAAACAGTGTCAACATACATGCCTATGAGATACCAGAGGAATGTTGACATTTGGTCATTGTCGGATCTGTACACTTTGAACAGCCCTTTCTGCAAACCAAGCAGTGCATTCTGCATAAGGACTTCTGATATCTCCAGGTTAAAGTCTTCTGAAATTAGAAATGAACTAAATTGGGTTGATTAAAAATCTAATTCATAGAAGATTTAATATTAAACTACATACTCCATTAAACATTTGATATCATTTGCATATGAGCAACTATATCAAGGGCGGGCAAACCTTTTGGCCTGAGAGCTGCATTGGGTTTTGGAAATTGTATGGAGGGCCGGTTAGGGGAGGCTGTGCCAGACTGTGCCCTGCCTCCCCCACCCCCCCCCGGCTTCTCGCCCCCTGACAGCCCCTCTCCCGGGACTCCTGCTCCATCCAAGCCGCCCCCCGTTCCCTGACAGCCCCCCAGAACCTCTACTCCACCCCCCCTCCACTCCCTGTCCCTGATTGCCCCCAGAACCCCACCCCCCACCACCCTATCCAACCCCCCCTCATTCCTGACTGGCCCCCCCCCCAGGATCCCTGCCCCCATTCAAACCCCACCCCGTTCCCTGCCCTCTGACTGCCCCAACCCCTATCCACACCCCCGCCCCCTGACCACCACCCTGAACTCCCCTGCCCTCTATCCAACCACCGCCCCCCCCCCGCTCCCTGCCTCCTTACTGTGCTGCCTGGACCACTGGTGGTGCTACAGCCGTGCTGCCCACAGCACCGGGTCAGGCCGCAGCTCTGCAACTGTGCTGCCAGGCCACCCAGACCATTGTGCCAGCAGTGTGGCATGCTGAGGCTGCGGGGGAGGGGGGACAGCAGGGGAAGGGCCAGGGCCTAGCTTCCTGGGCCAGAAGTTCAGGGGCCAGGCAGGAGGGTCCCAGGGGCTGAATGTGGCTCACGGGCCATAGTTTGCCCACCTCTGAACAATATGGTCAACTGAATCAAGCTGGCTGGCCAAGTTATGAAAATATCTTGGAAAGAGATGTTTGACCGGATTCTGCTTTCAGTTACAATGGTATAAATCCAGAGCAACTCAGCTGAAACCACTTAATTTGGGATTTACTGTGGTGTAACTGACATCAGAATCTGGCTCTTGGACTCTATTTCTTACCATAGTTAAACCCTAGCTAGCTCTGGCAGGCTATTTGGAGCTTCCCACATGGTTGGCTGGGTTATATATATATTCCTACATGTACCTATGAGAATTGTTCCATAGCTGTCACTTACATTACACAGGGGGCGGGGTGGAAGTGGAATAAAAGACCTACTTCCTTTCATGTTAGTGGGAATGCCTAGAGACACATGAGTTCGAGGATAATGTATTTGCAGCTCTGAATTCAACTGCCTGGTGCTCAGCTCACGTCTGTTAGGAGAGAGAGAGTGAACAAATCCAGAGATCCGCAGAACACAAAGCGAATGCTCCTTCTGCACCCTTAAAAGGTGACCAGGAAATCTGGCATTTTCAAACAACCAGCAGCCGGTTCACCCTGCTTGGATGGATCTACCCAGCTAGATTTTATTTTTACATATAATTATGAAAAATATTATGTTGCTTCTGCAAACAAGAACTTTAAACGAACGAGAGAATCTCCTCAACAGATAAAATGGTACAGTCCATAGGCTAATTGAGGAGTAACTCTTTTTCAGAAAATAGCACATGAAATTGTGGGGAAAAAGGGTTTTACAAATATTTATTACAGAACTTCTGCACATCTTCCCCCTCCGCCGCATGTTTTAATAAGTTGGTTCTCTCATCTGGTAGTGCAGAGCTGGGCAAATAATGGAAAGACAATCCATTAGCTACTTTATTAGAGCAATATCGCTTTATTCATCCATTAGATTATTCAACTACTATTGTTGGCCTCTCTCTATTTTTCAGGTTTGTATGTTACTATTTGGGTCAGCTGCGGTCCTTATTTTTTTTAATTTGTTATTTTATATCCTGGTTACAAGTTGTTCTTTACTGTCCATCAAATTTTGATGACAATTCAATAAATTTGAAAGTCCCGCTTAGGATTTTTTGATCCAGTCTCATTTTGGAGGGGCCTGATTTATGATTTTTGAATGTTTGGGTTTGGCAATATTGCAGAAAATTGAAAAAAATAGGGGAGATATCGGAGTGGGGAAGTGAACATTTTGGCCTTATATCTATCTCAGACTTTATAGGGGAGAGGAAGTGGTTCAAAGTTAAATGTCCATTTCCAACTTTGTCTGATAACCAAGGACTCTGTCATCTAGCAGGCACATGTATAACAAAAGCCAAAGGTTGGAAGATGAAGCTAGACAAATTCAAATGGGAAATAAAGTGCAAATATTTAACAGTGAAACTAATTAGTCATGGGGACAGGTTATCAAGGGACATGGTGGATTTTCCATCATCTTAGTTATAATGGTCCCATCTGATCTTAAAAATCAATGAGTGTGAATTGATCACCTATGCAACAACAAGCTTTGAAAATACCTTATTTCAGTTTGCCAATATTGTGGATTGTCATTCACTACAAATTACAGTTTGCTTTCACATGAGAGACTCAGAAATACAGCAGAACAGGATGTTGAAACCATTTACTTTTTAAAAACTTATGCCCTCTGGTGGCTGCCACATTTTACTCAGCTGACTAACATAAAAAATGTTGTACCTCTGACTGATGGTACCTAACTTAACCCAGAAATGTAACTGGCGAAGCAAAGTGAGGCCTCACGTGCAACTCAATGGCATTTCTCTGTTTGTCTGTCTCACTGCGATGTGGAAACTTTCAAACACCACAGCCAATAAATTCCAAAATTTTAGGGGCTGTTTTAGGCATTAATGGACTGATTTTGGTGAAGACTAGAAAATCAGAGAAGAGGGACGCATGGCATATGGTTAGAGGAGCCAACAGCTTCAGCCATCCCTGTACTTGTCTATAGATCAAAGAACTTGTTGATGGCAGCTATGAGCATCTTCCGGCATAAAAACACTCCATCTCATCTCTGCCCATCTTCCAAATATGATTTTTAAATGTTGACACGCTGAATGACACACCCCATCTGCTCCAGTCAGAAACAAAAAGTAAAAATAGGTGAGGGTGAAGGGAGGAATGGAGGCTCACACAGAGTGGAGGGGGGCGAGAAAGAAAATGTGGGAGCCTGGTGTGCGGGGAGGAGTAATGGGAGACACACAGAGCCCCTGGCATGAGGGTGGGTATAGGAGAGTTTCAGGGTATCTCTGAAATAAAGTGGGATGGGAAAGTGATACATAAGGAGTTTGTGGGAGAGAATGGACAGCTGCAAGTATGAGATTGTGATCTAATTTAATGACAATATAATTGATTTTTTGTTCTAGACTGCAGAATCTCACTGTAAGGTACTGCATGTATTCATAAGTGAATTAGCAAATGTCAAGCACTCGGAAGTGATTTAATAAAAATGCAATGTCATCTACACTGTACACAGTGGGGACCAATGAAAACTAGCCTTCACAGCAGGGTAGTGCTTAACTGACCAATATATTTCCCTATTTATTAATGGTAATAAGTGCTTTCTAGCCTGTTAATTTCTAGACTGCTGCACTGGACAAAACTGATGCTCTTTCACTGAGGGCTCGGTCTTCTACCAGAACTAAGTCAGGGTCATGCCTTAAATGCGGCTATTCCGAAGTAGTACCCTGTGTGATTCTGCAGGAAACCTGCATTCCAATAGTATTTCCTGTAGGAAAGGTTTTCACAGCAGCTGTGGAATAATTTGCAGCACGCTACGGAAACAACGACATTTCGAGTGGGTCGCACATTTGCGTGCCCTTCTGTCAAGTCTTGATGGCAGCAACATTTGCCAGATTCAATCTATCCAGGAGTCCTTTTATAAAATAAATAAAACTATGGCTCAAGTGCCCACCCAGAACTGTACTACTTCTGTCTCTGGGACATAAATAAATAAAACCTCCCTGGTCATACTGAAAGGTTTCCCCCTCACATGCAATCATTCAAAAGTCTTTTCAGAACATGGCACGTTGTATGTTTTCATCTGGGGCGGGGAGGTGGGGAGGAATCAGTAAAAAGAAACATGGAAACTCAGTATTAGGTTTGCATATAAGAAACTGAGCAACCCTAATTAATACAAATCCTCAGTCCTAAATAATGAATATCCAGTTTATGGAGATCCAGAACTCTGTCTCACCACATACCCACCCACCTACAACCACACTCACAGGTTGAGTTAGTCTCAGTGTTGTCAAAGGCATCTGAGGGTGACTGTCCCCCACTGATCTGCTCAAGGCCTGACAGAACTGCTCCTCCTGCTCTGATGTACAGCTCTCTGGTCCAGTTTTGTGATTTCAGCTCTGCTTCCACCAGCCAGGAGGAAGTCAGCTCAGCAGCCAGTGCTGCTCCAGACACTCCTTGCCCTGAAATCATCTCTACTTGCCACCACTGGTCCAAATGAATCCCCTCAGTCCTCACTGTCAGCTGTGCTTCTATAGCCACTGGTATGGTCCGGTATGGTCCGGTCCAGTCCAGTCCAGGAAATTCTTCCATAGAGAGTTCAGGTGAGGAACCCAAAATAAAACAGGTTGCTTGGATAGAGTTCATGAGATACCATTCTTCATCTCCAGGATACAACATTTTACCATCCTTTTGCCTAGCCTAAGCTTCATTACCCAACCAACATCCATTACTCATAAAAGTCAGGTTGATCCCTCACCTAGAGTATATCCTACACAATTCCTGTGTCCTTTTATGAGTACCATAAAAATAATAATCTATTGTCACATTTATTCATCAAATCATAAGCAAATTCCAACCAAAACAGCAACATTTGGCAGGCGGAATTATGGGTAAAAAACACTGTAATTCAAGTAAAGCTGGCCTGAGAGCTCCATCCCACTAGTTATTCTAGCCCAGAGGCTTACTCTCAAATGTCTGGCTAAGGCATTCCTCCAACCATTAGTGGTCAGCTGGTAAGGATCTAATGTAACATGATTGATACCATTACTTCTGAGGAACATCTGAAACTGACTGTGAAGAATTCCATTGTTACAACCTGTTCAAGACACACCCCCCACCCACACCAATCCTGGAAAATAATAGTTTTTACACCTCCACAATCTCCATTGAATTAGTTGAGGTCATACAGAATACGTCAAGGCCTTTAGAATGGGAATCTACTGCAATAAAAAACATCTGTCCCATACGTGGCTCAGCACAGACTATATATATGTGTAACCCTTCTGCCAGGCCAAGTTGACAGCAGCAAGGGCCGGGTTCAGTACACAGGGGTTCCCTCTCATCAAAGCAAATGCAAAACTGGCTCGAGCCCCCACCCAGTGACCTGGGAAAATCTTACACACCCCCTGGGCGCCTCAAAGAGGCAATACTTCCCCTCTCGCAAGCACAGAGTCTCGGTGTAGCAGAGAATCTTTAATAACATGAGGTAAACGACATCAGCATTAAATTGGGGAAACACCACAACTAGTGTTCATTAACCAAACCATGAGCAAGGACCCACCCCAGCAAATTGGGCCACATCCTTTCCCTCGGGTTCTTGAGTCCCAGAACCCAAACGTCTCTTGAGTCCAGCAATCCACAAATCACCCAAAGTTCAAAAAGTCCAGCCCCAGAGTTCAAAAGTTCATCTGCAGAGTGTTACTCCCCAGTCTGGCTAAAATGTGCCTGTGTGTGGGGGAAAGAGGTAAGAGGCACCTTACCTGTCCTGAAGCTGACTGCCCCACAGGGCTCTGCTCTGCTCCACTGTCTCACGAACAGCTCCGCTCTGCACCCTCGCCATCTCACGAACAGCTCTGCTCAGCTCGCTCTCTCACAAACGGCTCCACTCTGCACAGCTCACCTCACCGTCTCACAAACAGCACCACTGCACTCTGGTTCTTCCAGCTCCCCACTACTTGACACAGTGCTCAGTGATGCCAGCTCATAGTAGTGGGAGCCTTAGTGCTGGTACACCATAAGGCTAAAGTGAATTCAGCACAGTACCTGAAGCAAGACTCTTAATAGACCCAAAATTAGCTCTGACATTCCACAGTGGAGAGAGACAGAGGTGCAATTGGTGTTTCAGGCCCTCACAAAGGGGCCCACACCACCAGGTACAAATACCTGTCTCAAACCTCTCTGAATTCACAGAGTTTTGGAACCCATGTCCCTTGCTTAGCGAGTGCTACTTAGTTGATGGTGAGTCCCACCATCATAACAAAAGGCCAAGTACAGTTGCAAGCACAGTTCCCATAATCAGGGTAATAACAATTTATTCTTCCCGCCCCAATAACAGAGACACTGGGGATCCCACAACAGCCAAAGTGACCATTTGGGCAGCTATGGCCTCATTCTAGGCTGGGTGGGTGTGCCTATGCAAATGAGATCAGCCCCTGAAGTTCTTTTCCACAACTTGCCACACCTCACCACCAGATGTCAGGGTGGAGCTCATCCTGACTCTGCTTACATCTGCATTGCTATTCATTGTTAGCCACTCCCAGGGATGCAATGGAGCATGTGGGGCATGTGTGGGGTTTGCTGACAACCTTGATGTTGTTTTGCCAGTTCCTCTATTTGTGTATCAATCTCTTGCCACCTCACAAAACTCCTGGTCAGGACTGTCACTTTCACCATTCCCAAATGGTCTTCATGTAATTCTTGGAGTACTCATGACTGGAATGTCATAGGAATAACCAATTTGGGGCCACATATCAGGCAACCTTGATATACACATAGCTGTTCTTTCTGAGCAAAGAAAGCTGGAAACAGTGTTTGTGGAGGCAGGCTGTCTCTTCCTCTTCCTCAAGGCTGGGGGGGAGGTGGGAAATGCCACCAGTGGGAGCACTGGAAGCAAGGAAAGACAGTCTCCCTACTCTCAGTTCCTGCACCTGGTGCCACAGTGCCCCCCACCCCTCCAGGTCCTGGAAGGAGCAATTGCAGGGAAAGTCCTGATCAATCCTTGCAGCCCTGGGCTGGAGCAAGCCCTGTACAAACAGAATCATCAGAAAACATAGCTGCAAAGTGTCTATGGAGCACATGCAAACTGTAGTTTTTCAAAGATTTATAAATTGGCCAAATTTTGGAGGAATTTTCATGGGGATAGCCACAAGCACATTCCTGCCACTAGGGAGAGCCTCTTGCCAAATTTTCATGTCCTTGCTCCAATGTCTGAGGACACTATAGCTTCTCAGTGAAGGGGTTGTAAGACTTTAATATGGGCAAAGTAACACTTTTTTTCTCCTATTTTTGCTGAAACATTCCCAAAAAATTGCCACAGGGAGACACCCCAGCATGGAACATTTCAGCTCCAATGGCCGACGTTTGACAAAGGGATAAGTAGCTGAACACAGGGTCTAATCATGGAAAGCATTAGGCAACCGTGATAATAGATGTAGCTACCAGCTCTCCCTAAAACAGGCAAGAAACTACAGTGTGGTGTTGTCCTGTGACTGCCACAGGTGAAAAGTGTCAGCTGATGCAGTCTGAGCTTTGGTCAGGTACATAGAGGCTCCTTTACTCAACTTGTTTTAAGCTAAGAAAACTGAATTAATTATTTTAAGGGAACCAGTTGAGTAAAGAAACCTATGTGTCAGAATAGTTCAGCCTGCATTAGCTAACCCTTTTCACCTGTGAGTTGGGTTAGCATTAACAACACTGGTTTCTTGTACAGTTGTAAGGAAAAATGCCTTTACATGACTCAGCTCTACTTATTTTGGGGTTCGTTTGTTTTCCTGAAGGGGAGGGGAAGGGACAATAGTTATCTGGCACATTTTAAAACAATAGTTATGCTGACACTACCTCTTAGGAAAAAAAATGAAAATGTTCATTGTATAAGTGTGTATGCAGTTTTACACAGAGTAGAGGTTAAAAAAAATTTAATGTAAAACACCAAAATTGAAGCATTTTTGCCTTTAGTTTACAGGCTATTCAATAGATGCCTGCAGATACCTAAATATCCTTTGCAATAGGTGGAATAAACTTGATTTGTGCTCGCCGTTCCTCCTGTAATAAATAAGGGCATGGTCCTGCCAACTTTTACTTATAGAAGCTGTCCAAATGTTAGTAAGCAGTGCCATTGTAGTAAATGGGCCTGCTCTTTTGAGTAAGTAGTTTCATGAGTAAAAGTTTATAGGATCTGGCCCTCGGCCTCCTATAAACATCTAAGAGATCTGTATAATAAGTGCCTTTTTGTAATATTATCCCCTATATTTTTAAAGGATTACATAGGGTTTTGGCCCTGATTCAGCAAAGTAGTTTTAAGCATATGACTAATTCTATTAACATCAATGTAATTACATGCTTAAAGTTATGCATCTGCTCAGGTATCTTGCTGAATTGGAACCCTACCCATTTATCTTCTCTTGTATGTTCAAATGTATATAAAGAGCTAAAAGTTCCATGGTTGATTCCATAGCTACGGAGTCCTGGCATTCCCGGTAGCTGTCCACCAGATGGCTGGGTTGCACCACACACACGGCATGGAACAGAAGCAAGGGGTTTAATACTGCTTCCAACAGTCTTACCTTGTCAAATGCTTTATCTTTTACCAATTATCTTCATGGTGTGGCATATGGCCATCCCTTTTTTGTTGTCATTGGTTTTTAATCTTTGCATGAAATATTACAAAGAGGTACCAGCCAGTTTTCATTGAATCATATATTTAATACCCCCCAAAAAGAGAAGCTACAAGCTTTTTCCCTAGAGTACAAAGCAACATGCTAATATTTTTTTTATATCTTTCTTATGTGATTAACAAGTATAATACAAAAGAAAAAGAACATAAGAACGGCCATACTGGGTCAGACCAAAGGTCCATCTAGCCCAGTATCCTGTCTTCTGACAGTGGCCAATGCCAGGTGCTCCAGAGGGAATGAACAGAACATGTAATCATCGAAGTGATCCATCCCCTGAAACCCATTCCCACCTTCTGGCAAACAGAGCCTAGGGATACCATTCCTGCCCATCCTGGCTAATAGCTATTGATGGACCTATCCTCCATGAATTTATCTAGTTCTTTTTTGAACCATTATGGTCTTGGCCTTCACAACATCCTCCAGCAAAGAGTTCCAAAGACTGTGCACTGTGTGAAGAAAAAACAAACAAACCTTCCTTTTGTTTGTTTTAAACCTGCTGCCTATTTATTTCATTTGGTGATTCCTAGTTCTTGTGTTATGAGGAGTAAATAACACTTCCTTATTTACTTTCTCCACACCAGTCATGATTTTATAGACCTCTATCATATTCCCCCTTAGTCATCTCTTTTCCTAGCTGAAAAGTCCCAGTCTTATTAATTTCTCCTCACACGGCAACTGGTCCATACCCCTAATTATTTTTGTTGCCCTTTTCTGAACCTTTTCCAATTCCACTATATATTTTTTGAGATGGGACAGGAATGGCAGGAGGAGTTAATCTTGAATTATAAGCAAAATCTATGCTCAGTGGCCTTCTTGGTGACAGCACAATGACTTGTTACAGCCTCTCTGACATCTTTGGGGGACATAAGCAGGTGCATGTCCTCCCTCTTTTGAGATCTGAACATTCTCAGTTAAATTTCTGATCAAAGGAGATTGGAATTCTTATCCCCTTCAAAACAGGTGTAAGAAGCATCTCATTGTGAGAGATGCTGTCATAACTTAGGCTCTGTCTGCATTAAAGAAATGCATTCCATTGTAACAATACTAGTATCAATGTACTTATGCCAGAAAACCCCTAAAGCAGACAAGCTGCACTGGTGAAGCTCACTTCAGAGTCACACTGGTATGAATTTTCTTAATGTTGACAAAGTCCAAATCACAGAAACAAGTTATTAGGCAAAAAACCTTTACAGGAAAGGAATTCTTTATTAAATGAATTGATCCACAGGAGGTCAAATCCAAAGCATGGCCCTTGTACACAGATATTTCTCTCTACGAAGGATGGCCTTGCTGCATGCAGGAGTCACTGATAATTAGTATGAAGTTCAATTCTATTATATGCAATCGGAGGACGAAAGAATCATTCCACATCCAAACAGCTGCGGAGCAGACTAAGCCAGGTTGAGTGAGTCAATATTACTAGCACATCCAGAAAGGGAACTGCATAAAAAAAAAATTAAGGACACAATCCTGTCGCTGGGACTATTCACAGCATGAGGAACATTTCAGTGTGAATGATGGCATCATCATCTGCCTCTATATTATTTATGACAAAAACTGATGGGGAAATCTTTACGTCTGAGAAAATTAAAGAAGAGATCTCTCAGCTTTCTGGTCAATTAGACATGTCAAAATATAAACAGCAGAGAGGGTCTCTCTAAACTTTCTGTAATCAAAATTGCTCAATCTACAGCCAAACAGGTTTTTGTTTTTTTTAAATGTTTTGTTGGACAGAAAGACACTTGATAGCTTTGACTAGAAATCTGGATGGAATTTGAACTCTTTCAGAAGTGTGTGTTGGTTTATAACTAGTTGCTAAGAAATTCTCTTAGTATGTACTAAACTTCCCTACTAACGATGAATAGTATTTAGACTTAAATTTTATAAATCCAGACAAATTAAAGTTTGCCAGGGATTTGATATTCTTCCACGCCACTTGTATTCAATCTCACCATACTCTTAACAAGTAACAATAGTGGAAGGCCTGGATTTTTCTGACCCACGTTCTCTCTCCATGGCACAGAATTCACTGAGGAAAACAGCACTTGTTCATTTTGCGCTTCCCAGGTCACAACTGACACACCAGTCTCAAACCCAAGACTACCCAAGCTATGTCCCCAATGTTCAGAACAGAAAAAAAAACAGCTTCCTGTTCTTCATCAACAGTAACCTGTGAAAACTGCTAATGAAACCATCAAAAGGATAAAACTACAAAAGGATGCAACTGTGCCATAACCACTATAATGCTATTTTGTTAAAATGAGATGGAGTATTTAAAGTGAAGTTGCTGAGATTGACATTCTTGTTCAATGATCTGGTCATATAACATTGGATGCATCATAAATTTGTTATAAAATTTGGCCACTAGCCCTTTCAGGAATTAAAGATAATCTGCCAGTATGGTTTTGTGTGGTGTATGGTTGAACTTACTTTTCATTAGCCTCCCATGCAGCTCAGGATTTAAGTTCTTAGCTTTCAATGAAACACATACAATTACCCATAGCCTTCAGATTTTTCACTAGGAGTTCTCTCATCAAATCTCTCAAGCTAAGCAGGGGCAGAGTGACTCTGTACTTGGATAGACCTCCAAGGAAAATCCAGGTAATACAGGAATCATTGTAATGATTCAGTAGATTTTGCTCTTTTGAGTCAGTCTTGAACCAAGACTGACTCATGTTACTGATGCATTATACTATTGAAAGTGGTATCTTTCAGTGGAGACTTCATACAAGTCCTGGCCAAACTATTTCACGGCACTTTCACAAGGTGAGGGCAATTTAGCATTGTGTCCATGCCCAGTTTGCGTATGCATAATAAAATCCTTCCAAACTTCATTTCCTTCTCTCACTCCAGTTGAGTAAGTTCTCTTCAGCTACCCAACATGGATGTGTAGTAGTGTTATGCTCTATTTAACAGTTGCCAGCATTTCACCAGATAGTTGGCTATACGATTCCTGTATATAGTGTGACAGAGTCAGACCTAACAGCTACAGGAGTTAAAGCCCTTTTTTCTATGCACTGGTAAGAGGTTACCTCAGATTAATTAGAGTCACACCTGAGCCCAATTAAGGACTTGCTGGTGACCTTTAAAAACCTCTTCCGGTGGGGGAGAGAGGAGAGCAGGGACAAGAAACAAGCTGCGGAAGGATGGCAGGGAGAAAAGGTTCCACCTGGGGGAGAGCCGTTCTCCTCCCTACTGGGGAAATACTGAGTTTACTACGGTTTGAGGAGGGGTTGATGACCAGGAGCCAGCATAAGAAGGATCAGTACTCTGGTGGGAACAAGGAAATTAATTTGTGTTGGGAGTTATGCTTAAGGAAGCAATTCAGGCCAACTCTGAGGCCTAGCTTGTGAAAACTGTATATAAAACTACTGTTAAGAATTATAAACCTCTAGAGAAGGACTGATTTACTCCAGCCACAGCCCCCACCCCCAGCCTGCTGCCGGAGTGAGAACTGCTGAAGCTGACGTGGTGATAGAGATGCGTTGCCACAATTTTATATAAAGTTTGGAAGAGGCAATATGTAAATAAAGGGACACTGTCAAGGTCCAAATATTCCCTCCCCTGCACAAATTGCTTGATGGCCTGTGTTGTTCAGGAGGTGAGAGTAGATGATCATATTGATCCCTTCTGGCTTTAAAATGAAAGTCAATATATGCCTATGGTCACATGTGAAAATGATGAAATCCCTTAATTCAAATGTCAGAATTCTTAGTCTGTTATCATGAGACACTGAGTGGTGGGCAATATGCCAGATACACATTGGAGTGAAGGGCAGTATCCACAAAGGAGTAACTCCATCTAGCGATGTTGCCTTGCAGCAACTGTGTGTCTAAATAAAGGCTAGGGGAGAAATCTCTAGCGGAGAAAACATCAGGCGGTTGGCACTGCAAGTTAGCTCTATCCTCCGACATCTCCTGTAGATGTGTTGGCTTCCAAATATCTCAGCCTCCAAGCTTTTGGGCTCAGTCAGTATCACCAAGAGGGGCTTTGGTCCTAAGACGAGCTTCTGCCTCCTTATTTATTTCTGCCTAGGCATACATGCAGCAGGTTCAGGTACAATGATCGCCTTCTTTAAACTTGCTTGTTGGAATGTGAGGACAATGTACACGATATGCCAATGACCCTATGAACTCCACCATCACAGACTGCGAGCTGGAGAAACCTGACTGATGTAGCCCCTCTATCTGAAACCAGACTAGATGACAGGTTCTCTACACGAGATGCAGTACAATTTTTTCAGGCATGGAAAAAGCAAACAAGACTGCTGTGAGCACAGGATAGGTTTGGCAGTTAAAAATTCATTAGCACCCAGGGCCAAATGTCTTGTTACAACATCAAAATGCATCATAGCATTAAAAATATCTACCACAGGTGGCTTTGCTAAAATCAGGATATATACCCCAATACTTTCATCTGTGAACAGAAGGACTTGCTCCGTCAACAACTTGAGAGCATTACCAAAAAGCTACCACTGGGAGATTTCAACACTAGAGTCGGCTCAGCTCATGAGATGTGGCCACTATGCACTGGCCACCACAGAGAGGGAAAAAATGAACCACAATGGGCAAAGACTACAGGAGCTCTGCACTCACTGGGGGCTGTGCATTGCAAACTGTAAGGAACTTATGCAGCCTGTGCAAGGCCCGTCATTGAATTAATTTGGCTTACCCTGGTTCGTCATCATCCACAAGAAACCGCCCACGCAGGCTATATAAGAACTCAACAAGTGCCAGTCTGTGTCTGCCCAACCCAGCAGCAGCCTGACTCCCTACTCGCTAAGTGCGTGTTGTGCTTTTTGAAATAAAGTCTGATTCTGCTTCAGTTGAAGCAGAGTCTGTTGTGAATGCTATCTTGTCCAATGACATCAAACACCTACTTCCAAGATGGTCGTTGCCAGTGCTGGTCATGCAGACACCTCAGATTTGAACACTGGCACCAACTGGATTTAACTGTCACCTGCAGAAAACACCTACAGGATGTTCTCGATACTTGCAGTTTTCACAGTGAAGTCTGGGCTGTGCTGCAAAATAAGGCTTTTACTATGGAAAATCCATTGTACCGAACACCACTGCCACCTATACAATATCAGCTCAAAAGACCAAACAAGGCGTCTTCAATTCATTGCAAATCTCAGGGAAGCTATGTCATTGATTCCATTTTCCCTGAATGCTGATGTAGCATGGAACACAGTCAGAATGAATATCCATATAACTGCAACTTTGGCTTTTGGTAAAAAGACTGTAGAAGATAAAGACTGGTTAGCAGCATACTCTGAGAAATACTTCCAGTTATTGAAACAAAATGCACAGCATATCTTTACCACAAAATGAACCCCTCTCCTGAGATAAGTGCTAACCTCAGGCTGGCCAAGAGCGCATTGCAATGAACAACAAGGCAATGTGCACGATGACACTGGATCAAACTGAGAGAAGGTAAAAATGTCCTTTGAAAATGGAGAGCTAAGAGGTATGTATGATGGATTCAACCAAGCAATATATCCTTCAGCCAAGAAGGCTGTCCTGCTCAAATCTCTTAATGGAAACATATCGTTGACAGAAGCAAACAGATGCTATGCTGGATGGAACACTATCGCAAACTCTATGCACGTGAAATCACTGTTTCGGAAGAAGCACTAAATGTGATCCCCAGACTCCAGATTATTGAAGAGCTAGATATAGAATCATCTATGAATGAGCTTGAAAAGGCAATCACTTCCCAGGAAAGGTGACAAGAAAAGATGGAATTCCAGGTGACATAGTGAAACAAGGAGGACAGATTGTGCTTAAACATCTGCCAATGTTCTGTTTGCCTGTTGGAGGGAAGGAGGTGTACCCACAAGGCATGAAGAATGCCACCATCACAACATTGTACAAAAACCAAAGGAGCTCAAAGTGATTGCAACAGCTACAGAGGAATCTCTCTCCTTAGAGTTGCTGGCAAGACATTAGCACAGGTCACTCAAAAGACTGCAAGTTCTTTTGCATCTATGCCAGTAGATCAATTATCCATCACTGTTGCACTAAGGCAACTGCCAGAAACATTGACACCACCAACTAGGAAGACGCAGCTAGCAACAGCCCATACTGAAAGGCTGTACCAGGAAGTCAGAGAGACCAAAGAGAGTGAAAGTGAGGAGAGCAAAGAGGAAAGCGCAACAGGCCTCAAACACTAGTCATGCTCCAGCTTCATTTTCTGGCCATGTCCCTTATGCATGCATTATCTGTGGCAACGACTGTTGCTCGAGAATTGGACTTTTTAGCCACTCACGATGTTGCAGGAGTGCACACAGAAACTGAACTGTTTTGATATAGTTAAACCATTGTCTTTCAAGACAGACAGTTGCCATTCCATTCCGATCATAAGACAAGTCAAATCTGTGCCTCCCAACTGTCTTGACTCGAGGCTATTGGAAACTCTTGAGCAAGACTGGAAGTATTTAGCAGATAATTTAGTATTATAGGGTCTTGCATCTCAAAAAGCTATATTTAAAGAAAGCATCACATTATCAAAAACAAAATAAAGAGAGCTACAAGTAAAATGTCAGAGTTATTTTTCAACATGATGTGGTCATTCTACTTTCAACCTCAATTAGTCAACCAGCAAATAATTTGAATTTGCTATGGAAGCTGGTTATTAGAAATAAAAAAACACCAGAATAATGTTAAGAACCCCATCACTACCATAACAAGGTTTCACACACATACATATAAATAACTTACAATAATTTTGTAACAGTTTTATGACATCTTGCCATATCAAAAACAGTTTAGAATACGGTATAATGAGTATTACATTGTAAATACATTTTGTTTTACCATAGGATTTTATATTTTACTCTGTGCGATTTCAGTTTCTTTTTAAAGTAGCATCCTCAAAATATGAAGTAAATTAAAGGTGGCTTTTAAAATATATAATATTCCTTCATTGTGTTGTTCTGACAGTTGTAATCTGTTCTCCTCAGTATTACATTTATTTTCCTTAAAGGGCAAAAGCCATGTTGCTTCAACCACAAAATGTTATTAAGTTAATAAAAGCCACCTTTGGTTTCCTAATTTGTTCAACTGTAGATTGCTTTTAAAACATCCTCTAAAATGTTTACAAAACAGAAGGACAACAGTGTCATCATGGGCCCAACAGTTTCATCATGTCAGCCCAGGAGGCACATGTCTGAAGTAAGAAGAGATTTTCAATCCAATTGCAAAAAAACCAAAAACTTTATTAAAAAAAGTCATAGTAAGACTATTACGTTTTTCGTCCCTTAAAAAAGTCCACTCCTTTCAGCGCTTCAGGCAGATATTCTTGCTCTGCAGGTTCCTTGTACATCGGGTTATATTTATAATCTTTACCATAGCCCAAGTCCTTCATGAGCCTGGTTGGAGCATTTCTCAAGTGCAGTGGAACTGGTGGAAGTGGTCCCTGGTGGTTTCTCAAACATGCTTGGACATTGCTGTATGCACTGTACACCTCAATAGACTTGGGTGCTCTAGCAAAGTAGACTACACATTGGGCTAGTATGACCTGCAAAACAGAGGGAGAACAATATTACGTGACTTTTAGATTGTAAACTCTTTGGAACAAGGACCATCATTTAGTTTGTTGTTTGTACAGCATGTAGCACAAGGGACCAGGTCCTTGTCTGGCCTGTAGTTGCTATTGCACTATGACTGTTTAATAATAAATAATAACAACAACACCACCACCACCACCACTTCCTCTTGCTTCTGGCTGATCAAGAAGCAAAAGAATAGTTAACTTCGAGTACAAAGTTTTAAATATTTTACAAAGAAACCAAGAGTGACAAGACAAAATAAAACTGGTTGAAAATGTGCGTATGGTCATACAAACAAGTTTGTGACAGCTTTACCTCACATTCTGGCATTCCAATAAAATGACAGCCTTGGTATGCAGCAACTGCTTGTGTTAATGCCAAAGGATCTCCCAGTCCTACAACAAAAAGGATCATATGTGAGTAAATTAAAAACAGCAAGTCATACCTCTGCTACTAAAGCGCAGGTATGTATGTCTATTTTGGGGTGGCTTTTTCAGATAACAGGTCATTTTAGATAATACATGTATATGGTTTCCCCAAGACTGCAACCATCACATCTTTACTAAAGTATCATAAGGGAAGTTTTGGTGAATCAGTCAGCTGTGGATAAGCCAGCAAGGTGTTTACAACTGGGAAATCAGCTAGCAGGCTTTGAAGTTTGAAGTCAGGGTGATTTAGAGAGTTAGTTTCCTCAACTACCAGAAAATATGGGTGTCCCTAACACCCTCTGGATAATTTACGTTCAAATGAAAATACATTTTTAATCAAAACAGTTTATTTTATTTAACTGTCTACTGAAACTTAAAAATTCAGGGATCTGTGTTTTTCCTGTAAGAGTTTATCAGATCACTAACACCGAAAGTGGAATAATGAATGCAGTCACCCACTTAATCTGAGGTGTCAATTATATCATCATTTGTTACAAAAGAAAAAGTTTAGCCCTGAACTCTAGTTATGGCAACAGACTTTGATTTGTTGTTTTTTTTAAAGCAAACAGATTTTTCCAAAAGTAACTGATGCAAACTGAAGAATGTTTAGATATTATTTTTTAAAATGTTCCGGTACTATTATTGTGGTGCCCACCTATATCTTCGCTTGCAAATCTCACCAGCCTTCTTGCCACATACAGTGGATCCTCACCACCTTCAAGCATTCGGGCAAGCCAGTAAAGGGAAGCATTTTCATCGGAGCCTCGCATAGATTTATGAAGTGCAGAAATACAGTTGTAATGCTCTTCACCTATTTAGAGAGGGGGAAGAAATGGCGAGAAATGTTATGTGCAGAAATGTAACTGAACAAACCCACAAAAGATCTATTTGTTTATTACTTGTGCTTTCACTGGTAAATACATTTTAAGGGATTTTTTTAAAACTGGGTAATAACTAGATATGGGCCAAAACTCCAGATTAAAATCCTAAATCTGTGCGTGTATATTGTGTCTGATATGCAGCAGGCTTGCTTTTTTTTTTTTTTTTTTTTTTTAAAGTTTTTACCTTTTCTTTATACACTGAAAAACGAAACAAAATTGTTTTTGTAATTCTCCTTTAAAATCTGTCTTCAATAAGAAAAAATTAATAAATTTTAGGGCAATTAGGAATCAGGAAAGCCATATAGAATAGCTATTCATGAGGCCCAAGAAAGGGAAAACATATTCCAGGCAATTGGTGAGTATTACTGGGGAAGGAATTAGTCAACAAGCTTACTGTACCACCATTTTTGAATATTCATGGAAAACTGTGGAAGTGACAGAAGACTGGACAAAAAACAAACACTGTACTACTGATCTAACAAAGAGAAAAGGAGCCTAGCAATTATATTCCCATAAATTGAACAATATCTCTGACGACATACAGCAAAAATTAAGGGAAAGTATTTCACTCCTATGCCAATTTTTTCCAATTAAGACAGGGAGAAACCTGGAAAGATGCAATACTGAAAGATCTACAGATGACAGAAGACAGTAAATCAGATGTGAATTTGCAGTATTAGATATCAACAAAGAAACCAATGCAATTTATGATGAATACATAGAGATGTCATATCACAAAGTCTGGAGGAAATAGTTTTTCTCTACAGTGCTGGTGCAACTGCATCCTGAAATACTGGATTTAGTTACAGGCACTTTCTTTACCAGACAGACACTGACAAATGGATGGGAGCTCAGGAGGGAAGAAAGCGATTACATATGGGGCTAGAAGGATTGAAATGCAAAGAAAGTTTAATATATAGAGAGATTGGTTAACTAACTCTCCCAGGGACACAACTGAGGAACAGGAATTTTTGAGCAAAGCAAAAGTGGATACAACTAAGAATAAGAAGGGGGAAATTAAGAAAGGGAAAGTTTCTATTTACAAATTTGTGTGTACTTGATTAGCAAGTTTTTTTAAAAAAATAGGTGTGTGTTTTAACTTTCCTTATCATCTGCAATTTTTTTTGGCTAAGTGTCTGGTGTGCTTTGGTTTACAGATACCATAAATATAACATGCATTATTAAGACAACTGACTGCACGTAAAAGCAACTGTTACATTTCTCTTCCTCCTCTACCCCCAACAATTCACAACCACAGGGCCATATCTTTAGCATTCATAGGTGTTGCGTAATAAAAGCTGTGCACGTTAGTTTGAGTATAGTTGAGTAACCTTCTGCCATTGAACTGAAAAGGAAAACACAGACTTTCATGGGAGCAAGACCGGACCCATGTCCCATATGGTTATTGTAATTATCATATTGTTATTCTATCTGGATTTTAGACTCACAAGTGTGGTCTTCTGGAACATACAAGCCTGCAGACGGCTATTTTTAATAAGTATTCCACACAGAGTTCACTGGTATGCAGTCATTATCATGCCAACATACGCAGCATATCTGTGCTCCATCATAGCACTCAAGCTTTCAACTTCAGCCGGTAGCAATAAACCCAAGCAGCTGAACTCGCATCATGCTCTTGGAAGAGGCGTCTCTTTGTCTCTTATAAGTAAAGACGACACACTTGCCCATCTTTCTAATGAAAGTGCTTTCGTGTGCTGTTTAGGCTGCTAGACGGGAGTTCACTTTGTAATACAACACCAGATGGGGAGAACCCACACATGTATATAAGCCCTGAAACACAACAAGGTATGTATTTCACAGCAGATGACTAAGTCCTGTTGGCACAGAAAAGGCCATATTACTCTTCTACATTTACATTACAGTCACAGCTAGAGACCTCAACCAGGTCAGCGTCTCATTGTGCTAGGCACTGTACACACAAAACAAGCAATAGTCCCTGCCGCATCCATATTCCGCCCTTTTCAGCCAGAGAAGAATGTAGCCAGCCTGTGGATAAGGGATAGCAAGTACACAGTAAAAGGAAGACCACAATAATAGAACACTATATACCTAAAGCATCACTGAACTACAGTGACCGCTAGCATAGAGGGAAATGGTCAAGCAGCATACATGACACTTCACAGGCTAGGGAGAAGGGAAATGTTGGAGGAGGATACAGGAGGGCAAACCGCGACTCTTAAAAAATTCATCATGGGCTCTTAAAAATTGTTTGCTCTGTATGTTAATCTTTCAAAGGCAATATCTGATAAACTCAAACAGGTAAACTGCATGGAACCCAGTGTATTTACCTCAGGGACGAGCAGCTGACCTAATATGCTTATATTTGAACTAGTGGCTTCAGACAGACACATACTATGGCACCTGGATACATTCTAACTAGACAGACAGAGGACTGGAAGTTGTGGGCACTCAACACCCCACAAGACGTGTTGAGCATTTCAAAGGACTGGGCCATAAAGAGACAGCAAATTGATAAAGGGTGGGGAAAGGTATAACACCACACTAGTGAATCCTGGGACGTGAAATTTGGCATTTGTCTCCTTACTGCCACAATATCCTCTCCTTTCTTTTTTTTTTTTTTTTGCACTGTCTACCACTGGTCTTGTGTCTCTCCCCAATCAAATCAGTTGCTGGCTGGGTGTCCTTTACCCAAAGATTGTAACAGAAACCTTAAAAGCACCATACAAAGTTAAAAAACCCCAAACCTACAAATCTCTCATTACAAATTTTGGTAAGTGTAATTACAGATAATCCATTACATTTGATCTACTGGAAAATTAAGTCAATCCATTTTCCAAACTTTTCTTGGCATAATTTTCAGAAGCTAAGATGCAGTGTCATTCACATATTTCCAAAACACTAGCATATAAATCGTTAAGTATAAGGAAACTCATCTAATCCTTAATACTCAAATTCCCACACATACGGCATAAAAAGGTACAAATAGCCAGCATTTGAGACACAATGTTGCCAAGTCACTAATTTAGCAAGAGCTGGTATCAAATTAGGAATCCTTACATGCAGTTACACGTACATGGCCTGACATTAGCAAACTACAAAATTCATTACCTTATAAAGCAACTCCAAAAATAAAGTGAACCATTCAGATTTTCAAACTGCATTTTGTTGTGAATATGAGCACTGAAAGACTTTTCAGAACGAATAAAAATGCCACTGAAGCATTCCATCTCCCCCACAAAATAAACTTTTAATTTAAAAAAAATCCTTCTCTCTCAAACACCTACCAAACAAACCAACCAAGCAAAATACATAACATTAGTTGACACTGGCCTGCCTAAAGGTCATTTAGAAACTCTACAATAGTTATGTTGTTGCTGGTATATAATGTGTAAAGTGCTTCTGGACAGCAGAAGCTGTATACATATAAAATTTCTAAGCACCCTCTGCTCTGCCATTCCATCGATTCCATTCCAGGCCTTACACATCACCCTGATACAATGCTTCTCCAGGGCTCAGATGAGACCTAGAGTTAGCGGAAAGGAAAGTCTCTCTCACTGGCATTAGAAAGACTCCCAACTCTTGCCTGCCTCCAGAAACAGCACTCTGGGATTAGGCAGGGACTCAGAGCACTGGTGTTTCACAGCTGGCACCCTCTGCCAGATCGACAGTCTGCAGGCACCCACATCAAGACATGAGCAGTGGACTATTTCACTGAAACCATGTGCTGTGATAGGTGCTGGAACTAGGGGTGCTGGCTTGAAGTGGTTTCCATTATATACATCGTTTATAGTTTGGTTCAAAGGCTCTCCCCGCAACCCCACTACATAAATTGTTCCAGCACTGCTGTGTGGCGCTCTCTTTTGTGAGACCGGCACACCACTTTAGGTCATGTGACACCGCTGTGTGGCGCTCTCTTTTGTGAGACTGGCACACCACTTTAGGTCATGTGATTTGGGGTCAACCAACCAAATTACATTTAAAAAACAGGTTAATAAACATTAGGTTAAGTCTTAAGGTATTTGAAATGGAATCTGTGCTCTGTGAAAAAATGTGCAAACTGCTCCCTCAATTTCCTAGCAACATTTTAACTACTCACATGATTTTGTTTATTTGAAACCGCATTTTTGGATGCTTACCAGAAAAAAATCCATGCATCCCCTGTCAACCCTGACCAAACCTATATTACTACCTTGCAGCAAAATACATAATGGGCTTCAATGGCTTCCTCTAGGCTCCAGATGGAGGAGAGATTTTAGTCACTTGGCTTTGACCCTCTCTGGCAAGTTTTCCACATCAGGGGGCCTAGGTTTATGCCAACATAAGCCTCGGTGAACCTCATCTGAATTTGGCCCACATGTGAAATGGAAAGAGCCCAGCTTTACTCAGTTCTCAGGACAAGTTTGTAGGGCTGGCAGTTAGAATAAAGTTGGAAACTGAGCACATCTGATCTGGTCATTAAGAGACATAAGAAACCAGAATATCTTTTTGGGGAGGAGTGGGGGGGGGGGGGAAAGAGGGGAAAACAGACCTTTTTCAGAGTAGAATCACAATTCAAGACTAGTTTTTTAATCAGTGACAGCTGGGAAAAAATAAATAATTCAAAAAAGATATACAAGTATATCATCAGTCCCTGCTGCATAGCACTACCTTCAGGGTAACCACTCACCTGCTCGGTCATACAGGATATGGGATCGCTGTAGTCCTTCCTTCACATGGTCTTCCGTTATAAAAACTCCATCCACAGAGCAACCTTGTGTGCTAGCCTGATGAGAGGTCTTCCCTGCAGTTAATCTGGCCTGAACAGCCAACTGGAGTCCATTCAGTCCAGTTCTTGCATCACCATCACAAAGGTAAGCTAGAGTGCTTACAGCTTTTTCCTCTATGTACACAGGGGACCTGCAATAGAATTAGCCCACACTGTTTTCATATTCACATTACATCCTTTTCATTGCAAATTACTCACAACGTTATGTGTTTTTGTTTGTCTGTTTTGTTTTTTTACAGCATTTATTGAGAAGTATCTGGGTTTAAAGAGCTGTCCTTTATTTCATGCCATTGTGCTGAAGTATGGCAGGGACTCTGAGAACCGTATGTGACCTATGTGCCACGTGTGTTATAATGCTTAAGCACAATGGCATGTGTAAAAGCTGGAATGGAAGATTTCAACCATCTCTGAACTTCCTTGTTTTTGCAAGATTAGATTCGACAAGGAAGTTTATTTAATGGTAGATTAGATGATTTTAAAGCTCATCCTGTCTGTCCTGGGACTGTTGTGGACTTCACTCAATCAATATTTAATAAAACACTGACAGCCTTGGATGGAAGGCACTTCAGAACTATTCTTATGCACAAAAATGTGGTACTTTTAGCATGAAATTATCCAACTGCACATTATAGACTAATGAGGCATTATGCAATCACTATGACCTTTGAAACTACTGTAAACAAGAATTGACACCAGATCACTTTTTTAAAGTTAAAAAGTGTAAGAGTGTATAAAAGTCTTAGACCATAGAAAACAGATAACAGGCAATTTGTCTTGGGGCCAAATCTTCACGGGTGTGCACATAAAACTAAGGAATAAAACAGTCATTATTATGACCATAATTTGTATTATAGTAATTGTAATAACACTGTACAAACACACAGAAAGAGACATTCCCAGTCCCAAAGAACACACAATATAAACAGACAAGACAGACCGAGGGTTGGAGGAGAATGAGAAGCATACAGTAAAGTGACTTGCCCCAGGTCACACAGCAGATCAATGGCAAACTGGAAACAGAACCCTGTTCTCCTCCTGACTTTCAATCAAGTGTCCTATCCAATACATAGCAGAAGCTACTGTAATTAAAAGTGCAGCATGAACAATGACTAACTGTGCCATTTCCAGTAGTCGACTGAAAATAAATAAGTTCATCAACTGGGGATTAACGCATGGGGACAGGAGAGAGAGAGAGGTGATTCCACACTGAGTGTCCTAACACTCCAAACAATTTAGGATTCACCCACAGCTCTGTACTTCATTCACTGAAAGATTTATCGCTATTATCAGAAATGATGCATGACGAGGCCAGCTACCAATGCCAGCGTTTCCAGACACACTGATCTGCTAATCTTTATTATTTGACCTGGGTCTTTATAGGGTTATGATAAATAGCTTAGCCAAACCGGCAACAGCTGCAAGGCTCTGAAATTATAGGTACAAGGGCAGCAGTAACTCCCTCTCGTTTTAGCCTAGTCAGAAGCAGACCTGAATGGCAACACCAGATATATATATATATATATATATCAAGTTTTTATTCCTCTCATACTAAACGCTTGCTGCACACCCCCAAACCAGAGGGCCATTTTTACTAAGAAAAAGATAACATAACACGCACGCCCTCAGCTATCACCCTCCTCCACACCTTAGTACTTTTATCTGAGGGACACAAATACAGACCATTAAACAGGTGTTGCTAATGCCTCAGTGGTGTAGTCTGTAGCTTACGCGTCCCATCTCCTTTATGTGGTGGATTTGAGGGATTGGGAATGGCCTATGGATCTGCATATTCTTGTGTCCACACCATCCCCAGTCTCTCCTCCAATGCTGCACAAGGATCCCCACAGAACCATGCTTTGCAGTGTGCAGGGAATGCACATCTGCCACACTGAGATAACTTTACTTTTTCCAACAACATTTCAGGGGAGGG
This sequence comes from Natator depressus, assembly GCF_965152275.1. NCBI lineage: Eukaryota > Metazoa > Chordata > Testudines > Cheloniidae > Natator > Natator depressus. The sequence continues at coordinate 118,472,886 of NC_134235.1, read as the reverse complement.
GGAGCTGTGGAATGAAGGAAGCACTGTGCAGTACATCTCATTGTAATAATGCATCATCACAGTCTCTTTAAATATTAAGGTATCAGGATTCATCCTTCAGAGCTACAGTTGGCCACTGGGTTTTGTTACGTTTTGAAACAAATCAGTAGGTGCTAATCAGTCGTAGCTGAATAAAAGGTTATTTTTAAAGCACAGCAGGCAGCAAAAACACTTATACTACAAGTGCCTACGTCAATGGAGAGCAAGAGCAAACAACATGCTGTATGTTTAAAAAACAAAATACTTTGGCTTTCCCAGTGGGGAAGATTAGAGAGGAGGATTCACAGAATAGTTCCTACAGAGACCAGGCATTTGCCTGATTAAAAAATGGCATGAGGCATTTCAGGCTTCTTGCTTTCAGAATATAGGCTGAAACTGAACCCACATCGAGTGGCTAGGGCATCAGACTGGGAGTCAAGAGAGCTCTTAGGGGCAGGGATTATCACTTACTATGTTTGGATAGGCCCCAACCTTGTTGAGGCCTACCAGCCCTATTGCAATGTAACTGTTAAATAAGAATACATTTGAGTTCTATTCTTGGCTCTGCCATGGACTCATTGTATGACCTCAGTCTCTCAGTGCCTCAGTTTTACTAATAAGGTGTTTATATATCCCACTCCGTTGTAACGACAGGGACAATAACCTTTAGCCTTCTTGGTAAAGTGCTTTGAGATCTATGGATGGTGTAGAAGTACTGGTCTTATTTCCACGAAAGCAACATTATACCAAATGTGACCCAATATAGCTATTTTAAATAAAAAGGTTCAGTGCTGCATTGTAGAAAATTTAGACTGTATTATACAACAAATTCTTATCAGCTCCATTATTATTTATTAAAAGTCAATAATATGCTTAATGCTGTAACATGATCGAGACAACAGGCTCTCGCCCCAAAAGCTTACTATTTATTAGGCTAAAATCCACCAGGGCAATAGGGAGAACATCTTGATTAAAGCCAGAAGTATCAGTGACATTGCTCTCTTAGTTTTCAGGTGAAGGTATTTTAGGCAGGCAATAATAGGACTCCACAATAGGGCACTGAGAGCACAGATGAGGGTGTAAATAAAAAAATCTGCTTCAAAAGGGAGAGAAGACTGAAAAATATTATATTTCACTAAGCACATTTAAAAAAATGATTGCATATTGAACGTGAGATAAAACAGAAATGAGTGGAGAAATTGCCATGCATGAAACAGTCATGCTTACAATACAGTGCGGTCAGTGGTTTTAAATAAGGTTGGGATTCCTTCCCATCCCCCCAAAATATTTCAGCAGAAGAGAATACCCCTTCATCAGAGGAAACGAATACTTACAGTAATTCATTCAAATGCATTTCTTCCCTTGAGAATTACTATTTCAGAACAAATTGTAGCTGTGATCCAGAGACTCCAGATTAAGAGTTTCATACACAGTGCGTTTGCTAATTTTGCTTTAGCAGGCAAGATTCTGATTACAAAGTAGTGTTTAATTATGTCAACACTTCGGTTTCCAAAACCAAACTATTTTGTCTTTTTCACCCTGGCCTGCCATCCTATGCTCAGAAGCTCAAATTCATTCTCTGTGTTTTTACAGACTTGCCCCTTACCCTACATGCCTTAACAATTGCAAGGCAGGAATACTACCCTGACCTCTCAACAGATTCATGCTCATCTTACAAATGGACTATCTAGTATTTAACAGGGAACATACTGGATGCCAAGTCTTGATGTTTGTACCTTGTAACCAAAGATACTTGGAGACAAACATATAAATAAACAAACAGGGATACCCCAGGAACTATCACTTACTGACAACAAGCTGGTATACCAACTAAGGTGAAGGAAAACCACAGCTAGATAGTTTTTCCAAGAGTAAATATCTCGCTAGCTTGTCTCCACTATGGAATCCATCCGAATCCCAGCATGAACTACCCTAAAAAGTTGTCATCAGACCAAATTCTGAGGTGATGTGCAAGATGCTATAAGTGAGTGCAAGGGAGTCAAAGTGAGTGTAGCCTACTTGTAGAAGGGCTGGAAATACAACAAAAAGCAGGGTGCAATATAAAGTAGCCCCTCATTTCTTTATTGTCTACCCTCAAACCTTACAGTCCCACAGCAAGTTACACTAGCGCAGACTCCCTTCTCAACAGAGCCATATAACATCAATTTTGAAGCACAATTTTCAAAGAAATAAATAAGCTCTTCATAAAAATAATAAAAATAACTGATGGTACAATACGTAGCTTCCACCACCTTACAAGATCACTTCTGAATTTGGCCCTTCATCTCAGCTACAATGCAGGAAAGTTGGAGAGAATATTGCGATAAGAGGGGAACAACTTTCTGAAAGGCTTGAGACCAAAAAGGAGATTTTAATCAAGTGGATTAAGATAAAATGAATAATTACAATATACTAATGACTAGACTGAATTGCATGGCATCTAGTGGTTGCTAGTGCAGGGGACTAGAAATCAGGACTCCTACATTTTGCTTGACTCAGATACTACCTTGCTCGGTGACCTTTCTATGTGTTTATATACATGGTTATCTAAACAGACAAAGTTGGGAGGATTAAAAAAATAAATATTCGTAAAGTCATTTGATTTCCTGACATTAATGTTACATTGCACTTATACAATGTATCAGTGTATGTAGGACAAGGCAAGAATGAATATATTTTATTGTCACATTGTATATCTGAAAGACCCCAACAAATGAAAGTGTTGGTAGCCTCTCTTTACATTTCAGAAAGATGTCTAATCTTTGGCATGGACTTTTTTTTCTTCTTACTTCTCCCCCTCACATTCTTGTCTCTCTTTTCCTTTTTCCTCCTGGCTCAGGTTTACAGTGACTGAGATAATGGTGCAAAGTTACAAGGGAGTGCTTTACCTGGAGTAGTTTCTTTGAGCACAGAACTAGGACCATAGAATTTGCAACATTTTTCATCTTAGTATTTATGTTCACAGCTGGCATAAGCAGGGGCAACTTGGCTACAATGGATTTGGAGCAAGTGTAACACAGAACTTTAATAACTAAATTCAAAGGTTGTTAAAATAACATTAGGAATCTAACATAATAATTGACAAAAATAAGGAAATAAAAATTAGGTGGACAATCCACTTAGTTGTAGTTACGGGAGGGGTCCCTAAAATGCCAGGTGTTAGACACTATGGCCAAGGTTTCAAACTTGGGTGCCTGTAGTCAGGCCTCTAAATCCATATTTAGGCACCCACATGTAAGGGGCTTGATTTTGATAGGTCCTCAGTACTCCAGTGCCTACAGAAGTTGATGGGATCTGTAGCTGCTTTGCATATTTGAAAAGCATTTTACATATAAGAATCTTAACATGAATTTAGTAGTGTAACTTCATGCACCCAAGTTTGAAAACTTGGCCCATACATGCCCGCTACACATAAGAGAGTGACTTCAGGAGAGAATCATGCTTTACACTGAAATCTTTCGCTTATGCTTTTTTATGACTAATCCCCAGCTTTGTGCTTTAAACTAGTTGTCCCATCACCAACCTCCTTTGTCACCAAATACAACGTACTGTATCTTTCCGTGCATGTGCTCATAATGAAAACAGGAGGGGGGCGGGGAGGGAGAAACAGTATAGATCAGTTGGTAGAACTCTTACCTCTGGGCCAGAAGAACAAGTTCTACACTAGGACCTGGGCTCCTACCCAATAATAAACATTCTATCCAATGCTAGCAAGAGAATGAAAAGACATTCCTGAGCTTTAATTACCACCCTCATCTATATCTCAACAATTTTATTTCTTGAGGGTCATTTATGGCCCAAAGTGGGTTTTAAAAGTTGTATTAAATAGATACAGTTTTGCAGACATGGAATTTGGAGGGAACTCGACTGGAACATCCTTCAAGGAGCTCCAGAGGGCACTTCCATTGATGCAGCAGGAGGCAGCCCATCTCCTGAAGACAGAAGACCTTCAGCTAGAGCAGGGGTCCAGGGTCCCTTGGGGGGC